>NC_062561.1:92588909-93949409 GCF_022837055.1 Prionailurus viverrinus | reverse complement strand
AATGGTAAAAGGATGCAGTCTAGAATAAGACAAAGATATGGAAATGCCTTACCTAAAACAAGGACCATGCTTCTGACTTGGATCAGAATAATTTTTTTTTTTTAAATTTTTTTCAACGTTTATTTATTTTTGGGACAGAGAGAGACAGAGCATGAACGGGGGAGGGACAGAGAGAGAGGGAGACACAGAGTCGGAAACAGGCTCCAGGCTCTGAGCCATCAGCCCAGAGCCCGACGCGGGGCTCGAACTCACAGACCGCGAGATCGTGACCTGGCTGAAGTCGGACGCTTAACCGACTGCGCCACCCAGGCGCCCCATGGATCAGAATAATTTAACTACACTTTGGAAACCTAGACGAGTTCATGCACCTTCACTCAGAATGGTCACAATTTACTTTATAGCAGAGAGGTATCAATTAAGTGGATTCTTGGGTCAGTTAGTTTTGATTTATTACTGATATTGCTGTAGCTATAGGCGGAGGAAGTCTTTTTATATATGACTGAAGAGTTCCAAACTATTTGTAAGTCTAAATATATCTTCTAGACCTGCTGTGAGGCCTGCAATTTTAACCCTAAAATGAGTCAAGGCATTATTTCTGTAAGGTCATTGAATCTCAGTGCACACTTATTTTTATCAGATTCACACCTTGGGCATGCTGCTTTTTTAGATTACTTTATCTAGAAAGGCTCTTTTTACTCATTGCATCTGCAGTAGGTAAGTTTTGAGAACGATAGATTGGTGAGAGTTTCTAAATAGTGAACCACCCATTTAAAGTAGGGTGCTGTGTCTGGGATGTCATGTCTTCCATTGAGACCCTGGGCAGTAGGAAGTGACTAGGAACCTAAGGCACCACCATTGATGGGACTGGGTGGAGGAGGGGAGTGACAGCAGAAGAGATTAATGTAGTGGAAGGTGAGCCTCATTACTTAATAACTGCTTTAAACCAGCTTTGGTCAGCACACATGGTTTGCTTTACAGTAAAATCAAATCATGTCTAGTCTTTTTGGATTTTGGCTCCCAATGAAAACCTAGGGAATAGGAGAGGTTGGGACATTCAAGAGAAAAGCATGGTTCCTGGACTTCGACATGAATTGTTAATGCTGTGCTGACTAGCAGAAGGTTGAGTCATGGTGTAGACATGCCTGGCCACCTTGAAACCAAGACTCCAGGTGTGGAAGCCCATTTATAAAAGCTGACACCAGATTACGTGTGACTATTAAGAGATCAAAGGGAAATTTCCCTGGTAGACATTCCAGGGAAGACATGCCTCTGTTTAACAGTACCATTCTCCAGGTTGGGTCTACTGTTTACCAGTTTGCTAAAAGATGCAAACAAGGTGAATGGTAATGCTTGTGGATCCGTCTTGATGGCAAGCCTGTGTGTGTCCTTGGTTTCTTGGGTTTCTTGTAGGGAGGAAGAATACAGAGACACATTAAGTGTCCCAGGACAGTCACCTACTGCAGGGGTGAGGGAGAGCAAGAGGACCCCGTTGGGCTGGGATAGACACCTACCAGAGAGGCAAGACCTTCCCATGGTTTAGCTGAATCTCACTGAATAGAGTAAATTGGTAGAGGAAGTGTGTCCTTTGATCTTGGAAGAAATCTCTACAATCCCTGCCTACTTGTGCAGTCCTAAATTGAATGAATTGAATGCATTGAATGAATTTCAATCCTAGGGGAACAATTTCAGGTTCCTGACAGGGCAGAAAGTTCAATATTGATTTGTCTGGCAAAAATCTCTGCTACAGAGATATGGCAAGTATTTTGAGAAGAATTTGGATCTGCTCTGTCCACTGTGGTAGCCACTAGACTCAAAAATGTCTATGAACTCTAAATTAAATTAGGTAAAATAAATTCAAGTTCTCAGTCACGCACTAGCCAAATTGTAAGTGATCAACAGTCACACGAGGCTAATGGCTATGGTATTGGACAGAATAGATATGGAACATTTTTATTCTCACAGAAAGTTCTATTAGTCTGATGAGCTGGATCATGAAAAGCCACAGCTTTTTTGTTTCCACTAAGGAAAGGACAGACACAAGTGGAAATTATACACCTGACACAGGTTAGGTACTTTTTTTTTTAAATGTTTATTTATTTATTTGAGACAGCATGCAAGAGAGTGAACATGAGCAGGGGAGGGGGAGGGAAACAGGGAGAGAGAGAGAATCCCAAGCAGGTTCCACACACTGTCAACCCAGAGCCTGACTCAGAGCTTGATCTAATGAATCATGAGATCATGGCCTGAGCAGAACTCAAGAGTCAGATGATTAACTATCTTTGGCCCTCAAGCCAATGGCAAGCAGCAGGTAAATGCTAAGAAGCTCATTTATTTGTACCAATGACCTCTTATTAGGTCCTGCTTGAAAGCCTTGGGTACAAGCAAAAGGCAGCAGGGCTCTTTGCTTCCCTAGAATATCTTTAAGGCAATCCTGTAGTGGGCTGTGGGGATGGGATAGGTGGGGTGGCATAATCCCTGCTTTCTAATGTCCTTTAATGCTTAATAGCCAGTGCGTTCTGGAAGAAGGAATCTTGCAGATGTGAGGTAGGTATGTGGTATTCAATTACATTTAGTACTTCATTCCCATTTTGTTTGAAGCGGTTTTAGCTTTCGTTACTTGTCTCATTTCCACAGATTCTGCTGAGTCAGGTGGTCCATGTTTGTAGTTTGTATATATCATTTCATTGTATTGATTTTCCTTGAGTATCCCTAGGCCTTGAGTAGGAGAGGCAGGGAGAGTTCCATTTTCTTTTCTTTTCTTTTGTTTCCTTTTCTTTTGTTTCCTTTTCTTTTCTTTTCTTTTCTTTTCTTTTCTTTTCTTTTCTTTTCTTTTCTTTTCTTTTCTTTCCTTTTTTCTTTTCTTTTTTTAGTGTTTGTTTATTTTTGAGAAAGAAAGACACAGAGAGAGAGAGAGAGCAAGCATGAGTGGGGGAGGGACAGAGAGGGAGACATAGAAGCCAAAGCAGGCTCCAGCCTCTGAGCTGTCAGCACAGAGCCTGACGTGGGGCTTGAACTCACGGACAGTGAGATCATGACCTGAACTGAAGTCGGACACTCAATCGACTGAGCCACCCAGGCACCCCTAGAGTTCCATTTTCTGATGCAAAAAGACCTATTTTTCCCTGCTGCTTCTAAAGTATAGCAGAGTGCTTCTCAGAACTGTAAATGGGAGGAATATTCTTCTTTTTTCTCTGACTCCTGAGTTTTCTGCCTGGGGTTGGTCTTTATGCCTAGTTTGAGAAGGGACTGGGTAACACATAACATGTAGTTTGATTCATCTGGCTGGCTCAGACCCTGCTACAATGACCAGCGGAAAAGGACACAGCTGGAGAATAGGTCTCAGTAATCTCTATTTGGATACACCAGTTCCCTGCCCCAGAGAATTTCTGTGAGGATGTAACACTTAGCACTGCCAGAAAATTCTTCTTGCTTGGTTATTTGCTTATTATCATATATCTGTACATTTGTGGATGAGAATATAAGCTCCATGAGAGCAGAGACCTTGGCTGTCTTGTTGACTGCCATCTTCATGGACCTAGGACATTCTGGGCACCTAACGGTTACCCAATATAATCATTTCCTGGAGTGATTCTCCAAGTGTGGTCCCCAAATCAGGCACATAAGCTTCACTGGGGATGTGGTAGGGGTGCACATCCAAGTCTGCAACCTGACCTACTACATTGGAAACGCTGGAGGGGGAGCCCACCTGTGTTTGTTTTCACAAGTGATTCTGACAGACGCTGATTTTGACAGTCTTGGGTTTCATGAGTACTTACAAGTTGAATTGGAGGCATTTGGGGGAGTTTTGTATGTTCTTTTCACATGTAGGTGTTCTTACTTAGGTTTTCACCTAAGGTCTTCCAGAGTGGATTAAAAAAAAAAAGAGAAGAGACCCCAATTTTATTTTAAAGTAAGCTACAAACTAACCATTCTAGCTAACTACACTTTAGCCAGTGAGCTCATCTCTTGAAACCTTCATCTGTCAGCCTTTGAAGACTGGGTTTGAAATGATCTTACCCTGTTGTAACTGGGGGAAAAAGGAATTCCAAAGGCAATTATTGATTTTTGAGGTACCTGGCTGATGTTGATCATGGAAACCAATTCTTATACATGAGGAGGTAGGAAATTTTTTAAATTTGAACTAGTAATTCTCCTTTCAAACATCTCTCCTAGAGGGAAGAAAAAAAATATATATATATCCATCCTAAGTAAATGGCCAGAAATACTCTAACTGCTCTTAAAGCAATTGTCTTAAATATTTTCTCTTTTAACCTCTAAATGTATAACTATAGTTGAATAAGTAAATAGAATTAGGATATAGCCTTTGGATTATTGCATAGCCAATAAAATAATATTAAATAACTCTAAGTGACCTGGAATGCTTAATATCTGAAGGTAAACTAACAAAACAGTTCACAGAACCCCATGTTTTATGAAAAGTGTATGTAAATAAAATGGTATAGTAGAAAGAAAGGGAATATACCATAATATGGATACCTTTCTGGTATTATATAAAAGACTATTGATTTCCTTCACTTTTCTTTCAATTTTTGATTTGCTTACGATGAATATATCTTAAAAGTATAACACAACATTCATATTCTTGCTACACAATACTAAAAAATTATAAGAAAAACTTCATCATTGTTCTGTGCTGGTGTAACAAGTATGTTTGTATGTTCGTATTTTGTTGTAGTTTTAGTCCATACACATGTGTTTTAGGATTGTGTTGATTGATCACATTTTCTCATTTTATAAAGAGCCCTAAACATGGAGACTTGAAATTTTGTGTCAGTTCTTAGTGTATTCTTTCTCAAACTGATATTTTAGGATTGCAAATTTCTTGATGTAGTTTGAACAGTTCCAGAACAGTTAGTGCCTGCAATGTATTTGAAAAAAGAACACATTGCATAGAACACTGTTAGATAAAGAGGTGCTTCTGGAGGGGGTGTTTCTGGAATAGAAGAAAAGGGATCTGAATCAGTAAAGCCAGAAAGAGAAGACAATGAGAAGTTCATGGGAAATAAGAATGGAAGGGCAGAAGGATGGGCAGAGGTCTAGAGAGGGTCCTGAAGCATGACCTTCCCTTCCATGAGGGTGGGATTGGGGTTTGGACACACAAGCACTACATGTCAGTTATGTTCCAAAAGCCAAGCAAGTCACTGTCTCTGCTTTTAAGGAAATGTACTTTGTTGTTGATTTCTTCCCTCCCTCCCTCCCTTCCTATCTTCCTATCTTCCTGTCTTCCAGATATTATTTTTAAGTAATCTCTACACCCATTGCCAGGCTCCAACTTCCAACCCTAAGATCAAGAGTTGCATGACTCTACCAACTGAGACAGCCAGGGACCCCTCTCTATTTTTTTTTTTTTTAGCAAACTATAACTCAGAAAAAATAAGAATGAAAGGAGTGTTCGAAACCAGAGTCTAAGTAGTGGAAGAAGCAGATTTAGACATTTGAAATTAACCAGGACACGTGCCTAGGGGGCCAATCACAGGGAGGTTTTGGACAGTGTCTGAGAACTTGCCCTCTACCTTGGAAAGTATACACATTTCTGGCTACCACATAACATACTTACAGTTTTACTGTAAAGCTACAGATGTAAATCTTCAGTCCATTTGGGAATTTTCACTAATTCAGGAAGTCACATAGTCTTTCCACCCCCTCCTCCCAGATTAGTGGATAGTTACCCTAATATTAATAGATTCGAAATGCCAAATGCCATATGAAGTCCCTTATATATTTAAGCTTATTTCTAAACTCTACTCTGCTGTACTAGTCTCTTTATGCAGTTACCAGTACCAATCATTCCATTTGTAATCTGTTTGTAATGTTTTTCAGCTAATTCCCTCTCAGAATCTTCCTGGTTTTTTTTTTTTATGGCAAATTTTGATCATTTTTTTATTGTCTCTTAAGAGTCAACCTGTCCAACTTCAAACTGGCGAGAACATAGCTATCTTTACTCTTTTGAGTCTTAGCCAAGAATAAAGTGTGTCTTTCTACTTATTCACCATGCTCTGTATTTTTCTTTAGCATTGCAAAATTTTCTTTATCTATAATGGGGATACCTTTTGGAAACTTCACATCCACGCATTTTACCCTTCTGTGGATATTACAAATGACTTTTTCCTTATGTTTTTATAGAATAGACCCATTGATAATGATATATTAATATAATCACCAGATAGATTACCAGATCCGATTACCATTTCTATTACTTTATGCTTGATTTTCTTGGGCTTTAGGTGTGAAGCCCTATATTCTCAAATGGTGTTCTGCCTCCCCCCGCCCCCCAATTTTGTCTTTTGTTGAAATATATTTAACATACAGTGCTGTATTAGTTTCAGGTGTACAACATAGTAATCTGATAACTCCATACAGTATTCACTGCTTGTATATTAGTTTCAGGTGTACAACATAGTAATCTGATAACTCCATACAGTATTCACTGCTTGTATATTAGTTTCAGGTGTACAACATAGTAATCTGATAACTCCATACAGTATTCGCTGCTTGTATATTAGTTTCAGGCGTACAACATAGTAATCTGATAATTCCATACAGCACTCGGTGCTCGCCATGGTAGATGTAGTCACCATCTGTCACCATGAAACATCGTTACTATATTATTGGCTGTGTTTTCTATGCTGTATTTCTCATCTCTGTGACTTACTTATTCTGTACCTGCAAGTTTGTACCTCTTAATCCCCTTCACTCTTTCATCCATCCCCTCTTATCCTCCCTCTGGCCACCACCAGTTTATTCTATGTATTTAAGAGTCTGGGGTATTTTATTTGTTGTTTTGTTTTGTTTTTAGATCCCACATACAAGTGAAATCATATGACATTCATCTTTCTCTGTGTGACTTGTTTTACTTAGCATACTGTCTGTCCATGTCATTGTAGACAGGAAGATCTCATTCTTCTTTGTGGCTGAGTACTACCACTGTATATGTATTTACACCACATCTTCTTTATCCATCCATTAATGGACACCTGGGCTGCTTACGTATCTTGGTTCTTAGAACTAATGCTGCAATAAACATAGGGGCACCTATATCTTTTTGAATTCATGTTTTTGTTTTCTTTGAGTAAATGCCCAGTAGTGAAATTACTGGATTGTATGGTATTTGTATTTTTTATTTTTTATCTTTTAAGTAGGCTCCATGTCCAGCGTGGGGCCCAACTCGGGCTTGAACTCACCACCCTGAGATCAAGACCTGAGCTGAGATCAAGAATCAGACAGTCAACTCACTGAGTCACCCAGGCACCCCTGGTATTTCTTTCTTTGTTTCTTTCTTTGCTTCCTTCTTTCTCTTTCTTTCTTTCTTTCTTTCTTTCTTTCTTTCTCTCTCTCTCTCTCTCTCTCTCTTTCTGTCTTTCTATCTGTCTTTCTGTCTTTCTTTCTGTCTTTCTTGTTTTTCTTGTCTTTTCTTTTTCTTTTCTTTTTTCTTTTCTTTTCTTTTCTTTTCTTGTCCTTTCCTTTCCTTTCCTTTCCTTTCCTTCCCTTCCCTTCCCTTCCCTTCCCTTCCCTTCCCTTCCCTTCCCTTCCCTTCCCTTTCCTTTCCTTTCCTTTCCTTGGAACCTCTATTCTGTTTTCCAGAGTGGCACCAGTTTGCACTGCCACCAATAGTGCCTGAGGGTTCCTTTTCTCCACATTCTCACTAGCACTTGTTATTTCCCAAGCTTTACATCTTTTATTTCTCTTGGCTAATTTAATGGAGAACATCCACAACTGTGTTAAAATGGATGATGTGTTTCTTTTTTTTTTTAAATGTCAGATATAATAGAAATGTTTATAATTTTACGATGATTACAAAAGTGAACTTGTGTGGAACTA
Source organism: Prionailurus viverrinus (assembly GCF_022837055.1). Classification (NCBI taxonomy): domain Eukaryota; kingdom Metazoa; phylum Chordata; class Mammalia; order Carnivora; family Felidae; genus Prionailurus; species Prionailurus viverrinus. The sequence continues at coordinate 93,941,570 of NC_062561.1, read as the reverse complement.
TGTTCCCAAAAGCTCTTCTAAGTTTTTCATATACATTAACATTCAGAATGGCTAGCATATGACTTGAGAGTATGTATTTTATCATGCAGTCGAGTTTCCAAATACTTAGATTTTGTTAAAAATTAATATTCTTCATCTCTTCTAGATTTTTAAAGTGCAATGCCATTTTAGCATCTGTATGGCTGATAGTACAGGGTGCTTTTTGCTTTTGACATGCTGATACAGTGAATTTTATTAATGCATCTTAATATCAAATTGTTTTGGCATACTTAGTGATACGTCATTCTTTTAGTGTGATTCTGCTTCTATTTGCTTCTGTCTTTATATAGGATTGTTTTGCATTAATATTCATGAATCAGATTAAAGTCTTTTTTTTTGCTATATTTATCAGATTTCTCTATCCATATCATGCAGGCTTTTGAAAAAAAATTGGCAGTGTGTGTTCTTTTCATCTTTGTTGGAAAAATTTTGACAAATGAGCTTGTTCCTTGAAGGTTTTAGAATTCACCTATGAGATGATCTGCACACGTACTTTTTGTGAAGTAGTTGGTTTTTTGTTTTATTATTTTTTTTAACATTCTGATTTTTTCCTATGGATTTTCATTTCTAATATCAGTTTTAGTACCGTACGTTTCCTCCCCATTTCTTTTCGGTTTTCATTTTTCTTTGCATAGCATAGGCTTTGACAAAGTGTTCTCATAATTAAAAAAAATTCTCTATTTCTTATTTGTTTATATATAATCTCGGCTCCTTATCTTCCCTCACCCCCTTGGTTCTAAATAAAGTTGTTTAATGGTTTATTTATTCTATTTCCCTTCCCTGTTTCCAAACCAATTTTACCCTTAGAGGGAACTTTGAAGTTCTACTTATCTGAGAGACATTACAGCTTTTCATTAGCACATTTTGAAAAAAAAAGTCTTTGCACAACATCGATTTTGTTCTTGTCAAGGATTCAGGACCTTTAAAATCGGTTTTTCGATGAAAAAAGGTAATAGAAGAGTGAGGTAAGATGGTCAGCCTCACTGCATTGCAGGGGAGAGTTAGGAAGGCATGAGAGCACTTAACAGGGAAAATGGATTTGGCCTTAATGAGATCCCACAGTTCTTGGGAGTAGAGGCTTTTAGGCTGGAGTGGTGAGTTGAACCTTCCCAGCCAGCCCACTTCATAGATAGAAAAGAACGTATAGCACTATTGACTCCATGTTGATCTTGAGCAATTTTCACTTTTATTTCCCCCTTTACCTCTTCACCCCATTAAAATCAATAAAATTTGGTGGAGGGAAAGGGAAGGAAGGGGAACATTGGAATTCTCTCTTGTTTCTAGATGGGTTGTTCCAACTGGATGGATGAAAGAGCCACCATTAAGCAGGATAAGAAAACATGAGAAGCAATAGATTCAGTTGGAAAGGGAATGAGTTTTGTTCTGGATGTGCAGTGCTTGCGAAACCTACAAGATGTCAAGGGTGAGATATTTGACCTGTGTTTTGACATCTGAAGACTTAAAGCAGAAGTTTGCATGGAAATATTTGAGACTTATTTCAGAGTATTTAAATTTCTTTTTAGTTTTAAAATGTTTATTTATTTTGAGAGAGACAGATGGTGGGGGGGGGAGGGCAGAGAGAGAGAGAGAGAAAAAAAAAAAAAGAGCGAATCCTAGGCAGGCTCTGCACTGTCAACACAGAGCCCAACATGGGGCTCAAACTCACAAACCGTGAGATCATGACCTGAGCTGAAATCAAGAGCTGGACGCTCAACTGACTGAGCCCCCCAGGTACCCTTATTTCAGATTCTTTTAATTTCACACGTAATTATTGGAATGGCTCTGGTTTTCCTTGCTGGTAGTCTTGATCTTCTATGATCTGATTGAGATTAAGATCCTTTAAACTCCCTAAGAGTGTCTGGGTTCTTGATACTTTAGTCTCCCGACTCTCTCCTTTGGCCCTTATTTCCATGACATTGCCCTAGGGCTAGTCGCACTGAACTATTTTATTTCTGAGCACTTTATCTCATGGCTCAAACAAATTGCACATATTTGCTCTGGCAAATTGCCCCTCTGCTTGGAAGACAACACTCCCCCAAACTTGTACAATCTTGTATCTTGCAGAACACTCTAAATACTGCCTCCTCTATGAGATGCTGCACACCTCCCCCTAAGGGGTTTACAGTTCCTTTCTCTGTTGGCTCAGTGTGTTCACTGAAGACCTCAAAATGATCTCTGTTTTGCCATCAAACTTATTAAAGAACAGACTCTTGAGAGTAGAGATTCACTTGTGAGCCCCCAGTGCCTGGCCTGGTTCTGGCATATACTGAGTGCTCTGGATTGTTGGCTAAATGAATGGGTGACCTTTTAATCAGATTGATATATAGTGAAAATTTTATTTTATTTAGGAAAATTTTTTAATGTTTATTTTTTGAGACAGAGAAGAGAGAGAGAGAGAGAGAGAGAGAGAGAAAGAGAGAGAGAGAGAGAGAGAGAGAACGCTAGCATGAGCAGGTGAGGGGCAGAGAGAGAGGGAGACACAGAATCCAAAGCAGGCTCCAGGCTTAGAGCTGTCAGCACAGAGCCCGAGGCGGGGCTTGAACTCACGCATCCTGAGATCACGACCTGAACCGAAGTTGAGTGCTTAACTGACTGAGCCACCCAGGTGCCCCTATAGGGAAAATTTCAGATGGAATGATCAGTGGTGGTGAACACTGAAACAAGCAGCTGAGATGTACTGGGCCATAATGGGTATACCCAACGCTGGCACCTAGATCCACCCCTCTGCTGGGATAAAGTAGGCCTTAAACTCATCAGACCACAGAAGCCACTCTGAATCGATCTGCTCACTTGTCTGCACTCTGTGCTTCAATTCAGTCTTCATTGAATTTAAACTCTTGCCACCACATCCCAGACCACAATCCCACCTCCCACCCCTGGGACACAGAAGTTGCTCTTACTTCCACTTAATTTGAATCTTTTCATTTCCCGACTGGCCTTGCAGTACCTTATAATACTTGTTCTCACTCTCCTTTCTTTGTCTGAAGCAGGAACTCCTGCCCCTCCCAAACCTGAAGAACCCACCTGGCAGTTTAGGAATGAGATACCTGGTAGAGCCAGGTCTGGTCTACTGTGAAGGGGAAATTGACATGAGTAGCCCTTTAAACAATTGTGTTTTATCTCACATTCCCATTGTCATCATGATTAGCCCTAGACATACACAAAGCTAAAATATGGGTAATGATTTTAAGGTTTTGAGGGAATAATCAGTTGGTTTGGGATATCTCAAAGGCAAATGTTTATTTTCTGTAAGAGGGTAAATGGTGAAGTGTCATTTACAGCTGGGTGGTTCCAGAAGCTTCTGAGATCATGGCGATTACCCAGGCAGCATCAGGCACCATTTGTCCTGTTGTGAACTCTTCAGAGAGTGTCCTGAGGGTATGGCTTGGGAACCAGTTCAAGACCTGTTGCTATGTAATGGGTCCCAAGAGGCTCTTGGCTTTCCCCAATATTTAACAGCATATGAGTAATGTTAATGGCCATAATTACTAATGGCTCAACACAGAAAATCAAAAGCCCCTGTAAAGAGCAAGGGAATGACTGTACTTTGCACCGTGAATGTCCTCTGAGAGGAAGGGAGACCAAGAGTTCTGTGCGAAGAGGTAAAGAATTAGTTTCTCAAATGGTTTTGTTGGATCTTATTTCATGGGATTAAATGTTTTTCCTCTTTTTCCCTGTGCTTTGGTTTTGCCATTAAGGAAAACCATAAAGCAAAATCACTGAGTGGGAGTAATAAACTCACATTTACTGAGAATTTATCCTATAACGATACCATACGGATGAACTTAATGATGTCTACCTACAGCAATATTGTGACATAATTACCTCCATTTCATAGACAAATAAACTGAGGCTTACAGAGGATTAGTGGCTTGTGTAAGTGATGTAATCAGTAGGTGACAAAGCCCCAAACTCTAGAATCTGTGCTTGGTGCTATATTCACATTGCAACTTGAATCCATGTTCTCTGCTGGCCTGCCTGGTCCCACAGGGAGGTGACCAGAAATAAGCTCTTGGGCTGGACTTTACTCAGATAAAGAAGCCATTGTGACGAGAAAAGGAGGGGCAGTGATAGAAATCCATGCCTTTGGCTATTGGGGGAGAAATGAAGAGTGGGGTGGGTGTGGGCAGCTAGCCAACATGGATTTACACACAGCAGAACTGATCCTGGAACAAGCATCTCACCAGTGGCTTGTATCCAGGAGCACAACAAGGTGAACTGTGGCTGTAGATTGCACTAGTGATGGGGAAGGGATAAGAAACCCAGACCAGCCGGAAGGCAATGAGACAGGTGTAAAGAGCACATTGCTCAGCTGAGTGGTACAGAAATGAGTCAAGGCTGTGGCTTTCTGGACCCATTTTGATCGAATCCAAGGAAACTGAGAAAAATTCCCACAAATGAGGCTGGCAGGAGCTCCTGTGGTGACCGTACAGTGACACGGTTGGTTTGTCCCAGCAGATGGGAGGGAGACACCAAGAAAGGAGAACCTAGAAGAGAATATTTTGTTACAGAATTTCTATTTCTTTGGCTTGTAAAGTCAGTCTTGCAAAAACATTTTGAAGTAGAATCATAGTCCTAAACTTCTTTCTCTCCCAGAAGTTCTCAGTAATACTTTGGGGGCTCTCATTTCCTCTGATGTCAAGACCCTGTGGTTTTACAAGTAAAGATTGGCACTAGATACGTGGGGACTTATCTAGGTCATGTTTCATGATTAATGTATTCTACCCTCAGGACATTAATAGCTTCTTTTCACTTATAACCAGATTTTTTTTTAACTTTTAATGACCTTTTAACCTATTTTCATATAAAGTAAGACTTCTCCTCTGGGAATGGCAATTCATTAATAGGCTTGGGCATTAAAGCTCTTTGTAGAGAAAAATATTTTTTTGTGGGGGCTTGAGGGAGAACATCTTACACAAAGTTTCCCCGTGTTTGGAAAAATGTGTAGTTTGGCCCATTTTCAAGTAATGAGAACTCTAAATAGAACCGTACTGTTAAAAAAAAAAAAAAACCTTAGTGGTTCAAAAAAAATTAGAAAGCTTGCTCAGATTAAAAAAAAGTAAATGGAAATAAAAATAGGAACGCAAATGAGTCCCAGATTTAGCAGAGATGACAGCCCTCTTTAATGCCGCCACCCTAAGCCACCCTTTGCAAACTCTTTTCTGTTATATGTTTTTAATGGAAAGCAGCTGCCTTGGAAGGCATTGTTTACGATGGATCTCTGTCACAGCTCTGCATTGTAGCTATAAATAATGTCAACATGTTCTCCTATCCAGCCGCCTGGATGCCGATGCCCCTCGTCCATACCAGATGAGATTATATTATTCTTCCCAAAACATATTCATTATCATCTCGTGCTGTCCCCATCCCTGAGGATAATGATGACCCTTTGTAACACCATTCATCCTCGCCTGTAATTGTCTGCAGCTGAGGCTGATGGCCCTTGGGTTCTCTCCCACCTAGCTTCTTTGGTGCCCAGTGATACCATGTCTGCTCTGCCGCCTTCTGGATCTCTTTCTTCAAAATGTCTTCATTTTTTTTTTCTGGGTAGACCTGCGGTTGTAAAAGCAAAGCAAATGCAAAGTATGTTTATATCAGCATCTAACATAGTCATGAAACGGTCTGGCCGGTTTGACTGGTAAGGGACAAGTTGCCAGTGGAAAGTCTAGAAAGGATCTTAAAAGGTGAGTAGTAGAAGTTCAGTATAAGTCTGTGATATGGAGACTTCAAATGTGCCTTTAGATAGAACCTGGCCAGTCACTCAGGTGGTGTTACCTTGTGTCCATTCTCCCCAGCAGGTCAGGGAGAGTCAGGGTGGCTGGCAATCCTTGAGCCTCAATGCATTTGCATTTTTCAGGGCAGGAGGTGACTTCTTTTTGTTGGATTCTTGGGTTATGGATCACGTAGGTAAAAGGTAAAGGATAAGTACATACCAACACATTAAGAAATGGAAGGATTATCAGTGGAACTGATTTTGAAGAATACTTGAGCAAAAGAGGACGGGTGAAATTGAATTGGTGGGGAACTAAAACTCAAGCATGTCTAAGAGAAGATGCCTGGTGCCTATAGAGGCAGATTTGGAGGTTCTTCAAAGTTAGTTTGGGGCATTAGGTGCAGAACATGGTTTTGAGAGAATCTCAGAGGATAGGTTTTAGGATCAGCAGGTGAACTAGTGTCCACCTCCAATCTTGGCCAGTGGGAGGAGTGACAGGCTCTCTGACCCAGAAGAATGGTCACTTGTACACCACACATCTTATTCCCCATAACTGGAAAAAGCCTATGATAAAAATACAGGTAATATCCACAAACAGGCTAATGGAGATTCAAACACAAAGAAAAACCAGCAGCCCGGATCTCCAAATGTTTGAAAAACAAACACCACCAGTTCAACAGAGGACCCTGAGGACTCTGAGGTTATAGTGGATTTTTAAAAATCTGTATTTGTTGTCTTCTATAGATGAGAGGGTATCCTGTTTACAAAAGAACAATCAGTTATATATTATAGCAAAATCCTTAGAGACGTTGGGACTAAGAAATAAGATAATCAGTTTTGAAAATCTAAAGCTCTATTAATCTGGATCGCAAAGAGAACACAATGTATGCACCAAGACAAAGACCAAAAATAATGAGAATTTTCCCAGAGCCAGGACAAAAAGGGCACAGTAGCAAAAAGTATGGAAGAAGCATGAAACCAAAAGATATACCCAGCACTTCAGGATCTATCAAATAGGAGCTTGTGAGAAGGAAAATGGGAGATGGCAATTCCTTGAAAGAGAAGAAAGTAATTCTCACAACTTACAGGTGGAGACTCTGAGTTTGAGCACATGAGGTCTGGCAGAATGGAAAAGATAGAGAACTTCCCTAGACACAGCAGGGAGGACTTGCAAAGCACCAGGCATAAATGGACATTTCCAAAAAGAACAAAGAATAGAAATTACAGATCTGGTTATATCTAAATAATTGTTCATTGATAGAAAAAAAAGTCTGCATTATCTTACTGAGAAATTAGAAGAAAACGAAAGGAAGCATGAATTTAATGAGATAATGTGATATTAATTAACATGATAGGAAAATAAGTATAAATGTTGGTATACAAATATATATTTGAATTCCAAACCATTAGAATGGGGGGAGGGAATCCAAATTTGATTACTCTAGCTAAATACAAAGGAGGAAAAAGAAACAAGAAAACCTAGTAAATAGAAAAATAAGGTAGCTAATGTAAGTCCAAACATAGTTATCTTGTTAAATGTGAGCAGATTAAATTCTGTTCTGAAAACAGAAATTGAGATTGGATTTAAAAAATCAAGCTCCAGAGTATTTTAGGAAACTTCTAAAGCAAAATGAAACCAGAAGGTTGGAAATTAAGTCATGAAAAGAGATACCCAACTTACGCCTTGAAATGGAGAGGGTGTAGAGGAAAATAACAAGCGAAAATGGAATTCAAGGGAAGCACTACCAGGGGCATACTAATCCAATAAGTCAGTCAGAAAACACAAATGGCAAATCTTTATAAACGTAGTAGCATGGATTTATGATGTGCATGGCAGAACATTAAAAAGTGAGTGAGGCTTAATGGACAAATTCATAATCAGAGTGGAAGACTTCTTAAAAAAAAACAGTCAGAGAAAACCTCACTCAGAAATTGACAGACTGAGTAGACAATATGAGTTACAATATAAAGGGATGCCATCTACAAATTTCGCCTAATGATTATATATACAAATTTGTGTATATACAGTCTTCTCATGTACATGCTCTGTTCACAGAAAAAATGGAAAGGAAAAAAAAAACTAAAGAAGCTATCAATGACCTACAGTGGGAAAACTCTGATGAAAATGTATACTCTCAGTGATTTAATTAGACAAATAGAAAACGTCTAAAAAAAGGAATAGTATTTTTAAAAGAACTATAAAGATATAAGCATAAATTAGTAAAAAATACAGACTTGATTAAAGTATAAGACTTTTCTCCTTTAACTGATATATATATAATTTCTGAACCAACTTGATTAGAAATATGACAAAGAACCAAAATTTTTTCAACAATGAAAAAGGAAATAGAAGTATAACATTTTACAATAAACTTGAGAATCTTGAAGAAATGAATTTAAAACAGCACTAATGCTGAGTCAAAAGCAATATATAATAATAGAACATAAATGGGAAGCATAAATGGGAAATTAGGGTAAAAAAAATCCCTCTAACGGGCGCCTGGGTGACTCAGTTGGGTAAGTGTCTGACTTCAGCTCAGGTCATGATCTCACAGTTCATGAGTTCGAGCCCATATTGGGCTCTGTGCTGACAGCTCAGAGCCTGGAGCCTGCTTCAGATTCTGTGTCTCCCTCTCTCTCTGCCCCTCCCCAGCTCATACTGTCTCTATCAATAACAAATAAAACATTTAAAAAATTCTTAAAAAAAATCCCTCCAAAAGATGCTCCTGTTTCTGTGGATCAAAAATAAAATGAGGGAAATCTTATAATCATCAGTAATTATAAGTAGATGTACAAAAGGAAAAGTAAAAATACTCTTTTTTTGCTAGAAATTCCTGAGAAACAGTGAAAATGGGCTTTTTTAAAAAAGTCATTTTCAGAAAGCTCTTGAAGTTCTTAGAGAATTTGACAATGAAGTTGTTTTTCACTTGGCAACTCCAAAATATCTGCTGTTCTTTCATGGGAAGCAACTAAATCATTCAAAACCACTCAGGAGGGAAAAAGAGGCCCCTTCTTTCTTTGGTAATATTTGAACCTTGAAGATACAAAGGTTAAAGTGGCAGCAATCATATGAAAAAGATCCCATGTCATCTTGACACACAAAAAATGGAAATCAAGTGTTTCCAATTTTGTTTCTCACATACATCACAGAATGGAGAACATAGGATAACATTTAATGGATGAATGAATTTTTTGCTGTGCTCAGTTGATAAAAACAGTGTTGGAACACTAAGGAAAGTTGGTGATAGTAGACGGTTCTCCAAGCATAAGTGATGAAGTGTCAGGTGGAAGTTCCATTAAGTTTGGCACACATCATTAAACGGTGTCTGATAGGAGCAGATGTTCAATTTTTCACATTGACGAGGTAGCTCAGGAGATTCTATTATAACATAATGTGATGTAATGGCATAATTTTCCATGGAAGTAAAATAAGCCATCCATCTTCAGTGTGGCAGTGGGTATCTGTTTGTCAAGTCTGTCAGTAATTTGTTTTTTATTTTATTTTTTAAATCTTAAAAAAAATGTTTATTTTTGAGAGAGAGAGAGAATATGAGAATATCCCAAGCAGGCTCCACACTGTCAGCACAGAGCCTGAGTTGGGGCTCAAACCCATGAACTATGAGATCATGACCTGAACTGAAATAAAAAGTCAGACGTTTAACTGACAGAGCCACCCAGGCACCCCACGATCATATCCTTTTATACCCCTTCCTTCTGTCTCCTTCCTGTGTCCTGGAAGTCATGGGAAAGTCACTAAAACATGAGCATGGTCAATTCCATTGAGGCATGGCTCCCTGAAAGATCTCTTCTTTATGCTTACTTTGTATTCACAGGCTGGGTTCTCTAGTGAGCTATTTTGGATAGGGATTTTTATCATCCTATCAGTTCTTCAGTTTTGTGTCTGTATCTCAAAAAGTGAACAGATAGCTCAAGCAAGGGTGGATATGTCAACATAACTCTACCAACTTTTGAGGAAAAAAAAGAGACAGAGAACAAGAAGAAGAAAATTGCACAAACTCTATTCCTTCAGCATAACTGTGCAAACTTTGAATTAGTAGGAAATTGAAAAATAAATGCCGAATCCCAGCATGCTGTCTTCCATGTTCTTCACAGCAAGCCTTTGGGGACTGTGTGGACATATCAGCCAAAAATTACATGGAGGACCTCAAACAAGGAGGTGGCTGTGAGGAAAATAGTCTAACAGAAACCATCAACAGAAAGCAAAAGACTATGAGAACATACAGAGAAGTCTAGTGGTAGGCCAGAACACTGACTACAGGGGAAGGGACTTCAAAGGACAAGGAACATGAGTAGAGTTTTTAGGCCTTATACCCTGACATAGAAGAGGCTTAAGGCACTGGAGAGCCACACTTGAATACTGTCTAGTGCAAGGAAAAAGAAAAGTGGGTAAGTTTAAATTTATTTTTAATGTTTATTTATGTTTGAGAGAGAGAGAGAGAGAGACAGACAGACAGACAGAGCATGAGCAAGGGAGGGGCAGAGACAGAGGGAGACACAGAATCCGAAGCAGGTCCAGGCTCTGATCTGTCAGCACAGAGTCCGACGCAGGGCTCAAACTCATGAACTGTGAGATCATGACCTAAGCCAAAGTCAGATGCTTAACCGACTGAGCCACCCAGGTGCCCCAGAAAATTGGGTAATTTTAGACAGAAAAGTATCAAAATATCAAAGGACATAACCTTCTCCCCTGTCTCTCACTTTCCCTGAAAAAAACCCCAAGACACCTGGTAAAGAAATTACTTCTTACTATACTGATAGAAGAGAGTGTTCTTGAACTAGAAATCTCATGAATTACTGAAACTGTTGGCTCTGTCCACAGAAATGCAGAAGCATAGTTTCCATCTTTATTTTTAACAAGGCTACTATAAAATGAAACAGAAAATTAGAATACTCCGAATATTTAGCCGGCAAAAATTTGTCCTCACCAAAGCAATAAAACTAAAATGCAACATGCCATACTGAATTCAATAGCTTCACCCAAGCATTTGGACTTATTGGAGAATACCTCGAATCAAAAGTTGAGGAACTATGAACAAAATGGACAAAAAACTTGACCAAATGAAATAATCTGATGAAACTCAGGGAAGAAATAGAAGAAAAAGTTAAATTGTACCAGAAATGTAAATGAACTAATAAGCTGGCCAACAGCTTCGCTATGAAAAACATAATAAAGGACATTAGAATAGAGTAATAAACAACTAGTAGAATTAAAATGAGCTAAAAGAAGAAATCAAAAGAACCAAAGATAAAATGATTGATTTGGAAGATAGCCAAAGAAGGAATAACATTTATATAATTGAAGTCCCCAAAAGCAAAAGCAGAACAGAATTAATAGTTGTTAATTATAAAAAAAACTTTATGGATGCAAAAAGACATGGATATACCTATTAAATGGTGCTCACTGGCACCATTTCAAATTTGCCCTTAATCATCAACTCAATGTCATTGTCTCATAAAGGTACTAAACAAAGATAATCTTTAGGCCCATCAGGGGAAGTCATAAAATAACTTAAGGGAAGATAGGTAGACTGTCACGAGACATCTCAAAAACAAAAGAAAGCAAGGCAACGTGGAGGACCCTTTTCAAGATACTCCAAAGAAAGTGTAAACCAAAAATTTCCTCCAGCCAAGCTGCCCTTTATCCAGATTGCATGAGAAAGAGAGAGAGAGAGAGAGAGAGAGAGAGAGAACAAGTGGGCGAGGGACAGAGAGAGAGAGAGAGAAAGAATACCAAGCAGGCTCTACACTGTCAGCACAGAGCCCAAGGTGGGACTCCCAACTCACGAATCACAAGATCATGACCTGAGCTGAAGGTGGATGCTTAACTGACTGAGCCACCCAGGTGACCCTAGGAAAACAATTTCAAACACATAAAGAGCTCAGAGAATTCTGTATCCATAAGCCCTTTCTGAAGAATCTACTGGCAGATGAATTCCATTCAACCAAGAGATGGCCAAGGAAATTTTAGCAGAAGGAGTAATGGACAACATTTAGTAATTATAGATGGAAGACTGGAACAAAGAGGAAATGACACAATTGTATTTCTATTGTATATAGAAAACTTTAAAGTTTCCATCAATAATATTGTTAGGACTAATAAATGAATTCATAAAGTTGCAGGATACAAAATCAATATACAAAAATCTTTTGCATTTGTTTATACTTACAATGAATTATTAGAAAGAGAAATTTAAGAAAACAATCCCATCAAAAATAATAAAATACCAAGGAATATATTTAACCAAAGAGGTGAAATACTTGTATGTTGACAATGAGACATTAATGAAAGAAATTGAAGATGTAACTTAAGTGTAAAGGTATTCCATGCTCTTGAATTGGAAAAATTATTATTAAAATGTACTATGCAAAACAGTATATAGATTCACTGCAATCCCTATCAAAACTTTGAAGCAATATATACATCCATCTTCTATGTGGAATCTGAACACAAAAAAAAACTCAACTCATAAAGAGAACAGATTGTTGAAGAAGTGGAGAAATAGGTTTTTTAATAGAATAATAATTATTCATAATAACATGTTAGGATACATGTTAATCTTGTGCATTCTACATTTTGATAATGTAGAAATAATATGACTAGAAAAACACAGAATAAGTTCTCTAATTATTGTATAGGCATTAGATGGGGGTTAAGAATACCATTAAGATGAATAAATGATATAATGACTTCAGAAAACATGGCAATAAAGACATTTAAGACAGTACAAGTATGAAAGTAACCATCAGAACAAAAACCTTCATATATGCCAAAACAAAAATTGAAAATAAAGTGAAACTTCATAAAGAGAAATTTTAATTTAAGTAGCCTAATTGAGATCAAATGTTGTAGTCTCACCAATAAATGTTAATGAGTATAATAGATCTATTAAAAGAAAAAGATGTTCAGTTGGGCTCCTAAAGGAAAGCCCACCTATATTCTGTGTACAAGGCATACACCTAAGACAAAATAATTCAAATAGGTAAACAAGAAAGAGGTAGACAAAAGTATACCAGGCAAATGGAAACAATAAGAAGGTAGGATTAATAAATGAATATCACACAAAGTATAATTCAAAGAACATAAAGGATTGGATTTTTTTTTAAGTAGTCTTCATGCCCAGTGCAGGGCTCAATGCTGGGCTTGAACTCACCATCCTGAGAGCAAGACCTGAGTTGAGATCAAGAGTCAGACGCTTAACACACTGAGTCACCCAGGTGTCCCAATATAAAGAATTTTTTATTGTTAAAATACAGATTCACAATTTGTAACAATTATGAATATCTATACACCTAAAATAATAGCAGTCATCTCTATGAGGCTTATGAAATGTTCACGAAATGCAAGGAGACATTAAAAAAAAAAAGCATGGTAGGGGCACCTGGGTGGCTCAGTCAGTTAAGTGTTGGACTTGATCTCAGCTCAGGTCATGATCTCAAGTTTTGTGAGTTCAAGCCCCACTTTGGGCTCTTTGCTGACAGTATGGAGCCTGTTTGGGGTTCTCTCTCCCCTCTCACTTTGCCCCTACCCCTCTTGCATTCTCTCTCTCTCAAACTAAATAAACTTAAAAAAAATGGTAATAAAATGACACCCGAGGACACAAAAAGATCAAGCTGACAAAAAAAAGTAAAGATATGGAAAATCAAAATGTCATGACCAAAAGGTATTTTATGGCATATTGAACTTTACACCCTGATATTGATGATGTTTATCTCAAGGTGGAAATAACAGTAAAAAAATGTGGTAACAAAGAAAATGTCAATAGACATAGTAAATAATACAAATAATACTATTGGCTTACATTGAAATAAAAGTAGAAATTATTAAATCTTAAAAATGAGGCACCTGGATGCCTCAGTCAAATGTCCAAAATTCTTGATTTTGGCTCAGGTCGTGATCTCCAGGTGTCCCTACAGAGTCTACTTAGTATTCTCTCTCTCCTTTCTCTCTGCCAGCCTGCCCTCCCACCCTCCCTCTCCCCCCCTCTCTTCTCTCTCTCTTTCTCATAAATAAATAAGTAAATAAATAAGTTTATTTTTGAAAGAGAGAGAGTGTGAGCAGAGGAGAGGCAGAGAGAGGGAGACATAGAATCCGAAGCAGGCTCTAGGCTCTGAGCTGTCAGCACAGAACCCAATGCAGGGCTTGAGCTCATGAACTACGAGACCATGACCTGAGCTGAAGTCAGATGCTTAACAACAGAGCCACCCAGGTGCCCCTAAATAAACATCTTTAAAAAAATTTTTTAGGGGCGCCTGGGTGGCACAGTCGGTTAAGCGTCCGACTTCAGCCAGGTCACGATCTCGCGGTCCGGGAGTTCGAGCCCCGCGTCAGGCTCTGGGCTGATGGCTCAGAGCCTGGAGCCTGTTTCCGATTCTGTGTCTCCCTCTCTCTCTGCCCCTCCCCCATTCATGCTCTGTCTCTCTCTGTCCCAAAAATAAATAAACGTTGAAAAAAAAATTTTTTTTTTCAAAATCCAAAAGGCTCTGGGACCTGTATACTTTAACTTTGTATTATAAGTAGGCATACAATATGAAATGGCAATTTCTAAAAAAACTGTATTATTATAAAATTATATAAAACAGAAGAAAGTACAAGGGAAGAAATAATGATAAAAATAATGATAAGGGCAGAAATTCATGAGAAGGATGATAGGGAAATGGTAGATCAAACTAATCAATAAACACCAGGTAATTTCAAAACATTAACAAAATAAACCTATGGGATAACCAAGAAAGAGAGAACTCACAAATAGGTAAAATAAGAAATGGAGAGAAAGGAATGTTCAAAATGTTAAAATATCTTCAGACTATTTTGCAGACCTCTCAGCAAATAAATATGAAAATGTGCACGAAGTAGTGAATTTCCTAGGGAGATACAGTTTATGAGATTGACCCAATTAAATAAATTAAACTTTGACAAATTGTGCTAGAATAAACTGAGAAAGTTCTCATAGAATTAATACATTAAAAAGTACTATGTCTAGGTAGGAATTACAGGGAAATCCTAGCAAACTTCAAAGAGCAGATGGTCCCAATGCTCTATGAATTATTCCAGAGCATTGAAAATTAAAGGAAAACTTGATAATGTGTTTTATGAGGCAGATATAACGTTGATATGTAAACTTGATAATGACAGTTAAAAAGATACTTAGAAACCATTATCACCAATGAAGATATTTTTAAAAAGTTTTTATTTACTTATTTTTGAGACAGAGATTGTGAGCAGGAGAGGGGGGCAGAGAGAGGGGAACAGAGGATCTGAAGTGGGCTCTGTGCTAACAGCAGAGAGCCCGATGTGGGGCTCGAACTGATGAACTGTGAGATCATGACCTGAGCCTAAGGCAGATGTGTAACCAACTGAGCCACCCAGGTGCCCCATCACCAATGAATATTGATGTAAAAGTTCATGGTAAAATATAGTGAACAGAAGAATCCAGTGGTCTCAGAAGAAAATGATACATTTTATTTTAGGAACGTGAGGCTCAAAATTTGAAAATCTGTTAATATCTAAATAATATGGCTTAGGGAAAAAAATCAAAGGATTGACTCTACAGATACTGAAAAAGTATATTTAAAAATTCAACACCTATTCCTGACAAAATTCACTCAAGCAAATAGGAATTGATGGACACGTTTTCTTTAACGTGGTGAAATCTACCCTATTCCTGAGGGTAGCATCTATCTTAATGGGGAAACACTAGTGGTATTTCCAATAATATGAGAAACTAGTAGCAAAAGTATCTGGGAACTCTTTTTAGTGGTCTTATGAATTTTTTCTAAGTCTGAAATCATGTCAAAATACAAATATGGAGAATGAAGTTACTAATGCTTATTTTCTTTATCAGTACCTGGGACACATATTTTTAGCTATCTACCTGTCTTTCTTCCAAAAGTATATTTTTTAAGTGAAGTCTGAGGTAAAATACCTGTCTTTTTACCAATTCTTTTCCTTAAGATAAAGTGGAAGTCTAGGTAGGCCTTCTAGGAAAATTTCCAAAAAGGAGCAGGCTTGGCTGACATTACCTGCAGGCATTTTGCCCTTCTGGGATCTTCCTGGGGTGAGGTGACAGCCACATTGTATCCACAAGGAGGAAAGTCTCAGGCCGAAGATAAAGGAACAGAGATCTGGAAGGAGCTTGAGTCCCTGGTGAAGTCACTGGGTCCTTATATTAGCCACTGATGGCCAATTTCTGGATGTTTTGCATAATAGAAACAGTCCTCTTCCTTACCTGGGCCCTGTGAGTTGGGTTCAGTCTTTCTTGAAGTTGTGTGAATTTTATAGATTTTTTTTTTCATATAGGTATGACTTGTACTTAAATTTCACAAGATTCTTCAAATGAATGGGAAAATGAAAATAATTGAGAACCTCCACTCAAGACCCACAGATCCAGGATTAAATTCCAGACTACATCTCAAAGTATTGGTTCTAGAGAGTTCACACTGTTGAGAGCTGTTCCAATGCCTGGAGGAAAGCATAATGCATTCAGCTTAGATAAGGCTTTGATTTTCTGTTGTTTAATCAATTCAGCAGTTTGCTGAGAAGCTGCTTTGTGAAAAATACTGGAATATAAAAATGTGTCTCAGTTTATAAGGACCTTCTCATCCTCCTTTAAGAAAGAAAAGCCACTCGAGACGTTAGGCTAAACATGTCCTTGAGCAATATAGACAGTATGAGCCCTATATGAATTCAAACACATGAATTTGGTTAAGTGGAGAAGAAATCATGGAGGAGGTGTGGTATCTGAGCAAGTCTTGGCAGAAAGCTAAAACTTGGATCATTGAAAGGGATGGGTGGGAAGGCATTCTTGGCAAAATACATGCCATATACCAATGGGTAGAAAGTTATAAAAAAGTGACATTTAGGGACAGTAAGGCAGCCAGTTCTTTTGGAGTTGAATGTTTTTGACATTATACATTTTTCAACAGGATATAATCTGATCAAAGCAGAATTTTAGAGTTACCTAGTACGTAGGATGAAACGCAGGAAGCTTAGAATCAAACAGGATGATAAGTTTAGTACTCTTGATCATAGATGTGGGGGGGGCATAAGAATGGGAAAGCCACATTCAAGAGCTATTTCTGGGGGAACAGTGTACATACTTTGGTAGCTTATCAGATTTAGGGTTGAATCATAAACTATCTCAAGGTTTCTCCTATAACTGCTTATAAACAACAGCAATGCCATTGACAGAAACTGGTAATTGCAAATGGAGCTCTTTTCTTGGAGAGAGAGAAGGGAGAAGTGTAAGAGGATGGAGGTGAGGTTAATTTTGCAATGTTGCGATGTTGAGGGGCTGTGGAAACATTCAACACTCACTTGGAGATACTGGTCTGGAGCTTGGCAGAAAGGTCAGGCCTGCTGATACAGACTTGGGTGTCATTTGAATGGGAGTCATAGTTAAAATGGTGTGGATGGCTAATCCATAACATGAAGTGGATGGATCTAGAACATGAAAAGGTTGGAGTGTGGATAGTGGACGTTTGAGAGCTAACTTTTGGGCAACACTATTTACAGAAAGAAAAGTAGGAGTAGCCAGTAAGAAAGACAGAAGTAGGAAAAGCCTCCTGTAATTGGGTTGTATGTTTCCTCCAGTCTTGGAAGATGGGTACCTCACTAATTGGGGCATCTGCTAGGACCCCTGAAGTGAAAGTTTACATGTCCCCAAATCTGTATTTTATTATTTTAAAAAGTTCATTTATTTATTTTGAGAGACACAGAGAGAGAGAGAGAGAGAGAGAGAGAAAGCGAGCAGGGAAGGCCAGAGACAGGGATAGAGAGAACCCCAAGCAGGCTCTGCACTGTCAGCGCAGAGCTTGATGCAGGGCTTGAGCTCATTGAACTGTGAGATCATCACCTGAGCTGAGATCAAGAGTTGGGCGTTTCACCCACTGAGCCACCCAGGCGCCCCGTCTCTATTTTAGAATAATGCCGAACATAAACTTCAAGCTTCTCAAAAATCTCTTCAATCTTTTTTCTAGATGGGGTGAGAAGCACAGAAGCTGGAGTTTATGTTTGTAGGTTTTATTTTGCTTAGTGTTCATTAAAATCAGTATTCTTATATCAAATTTATTAGAATAAAGAGGATTTTGTGCCACGTATACTTTGAGACGTCTCTTTGGAATAACATGTATATCATGTTCATGTAAACATTACATGATGAGAGCAAAATTTTAAGAGTGACGCTATAGTAAGCTTACAGGTGAGTTAATTTAGCTTCTGTAACATAGCACTGGTCATTTCTGATGTATTTTCTGCCTTGTCCTTGCTCAGATACCAACCCTGAAACCATCATGATTCCTTTGGATAAAAATCAACAGCGTAAAATGCTTCACTGTGTAGATTCATGGTGAAGGTAACACAGAAGTAGGGATTTTGGCATTTCAATGTACCCTTCTCCAACCAGTAGAACACATTCGGGAGATTTAGGGAATCAAAATGTGTGATATATTTTTTTCATTTAAGGCATAAAGGAATAGCAGTTATTATTTGCTTTATTTTTTATTTTTATTTTATAGAGAGAGTGCCAGCAGAGATGGGGGGAGGGGAGAGATGGGGAGAGAGAATCCCAAGCAGGCTCCATTCTCATTATAGAGCCTAGCACAGGGCTTGATCCCATAACCCTGAGATCGTGACCTGAGCTGAAATCAAGACCCTGATGCTTAACTGACTGAGCCACCCTGGTGTCCCAGGAATGGTTCTTTGTTACAAGCTTGACCTAAGTAAGTGTTTTTAACTTGCCAGCCTGTTGTTTTTTAATAAAATGTTTTTTAATGTTTACTTATTTTTGAGAGATAGAGACAGAGCGTGACCAGGGGAAGGGGCAGAGAGAGAGAGGGAGACAGAATCCGAGGCAGGCTCCAGGCTCTGAGCTGTCAGCACAGATCCTGACTCGGCTTGAAGTCACCAACAGTGAGTTTGTGACCTGAGCTGAAGTTGGATGCTTAACTGATGAAACATCCAGGCGCCCCTGCCAGCATTTTGTTTTTAAAGAAACTGTTCTTAGTAGTTATTTAAGAAAGGTTAATAGAATAATGTTATGTGTCAGTTTCTATAATTGCATTTTGGTCAGTGGTTGCAACTTGAATAATTCTGCCTTTTGGAATCTGAAGTTTTGTTTTGGCCTAGTGATAACCAACTTCAACATGCATTTCATGGATGCTTAAACTATTTATTTTCTGGCAGAATACAGATACTACTTACACTTACATATATACATATATATATATATATATATAATCAAACTTAATATTATTCATATCCTCTCTCTATATTTTGTTTACTTGTTGTCTGAATGTTGAAGGGGGAGATCTTTAAATCGTATGCTACAAATGACCAGCAACATGCAAAGTCTCTTTTTTTGCTCATGCAATGTTATCTTAAGGATTAAACTAATCATGGGGGTGCCTGAGTGGCTCAGTTGGTTAAGTGTCCCACTTTGGCTCAGGTCATGATCTGTGGCTCATGGGTTCTAGCCTTGTGTCAGACTCTGTGCTGGCTCGGAGCCTGGAGCCTGCTGCAGATTCTGTGTCTCCCTCTCTCTCTGTCCCTCTCCTGCTCACACTCTGTCTGTCTCTCTCTAAAAAATAAGTAAACATTAAAAAAAGTTTTAAATAAACTAATCACGATCATTTAAAAGCCAGGGGATTTCATACCATGTACAGATTTTTTACTTCCTTTGAAAAACTAGAAAATCTGCCAAGCCTGCATCCTCATTGCTGTGCAGAAATTTTGACTTAAGCTGAGAATTATCTGCTTTTTTAAGATGGTGCATGCACTTGCCATTTCACAAGGACCTTCCGTGGCATGTGAGGCCTCTGATTGTGAAAACGAGTTGCTCTTTATCTTTGTTCTTGCTCTATCATATTGTGACGGAGAGAGGAAACTGGGGGGAAAAATCAGCCACCAGAAGTGGTACATCCAAGAACAGACTGAGAAGGCGTTGTATTTCAGGAAAAAAAAAAAGTCTGGGAGCATCTGTGGCTCAGGTCATGGTGCCAGGGTGGTGGGATAGGGCTTGTGTCGTGCTCTGCACTGAGTGTGGAGCCTGCCTGAGATTATCTCTCTCTCCCCCTCTCTGTCCCTCTCCCCTTAAAAGTTTATTTGGAGAGAGAGAGAGCACGTGTGCATGTGTGCACTTTGGAGAGAGAGGGAGAGAGAATCCCAAGCAGGCTCTCTGTGGAGCCCACACAGGGCTCAGACTCATGAACTTTGAGATCATCACCTGAGCTGAAATTAAGAGTCCGATGCTTAACCTACTGGGCCACCTAGGCGACTCTCACATACAAATCTTTCTATAACATCCGCTTTCCTTTCTCTTGCAAGGGTAGATACCAAGGCATGAATGACTGGGTTGTATTGTAGGTGTAGATTTAACTGTTGAAGAAACTGTCAGGTTTCCAAAGTGGTTGTACAATTTTGCATTCTCATTAACAGTCTGAGTTCTATTTTCTCCATAGTCTTGCCAATATTCTTTATAATTTTAGCCAGTCTCTGATTATGTAGTGTTATCACTTTGTGGTCTTTCCTTCATTGACGACAATTGTTGTTGAGCATTCTTTTTGTTTTGTTTTGTTTTTAAGTTTTTTAATGTTTGTTTATTTTTGAGAGTGAGACAGAGTGTCACTCAGAGCTGGGGAGGGGCAGAGAAAGAGGGAGCTACAGAATCCAAAGTAGGCTGCAGGCTCTTAGCTGTCAGCCCAGAGCCTGACGCAGGGTTCAAACTTACAAACCATGAGATCATGATCTGAGCTTAAGTTGGAAGTGCAACCAACTGAACCACCCAGGTGCCCCTTGAGTATCCTTTTCATGTGTATACTGGGAAATGTCTGTTGAAATCTTTTGCCCATTTTTGTTTTGCTTCCTACAAATGAGTTGCAAGACTTTGTATAGAGAGACTGCAAGATTGTAAATAATGCTGCAATAAACATAAGGTTGCATATATCTTTTTGAATTAATGTTTTTGTTTTCTTTGGGTAGATACCCAGTAGTAGAATTATTGGGTATTGTGGTATTTCAATTTTTAATATTTTGAGGAACCTCCATACTATTTTTCATAGTGGTGGTACCACTTTTTATTCTCACCAACAGTGCATGGGAATTCCTTTTCCTCCACCTCCTTGTCAACACCTGCTATTTCTTATCTTTTTTGTTTTGGCCATTCTGGCAGGTATAAGGCAATCTGTCATGGTGGTTTTGATTTGCATTTCTCTGATAATTTTTGGTCTTGAATATATTTTCATGTGTCTTTTGTTCCATCTGTATGTCATCTTTGGAAACATGTCTACTTAGGTTGTCTACCCATTTTTTTAATTGGACTGTTTTTTGTTTTGTTTTGTTTCTGGTGTTGAATTGTAGAAGTTCTTTATGTATTTTGAATATTAACCCCTTATTGGTTTTATCACTTATAAATCTTTTCTCTCATTCAGTAGGTTGCCTTTTAGTTGTTTTGATGGTATTTGTTGTGAAAAAGCTCATTTTGGTACAGTTCCAATAGTTTATTTTTGCGTTTGTTTCCCTTGTCTCAGGAGACCTATATAGAAAAATGTTGCTATGGCTTATGTCAAAGAAATTACTGCATATGTTCTCTTCTAGGAATTTTTGGCTTCAGGTCTCCTAATTAGGTCTCTGATCCATTGGAGTTTATTTTTGTGTATGGTGTAAGAAAGTGGTCCAGTTTCATTTTTTTTTTTTTGCATGTAGAGCTGTCCAGTTTTTCCAGTACCATTTATTGAAAAGATTGTCTTTTTCTCAGTGTGTATGCTTGTTTCCTTTCATAGATTAACTGGCCACATAAGTATGGGTTTTTTTTCTGGGCTCTAGTCTAGTCCATTGATCTGTGTCTATTTTTGTGTCCATATGATAATGTTTTGATTACTACAGCTTTATACTATAACATGAAATTTGGGATGATGATAACTCCAGCTTTGTTCTTCTTTCTCAAGATTACTTTGGTTATTCAGGGTCTCTTGTGGTTCCATAAAAATTTTAGGCATATTTGTTCCAGTTCCATGAAAAATGGTGCTGGTATTTTGATAGGAATTGCATTAAATCTGTCGATTGCTTTGGGTAGTGTGGACATTTTAACAGTATTCTTCTAGTCTATGAGTGTGTAACATCTTTCCATTTGTTTGTGTCATCGTCACTTTCTTGCATCTGTGTTTTATAGCTTTTGGAGTACAGGTTTCTCACCTCCTTGTTTAAATTTATTCCTAGGTATTTTATTCTTTTGGGCTCAATAGTAAGTGGAATTGTTTTCTTAATTTCTTTCCGCTATTTTGTTATTAGTATATAGAAACAGTGCTGATTTCTGGACATTAATTTTGTGTTTTGTAACTTTCATGATGCCATTTATTACTTCTAGTAGTAATAGAATCTTCACGGTTGGGGAGTGGTTGACGGATCTTCATGGTTTTCTATGTATAGTATCCTGTCATACATAAATAGTGACAGTTTAACTTTCTCCTGACCAATATGGATGCCTCATTTCTTTTTGTTGTCTGATTGCTGTGGCTAGGACTTCCAGTACTATGTTGAATAAAAGTGGTGAGATTGGACATCCTTGTCCTGTTCCTGATCCTAGAGGAAAAGTTCTCAGTTTTTTGCTACTGCGTATGTTACCTATGGGTTTTCATATAAAGCCTTATTATATTGACATATGTTCTTGCATCCCAAAATAAATCCCACTTAAATGTGGTGAATGATCCTTTTAAATTATTGTTGAATTCTGTTTTATACTACTTGGTTGAGGGTTTTTGCATCTACGCTCACCAGAGATATTTGCCTGTAACTTTCTTTGTGGTGTCTTTGTCTGGTTTTGGTAATATGGGTCATTGAATAAATCAAAGAAGAGATTAAGAAATATTTGGAAACAAATGAAAATGAAAACATAGTGGTGCAAAATCTTTGCAATGCAGAGAAGGCAGTTTTTAGAGGGAAATATATAGCAATACAAGCCTATCCCCAAGAAACAAGAAAAAGCTTAAATAATCTAACCTCACACCCAAAGGATCTAGAAAAAGAAGAACAGGGGCGCCTGGGTGGCACAGTCGGTTAAGCGTCCGACTTCAGCCAGGTCACGATCTCGTGGTCCGTGAGTTCGAGCCCCGCGTCAGGCTCTGGGCTGATGGCTCGGAGCCTGGAGCCTGTTTCCGATTCTGTGTCTCCCTCTCTCTCTGCCCCTCCCCCGTTCATGCTCTGTCTCTCTCTGTCCCAAAAATAAATAAAAAAAACGTTAAAAAAAAAAATTAAAAAAAAAAGAAGAACAAAGCCCAAGCTGAGTGAAGGAAGGAAATAACAAAGATCAGAGCAGAAATAAATGACATGGAGACAAACAAAAAAATAGAAAAGATCAACAAAATCAAGGGCTGATTCTTTGAAAAGAAACAAAATTGGTAAGCATTTAGCTAGCCTCAACAAGAAAAAAGAGAAAAGATTCAGATAAATTAAATTGGAAATGAAAGAGGAGGAATAACAAATGACACCACAGAAATACAAAGAGAATAAGAGAACACTATGAAAAATTATATGCCAACAAATTGGACAACCTAAAAAAATGCATAAATTCCTAGAAACATACAATTTTCTAAAATGGAGCCTGTTCCCGATTCTGTGTCTCCCTCTCTCTCTGCCCCTCCCCCGTTCATGCTCTGTCTCTCTCTGTCCCAAAAATAAATAAACATTGAAAAAAAAATTAAAAAAAAAAAAATAAAAAAAATAAAATGGAATCAGGAAGAAATAGAAAATCTGAACAGACTGATTACTAGTAATTAAATTGAATTGGTAATAAAAAAAAAAAATGACAAAAAAAAAAAGTCCAGGACCAGATGGGTTCACAAGTGAATTCTACCAAACATTTAAAGAAAAGCTAATACCTGTTCTTAAACTATTCCAAAAAATTAGAAGAGGAAAGAAAGCTTCCAAATACACCCCATTTAACTCCTTTTTTCCTTAATATAATCTGTACTTGAGGACATAGATTATTATTTTCCAATTATTTTACTATATGTTTCAATTATTTTATGCAGATTTTGCTAATCTAACCATTTAAATAACTGTGTTCAATGCTGTTTATAATGTCACCTCCTCATATTTTCATTAAAAATTTTTCTCACTTCATGTAATTGGATATCTTGGTGTGTGTGTGTGTGTGTGTGTGTGTGTATAAATTAGTGTAAGGTTTTGGGTATTTGATTATATGAGAAATATTTTAAAAATTTTCTTAACATTTATTAATTTTTGAGAGACAGAGAGATACAGAGCATGAGTAGGGGAGGAGCAGAGAGAGAAGGATGCATAGAATCCGAAGCAGGCTCCAGACTCTGAGCTGTCAACACAGAGCCTGACATGGGGCTCGAACCCATGAACTTTGAGATCATGATCGAGCCACAGTTGGATGCTTAACTGACTGGGCCACCCAGGTGCCCCTGAGAAAGACTTTTTTATTGCTTTCTCATATTTACTATAGCTAAAGATACATAGAATTGTTAGGTTTCACACTTCTCTTTAGATAATATTTATTGTCTTCTGTCTCTCATAGTGCATAAAAAACCAATTTCTTGAGAAATGTTTTTCCATCAAAATACTTTTTTTCATGCTTTCCTGCATTTGTTTCTTGGTGCTTGGCATTTAGATATTATGTGTAGGTATATGTTTATTAATTTTAATAAACAATATTATTTGGTTATTAAAATTACTAAAATTATTAAATGATAGAACTCTTCAAAATTACTGTTGTTCTTTTAGCTCAAACAAGTGTTCTAGCCTTTGATTCTTTGTTTTATTTCAGTTTTTTTTCCTGCTAATGTCACTTTTTTTTGGAAATTCCAACATAACTCCCCAAACTTTAAGAAACCTATTAGAGTTGGGGCACCTGCCTGGCTCAGTCGGTTCAGCATCCAACTCTTGGTTTTGGCTCAGGTTATGATCTCATGGTTTCGTGAATTTGAGCCCTGAGTCAGTCTCTTTGCTGGCAGTGTGGAGCCCACTTGGGATTCTCTCTCTCCCTCTCTCTCTGCACCTCCCCCACACATTACTTCCCTGTCTCTCTCGAAATAAATAAACTTAAAAAAAAAAGAAATCTATCAGAGTTGGTACATTTTATTGTCTTTCCTTTAATACCTTCCTAAATTACACTTGAAATAGCAGAGTTGCTAATTTTATTACCTAGACAGAGCATATTGGTAAATATTATGATCAGTCATAATTACAGACATTTTAGAGGTTCAGAGTAGTAGCTCCCTCTCAAGATAGCAATTATAACAGAATTCTAGATGTTACCTAAGACTTTTTTTTTTTTTTTTTTTGCAAGGAGAGGTTACAAGGTGGAATGATTTTTTTCTGCAGCAAAAGAAGAGGATATATTTTCTTATCTGCAGATACCTTGTTTAATAATAGAAGAATGCATGGTCTTAGAGTAAGTGTTGAAATTCCATTGGCACTGGAGGAAAAGAGACCTC
This sequence comes from Prionailurus viverrinus, assembly GCF_022837055.1. Classification (NCBI taxonomy): domain Eukaryota; kingdom Metazoa; phylum Chordata; class Mammalia; order Carnivora; family Felidae; genus Prionailurus; species Prionailurus viverrinus. The sequence goes on along the minus strand of NC_062561.1, from coordinate 93,916,345 downwards.
TGTGAGGAACTAAAAACTAACATGAAGCAAGAGAAGTTAAAATTAGAGTATTAACAAATGGAATAGGAGGCATGCAATGTCTTGCACCTGCACATTTAAAAAAATGCCAATAATTTCTAAGCTGATTTTTATCTCTCTTCATTTGTATCTGCTATTTTTCTCTCATAATTTCAACTGTTATTTGGTCTACATGCTGAGAGGTTTGATGTTTGTCTTCCATATAACTGATGACATTTTCAGCAACCTAAAATATACTTTTTAATGCTTCCCCTGCTGATCTTTTAAAAAAAATTATTTAAGTTCAAGTTAGTTAACATACAGTGCAGTAGTGGCTTCAGGAGTGGAATTTAGTGATCCCTCACTTACATATAACACCCAGTGCTCATCCCACCAAGTGTCCTCCTTAATGCCCATCACCCATCTAGCCCATCCCCTGCCCACCACCCCTCCAGCAGCCCTGAGTTTGTTTAAGAGTCTCTCATGGTTTGCCTCCCTCTCTGTTTTTATCTTATTTTTCTTTCCCTTCCCCTGTGTTCATCTGTTGTGTTTCTTAAATGCCACATAGAAGTGAAATCATAGGATATTTGTCTTTGTCTGACTAACTTATTTTGCTTAGCATAATACCCACCAGTTCCATCCACTTTGTTGTACAGGGAAAGATTTCATTCTTTTTGATTCCCTACTGATATTTTTTTTCTAAGTTTATTTATTTTCTAGAGAGAGAAAATGTGAGCAGGGGAGGAGCAGAGAGAGAGGGAAAGAGAGAATCCCAAGCAGGCCTCATGCTCTCAGCTCAAAGCCTGGCATGGGGGTCAAGCCCATGAACCGGGAGATCATAACCTGAGCCAAAATCAGGAGTCAGATGCTTACCCAGCTGAGCCACTCAGGCACCCCTATCCCCTGATGATCTTAATTCTAATGTTGTATTTAAATTTTACAGTCCTTTGTAATCCTAGCCAACTTCCTTTTTCATTTTTCCTCTATGTTGGTTCTAGTGAGCTTTTTTGTAATGTTAAGTTCTCCCAAAATGTGTTTATCTTCTTCTCTGGTGTATATTTTCTGAAAAAAAATTTTTTTCCCTCTCTTTGAGTGTTGTGTCCTCATCTGTCCTTAACCTCATGTTGATTGTTTCCAAAAAGGGATAGGCCTATACAGAGGTAGTGTTTGTTAAGAGACTAAATGCTTAGTTTTCCCTTATCCCTTGTGCCTTGTCCTGTGAAGAAACAAAGTCCATCTAACATGTTACCCGAAGGCACAGATAGATGTTCCAAGCTCCAAGCCAAATGCTTGGTAATTTTCCGCATGTGATTTGGCTGGACTGAGAGGGATCCTCTTTTCTTCCTGTTTCCTAATTGTCTTCTGCTACCAGAGTATTCACAAAAGAACATGGTTGATTGTTCTCTACTTGTCCACACCAGTACCCTCCAGTCTGCCAGAAAACAATGCTCTTGGATCTCTTATTTCTGCCCCTTCTTATTACCAAGCTCTTACTCAAGGTGTGGGGTTTTGCCTGCTTTCCTCCACAGCCAGTATTCATTCTATATATTCATCCAGTAGGTGCATTAAAAGAGGTACTGATGAAGTTAGTAGGGACAAGACCTGCCTTTGACTCAAGCTGATGTGAGTAGTTGTTAGGAAACACCTTATTTTAGTTCAGAGAAATGCTCTGTCTCTGCAACAAGGATTGCCAGTGCTGTTGGGTGGAAAATTTCCATGGTGTCTTTTTCAGGCTCTTCTGTTTCAGACGTGTTTTCTCCCTTTGCTGAGAATTCCTCCAGGTGTATTGCAAGCAGGTGTTCACTATTACCTGTGTTGCTTTACTCTGCATCTCTTAGGCTTCTCTGAAGTTAAATATAGGGATGAAGAAAGGAAAAACAGATTCCTTTTCTTGCCCTTTCAGTCAAGAAGTCTCACATTTCCCGAATTTTCAGGCATGGTGTCAGGAAGTTATTGGTTCACCGGTAACTGTGTTCCTCTGCTTTGGGTTGAAGCCACAGCACAGGTCCATGCATTGAACCAGAACCGAGTAAAGCCTGCAGAAAACAGATGAAGGCTGCAGGCATCTTTTTCCGGACTTGGTCCCATGACACAGCATGACACATGTCACACGTGGGAGATCTAACAAAAATTCATCAAACTCTCCTGTAGGTGGTGGTTCAAAGCAATTAGATTTAGATTGTTTTTTAGAGAAATAGGCATTAAAGGGAGAGTTTTCGTTTCTTGCTGAAAGTAATAAGGGGGAATAAAAGGGTGGGACAATTGTCTTGGAATCAGAAATGGACCTTAATGATATACAAAGTATTAAAGTATAGCATGTTAAAAAAAATAAAACAAAAAACAAAACAAACAACAAAAAAACCCTTGACTGCTAGGATTTGAAGAAATAACTGCTATTAACTCTTGTTAATCCACACAAGATGTATTCTAAAGGTGCCAGAATGCTGGAAACTGTTAGCATTGCCAGATGCTATGTGGCACCATTTAGAATGTATAACAGGAGTCACATTTAGCCGCCTTGCAAATGTCTCCAGTGAGTCTGATCTTTCTGTCCACACCAACACCCCTCGTTATCTGGTTCCATGATGTTGTGGGTCTCTTCTCTAGCCTTCATTTGTCCAGAATCAGGATCAAAAGTAGTTGGTGGAAAAGAAGGAAAAGAGTTGAGCAAAAGTGAAAAGTGTCTCCTTTTAGTAAGGCAGTGATAATACTGAGACTACTTAATGCCACAAGAGCAGTTTATCCAGTGTCATGCACGTACATGCAAATAGTAACCTGACCTCTGTAGCGGCCCTCAGGAGAGTTGTGGCAAATCCCAGGGAAAGGCGACATTTTTTGTGACTACACTTAGCAAACACATGCTGTAGTTTTCCAGAAAAGAATAGGGTTAGCTGGGGCTGTAAAGGATCTGTCAGGTCACTGGGTCCCATTATTTTACAATCGAGGAAACAGAAGCCATGGCAGGTGGAGTGACTTCTCCAAATCAAATGTGAGTTTGAGGACCTATTTGGGGCCTGAATCCAAGTCAACTGGGTTCTAGTCCAGCACCCCCCCCCCCCCCCCCGCCATTTTTCCATGCTTTGCTTCTGCCAGGAAAAGCCCCATCAGGAAAGGCAACAAAAATTTACCTTGAGCATTGAAAAGTCCTACATTGTGTGGGAAAGTTAAATACGCAGTCAAGGGAAAGACCATTCCTTCTTTGGGTTTAGAAACAGAAATGGAGAGGAGACAAAAGGGAGAAATTTTGTTCTTATCTTACTTTTCAAATCTCTTTTCTTTAATAGAAAAGTCCAGGAAATTTTTTTAGGCAGAGAGCTTCACTCTACACCTACTGTAGTGTCCTATATCCCCCACTTTTTTTTTTATTTTTAAAAGGTTTTGTTTTTAAGTAATCTGCACACCCAGTGTGAGATTTGAACTCACACCTCCAAGATCAAGAGTTGTAAGCTCTACCGTCTGAGCCAGCGAGGTGCCCTACCCCCCCCCCCCCTTTTTAAAGAGCAACATTCCAGGGTGCCTGGGTGGCTCAGTCAGTTACGTGTGGTGTCTGACTTCAGCTCAGGTCATGATCTCATGGTTCCTGCATTTGAGCCCTGCATCTGTGCTGACAGCTCAGATCCTGGCACTTGCTTCGGATTCTGTGTCTTCCTCTCTCTCTGCACCTCCCTGGTTTGTGCTCTGTCTCTCAAAAATGAATAAACATTAAAAAAAAAATTAAAGAGCAATGGTCCAATCCTTGGTATGGCCAATGTCAATTTCTGTTTTAAATTCTCCAGCAATTGCAACTTTTGAGTACATCTCCTATCTCTTACCTTATCACATGTAGTTTTGTAACACTGATTAAAATCACTTTGGGAATGTGACAGGAATAAATGCACTGATTTAAAATCCCTATTTCCATATTTGCATTTCATTAATATTGTTGTTGTTCTCTTCTCTCGATTACATCACTAGTTAGCATCATGAGTGAGTTTGAAATGTTCCCATAAACTCTTGGTTTCATCAAGCCGCTAACCTTGGTATAAATATCTTAACTTATTATTTTCCTAATTAAAAACAAAGCAGCATATACAGAGGTAAGTTCTGGGGTGTCTGGGTGGCTCAGTTGGTTAAACATCCAACTTTGGCTCAGGTCATGATCTCACAGTTCGTGGGTTTGAGCCCCTGGTCCGGCTGTATTCTATTCTGTGTGCTGACAGCACAGAGCCTGGAGCCTGCTTTTGATTCTGTGTTTCCTTCTCTCTCTGCCCTCCCCTGCTCACACTCTCTCTCAAAAATGAATCAACATTTAAAAAAAATAAGGAGGTGAGTTTTGCCTTAGTTTAATTGATGAGAAAACAAAATATATCTTCTACTTCTCAAGGAAGGAGAGAGACCTACTCCAGACACTGTAATTTGCCTTTGAATTCATTATTTGCATAATTGAGAAGAATTCCAAATGTAGATGTCTATCCCAGGACCTTTCTCCTCTTCCCGAATGGACTTTGGAGTCTAAGACTCAGCCACATGGGCTAAAATGCCAGAGTCTCACGGGAAGTGCTAAGCTTGAAGCATGTGTTGAGATGAAATTCAAGTTCAAAATGGGAGGAATCCCAATCTGTTGGGCTTTAGTGTGTCAGGAGAATTTACTTGAAGGGAGAAAGGTATTTTAGCTTACTTAGGTTATTGTCCTGTAAGCTAAGAGACCCTGGGTTCCGGTTGTGTGAGCTCTGGCAAGTTGATGAACCTCTCCTGCTATGATTTTTATCTGACAAATGAGTTAGCAGTGCTGTTCTATCTCCTTTATGAGGAAAAATGAGGTATTTGGGAAAGTGCTTTAAAAAAATAAAATGGCTTCGTGGAGTGGTATTCATTAATTTGTGTTCTTGGAGTCATTCCCTTTGTCAAAGAGAGTTGACTCCTCTTCTCATGAGAACAATTCCTGATAGGTTTTCTTTCACCATCATATTTCTGACCCCTTTTTTCCTTGAGATGTGGGTTTTATAGTATTGGCTAATTGGACATGGTTGATAGAACTGAGGTGCAGATGTTCTGAGCTTACCATCACGTGACTTCTCAAACTGTTCCAACACTTGGAGGGAAAAGAACCTGGATCATTCTGTTTGCAAACTCAACATCCAAGAAGGCTTGAATATAATCTGTGAATTTTTGCTCTTAATGAAATTAGACACAAGCTCTCAGCCAATGGAATACATAACTGGGTTCCAGATGCTTTTCCACATAGGGATTCTCAGGAGTATTCCCTACTGTTCTGATGTGTGTGTAGGAGTACCTTATTTAGCATTGTTGTGAAAGCCTGTGGTGAGAGGTGGATACAGGGCAACTTTGATAAATGGAGATACCCCCTTCTCCTTGAGAGGAATGGAATATTGAGAGTACAGATAGGGAGGGGATGTAGGGAGAAGAGAGCTTATTGATGTCTAGTTGGAGAGTGGGCAGAAGGAACACATACTCATCAGTCAAGGCAAGAATAAAGAAAGTGACTTTGTCCTTAGTGTAGGGGGGAAGGTAGGTGGCATTCTTTCAAAGCTAAATATTTTAGGGTGCTGGATTTTTCTTTATGGAACTTGACCCATGAAAGCCAAATGAGATGGTGTGAAGCCTCTAACCCACCCTCAAAGGAAATGCCATGAGAGAAATGAATTGCATGTTATATGCGTCTGCTATGACTTCTCTTATACCTCGAAGGGCATTAGAACTCCAAATGACAGGTTGAGTTTTTTTTGGAAAGGCTGATAGAAACAGAGGAAATTAAAATGCAGGTTACAGGCTCATATATTTTCAAGTTCTTGAATATCTGGAGCCAAAATTAATTGGCGGGGGCCGGGGGTGGGGGAGGAGGTAAGATTTAATTATTCCAGTGGTGGTGAATGTATCCAATCACATCATGCTCTCAGGTGACATAGCATCCTGGGAAGGCTCAGCATGAAGCTTCAACAAATTGAAGAGAAGCCTCTTCTGCTTTCCAGGGAAAACAGTACACTTAAATTAACTTCTGATTCTTTCCTTTTTTAAAAAAATCAGCTTTTGAGGACCAGCCCTACCTCACTCAGCCTTCATTTCAGTGGCTGGTAATCACCAATCTCTTTTTTCCCCTCTGACTTGCCATCTAGTAGGGTCTCCAATCATTCTTAGACAAAGTCTCTGTGAGCTGAGTGCCGGATCTTCCCACATAAGCATGGGGATTACAATTGCCAGGTTTGGGTTTGCCAACTTAAGTGGTGACTGGTGTTGCCTCCTTTTATTTTGTCAGCAACGTGAACTCCTGCAGACTGCAAATACAGTATGTCTTCAGGAAATCTGTATGTTGTAATGGGAAAGAACACTGAACTAACAGTGAGGGACCAGACTGTTGCCCTCCGTTCTTACATATGCATTCTTACCTACATAATCTCTTTGAGAAATGATAATGTTAATAGATGGGAATGATAAGGATAATAATAGATGATCTTAGCACCTGTATGGATTAATGTGCTTAATCCTCACAACTCCATGATGTAGGTACTATCATTATCTCTGTGTTACAGATGAGGAAACTAAGGCACAGATCATAATGACTTATCCTCAGGCTCACTCAGCTGGGACATGGCTGAGTGGGGTCAAGCTGAAGGAGACATTGAGACTGTCTCAGTCACCAAGATCTATCTAGACCAGTCACTGGGAGGGTATCATGGAGTTCTTCTCTCATATATGCAATGAGTGGTATTTGTTGTCATGGGTTTCCTTGTGTCTGATTTAGCCTCCCCTTGAGTTTTGGGTTTGTAGGGATGATCCCTTCTTCAAACAAAGTCTGCCCATTATACCTGATGGAGAGTGCTATTGTGTTTTCTTCCCAAATTTAACGTTTAACATAGGTTAAGCCACCAAAGTTACCTTCGCTGAATTCCCTTTAGTGTGACATTCATAACATCTTTGCTTTGAGGTCTAGCCCTGTAGTTTTTATTTATACCAAACTGCTTATACTTAAATTATACAATCTGATACATTTAGATATATGCATATACCCATGGAACTATCACTGTAATCCTAGATAATGAAAATACCGTATCCCCACAGAATTGTCACATACCCTTGAAACCCAGTATCTAACTCCATCCCTGAGCAACATTGATCTGCTTTCTGTCTCTAAATTGGATCCTGGATTCTGGAATATTTTACAAATGGAATGGTACTATATGAATTCTTTTCTCTGGCTTCTTTTGCCCATACCCAACAGGATTATTTGAGATTCACCCATGCTGTTTTGTGTAATAGTTTTTTTCTGTTGTATGAATATATCACAGTTGGTGTATCCATTCACTTGCTAATGGACATAGGCATTGTTCACTGGTGTGTGTGTGTGTGTGTGTGTGTGTGTGTTTTGCTATTAGAAATAAAACTGCTGTGAGTACTCATGAACAAGACTTTTCAGTTTTACTGAGGCAAAATAGACAAAATTGTAATATATTTAAAGTATACAATGTGATGATATGATATATGCAACCTTTTGAAAGGATTCCAATAATCAAGTTACTAACATATCCATCACCTCTCAGAGTTACCTTTTTGTTTTCTTTGTAAAAACACTTAAGATCTACTTAGGAAATTTAAAGTATACAATACAGTATTACCACTCTAGTCATCATGCTATACATTAGGTCCTCAGACCTTGTTCATTTTATAACTGAAAGTTTAAACCATTTTATAAACCTCTCCCCATTTCCCCCACCCCCAGCCCCTGCCAACCACCATTCTCCTCTGTTTATATAAGTTCAACTTTTTTTAATTCCATACATAAGAGATATCATGCAGTATTTGTCTTTCTCTGTCTGATTTCTTTCATTTAGCGTAATGCCTTCCAGTTTCATCCATGTTGTCACAAATGACAGGAATTCCTTATCTTTTAAGGCTGAACAATATTTCATCATACCCATAGACTACATTTCCCTTCTCCATTCATCTGTTGATAGCCCCTTTGTTGCTTCCATATCTTGGCTACTGCGACTAACATTGCAATGAACAGGGGAGTATAGATATTTCTTTGAGATGGTGATTTCATTTCCTTTGGTTATATGTGCAGAAGTGGGACTGCTAGATCATATGGTAGTTATATTTTTAAATTTTTGATAAACCTCCATCCTGTTTTCCATGGTGGCTGAATCAGTTTATATTCCCACCCACAGTATACATGGGTTCTCTTTCCTCCATTACCTTACCAGCATTTGGTATCCCTTGTCTTGTTGTTAATAGATATCTTAACTGGTGTGAGGTTAATGGTTTTACATTTCCCTGATGATTTGTGCTATTAAACACATTTTTATATACCTATTAGTCATATATATATATATATATATATATATATATATATATATATATATTTAATACCTAGTGAGTTCCTTTGCTCATTTTTAATTGGGTTGTTTGTGGGGTTTTGTTTTGTTTTGTTTTGCTGTTGAGTTGTAGGAGTTCCTTATCTATTTTGGATACTAACCCCTTACCAGATATATAGCTTGAAAATATTTCTCCCATTCTGTAGGTTACATTTTTATTTTGTTGATTGTTTCCTTTACTATGCAGAAACTTTTTAGTTTGATGTAATCCCTCTTGGTTTTGCTTTTATTGCCTTTGCTTTTGTGTCAAATCCAAGAAACTATTGCCAAGTTCAATGTCAAGGAGCTTCCTTCCTGTGTTTTCTTCTGGGAGTTTTAGGTTCCAGGCTTTACATTTATTCTTCAGTCTATTGTGAGTTGAGTTTTGTCTTTAGTGTGAGATAGGTGTCTAATTTTGTTCTTTTGAATATGTGGCTGTCCAGTGTGCCTAGCACTGTTTATTGAAGAGACTATCTTTTCTTCATTGTGTATTCTTGGGCACCTTTGTCATTAATTAATTGACCATATATGTATGAATTTATTTCTGGGCTCTCCTGTTGATCTCTGTGTCTGCTTTTATGCCACTAACATATTGTTTTGATTATTATTGCTTTGTAATGTAGTTTGAAATTAGGCAGTGTGATGCTTCCAGTTCTGCTCTTTGTACTTATGCTTCCTTAAGCTATTCATAGTCTTATGTGGTCTATAAGAATTTTAGCGTTGTTTTTTCTCTTTCTGTGAAAAATTCTAATTGAATTTTGATAGAGATTGCATTGAATTTTTATTTTATTTTATTATTTTTTTGAATTTTTAAAAATGTTTATTTATTATTGAGAGAGAGAGAAAGAGAGAGAGCATGAGCAGGGGAGGGGCAGAGAGAGGGAGACACAGAATCCAAAGCAGGCTCCAGGCCTGAGCTGTCAGCACAGAGTCAGACGCAGGGCTCGATCTCACAAACCGTGAGATCATGACCTGAGCTGAAGTTGGACACCCAACCAACTGAGCCACTCAGGTGCCCCTGCATTGAAGTTTTAGATTGCTTTGGGTAGTATGGACATTTTCCCAGTGTCATTCTAATCCACAGATATAATATCTTTTCATTTATTGGTGTTTTCTTCCATTTCTTCCATTAGTATCTTTAAAAAAATTTTTTTTAATGTTTATTTATTTTTGAGAGAGAGTGTGTGAGAGAGAGTGGAGGAAGCACAGAGAGAGAGGGAGACACAGAATCAGAAGCAGGCTCCAGGCTCTGAGCTGTTAGCACAGAGCCCAACATGGGGTTCGAACCCATGAACTGTGAGATCATGACCTGAGCTGAATTTGGATGCTTAACCAAGGGAGCCACCCAAGCGCCCCTCTTTCATCAGTATCTTATAGGATCAGTGTACAGATATTTCACTTCCTTGGTTAAATTGATTCCTAAATATTTTCTTTTTGATGCTATTATAAGTGGTTTTGTTAATTTCTTTTTCAGATAGTTATTAGTGTATAAAAAGACAATTGATTTTTGCATGTTGATTTTATATCCTGCAACTTTACTGAATTAATTTATCAGTTCTAACCATTTTTGGTGGAGAATTTAGTTTTTCTCTCCATAGATGATTCATCTGCAAATGGAGACAGTTTTACTTCTTGATTTCTGATTTCAATGCCTACATTTTCTTTTTCTTGCCTAATTACTTTGGATAGGACTTCCAGTGCTGTGTTGAAAACAAGAGGCAAGAGTGGGCACTCTGGTAATTTTGCTGATCTTAATGGAAAAGGTTTCAGCTTTTCACCATTAAGTATGATGTTAGTTATGGGCATGTGTGACTTTGATTATGTTGAGGTATATCCCTTCTATACCTAACACGTAAGTTTTTATCATGAAATGATGTTACATTTGGTCACATGCTTTCTCTGCCTCTTTTGAGATAATACAGTTTTATATCCTTCATTCTGTTAGAGTGGTGTATCACAGTTACTGATTTGTGTATGTTGAACCATCCCTGCATTCAAGGAATAAATTTCAGTTGATCATGTTATATTATCTTTTTACTGTCCCATTTAATGATCCATTTATTGTCCCACTTTTCTTGGAGTCTCTGAACAAAGATAATTCATAGAAATATTTCCAGGCACAGACTGTTTTATTTCTTTCATTATCCTTTGGGCTTATAATAATTTCAGAGAGGTTTTTTTTCCGAGAGGTTTCACTATATAGCGACATCACCTATATTGTTTTCTCTAATCTACAGACCACATGTGATCTCAATGTCTAAAATCAATGAAATTGAAAGAAATTCTAAAACTTCTTTAGGTCTTACAGTTAGAACAAGAGTAATGGAAAGGGGGAGGGGAGGAGACATGCTTATTGAACAGAAGAAAGTAATTTCTCAGAAACCCTGCTGTTTTATCATGGTTTGCTTTCAAAAAGAATGCATAAGTATGTAGAGGTAGAGCCAAGGAGAAGGAGCTGAGCAGGGGTGGCTAGGGAGATAGGGCAGGAGCCAGGAGAGTGTGTCTTCATGGATGCCCAGAGAAGATGATTCATGGAGGAAAGAATGGGGAAAGGTAAAAGACTGTAGAGATTTGAGTGAACAGAAGACAGAAATGATTGTGGGGTTTGCTACATAGACACAATTAGTGGTGTTGTGATGTCTCAGGTGCCATGGTGAAGGGAAGAAGCATGACTGGGAAGAACTGGATAAAGAATGAGGGAGGAGGGGGTGAAGACATAACTACTGGCCGTTCTTTGAAGAAACTTCACAGCAAATGAGAGCACTGAGTGCCTACAATAGCCAGTAGTTGCCCTGTTCCCTAGTTACCTTGCTCTACTAGGGGTCACATCAACTATAGTCTCAAAAATTAGATTAGTGTCCCTGTCTCCAATGGAATGGAAGAAATGAGAAGAGGTTTGAAAGATTTTCTAGTTCTACTGACTCCTAGAGATAATAGGAAATATTAAAGTTTGTAAATACACCTTGCCCAATTAAATCCAGTTTCTTGCAGATAGCACCTAATAGTATAGTTGTAGCACGTGAGAAAAAATATAACAGTTTTCTTTTTTCTTTTTGATCTTTTTAATGTTTATTTATCTTTGAGAGAGAGGGAGACACAGAACTTGAGCAGGGAGGAAGGGGCAGAGAGAGAGAGGGAAACACTGAATTTGAGCTGTTAGAACAGAGCCCAAAGTGGGACTTAAACTTGTGAATTGCAAGATCATGATCTGAGCCAAAGTTGGATGCTTAACTGACTGAGCCACCCAGGCACCCCCATAACAGGGTTTTCTTATTCTAATGCTTAACTTTACTAAATAATTATTTTGATTTTGTTTTAAAATAAAAGCAGGTGTTTTTTTGTTTGTTTGTTTTGTTTTTAAGAAACACATTATCCACTGGAACAAAATTATCATGCTGTAGGCTTATGGAATAATTTGTCATTTTCATTATGTAAGCAGTTTGTTGCCAAACGAAAATCCCTCTTTTTGTCAAAAGAGAGCATTTCAGAGCCAAATGGTAGAATCATTTGCATTTTCTTTAATTTCTGCCCTGAACATCGTTTTTTTTCCTTAATTTTCTACCAGTGATATGATTCTGGCCATATTTATTTCTCGTTAGTTTTGGTGTCCTGTAATGCAATATTGCTTGAAACCTTCTTAAGTAGTTATCTTCTACCTCACAGATGAGAGGATTTTAAGAAGCCTTTTGATTTCTCTGGGAGTTGGACAGTTGCGTATGTGATTCCAGATGATCCAAGAAGAAGTTACAGAAAGGCAGTAACAGGGGTTGCCCACAGGGTTTCAGATCACTCTGACCTATAAGCACATCTTGGAGGAGAAGGTCATTTACTTTTTCTTTTTTCAAGAAGAGAGCAGGGTTATATTTTAATTGTAAATTTCAATGTACGTACCATTGTAGGCAAAAAAATTCTTCCTTTTGGCTAAATAATATCTGCTTATGATTTTCAAATTTTATTTCAAGAAAAAATGGTGGGAAAAATCTCCTGGATTTTCTTTTTATAACTACAATGTTGTTGACTCCAGTGTTTATTTTAGGTTCTGTTGGAATCCCTACATCTCTTATTTCAAATCTAATGTGGTTTCAGGGCATCTGGGTGGCTCAGTAGATTAATCATCTGCCTCTTGATTTCAGCTCAAGTCATGATCTCCTGGTCACAGGATTGAGCCCCTCAGTCGGGCTCCATGCTGAGCATGAAGACTGCTTGAGATTCTTTCTCTCTCCCTCTGCCCCTCTCCCCTGGTTGCACATGTGCGCTCTCTCTCTCTCTCTTTTTTTTTTTTTAATTTTTTTTTCAACATTTTATTTATTTTTGGGACAGAGAGAGACAGAGCATGAACGGGGGAGGGGCAGAGAGAGAGGGAGACACAGAATCGGAAACAGGCTCCAGGCTCTGAGCCATCAGCCCAGAGCCTGACGCGGGGCTCGAACTCACGGACCGCGAGGTCGTGACCTGGCTGAAGTCGGACGCTTAACCGACTGCGCCACCCAGGCGCCCCTCTCTCTCTCTCTTTTAAAAAAACAAAACAAAACCCAAAAACCTAGTAGGGTTTGTAGGTGAAGATCATGGTTTTTTTCTTTTCTTTTTTCTTTTCTTCTCTTTTCTTTTTTTTCTTTTTCTCCCTCCTTTCTTTCTTTCTTTCTTTCATTCTTTCATTCTGTCGTTCTCTCATTTTCTCTCTTGTTCTCTCTCTTGTTCTCTTTCTCTCATTCTCTCATTCTTTCTCTCTGTCTTTTTGTCTTCCTCTTTCTCTCTCTCTCCCTCTCTCTTCCTTCCTTCCTTCCTTCCTGTTTTGCAGGCATCATGCCCAGCACATAGCCCATTGCAGGGCTTGAACTCAAGACCCTGAGATCAAGACCTGAGCCAAGATCAAGTGTGGGATGTTCAACTAACTGAGCGACCCAGACACCCCTCTAAATAATTCTTTTATTATTTTTCCATTACTAACGAGTTTCTTTTTTTTCCTGGCTAAAATTTTAAAAACTGGTAACCATCAGCCAGTACAGTATCTTGTAATGTTCTGCTCTTAAACACGTTTTGTTATTGAGTAAGATATTTGTGAAAGCTGGCTTCTATTGTTTTCTTTTGACTGACTTTTCAGTTATAATTGCAAGATGTGTTTGGTCTCACAGTGATTCTCAGTAGCACGCACGCTCTTTTAAAAAAGAGCTACTTTTTCTTTGCAAAGAGCAGAACTTGAAAATATGCATTTGGAAATGTTCAAATGTATGTGAACTAGAAAGAATAGAACAATGAATCTCCATTGGCTTCACCTAACCAAGATTTTGCCCCATTTGCATTATTTACCCATCCTTTGTTTTCCTTTGCTGAAGTATTTAAAAGCAAACCTTACACATTATGTTGTTTCCCTCCTACACACATCAGTATCCTTCTCTAAAGAACATGAGCCACAATATGACTGTAGTCTCATTATCATGCCTGTCACAATTTCTTATTACCATGGGATATCTATTTCATAATCAGATTTCTCCCCTTGGCCCCTAAAGATCATTTTATAGTTAGTTTGGTTGGCTCAGGACCCAAACAAGATGCACATAGTCACTTGGTTGTTGCTTTTCCTAAATTTCTTTTCATCTGGAGTATTTCTCTTTTTCCTTTTGCTTTTTTTAGGTGACTCTGCAAAAAACCAAGTTTGCTTCTCATAATGTTGTCTGTTTGCTTCTTTGGGGTGATGTTTAACTTGCTCTTCTGTTCATCTCTTTCCAGCAAATGAGGGATGGGTTCAGGCTTGAGTTCACTGTGGTTCACCCATTTTGGCAAGAACACTTAACAGGCAGGGCCATGGCTTCATGTCGCATCCCATTGTGAGGCACACAGAGTCTGTTTTTCTCACGTCTCAGGATGCTAAGGTTGATCATCAGTCCCTCCATTGTAGTGCTCTCTGTCATCCTCTGCTATACATGCTTTTATCCATTGGAGACTATTGCATGGGACTGCAAAATGGTTATTTCCTAGTACTGCTTTTCCTTCCAAGTCAATTAGCTTGAATTCTTGGGAAAAGAATAGCTTTTCTCTTGTTAAGCACTCCATAGGATTACCCTAACATGTATTTATTCCACAACAGTGGAATAAATATTTAATTCTTTTTTTTAAAATGCATATCAATTAACTGCTCTTTAACCTGAAGGCCAGTTTGCTATTAACAGTTTCCCTGCAGAACCTGCAGCTGGCTGTCAAGCAAAGTAACCGACCCATCTCGCTTTGTCTGCTAGACCCAGCCAGTGAGCACTTGATTAGGACCTTGCCATGGGGTTCCTGAGCCTAACAGATTGAGACCAGCCCTCTATGAAAAGGTTTCTGGGACACCTGGGTGGTTCAGTTGGTTAAGCATTCTACTCTTGATTTGGGCTCAGGTCATGATCTCATGGTTCGTGAGTGTGAGCCCTGCACTGGGGGCTCTGCACTATATGTTCTTGGGATCTTCTATCTCCCTCACTCTCTGCCCCTTCCCCCACTCATGCTCTCTCTCTTTCTCCAAAATAAAATAAAAACTTAAAAAAAGAGGCTTCTGAAATGATACTCCAGGTCAGATTGCAAAGCTGAAAATGTTTGCAGATTGGTAAACCTCTGATTTAAGGTGTTTTCATAGCATGATGACCATATCACATGAAGTGTTATATCCTTCCTACATCCACAGTTCAAAACCATAGATTTACTTCTCATTTGATTGATGTTCCTTCCCATCAAATCTAATGTCAGAAGGCAGACTGAGTCTTCCTGGCCTCTGAGTTTAACCAGAACTTGTCTGATTTCAAGAGACAGAAATTCACCTCAAACTACCTATGACACAAAGAAAATTTGTTGGAAAGCTGTCGGGGTAGCTCATAGGACTGAAAGCAAGTTACAGAATGTTTAGCTGTTTGAGGGATTTCAAGGACTTCAGTTGGACTGGAATGTCTCTAATACAGTCTTTTCTTCTTACCTGTAATTGACAGCTTTGTTCTCTTTAACACTTCCTTGTGTTGGTGGCCTTAGTAACCAGCCACACAAAGAGTGCTTTTTGTCGGTTTGTTTGTTTTTAACATTAAGACTCTGATTGGCCTGAGATGTGTGTTCACCTCTAGGCCAATTACTGTCTCCCTGGGAAGTGGGTGCCCTGGTTAGCCTATTTTGGGTCAAGCATCCACTTTTGTGTATATTAGAGGAGAGAACAGTGAGGGATCTACCTTTCTAGATGAGAAGAGTAAATCCACAGCATCCAAAGGAAAGAGCCTAGATGTCTATCAACTGCTGAATGGATAAAGAAGATGTGGTTTATATATACAATGGAATACTACTTGGCAATGAAATCCTGCCATTTGCAACAATGTGGAGGGAACTGGATGGTATTATGCTAAGTGAAATAAGTCAGTCAGAGAAGGACAGATATCATATGTTTTCACTCATATGTGGACTTTGAGAAACTTAACAGAAGACCATGGGTGAAGGGAAGGGGAAAAATAGTTATAAACAGACAGGGAGGGAGGCAAACCATAAAAGACTCTTAAACACAGAGAATGAACTGAGGGTTGATGGTGGGGGAATGGAGGGGGAAAATTGGTGATGGGCATTGAGGAGAGCACTTGTTGGGATGAACATTGGGTGTTGTACGTAAGCAATGAATCATGGGAATCTACCCCAAAACCAAGAGCACACTGGATATACTCTATGTTAACCAACGTGACAAAAAAATTATATTTAAAAAAAGTACATAATAGCAGATGCTTAACAAAATGTTGTAGAAGAACCAGTGGACTCAAGGAAGAC
Organism: Prionailurus viverrinus; assembly: GCF_022837055.1. Lineage (NCBI taxonomy): Eukaryota > Metazoa > Chordata > Mammalia > Carnivora > Felidae > Prionailurus > Prionailurus viverrinus. Next base: position 93,900,233 of record NC_062561.1, on the reverse strand, counting down.
TGATTGCCTTGATGTAATTCATTAGGTTTGTAGAAAGAATCTATTTTGACAAAATATATTCCATAAAGTCATGCTGACTTTTACTTGCTCTCTGGGCTCTTGGATCCTCCAAACATAATACTTAAAATAGCTGTGTTTTTATTTGTCTTTGAAAAGCACTCTGCTCCAGCCCTCACAAATTCTCAAAGGCAATGTTAAATTGTCAAGTTTAAACCTCTATAATGACTTAATTAATTTGTCCAGTATTAAAAACAGTGGGCTCTTAGAACCTATAAATCTCAACGTATCTCAATGTGTATTCAAGTGCTAGATCCTTTCCTGTAGGTCATGGTACCTGGATGCTTTCCTGTGCTTCAATGTGAGAGACTGTACACATGAAGACTAAGCCAAATAAAACTTTTTTCTTTTCGGCTTTGTTCATCAAGTGATTGGTTTTTTTTTTATTCCAACAAATAGAAAGGTATTTTTTTTTCTGTTCTAAAACAGACCACAGAGTTGTCATCATCAGTGCTTTCTGACCTTGTATGTCACTTACCCTAGACTGATAATTATAACTCTCTGCTGCCTGATGCTGTAGACCTTACCTCAGTTTGATCTGATGAGATATTGTGACCCTAAATTCATTCCTTACACGTGGATTCATTCAGATAACTTAAAATCATGGGAAGAAACAGTGCTTTTCATCAGTAGCAGAAATGTATAATTTTTTTTCCCATTTCCTAAGCTAATGAAATCTTGATACAACTGAATGCAATATTTTTTTATTAATAAATATAAAAATATTTCATCTAATATTTGGGACCCCTTTGCCTTGAATAATTATTCTTCACTTTTTCGAGTTCTTCCATTTTCCTTGGATTTCCTTACCATTGAGGTAAAAAAAAGATTTTGGAGTCATTTTAAAAATTTCAGGGAATAGTTGAATGTCTTCAACAGTTGATTTCCTTAGCTCTTTTTGGTGTGCAATGTCAAAGGGAATTTCACATTTACAAGGTACCGAAGCATGGAATCTATTGTCCTCTCTCTCTCGTCATGGTAAGTGTTCATCAAGTTGATAATGAAATCTGTAGCAACATCATGTTGTTTTGATGGCTTTAGATGCAGGAGAATTTGGAAGCCAATATGCAGTTCATTTAACTTGTGCCCACGCCATCTGCTTATCTGCAGCACTCAGCCAGCCCGCCTGCTTCTTTTCTCCTAGAGTCTACAGAGATGATTAACCTGGATGAAGATTCCTGGCAGCCTCAATTGACTTCCTGAATCTTCCACACCATCCAGAATTCCCTGGTGGAGGCTGGCAGGAAATTTGGAAAAGTGGAGAGTCTTTTTTGGCCTGGGAGAGGGTAGACATAAATGTCAGCTGGTGAACCATCACTGGGGAGAATGACTTCAGGACTCAAGGCTTGTTCAAAATAAATTTCAAGTCACCAGCTAACTCTAATGTAATATCACCAAGAAGGGAAATGTTCTGGGCTTCATCATCTCCTATGTTTATTCTGTAGCAACAGGAATAGTGTAGTCCAACTAAGTGTAATGTGCCAACAAATTGTTTTCAAAGTCACTAGGAGGGTAAGACAGGTAATTATTTTCTTCCTTCCTGACTTACATCAGAGACAGGTTGGCACTAGAGGTCTGATTCCACTGGATGATAGAGGCTATGCTTTTTAATATGTCTTGGGATATCATTGAATTAAGATCCATTACATGGGGTTAGCCAGGGCAATGGTGGTAATTTGGCCTGAGTGACTGTGAATCTTCTCTGAGTGAACCACAGAGTGTCTGGCCTTCAATTTGTACCACAAATATGAGTCAGGGGCCTGCCCTGCCATTATACCCCATGTATGTGGTTTCAGTCATCCTGTCCATTGACCTTGGACTGCCAGGAAGTGCCCATTTTGCAAGTCTGAAGCAAGGAAGAGTGTGAAAACTGATTATGGAATGCAGGCATGTTAGTCAGAGGTGAAAAGCCCCTTATTTCCAACCGCCCTTTGGCAACAGAACCTTCTCTTACCTTGTTGTCAGGCTGGTGCTGAGCATTCTACCACAGTGCACACCGACCCATCACTGGGGCATCAATCAGAATAATTCATGGTGGTCATATGTTGCCTTGTGTATAGTCCAACAGCATCTTTTTACACTGGGCATCCGCCTGTCTCTTTTATCAGCAAGTGTAGAGAAAATATTTTTGTGAAGAAAGTTCCCAGTATAAACAACAAAGAAAGAAGGAAAAAAGGAAAATAAAAAAGGCAGGTTTGAGATTACTGTGTATCAAGACACGGGTGTGGTTTGATGATAAAAGCCCGAACACTTTGGATGAAGGCATCCCATCGGACATGATGAGTTCTCTCCTTCGGACTCAACTGTGGAGAGTTAATTGACATTCCTTGGCGCTGCTGCCTTGGGCTGACTTCTCTCAAAATTGTGGAGTCAGTCATGCATGCTTTCTGTGCCTTCCAGCTTCCCTTTCTGAGCACAGTGTCTGTCTTTCTGACCCTCTCATCACACCACCCCTCAGAACATTAGTCTCTGGGGCTGCTTCTTTCACTGCCTGACCAACCCCCCTCAGTCCTCTACCTCATTCTAAAAGCACTACTTCAATTATAAGACTACATAATATTTGCTGAAATGTTAAAGATAAAGGGGCATTGATTTACTTACTTTTTTTTCCCCAGAGGATTCTAGGATGTCAGTGGTATTGACACCAAGAAAGGGCACATAGATGTTAGGATATCACAGTCCAAGATATTTAACCCCAAATTTTGGTGTCAGTTGAAGTAATTAACTACAGTCTATAGCTCCTTAAATGGTGGTCCACTGAGCAGTGGTTGACATCACCTTGGAGGTTACTAGAAATGAAGACTTGTAGGCCCTACCTCACATCCACTGAAGGAGAATGTGCCTTTTAACAAGGGCCCCAAGTAATGATTCTTCACATTCATGTTTGAGAAAAATAGACCTATTCTGTATGAAGTTTCAGTAAAAATAAATACAGTCTGATGTCAGGCTTCTAGTCAAAAGAGAGGCAAATGGTCCTTAGGAGAAGCCTCTGAGGGAGCAGTGGCTTTCCAAACTTAGTGCACATGAGAATCATCTGGAAGGCTTATTAAAACAGAAATAGCTGGGCCCCAACCTCAGAATTAAAACAAATTTTTTTTAATGTTTATTTATTTCAGAGAGAGAGAGAGAGAGAGAGAGAGAGAGAGAGTATGAGCAGGGGAGGGGCAGAGAGAGAGAGAGAGAGAGAGAGAGAGAGAGAGAGAGTGAGGGAGGGAGACACAGAATCTGAAGCAGGCTCCAGGCTGTGAGCTATCAGCACAGAGCCCGACGTGGGGTTTGAACCCATGGACTGTGAGATCACGACCTGAGTTGAAGTCTGACGTCTAACTGACTGAGCCACCCAGGTGCCCCCAACCTCAGAATTTCTAATTTAGGTATGGGGGAGCCTGAGAATATGCATTTCTAACAAGTTTCCAGGTGATGTTGATCCTATGGTTCTGGGGACACACTTTGAGAAGTACGGACATATAGTGGTGTGATTAATGGGAACAATCCATGTTGGTTGAGGCCCCAGACAGAAACTCTGTGGCTGGAACTCTGTTAGGTGCTTGTATACACAGAAAGAACACTCTACCTGGAAGCCTTAGATCATGGTTTAAGGGCAATCTTTACCACATTCTGTGCTGTGTCATTTTTCCGTGATATCTTGAGACTTAACTCAAAAAAAGGTGATCCTAATTAGAGGATCTCAGACTTAGGAGATGAGAAGGGATATGTGTGATGATTAGTTAGTTGGGACTTTTTTTGGGGGGGGGCAATCAAAGCCAACATTGTGCCTGCAGGTAGACCCAGGCACACTTCTCCTATCAACTGAATATCTCTGATATTCTTAATTTACTAGGTATTGGCATAGAGAGATCCCCATATTTTTGGAACCCAAACATGTAGTTTTGGTCTTTTGGATTTCTACCAAATGGGACAAATTTCTCAGTCAACATGCAACTCTAATTAACAAATGATGGCACTGTTTGTATAGATTAGCTGTTAACGTCTAGGAATAAGTACACTCAGGCATTTAGTGTTTCTGTAGTTACGTTTGGCAGTGTTAAAAGCTGAATCTGTGTTCTAATGAAATTTTATGTCTGTTGTGTAAATGATGGATCAGGTATCAGGCATGACTGTAGAATCTGATCATTGGTGTCAAAGCTCATACATATTTAAGGTCCTTCACCATGTCAACCTGAAATGCTACCAGTTCTCTTGTTAAGGAGATACCCCTTCAAGGAAAGGAGACCCGAGGGGTCAGGTTAAGCCTTCTAGACACACAGGTGAGGGTACAAGGGGGTAGGGGTATGTCAGAACATGCTGAGAAGTGAAGGGAGATAGCTAGGGGTTGGTCGGTGATGAAAATTAAGAGTCACTATGGATGATGTCCCAAGTACAGGAATGACTATAAGAAAAAAACCTGAATGTAGAGTCTATGGTTGTTGAAGTTTATCAGGACCTTCTGTTGCTTGTTTCTGAGAACTGTGTACCCCCCTGCCAGCCTCTGGTGTATATGCCTAGAATTCTCTTCCTTTTCTCTTTCCTCTTGGTGTCATTTCCTATGTGAAAGGATTTCCCTGAAGGTTTTTTTTTTTAATCAAAGTATTCTAGAACATGGGAAAATCCTTCAGGTTTCTGGGATTTCTTTTTCTATTTTAAAACCTAAATTAAAAAACAGCAAGGCCCTGGTCTAACCCCTAGGTGAGATGTGAGGGCTGGCACTTGCCACCACCTTGTGAAGCATGTAGGAGAGTAGGAGCCTGTAATCAAATAGAATAAGTAGCTGGGATGATTCCACACAGCCCTGGGGAGTTAACGGCATTGCTTTCTTTCTTGGCCTTCTTGCCAACACCCTGCTGCTTTACTTCTCAACTAAAAATAACGATCTTCTGTCCTACTTTTTTGTTATTAACATTTCTTAATTTGTAAGGACTTTTCTCATTTCACGGTGTCTCCTAAAAGCTCTGTTTCCCTGGGTTTTAGCTCCTGTGTATCTAAGTGAATTATAGTGAAAGCTGCCTTGTCTAATACCTAGCAATCCTACCAAAATCAACATTTTGAATGTTCATCTTTAATAATGCCAGTTATGTTGGAGAAAAGGATCTAGACCACGGTGGAGTTGGGTGCTGTGAAGAAACAGGATGTTTTATTCTGTCACAAAAATTCTATAGGTAATGTTAGTGTCATTGTTGGTTTTTTTTTTGTTTGTTTGTTTTTCAGTTTAATGTTGAGGAATGAAAAGGTGACAGTCTGGCACAATGTAACATGACTTTTAGTTATCTGTATTTTTACTAATTGGACAAGCGTGCAAATACATAAAGATCTTGCAAAAGTAATGCATGTCCATTTTTGAAAACTCGGAACATGTGGAGTATGTGAAATAGGAAAGCAATTAATCACGACCCCACAGCACAGAGGGCACCATTAATTTGTTCAACGGGAAGCATTTAAAATATATGAGAAACTGTTGTAACCCTGTTTGGGTATTTCTCCATGCATGTATTTAGTTACTTAGTACAGGGAGGTTTAACAATATGGCAGCTATCTTGCCCCTGCTGACTTTGAGTAGCATTGGATAGGGCCAGTGCTTTATTCAAAGGAAAGGCAAGGAGGTAGCAGGTCTTAGAGCAGAGGTCTATATGTTCTTCTCTACAAACAAAGAAACTGTGCTCACTAGAGATGATATTTGAGTTGGTAAAACGAATGACTTTTCCTGATCCCAATATTTAGTGTTGCCATAGGTAACGTGCATCAGTGTCATCTGTTCCCTTGACCCCTGGGACACTACCCTGGACCTTGTTTTCTTTTTTTAATTTTTTAAAGTTTATTTATTTATTTTGAGAGAAAGAGAGGCAGAGGAAGAGAGAGAGAGAATCCCAAGCAGGCTCCACGCTCTCAGTGCAGAGCCCAATGTGGGACTTGAACTCACAAACTGTGAGATTGTGACCTGAGCTAAAATCAAGAATTGGATGCTTAACCAAATGAGTCACTCCGATGCTCCTGGACTTTGTTCTTTCTCTCCATTCCCTCTGACTCCTCTTCCTCCACTTTGTGCTGCTTATCAAGGCTCCTTCCTAGGCTCAGTTTTTAGCTCTCTCCTTCCTGCATGCTTCACCTAAATGACAACCATCCATTCTTCTGGCTTCAACCGTCACCTCTGTGGGTTGAATTCTAAATGTATGTAGCCAGCCAAGACCCACTTATGTATCTTTGCCTCATGTGAGGTCCCAGATCAGGTGCTGTGTGTGGTATGGCAAGGAGAAAGGCAGAGTCGCTTCTTGTCCTGGAGGTCATGTTCTGGAAGGAATAGACAGGCCATAGCCAAGTGAACAAATAATCCTCTAATTTAAGAAGGTGGAAAATGTTTGTGAAGATTAATAAAGCACAGTGATCTGAGGAAGAATGATAGGGGTAGCAAATACTGTTTTGATAAGGTGGTCATGAAAATCTTGCTCAAAAGGTGACATTATTGAGTCTTATTGAGAAGTGGCTGGCCATGTGAATATCTTGGAAACACTCATTTTGACAAATAGAAAATAGGCAAGTGCATTGGTCCTGAGAGATGAAGGCCATTGGATGTTCCTTTCAGCCAAGAGGAGATGCATTACAAAGTCCAGAGCAAAAATAGTTAATTGCAATTACAGTAATTCCTAGGACAGAGAAGTATGGCATATGATGAGAACATCCGACAGGGGAATCTCATATTAATAACAAGCTATAAAGCTTTTACGATATCAGTATGTACTATTTTATAGCATTATTTTTAAGGTTTATAACTGTATTCTATTTTATGATTATGCCATATTATGTTTAACCAATAGTCTTTTTATAAATTGAATTCCACACAATCATTCTTGTTAATTACAAGAATTCCCAGTGTCTCAAAAGAAAATTATAACCAGCAGGCAAGCTTGTATAAGAAAGCAGCAAAAAGACGCTGGCAGTGAGCTAATGTGGGTGGGAACTCACCAGCCTGGGGAACTCTGCTCCTCCTCTTGGGGTTCTCTGATGATGCCAGGGGTGCTATTCTTGTGCCAACCATACTGTAAGTTCATTTTTTTAAATAATTTTTTTATTTTGGAATAATTTTTGAATTATAGAAAAGTTACAAAAATAGTCCAGAGTTCCCGTTTACCCACACCCACCTTCCCCTATTGTTGACATCTTACATAACCAGGGTATATTTGGCAAAACTCAGACACGATCATTGGTACTTTCCTATTGACCGAAGTCCAGACTTCATTAGGATTTCAGTAGCATTTCCACTAACATCCTTTTTCTATTTGAGGGTCCAGTCCCAGAGGCCACAATGTGTTGGGTCATCTTGATAGTAGTATCTCCCTTGGTTTTTCATGAGCTTGAGAATTTGGGGAAGTACAGATCAGATGTCTTGTAGAATGTGTCTTAACTTGGGCTTATCTGAGTTTTTGTTTCTTATGGATAGACTGGGATGATGGGTTTGGGGAAGAATGCCATCAAAGTACAGGGCCCTTCCTGTCATTCTATATTGAGAAATCACAGTATCTACATGCTTTGTCATCAGCAGTGTTAATCTTGATAGTCTAGCCAAGGTAGAGCTTGTCAGATTTTCCACTGCAAAGTGACTCTTCCTCCCTCTTTCCATTCTCTGTTTGTCACAAGCTAGTCACTAAGTCCAAAACACATTCAGTCAGGGTGTGGGGGGTAATGGTGGGATGGAGTAGATAGATCAGTAACAGTAAGGTCCGTCTCCTTGAGGGGGCTGTCTGCATACATTTCTTGAATTTCTTCTGTAAGGTAGATTTCTCTCTTCTCCACTGTAATGATTCAATCATGTATTTATCAGTGGGGACTCGGGCTTATTTATTTTATACTTTGGCTTATAATCTGTCAATATATCATTTATTTTTAGTCAAAATGTTCCTGTTTTGGCCATGGGGAGATCTTTGGGGTTGGCTCTGGTCCCTTTCATATTTCATCATCCTTGTGTTTTTTTGAGTACTTTCTTACTTTGTGCTCCATGTTCCACTTGTATTTTCTCTGCCCTCGACCCAGAATCAGCCATTTTCCCAAGGTTCTCTATTTCCTCTTAGAAGAAAATCATATTTAGAAACCAAGATCTGGGCAACCAACCGTCTTGTGACAATTTCTAAGCTCAGTTATAACATTGTTGCTTGAAATATCTCTTGAGTTAACTCTTGGCACATATCCATCATGATTCCTTGTAATCAATGCCCTAGAGATGGAATTGCTGGATTAAAGGGAGTAACGTCACGTTACAAGTTTTCAACATATTGCCAGGTTATCTTCTAGAAGGAAAATTTTCATTTATATTAATGAGTGATATAAACACTTTTTGTCTTGGGTTTTGAACACCCAATGAACTTCTCTTTGCTACCAAATGTATACCTTAACTCATGTTCACTGCCGATACTAGTCTGGGCTACACTTGGTGGATTACTGCAGCAGACTTTTAATTAGTCTTCCCTTCTTATATTCTCCTTATCTACATTCTTTAGAGAAAAGTCGGAGCCGTGTTTTTACAATATAAATGAGACAACATTGTGATTCTGCTTTGAAATCTTTTAAGAGTTCTCGATGCAGAGATAATATAAAATGTTTAATATGGATATAAGGCCGGGGTGCCTGGATGGCTCATTCGGTTGAGCGACCGACTTAAACTCAGGTCACAATCTCACGGTTTGTGAGTTTGAGCCCCGTGTTGGGCTCTGTGCTGGCAGCTCAGAGCCTGGATGGAGCCTGCTTCTGATTCTGTGTCTCCCTCTCTCTCTGCCCCTCCCCCACTCATGCTCTGTCTCTCTCTGTCTCAGAAATAAACATTAAACAAAATATATGGATATAAGGCCACGGGTCTGTCTGGGTCCTGTTTACCTCTCTGGTATCCTCTTAGGCCCTTGTCCGCCTTACAAGAGTACATCAAGGAAGCATTGGCTTTCCTCATGTTTCTCCACTGTGCCAACCTATTTCCTGCTTCATGGCTTTTTATGAATTCTCCCCCTTGCCTACAATCTCTCTCCAGCACTCACGTAGTAAATTTCTAGTAATAATTCTGGTGTCAATGTAAGTGTTAATTCCTTAATTCTATCTGAAAAAAGCAATTTTCACAGATTATAATTATTTAGTTATTTAATATCTAACCCTCCAATCTATTTTAAATCCATAAAAGCAAAGATGGTATCCAGTTTGATCAACACCTAGAAGAGCTCCTGGCACATAGTAGGAAGTCAGTGGTTATTTGTGGAATGAATGTATATAGCTTGAGTCTTGAATTCATTCGGTTAAACGTATTCCAGGAAAAAAAAAAACTGCATTAAATGAGGTGTTATAAAACCTCACTTTAAAAAAAATTTTTTTTAATGTTTATTTATGAGAGACAAGGAGAGAGAGACAGAGAGACAGAGACAGAGCATGAGCAGGGGAGGGGCAGAGAGAGAGGGAGCCACAGAATCTGAAGCGGGCTCCAGGCTCCGAGCTGTCAGCACAGAGCCCGATGTGGGGCTTGAACTCGTGAACCTCGAGATCGTGACTGGAGCTGAAGTCGGATGCCTAACTGATCAAGCCACCCAGGCATCCCTCAAATATCACTTTCTTATACTTGCAAGATCATTAATTGATGCATTTGAGAAGTGAAATAGACCTATTTTTTATTTAGAATATGATCTAGAGGCGAAAAGTTTATTTTAGCAGGTAACGGCCAAAACAGGAACATTGATGACACCACTGGTTCACATTGCCAGTTTTACCTTCAGAAAGATACCAGTTTACATTTGGCATTCTTTGAGAGCACACATCTTTTTTCTATGATTTCTCTGTGGCGAATTATATTTTCTAAGGATGGCCATAATAGAACCTTCCTTCTCACCTGGGCTTTATACAATGACACTTTGACACTCCTCCCAGAGTGACGGCCTCTCTTCCTTCCCCGTGAATCTGGGCAGGTTTGTGACTTCACTTGATTTGATAGGTGACTCCCAAGGCTGGGTCATAAAAGGTGGTCAGTGTCTACCTGCTTCCATTGGGACCTCTGTGTTTGGAGGCCTCCACGCCAAGCATCATGGGTATGACACATGTGGTATTCGGGCCCACAGCCCCAGATCGGTTTTTTCACAGCCATGTGAGAGAAGACCACTCCAAGAGATTCCTGGCCCCAGCTTCCAGTCACCTCTAGCTTTTGACTCTTGTCAGCTGGGGCCCCACATACCAAGCTGCTCTGCTGTCCCCTTTCTGAATTTCCTGGCCCACAGACTCTGGGAACAGAATTAAATGGTGGTTTTAAGTGGCCAAAGTTTGGAGGAATTGGTTATGCAGCAGTAGGAACAGAAAGAAATTTCAATATTGTGATTTTCCATTTTTCTTAGTCTGAAAATAGAAGCCTATCATTTACATTTTTATCCCTTTGGTTACTAGTAAGATTGAATGTGTCTTTATACAAGTATTAACCAGCTATATCTTTTCGCCTCATAATTACCTTTCCCATTTTTCATGGATACTTCTCTTTTTGGATTTGAAAGAGTTCATTATTTATCAAGGATAAACTTCTTTTCTGTTACGTGCTCTGAATATTTTGCTGTTATCTTGTGTTAGGTTGTTTTCACTTGTGTTCATTCTTTATATATATATATATATTTTTCAACGTTTTTTTTAATTCATTTTTGGGACAGAGAGAGACAGAGCATGAACAGGGGAGGGGCAGAGAGAGAGGGAGACACAGAATCGGAAACAGGCTCCAGGCTCCGAGCCATCAGCCCAGAGCCTGACGCGGGGCTCGAACTCACGGACCGCGAGATCGTGACCTGGCTGAAGTCGGACGCTTAACCGACTGCGCCACCCAGGCGCCCCTGTGTTCATTCTTTAAAGTCAGACTTGAATATTTTCTAGTTGTTCTTTCTTGTGAACTCATGGCCTTTCAGTCACTGTCTCTCTCATCCCAAATCAGTTATATTTAATCTTCACTTGTGTGTTAAGAGCACCGCTTTTCCTCAGCTAAGAAGATGATCTCCCTACCACTTCTTATTTTTCTTAACTTTAGTTAAGTGTATTTTCAAAGTTATATTTTAGTAAAGCTTATATTTATTTATAATAGTGAGATCCTCTTTGAGAAGAGTGACTTAATATAATCTTACAGTAAAAAAAAGCCTCAGTTGTAAATCGACGGAAGCCAGATATTAGTTAAGAGTGTTGTGGGAATGCAGAAACTTATAAATGGAGTTGGTAAAGGGCACCTTGGTGGCTCAGTCGGTTAAGCACCCGACTTTGTCTCAGGTCATGATCTCACGGCTTGTAAGCTCGAGCCCCACATCGAGCTCTGTGCTGACAGCTTGGAGCCTGGAGCCTGCTTCAGATTCTGTGTCTCCCTCTCTCTCTGCTCCTCCCCCACTTGCACTGTCTCTCTGTCAAAAATAAACAAACATTTAAATTTTTTTTAAATAAATGGAGTTGGTAATATGCTTCTAAATTTAAAAAATGATCTATGAGGAAATTATTGGTAAGAAAGCAAAAATCCAGAGGAGGTATGACTGATCTCTTCTTATAAATGATGAAATGGTGGGGGAAATCTAGGTGCAAGGTGGGCAGAGCAAGCATAGCATAAATTTGGAGGATGATAAAATCCAAATATAAAAGTCTGTTCCATTAGTAACGTTTTTGGAGTCACTGGATAATTGGTGAAAGCCATAGGCAGATATGAAAGGTAACTCCTTTTGATACCAAAGTATCTCTATCCCTGAATTGTAGAGTTAAAGCCATGGGTGAACTCTGGAGATGTATCCAACATAGGATATTTGACTGCAGGAAGAATGATCAGAGTTGGTAGAAAGACACATACAGTTCAATTCTGGCTCTGAAATTTGGGCATATATTCTACCATGAGTATTGGTAGTTGGAGATTAACAGCAAGACATATTAACTACCTGTAAGTTTATATTTCTTTTTTTAAATGTTTATTCATTTTGAGAGAGAGAGAGAGAGAGAGCAAGTGAGCAGGGGAGTGGCAGGAAAATCCCAAGCAGGCTCTGCGCTGTCAGTGCAGAGTCTGACGTGGGGCTCTATCCCATGAGCCAAACTGTGAGATCATGACCTAAGCCCAAACCAAGAGTTGGATGCTTAACTGACTGAACTACCCAGGGATCCTGAGTTTATGTTTCTTTAAAATCATGTTCAAATGAATCTTTGCAAGAGTGGTATTTTCTGGGTCTTGGCTGATTGCTTTCAGTTATAGAGAAAAACCAATGTAATCGAGACAAAAGACAGCATTTATTTTGCCTTCAGATAATGTTACAGGAAATCTAGGTCTTTAGACCTTCAGGTTTTAACAGCTAAGGATCCCTGCTATTTCCCTACGTCAGTTTATCCTAACTGCAAACTGGATTCTTGGAGGAACTAGCTATGTCAATGAACACACTAAGAATCAGCAAGTAACACACTCTTGAGACAAGCATTAGCAGTAGCATCAACTGCTACTCAGGAGAAATCCATCCAGAGTGAAAGGGTGATCCATTAGCACATCGAATTCATTTGCAAAATTAGAAAGAAATATAACTGACAGTAAGCATGTATGTAATTTTAAAATCCATTTCTACATGATTCAACATTTGTTGATTTAAGGGTGTTTTTGAAGACACTCAAATAGTGTAATTTCTGTTTCATTTAAGGACTTTAACCATGTAGTATTATTAGGAACAATGGACAAAGAATTCTCTGTGCTTCCCATTATATTAAAGGAGCTTCATCTATCAGCCATGATTCCTTTTAAATAAAAATGTTTTCTCAACAGTGGCTAGTTCCCAGCAGGTGTGAAGTGGTATCTTGTGTGTGTTGCTTTGCATTTCCCTGATGGCTAATGATGTGGAACATCTTTTTATGTGGCTTTTGACCAGTTGTATATCTTTTTTGGAGATGTACCTATTCAGATCACTTACCTATGTAAAATTTTTAGTTTTTATGTCTTTTTATTATTGTGTTGTAAGCATTCTTTATCCGAGATAAAAGTCCCTAATCAGATAGGTGATGTGCAAGCATTTCTCTTATTTTGTGGGTTAGCTTTCCACTTTCTTGATGGCATCCTTGGAAGCACAAAATTTTTAAGTAGTGATAATGTCCAGTTTATCTTTTTTTCCTTTTTAAAATATTTTTTTCTTCTTGTTGCTTATATTTGGTTTCCTATCTAAGGAGGCTTCGACCATGCTCAGATCGTGAAGATGTGGTTCCATATTTTCCTTATAACTGTTAGCAAAGTTGTTAGGGAATAGCTAACTCTCACCCATCTCAAACTTTTGGGAGACTACCACTATCTTCCAAAAATAATCTAAAAGTTATGCTTGATCAAATTGCCTAACGTGAGTTTGGAACACCTCTTTGAGCCATAGAATGGAAACTTAATGAATAGTTTAAATCAAAACTCAAGGTCCAGATGTGACCAGTAACATGGTTTTGGGAAGAAATGGAAACTTATAATTTGCTGCTCACTCAGGTTGCCATCAAGTTACTAAGTAATACCCGTCATACTTGCGTGGACCATCTTGTTATATTCCCCACACAAACTCCCATGGTCCCTTTCTATATATTTAGGTGAACAAAAACTGATAAAAAAAAAAAAAAAGGAAAATGTCAATGGCTACCTAGGGCTTAGGTTGAAAAGGTCCTAAATAGCCAGCACTCTTGTTAATCAAAATTATCATGGCTTTAACAATTCACAACAGGGATTTTCAAATGAGTCCAATGAGTCGAAGCCTTTTTTTTTTTTCTATGTGAGCATAAGGGAGTTTTGAGATGAGGTTACTTCCCTGCATAACTGATTAAAATCCAGGCCTTACTGCGGTGACAGTCTAATTTCCTTGATCTTAACCCTTCCCCAGGTATCCTACATGGGAGAGTTGCTATGAATATCTGCAATTATCAGATATGTTAAGCCTCTGAGCACCATAGAGGGAACACAGGTGAGGCCACACTGGTAGTCTCGGTGAGTATGAACACTAGAGCAATCTCTTCCCATGACCTAGCTGCCATATATGAAGCCCATGGGTTTCCTATCAAGTTAGACTGAGCTCAAAGTCACCCACTCACTTATACATTAGAGACCAGTTAGTTGGATCCTCCGACTCTACAGATGAGGAGATTAAGAATCTGAGGAAGTGAGGAAGTACAAAAAAGACAAATACTTTTAGTTGACTCTTGAGCAGCATGGGTTTGGACTGAGTGGATCCCCTTATGTGGATTTTTTCCAGTAAACTTTGTATGGTACTGTAAGTGTATTTTATCTTATGATTTTGTCAACATTTTCTTTTCTCTAGCTTTATTACAAAAATACCATATGTGAGGGGCACCGGGGTGGCTCAGTTAAGCGTCCGACTTCGGCTCAGGTCATGATCTTGTGGTTTGTGAGTTTGAGCCCTGCATCAGGCTCTGTGCTGACAGCTCAGAGCCTGAAGCCCACTTCGAATTCTGTGTCTCCCTCTCTCTGCCCCTCCCCTGCTCATACTCTGTTTCTCTTTGTCTCTCAAAAATAAATGTTAAAAAAAATAAAAAGAATACTGTATGTGATGCATATAGGCATACAAAATATGTGTTAATCAACTCTTCAGGTTATCACTAAGGCTTCTGGTCAGCTGTAGGCTATTAGTAATTCAGTTTTGGGGGGAGTCAAAAGTTATGTGTCGATTTTCCCACAGTACAGAGGACATTCCTCTTAATCCTCTATTGTTCAATGAGTAACTGCGTGTACATGTATACTATGTATACAACATAACCGACTTATTTGAACTCCATCTTATTTACACAGTTTATACATTTCAAATCCCATGAAATCTCCCTCTCAAAAAGGATGTGAGACAATAGAAGAAAATTATGTAGCAATATTCAGTCATCAAATAGTCCAATATTTTGAGATACATACAGTATTTTATAGATATGTAATATATATCCAATGTCAATATAATTTATGGTTAATGATGCCCTACCAATTTACTTTTCTTTATGCTTCTGGAAAGTGATGAACTTAGTGGGGTACCTGGGAGGCTCATACAGTTAAGCATCTGATTTTGATTTCAGCTCACATCGTGATCTTCTTGGTTCATGGATTGAAGCCCCATGTCGGGCTCTGTGCTGACAGCGTGGAGCCTACTTGGGATTTTCTTTCTCTGACCCTCCCCCACTCATGCTCTCATGCTCTCTCTGAATGAATGAATGAATGAATGAATGAGTGAATGAACGAATGAAGTAGCTTGGAAAAACTTTTTAGAGATTTAGGATCTTCACAAACGTGGATGTCTAAATCTCTCCCCAGATTTGGGAAGTTCTCAGCCATCAATTCTTTAATTAACTTTTCTGTACTGCCCCCCCCCTTTTTTTCTTCTCCTTCTTAGACTCCAGTAATACATGTAAATTGTTTCTCTTAATGGTACCTCGTACTTCACGTAGTCTTGACTCTTTTTCATTTGTTATTATCTGACTGGACAATTTCTTTTTTTAAAAAATATAATTTATTGTCAAATTGACTAATATACAGCGTGTACAGTTTGCTCTTGGTTTTGGGAGTAGATTCCTATGATTCATCACTTACATTGAACACCCAGTGCTCATCCCAACAGGTGCCCTCCTCAATGCCCATCACCCACCCACCTCTCCCTCCCACCCCCCATCAGCCCTCAGTTTATTCTCAGTTCTTAAGAGTCTCTTATGGTTTGTCTCCCTCCCTCTCTAACTTTTTTTTCCCTTCCCCTCCCCCATGGTCTTCTGTTAAGTTTCTCAGGATCTATATATGAGTGAAAACATATGGTATCTGTCCTTCTCTGACTGATTTATTTCACTTAGCATAATACCTTCCAGTTCTATTCATGTAATTTCAACTCACCTGTCTTCTACTTCACAGATTCTTTATTCTGCTTGATGCAGTCTGCTGAGAGATTCTCTACTGCATTTTTCATTTCATTCATTGTATTTTTCAGCCCAGAATTTATTTGGTTCTTTCTTTATGATTTCTGTTTCTCTGTTTAACTTGTTTTATGTGTGTATTGTTTTACAAATTTTGTTAAATTATCTTTGTGTTTTCTTGTAGCTCACTTACCTTCCTTAAAACAACTCTTCTGGGGGCGCCTGGGTGGCGCAGTCGGTTAAGCGTCCGACTTCAGCCAGGTCACGATCTCGCGGTCCGGGAGTTCGAGCCCCGCGTCAGGCTCTGGGCTGATGGCTCAGAGCCTGGAGCCTGTTTCCGATTCTGTGTCTCCCTCTCTCTCTGCCCCTCCCCTGTTCATGCTCTGTCTCTCTCTGTCCCAAAAATAAATAAAAAACGTTGAAAAAAAAATTAAAAAAAAAAAAAAACAACTCTTCTGAATTCTCCATCAGGCAAATCACAGACCTTTGAAGTAAGAGACTCGGAAATTATATTCATTTTGCTGATGTCATATTTCCTTGATTTTTCCTGTTCCTCAAAGCCTTGCTTCGCTGTCTTACATTTAAAAAGCTGTCACCTCCTCCAGTCTTTACTGATGGGCTTTGAGAGAGAAATACCCTCCATCTACTGTGTTAGGGATTCTGAGGTTTTCTCAGACCTTTCTTTGTATATTCCTGCTCTACACTTCTTATTCCCCCTTGGCAGGGAATTCTTAAGATTGTATGCCTTCTCTTGATCCAGTAAAGTCAGGCCAGTTGCTGACAGCCTCCTGTTTGCTTTCCCTGTGGTGGTAATGAATGCACCCTGTGTGCTTTCTCCCAAACTGACAGAATCAGGCCACCTTTCTTTCCTCACATGCTCACCAGTCGCCTGCAAAGACTTACTCTCGTTGCCATTGGGGTGTGCTTAGGGAGCTGGCCACAAGATCAGGGTGTGTGTCGGTCAGTTGTGCAGAATGTTGGGTGCCTGCAATGTAGGTGGTGGGATCTGTAGGAGAGGCATCCCCAGTGGTTTGTGGATGGGCCTCCTGATGGAGTTCATGAAAAGGTTACTAGGATTTGTGTCTCTTTGATCTCCCAGCCAGTCTGTGTCTCCCGGTCACTTGGCACACCTTAGAATTCTGGATGGGGTGAGAAAGAAATGGGACTCTTTGGCAGCATCCTGCACAGCTGGGGAAGCTGGGTGCTCACTTACACACCCTCGCTTCCCCTATGGGAGAAATCATGAGACGGAAAGGTGTCTCTCAGCACTGCAGTGCCTTGGGGGAGGAATGGCAGAAGTAAAATGAAACGGTTGTCTTTATCCTCTTCAGTACATGCAATCTTGAATATTTTTTTGCTCCAATGCTGTGCTGGAACTTCTCCACTAGCCTCCCTGCCTTCCACAGAGGCACTCTCTGGGTAACTGTTAAAAGCGACATTCTTTGTAAGAGATGGTAGAAAACTCCTATTCTGCCATTTTGATGACATTAGCTCACAAGTCTTAATATCACTCTTTTCACAGTAAAAATGTAATATTGAAATTGCTTGTACTCGTGCAGAAAGCCTCTGGGATTGGCCAAGATAGGGATGCAAAGCTGATTCTCAGATAAAACATAGCTGTCCTCTGGAGAGTGTATCAGCAGTGAGGGCAGTCAGGTGTTTTTTGGAGTGTTGATTTAACTCTCATGTTCCTTATGTAACACTGTAGTGATTTAAAAGTGATTTACAAACACTGTAACTAGGTGGTTGGAAGTTGCACAAGATTGAAAATGTTGTTCTTTCTCAAACAGCTTATGAAATTAGAAGAAAATACATGAAGTTGGCATTTAAAAAATTTTTAATTTTATTGTTGAAGTTACAGATAAGGGAGATCTAACAGATTCCTCTAAATCTAATAAAGAGTAGAATTATGCCTCAAACAGGCATATCTGCACAACTCTGTAAGCAAGTGAGACTTCGGGGTCAATGGACTAATACAGAAGCCTGATTATAGCTTACATTGTGTTTTCTCATAACAGTTAAATTTCATCTTCATACAGTAAGATGCCAAATTATAAATGCTCTGATTCTCCAAACTTTGATCAGGATGCAATTATTAAGATTCTTGGGTTTTAAAACATCTCCATTTACAGAAATATATTTTTGAAATTTTTTAAAGTTTAAAGTTTTTTTTTTATTAAAAAAAAAATTTTTTTTTCAACATTTATTTATTTTTGGGACAGAGAGAGACAGAGCATGAACGGGGGAGGGGCAGAGACAGAGAGGGAGACACAGAATCGGAAACAGGCTCCAGACTCTGAGCCATCAGCCCAGAGCCTGACGCGGGGCTCGAACTCACGGACCGCGAGATCGTGACCTGGCTGAAGTCGGACGCTTAACCGACTGCACCACCCAGGCGCCCCTAAAGTTTATTTTTAAAGTTTATTTATTTAGAGTACAAGCAGGATAGGGATAGAGAGAGAGGGAGGGGGGAGAGAGAGAGTCCCAAGCAGGCTCCACACTGTCAGCACAGAGCCCGATATGGGGCTTGAACCCTTGAGCCATGAGTTCATGACCTGAGCTGAAACCAAGATTCTGACACCCAACCAACTAAGTCACTCAGGTGCCCCTAGAGAATAGTTCTAAAGAGTATTTAAGTGTTGCATCAGATTAAGTCTTTCAAACATTTTTAAAAATTCTGGTGTAGTTAACGTATGGTGTTATATTAGTTTCAGGTGTACAATATAGTGATTCAACACCTTCATACAACAACGGGGTGCTTGTGACAACAAATATCTTCCTTAATCCCCATCCCCCCCTCATTACTCCCCTGTGGTAACCATGAGTTTGTTCTCTATTGTTAAGAGTGTATTTCTTGGTTTACCTCTTTCTCTCTCTTTTTATCTTTCCTTTGATCATTTTTGTTTCTTAAATTCCACATATGAGTGAAATCATATTTTTTTTTATCTTTCTCTGATTTATTTTGCCTAGCATTATGCTCTGTAGCTCTATCCATGTTGTTGCAAATAGCAAGATTTCATTCTTTTTTTATGGCTGAAAGATATTCCATGGCACATATGTATATATGTGTATGTGTATGTGTGTGTGTGTGTGTGTGTATATATATATATATATATATATATATATATATATATATAAGTTGAAGTTGCAGATAAGGGAGATCTAACAGATTCCTCTAAATCTAATAAAGAGTAGAATTATGATTCAAACTTAGGCACATCTGCACAACTCTGTAAGCACAACTCTTATATATACAATGTGTCATTTACACACACACACACACACACACACACACCCCACATCTTTATCCATTCATCTATTGATGGACACTCAGGCTGCTTCCATACTTTGCCTATTATAAATAACACTGCTCTGCACATAAGGGTGCAGGTATCCCTTTGAATTCATGTTTTTGTATTCTTTGGGTAAATACCTAGTAGTCTGATTACTAGATCACAGGGTAGTTCTTTTTGTAACTTTTTGAGGAACCTCCATACCGTTTTCCAGAGTGGCTCCACCAGTTTGCATCCACACCCACAGTGTAAGAGGGTTCCTTTTCTCTACATGCTTGCCAATGCTTGTTGTTTCTCATGTTACTGAATTTAGGCGTTCTGACAGATGTGAGGTGATACCTCATTGTAGTTTTGATATGTATTTTCCTGATGATGAGTGATGTTGAGCATTTTTTCATGTGCTTGTTGACCACCTGGATGCCTTCTTTGGATAAATGTCTGTTTGTGTCTTCTGCCCAGTTCTTAACTGCATCATTTGGGGTTTTGGTGTTGAGTTGTATAAGTTCTTTTTATGTTTTGGATAGTAACCCTTTATTGGATATGTCATTTGCAAATATCTTCTCCCATTTGGTAGGTTGCTTTTTAGTTTTCTTGATTGTTTCCTTCATTATATAGAAGTTTTTTATTTTGATGTAGTCCCAATAGTTTATTTTTTTTTTTTGCTATTAATATGTATCACATGCTTTCTATGGAAGAGAATTCATTAGTAAGCACTGGGGATATGGAGGTAAATAATATGCTAGCCATGCTTTCAAGGATATCACCCTCTAGCAGAGGAGAAGGATTGGTGAACAGATCATTAAAATGCGATGTAAAATGTGAAATGCACAAAGCACATCGGTATGTAGAGGAGCCAAAATTGCCATGAAAGGGCAGATTGGGGAAGCCTTCTCAGGAAGACACCTGATTCTAGTTTTGGAGGCTAGGCAGGAGCAAAGGATAATCCAAGTAAAGGGCCAGCACAGTGAAGGCAGGGAGTTCCAGCACACAGTATTAGAGGGACCAGTGTTAGTGTAGGGTTGCTGGGTCATGACGCCCTGTAGCATCATGGCTAGAAGTTGGGTAGGTAAGTGCTAGGTTATAAGTGGCTTTCAGGGTCCATGAGTGAATCCAAGAAACAAGAAAAACTATTTCCATTATTTCACTTAGATACTGAGGATGTCTTTAGAGGTACTGGCTTTCCACTGAGTCATAGGATTTTCTCTTCTAAACAACCATGGTGCAAAACATGACAAACAGTCATGATGAAGAAAGTTAAGGATCTTAATTGAAACAATCAGTGGTACAGTTGAGAAGGTGGTGGGATTTTACTTCAGGTAGTTTGCCACCAGTATTTCCAGGACCCTTTTACAGCTTCCTGAGCTCTGGTGGGTGGTTTCATTTGGCTTTCTCTTCTATGAAAGCTCAGGTTCCCATTTCCTTCAACTCTCCTCTTCTTTACTGATTTTATCAAGCAGGGTGTCAATATCAGTGGCTCACTTGATCACATTAGGCTGTGAAGGTGAAGAGGTGAACAAAATATTGACCAGAATTCCTGCAAGAGAAAGCCTTGACTTTGGAAGAAGTACTTGGATATCCTACATGGAAATGGTATAACCACAAGGGTATGTTCAGGAAACACAGTGAACTTAGAGTCAGCTAAGGCTAAGAAAAGAGGAGCCATTAGTTTTGTTCCAGAGAGAGAAGGAAAGGGAGGGAGGGAGAGGGGAGAGAGACAGGCAAGGAATGGGAGATCTAGGTTGGGGGAGAGAAGTGGAGGATGTGGGAAGGAAACATGGGGTTGGAGAGAAGGTAATAGAAGACTCTATCTCTGTGAGGTCACCCAAATCTTCAAGTAAAAGTTGACTGAACTCCCAAAGTGCTAGGTAAGTGGATTGTGTATGTGCGACTTTGTAAATCATTGTAGAGGATCACATGACAATCCATGTTGGAGGAGGAGAGGAGATTTAGCCAGAAGGACATAAGCCCTTTGAATATTAGTTAGAAATCTTCAGAACATTACCTTCCTGCTGACTGCATTACAGCCAATCCCACTCAGGTTTAAGGAGGGTTGGAATGGCGAGGATTCTCATCTAACATCTGGACTGCAGTTGCATTTTAAACATGGCTTCCTGGAAATAACATACCAAATGAAAGAATAACTATAAAGTTGAGAATTTCAGGTTGGAGGCAAGCAGGCTTTTCAAAACTCCTTTGTTCAAAACTTGGCTCACATCAGCAGACTGAACATGTATTTTCCACTCATTACGGCCAGCCTAAAGTAAAGTACTTGAACTAGACCCTCAGGTGAACTTTGGTCCTGGGGGATTTTGTGTTCTTTGGTAATGGTATCTCTGTATTCTACAAGAAACTCGTAGGACAGCCCTCTCCTCTTCCTGTGTTGCTCAAATGGCGTGACCTTGAACCTCTGCCTTCCCAGGGCAGATACTTCACAAGTAAGAGGAAAAACTATCTGATCAGGTATCCCCTTCTCTGCCCCCTCTCTCTTGCTGCAGAGAAAGTGATCAACCAGCAGCAGGTACCAGCCACAGTTAAATGTACCTGCTTGGAGCTTTCAAAAAGCTATTTCTGCAGTAATGAAGAAATTCGCATTTCACCTCCCTCCACACAGGACTCACTGGAGAAAGAGGTAAGGAAGTTGATATATGATCCTTTTAGATGCGCTCTGTTATACCCAACTGCTTTCAAAGGATGGATTTTGAAACTAGAGAGTGAAAGAAGAAAAAGAACAAAGACTTTAAGGTTCTGAGAGATACAAAAAAATACACTTCCATTCTTGCCCTCTGGCTGGGGAATCCTGCTGGCTGACTTATAATTTGAAGAAGAGATTTCTTTTAGGCTTTTCTTATGAGATTTCCCACATTTTCTTGTACTTCTGTATGACATGGTAACAAATAGAAAAGTTTAAATTCAAATTCCATGAGAATAAATGAATATAAGAATCATTGTTGCAGTGGTGATAGTTCCAAATACAGTTCATAAAGTAGCTTAATTTTTTACTGTGTTACTTTAATACTATAAATAAGTGAACCATTAATTATGCTTTGATAAGTTGGCCAAATACATTCCTGATGAAATTGTATTTATTACTGTGGGGTTTGGCATATGTAATAAAGATCAGGACAGCAAATAACTAGAATTTGTGAACAACTTGCTAAGTACTCACCATTTTGCTGACTTTTTCCATTATGAAGAAATAGGAGATATTGGATCATATGTTCATGAAATATGAACATGTTTTCATTTTTTGTTGGGGAGAAAAATGTAAAATGTAAACCACATAGTGCCTAATCTGAAGGGAATCCCAATACAGAAGAATCAGTGAAGGCTGAAATCATCAGGGAAAGAGGGAATTTGAGCTGACCTGGATTTGGAAAAAAAGGACGTTTTGAATGAAAAAAGAGTATGTGATAAAGAAATACTATTGGAGGGCTTGTAAGACAGGATAGACAGGTACCCTTGAGTGGGAAGCATGTCTCCAGGAGCAGAGAATGATACAGGATTGTAGGGAACATCAGATTCACAGGTGCCTTGAAAGACCGATTGGACTCTGGTAGGATGTTGGTGTCATTGAATGTTTTTGAAAAGAAAACTCACTGAATTAAATTTATGGGGGTTTCCCATCAACAGAAAAGTCCTTTCACACATTCAGTGAACCTTAGTGATGCTGAATAATTCTGCTAATAGGTATCACATGTGGTCTCTGCTGCTACTTAAAACATTTGTACATTAGAGGAGGCAGGACATCCCTGGATTTATGTATTTTCTCAGCCAAAATCTCTCTCTCTCTCTCTCTCTCTCTCACATGTACTGTATTCCTTTTTTCCTCCACTTTTTAATTTAAATTCCAGTTAGTTAACACATAGTGTCATATTAGTTTTAAGAGAATTTAGTGATTCATTACTTATGTATAACACCCGGTGCTCATCACAATGTCCTCCTTAATACCCATCACCCATGGAGCCCATCCCCCCCACCTCCTCTCCAGCAACCCTCAGTCTGTTCTCTGTAGTTAAGAGTCTGTTTTATGGTTTGCCTCCCACTTGTTTTTTTTCTGTCCCCTATGTTCTTCTGTTTTGTTTCTTAAATTCCATATGAGTGATATCATATGGTATTTGTCTTTCTCTAACTGACTGACTTCACTTAGCTATTATCACTAACTCCATCCATATCATTGCAAATGGCAAAACTTCATTCTTTTTGATGATTGAGTAATATTCCACTGTGTGTGTGTGTGTGTGTGTGTGTGTGTGTGTGTGTGTGTGTGTGTATTTCTCCATTCACCAGTTGATAGACATTTGGGCTCTTTCCATAGTTTGGCCATTGTTGATAATGCTGCTGTAAACATTGTGGTGCATGTGCCCCTTCAAATCAGCATTGTATCCTTCAGGTAAATACCTACTAGTGCAATTGCTGGGTCTAGGGTAGTTCTATTTGTAACTTTTTGAGAAAGATTCATACTGTTTTCAGAGTGGCTGCACCAGTTTGCATTCCCATCAACAGTGTAAGAAGGTTCTCCTTTCTCCTTACCAATATCTGTTGTTCCTTGTGTTGTTAATTTCAGCCATTCTGGCAAGTGTGAGGTGGTATCCCACTCTGGTTTTGATATATATTTCCCTGATGATGAGTGATGTTAAGCATTCTTGATTATACTTTCAAACTCATTCCACATGGAATTATCATATAAGAAGAACTAGGTTTCAGTGTGCTGAGGAAGGACTGGCACAGAGTGGTTAATAGGTTGAATGCAGGATGCTTGATGTACATTCAGTCTGACATTGCCTTTTAAAATTTTTATTTATTTTTTAAAAATATTTATTGTGAGAGAGCATGAGCACATGTGTGTATACACACACTTGTGTGCATGTGAGTGGGGGGAGGGGCAGAAACAGAGGGAGAGGGAGAATCCCAAGCAGGCTCCGCTGTCTTGCAAACCTATGAGATCATGACCCAAGCCAAAATCAGGAGTTGGATGCTCAACTGACTTGAGTCACCCAGGTACCTGACTTTGCTTTTTTTAAATAAAATATTTAGAATTAGAAATGCCAAAATTGATTTCTCAGACCAACAGTCTCCTTGATTTGGTTCGTTTATGGTCCAAAAAGAAAGAAGATTTTTCAAGTCATAAAGATCGTGTGGTCCTCTGATTCCAAACCAGGAACACAGAGTGATTGAGGCTCCTCCAAGTGTACTTCCCAAGTTTTGCCTCGAATTCATCGTTATTGCCTCTGTTGTATTGTCTCCCCGTGGAGTAGCTTCATTGAGAGCCAAGGCTGCAGGAAGAGCCTGTTACCCTAACTCTTCTGACTGGATCCTCTCTTCTCCTCAAATCTGCATACCTTGCTCCATTTCCACCTGAACTGTAGACAGAGGACATGGGTTTGAGTTTAGTATGACACTGTTGGGATTTCAGTTAGGCAAAGAGAACCACTTCGGTACTATAAAGGTGGTTGGTTAGTCAGTCTCCCTTTTGATCTCCTACTGTGTTGGAATCCTGACAGGCAGTGAAGAGGCTGACAGCCCGGGAGACTTCACATCATGAGTTAAAAAGACCCCCATTTTTCTACTGGAGTTTGAGATTGCAAACACTTTCCAGTCCTGTGAGTCTCTAATGAGGCTGTTGCTTTGTCTTATGAAGGAATTGTCCAAATCTGGATGCACACCCACACTCCCCAGCCCCCACTCCTTTTTTGTTTGTTTGTTTTTTTAAGATTAATGTCCCCGGAGAGGTGAACATTTTCCTTTTTAGTAGACTCTTCTCTAATTCTTACAAGAATAAACTTTCAAGTTTACCTCACTGAGACAACCCATTTCCTTTTTCAACTTTATTTGGTTATTTCTCTCCCTGTATGCTAGTGAGCTACTAGGCCACAGTTCTTGGCTTTGAATACAGCTCTGAGTTTTTGTCAAAGAGAAGATTGATACCATCAGCTTCCAGGGATTCATGTGGCCCTGGAGTCATTCAGGATTAATTTACTAAATTAGCAAACCTGTCAGTTAATTGCCTATTCATTGGAGTCTGAGAAAGAAAATTTAAACTCACTAGCAATTTGACATCTTAGGAGGACAAAGAAATTATATACATTTAACTCTAATAGCATTGCTATTGCTATATTGTGAGTCTTCCTACTATAAGTGGTTGAAGCACCATTTGGCATGCTAAATATTTGCACTGCATGCCATTTCTTTGAAAATAAATATTAATACAAGCACAGCTAATAAATATTGCATTCAGTTATAATAGTAAATGTAGTAAAATTGAGTCTCTGTTGATGAGATTGATCCTAAATAATTTTTATTGAATTTAATGAAATCATTAGGCAGCCTTTAGGATCTATCAGACAGAGTATGCATTTTCTTTGAAGAGACTTTATCATCTAATATGAATGAACACACATTATTATAAACATATACTAGCATATAACACATACTTATATATAAAAATACATAAATATAAAAATATATATTTGTCGTGGCGATGGTGGTGGTAGTACAGTCTTACAAAATGAAAATCTTACAAAGACTGACAAAATAAAAATATGTCTCACCATTTTTACCTTTCCATTATCTTCTAAGCATCCCTAGTAAGATTTCTCTTTTACTGACCTAAGGAATAATAAAGAAAGTCCTGGATTGATTTTAGGAGGTGTGGATCACATGAGGAGTTCTGCCTCTGATGAGCTGTGGAAATTTGCATGAGCCATATTCTCTCTGTAAGTCCCATTTTGTCACCTATGAAAGTGGGTCATTCGGCCAATGAATAGCAAAGAAGGGAGACATGGGCCCTGTTCTCAGGGAGACAATACTGCCAGGGAGTGATGTAGACAAATAATGAGCAAGATGATCTCAGATGTTAGTGCTGTGTAGATCAGAAGAATAACAAGCTGGTTAGTAACTGAAAGATACTTCTAGACTGGGTGATCAAGGAAAGCTCTGTGGCACAGTGACATTGGAACTGGGACTCAAATGACAAGGAGGAGCCAAACCATGAAAGAGCTGGAGGAGAGGCATCTGGGACAGCAAAGGAGAAAGCCCCATGGCCAGAACACACATGGTTTGTTCATGAATAGAAAAGAGATTATTGTGCTTGGTGCTCACCATGGAAGGGGGCAAGATGGGGGGAGAAGACTCAGAGGTCAGAGTGGGGCAGTAACTGATTGTGTAGAGTCTTGGAGGCCATGTGAAAGATATTATTTTAAGTACAAGAGAAGCCATTGGAAAGTTCTGAACAGTGAACATCATCAGATTGGTTTTACAGAACCCCTGCCTGCTCTGTGGGAGAATGGAC
Organism: Prionailurus viverrinus; assembly: GCF_022837055.1. NCBI lineage: Eukaryota > Metazoa > Chordata > Mammalia > Carnivora > Felidae > Prionailurus > Prionailurus viverrinus. The sequence goes on along the minus strand of NC_062561.1, from coordinate 93,873,743 downwards.
CACAGAGGGACATGGAGGCAGGGAGGAGGCTGCTGAAGACAATTGCACCCTAATCCCATTGGGAAGTAATGAGATCAAACTCTGATCAACCCTTCATTATCCTTGAGGGTCCAGATCTTCTCTCTCTCTCTCTCTCTCTCTCACACACACACACACACACACACACACACACACACACAAGGCTCAAATCCACTTGCCTAGCTTTAAAAATTCTCAGGGCATTATTGTACATCTTGAAGACCATCCATGGCTTGCTTCCAGCCAGGAGTGGACACTGTACATTGCCTGCATCTTCTGATATGCTGTTTAAATATTTTCTGAAAGGGGGGTTATTGACATCTTTCTGCATATTTAGATTCCCATGAATACCAGAGAAAAAAGAAACAGAACAAAAAACAAACAAACAAACTAGGTTTGTTAAAAGTTCTTTTTGTTCTTTGACTTGATTTCTTTCATTAATGCATAAATCACTACTAAGGTTTTGCGTGTGACATTACAGCAAGTTAATTTTTTAGGGCCTAAGGCATTTTACCAAGAAGTTTCATCATTTCTGGTACTCAGACACTTTGTAGTCAGTTTTATTACTGCCCCTTTTAGAAGTAGGTGATACCATAAGGGCAGGTAAGGAAGACATCACATTTTTATGATGAGATGAAAAAACATATTCACTGTAGTCCCCTTCCTTTAAATACACGAAATAATAAAAGTATTAAACAGAAAAAGTAACTCCAAGAAGCTCAAATAACAAAAAATAGAGAAGAAAATCCACCTTGAGTGAGGAGGGAAAAAAAAATAGAACACAGCCACAAACCCCAAACATAAAGCATAAAAATGATCTGCCAGACAGAGTACAATGTGGACTCAGGGAAAGATGATTCAGGCAACACAGTACAGCTCCTCTAAACCCAGGGGCCAGGGGACCGGCCAACTCTGAAGGGGGCTGACTACAAGGCAGTAGGGAATAGGGAGGGTGGAAGTGAATGGTACCCCCATGTAAAGAGAACAGCCATAGCTCAGATCTAGCCAATTTTTGCCATGCAGAAAAATTACCATTGAGGATTGCCAGATATCTGATTTTTTTTAACAAACTGGAAAGATGGATTTTTATATGAAATGTTCCTATCTTTCAAACACTGTGTGGGCCAAACAAAATTATCTGCCAGCTGGATTCCATCTGTGGGCTGCCAATCTGTGATCCCTGCTCAAAAAGTAAGTGGCATAATTCTCAAAGGCCCATGTAATGATTCTTTGATTAGATGGATGAGACGTATGAGTGGAAGAGAAGAGTCCCCAGAGATAGCTAATTCTCCATTACGATGAGATGGGGAGGTAGAGTTGTTTATGGCTGGTTTTCCAGGCAAGGGATTGCATTAGGTGAGGAGGGTGAGAGGGAGCCATAGCATTGATGGACAGACTTTCTGGGACTTTAAGGGCACAACGTGAGCTTCCCTGACTCCCCCAGGTATGAACACAGGGTTGGGGGATTGGGGCTCATGGCAGAAGACACATCCAGCTTAGCTGAGTGTCAGAAGCAAACCCAAACCCAAACTGGAACTGCTTTAGATCCTTGGCCTCACCCTTCCCGTCCCGTTCTTTAGCAATAGTTGGCCTGGATGGAAGTGCTGCAGGAAAGATTAATAACTGAAAGGCAGCAGCACAGCATCTATGCAGAAAGCAAATGTGAGCAAGTCAACCAGCACACATTTCCGCCAACCTTAAATAAAGAAGAAGCAGAGGGAGGAACAGCATCTCTTAGGTCGGGACTCTTCCTAGAAAATAAGGAAGAATTCAGACTGATGCCCTTCTGTAGTTTCCAAGACACTCAAGACAACAAATAGCCTTCAAAACAACAGGATTTACCTCTCTGACTAGAACATTCTTTCCTTCCAGTTGTCTTGTTCCTTCTTTTCATAATCACTGGTCTTCCGACTTACAAACACTTTATTCCATTGATGTGTCTACTTCATTCTCTGCTTGCCTTCCTCTTGAGGCATATCTCACAAGCCATTGTTTCCACAACGCTATCATTTGGGGGATTAACGTTCCTTATATTACTTGTGCTTTGGATACCAACCTTACCCCCTTTCTCCAAAAACAGAAATTAATGATTATATTTTCTCTCTTGTCTGCATTCATTCTCTCCCTCTCGTCAGTTTATCATCTTTGAAAAAGGCTCCAATGTCTCTTGTTAAAACAACAACATAATGACCCCAACCAAAGTAACACAGGCACCCACATCCACTGCCAGCTACCAAACCTCTTCCCTTTTTACTGCTGTGCAATTGCCTGCCTCTTTGTCCTCAACTTTCTGGCTTTTTGTGCTTTGCCCCACCTCTCCACCATGTTGTTTCTGCTAAGACCAGCAGTGAGCCTTATGTCTCTTTATCCAGGTGACATTTTTCAGTCAGCTTGTCCTCTAAGTTGTATTCAACATTGCAAACCACCCACTTGAAACCCTTTCTCCTCTTGGCTTCTCAGGCTCCACACATCTTGTCACTTAGCCTGTCTGGCCTTTCTTCCTTTGTCTCCCTTCTCAACTACCCATCGCACACTGAAGCTCTTTAAGGCTTCTTCTCAGATTCCATCCTCTATCCCCAATTAGTGGAAACAATAATCACCACTTCAGTCATCATGCATGAGCTTGATACTCCCAGAGTCCACATTGCCAGCCTCACCTCATTTTCTCCCATGCTCCCCATCTGGGGGCAATTCACATTTTCCTTCTGGCTGGGCCAGTGCTCCACAGACTATCTGTGTTGAAAGAATAGTTGTTCTTTAATTTTCTAATCCATCACAGACTGATGCTTTTATAAGGATAATAAAAATGAAATACAAGAAAAATAAAATGAATAAAAAAGACACAAAATACAAGCTTTGCATTTTATTAGATCCAAGAGATAGAAAATGACTCTGTCAGATTGCTCTGAAAACTTCTAAATGCTTCTTCTCAATTACTGTATTAATGTTGTTGCAGAATGGTAACAAACAGTTTGAAGACTGGAATGCGTTTGAAGGCTGGTTTACATCCAACTCTTGTCTTCCTTTGCCTGGTGCACCCATTAGACTGCAGCTCAAAAACCTCTAATATAGGAAAGCCTCCTCTGAGCCTCCTAAGTCACTTACACCTCTTATTTATCCTCAAAGCCCATGTGCTTTTCTCTTGTAGGACTTTCAGCAATTATTACACCCGTAACCTTTGTATCCTCCATGTAAATTCTATGACTGCTAGAACAGAGTTTATTCTTTTTCTGCTCACTCTTGTGTTCTTGGCACGTACTGGACACCCAAAATTACTTACTCATTGTGTAGAGAGAACAGGCACACACAGGACTAGGTAAATACAGAGGCAGTAGATAATTCTGCCCAAAGGTTTTGGGCAAATTGACATTTGAATAAGGGTTCCAGGTGCAGATGGTGGGAGGAAGCATTTCAGGTACAGATATTGGTGTCTGGAAAAGCACAGAGCTTGTCTGAGAAATGGTGAGTATTTTCAGGCACTCAGAGCATGGGATATGTTGGGGTGGAGAAAAGGCTGTGATAACGTAGTGTGGGAATAAAGAGGAGACAATAGAAAGTCCGCTGTTAGAGTCCACAGATGCCAAACTAAGGAGTTTAAATTTTACCACCTGAAGATACAAAGTCATTAAATAATTTCTAGCAGTAGAATTCATTATTACATTTGATTGTGTCAAACATAATTGGTGGTGATGTGTGGAGGCAAGATTGAAAGAGTCAAGGCAGGAAGCTCTCAGAATGGTCTACTTCATGAGTACCTGGGTACCCATGGAGAAGGAAGGGCAGAGATGGGCTGGGTAGGTGTTTAAAAGGTGAGAACTCCACGATGAGGCTCCCAGTGTCTTGAGGATCTGGCGACAAGGAGGGGCCACTCTGGATTCATATTCGCAGTGCTGGGATGATAGCATTGTGGGTTTCTGCTTTATGACTCCAGCTCTCTAACCATGGTAGTCATTGCCTCACAGCATGAAGAAGTGAGTTCTTGGAATATACCTTTCATAAACCCTTAAGTCAGAATCCTAGCACAATTAACCTTATACCAGCTGATTGGTAATGTTGACAATACCTTATGCTTCTTCCTATGAATGTGACACACATCTTTATCAAAGATAATTTCCTCTGAGTAACAGTAGGCAGTGGCCAAATTAGTCTCTTATGCCTGGTTGATACTCAGATCTACATTTGTCTATGGTCCCACAGCCTTTAAAACACTGGCATCAGAGTGGTGAATTGTACCTCCAAGATTTGAGGACTTTGTCCCTTTTCCCCCTAGATAATCATTTCATCTTTGTCAGTCATCCTGTGCTGCTCCAGAAGAGCTGGCAGGGACTTTGACCAGCCATGGGTCCCCAGACGAAAGCCAGGATATCATCTGGGAATGCAGCCTGGGTAGAAGTCATGTTGAAGAGGGAATCTCTGAACTCTGGGTGCTGCCTTCTTGATCTCAGATAGGTGGTTAATAATGCTCCCCTCTAGCCTGACTTTCGAGATACCTTACTGCGACTTTTTGATTTCCTATTTCAGCTGCCTTATTCAATATGTGTCTTTTATTAAAATCCACCTCCTGCTCTCTTAGAAGTTAGTGGGGGTGAGTTTCACACATAAATATCTGTGCCATCAAAATTTTCATAGAGGTTGTGTGTAAATAACTCTAAATCCTTCGACACAGTGTGCTGTACTGGTTTTTTGAAAGGATGGTTATTGTTCTCACTCCCATGTTTGATACCTTTCATGAAAACTGGAAGAAATGGACTGAACATAAGAGGCATTTTCAGCCTCGAAGGATATTGTTGTGGGAAAATTGGACTGACACAGATGAGCTGATGCAGCTTGGTGTAGTAGTGAGAAATTTACTGTGCCTTACCTAAGCGATGTTCCATGCATCCTTATGGACTTGTCTATCCTGGTAGAACCAGATCTGAGTTTGCTTCCCTAAAGAGGAATGGCAGATATTAAGATAACGTGCTGGAGGTGGGGGGAGTGAGGGCAAAGCCTAGGAGTCCAAAAAAATGTAATTTTTTTCTCTTTTTTATTTTTACTACTTGAATTTGTTTCCTGGGAGGGGGCTTAACTCTGGAATTCTTCCTGCTCTTGTCCCGGTGGACTCTTTAGTTGTTTGCATTTCCCCCCACAGGTCAATGAGGTTTTTGCTTTGACTTCCTACTGCTTCCAGATGGAGACCCATCCTGAAAAGTAAACCAAGCAGCTTCTCTAGCCTTGGGAGGCAACAAGCTCTAGTTAGTTTGACCTCAAGGAACAGAGTCAGCAGATTGAGTGCTGATGGGTTGGCTGGGAGCCCTCACTCCTGTCTGGGCAAAGTCAGGGTTGAAGGGGAGAAAGGTGGGAGCCCTCCCCACTCTCTATAGCAGCAGCTACACTGAAGACTGTCAGCTCGGGTGAAAGTCTCTGGGAGTGGCAGGCAGTGTTCATAAGGTGTAGAAAGTCACAGCCGCCCATGTGTGCATGCTGGGAATTCTCCCATCTCCTCATGCAGCTAATATCAAGTAGCACTTGATATTCAGGTTAGGATGAAAAACATCATAGAGAATACAGACTCAATAATAAAGCCACACTTCTTGGTTTGGGGATAGTCTGTCCAAAGCAAACACCATTAGTGATCTCTATCAGAAAAGGCTGAGACTCAAGTTCTGTGTCTCCAGCCATTCTCCTTTGGAGCCAGAGTTATCTCAGAACACACTGCAGAAGTAAACCTTTCTTCCTCTCCTCCCCACAACACTTGGTCCTTGTGTTCATGGGACACTTAGCACATTGTAAGATTATCCCTTCTTCTCTGATCAGAGTCCCTTGAGGGCAGTAAGAGCTACTTCTTACTCATCTTTATGTACTCGGGTTTTATGGGGAACAAAGCCCAGAGTTTGCATTCTAGAAGCATTTGTGTAATTATTTTAATGATATTACTGCTCTTGAAAGTTTCTTGAGGGATATTAAGACCACTTGGGGGGGGCGCCTGGGTGGCGCAGTCGGTTAAGCGTCCGACTTCAGCCAGGTCACGATCTTGCGGTCCGTGAGTTCGAGCCCTGCATCGGGCTCTGGGCTGATGGCTCAGAGCCTGGAGCCTGTTTCCAATTCTGTGTCTCCCTCTCTCTCTGCCCCTCCCCCGTTCATGCTCTGTCTCTCTCTGTCCCAAAAATAAATAAATGTTGAAAAAAAAAATTAAAAAAAAAAGACCACTTGGGTTGTTGATAGCATGTGGCCTCTCTGTGGGAGGGAGTCCTCAAGACTGTGTCTGGAAGTAGGGTCATTCATCCGTGATGACTCACCCTGCACTGAAATGAGTCATGTTCACGTGCCCTGATCATTTGTTCTGAAAAATCTACTGGGTTCTTTCCTAGCCACTCAGAGTCCGTATTGCTAGCCAAAGCAATGTGTATTTGCATGCTTAGGAAAAAATGGGTCTCTCAAAGTTTTGTGGCTGGTCTAATTAACTTGCTGGTGATGGAACACAGGAGCTGTGTGATACAGATAGTATTTCTCTGATGGTTCTTTGTATCTAGGCCTAAAGCAGCTGGCAATCATTGATGGTCACATTGGTCCTTCTTCATTAGTTTATTTGTGTTATTATTTTATTAATGTTAGTTTTCCCTTCACCATCCTCCCCCCCCCCCCCAGTGGGATGTATGCTCCATGAGAGTAAAAACTGTGTCACTTTTTGCTCACCATTGTTGTACAGTGCTTCACACAATGCCTACAGATAGTCGTCACTCTAACTCTTGGGAAGAAAGGGGAGGAAGGCAGGAAAGGCATGTGATAGCATACTTTGGCTCAATTCTTTGCCATACATCCACTACCTCTTTTTCAAATCCAGCCACTTGATGTCCTTCTATCTCACAGAATTCCACAGATCTTACTTGTACTTAAAGTGGGATTTTCTCCTAGTATTGTCTATCCACCAGATGTACATATTATTTAAGTAATCCCTTTGATCCCTTTCAATGGGACAGAGTTGTGTTGAGTTACAGTCTTTCTTCATAATTAAAAAAATGAGGAGGAGACCATGACTTTCCATCATGCAGAGTTAATCTGTTCATTCTAGATAAGGAGATAGCGGGTTTGGAGATTGACATCTTTGAAGAGAGCACATGGCAGCTGTCTAATGTAATAGTATTCAATAGGGATGCTCTTGGTGCTACTTCGGTTAGGAAATTCTCCCCTGGCAGCTTGCTTTACTGGCACATTGCAGGACATTTAGCATCACTGGCTGACATTCACTGAGTGCCAGCAGCGCCTCTCAATCATTGTGACCACTGATGAAAGTTTCTCATGTAATTCCAATTGTCTTTAGTGGGAGGAACGTGGTATTTACTGTGCTGGGTTGAGAACACCAGGGGGAGACTCTACAGGAAATAGAGATGCTTTTGCTTCCGCTGGATAAATTGTATATTTAGCATTACCTTCTGGAAAGTACATTTCTCATTCCAAGTGTGTGATTCACTTCAATGAACTCAAAGCCATATTGTAGGGCAGGAAGTTCTCTTGCTGGATTTTAAATACTGAATACTACAGTTCCCTCTGAGTAAACAAGCCTCCTCATTTTCTGACTTAGTGCTTTCCGGCATTAACAGTATACTGAGAGAGATTAATGATAGTACATGTGCCATACTCTTGTCTTCTCTGACTACACCTTAACTTGGATTTGTATTAAAGTAGTCTAAGTGGCTAGATCTGTAATGGTGAAAGTGATTTCACTTGCAGTTTTGAGCTCTTTTCCCACCTTACCAAAATGGTTCCCTCTATGCCTTCACCATGTGAAGAAGAGGATGTATGTGTTTGAGTTTGATCGAAGGGTGAAAGGAAGAAGAGAAGTAGAGAACATGAATATGTGAAGATTAAGATCATCTCTAGCAAGAAATAGGGACAGGTATTTTCTCAGTGCTGGCCCTCAGATTCTCCAGTGGTGTATAGTCTCACAGAGAGGCCACCTGACTCCTTGCAGGGTCAGACCAGTCAGAATGCCATCTTCTGAGGTGCCCAGGGTGTGTTCAGTATGCCCAGGCTTTAGGCAGTTTGACTTTGTGGCACAAGCTTTGGTTTTATGAAAATCAGGAAAGAAATGAATACATCTCATAGATAGAGATTTATTTTTCCGGCAGTTTTTCATTACTCCTTGACTGACCATAAATTCTGAGTCACTATGAGTAAATGTCAGAAAAATAATTTCCATATGTTATTTTGGAAGGAAACACATTATTTTAATACTGTGTTTTACTTTTAAATGTAAAGCACATACAATAAAAATTCTAACAATGCTAGTAGTAATTCAGTAAAAAATAACAAATGTCAGAATTTCCTTTCTTAGAGGCCAGTACTGAAACAGTTCCTTACTGTTTTAGCATGTTCTGTGCATAAACTCTTGGGTACATGATGGTCCCTGGCCATCATCCCAGCGTAGTGATAAAGGATAGAAACTCGGAGTTCTAGTATTCAGACCACTGGGTTCAAATTCTGGCTTTCCCATTTACTAGTCATGAGACCCTGCACAAGTCATCTTACTTTCCTGTCCTCAGTTTCCCCATCTCTACAATGGGGATAATAAGAGCCCCTACATCACAGGACTTTTATGATGACCAAATGAACTCATATATGTAAAGTTCTCAGAACATAATAAAAAATAAAATATAGTTGGCCTTTGAACAACACAGGTTTGATAAATATGGTATAGCACTCTAAATATATTTTCTTCTCCTTATGATTTTCTTAACATTTTCTTTTCTCTAGCTTTATTGTAATACAGTATATAATGTATATAACATACAAAATGTGTGTTAATAGACTGTATGTATTATTGGGGATGCTTCTGGTTACCAGTAGATTATTAGCAATGAAGTTTTTGAGGAGTCAAAATTTCTGTACAGATATGTGACACGTGGGAGTCACACCCATAACTCCTACATTGTTTAAGGATCAGCTATATAGGTAGTAGCTATTTTTGGTTTACAATCTTCTCTGTACCTTTCATGAGTGGGTAAAACTTAATGCAAAATTTCTTCTTTGAGTTCTTTTTGTTATCCACACTGATTCCTTAATGTCTTTTCAGTATTGTCTTAACAATAATGATATAAAAAATATTAATATAAAAGATGTCCAAAAGGTATGTTGGGGAAGAAGGTACTCCAAATGTAGTCTTTTGCTTTTCTTTCTCTCTGTCCACCATGCCTTCTCTTTCCCTCCCACATACAACTTCAGGACTTCATGAAATGGGGGAGATGTTTCTTATTTCTTCATCCATCTCTACCCTTGGGGTATTCCTACCTTCAGGAACATACAACCTGTCTACTGATGATACACCCACCTTTCTGGCCCTTACAGATCCCCAGACCTGCTTGGTTTTTTCTTACTGTTCAAAATCCCTGTCTCAGTCATTGACCCTAGGTTGGGAAGCTGATCGATGATGGTGGACCCCATGTGTTCCCATATCCTGGGGTCTTTGCATTCTGTCCTTGTATTCCAGGAGAGTCAGCACCATAAATGAATGAAATGGATCTCTGTGGTGGAATCCGAGGCATCATGTCATGGCAGCTGCGAAGATTATTTTTGGGCAGGGCGCCTTCTTAGCGTCCCTCAGAATGTACCACGTAGGCAGCTGCCCAGCCCACTCATCTTTCCCTTATGCTTCAAATGGTGAATGAGGCAAAACGAAGAGCTGGTTCCTTTAAGAGAAGGTGATAATAGTGTTAAATAAATAGCTCTTCGCCTCTGGTCATGGCTACATCCAGCCTCAGAGGCAAGTTGGATTGTTGACAAGGAGAAAACTTGCTTAGTCCTTGGGAAGGAAGGCAAGTGAGGAATGAAAACATGAACCGAATTAGAAGTTTAATGTACTTGGTTATTAACCAAGTAGCCAAGGAATACAATTTGTCCATAAAAGCAATTAATGTTAATCCAGAATAAATTATTGCAGTCATCTAAAAAGAGTTAACCTGGGGCACCTGGGTGGCTCAGTCAGTTAAATGTCCAACTTCGGCTCAGGTCATGATCTCGCAGTCTGTGAGTTCAAGCCCCGTGTCAGGCTCTGTGCTGACAGCTCAGAGCCTGAAGCCTGTTTCGAATTCTGTGTCTCCCTCTCTCTCTGACCCTCCTCCATTCATGCTCTGTCTCTCTCTGTCTCAAAAATAAACAAACGTTTAAAAAAAAATAAAAAAAAGTAAGTTAACTTTTGAAAGTGAGAGAGTAGAACAAGTTAGGTGCTCATTTAATTTGTGCCAACTGGAGTCCAGTAGGAGTCCATAGTCATGCTTTGCTTTTGTTTTTCTAAGTGAATATATAGATCTAGATAAAAAAGGACCAACTTTAGGATTTGTTCTCATAGCACCCTCTTTTCCAGGAATGATGACTTTTTTTCTGTTTACCACCAACTCAAGTTGGGGAATGTGTAGCATTGGATATTGTGGTAGATGGTTCTCCAGAAATAACCATCTGCAGCCCTCCTGTCTCTCTGTGTGGATGCTTCCCTCCCAGCAAGAGGTGAAGTTTGGACCTTTGAATCTAGGCTGGCCTTGGGACTTGCCTTCTCCAATAGAATGCATCCCAAGTGATGTTTTGGGATTTCTCAGCTGAAGCCATAAGAGAATTGGAAGCTCAACTCCCCTTCTCTTGGGGTCCCAGTGCCCTGTTGTAAGTAAGTCCAGGCTAGACTCTGTAATGGCATGAGAGACCAGGATAACGATGTCCCTTAAATATTCCAGCCTCAGGGGAACCCTCAGTTGAACACAGCCACATAAATGGCTTCAGCTGCACAAAAGAATTTCATAGCTAAGATCAGCCAACTCACAAAATTAGAAACAATTATAAATAATTGGCTTACACCTGAGTGCTGGGGTGGTTTTTAATATAGTGATAGCTAGCTAAAACAAGAGTTGATCTTCCCTGATTCCTTCCTTACACTTTTCACTTCTTTGCTTACCCTTTGCCCGAACTGAAACACAGGTCTTTCAAACCCAGGGTCCAGAGGGGTTCAGCCAAGGGGAATCTGGGCCAGTGATCCTCTAGGAAAGGGCTGCTGCCAAGGTCAGTTTCAAGCATGTCCTGTCTTTCCATTGGATCTGAGAGATGTGAAAAGGATTTGTTCTGTTGTATGGCTGGGGTTCAGAATACAAACTATTATAAATCAGTGTAGCCTCCTTCAGCTAGGTATAATAATGCTGCAGCCTACTGGTTTCTGCTATGTTTGGCTCCTCAGCCATAACTGTAGTAATTCATACATGGTAGCAATAAAATGGAACCACTCAAATGTGTCTGTAGGAGATTTACTTCATCCCTCTTCCCTTCCCTTTCCATTAGCATTTGGATAAGACGTGAGAGGTCATCTATACCTGCCTCCAAATTCCTTGTGCCTGTAAAGCTCTGAGAAAATTTTCCAGTATATGCCCTTTTGAATGTCACTTCTGTGATATGGGATGTTTATAGCTGTTACATGGAAAAGAAATATGTATGGGCATTCAGGTTGGGGCAACTATTAAGTGAAAAAATGTTAATTATAGGATTTTGTTTTGTTTTTTTTCTTGCTGGATCTTTCAGAGTCTTTGGTGTAGTCACATGCCTTGGGAATCTCCAGGAGGGGTGCGTTATTTTGCTTTTTAAAATATTTTTGACCATTGCAAGTTCTCCCTTCACTTCCAAAAGAAGGAGGAAAAAAACTTCTCTAGGGATCCATATTGCTTAGGAGATTCTGCGGGTGCTGCTCGTTCGTAACAGGAGACTTGATGGCATGTGGAGAGTTATTGCTGAAAACTCAGCCACACATTTGCATGAAGGAAGTGCAGATGTTATCTATTATCTCTTGAACTAAGACAACAGTAGAAGTGATATCCTGCCAGAATATCGGATGAACACCTTGTATGGAAATCAGTTCTTTTTCCATATGGAGAGGGAGAGAGTAAAGAATCCTTTAACACATATTTATTTCTCATTGTCTTTTTCAAATATCCTGCTCTATAGAAAAATGTCAAGAAAATGTTTTCATGGTCTGTCTTGCCACCTAGAATGTTTGGGTGTCACTCGATGGTAATCATAGTGACTTCAGACCCAGGATTCCTTTTTGAGACTTCTTTCCAGGGCAAGAGTCAGAGACCCCTGTGACTATGGTTTCCATGCACTATCATCATGCTCACTGAGTGTTTTCTTCCATCGCCCTGAGTGTTTGACATTGACAAACCCTTTAATGTTTGGTGGTAGACCAGAGGTTATCCCCAAGCTGGCTGATCATGCCTCTTACCTGATTTCTGACCCTCAGCTGTAGCCTGATATTGAATTCTGTCTTGTGGTGATTCTGGGTTCAGACCCAAACTGTTAACAGTCTCACTGTATTCCCACATTTTCTCAAAGTGGGAGAGTGTAGGCTGCTAGGGAAGACCGATCATATCCAGCTACAGGCTGTGACAATGGTAAGAAGAGTCTGCTCATGCTAACTGAACTTTGGCCTTAACTTTTTATGCAAGAGATGCTTCTAGAGGACATCTAAATTTTATGAAATCCCATTGTTGCATTATCTGAGAACATTGCCCAGTGCAAGGTGGGATTGATCTAGCAGTGTATGCTGCACGAGTCTGACTTTTCATCTCCAAGAAGATACTTAAACTGACTCTAATTTGAGGCTGTAAATCTGCCCTTTTAGAGGTCTGTCTGATGAGAATATATACAGAGTTCTAGACTAATGGAAAACAAGTACCCTATAACTCTAAATGCAGGGATGTTTGGTAAAACTGGGCTGGAGACAAGGCAAAGGATAGAGGCTGTGAATTCAAATATCCTCTTTTCTCTTCTGCTGAATTGAAGACAGCCTGGTCTGTGGTGTTGGCCTGAACTGAGTTATTTGTCCAAATATACTGATTAGGACTAAACCCTTGCTTCATAAAGGAGGACAGAAGGAGACAGAATAGCCAAAGTGTAGTGACCATGCCTGCCAGTCAAAGGGGATGCTCTGAAACATCATATTAGTGACTCTTCTTCCCTTCATAAGAATTGTGTAAAAGAGTGAAAAGAGAATTAAGCAATGGGCACTCACATTCCTACCTTGTAGGAAAGGAAGTTTGAGCTGAAAATCAGTAGAAATAGAAGATGGGGTGCCTTTCAAATAGATACACATTTTTAAAAATGTAAATCCCTCCAAATGAGATGAAACAGGAAATATCAACCTGCTGATTGCAAGTGCTGTGTTGTCATGGAAGGAGAAGCTAATAAAGTTGGTCAGTTTTATTGCAGTGTGGTTACAAAGCTTGCAGTCTGGCATAGGCTGTGGCATAGCCTTAAGGCTTGGAAGTATTTCCTTACTTAGGACTCACAGACACCTCTGTTCAAAACTTTGACTCTAACACCATCCTGATGCATGGTATGACTCAGTAATATCTGGTTAACTGATCTTTTTTTTTTTTTTTTTTTTGAGAGAGAGAGAGAGAGAGAGAGAGAGAGAGAGAGAGAGAGAAAGTCAGGGAGATGCAGAGATAGAGGGACAGGGAGAATCCCAAGCAGGCTCCACACCCAGCACGGAGCCCAACTCAGGGCTCAATCACATGACCATGAGATCATGACCTGAGCCCAAATCAAGAGTCAGACACTTAACCAAATGAGCCACCTAGGCACCCTGGTTAACTTGTCTTTTGAAAGGTGTCTGTCCCCTGGTGATCTGCTTATGAATGGCGCATATTCACTTCAACCAAAATTTAGTCAGACACCAAAACTGAGAAGTCCAGAAGTGGAAAGATTCAAATAACCCGGACATGCCATAGTGTGTTATAAGGATATTAAACAGCCTGTTGAGAAAATGGGAAAAGAAATGGAAGAGATGAAACCCACATGCAATGACTAATGAGCATATAGGGAAAAGAGTAAAATCAAACTTAAAGACATAGTAGTGCGTTCAAGGTTTTGGGCTAATAGGTGAGCCAACAAAAGGCATTTTCTTTCACTGCCTTATGCCCATGTAATATTCCCAACATTTCACAGCATAAAACTCTTGCATGAAAGTGACATATTGCCTTCCTCATTGTGCAGAGAGAAAAGGGACTCAGAAAGGTTAAGATGTTCATGGTTCAAAGGTTAAGACCTATTCATGGTTGCTCAGCCCAGCAAGTCAGAGTTTGAACACAGAGCTTCTGGCTCGTAAGCTCATTGCTGTTTTCACTATATCATCCCTGCCACTGTCTTTGCATGTAGCTCTTTGCCTACATGTCCCCTTGAATCCATCTTTGATGTCCTTTCTGGCCCCCTATTCTTATTGGAGACTAGAGCTAGGAGAGAATTGGAATCAGTGGAGGTCAGGGACAGGTTTACAGAGAGTGTCATTGTGGAACCCGACACAGGTTGGATGTATGGTCTGTATCTATTGAAAGCTGTCAGTTGATTCTGTCCTGTATCATGAATGATCTTCCACTCTCCAGGAGGACGCAGAGAAGGGCAGAGGATTTCCAGTCAGTCTGTGTTTGATATAAAAGAGGAAGCCATTTCTTAAATGGAGGTGAGCAGAAAGCTAACAGAAGGGTAATGAGAAGCCCTAGTATTTCTGGTAGTTTCTTATAAAATTGAGCTTAGAAGGTGAATGGAAAAGTGAAAATCAACTGTTCTAGCTTGGTGTCTGCATTTGAAGATCTGTCATACAGAAGCCCTTGAAAGAGGGAAGTTAATCTTATTTATTATCTTTTCTATGATTTGGGATCAGTGAGAAGTGAACAGAATCCCTTGTAATTTGTTTTTCGAGGAACATCAGACCTTGATGGAGACGCAGACGGGCAGGATATTTTTTTCTGAAGCTTCAGTTTCAAAACCTGTAATATTAAAGGAAAGCTAAGACAAACTCTCCTCATTTTGCATGAAGTTCTCAAGCAGAATTGAAGGGCTTGTTGCAAATATCCTCTTTTGTTTTGGCAGGGAACCATGGTGAAAAGTCTCCCAGAGAAGGCGGGGCTTTATAACATTTCACGGGAGGTGTTGATGATTGTGTGGGTTGTACTGTCCTCTTGGTGGATCAGATCTTAGCTTCAGATAACTCTTATTGTTGTTGCTGTTGTTGTTTTAAGTATGAAACATTTGAAAGAGAAAAGTACAGAGTAAAACAATAAACTGTTTTCCCATTGCCTGCCTCCATCAAGTTTTACCATTTTGTCTTGTTTATTTCAGTGTAATTTAAAATGAATGAAGCATCACAGATTCAGGAGAAGCCCTTTGGTACGACTTACCATCCTCTTTTTTTTGTTTGTTTTATTTTAACCTTATTTATTTATTTTGAGGGAGAGACAGAGAGAGTATGAATTGGGTAGGGGCAGAGAGAGAGGGAGAGAGATTCCTGGGACTCAGACTCACAAAACATGAGATCATGGCCTGAGCTGAAATCAAGAGTCTGATGCCCAACTGACTGAGCCACCCAGGCACCCTTCCCCATCTTCCTTTTATTCAACACACCAGTATCCAGAAGTTGATGATCATTTTCTAGTGCTTGCTGGGATTTGTTTTTTTTGTAAATTTTTTGATTGAATCACATAGAGCAGTGAGAAATCGCAAGTGATACCTAATGCTGTACACATAAAACAATCCTGTCTACCTCAATCCGTGTTCAGTAGGGGAATATACCCATGTATTTTCCACCTAATCAAGGTGCAGACTTTTACCAGGACTCCAGAAGCCTCCTTTGTGCATCATCACAATGAATATCCCCTCCAAAACTATTCACTATTCTGACAACTATTGAACTTGATTAGTTTTGCTTATTTTTGAACTTTATATTAATAGAATCATGTCCTGTTTTGTGACTGGCTTCTTATGCTCTACATTATGTTTGTGAAATTGACACGTTATGGATTGCCAGTTCATCCTTTCCTCTGCCATACAGTGAATTTTGTAAATACAGGCATACCTCAGAGATACTGCAGGTTTAGTCCTAGACCACCACAATAAAGCAAATGTTGCAATAAAGTGAGCCAAATGAATTTTTTGGTTTCCCAGTGCATGTAAAACTTATGTATATACTATATTGTAGCATGAGTGTGCAATAGCATTATGTCTAGAAAACAGCATACATACATGAATTAAAAAATACTTTATTGCTGGGGCACCTGGGTAGCTCAGTCGGTTAAGCATCTGACTCTTGATTTTGGCTCAGGTCATGTTCTCACGGTTGTAAGATTGAGTCCCGTGCCTAGCACCATGCTGGATGTGCACCCTGCTTAAGATTCTCTCTCTCCTCTACTACTCATATTCTGTCTCTAAATAAATAAATAATAATTGAAAATACTTTTGCTAAAAAAATGCTGACCATCATTTGAGCTTTCAGCAAGTCATAATCACTGATCACATATTGGCGTAAAAAATACAACTATAACACAAACGCTTGAAATGTTGCAAGAACTACTGAAATGTTACAGAGAGAGACAAGTGAGCAAATGCTGTTGGAAAATGGTTCTGAGAGATTTGCTTGATGCCCAGTTGCTATAAACCTTCGATGTGTAAAGAATGCAGTGTCTGCAAAGCACAGTAAAGGCAGGTGCACTAACATGAGGTTTGCCCGTATAAGAGTTTACTGATCTCTTCTCCCATCGATGCATATTTGGGTGTTTGGTTGTCATCAATACTGACTGCTGCCAGGATGGGAGGGAGCTGGGACTAGGGTAAGGGAAGAAAGGTGCCTGAGGTGTAAAATTTAAGGAAGCACCCACTCTTCTGAACCCACTGGCAGTTTCTTGACCTGAGAGGGAGCGGCTTCTTAAATTTTGAGCACTAGGAATCTCTCTTACTTCATTCTACTTTTGTTACTGTCCAGGAGCCTATTGCCTATGTCTTTGTGTGTGTGTACTCCTGCTAGTATATACCTAGGAATGGAAGTGTTAGATCAGAGGATCTGGAATGTTCAGCCTTTAATGAATGGCTGAATGTTCAGCCATTAAACTGTTCCAAAGTGATGCAACCAATTTTGCATTCAATAATGCATGACAACTCCACAAGCTCCCCCTGCTTTGCAACAGTTAACATTGTCAAGTATTTTTATTATTTTTTTTAAATTTATTTTTGAGAGAGAGAGAGAGTGAGCAGGGAGGTGCAGAGAGAGAGAGAGAGGGAGACACAGACTCCAAAGCAGGCTCCAGGCTTTGAGCTGTCAGCACAGAGCCTGACTGGACTCAAACTCACCAGCTGTGAGATCATGACCTGAGTCGAAGTCCGGCTACTGAGTCCCCCAGGAACCCTTGACATGGTCAGGGATTTTTGTTGTTGTTTATTGGCTATTTGGGTATTTTTGAACATGATTTAGCCTTTTTCCCATTTTTAATTGGGTTATCTGTTGTTCTTGTTGTTCCATTGTAAGAATTCTCTGTATTTTGGACATGTAGTCTTTTTTTGGAAGTATGTGCATGTTAGTGGCTTCTTTCTCTCTATGGCTTGACTTTATATTCCTTAATAGCTTGCTTTGATGAACAGAAATGGTATATTTTTAATTAATTCCAATTTATTGATCTTTGATTTATGATTATAATGTCTTTTTCTCCTTTGAGGAAACCTTTGCCTAACTCAAGGTCACAAAGGTATTCTCCAACATTATCTCCTAAAACCTTTAATTTTTTATCTTCAATATTTTTATCTAGAATTTATATGAAGTTAACTTTTGCATGTGATGATGCTAGGAAGGGGTCAAAGCTAATTTTTTTCATATCTTAGCCAACTGATTTAGTTTTTCATATGTTAGCCAGTTAATTCAGTATTATTTATTGAAGAGATTGACCTTTCCCTGCTGGGTTCCAGTGACAATTTTGTCATAAATTATGATTTGCTTCTAGATATTATATTTAGTCCACCTGGTCTATTTGTCTGTGTTTGCCTCATTTAAAGGAAATTTTACTTTTTTTCTGTCCCATTTTTATGCCTCTTTATTTCCTTCTCTTGCCTAGTTTTAATGGCTAACCCCTCCAGTACAATGTTGATTAGAAATGGTGAGAATGGTTATCATTGCGTTACTCTGGTTTTAAGGACAAGGTGTTGAATAATTCAAAGTTAAGGATCTTATCAGCTATAGGTCTTCCTTAGATGCTCTTTAGGACATTGGCAAACTGACTTTTGAGTTTTCATTTGTATCATGAATGGGTGGTAAATTGCGTCAAATAGTTACTTAACATTATAACCTATTTAAATGACCATATGGCTGTTCTTCTGTGATGTTACTCTTGTGAATTACACTCTTTGAGTTTCATAAAACAAGTGCATCCTGTATTCTTGAAACAAAAGCCTACTTGTTGATGATATATTGTCCTTTTAAAAATATATTTGTATATTCTATTTGCTAATATCATGGAGTCTATGTTCGTGAGGGATACTAGTTCCTAATATGCTTTTCTTAATGTCCTTTTGTGATGTTGATCTCAGAATGAAGCAGGCCTCATAGAATGAGTTGGGGAGTATTGTCTCCTCTTCCATTTTTTAAAAGTGAATATAAAATTGGCATTTCTTAAATCTTTGATAGAATTCACGTTTGATAGATGGTTTGAAACCATTTTGGAGTGGACTTTTCATGGTGGGAATGTTTTAAATTTCTAATTTAATTTCTTTAACAGCTGTAGTAATACCTACTTACATTCTCTGTTTCTTGTCATGCCAGGTTTTTAAAGGTTTTTCGAGCAATTTATACATTTAGTGTATGTTTACATATCTACTGGCATAACATTTTTCATGATATTTATCTGTAATCCTTTTAATTCTATAGTGTATATAGTAATATTCTCTTTAATTCTTGATATTCAGAATTTCTATTTTCTCTATTTTTCAATCACTCTTTCTAGAAATTTTAACATTTTATTCTCATTCAAAAAAGAATAAAGTTCTGACTTTTTTCTTTTTCTCTATTTGTTTTCAATCTTGTGGATCTCTGTTGTCATGTTACTGTTTTTTTTTTTCTTCTACTTCTTTTGGGTTCCATTTGCTCTTCTTTCTATATATAGGTTACTAAAGTAAAAGCATAGCTCACTGTGCTCTTTTTTCTTTACTAACATAGGCCTTCAAGTTATAAATTTCCTTCCAAGTACTATTTTATTTGCAGTCCCCAAATTTTGATGTACTGTTTTTCATCATCATTTAGGTCAAAATACATCTTAATGTTTTCATTGTGGTATCATGTTTTAAAACTCTTTCAGTTGTTGGGGTGCCTGGGTGGCTCAGTTGGTTAAGCGTCTGACTTTGGCTCAGGTCATAACCTAGCAGTCAGTGAGTTCGAGTCCCGCATCAGGCTCTGTGCTGACAGCTCAGAGCCTGGAGCCTGCTTCAGATTCTGTGTCTCCCTCTCTCTCTGCTCTTCCCCCACTCATGATCTATCTCTCTCTCTCAAAGATGAATAAATGTTAAAAAAATTAAATTCTTTCAGTTATTTTATTTGGTTTACTACATTCAAATGTCATTTTGAAACATTGCAGAACAGAAGAATTATAGTCACAATTCCATGATACCATGACAGCGTTATTATGGTAGTACTGGATGGATGAGGGAAATGGTATCATCCTTAACTCCTTTATAAGCATTTTATTTCATGTTTAAGGTTTATAAGTGTTTTGTTTAATTTACACATATTTTATGTGTAATTGTCTTTTTGTCTGAATGCTTTTAAAATCTATGTTCAATTTTCAGCAGGTTGAATATGTTATGTCTAATTGTGGTTTTAAAAATATTTATCCTTGGGGCGCCTGGGTGGCGCAGTCGGTTAAGCGTCCGACTTCAGCCAGGTCACGATCTCGTGGTCCGTGAGTTCGAGCCCCGCGTCGGTCTCTGGGCTGATGGCTCAGAGCCTGGAGCCTGTTTCCGATTCTGTGTCTCCCTCTCTCTCTGCCCCTCCCCCGTTCATGCTCTGTCTCTCTCTGTCCCAAAAATAAAATAAACGTTGAAAAAAAATTTTTTAAAAATATTTATCCTTTTTTGGCTCTTCTGGACCTCTTGGTGTGTTTGATTTCTTTCATCAGTTTAGGAAAATTGTTAGACATTATCTTTTCAACATGTCTTCTGAGTTATTCTCTTTCTTCATCTCTGGCTGCAATAACACATATATTAGGTATTGTTCCACATAACTTTAATGTCATTTTATTTTATTTGTTTTTACACTCTTTTCTCCATTTGTGTTTCAGGTTGAGTAATTTCTACTGAATTATCTTCAAGTTTATTGATTTTTCCCCCTAGTGCTGTATCCACTCTAAGTCCATAAAAATAATTCTTATCTCAGAAATCACTTTTGGTTCCTTTTTTATAGCTTTTATTGAAATTACCTATCTTCTCATGCATGTTATTCACATTTTCCTCTAGATTCTGTAATGTATTCGTAGTTCCTTTAATGTCTCTGATAAATCCAACATGTGGGTCATTCTAGATCTGGTTCTATTGACTATTTTCTCCCTTGATGATTGGCCACATTTTCTTCTTTTTTTCACATGTCTCATAATTTTTGAGTGAATTGAAAATATTGTGAGTAAAGGGACAGAGACTCTCAGGGAATGGTATCTATACCCTCTTGTTAATTGAATTGTGTCCCCCCAAAAGGTATCTTGAGGTCCATATGTGAATGTAAGCTTATTTGGAAGTAGATCTTTGCAGATGTAATCAAGTGAAGGTGGAGTCATACTAGATTAGGATGGGCCTGAATTCTAATGCCTGGTGTCCCTATGTGGAGAGAGATTCAGAAAGAGAGAGACACTCACAGGAAAGAAGTCCATATGAAGACAGAGGCAGAGATTGGAGTTATGCTCCACAAAATAAAGAATGCCAAGTATTGCCAACAATCACCAGAAGCTACACAAGGCAAGAAAAGATTCTTTCCTACAGCCTTCAGAGAGAGCATGGACCTGCCAATGCCTTGATTCCAGATACATCTGTCCACCAGAACTGTGAGAGAATGAGTATTGGCTGTTTAAGTCACCCAGATGTGGCAAATTGTTACAACAGCCCCAGACCCAGAAAAGAGCATATGCCTCCTCTTTTTTGAGTCTCTTGCATGAGGTTAAGCTAGTTTAGTCCATAGGTAAACTAGATCTGTTTGTTGCTAGGGTTTTGGGTTAGGTTGGGTTGGGTTGGGGTAAGTTTGGTTAGATTCAGTTAATCACAATTTTCAAGTTCGTTGAGTATATTATCAGAACTTTGCTTTCATCAGGACTTGGGATATGATTGCCTGGAAGGCCTATGTGCTCTCTCCTGCCTTTTATCTAGTCATTGACTGTTATTTGGTATTCAATGTAGGGCCTGCACTGCCATGGGGGTGTCTTTGACTTGTGCTGCCTTCAGTCATTAAGCCCTTTATGACTTTGACTCAGGGAGGGTCTATCTCAATGCTCAGGCTCTGCCACCAATCTAGAGCAGTTGATGAACTGTGGACAAGAGTTGACAGGCGACTGCAAACTAAACCATCCTACCAATCCATACTTGTCTTGGAAAATGTGTTAAAACTTTGGCTGTTTTCTTTTTACCATGCTTGTAATAGCGTTCTCCTCCTTCTGTTGTTCTGCCAAAGATGAAAGCAGTGGTCGACCTATTTCTTCCTAGATAGAACTTTCTGGGATTTTAAGTCATTAGTTTTCTTTGTGATCCTAACTTTCTTAGGAATTTCTTAAGAACTGATTTTTATAAGTTAGTTTATTTTCATTGTTTGGGTATGGATCAGAAGTCCCAAAGGCCACCCAAGGTTTGGTGATTCAGTTGAAAGACTCACAAGTCTAAGAAGTTGTTAAACAACTGGTTACAGTTTTTATGGCAAAATGACCCACAAAAAAAAAATCAGCAAAGGGAAAAGGCACATGAGGTAAAGTTTCAAAGAAACCAGGCACAAACATCAGCTATTCCTCTCCAGGGGAGTTGCATAGAATATACTTAATTCCTCTAGCAACTAATATTGCCCAACACATGAAAAATGTTGTGTACTGGGGAAGCTAGTCTGAGCCTAGGTGCCCATGGTTTTTGTCACATAAGCACGGTTTTGTCTTTATGACTGAGTGCAGTTCCTGAAACTCTAGGACCCAGAAGGAAAACAAGTATTTACCACAAATCACATTGTTGCCTTTTCATTTTGTTGTTTTCCTTTGTGTGCAAAAGCTTTTTATTTTGATGGAGACTTAATAGTTTATTTTTGCTTTTGTTTCCCTTTCCTGAGGAGACACATCTAGAAAATTGTTGCTAAGGCTGATGTCAAAGAGATTACTGCCTATGTTTTCTTCCAGAAGTTTTACTCTTTCAGGTCTCACATTTAGGTCTTTGATGCATTTTGGGTTTATTTTTTGATGTGTGGTATAAGTAAGTAGTCAAGTTTCATTCTAGTGTGTGTAGCTGTCCACCTTTTCCAACACCATTTGTTAAAGAGACTGCCCTTTTTCCCATTGTATATTCTTGCCTTCTTCATCATAGATTAATTGACCATAGAAGTGTGGGTTTATTTCTGGGATCTCTATTCTGTTCTATTGATGTATGTGTCTCCTTTTGTGCCAGTGCCATACTGTTTTTATTACTCTCACTCTCCTAGTATATCTTGAAATCAGAGAGCATGATACTTCCAGCTTTGTTTTCTTTTTTTTTCTCAAGATTTCTTTGGCTATTGGGACTCTTGGGATTCTATACAAATTTTAGAATTATTTGTTCCAGTTCTGTGAAAAATGTGATTGGAATTTTGATGGGGATTGCTTTGAATCTGTAGATTGCCCTGGATAGTATGGACCTTTTAACAGTATTAATTCTTCCAATCCATGAACATGGTATGTATTTCCATTTGTTTGTATCGTCTTCAGTTTCTTTCAACAATATTTTATGGTTTTCAGAGTATGGGTCTTTTATCTCCTTGGTTAAGGTTATTCATAGATATTTTATTATTGGTACCTTTGTTAATAGAATTGTTTTCTTAATTTCTCTTGCTATTACTTTGTTATTAGTGTATAGCAATGAAACAGATTTATGTATATATAATTACGTTTTCTACAATTTTCCTGAACTCATTTATCCTAATAGGTTTTTGGTGGAGTATTCAGGGTTTTCTATGCATAGTATCATATCATTTGCAAATAGTGACAATGTTACATCTTACTTACCAGTTTGGATGGCTTTTTTTTTTCTTTTTTGTTTTCTTTTGTTAGATTGCTATGACTAGATATAAGAGTGCTGACAATACTGAGTCCATCTTTGGCCCTCCATTTTGTTTATATCTCCTTAATGACCTCTCTTGGGGTTACATATTCTGGGCCCATTGGAGATTAGTATACATATCTTAGAAATGCCTGTCAAGGCTGGAACATGAATGCCTTGCTTTGGCCTCCCATGAATCTGTTAGAAGTAAGTTTTTCTCCTTCCTGACATACAGAGGGCACCTTGAGGTCTATTCATTGTTAGCAGTCAGTTAGGTTCACGTGAACCCTTTGAAGTGCATGAGAACTCTTTGATCTACCAACCGCGTGCTTTTGGAGATTCTCTCACTATGTAAGATCAGTAAACTAAGGTCCAGACTTTGCAGAGAATAGCTGCACAGCTACCCGGATTGTCATCTACCCCATCCTCCTTGTTAGTAAGTTACCATGAATAAAACTCTGTGTAAACTGTATGGAGTTTTCTGCTTCATTTTCTGGACTCAAAGTGCCTCTCAGTTTAGAGGCTACTTTAGTATCCCTCCCCTACCTTCTAACACTAGGACTTCCAATACTTTGTTGACAAAAATGGTGAAGGGGACATCCTTGTCTTATTTTTGATCTTACAGGAAAAGCTCTTAGCTTTTCACCATTGAATCTGATGCTCCCTGTAGGTTTTTCATAAATGACCATTATGTTGAGATACATGCCCTATAAATCCACTTAGTTGACAGTTTTTATCATGAACACATGTTGAATTTTGTCCAATGTTTTTTGTGTGTCTGTTTATTGTATGATTTTTATCCTTCATTTTGTTAATCTGGTGCGTTACATTGATTTGTGAATATTAAGTCATTCCTGCATTCCTGTAATAAGTTCACTTGATTATGGTAAATGATCCTTTTAATGTACTTTTGAGTTGATTTGCTAATATTTTTTTGAGAATTTTTGCATCTGTGTTCATCCGGGATATTGACCTATAGTTTTCTTTTTGGTAGTGTTTGTCTGGCTTTGCTATCAGGGTAGTACTGGTCTTATCTGGAAGCTGTCCTTCCTTTTACTAATTTTTGGAATAGCTTTGGAACAATAGGTAATAGCTCTGGAATCATTTGGTTGAATTCATCTGTGAATCTATCTGGTCTGGGACTTTGGCTTTTTGGGAGTTTTTTGATTGTCAGTTCAGTTTCATTACTAGTAGTTGGTCTATACAGATAGTCTTTTTTCCTGAATCAGTTTGGGACATCGTATGTTTCTAGAAATTTTGCCTATTTCTTCTTAGTTGTCCAGTTTGTTGGCATATAATTTTTTATAGTTGTCTTTTAGAATCCTTTGTATTCCTCTGGTGTTTGTTGTTACTTCTCTTTGCTTTCTGGCTTTATTTGACTTCTCTTTTTCTTGATGGATTTGGCTAAAGGCTTATCAGTTTCGTTTGTCTTTTCAGGGAGGCAGTTCCTGATTTTATTTTTCTTTTTTATTGTTTTTGTTCTGTTTTGTTTAGTAGCTTTCATTATTTGTCACCGATCTTTATTATTTCAAATTCTTCCACTGACTTTGGGCTTTGTTCTTTGTCTAGTTATTTTAGGTGTAAGGTTATGTTTATTTGAGAATTTTATTTTTCTGGAGGTAGGCTTGTATCTCTGTAAATTTCCCTCTTAGAACTACTTTCACTGCATCCTAAAGATTTTGGACCATTGTGTTTCATTTTCACTTATCTCCATATATTTTTTGATTTCCTCACTGACCCATTGGTTATTTACTAATGTGTTGTTTAAAACCCCATTTGTTTATTTTCTAGGTTTTTTTGGGGGTAATTGATTTCTTATTTTATACCACTGTTGTCAGAAAAAGATGCTTAATAGGATTTTAAGCTTCTTAAATATATTTAGTCTTGTTTTGTGGGCTTATATGTGATCTCTCCTGGAGAATGTTCCATGTGCACTTGAAAAGAATGTATATTCCATTGTTTTTGGATGAAATGTTTTGTATATCTGTTAAGTACCTCTGGTCTCATGTGTTGTTCAAAGATACTGTTTCCTTATTGATTTTGTCTGGATGATCTATCCATAGATATAAGTGAGGTGTTAAAGTCTTATTGTCTTACTGTCAATGTTTCCCTTTATATATGTTAATATTTTCTGTCTGTATTTAAGTGCTCTAGTGTTGGGTGCATATATATTACAATTGCTATATCCTCTTGTTGGACTGATCCCTTTATCATTATGTAATGTCCTTCTTTGGCTTGTGTTATGGCCTTTGTTTTAAAGCCTATTTTGTCTGATAGAAGTATTGCTAAAACTTCGCGTTTTTTTTTTTATCATCCCATTTGCATGCAATGTCTTTTTCCATCCCTTCACTTCCAGTCTGTGTGTCCTATGTGTCCTATGTGTCCTTAGGTCTGAAGTAAATATCCTGTGGGCAGCATATAGATGAGTCTTATTTTCTTAATCCATTTCATCACCCTATGTTTTTTATTGGCACTTTTAGACCATTTACATTTAAAGTAATTATTGGGGCACCTGGTGGCTTAGTCGGTTCAGTGTCCATCTCTTGATTTCATTTCAGATCATGATCTTATGGTCATGATCTCATGGTTGTGAGATCGAGCACCACGTCGGTCTCCACGCTGAGCATGGAGCCTGCTCGGGATTTTCTCTCACCCTCTCTCTTTGCCCCTCCCCCACTCGCATGTACTCTCTCTAAATAAACACTTAAAGTACTTATTGATAGGTATGTACTTATTACCATTTTGTCTTTTCTGCTTGTTTTTATAGTTCTTCTGTGTTTCTTCTCTTTTTCTCTTTCCTTGTGATTAGTGACAGCCTTTAGTGTTATGTTTGGCTTTCTTTCTATTTATTTTTTGTGTATCTATTAAAGGTTTTTGGAGTGTGGTCACCATTAGGTTCATATATAACAAAAGGAAATAAGTTTTTATGAATTTTGAAATATATTGTGAAATTGTTTACCTAAAAGGTAAAATCTTAACATTTTAAGACTGTAAACTCAGCCTACTGGTGTTTCAGCTATTAGAGCCATCTCCTCTTCCTGATGCTCAGTCTTTAGTCTTTTCAGGCTCTGGGTTATTTTCTGTCCATTTTTTCAGGTTCTCACTATCTTCAAAGTTGACTATCCTCCAGATGAGATACAAAGCTCTGAATGCTGACAGCCTAACAACACACAAAGTGAGGAGAATTTGGGGTCGTACAGACCTTAGTTCAAATCCCAGTTCCAAATCCTGGCTGTGTGATCTTGGGCATGTTCTGTAACTTCTTGGATCCTCAGTTTCCATATTTGTAAGAACATGATAGTTTCTAACTCACAATACTGCTGTGGATTATTTGGGTCAATATATGCCAGTGGCTCCATGAACCTGGAAGTGTCCGTGGTGTTTTTCTAGTGCAATTGAAAGTGTAAAGTTTTGGAGTTGCGGCAAGATGGCGGCTTAGGAGGACGCTGGGCTCACCGCACGTCCTGCTGATCACTTAGATTCCATCTACACCTGCCTAAATAACCCAGAAAACCGCCAGAGGATTAGCAGAACAGAGTCACCGGAGCCAAACGCAGACGAGAGGCCCACGGAAGAGGGTAGGAAGGGCGGCGAGGCGGTGCGCGCTCCACGGACTGGCGGGAGGGAGCCGGGGCGGAGGGGCGGCTTGCCGGCCAAGCAGAGCCCCCGAGTCTGGCTTGCAAAAGCGGAGGGGCCGGGCGGACTGTGTTCCGACAGCAAGCGCGACTTAGCGTCTGGGAGGTCATAAATTAACAGCTCTGCTCGGAAAGCGGGAAGGCTGGAGGACAAAGGGAGGGAGAGCTGCTGAGCCCCCTGACAACAGAGCTCAGTTTGGTGGGGAACAAAGGCGCTCGCCAGCGCCATCTCCCCCGCCCATCCCCCAGCCGAAATCCCAAAGGGAACCGGTTCCTGCCAGGGAACTTGCTCGCTCCGCGCAAACACCCAACTCTGCGCTTCGGCGGAGCCAAACCTCCGGCAGCGGATCTGACTCCCTCCCGCTGCCACAGGGCCCCTCCTGAAGTGGATCACCTAAGGAGAAGCGATCTAAGCCTGCCCCTCCTGCCCCCGAGCACCTTACCTACCCACCCCAGCTAATACGCCAGATCCCCAGCATCACAAGCCTGGCAGGGTGCAAGTAGCCCAGACGAGCCACACCACCCCACAGTGAATCCCACCCCTAGGAGAGGGGAAGAGAAGGCACACACCAGTCTGACTGTGGCCCCAGCGGTGGGCTGGGGGCAGACATCAGGTCTGACTGCGGCCCCGCCCACCAACTCCAGTTATACACCACAGCACAGGGGAAGTGCCCTGCAGGTCCTCACCATGCCAGGGACTATCCAAAATGACCAAGCGGAAGAACTCCCCTCAGAAGAATCTCCAGGAAATAACAACAGCTAATGAGCTGATCAAAAAGGATTTAAATAATATAACAGAAAGTGAATTTAGAATAATAGTCATAAAATTAATCGCTGGGCTTGAAAACAGTATACAGGACAGCAGAGAATCTCTTGCTACAGAGATCAAGGGACTAAGGAACAGTCACGAGGAGCTGAAAAACGCTTTAAATGAAATGCATAACAAAATGGAAACCACCACAGCTCGGCTTGAAGAGGCAGAGGAGAGAATAGGTGAACTAGAAGATAAAGTTATGGAAAAAGAGGAAGCTGAGAAAAAGAGAGATAAAAAAATCCAGGAGTATGAGGGGAAAATTAGAGAATTAAGTGATACACTAAAAAGAAATAATATACGCATAATTGGTATCCCAGAGGAGGAAGAGAGAGGGAAAGGTGCTGAAGGTGTACTTGAAGAAATCATAGCTGAGAACTTCCCTGAACTGGGGAAGGAAAAAGGCATTGAAATCCAAGAGGCACAGAGAACTCCCTTCAGACGTAACTTGAATCGATCTTCTGCACGACATATCATAGTGAAACTGGCAAAATACAAGGATAAAGAGAAAATTCTGAAAGCAGCAAGGGGTAAACGTGCCCTCACATATAAAGGGAGACCTATAAGACTCGTGACTGATCTCTCTTTTGAAACTTGGCAGGCCAGAAAGAATTGGCACGAGATTTTCAGGGTGCTAGACAGAAAAAATATGCAGCCAAGAATCCTTTATCCAGCAAGTCTGTCATTTAGAATAGAAGGAGAGATAAAGGTCTTCCCAAACAAACAAAAACTGAAGGAATTTGTCACCACTAAACCAGCCCTACAAGAGATCCTAAGGGGGACCCTGTGAGACAAAGTCCCAGAGACATCACTATAAGCATAAAACATACAGACATCACAATGACTCTAAACCCGTATCTTTCTATAATAACACTGAATGTAAATGGATTAAATGCGCCAACCAAAAGACATAGGGTATCAGAATGGATAAAAAAACAAGACCCATCTATTTGCTGTCTACAAGAGACTCATTTTAGACCTGAGGACACCTTTAGATTGAGAGTGAGGGGATGGAGAACTATTTATCATGCGACTGGAAGCCAAAAGAAAGCTGGAGTAGCCATACTTATATCAGACAAACTAGACTTTAAATTAAAGGCTGTAACAAGAGATGAAGAAGGACATTATATAATAGTTACAGGGTCTATCCATCAGGAAGAGCTAACAATTATAAATGTCTATGCACCGAATACCGGAGCCCCCAAATATATAAAACAATTACTCATAAACATAAGCAACCTCATTGATAAGAATGTGGTAATTGCAGGGGACTTTAATACACCACTTACAGAAATGGATAGATCATCTAGACACACGGTCAATAAAGAAACAAGGGCCCTGAATGAGACATAGGATCAGATGGACTTGACAGATCTATTTAGAACTCTGCATCCCAAAGCAACAGAATATACTTTCTTCTCGAGTGCACATGGAACATTCTCCAAGATAGGTCATATACTGGGTCACAAAACAGCCCTTCATAAGTTTACAAGAATTGAAATTATACCATGCTTACTTTCAGACCACAATGCTATGAAGCTTGAAATCAACCACAGAAAAAAGTCTGGAAAACCTCCAAAAGCATGGAGGTTAAAGAACACCCTACTAACGAATGAGTGGGTCAACCAGGCAATTAGAGAAGAAATTAAAAAATATATGGAAACAAACGAAAATGAAAATACAACAATGCAAACGCTTTGGGACGCAGCAAAGGCAGTCCTGAGAGGAAAATACATTGCAATCCAGGCCTATCTCAAGAAACAAGAAAAATCCCAAATACAAAATCTAACAGCACACCTAAAGGAACTAGAAGCAGAACAGCAAAGACAGCCTCAATCCAGCAGAAGAAGAGAAATAATAAAGATCAGAGCAGAAATAAACAATATAGAATCTAAAAAAACTGTAGAGCAGATCAACGAAACCAAGAGTTGGTTTTTTGAAAAAATAAACAAAATTGACAAACCTCTAGCCAGGCTTCTCAAAAAGAAAAGGGAGATGACCCAAATAGATAAAATCATGAATGAAAATGGAATTATTACAACCAATCCCTCAGAGATACAAACAATTATCAGGGAATACTATGAAAACTTATATGCCAACAAATTGGACAACCTGGAAGAAATGGACAAATTCCTGAACACCCACACTCTTCCAAAACTCAATCAGGAGGAAATAGAAAGCTTGAACAGACCCATAACCAGCGAAGAAATGGAATCGGTTATCAAAAATCTCCCAACAAATAAGAGTCCAGGACCAGATGGCTTCCCAGGGGAGTTCTACCAGACGTTTAAAGCAGAGATAATACCTATCCTTCTCAAGCTATTCCAAGAAATAGAAAGGGAAGGAAAACTTCCAGACTCATTCTATGAAGCCGGTATTACTTTGATTCCTAAACCAGACAAGAGACCCAGTAAAAAAAGAGAACTACAGGCCAATATCCCTGATGAATATGGATGCAAAAATTCTCAATAAGATACTAGCAAATCGAATTCAACGGCATATAAAAAGAATTATTCACCATGATCAAGTGGGATTCATTCCTGGGATGCAGGGCTGGTTCAACATTCGCAAATCAATCAACGTGATACATCACATTAACAAAAAAAGAGAGAAGAACCATATGATCCTGTCAATCGATGCAGAAAAGGCCTTCGACAAAATCCAGCACCCTTTCTTAATAAAAACCCTTGAGAAAGTCGGGATAGAAGGAACATACTTAAAGATCATAAAAGCCATTTATGAAAAGCCCACAGCTAACATCATCCTCAACGGGGAAAAACTGAAAGCTTTTTCCCTGAGATCAGGAACACGACAAGGATGCCCACTCTCACCGCTGCTGTTTAACATAGTGCTGGAAGTTCTAGCATCAGCAATCAGACAACAAAAGGAAATCAAAGGCATCCAAATTGGCAAAGATGAAGTCAAGCTTTCGCTTTTTGCAGATGACATGATATTATACATGGAAAATCCGATAGACTCCACCAAAAGTCTGCTAGAACTGATACAGGAATTCAGCAAAGTTGCAGGATACAAAATCAATGTCCAGAAATCAGTTGCATTCTTATACACTAAGAATGAAGCAACAGAAAGACAAATAAAGAAACTGATCCCATTCACAATTGCACCAAGAAGCATAAAATACCTAGGAATAAATCTAACCAAAGATGTAAAGGATCTGTATGCTGAAAACTATAGAAAGCTTATGAAGGAAATTGAAGAAGATTTAAAGAAATGGAAAGACATTCCCTGCTCATGGATCGGAAAAATAAATATTGTCAAAATGTCAATACTACCCAAAGCTATCTACACATTCAATGCAATCCCAATCAAAATTGCACCAGCGTTCTTCTCGAAACTAGAACAAGCAATCCTAAAATTCATATGGAACCACAAAAGGCCCCGAATAGCCAAAGGAATTTTGAAGAAGAAGACCAAAGCAGGAGGCATCACAATCCCAGACTTTAGCCTCTACTACAAAGCTGTCATCATCAAGACAGCATGGTATTGGCACCAAAACAGACACATAGACCAATGGAATAGAATAGAAACCCCAGAACTAGACCCACAAACGTATGGCCAACTCATCTTTGACAAAGCAGGAAAGAACATCCAATGGAAAAAAGACAGCCTCTTTAACAAATGGTGCTGGGAGAACTGGACAGCAACATGCAGAAGGTTGAAACTAGACCACTTTCTCACACCATTCACAAAAATAAACTCAAAATGGATAAAGGACCTAAATGTGAGACAGGAAACCATCAAAACCTTAGAGGAGAAAGCAGGAAAAGACCTCTCTGACCTCAGTCGTAGCAATCTCTTACTCGACACATCCCCAAAGGCAAGGGAATTAAAAGCAAAAGTGAATTACTGGGACCTTATGAAGATAAAAAGCTTCTGCACAGCAAAGGAAACAACCAACAAAACTAAAAGGCAACCAACAGAATGGGAAAAGATATTCGCAAATGACCTATCGGACAAAGGGCTAGTATCCAAAACCTATAAAGAGCTCACCAAACTCCACACCCAAAAAACAAATAACCCAGTGAAGAAATGGGCAGAAAACATGAATAGACACTTCTCTAAAGAAGACATCCGGATGGCCAACAGGGACATGAAAAGATGTTCAGCGTCGCTCCTTATCAGGGAAATACAAATCAAAACCACACTCAGGTATCACCTCACGCCAGTCAGAGTGGCCAAAATGAACAAATCAGGAGACTATAGATGCTGGAGAGGATGTGGAGAAACGGGAACCCTCTTGCACTGTTGGTGGGAATGCAAATTGGTGCAGCCGCTATGGAAAGCAGTGTGGAGGTTCCTCAGAAAATTAAAAATAGACCTACCCTATGACCCAGCAATAGCACTGCTAGGAATTTATCCAAGGGATACAGGAGCACTGATGCATAGGGCCACTTGTACCCCAATGTTCATAGCAGCACTCTCAACAATAGCCAAATTATGGAAAGAGCCTAAATGTCCATCAACTGATGAATGGATAAAGAAATTGTGGTTTATATACACAATGGAATATTACGTGGCAATGAGAAAAAATGAAATATGGCCTTTTGTAGCAACGTGGATGGAACTGGAGAGTGTGATGCTAAGTGAAATAAGCCATACAGAGAAAGACAGATACCATATGGTTTCACTCTTATGTGGATCCTGAGAAACTTAACAGGAACCCATGGGGGAGGGGAAGGAAAAAGAAAAAAAAAGAGGTTAGAATGGGAGAGAGCCAAAGCATAAGAGACTGTTAAAAACTGAGAACAAACTGAGGGTTGATAGGGGGTGGGAGGGAGGAGAGGGTGGGTGATGGGTATTGAGAGGGCACCTTTTGGGATGAGCACTGGATGTTGTATGGAAACCAATTTGTCAATAAATTTCAGAAAAAAAAAAAGAAAAGTTGCAAGAAAAAATAGTACAACAATACTCTTTTTTTAAAGATTTTATTTTTTTTAATGTTTATTTTTGAGAGAGAGAGAGAGAGAGAAAGAGAGAGTGAGCAGGGAAGAGGCAGAGAGAGAGGGGAACACAGAATCTGAAGCAGGCTCCAGGCTCTGAGCTGTCAGCGCAGAGCCTGACACAGGGCTTGAACCCACAAACTGCGAGATCATGACTTGAGCCAAAGTTGGATGTTTAGCCTAACCGACTAAGCCACCCAGGCACCTCAACAATATTCTTTGTTTTTTAATGTTTATTTATTTATTTTGAGAGGGAGAGCATGAGCAGGGGAGGGGCACAGAGAATCCCAAGCTGGCTCTGCACTGTCAGGGCAGAACCTGATGCAGGGTTTGAACTCATGACATGAGATCATGACCTGAACTGAAATCAAGAGTTATATGCTTAACTGATTGAGCCACCCAGCCACCCCAGTAAAATGATGCTTTTTATCCAAGATTACCTGTTGTTAATATTTGATTCTATAATTTCTGTACACTTCCTGGATTAGTTAAGGGAGCATTAGACAAATTAGGGACCTTTAAACCTAATGACATTTGTATGTATTTTCTTAAGAATTGGAAATTTCTCTTAGATAACTACTCTGTATTTATCAATTTCAGTACATTTAATATTTATAAAGTATTTTATTCAGTCTAAAAAAATATCTAAAAATCTCTGGAAGTTTTATCCCTATTTTCCCAAATTTAATAAGGACTACTTTCATTAAGGAATCTCATTCTCAGGGCATCTGGGTGGTTCAGTTGGTTAAGCAACCAAAGCTTGATTTCGACTCAGGTTTCACAGTTCATGGGATTGAGCTCCACATTGGGCTCCATGCTGAGCACGGAGCCTGTTTGGGATTCTGTCTCTCTCTCTCTCTCTCTCTTTCTCTCTCTCTCTCTGCTCCTCCCCCCCCCCTCAAAATAAATAAACTTAAAAAAATAAAAAAATAAATAAAAAAGAAAGTGTAAAGTTTTTGGGAGATTTTTTCTTCTTCTTTTTCTTTTCTTGTATTTTTTTGGGTCAGTTGTGATTGCTGTTAATTAGCTGTGCACATGCCAGATAAAATACACAAAAATAAGTCTATTATTGAAGAAGCACTATGGTAGAGGTGTGGACCTTTTTTCTGGGATCTGAACGGAAGATTTTGTTGGATGGACACTTTTGGTGGATGGTACTATCAGCTGAACTGAATTGCCAAATGCATATTTCTTTTTTTGTAAATTGTCCTGTTCAACTTTTATTATTGAGCTTTTGTTTTTTTAAAGAGTTTATATTTTTAGTAGTTTTAGGTTCATAGCCAAATCGAGTGGGAAGTACAGAGAGTGCCCCTGTACCCTTTGCTTCACAAGTGTACTGTCTTCCCTACTGTGAATATCATGTGTGGATGGTACATTTGTAATTGATAAACCTATATTGATGCATAATAATTACCCGAAGTCCTGGCTTATCTTAGGGTTCGCTGTCAGTGTTTTACATTTTATGGGTTCAGACAAGAGGATAATGAGTTGGGTCCATCATTGTAGTATCACACAGAGTGTTTTAACTGCCCTAAAAATCCTTTGTGCTCCACTTAGAGATCCCTGTCTTGCCCCCCTCCCCCCATGCCAGCTTGTGGCAACCACTTATTTTGTTACTTTCTCTATTGTCTTCCTTTCCCAGAATGTTACATGTTTGGAATCCTAGGGCATATAGCATTTTCAGTTGGCCTCTTTCATTTAGTAATATGCATTTAAGGTTCTTCCATGTCCTTTTATAGCTTTGTATCTCATTTCTTTTTAGCACTGAATATTATTCTATTGTCCGGATGTACCCCAGTTAGTTTATCCTTTCATTGACTGAAGAACATGCAGGTTGCTTCCTAGTTTTGGCACTTATGAATATAGCTGCCATATGTGTATCCACATGTAATTTTTTGGTGGGCATGAGATTTCACTTCCATTTGCTAAATACCAAGGAGCCTGATTACTGAATTGTAAGATAAGAAACCATAAACTGATTTCCAAAGTGGCTGGACCATTTTGCATTTCCACCAGCAATGAATGAGAGTTCCTATTCCTATACATCTTTGCCATCACCATACCCAAAATTACTTAGGTTTTATAGAGCCCAGAAATAGGTCCACATAAACAGAGTCTGCTGAGCTTTGATGGTGAGCAAAAGCAATACAATGGAGCAAAGAGTGTCTTTTCAAAAAATGGTGCTGGAAAAACTGGATTTCCACATGCAAATAAATGAATCTAGACAAAGACCTTACACCCTTCACAAAAATTAACTCAAAACAGATCTTAGACCTAAATGTAAAATGCATATTCCTTTTGCAAGAAACATTTGAATCACTTATTTTACCAGTGTTATTGGTACAGCTAATATTATGTCCAAGTAACACAAAGCAGTTTTATTCTTATTGAAAGTCCTTTGCTCAGGTGTGGCTTCCCTCTCAGGCCTGTTTCCTTATCCATAAAAAAAGATAACATATAATATTACTTGTAAAATATCATACTCTCACTTTCTCCTTCCCCTTTAGAGCCAAGTCTGTCACCCTAGAAATAAACCACATACATACTCCTAGTCCTGACTATAGAAATCCCACTCCTGCGGGAACTCAGTATGAATAACAAAGTACAGAATTTGTTCTGTGCCATCTGAAACCAACCTCACAAACCCACAGGTTTTTGCAGGTTAGTCAGAATTTGTAGAAAATAGGAAGTTAATAGCAGTCCTTCCTTCCTTCCTTCCTTCCTTCCTTCCTTCCTTCCTTCCCTCCTTCCCTTTCTTCTTTCTTTCTTTCTTTAGAGAGAAAGCATGAGCAAGGGAGAGGAGCAGAGGGGGAGAGAGATAGAGAATCCCAATCAGGCTCCACACTCAGTACAGAGACCAATGTTGGGCTTGATCCCATGACCCTGGGATCATGACCTGAGCCAAAATCAAGAGTTTGACCTTCAACCAACTGAGCCACCCAGGGACCCCAGAGGCATGTGCTTTTATAAAGTCGTACCCAACAAAACAAAAAAATTGAGTGCCTTATGGGTAATGGCACTAGTGTTACCAAAAAGAAAACAACATCCCCATCTTCGAGTAGTTCTGTTTTGTGAGAGTCTGACTTGAAAACAGATCACTTCAACTCATTGAGGTAAATGCTGTCATGGAGGGATGCATAATGTTCTGTGAGATCACAGAGGAGGGTCACTAAGCTTGGTAGGAGTGGGAGTGATCATGAAAGATTTGGTTTTCGAGCCATGGCTGGCCCATCACAACAAAACCAGACATTGAGAAGAATTTTTGACCCTGTCAGCAATGTTTTCCTCAACCAAGCAATTGACATGTGTTCTTTTATACTTTTAGCCCTTCCTTTACTAACAGAGTCTCATATCCTCATGGGGTTTTGTGTTAGCATGTGCATGTATATAAAATGAAGGTTTCGGTATATGTAGAGTGATCATAAGTAGCCTTTCCTAGATTTAGCATGTCCATCCTACTTGAAAGGTAATAGTTACACCGTCTACCCTTGCTTACCAGTGGCAATGAACCATAGCTCTTTCAAGGGTGACTTTTTGTGGAAGTCAAGTTCTGCCAGAGTTCCTTTGCATTGCTAAGCATTAGGTGTTTCTTTTTTATTTTTCTAAATGCATTGACCTTTCAGCTGGCTCAAAGATCCTTGAATTTCTGCTTTAATGGTTTATAGTTGATGAACCTAAACCATCAGTTGATCAGTTGATCAACCTTTTACTAGCATTCCTTTGCATGGTACCTTTTAGAGGCTGTTCACCGAGATCCTGGACTAAGCTACCAGTGTAAAAACCCCTCGAGTAATGCAAGAGCTGTTGCTAATTACATCAGTTAGTCTTCTAGCAGAAGAGAATGCCACAGCTTTGACAGGGAGCTATAGACTTCTGAGAATCACCCAGACAAAATTGTCAGCTGACTAATACTCTTTTCAAGTCTATAGGTACCATTGATGTGGATAGGAGTGAGTTGTTGAGTAGTAGCTAAAAATAATAAATGAATTAGGTTCTATGGCTAATATTATCTTCTATGACCATCAAGAATACTAAATGTATGGGATTTTCTGAGACTTCCTGCCCAAGAAATTCTCAGCAATAGTCAATCTGGCCCAATAAGTAAGTCCTGTGGGTCAGGCAATATATCAAGTGCTGGGGATACAATGATGAACAAGACCATAATAATCCTGGAGTTCTGGAAGCTTCCAGTATATAAAGCGTAGAGGAAATGGAAGAGT
The DNA here is from genome assembly GCF_022837055.1 of Prionailurus viverrinus. NCBI lineage: Eukaryota > Metazoa > Chordata > Mammalia > Carnivora > Felidae > Prionailurus > Prionailurus viverrinus. The sequence goes on along the minus strand of NC_062561.1, from coordinate 93,837,034 downwards.
AACAGTTTTTGTATGTGGTGGGTAAGGGAAAGAGGGGCTATGAGATGATCTGGGGAGAATGTTCAGGGTTCATTTATGTCTAAGTCATTAGACAATTATCAATGCTAATGATAGCCAGCTGAGACTTTCTGGAGCTGATCTGAGGGAAGGGCTGTGTTTGGTATAGCCATAGAAACTAGGTTTTTTCAAGTATCATTTGCTTGGTTTCATTAAAGAGGAAAAGTAAATGGTCCTAATTAAACGTTGTTTTCTAAGATGTATCGTCTGTTAATATTGGTGACTTTAAATGTTCCTTTTTGCTGGAATTGAGATGGGAGTTGCTTGGGTAAATGACCTAGCAATTAATGCCTTTGGGTGAGATGGCCTTGGCCTGACGTTAACCTCCAACAAGAAAGTGACCAGACATACTAACATGCTTCTTGCCATGCTGAAATACTCGCCCCCAAACACCCAGGGAGGAAAAGTCCTTTTAGAGTCAGCCTACTGGGCAGTCATTTATTCTGAGACTCATGCCTCATCATTTTTAGTGGCATTCACACACAACAATATTTGTTCCAACTTAGCAGGTTAAGGTCTGCTTCTCATCATAAAAATTTACCATTTTTTTTGGAATGTCAAATAGCCTAAAACTTTGCCCTGAAGAAAAGGTTCCGTCTCCAGCCTTATTTGTTCAGGCTAACTTATTTTGTTGAGACAGACCAATGGACCAATTGGAAAGGCTTAATGTTGGGCCTGGCCATGTTATGGATACCTGTGTGGATGCATTTCCTTTGTACATTCTAATTTCAGTGCCTGTCAGGTTGCTAGCAAGAGATCTCAAGATAGGTAAGGGTAAAACCAGTTGCCCAGGCTCTACATAAGATAGGGGTATGCCAATCATACATTTGTGTGACATTCAGACTCTCCAATCCAGAGGTCATCAAAGCCAGTGTCTCTTTTTAATTATTTTTCTGTTTTTTGTTGGGTTTTTTTTGTGATTTGTTTTTTCTTAGATGTCTGAAATATTACAAATCCCATTATGCTTGGAGAAATGTGCTTTCTCAACCTTGGTCTGCTTTTATATTTGCCTGGATAGTCATTTTAGTATGTACTTCCACTTTAAAAAGTAATGGATGGAAAAGAGGAGATAATTAATAAAGTGGTGTCTTGGAAGAGGCAAGGTGGGCCATACTGTACGACAGGAATACAGGGATTTGCTTTGGCATAGTGGAAGGGGACAAAGATGAATGTGTTTGTTTCAAAAGCAAATAATAAGGGAGTGGTTGTAGCAAGGAAGTGGGGGAACAGAGCTAATCTTTGTTTTCTCAGTGAACTGTGTAGTTAGATCATCTAAGGCTAAAGTAAGCTTGAAGAATGGTCACAACTCTTGAAGAAAATAAATGTCATTATAATTTATACATTTTTGAACTGCATCCGTATCAATACACAAGTAGTCCGTATTGCTAGAAGATGTTAGGTGACTTAAATTGCAAGTTAGATTTTTTTTTGATTGATTGTCAAAGAGCATTAATGAAAAGACTCTTTATTATTATCTTAGAAATGTTTATGTGAATTAGAACTTTTCACTGAAACTTCCTTTCTTATTATGCATTATATATAATATATTAATATATTTTATCTGATTGATCTTCAGTTGACAGTGACTTCTTTCTTTTAATGTTTATTTATTTTGAGACACAGAAAGAGAGCAAAGGGGAGGGGGGAGGGGCAGAAAGAGAAGAGAGAGAATTCCAAGTATGCTCCACGCTTTCAGCACAGAGCCCAATGCAGGGCTCAAACCCACAAACTGCGAGATCATGACCATAACTGAAATCAAGAGTTGTACAGTTCACCGACTAATCCCATCCAGGCACCCACCCACCCTAAATTACTTGAACTCTTTACAACATTTTAATTTGTTGTTTGATATTTATTGATCAGTTCCCATTAACCATAGAAAGGTTGTTTCCTTTTTCTTGTGACGGATAATATTTAACTGTAGAAAGCTGTTGTTCGATAAGCTGTCAGAAACAGAACCCTAAATCATGAGGATGTTGCACATTCCAGTGATGTTTCATTTCTGTGTATTTTTGGTGCAGGGATATTCTTGGAGCAAGGCAAGAGCACACGCTTCTGAACTGGACATGAATTGTTTGTCATAAATTATCACACATAATGAACTCTGAAAGAACCAGATGTTCAGTACACTTTTTATTTTGGGCATCCTAAAACCAGTTGGGATACAATGAACTTTTGGAAAAAAAGTTACTTTTAAGAACAGTATGAAAAACTTGCACCTTGGTCATTAAATTTATGTTTATTCTTTGCAAATTAAAATATTCTTCTATAAGCCATTTACATACCTTTTCATTTTTAAGATACATATTAATCCTAATAATTATCTAGCTAACTTCTTCATGATTGTAATGTACTATATGTCTATGTAGATGGTTCACATTCTTACACGTGTTTTAAATGGAGAAATTTATCCTGACTTTTCATCTAAAAGGCAACATAAACACTCGTACATACAAATACAAATGATGATTCTCTGCTGTCTCCATTCATGCCCTTCATCTCCCTTTGGGAATGAGGAAAATAGTACATCCTACAAAGCATGAGGATTCTGTTCATTTTACAGCCTGTGATCCTTGCTGTTTTAGTAAGAAGTTCTTTTAAGAATCCATCTCTAAAACTTTTGAAAGTCTAAAGAATGGAAATCTAGGGTATTAGTGCAGGAAGGTATCTGTGGTCGGCAGAATTCTAAGATGGCTCCATGATTTCAACCTCCGGATGTACATGCCCTGTGTAATTTCATCTAATTGAGTGTTGGCGTAACTGTGAATATAATGGATTTTACTCTGTAATTAGTTTACATTCTGTGACAGAGGAGAAGGGATTTTGCAGACACAATTAAAGGTCTGAAAACAGATGACTTTGTGTAAATAAAAAAAGGAGATTAGAGAATAGAGGATGAGGAAGGCCTTACCTAATGAGTTGTGTTCTTGGAAGGGACCCATCAGTCTTGGGAAAGAAAGAGATGCAAACAACGATAATAACTCTCCCGCTGCCCTGGAAGAAAGCAAACAGGCATATTGTGAACTGCAAAGGATTGTGGGTGTCACTAGGAGCCGCTGGCCAACAACCAGCAAGGAAACAGGAATCTTAATCTCCTACAAGTGCAAGCACCTGAATTCTGCCAACAATCTGAAGGAGCTTGAAAGAGGACTCCAAGCCTCAAGTGGAATTAGAGCTTTGGTCAACACCTTGATTTCAGCCTGGTAAGAGACCCTAGGCAGAAGATCTTGGGAACCTATGCCTGGATTTTGGACCTCCTGAATCTGTCAGATAATAATGAGTATTTTAAATCTTTAATTTTGTGGTCCTAGTTACATGGCAGTAGAAACTAGGAGAGTACTTAAAGCCCAAGCATCTTATTCCATATTTGAATCACAGCAGTATGGAGTGGGGTCTTAGGACCTTCTGTTCCACTCTTTGAGAATCTTCAGATGGCATGTAAAATATTGAGTCTATCCACAGGGTCTTTTGTGGATAATTTATATTTTGGCACAGTAGCAAGTGCCTGTGGGGTACAGAGTTGGATCTCATAGTAGGCAACAGTGAAAGAAGAAATGGAGCCACAGAAAGGGATTGGAGAAAACCTTGATAACTTAAGCAACTTGATGTAGGCCTGTCCTATCTGTAATTGAGTGTATAGAAACCAGTTAAAACTGCAGGCTGACTAACGAAGCTTAGTGTTTCTAGTAAAAGTAGTAATCAGTTCCAGGATTGTATAGTGTACACAGTGTATATAACACCTAAGGAAAACTTGGTATCTTGATACTGATTTTGGTCTTTAGATAAAGTGGTCACCTCATGTTTAAGAGTTCCTATGCTATAGAATATCATGCTGAATTTAAGATGGGAATCATTAAGATGCCAGTGTATTTTTATATCTTTCTTCTTGACTTCCATCCCTCAACCTCATTTTATAAACTGAGGGAATGAATCACATTTCACCAACGACTAATTCCTTGCAGCCAGAATTATTTACGGTGCTTTAGGACAACACATTTTGTTTGATTGTTTACCATGATTAGGCCAATTCCAAACTTGACAAAATTGTCTTAAAAATTTTATACTATACTGTTGGATTTATGCTGTATTGTTGGATTACATATGCAGACATTGGCAAACCTGAGCTTCCTTTCTTGGTGTGACTTGATTGCTGTGGTACTTCCTTTTTATTCAAGGAATACTTGGCATAGTACAGTCCCTCATGGAGCTCTATAAAGTTCCAGAATAATTTAAACAACAACCAAAACAACAACACTGTTTGGACAGTGATGTTTATTCAAATAGAGTTAAAGGATGCATGTCCATATGGAATATTCCATCCAAATGGGATGGAATGCCCACGAATGTTAAGGAATAGCTAAAATCAAGTGGCATTATTCTATTTGGGTTACTAGTAGGATGAAAGCCATTATTCTCAGCCCTTTGGATAATTCCAAACCCCACTTGTTATGCCCATTCCCTCTCTCAACTAAAAAAACAAAATTAGAGATTGAGTTTTTTGATACATTTCAAGCCTAAGAGTGACCACACTTTGAGAATCTCTCCTGTAAGAAATAGTACTTACTCCTGTTAAAGAGGTGGTACAGAGAATATAGAAAATAGCCTGCTAAGCCAATGTCAAATCATAGGTCACGCAAAACATGATCCTCAGTATGACATAAGTGTGTTGATGACATTAAGACAAACGAAACAAAAATTAGGATCCTCTACAGCTTTATAATATCACAGAAACTTAGAAAATCGGGTGCTGAAATCTGTAGAATTATTTGACCAGCCTTGAAATTGACCAAGTCACCTAATTTTCTCATTTTTCTTTGGCAGGTTGGGCATTGACCTGAAAAGGTCTTACATTACACTGGAGAGGTGATAGGGCTTGAATGTGGGTAACACAATTTTCTTATGTCTTTGCTCTTGAGTAGTCTTCTATACTAATTCCAGGCAATGGGATCCATCAAGGGCTCATAGTCCAGTGGCTTATAGACTGTAATACCACTCCCATGTTGTTGGCTAAAAGTCAAAGGCCACCTAGAAACCCTAGTCCATCCAGGGTTCGTTGTGATATATTATTTTTAAATGGTAACCAATTGCAGAGTACATTCCAGAAAATATCACTTGCTGAATATTTTTCATTACAGCTGTACCACTATATATGTTTTGTTTTGGTAATGAAATGTGGCAAGTTGTTGGGGCAAAGATGAGACTGATCTATCTATCTATCTATCTATCTATCTATTTTTTTATCTATCTATTTATCTATCTTTCTCTTTAAGGTTTTTACTTAGAGGTGCCTGGGTGGCTCAGTCAGTTAAGCGTCTGACTTCTGCTCAGGTCATGATCTCACGGTTCATGAGTTCAAGCTCCGTGTCAGACTCTGTACTGAGCTCAGAGCCTTGAGCCTACTTCCGATTCTGTGTCTCCCTCTCTCTTCGCCCCTTCCCTGCTTGCACTCTGTCTCTTTCTCTCTCTCAAAAATAAATAAACATTCAAAAATTTTTAAAGTTATTATTTAAATTCGAGTTAGTTAACATGCAGTGTAGTATTAGTTCCAGGTGTATAATACAGTGATTCAACACTTCCATACAATACCAGGTGCTCGTCATTGCAAGTGGACTCCTTAATCCCCATCACCTGCTTAACCCATCCCCCCACCCACCTCCATTCTTGTGACCAACAGTTTGTTCTCTGTATAGTTGAGAGTCTTTTCCTTGGTTTGCCAAAGACGAGACCCATTTAATATGCACCCTGCCCCCAGCAGCATGAGTATTCGTTGTCAGAAGTGAGTTTCTTTCAAGTTCTGCATGCCCTTGCTTGTCTGATGAGGACTCAATTCCTCAGCCATTTTTTTTTCCTCTTTCAAAACTTCCATGACCCTTCTCTAGTATTATTTGCTGTGAGATCATTTGTCCTTCATTTGTGCCACCCTGAGAGTGAGCACAAATACAAATGTGAGAGCTGGAATGGACTATTTGACATCAGTGCTATTATTAGAATTTTATATGTTCTTCTGGATAGGAACTTCAAATTAACATCATATGGGCCAGCTTATGGTCCAAGACTGTGGCATAGTTGTAATTCCCATGTGAAGAAAAAGCGTTTTCATTTTGTCTTGTTTTTTTTTTTTTGGGGTTTAGTTTGGGAAATCATTGCAAATGCTTTGAGGTCCCTCATTTGATGGTAATACTGAACACTCAGAAATTGTGTGCAGGGATAATACCATACCTCCAGGTGCAGTAGAACCACACACCACACACACACACACACACACACACTCACACTCACACTCACACTCCCACCCACAAATTCAGATCAGCTCACTTGGAGGGAGAGTTAGCAGGCTCCTTTGTCTATTTTGAATGTGTATTAGAAGCGCTTCTACCTCCAAATAGCTTGCCTTTCCATAAGGTCAAAGTCTTGCTTTTACATTAAGTCCACTGCCTCAAACCTGGCATATTTTATTTTAAATGCGAATGGCCCTTGGAAGAGGCAAAGTGTTCATTCATAGTCCCTTAGTACAAGGGATTTTATGTTACGATTTGCCTCTGGTAGTGAAATAAGAGGAAACAAGAGTGTTAGTTTTCTGGGTCGGAAAAGCAAAAATCAGTGAAGTGAGTTTGTCACTTCATCGTATGGGCCAGCTTCTGATCCAAGACGGTAGCGCATTCATTGATGAGTGAATTTTTACACTTTTCCCCGGGACCCTCACATGCTGCACTCACATGTGATCTCTGTGTATTTGGCTGTGTTTGTGATATTACTATTCTTCAGCGCCTTAATCCCAGTAGCACTGTCAAATGGGAAGAAAGGGAGCACTCTGGTTTGAATCAAATTTTATGACCTTGTGACATTTTCATGGGTTTCTCTTATGACAACAAGTTAGTCTTGAGGCTCTTAAAATTCAACCCTGTTGATTGAAAAGACAAGAGGCAGGGCTGTGTTCCTTTCTTTCAGCTTTCATGCAGCACTCAGGACACTGTAGGGAGCTTCTGGAAGAAGGCACCAGCTCCCCTGGGTATCAGATAAAGGGAGGATAGAGTATTTTGAGCCGTGCTGGGCTCCTTCTGCAAGCCCAGGCTTGGTTCTGTCCCTCTGCCATCCATGGCAGGCTCTGGAAGTGAACTGTGCCAGAGACCTAGCCTGCATCCTGGAAGGGAGTCCTGGGGCCTCTGACTCTTCCACGTCAAAGTATTTCCCAGGCCTCCTGTTCTCCCTAGCATTTTCTTTACTAGCATATCAGCTTTGGTTTCTATGTGTGAAAAAAGACATAAAAACAAAAAAATTACTAGGATTAATTCATCCCGACGGTGGCATCCTAAAGGCACCGCCCATTGCTTTCTGTCTCATGTTTCCATGGATCTGGTTCCTGGCTTTCATGAGGACTTCTCTTCATCTCTGGGAACTTTTCTGTAGCCTTCTGATAAACACTTTCTTTTTGATCAAGTTGGCCGCTTGCCTGGAGTCCACATAATTTCCTCTGAGCCTCTTTCCCCAGAGGCTGGATTCACCGTCTTTCCATTACCTGCTCTTTCCAACAATGGACTGCTCAACTGACTTTACATGTTGTGTACAAACTCCACATTTGTTCTCTCTTGCTAAATGGAAGGGGCTCCTCCCCGCCCCCTCCCCACATCAGCTTTTCCACCTGAACCAGAACTGAACACATCTGTTGGGCCCTCTACCTTGGGACACTGGTGTCCCACAGTGCACGGTCTCTGTCTCTGAGATGGTGAAGGCAGCTTTCACGCTGCATCTTCTGTCTTCCAGTGTCATCTTATTGTACACACTGGGGCTCACCTATCTCATGTGAGACAGAGATCACAGGGAAAATGTGGTCCTTTTATCCTGCTGATAGGATGGGGACATGAAGAGGATGTGATGTAAGTCCAGAGCAGAGCAAATGATTCCCCAAAGAGGGATAAGAGGAGAGAAAAACACGAAGAAGCAAGGAAAACTAGAAGCAGGAAGAAAGAGAGGGTAAAAAGTAGGACGATGCAGGAAAAGAAGTGTAAATGACAACTTTTAAACAGGCTTGCTTGTGACTCTCTTGGGTGCTGCCTTCTCAAGAAAGCCTTAATAAAGAAGACCTTTGCTTTCCAGGGTTTAGCCAGTACAATTTATTTTTATTTAGAAAGTATTTCTGTGCTAGGATACAGCCGAAGGCAGGAGCATGTAAGGCTAGTTTAAGCTGGGATGCATTTCTTACTGTGCAGCCTTCTCTCCAATGATAGAAGGGTAGTAACAGGGAAGAATATCTCCTGTTCTGTTACTATAGGCTGTCATTCCTTCCCAGGACATCCAGGACATTGTGTGCTGCTGAAAGTTATGAACAAACTCCTACCGTATCCCAAATTACATTCAGCTTTAGACATATTTTATTTTTATTCCTGCCCATAAACTCAGGACCAGTGGTGAATGTAGGCCTAGGCATGGTGCCTCAGTACTTCAGGAAGGAAAACCATCTCTGTCCCAGCCTCCCTGACCTCAGGCAACCTGGAAAACTCCAGAGATACAAGTCTCCTTTGAGGTAGACATGGGTGGCATTATCACCCCTGCATTTCACCGTGAATTCGTTTATTGGGTTGACATTCTTCTTCATAGCCCCCTGAGAACCCAGTATCATGGAGTAGGACTCAAAGAGAGGAAATGTTTTTGGAATTTGGAGCATATGATACCCACATTAAGTCCCTGAGCATCTGGAGATGCAGAAACATGGTGGTATCAGGAAGGACCAGAAGCTCTCCCAAGAAGACCAGTCCTGTGCAAGATATCTTTACCCCAGAATAGCTGTGGGACACTAAAAGTTTACATTTCCTTTTGGAAGCCTGCAAAGGGTAACCAGTGTTTTAGTGATGGTTTTCAGAAATGTGTGTCTTGTGGTGATTAGGGCAGGAATGGTGAGATTTATTCTTGTGGGGCTAAGCTTGGAAATGGAACAAGGAGACATAGACTTTTAAAGTTTTTAAGGCTCAGAAAAGCTTCCTGAGAAGCCCATTTTCCATTTTAGTGAGAGAAAAACATACAAAGAAGGTCAGTTAAAAAATTCATAAAGGCTGTATTATGTGCAGTGGAAACAAAATCTTTGAAAAAGGAAGAGGTTGTTGCTTAAAGGTAGAGTCACAAACATTTTATAGAAATATTCTAAGAAACAGGACCAAGCCTCTCCCCAAATGGAAATGAGTTTTAAACAGGGAGCGATCGATTTATGATATATATATGAGAATAGGGGATACAATTAGGACTTCTGTGATCAAAAGCAGGGATGTTTCAGATAAAAGGATGTGTATTACCATTTACTCATATTGATGGTTATTTGAGGGCATCCTGCCATTATGATGAGCCATTCAGTCCATATGGGCCATTCAGGTGGCTTTGTCAACAATCAAACCAGCATTTCCTGGCCCCTGATTCTCAAGAGAAGTGAAAAATCACTGTGGGGCACTGTGCTACATTTTGGTTGTACATAACACAATATGAACAGATAGCTACATTATGTCCACCATGACTTGTGTGTCATTGACCCAAGTCAATGAAACTGAGCTGCCAACACCCAATCTAAACAAGAATCAGGTAGGTAGGACTGATTGATCAACACTTTCTTGATTCCAAGTCTTTCATTGGGAAAAAAAAAATCTGGTGCTCTCTAGAACTCCTCTGTCATCCGAATTTATTCCTGTGTCAGTAGCTGAGCCTTCTTAGACCACAATTTAGCCCATAATGCTGTCTCATGGTTTCTGTTTGAGTGTTTCTTATCTATCACAGCGTTGTCTTGTATGTGGAACATAAGTAAATCCCCACGAAATCCAAGGGCTGAACATATCCTAGGGATCATCTGTGACCTTATCCTCTTCATGAAGGTGAGAGATTGGAGACCCAGGGAGGGGAAAGGACTCCCCTAATCACACAATAGTAGGGTTAGTACACAATAGTACACAGTAGTAAGTAGGATTGCTGATATGGGCTAGATCTTTATAGATTGTTTTGGCCATTTTGTACTATGTGTTAAACCCTAAACTTTTTGTTACCACTTTTTACCTGGGATCTGAAATTACTTAGAACAAGAAGGCCCTTTGTTATTAGGTTAAAGAATCATACAAGATCGGAGTGAGGCAAGGCTGCTCTGAAATGAAATTTTGCTGATTATGTTATCTAACATCAAACAAGAAGAGCTATCTAATAGCTAATGATTCTGTCTTTGAAGAGATTTATCCGGTGGAATATTGCCAGCAACATCATGATTTTGTGATTACAATATCTATAAGCAGTTCCTCCCCCTACTCTTATGCATTGTGCCTCATAAGGGGCCTTTCCAGAAAGTCATTTTGAAGGGGCTCCCTTTTTATAGAGAACATCTGAAACATGAAAACAAGAACAACATTGTTTTCCTAATCTTCTATCCTAAATTGAATACACTTATGGGGAGGGTATTTACATTAATCTTCAGAATGCATTAATACTTCTCTCTGAGAACATAAACTCTTTTCTACATCAAGGACATTCGCTCCTTGTAAAAATTAACAATGTTGAAATATAGCTATATTGTTGAGATCCTAGTATAAATTATGAATATCTTTTCATTATTGGCTTCCTATTCCTCTATGATATGATCCCACCTAATCCTGACAGAGCCCGAGGCATCCCTGTGCTTTTACATGAATGGCACTCCCTTTTTAGGGTTTTGCCTACAGATGTTTTGTGGGGTTTTCACAGTGCCGGTGCTGACCCTTCTGCTTGCCTGCCTTTATTGGGTTTATTCATTGAACAGTTATGGAAAACCTCAGTTGATACTTAAACAGCTTCTCCACCTTATCTCTCCCACTCCCTCTCATCATCTTGACAGAGCAGATTCTTTTCCAGGCACTGGGGCTATCATAGGGAACAAAGACAAGTAAAATTCCTCATGCCAGGGAAGTTATATTCTAGTAAGATAAGACTCATAAGAAGTAAGCAAACAAATCAATAAACATATAGCTTTAGATAGTTCTAAGAAATAGGAAAAAACCAGAGACCTCTGTGAAGGGATTGCATTCATACTGAGATATGAATGAAAAGAAAGAGCTCCCCAGAAAAATCTGGGGAAAAAGGATTCTGGGCCAAGGATATAACAAACACTGAAGTGCTTTTTGAGGTCTAGTTATTGAGAGAGCTGCTGAGCACAGGGGTGTGAGGTATGAGACAAGGTCAGAGATGCAAGGAGCAATCAGATCACATTGGGTTTGTAGGTCATGGTAAGGAGTTTTGAATTTATTCTAAAGGCATTGAGATTTTGTCAGAAGGATTCAGAAAAATGGGCATTTTGACTTGCTTGAAGGTGAAGGCACATTTTTCTCAGGAACACCTTGGCATCCTGTTTTTTTCCCTTATGTGTGAGTTCTGCCTTGGTGGTACATAGTTTGGTTCAAGAACTAGACAAATTTGATGGCTGCCTACATTTTCTTAAATAGAAACCTATGGATGGTCCATGTTGTTGGCTGAAAAATGGCGCCACAAAGATCCCAGGTCTCCTGGTCCCTAGAACCTGGATGTGACCTTATTTGGGGAAAGCATTTTTGCAGATGTGGTTAGGTTAAAGATTTTAGGAAGAGATCATTCTGGGTTATCTGAATGTACCCTAAATGCCATCACAAGTAAGTGGGAGGTGGGAGACTGCCCGTGCACAGAAGAAAAATGATGAGAAGACAGAGCAGAGAGACAGTTGATGATGCTGGTTTTGAAGATTGGAGTGATATGGTCACAAGGGAAGGAGTCGCCCACAGCCACCAGAAGCTGGAAGAGATCAGGGTCGGATCTCCCCTGGAGCCAGCAGAGAGAATGCAGCCCTTCCAACACACTGATTTCAGCTCAGTGATACTGATTTCAGACTTCTGGCTTTCCAGAAGGAAAATTGCTGCTGTTATAAGTCACCGAGTTTGTGGTAACATTACAGCAGCCACAGGGAACTAATACAGTCCTTGTAAGTATTTCTGGAATGGTGGCTTAAGCCTCAGGTACATATGGAGCTTTCCTGCTTTCCCCTGGCATCTGTGTGCAACTCTTCTACTGGGGATTCTGGAGACCGAGGGAAGTCAGTATAACAGATGGGGCATTTGTCCCTCCCCTTTATGGCCACCTAAATTCCAAAACGATTTTGTGCACTATCTACCTGTATCCTACTGTAAACTCTGTAGAGTGTCTTAAGTAGGGCATCTGATCCGTGAGCTAAATAAAAAAGATCTCTCTGACTGCTGCATGGAATGGATTGAAGAGAGTCCTAATGGAAATACTTAGGGTACAGTTGGGTTTTTTTTTTTAGTTTATTTATGTTTTGCAAGAGAGGGCATCCGAGTGCTAGAGGGACAGAGAAAGGAAGAGAGAGAATCCCAAGCAGGCTCCACATTGTCAGCCTGGAGTCCAATGTGGGGCTTGATCTCACAAACCATGAGAACATGACCTGAGCCGAAATCAAGAGTCGGATGCTTAAACAACTGAGTCACCCAGGCGCCCCAAGGGTACATTAGGTTGTAGAGACAGAAATGATGATGGCTTGGATTAAAGACCTAGATATAATAAATGAGCTTCTTTTGCGCATCAAGTGTGTAGAGAGGGAGGTAACCTATTTCTGCAAGAGTATCTTAAGATTTAGATTTGAAGTATCCACCTAATTAAATTGAATTAAATTAAATTAAATTAAATTAAATTGAGATGACCTGGATTGTGATAAAGCCACTGTGTACAACAGTAATAGGAAGAGAACTTGGTAATAGGGAGAGAAAGTTAAGTCCTTATGTCTGGCAGTCAAACAATGCCATGAAAATAAGCCCTCTAGAGTTTGGGGACGACACAGTGATAGTAGGTGGAAGTGCTCAGAAAAACCTTGCCAGACACATTGGAATGCGATTTGAGAAAGGAGGGTTTGGAATGCATCCAACCCCCCTTAGAACCAGCTCAGTGTAAGTATGGACAAGGTCTAAACCTAGGGTTTTGGTGGTATTGCCTCCAAGTTCCATTTCAGAAAATTGCTGTTGCCCTACACACTTTCAGATATAATAAATGAGCTTCTTTTGTACATCAAGTGTGTAGAGAGGGAGGTAAGCAATTTCTGCAAGGGTATCTTAAGATTTAGATTTGAATTATCCACCTAATTTAAATTGAGATGACGTGGATTGTGATAAAGCCACGGTGTATGACAGGTATATTGAAATTGTAGAAAGTGATGCAGTGAGTGAGAAAAACTGCTTGTTCATGAATGCTTCTATTTATGCATTTGAGGAACATATGAGAAGAGGTTCTGAGTACGGGCAGAAAAGTAGTGTTTTTAATCGTGTGAGTACTTAACACAGAAACCAGAGACATGTCATGAAAACTTTCATTTTAATGAACAGCATGAATCAGAAGAAGCTGAAAATGTAAGAGATCAGGGATTTCGAAGGAACCAGCATAAGCCACCAAAGATTTGGGAAAAAGAGGAAAAAGCAAGGTGGAGAGTTGTCTGTGCCCACAAAGACCAAAATGAGATGAGTCAAGAATACAATTGAATTTCAACCAACTAAAGGCTGAACTGTTCCTAGTTGCCCACAAAATAGGGCCCTCTTCTCATGATGAAGACAACATGAGAAAAGCTACATGTAAACGAAGTAATTGATAATTGGCGGTAGAGCCTCTACCTTGGTGGACATTCTAGGGAAGATTTTGGGAGGACTGAGTCTAGAACATAATCATTTCAGCTAACACCTGTAGGATATATGATTTTTATTTCCCCCATAGACTTCAGTCAAAGTCTGTGTAAATGACACGTCATTGAGATGCATATCCACCTCATCTCCTTTCATCTACTTGTCATCACCATTATCTGGAAGGACATTTGGATTGACAAATGTTGGGAGTTCACTTTCCTGGCTTGGGATGGAGGTGACTCTGCAGTGTGCTTCTTAGATCATTGCCAAGCTGGGAGGATGAGGGCAGGCCACAGTGGGTAACTGATGTAGAACAAGACAGGGAGTCGAAGTAGTGGTTATCATAATTGTATGAAAAGAAAGCTTCTGAACTACCAAGCTCCAAAGAGCTGATTTTTCAGGTCTGTCTCTCCAAACTTTGATACTTCTGGTGTGCTCAGTCTTTCTCTGGCTTCAGCAGACACCAGGAAAGACCTCATCAGCAGAGAAAATACAATTGTGCCGTTCAGAACTTGAATAGTGTTTAGCTGCTGCAGGCATCCTGTAAATTAACAGGGTATTCAACTGCTAGCTTTGTGTTTCTTCCTGATTTTTCTCAAAAAGGAAAAATATAAATAAGGAAATCTTCAATTAATCTTGACCCACATTTAGAGATTCATCACAGTTAAAAAAAGTCAGAAATTCAGTCTTCTTGGAGCTTTTTGCAAATAACATTATTAGACATATGGGTTTAACTTAAAATACCAGGTCCTGGGGCGCCTGGGTGGCGCAGTCGGTTAAGCGTCCGACTTCAGCCAGGTCACGATCTCGCGGTCCGGGAGTTCGAGCCCCGCGTCGGGCTCTGGGCTGATGGCTCAGAGCCTGGAGCCTGTTTCCGATTCTGTGTCTCCCTCTCTCTCTGCCCCTCCCCCGTTCATGCTCTGTCTCTCTCTGTCCCAAAAATAAATAAAAAACGTTGAAAAAAAATTAAAAAAAAAAAATACCAGGTCCTTCCTTGTGATCTGTTATAATGGTGAGAAGGACAATGGGAAAATTTCCACCACCTCCTTTTTCATGATTTTTATAGTGAGAATAATAGAAAGTCAAACTAACACTTACAAATAAAAATAATATAAACACGTTATAAATTCCTAAGCAAGCAGGTACTTATTTAAATATGCGTTAGTATTTTATAGGAATATAGGGATAGAGAGAAGCTAAAATACCCAGGGAAACTAAGTCACAGGTCAAAATAGCCAGACACCTGATGAATACACTCACTCACTAGAGTGGTCAGGGGGCTGCAGTCCATGAGCCAGATCCAGCTCTCCACTCTTTATATACAGTCCCTAAGCTAAGAGTGGTTTTTACATTTTAAATGGTTGAAAAGGAAAATAAAAAAGAAGGATGGTAATTTGTGCCACATTAAAATTATATAAAATTCACATTTTAGTGCCCATAAATAAAGTTTTATTGGAACGCAGCCATGCTCTTTCATTTATGTATTGTCTATGGCTGCTTTCACACCGCAGTGGCAGAGTTGAGTGGTTGTGACAGAGACCATCTGGCCCCTGCAACCAAAAATACTTACTATCTAGCCCTTCACTGAAAATCAGTTTGCTGACCTCAGGTTTGAGAGAAAGACTAAAAGCTAAAAAGCATACTCAAACTGAAGGAAGATTATTGGAACAGAGCTTAAAATAAGTGTAATAAATAGATTCAAGAGATAAAGGAAGCTGTAAACAATAGGAAAGGACAGTTAAATTTAAAAGCCAAATGGATATATTCAGTATGAAAAATGTAATAGTTGAAATAAGGGGCATAATAGATGAGATAATCACCAAGGTGGACAGTGTTGAAGGAAGGAATTGGTAAGTGATACTCCTATTTACTTCATTGAGATAAATGCTTGATTCTTTCCCTCTGATTACTGGTTTTCTAAGTAATGGATTGGTTCCTTGTCATCCTCTAAAGTCAATCAGTTAGTTTGTAATTATTATGAACTCAAGGATGTAAACATATTTGATGAGTTTGAATCTATCACAATTACTATCCTTTTTGAAGTTCAAATTTTCCTGTATTTGGCCAGTGGAGGAAGCCTCTTCAAGGTGGCTCCTGAGTCTCTTGACATGATTGGGGCAGTCACAGGAGAGCATCCTCCCTATGTGCTATGATGTCATCTTGTCCATTTCCTGCTTTTGACCTGGAATTTGCTCTTGTCCAAGAAGACCTGGTTTCTTGTGATTGGAACTAGGGTTTCAAGAGTACAATATTTGTACTAGGAATAACCAATGCAGCTGTATGGGCTGTTATTCTAGCCTATTCCTCTAGTCTGAACTACAATGTGTGTGAGCGAGCATGTAAAATAGATCATGAAGTAATGCTGATTCTCCCAAGTCAAATTGAGGACTATGAGAATTTTAGAATTGATCAATTGTTTTATCACCCATTATATACACAATAGTCTGAGAAGAATGATACAAACATTCCCACCATCAATGTGCTTAATGTAAATACATGCATATTCTCTTCCTATTCTCCCCCTATTTTATATAATTGTACTACCTCTGCACTGTCAGACCATTTCTTTCATATTCAATCCTCATTTAGAATTATATTTTAATATATTTAATGCTCAACACCAGCCTTTATGTCAATGTCTCTCTAGATATTATTTGTTGGAACCACTTTTTGTAGTCAACTTCTTACACAGTGTTCATGGTCATAATATTCCTTGAATTCATGTTGTCAATAAGTTTGACCCTTGATAGTTGGAAGTAACTTTGTGGGGAATTAAAATCTTGGCATACCTTCTATTTTTCTTTTCTTTTTTTTTTTTGTATCTTTAATATACTACTTCATTATCATCTAGCATAAAGGATTGCTGTCAATGTCTGATGATAATCCAATTTCATTTTCATTTTCCTTATAAGTTGCTTGTTCTTTCAGCCCAGTTAACAAAAGGATTTAAAGTTTCTTTTTTTTTTAATTGAAATTCTAGTAATTTTATCAGTAGAATTCTGTCAGTGATTTTATGCCTTTCAAGAAATTCTCTTGGGTTACACTTTTTTGTGTTCTCTTTCCTTGCTTTGTCTTTCTTCTTTAGGGAGTCCTGTTTTCTAGACGTTAGAGATTCTTTATCTTCTGTATTTTTACTTTCTCGTGTATTTTTAAACTCTATTTTCATGATTTTTTTTCCTTTTGCTCTTTCTACCTATCTTAAGCTTATTGTTTTATTTTCTCCTCTATTCCTTCTAGTTCACCCTTTATTTTGGAAATAATACTTGCTTTTATTTCACATTTTCTGTATTCTTTCACCCCATTTCCAAGGGTTACTATTTCAGATTCAGGCTATGTCTCACATCTTGTATCACTTCCTAAATTAATTTTATCTTGTTTTTAAATAGGGTTTTATATTTTTATTTTTGTTAGCGTGCCTTGCAGTTGTACATTCATTTTAGACAAGCTATTTGGCTTCTTTCTTTCTTTCTTCTTTCTTTCTTTCTTTCTTTCTTTCTTTCTTTCTTTCTTTCTTTCTTTTAATGAGAATTCCTGGCTCTTTTCCCTGTCCTGACATTTATCTGGAGCTTCTCTTCCTTTGTCTATTTTTTTTCCTTAATTTCCTCCCACACAGTTGCTGATGTCATGCATGTCCTGTGGCTTTTGGTAGTTTGTCCTCAACCATTTGTTTTTGGGGATTCCCGGAAATGGATACCTTGTTATGTAATTGTGCTGTAAAAGCTGTTCATGGGTTTTAAATTTTCACATTGATTTGAATTTACTTCTTAAGTGCAGAAGAGAGAAAAATAGCAAAATAAAACACATAATAAAGGAATCAATAAAGACAAGCACAAATTGAAAGACAAAACAACAAAAGAATTAAATTGGTTATCAAGACCACCGTCTTATTCTTTGGAAAGAAAGACTCATAACAAGGTAAACTTGACACAGGACTGATTTGTAGAAATTAACCACCATATAAGGAACAAAGGTATCATTTGATGGATATTTTAGCCTTGAATTTGAAAGCCTGAGGAAAAGAAATTATTTTCTAGGTAAATATAAAATAGGAAAAGTAGCTCAAAAAGTAGAAAACTAAATAGACCAATGTGTAAAACAGAGTTGACATAGCAGGCCTCAATCTACTCTCCTTAGAAAATCCTACTTGCAGGTTGGCTCGTGACTAGCCTCTGAGATCTTGGTGCTAGATACATTCCCTACACTGATATGAAAATGTTCCCTGTTGAAGGTGGTTCACTGTGCTTCAGACTGTGAAACCACTCTGATTTATGCTGAATACTTGCTTTTCTTCTAGGAATCTGGAATTTTTGGAATGTGCTAGACAGTGGGTAACCATATGATCCATCCCCCATAAAAGAAGCTTGGGTGCTGAGTCACCAATGGGCTTCACTGGGCCGATATATTGCACACAAGTGGCTGCATTTTTCATTGCTGGAGAACAGAGCATGCTCACTGTGAGTGCCCTCTAAGGAAGGAGAGAGCATAAAGGAGCTGGTATATGGGTTTCTCCAGGCTCCACCCAAGTGTATTTCCCTTACTAATATCCTTCTACCATAACAAGCCTTAGCTGTGAGTACAGCTGCCTGCTGAGTCCTGTGGTTCCTACCTGTGAACCTGTGAATATTTCCTAGTGAATGACATACAAGCAATTTTAAAATTTATGCAAAGGATAGTCAAATTTCTAACCCCTCCCCCCAAAAATGTACCAAGATCAGACATTTGTAAGGACATGGTCTACCAAATCTTTAAAATACTAGACTTGTAACTTGTCTTTAAAAATTTTTTTTAAGTTTATTTTTGAGAGAGTGCATGTGCATGTGCAAGGCGGGGGAGGGGCAGAGAGAGAGAGAGGGAGACAATATCTGAAGTTGGCTCTGTGCTGACAGCAGAGAGCCCAACTCAGGGCTCAAACCCATAAACTGCAAGGTGATGACCTGAGCCCAAGTTAGATGCTTAACTGACTAAGCCACCGAGACTCCCCAAACTTATAACTTGTCTTACTGAAAACCTTTATTGTCTTGGTTGTTTCTTGATGCATGGGTTTCTGAGTAGTATATGTCGATTTGTCACATTCTCGAGTATTTTTTTTTTATCAGTTAACTAGTTTTATCTAGTTTCTAGTTCTTCTCTTTATTTCAAATCTGTTGTTAAGCATGGAAAGATTCATGACTGTTATATCTTTTAATAAATTTAATTCCTTCTCAGCGATCAGAATATCTTTTTATAGAACATGTGCTCTAAAGGTACATTTACTAGATGTATATTTTCACTCTTTTCCAAGCTCTCAGATCTTGTACAAATTAAGTTTTTTTGAGCCTCACTTTATTTATATGCACCAAATACTCCTAATATACTTAGAGTGCATTAATATACTTACCAAGGATTCTACAAGGTTGATGTGAGGATTATAGTAGATTGTGTAATTATAAAGTGCTTACAAAATGGTACTTAGAATTCATTTGAATGTTAAGTACCATTGACCCTTGAATAACTCAATGGTGAGGGGTGCTGACCTTCCACACAATCCGTGTATAACTTTCGAATCCTCAAAACTTAACAGAAGACCATGGGGGAGGGGAAGGGGGAACAAAAGTTAGAGAGAGAGGGAGGCAAACCATAAGAAACTCTTAAAAACTGAGAATAAACTGAGGGTTGATGGGGAGTGAGAGGGAAGGGGAAAGTGGGTGATGGGCATTGAGGAGGGCCCCTGTTGGGATGAGCACTGGGTGTTGTATGGAAACCAATTTGACAATAAATTTAATATTAAAAAATTAAAATAAAAAAAAATAACACTTAAAAAACATTTAATTCCTAAGAGCCTAGGGTTGACCAGAAGCCTGAGTGATAAAGTTGATTAACACATATTTTGTATATGTATTATATTCTGTATTCTTACAATAAAATAAGCAAGAGAAAAAAATTTTTTAGAAAACCATAAGGAAGAGAGAATATGTTTACCATACCATACTGTATTTATTGAAAAAAAATCCACATATAAGTGAACCAGTATAGTTGAAACCTGTGTTGTTCAAGCATCAAGTGTATAGATGTAGTGGAGATTCAAACTCACTGGCATTTATTCTGATTACTGAAGATTAGAATAATTTCAACCAATGAAGAGTTATCCTGGAATGAATGAATTTATCCATTCATTCAGTCACCCATTTATTTACTCATTATTTATTCACTGAATCTGAAGTACCAGTGGTATTCTGGGCTATGGTATTCTGTGGCAAATAAGAGAGATGGGATTGT
Source organism: Prionailurus viverrinus (assembly GCF_022837055.1). Lineage (NCBI taxonomy): Eukaryota > Metazoa > Chordata > Mammalia > Carnivora > Felidae > Prionailurus > Prionailurus viverrinus. Next base: position 93,817,076 of record NC_062561.1, on the reverse strand, counting down.
GCTTTCATGAAGTATGCATTTGAATGTTATTAAAGCATAGCTAAATAAACCTGATTTTTATCAGCATCTAGAATATTTGTCTCCTCCAGTGAAGCCAAGACTTGACTTCCTTATGGATCCCTTCCCTCCAGTTCATCTACTATTTTAATATCCTTGGGAAGTTTTACTTCAGGGTGTGGTTATTCTTATTTACAAATAAACTCTTTAAACAATAATAAGTACACCTTTTTTTCACCTAAGTTCATCCTTCTAAATTTATTCTTTCTTTCTCCTAGTAATCGTGGTAGAGACTAGACAGTACACTATCAACCAATTCTGTAGATCAACTCTCAGATACACGAAGCAAAATTTTACATCCTAAAACTGTGTGTGAGATTCCCGGAAGGCAATTTTTTTTCTATTCTTTATATGTGAAAGTCTTTATTTTGTCCTTAGAACTGAATAGTTTTGTACTTGGCATGAAATTCTAGAATCAAAATTATTCTCCTTCAGAACTAGGCAAATTCTTGCTTCTAGTGTAACTTGGAGAAATTGTTAATCTATTTCAAAATTCTTTTAAAAAGACACTCCCCTCCCCCACCCCATGTTAGAAGCTTTTGTTGGTGTTCTGTAACTGCTGGTAACCACCACCGCCATCTCTATGATTTTGTTACTTTCAGAATGTGACGTAAATGGAATCACACAATATATGACTTCTTGAGATTGGCTTATTTCAGCCGTTCAGCATTTTCCCCTTATGACTCATTCAGGTTATTGTGTTTATCAATAGTTCCCTTTTATTGAGGACTGTTCCATTCACCTATCAAAGGTGAGTTGTGTCCATTGTGGGGCAGTAGTGAATACAGCTGTTATGGGCATATATGTACAGGATTTTCTGCAAACGTATGTTTCATGGCTCTCGTATAGATTCCCAGAGTGCAGTTACTGCGTTCTATGGCAAGGACACGTTCAGTTTTATAAGAAAGTGCCATACTCTCTTTTAGTGTGGTTTTGCCATTTTGCATTCCCATCAGCAGTGTATGAATGATTCAGTTCCTCCACATTCTTGCCAACATTTGGTGTTACTTCTGTATCTTAGCCATTCTAATAGGTATATACAGTGAGATAGTATTAGGGTTTTCCTTTGCATTTCCCTATTAGCTAATGATTTTGAACATCTCTTCATAGACTTGTCATCTATGCACCATCTTCAATGAAATGCCTATTTGTATCTTTTGTCCTTTTTCTTTCCTTATTTAAAAAAAATTAGCATTTATTTGTTTTTGAGAGACAGAGACAGAGCATGAGTGAGGGAGGGGCAAAGAGAAAAGGAGAGACAGAATCCAAAGCAGGATCCAGGCTCTGAGCTGTCAGCACAGAGCTGGATACAGGACTTGAACCCACGGACCATGAGATCATGACCTGAGCCAAAAACAGATGCTTAACCAACTGAGCCACGCAGGCACCCCTTTTTATCCTTTTTCCAATTGAATTCTCTGGATTTTACTGTTGAGTTCTGGGAGTCCTTCATTCTAGATACAAGTCCTTGGTTGGATGTGTGGTTCGCAAAAACATTCTCATAGTCTTTCCATTATCTTGGCAGACTCTTTGGTGGAACAGCTTTTACATTTGGATGAGATCCAACTTAGCAATGTTTCCTTGTAGGGGTCATTCTTTTGGTGGCAAGCTAAGAACTGTTTTCTACCCCCGCCCAGACCATGTCCTGTAGACTTCTCCTTTGTTTCTCTGCAATACATTATAGTTTTACATTTAGGTCTGTTACCCATTTTGAGTTAATTTTTATGTAAAGTGAGGTTTTGTTTGAAACTTTATTTTGCCTAAGGATGCGCACGTGTTAACTTCTACTTAAAGAGTAAATAGAAACGTGTGAGTATGTGTACAGCTTAATGAATTTCCACAAACTGAGCACAGGTATGTGACCAGCATTTGGACCCAGAAGCATACTATTTCCTTTTGTTCCCTTTCTGGTCTACTGATGTGGGTCACTTTTCCTGTTTTTGAACTTTGTGTGGTTTATTTTATTTTATTTTATTTTGTTTATTTTATTTTATTTTATTTTTACTATTTATTTGTGAGAGAGAAAGAGACAGAGCGTGATCAGGGGATGGGCAGAGAGAGAGAGGGAGACACAGAATCTGAAGCAGGCTCCAGACTCTGAGCTATCAGCACAGAGACTGACGTGGGGCCTGAATGCATGAACTGTGAGATCATGACCTGAGCTGAAGTTGGATGCTTAACTGACTGAGCCACCCAGGCACCCCTATATGGTTTTTTTAAATTAATAATTGTTTAATGTTCATTGATTGATTTTGAGAGAGGGGGGGAAAGCGCAAATGGAGGAGGGGCAGAGAGGGATAGACAGAGAATCCCAAGCGGGCTCCGAGATGTCAACGCAGAGCCTGACACGGAGCTTGAACTATGAGATCATGACTTGAACGGAAATCAAGAGTCACACATTTAACCACCTGAGCCACCCAGGCACCTCTGAACTTTATGTTAATGGAATCATGTAATACGTGTTATTTTGTTTATAATTTCTTTCATTAAACATTGTTTGTGGGCTCACCTGTATAGTTTTAAAGCATTCACCTTGTGAGCTATGAGCATAGCTTAATTAATTAATCCCTGGAGGACCCTGGGAAGATGGTGGCTAGGAGGATGCTGGGCTCACCGCGTGTCCTGCTGATCACTTAGATTCTACCTACGCCTGCCTAAATAACGAAGAAAACCTCCAGAAGACTAGCAGAATGGAGTCTCTGGAGCCAAGCACAGACGAGAGGCCCACGGAAGAGGGTAGGAAGGGTGGAGAGGCGGTGCACGTTCCACGGACTGGCGGGAGGGAGCCGGGGTGGAGGGGCGGCCTGCCGGCCAAGCAGAGCCCCCGAGTCTGGCTGGCAAAAGCAGAGGGGCCCGACGGAGTGTGTTCTGACAGCGAGCGGGACTTGACATCTGGAAGGTTATAAGCTTATAGCTCGGCTCAGAGAACAGGAGGGCTGGAGGACAACGGGAGGGAGAGTTGTTGAGCCCCAGACGAAAGAGCTCAGCTTGGCGGGGAACAAAGGCATTCACCAGTGCCATCTCCTGCACCCATCCCCCAGCCAAAATCCCAAAGGGAACCAGTTCCTGCCAGGGAACTTGCTTGCACTGCGCAAACACCCAACGCTGTGCTTCTGCAGATCCATCCCTCCGGTGGGTCTGACTCCCTCCCAGTGCCACAGGGCCCCTCCTGAAGCGGATCTCTGAAGGAAAAGCGAGCTGAGCCTACCCCTCCCACACCCGTGCACCTTGCCGATCCACCCTAGCTAATACACCAGATCCCCCGCACCACGAGCCTGGCAGTGTGCAAGTAGCCCAGATGGGCCACGCCAACCTACAGTGAATCCCGCCCCTAGGAAAGGGGAAGAGAAGGCACACACCAGTCTGACTGTGGCCCCAGCGGTGGGCTGGAGGCAGACATCAGGTCTGACTGCGGTCCCGCCCACCAATGCAAGTTATTCAAGACAGCACAGGGGAAGTGCCCTGCAGTCCCGCACCACTCCAGGGACTATCCAAAATGACAAAACGGAAGAATTCCCCTCAAAAAACGTCCAGGAAATAACAACAGCTAACAAACTGATCAAAAACAATTTAAACAATATAACAGAAAGTGAATTTATTATTTTTTTTTTTTTAATTTTTTTTTTTTAATTTATTTTTGGGACAGAGAGAGACAGAGCATGAACGGGGGAGGGGCAGAGAGAGAGGGAGACACAGAATCAGAAACAGGCTCCAGGCTCCGAGCCATCAGCCCAGAGCCTGACGCGGGGCTCGAACTCACGGATCGCGAGATCGTGACCTGGCTGAAGTCGGACGCTTAACCGACTGCGCCACCCAGGCGCCCCCAGAAAGTGAATTTAGAATAATAGTCATAATTAATCACTGGGGTTGAAAACAGTATAAAGGACAGCAGAGAATCTATTGCTACAGAGATCAAGGGACTAAGGAACAGCCAGGAGGAGCTGAAAAATGCTATCAATGAGCTGCAAAATAAAATGGAGACAACTATGGCTCGGATTGAAGAGGCAGAGGAGAGATTAGCTGAACTAGAAGATAAAATTATGGGAGGGGCTGGTGGCTCAGAGCCTGGAGCCTGTTTCCGATTCTATGTCTCCCTCTCTCTCTGCCCCTCCCCCATTCATGCTCTGTCTCTCTCTGTCCCAAAAATAAATAAACGTTGAAGATAAAATTATGGGAAAAGAAGAAGGTGAGAAAAAGAGAGATAAAAAAAATCCAGGAGTATGAGGGGAAAATTAGAGAACTAAGTAATGCACTAAAGAGAAATAATATACACATAATTGGTATTCCAGAGGAGGAAGAGAGAGGGAAAGGTGCTGAAGGTGTACTTGAAGAAATAATAGCTGAGAACTTCCCTGATCTGGGGAAGGAAAAAGGCATTGAAATCCAAGAGGCACAGAGAACTCCCTTCAGACATAACTTGAATCGATCGTCTGCACCACATATCATAGTGAAACTGGCAAAATACAAGGATAAAAAAAAAATTCTAAAAGCAGCTAGAGATAAACGTGCTCTAACATATAAAGGGAAACCTATAAGACTCGTGACCGATCTCTCTACTGAAACTTGGCAGGCCAGAAAGGAATGGCAGGAGATCTTCAATGTGATAAACAGAAAAGATATGCAGCCGAGAATCCTTTATCCAGCAAGTCTGTCATTTAGAATAGAAGGAGAGATAAAGGTCTTCTCAAACAAACAAAAACTGAAGGAATTTGTCACCACTAAACCAGCGCTACAAGAGATCCTAAGGGGGATCCTGTGAGACAAAGTACCAGAGACATCGCTACAAGCACGAAACCTACGGACATCATAATGACTCTAAACCCGTATCTTTCTATAATAACACTGAATGTAAATGGACTAAATGCGCCAACCAAAAGACATAGGGTATCAGAATGGATAAAAAAACAAGACCCATCTATTTGCTGTCTACAAGAGACTCATTTTAGCCCTGAGGACACCTTCAGATTGAGAGTGAGGGGATGGAGAACTATTTATCATGCCACTGGAAGTCAAAAGAAAGCTGGAGTAGCCATACTTATATCAGACAAACTAGACTTTAAATTAAAGGCTGTAACAAGAGATGAAGAAGGGCATTATATAATAATCACAGGGTCTATCCATCAGAAAGAGCTAACAATTATAAATGTCTATGCACAAAATACAGGAGCCCCCAAATATATAAAACAATTACAAACATAAGCAACCTTATGGATAAGAATGTGGTAATTGCAGGGGACTTTAACACTCCACTTACAGAAATGGATAGATCATCTAGACACACGGTCAATAAAGAAACAAGGGCCCTGAATGAGACATTGGATCAGATGGACTTGACAGATCTATTTAGAACTCTGCATCCCAAAGCAACAGAATATACTTTCTTCTCGAGTGCACATGGAATGTTCTCCAAGATAGATCACATACTGGGTCACAAAACAGCCCTTCATAAGTATACAAGAATTGAAATCATACCATGCATACTTTCAGACCACAATGCGATGAAGCTTGAAATCAACCACAGGAAAAAGTCTGGAAAACCTCCAAAAGCATGGAGGTTAAAGAACACCCTACTAAAGAATGAATGGGTCAACCAGGCAATTAGAGAAGAAATTTAAAAATATATGGAAACAAACGAAAATGAAAATACAACAATACAAATGCTTTGGGATGCAGCGAAGGCAGTCCTGAGAGGAAAATACATTGCAATCCAGGCCTATCTCAAGAAACAAGAAAAATCCCAAATACAAAATCTAACAGCACACCTAAAGGAACTAGAAGCAGAACAGCAAAGACAGCCTCAATCCAGCAGAAGAAGAGAAATAATAAAGATCAGAGCAGAAATAAACAATATAGAATCTAAAAAAACTGTAGAGCAGATCAACGAAACCAAGAGTTGGTTTTTTGGAAAAATAAACAAAATTGATAAACCTCTAGCCAGGCTTCTCAAAAAGAAAAGGGAGATGACCCAAATAGATAAAATCATGAATGAAAATGGAATTATTACAACCAATTGCTCAGAGATACAAGCAATTATCAGGGAATACTATGAAAAATTATATGCCAACAAACTGGACAACCTGGAAGAAATGGACAAATTCCTAAACACCCACACGCTTCCAAAACTCAATCAGGAGGAAATAGAAAGCTTGAACAGACCCATAACCAGCGAAGAAATTGAATCAGTCATCAAAAATCTCCCAACAAATAAGAGTCCAGGACCAGATGGCTTTCCAGGGGAGTTCTACCAGACTTTTAAAGCAGAGATAATACCTATCCTCCTCAAGCTATTCCAAAAAATAGAGAGGGAAGGAAAACTTCCAGACTCATTCTATGAAGACAGTATTACTTTGATTCCTAAACCAGACAGAGACCCAGTAAAAAAAGAGAACTACAGGCCAATATCCCTGATGAATATGGATGCAAAAATTCTCAATAAGATACTAGCAAATCGAATTCAACAGCATATAACAAGAATTATTCACCATGATCAAGTGGGATTCATTCCTGGGATGCAGGGCTGGTTCAACATTCGCAAATCAATCAACGTGATACATCACATTAATCAAAGGAAAAGATAAGAACCATAGGATCCTGTCAATCGATGTAGAAAAGGCCTTTGACAAAATTCAGCAACCTTTCTTAAAAACCCTCGAGAAAGTCGGGATAGAAGGAACATACTTAAAGATCATAAAAGCCATTTATGAAAAGCCCACAGCTAACATCATCTTCAATGGGGAAAAACTGAGAGCTTTTTCCCTGAGATCAGGAACACGACAGGGATGTCCACTCTCACCACTGTTGTTTAACATAGTGTTGGAAGTTCTACCATCAGCAATCAGACAACAAAAGGAAATCAAAGGCATCAAAATTGGCAAGGATGAAGTTAAGCTTGTACTTTCTGCAGATGACATGATATTATACATGGAAAATCTGATAGACTTCACCAAAAATATGCTAGAAATGATACATGAATTTAGCAAAGTTGCAGGATACAAAATCAATGTCCAGAAATCAGTTGCATTCTTATACACTAAGAATGAAGCAACAGAAAGACAAATAAAGAAACTGAAACCATTCACAATTGCACCAAGAAGTATAAAATACCTAGGAATAAATCTAACCAAAGATGTAAAGGATCTGTATGCTGAAAACTATAGGAAGTTATATAGGAACTTATATAGAAAACTATAGGAACTTATGAAGGTAACTGAAGAAGATATAAAGAAATGGAAAAACATTCCATGCTCATGGATTGGAAGAATAAATATTGTCAAAATGTCAATAGTACCCAAAGCTATCTACACATTCAATGCAATCCCAATCAAAATTGCACCGGCATTGTTCTCGAAACTAGAACAAGCAATCCTAAAATTCATATGGAACCACAAAAGGCCCCGAATAGCCAAAGGAATTTTGAAGAAGAAGACCAAAGCAGGAGGCATCACAATCCCAGACTTTAGCCTCTACTACAAAGCTGTCATCATCAAGACAACATGGTATTGGCACAAAAACAGACACACAGACCAATGGAATAGAATAGAAACCCCAGAACTAGACCCACAAACGTATGGCCAACTCATCTTTGACAAAGCAGGAAAGAACATCCAATGGAAAAAAGACAGTCTCTTTAACAGATGGTGCTGGGAGAACTGGACAGCAACATGCAGAAGGTTGAAACTAGACCACTTTCTCACACCATTCACAAAAATGAACTCAAAATGGATAAAGGACCTGAATGTGAGACAGGAAACCATCAAAACCCTAGAGGAGAAAGCAGGAAAAGATCTCTCTGACCTCAGCCGTAGCAATTTCTTACTTGACACATCCCCAAAGGCAAGGGAATTAAAAGCAAAAATGAACTACTGGGACCTTATGAAGATAAAAAACTTCTGCACAGCAAAGGAAACAACCAACAAAACTAAAAGGCAACCAACATAATGGGAAAAGATATTTGCAAATGACATATCAGACAAAGGGCTAGTATCCAAAATCTATAAAGAGCTCACCAAAATCCACACCCGAAAAACAAATAACCCAGTGAAGAAATGGGCAGAAAACATGAATAGACACTTCTCTGAAGAAGACATCCAGATGGCCAACAGGCACATGAAAAGATGCTCAACGTCGCTCCTCATCAGGGAAATACAAATCAAAACCATGCTCAGATACCACCTCTCGTCAGTCAGGGTGGCTAAAATGAACCAATCAGGAGACTATAGATGCTGGAGAGGATGTGGAGAAATGGGAACCCTTTTGTACTGTTGGTGGGAATGCAAATTGGTGCAGCCACTCTGGAAAACAGTGTGGAGGTTCCTCAGAAAATTAAAAATAGACCTACCCTATGACCCAGCAATAGCACTGCTAGGAATTTACCCAAGGAATAAAGAACTGATGCCTAGGGGCACTTGTACCCCAATGTTTATAGCAGCACTCTCAACAATAGCCAAATTATGGAAAGAGCCTAAATGTCCATCAACTGATGAATGGGTAAAGAAATTGTGGTTTATATACACAATGGAATACTACGTGGCAATGAGAAAGGATGAAATATGGCCCTTTGTAGCAATGTGGATGGAACTGGAGAGTGTGATGCTAAGTGAAATAAGCCATACAGAGAAAGACAGATACCATATGGTTTCACTCTTATATGGATCCTGAGAAACTTAACAGGAACCCATGGGGGAGGGGAAGGAAAAAAAAAAGGCGGTTAGAGTGTGAGAGAGCCAAAGCTTAAGAGACTCTTAAAAACTGAGAACAAACTGCGGGTTGATGGGGGTGGGAAGGAGGGGAGGGTGGGTGATGGATATTGAGGAGGGCACCTTTTGGGCTGAGCACTGGGTGTGTATGGAAGCCAATTTGACAATACACTTCATATATTGAAAAAAAATAAAAAATTAATCCCTTTCCATGTTGAGATTTATTGGGGTTGTTTACAATTGGGGGCCATTATAAAAAGTGCTGCTTTGATTATTTTTATACATATATTTCGTGAGAAGATTAGGACCATTTATGTTGTGTATATACCTGGAAGTAGAATTGTTAGTTCATAGGGTGGGCATGTGTATTCAGCTTTAGTGCATACTGCCAGACATCTTTTCAAAAAGGAGTTCTATTTACCTGACCTACCTGTCTATGCTTGCTGTTTTCAGTCTTCTTGGTTTTGGCCAACCTGATGGATATGTGTCCCATTGTCACTTTCTCCCCCCCACACACACCTTTTTTTTTTTAAGTTTATTTATTTATTTTGAGAGCAAGAGAGACAGAGAGAGAGAGAGAGAAAGAGAGAGAGAGAGAGCGCCAGGGAGGGAAAGAGAGAGAGGGAGAGAGAGAATCCCAAGTAGGCTCCACACTGTCAGCACAGAGCCTGCCATGGGGCTTGAACCCATGAACCATGAGATCATGACCTGAGCCAAAGTCAAGAGTCAGATGCTTAACCAACTGAGCCACCCAGGAGCCCCTTTCCCTTTTTAAAATATTTCTGAACTTTTAATTTTGAAATAATTTCAAACTTCTCAGAAAACTTCTAAAATGAATGAAAAGAATTGTCATATATACTTCACCTGGTTTTCTCAAGCAGTAATACACATGCACACACACACACACACACACACACACACACACACATGAGAGGAAATTCCAGGCATTGTTTTTGCACCCCAAAATACATCAGTGTTTATTTCCTAAAAATAAGGACTTTCAATGACATAACTGTAGTCCAGCGATCAAAACTCAAAACATTGACGTTAACATAGTACTATTATCTTATCAACAAATCTTATTCAGATTTTATGAATTGCTGTTTTTGGTTTGCTATCAGTTTCGTATCTACCTCCAGGAAAATGACAGCTCTGTGTGGTCAGGGATCCTGTTCTTGCCTAATTTTCCATTGCTGAGGATAATGCTAGACCTGTAGTAGGTTATCAGTACACATATACTGCTCACATGAATGAACTGATCGATGTCATCTATGGATGTCATACCCCAAACTCTTTCTCAGATACCACTTTACCCTTTCATGACAGTCTTCCCCGAAATGCTTGAAATGGATGTACTAGATTTAATATTATCAATAACAAGCCATTAACATGACCTCCCAGAACAAGTGACTTTGCTCTACTGAGAAAGACTCTACTAGCAAATGCAGAAAACTACAATATGAGGAAGGCTGGACAATGGAAATTTGTTCAGGCGACCAGTTTATGGGAAGGGTGTGAAACTGCTGTACTGAAGACAGCCTAGATCACGTAAGACTGAAACTTGAAGGGAGGGTAGGTGCAATTTTCTCTCTGTCCATGCTTCTCTCAGGATAAGTCTACTTTTAAAATTAAGTACACTCTTGCTGAGAAATGGCATTTTAAAATCAAAAGTAGCAGCATTATTTCCAGGCTTTCATTTACTTACTTTCGGTCCCCTCTCTTCCTTTCTTGTTTTGAACACTGTGTGGCTAATCAAATATTCCAGAGTATTTAAATTTCCCTGTTTTGATCATCTTAGGGCCAATTATCAAAGCTTATTGCTGAGGTACCAACTGTGGAGAGAGATTTGCGGTGTTGTACGAAATTTAATTGTGCACATTGGTACATATATAATACTGAGATTGTTATTGCTTTAGCCTTACACCATGCTTGTGAGTGGAGGCAATACCTTCGTCACAAGTCACTCTGCAAATGAGCAGAAATGTTAAAAGACTTTCCCAGAGTTACATAGAAAACCTAGAAGGTAGATCTTATGGGGCAGTCACCTCCTTGGCATGGTTTCCATCAAAATGCAAGTATTACAAGTTCTGTTCTTGGTGATCAGGACCTGGAGTCAACGTTGCTTTAGTTAATATATTGCCTTCACGTTGACTCAGAGTGCAGCATTTTCTGACTCATTAAACTGAGTCACACTATGAAAACTCTGCACTATGTTTGTCTTAGGATGTGAAGCTTTCCCCCTAGATTCCTTGTTCCTGGTCTTTATGTACACCAGAATCACCCAGGGGTAATGCTGATTTATGGGGTCTAGAGCAAGAACCAGGAATTGTATTCTTTTTTTTCTTATGTTTGTTTATTTTTGAGAAAGAGAGAGACAGACAGACATGCGGTGAGCACAAGCAGGGGAAGGGCAGAGAGAGAGGGAGATACAGAATCTGAAGCAGGCTCCAGACTCTGAGCTGTCAGCACAGAGCCCGATGCGGGGCTCAAACTCACAAATCTCGAGATCATGACCTGAGCTGAAGTTGGACGCTTAACTAACGGAGCCACCCAGGCACCCCCAGGATTTGTATTTTTAACCTCCCCCCAGATGACTCTTACTAATATTGAGAAATATTTAGCAGTAAGTCAGGATCCAGGGGGCGGTTGTCTGATTCACTGAGAGAGAAATAAAACATGTACTAGGGAAAGGGGTTTATCTCTTAATTTATACAAGCCCTGCCGAGAACATTTTGGCTCTGGCTTGGTACCTTCCATGTGCTAATTAGCCTGTTTTCCTGTCAGACATATACTCAAAACCCTACCTAAGAGTTTTTTTTTTTTTAACTTACTCTGGGATCAAAAAAGGCCACAGCTACAGAAAAGGCTAAGCAGTTAGTAGATCATAAGCCTCAGAAAGACTTACGAACTTACAAAATTGTGAAATTTCGGACCTTCACAAATTAAACTGCCTGCTGAAATCTCTACTTACACACACCTCAGGAAACAGATATTCAAAAGTAGCTTTATGGTTAGGCTTTTGCTGGGAAGGAAAGAAAAAAAAAGGAGAGGAAACCCATTGCATTGGGTTCTGTGTTTTTGTTTGTTTCAGCTCTTATTCCTGTCTACCAGGTCTGAAGTTTTCTATTACCCACACCTCATTTTTATCAGCATGATGAGTATTTTCGTGTGCACCCTTAGTGAGCCTATGAGATGGAAACTTCTGAAATGCTGTGAGAGGCACACCAGGAAATAACTGTGCCAGGCCGAGCTTGATGGTAAGATGGGATAATAAAAACCGTTTACTTCCAGTGCCTCTTGGGTCACATTGTAAAAGATTCTGGAAGTAGACCCCCTTAGCAGCTGAAGATTCAGCGAGTACTTTCAGGTGGAGAGAAATGTATGCTCACCTTTGCTCTTCCTTCCCCAAGGATCAGAAAGTGGCATTACTCGGCCCACACACTGCATTTCCAGGAGACAGATTATGTGAGCTGCAAGGAAATGTTTATGTTCTTGAGAGTGTGGTCATGTGACAAGCAAGACCAGGCAGGTGGACAAGAATGAGAGGCTTTGGAAGGAGGAAATCTGAGTTCTGCTTCCTGTTACTGACACGTCCTGTTTCTTCTGGTGTAAATGTCCACATCTGTGAGAGCAGTTGGTAGACTGGAACGTGCTGGAAAGTGGCGATTCCCCAGACATATTTTGCCTTCCACATTTTTCTTTCTTCCCTTTGTTTTCTCCCTGTTTTTCTTAATTTCCTTTTCCTTTCTCTCCATCAAATTCAGCACAACATGTAAACCTTGAGAAAGCCCACATAATAAGAGTACCTGTTGTTTAAATTCTCTTAGGAAATGGTAAGTGATGGCAGCACCAGATCGGTTTCCCATAATGCCCCTGCCAACTCCCAACACCAACGCCCAGCGTCAGCTTCTATTCATCACCACATTGCTGTTGGTCGTGCATGGAGACGTACCATTCTCTACTCATGTCTCCGTAAAGAGAGTGAAGAGCAAAGATCATGAAATCTGAATTTTAACGAGTATCGAGATAGAAAATGTGGTGTCGCTCTCTTCTCTATTAATTTGGTAATGTCCATAATATTTTCCTCAAAAGAAACAAACATGATAAGTATGTCAGATATGCCATTTCCACTTAGCGCATGTAAGATACGTGAAGTGTCTTGTGAATGAATAAGATTCTATCACACCATGTCTGTGCGTGCCTCTGACGTGACCTCTGCCCATTACCATGCGGCATGGCTGAGGTTCTTTGCTGTTCCCATGCCTCCCATGCCGCTCTGTATTCTTTAAAGTGAACATGCTTGGCATTTTGTTCTGTTCCTGTGTTGTTGTTTTGTTTTGTTTTTGTTTGTCTTGTTTTGTTTGCCTTTGCTTCTATTCTTTCACTGAGAAGGCAAAACAGGTGGACTAAGGTATTTAATGTCTCATTGAAACCAATTACATGCTAAACTCTGGATGCTACGTTTTAAGTCTCCCCACTTTCCTTCTTGAGTAAACTCAGACATTCAGTAAGCATTTACTCGGGGTCTACTGTATTCCAGGATTTGTGTTCCAGTTGGTGATAGAGAGGAACAAAAAAGTGAGAGGGCAGAAAAAAGTACACAGTAGAGTAAAGCCCACAGCCCTGCCAGAGACCACTGGGGGACCCCTGGATCATGCAAAGTTGGGTTCATTGGAGTAGCACCTTGACACAGTCTCAGCGATGTCTCCCAAAGGGGAAGTTAGAGAAATGCTCTTACAGAAATGGAGTGGGGTGCAGAGGAAGGAGGACTTGGTAATGTCATAAGGTGGTTTTAGGGCAGACATTGGTAAGCAAGTTCTGGGTAGAACATGGTCAGAACATACAAACTAGGTGAGTTGCTGGGCTAGTGAATGCTGGACCATTTTCTGTCTTGTATGCAGGTTCAGGGAGCATCTGCTAGGTGGAAGGTTCTCATACCTGTTAGGGCTGTGAAGCTCATGATTTTTGAAGCTACCACAGAGCTAGAGGTAGAGCCAGCCACCAAGCTCCTGTTCTTACTGAGATTCAGCTAATTTTCTTCAATAAATGTTACGGGACTTTTTGCAGGTCTTTGTCCAGGATTTGAAAGAAGTCGACGTAGATCATTTTTGCAGTACGACTGCTTTTATGGAGGAGCCGATGTTTAGAGTGGATTTCCATCTTGGAAGCGTTTCTCTGACTTACTTTTAAATTAGTTGTTCTGGGATCATATCTCCTACTATTTGATCTGAAATGAGCCAGTATTAAAATCTCTACAGTTTATTTAGTCTTGACATGACGCCTTGGTACAGATCATCTCCTTTGTGAGTGACACTATGTTTTCAAGTTGTGATCCGTGTCTTTTCTTAGTGACCAGTTGCTTTGGATGGAGCTGTAATAAACTGAACTCAGAGAGAGGTAAAAGTGAAAGGTCAACAAGGCGTCCTTGAGGAAATGATGCTGAAGAAGAGGTGGAATAAGACAAGAGGTAGTGTTAATGATGTATTGGGGTGTGGCAGGATCATCCAGTAAATAATTATTGAGCAGCTGCCATGTATGAGGCTCCACTGTAGACCCTAGGGATATAGCAAATGAATAACAACAACAACAACAAATGCTGCTTTAATGGAATTTATACTCTGGTGCTAGAATGCGGGTAGGGGGACCCAACACAAACAAATGTGACATGTAGTAAAAGGTACTATGAAGAAAGTAATCTGGCAGCTGAAGGAGACTGAAGGCATGCTGTTTTTCACAGGAAGATCGGATAATTCCTTTCAATAAGAAGACATGAGAGGGCAGAACTGAATGAAGTAAGGGAGTGCGCCTTGTGATTTTCCTGGGGCAGGGTGTTCTCAGCATAAGCAGTGGTTTTAGAGAGTTGGCAAAATTTGGGGCTTGAGGTCTCAGGGGACAGGAGAAATCCTTGAGAAAAAGAGCTAAATCTGTGAACTTCTCAGGGAGAAGGGGGCAAGGATGATCAGAATAGTAAAGAGCTCTGAGGTGTTTGCATTGCTAAATTTAAGGTGCATCTGGGGAAGACAAGAGTGAGAGGCAGTGGCAAGTGTCTCTTGCCGGAAGAATCAAGTGTTGTGGGGGCGCCGGGGTGGCTCCTGTCGGTTAACATTCAACTTCAGCTCTCAGTCATGATATCTCAGTTCGTGAGTTCGAGTCCTGCATCAGACTCTGTGCTGACAGCTCAGAGCCTGGAGCCTGCTTCGGATTCTGTGTCTCCCTCTCTCTCTATTCCTCCCTCACTCATACTGTGTCTCTCTCTGTCTCTCTCTCTCTCAAAATAAATGAATAAACATTAAAAAATTTTAAAAAAAAGTATTGCAAGATTGCCTAAGGCTTCCTGGTTTGAAGTTGTTTGTCATGTGTGTGACCCCACTCTGAGGGGTGGAAGTCCTGAGCAATGTGCTTGGTTGTTACCAGTGTCTTTGCACTGTTCTGTGGAGTCTTTGTAAAGACTCTGCTCTGTCTTTCAGAAACAAATGGAGGAAACATCAAAGGATCACATACACAGTAAGCTTCTCTATATAGTCCTCTTCCGATTTCCAAATCTTAAAACCCTCTGCTTGGTCTAGGAGAACCCAGAATTATGCCCCTCCTAGGAAAGAGGCCACTAGTGATGCTCTTACCTCAGGGGACTGTGCTGTGAACAAGTATCCAAACAACCATGTGAAACAGATCCTTAAATGCAGAGAACAAACTGATGGTTGCCAGAGAGGAAGGGGTTACGGGGATGGCAAAATGGGCGAAGAGAACTGGGAGGTATAGGCTTCCAGTTATGGAATGAAAAAGTCACAGGGATAAAAGCCATGGCCTAGAGAATATAACCAATGATATTGTAATAGTGATGTATGGTAACACAT
Source organism: Prionailurus viverrinus (assembly GCF_022837055.1). Taxonomy (NCBI): domain Eukaryota; kingdom Metazoa; phylum Chordata; class Mammalia; order Carnivora; family Felidae; genus Prionailurus; species Prionailurus viverrinus. The sequence continues at coordinate 93,801,469 of NC_062561.1, read as the reverse complement.
GGCAGTAGTTGTACTTGTGGGGAACATAGACATGTCAAATAACTATGTTGTACACCTGAAATTAATGTCAGATACTTGAATAAATGAAAGGGTACATAAATAAATTTTTTAATTCAGGGAAAAAAGGCACATGAATGTATTTTCATTCTGAGAACTTATCAGTGCAAAAATGCCTAAGGTTTTCCCATGTTTTTTTAGAAAGACCTCCAATTTCTAGAGCTTTAAATAAAAGGTGTATATTATTGGCTTATTTGAAGTAATCTGAGTTGCTGTGATGTTTTACTAGAAAAGTTATCTGTTATCTGGTTATCTGGTTATCTATTTACTCTCTGCTTTATCACTAGTGCCAGAATAATAGATACTCAAAAAGAATTGTTGAGGGGCACCTGGGTTGGCTCAGTCGGTTGAGTGTGTGGCTCTTGATTTTGGCTCAGGTCATGATCCCAGGGTCGCAGGATTGAGCTCCACATTGGGCTCTTTGCCAAGCATGGAACCGGCTTGAGATCTCTCTCTCTTTCTTTCTCTTCTCCCTCTGCCCCTCTCCCCTGCTCATTGCTCTCTCTCTCTCTTTCTCTCTCTCTCTCTGTCTCAATAAAAAAAAGAATTTGTTGAGTCAATAAGTCTGTTAGATGATACTTTAAAAAAAATTGACAGTTAGTTGTGATCATTACCTCCTCTTCTGGTTCTTTTAAACCTCTTTCTTTCTAAAGGCTCCTGTCCATATGCCTGGGTTTCTCCATCCTCAAAATAAATGTCCTCCTGTGATTCTTACTCCTTTTGATACTCCAGTATCCCTGGTTCTTGCTCCCTTAATTTACACCCTTCCCTCTTGAAGCACTGCAATTTTATTTCCACATCTGCAATGCTAGATCCCATTAAAGAAACTATTTTTTCATTGCTAAAACCAGTTGCTGACTTCAGAGCCTTGGTTTACATAGCATATATGATTTCTCCTTAAATATCTATTTACTTAAACTGCATGACCTATTTCTCTCCCGCTTCCTACATCTCTTCTGAACACTTCCCATTGCTCAGTTCCCTCCTTAAATGTTGGTCTTCCTCAGCTCTGCCCTTACCCATTCTTCTCTTCTCTTGCTCTGTTCTCTTTCTACAGAAAGATCGTCTAGAGAAAGCAGCTGACTGAACTCCAGACAAAGACTCAAATAGGCATCTCACATTTAACTGTCCAGCAACCTGGGTTTATTATTTTTGTCTCATTCCTCTCTTTCTCCTCCTCCATCTCTTTAAACTCCCCTTTCTTCTTTACCATCTACATCCAATCTGTCACTAGGAGATGCCAATTTTGCCTGCTGTGTATGTCTTGAACCCTGAATCCTTCTCATCATTCCCTGTTTTTGTTTTTACCTTGGTTCAGAATCTCATTGCCTCTAGTCTGTATGTTTAGTCAGTCTCCTGACAGGTCACTCTGCTCGCCTCATCCTCTGCTCCAATGAGATACCAGAAGTTTATGTAGGAAAGATGAAACTGACATCTTTTATGTTATTATTTGTTTTCTTTTCCTACAGATCCATTTGAGACCATAAAAAGGCAACCAATCCTCCTTGGTATTATTACTTCATTTGCTAAGCATACCCTTTTTAGATAAGTGGCAAATTGGAGCAGTGTCCAATTTTATATTAATGGATCATCGATCCAACTAATTCCTTCAAAATAATGTGTTATGGTGATGGTTCGGAGACCTTCCCCATGTAGCAATTTTGGTTCCTTCTGCAAAAAGCCATTCCCCTACTTTTCTAATAAGCATTTATTTTCCACACAATCACGAATTTTAGGGGAAGCCAGCCACATTTCCAGGGCCAGGCATGGATCTGAATTGAACTAAGCCAACTCTAGTGGTACTTTTTTCACCTTCAAATAATTAGTGTAGGCAAAGGTAAATGTCAAAAGTCTGTCCCTTGACTGGAAATCTGCCGACGATCTCTGGGAATTGTTTTCTTGCTGATAGATTGAGACATTTCTCAAAACTGGGAAAATGTGGCTTCTGTTTCTTCTGCTGGGCAGTTCCTGAAAGTGTGATTGCTGGAACTGTTGCAGCCATCTGGCAAGCATGAGACGAGCTAGTAGGAGGAGCTGCTGAAAGTGACAGTGTGGCAAAATGTAAAGAACCTGGGTCTTAGATAACGTTTTTCAGTTGCTCTATCCCTGAAAATCTTCTACTGAGAAAAAGAGAAGAAAAAAAATCCCCCTCTTATTGAACACCATTGCACTGAGAATTTATATTTCTTTTTTTTAATTTTTATTTATTTTTATTTTTTTAAGTTTTTATTTAAATTCCAGTTAGTTAACATGTAATATGTTTCAGGTATACAATATACTGACTCAACACTTTCATCCAACACTCGGTGCTCATCACGACAAGTGGACTCCTTAATCCCCGTTATCTATTTCAGCCATTCCCCCTCTGGAAGCCAATAGTTTGTTCTTTATAGTTAAGAGTCTGTTTCACAGTTTACCTCTGTCTCTCTTTTCCTTTTGCTGGTTTGTTGTGTTTCTTAAATTCCACATAGGAATGAAATCATATGGAATTCATCAGGGAAATACAAATCAAAACTGTAATGAGATATCACCTCACAGAATGGTTACAACCAACAACACAAGAAACAACAGGTATTGGCAAAGATGTGGAGAAAAAAGGAACCCTCTTGGACTGTTGGTGGGAATGTAAATTGGTGTACCCCTCTAGAAAAGAGTATGGAGGTTTCTCAAAAAGTTAAAACTAGAACTACCCTATGATCCAGCAATTGCACTACTAGGTATTTACCCAAAGGATTCAAAAATACTAATCCAAAGGGATACATGCACCCGTATGTTTATTCACAATAACCAAATTATGGAAAGAGCCCACGTGCCCATTGACTGATAAATGGGTATAGAAGAAGTGGTGTGTGTGTATACACATACACACACACACACACACACACACACACGTATACACACACATACATACATACACAATGGAATATTGCTCAGCCATAAAAAAGAATGAAATCTTGCCATTTGTAATGATGTTGATGGAGCTAGAGAACATAATGCTAAGCAGATTTATATTTCTTGAGGTCATACTCTTAACTGATTTCTTAAGACCCTTTGTTTTGGTGGCATGTTCTTGGTCACTAAAGGTCTCATTTGTCATCATAGAAGTCTTGTCTGAAGAACTATTTTTTTCAGTTAATTTGATTTGTTTAAAAAGATCAGAATCGTGAAAGAGTTAAAAGTAAATTTAGAAATCTTGTAGTTCAACTTCTAACATACTCCATTCTTTTTTTTTGGAGCTGGAGAGGCATAAAACATAGTTCAATCAGTATGAATAGGTCAACTTTATTTTTATACTTAAAGAAACAGGACCCAAAGAGCTTGAAAGGCTTACTAATGATCTCACCACAGTAGCAACCCTGGGATTAAAATTCTCATTCTCTATGCTTGTGTCCACTTGGCATCATCGACCTTTTTAAATATTGAGTCATCCTGTGGTCATTTCTGCTTTCACTCAGGAAGCGTCTACTTGTTCAGTCACCCAAGTTGCTTCTCCTTATACGCCTGCAGATGGCCACTGTCAGTCTCCCTGACACTGAGAATGCGTATGTGTAAATGGGTTTGACCCCACACAAAACCCTTTTTGGATTTTTGAAAAGTGACAGCTGAGTCACTGAGTGCAGGTCACGTCCTGACACCTCAGAGTTCAAGAAGGTTCCTGGATTTACTTTTGAGTAGTCTATACTGGTAAGTGAATTAGCAAATGCAGGCAATTACCCAAATAATTTAAGCCAAGAAAATGCACCTGACTTTCAGGTTTTTGATGTTCCAGACCTTGGGCTTCAGTGTATTTGTTCTTACCTCTAATATCATGTGTTAGTGTAGTCCTGGATCTAGTGGTAGGCGTGAATCTCCCTGTAAAATCCCTGTTGGAATCTTTCTTTAAATGGATAGAGTAAGAGCAATCTAATGATAGGAGAATAGGCTGAGTTTATGGAAAAGGAAACAGAGTCCCGTGGCGTGATCCCTGAGCTCCAGGCACAACCCTTGAGTTGAGGCTATTCAGTGCCAGCCTGTTTTCTTTTGGTTCAGATTTCATGGAGGTCCCAGCCAACCCTTATCAGCAGCTGCTGTGCTGAGGAAGCCAAGAGGTCTTGCTTCTGACCTTGTCTGGGCTCTCCTTCTGCCCTGCCGACTAAACACTCCCTCTAAAACCCCACATAAATTCCATCATGACCTCATCTGCCTATGTCTCCATTCTTTGAGAAGGGAGTGGGGTGAAAAAAATGTTAGAGGGACAGTGTTGGTGTGAGTTAATTGAATTGTACACATATTTAACATTGAGATCCTACAAGAACCTAATGTAAGCTTTCATTTGTTCAAATGGATGAGATGCTCATTTAGTTTCAAGAGGTATTTTGAACCTCACTGGAGGTTTAGTTTCCTTGTCTAGAGATGTCTATGTTGAATACCATCTTGCCAACTGTTGTGACAGCTCGGTGACCAAAACTAATGCATGTAGAGGAAAAGAGAGGGGTTGGGGTACAAAGTAGTCATTCTGTTTTCTGTGATGGTTCTGCATTTGGAGTGTTGTTGAGAGGCTAGAATGGTAGTTTTCTTCCACAAAATAAGCATTCAGTGGTTTGTAACTAAGCACATCATCGTGTGTTATTGGGACAAAGCAGACCTTCATAATTTTAGTTTCTTTTGGTGTAAGGTAAAAAGTGCCCTTTGACTTTTATTGGCGATAGCATTTCCTTTTCATTCCTGGGCACATGGCAAAGATGTTTGTGAGACAGAGGTAGATGAGAAGGTGTCACATATTAGTGTTTCTTTCTGATTCTCTAAGAAGAAAGTTGTTTTCCCTTTCTCTCTAGTCATACATGGTAATAAGTTGTTTGTCTTCAAGAATTAAATCTTAGGTCAACTATACTTCAATTTTTCAAAGTTTGTATTAGAAACTTTTATCATATGTATTAGAAATTAGTCAAATACAATATGGTATTCTAAATTGGATCCTGGAATGAAAAAAAGGACATTAGTGGGGAAAATGGGTGAAGTATGCATAAAATCTGTAGAAAAAAAAATGGAAGGTTTTTCTTTTCTCGCTTTCTTGTGCACAATAACCTATTGCCAATCATTATAGTTATGCTAATAGGTGTTTCTAGAAAAGTAAAATACAATTTTAAGGTTTTTTGCTTTATGTTTAGTTTAGGTGGATTTTTCTTTTTTTTTAATTAAAAACATTTTTAATGTTCATTTATTTTTGAGAGAGCATGAGTGGGGGAGGGGCAGAGAGAGAGAGAGAGAGAGAGAGGCACAGAATCTGAAGCAGGCTCCAGGCTCAGCTGAAGCTGAGCTGTCAGCACAGAGCCCTACACGGGGATCGAACTCACCAACTGTGAGATCGTGACCTGAGCCAAAGTCGGATGCCTAACCTACTGAGCCACCCAAGTGCCCCTAGGTGGATTTTTCTTATTATTTGTCTTATGTTTGTTTATTTTTGAGAGAGAAATGGAGCATGAGTCAGGGAGTGGCAGAGAAAGAGGGAGACACAGAATCCCAAGTTGGCTTCAGGCTCTGAGCTGTCAGCACAGAGCCCAACACAGGGTTCAAAATCACGAACCATGAGATCATGATCTGAGGTGAATTCGGACATTTATTAGGTGGAATTTTCTACTGCAGATTCTGATACCAAAGAATATCAAAGAATATAGTGGTGGGAAGTGTTCAGCTTCTATCAAGTCCAAATCCTCTCCTGTTCTGGTTAAGCACCATCTTTAAAAAGGAATAAAGGAAAATGATTGTGAGTTTGGAGGAGAGAATGAGAACTATTTAGCTGTGACATTCGTGACTGAGGTCTCAGGGGAGAAGAGGATTAAGGTGCCTACAGACTACTGTTAAATATAACTCCTATCCCTGAGAAGAGTTGCTGGGCGTGCCAACGCATTCTTGAATCTTAAATGAGTCAGACTGGGCTCAACTGACAAGTTTTTTGTTATTCCTTCATCATGAGCCTGATCATTTCTTCTTCACAGTCACATGTCAAGCCCTGTCTTCATAGTCCGTTGGGTATCCTTTTGGGTAAGGTTCTCACTGTGCACACTGTTCCTATATTTAGGAATCATTGGTTCCTTTAGGGATCTAGATGCCATCTCATGTGCTGCCACATACGGAGCTATGTGTTGATTGTTTCCTTCTTTCCTTCCTTCCCTCCTTCCCTCCCATTCATTCATTCATTCATTCATAATGAGTGTCTTCTATTTGCAAGGCATCTGGGATAAATAAGAAACCCAAGCCCATGGTCTACTAAGGAAGGTTATGTCTTTTTTTTAAAGTTCATTTATTTATTTTGAGAGAGACAGAGATTGCATAAGTGGGGGACGGGGAGAGAGAGAGAGAGACAGAGAGGCAGAGAGACAGAGGGAGAGAGAGAATACCAATCAGGCTTCACGCTGTCAGTGCAGAGCCAGACGTGGGGCTCGAACTCACGAATGGTGAGATCATGACCTGAGCCAAAACCAAGAGTTGGATGCGTAACGGGACGCTTAACCAACTGAGCCACACAGGCACCTTGGTCACATCTGTATTCATATCATTATAATGCAGTGGGGAAAATGAGTGGAGCCACGGGAGAGGTATGAGGGCAGGCAGGAACTCAGATGTGGAGAAGCCTCTTCTAGTAAACAGGATCAAGAAGGGCTTTGTAGCTTTGCTTAGAAGTCTCAAAGTGTTGAGACAGAGAAGAAAAGAAAATTGATTGAATGAGAAACACAATCAGAGACTGGCATTCCATATGCTGATGGCCTTAGAACTCTTGTCCTTTTCTTTCTACCTGAAGGCATAAAGGAATTCTTGACTTTTTATTCTCTTATATTTTTTAATGCTTATTTAGTTTTGAGAGACAGAGAGAGATGGAGAGAGAGAGAGAGAGAGAACGAGTGGGATAGGGGCAGAGGGAAAGGGGGACAGTAGATCTGAAGCGGGCTCTGTACTAACAGCACAGAGCCTGATGCAGGGCTCGAACTCATGAACCATGAGATTGTGACCTGAGCTGAAATCAGACATTCAAATGACTGAGCCACCCAGGTGTCCCAACTTTTTTTTTTATTATTACCATGAAACCACCTTGATGGCAATTAATCTATATACATGGAAATTGGTTTTACTATCTTCTTCTCTACCATAGATATTTGCATGACATCTGTGAAATCAATGCCAGAAATTTTAGCAGGGAAACACTTCTTAAGAATTTTCTTATAACCCTTGGAATTTCTTGTAACTCGAACAAAGAATCTTAAAAACACAGGGATCTTCAGAAATTTTAACCTAGGCTCACTAAGTGTCCCCATTTTCTAGATGAAGAAACTGGGGCCCAGAGAGGGATCTGGATCTCTCATAAATGACCAGGTTAGGAGAGTATGGATTAGAATTAAGGCTTTTAGAAGCTTATATAATTTGGATCAAGTCAGCATGGGTAATATATGAGGGAGAATTGGAAGAAAAGGTAGCAATGAGGAGATCATTTGGAATTTCTCTAACTGGGGTGCCTGGGTGGCTCAGTCGGTTGAGCATTTGACTCCTAACTTCAGCTCAGGTCATGACCACAGGGTGATGGGATCCAGTCCCGTGTTGGGCTCCATGCTGAGCATGGAGACTGCTTAAGATTCTCTCTCATGCCCCTTCTCCCTCTACCCCTTCCCCCTGTGCGTGCTCTCTCTCTCTCTCTCCCTCTCTCTCTCTCTCTCTCTCTCTCAAAAAAAAAAAAAAGTTCTCTTACTGCAGAAAGTGTAGACAGAGTTTTTGGAAGTAGCTTCCTTTCTTATCTCCCTTCCTTCGCTTATGTCCATCCTTCCACATTTTTGCCACAACCTGGGAAATGGAGCTACTCCCACCATTTTAATGAAACCCAACTGGATAAACCTTCTCAGTCTCCTAGACTGCCCCCCACAATCACACTTCCATTTCACTCAAGGTCTCAGCATGGACTTTGCTTTACCTTCACTTGGTCCTTCTTCTCTGCTCTTCAGGTCTTTATGTAGATCTGGGGCTTCCGACCTGTATTAATTTCCTTCTCCCTAAAGAACTCTTACCATTTGTTATAAGGTAGGCCTACTGGCACCACATTCCCTCCATTTTTGTTTGTTTGAGAAAAGTCCTTATTTCTCCTTCAGTTTGGGGGAACCATTTCACTGAGTACAAAACTCTAGGTTATTTTTCCTCCCTGCTCAGCGTTGTAAATGCTTCACTCTACTTTCTTCTTGCTTGCACGGTTTCTGAGAAGTCATATGTAACTCTTATCTTTGTTTCTCCATGGGTAAGTTGCTTTCTTGCCTTTGGTTTTTTTTAGGGTTTCTCCTTTACCTTTGATTTTCTTTCATTTGAAAGTGATACACCTCAGTGTCACCTTTTTGGCATTTATCCTGTTTTGTGTTCCCTGAGCTTCCTGGATCTTTGGTTGGGTGTCTGAAATAATACAGAGAAATTCTCAGTCACTGTTGTTCCAAATACCACTTCTGGTTCCTTTCTCTCTTTCTTCTCCTTCTGGCATTCCCATTCCTTGTATAATTGTCCCGCAATCCTTGGAGGGCCCCCTGTCTATGCTTTTCTTCAGTCTTTGTTCTTTTTGCTTTTTGGATTTTGTGAATTCTGATCATCCTCTTGTGCAGAGATTCTGTCCTCAACTGTGTCCAGTCTCCTACTAAGCCTGATCAAAGGCATTCTTCATTTCTGTTCGTGTTTTTGATTTCTAGTACCTCTTTTCAGTTTTTTTTTTTAAATAGAGATTTCCATTTCTTTGCTTACATTCACCATCTGTTCTTGCATACCATCTACTTTATCCATTAAAGCTCTTACATATTAATTAATCTTAGATATTTTAAATTCCCCATTTGATAATCCCAACATATCTTTCATGTCTGGTTCTGATGTTTGCTTTGTTTCCTCACACTGTGGTTTGAAGTTTTGGGGATTTGTTTGTGTGTTTGTTTGTTTTTTGCTTTTTGGTATGCCTTACAATTTTTTTTCCTTTTCTTTTTTTCTGTTGGGGGGAAGACAAACATTTTTAGAAAATATTGCTTTATGATCATTGTCCTTGTAATTTTTTCTTGGTAGCTGGATGTGATATACTGGGTAGAAGGAAGTACTATAAATAGGCTTCACTAATGTTGTGGTAAAGTGTGGAGGAAGGAGAAACCCTTGACAGCCCTATTGTCAGGTCTCAGTGGTCTAGTGAGCTGGTGCCTCTAGATTGTGAACTTCACAAGTGTTTCTCAGATTTTTCCTCCCCACTTAGGTGGGACAGACTGGCTAGAAGAATTTGGGTTTTCCAGTCCCTGGTCAGCAAGGCATTGATAATAAGCCAACTCATTAGGCTTATTCGCAAGTTTCCCTTTGTTGAGAACAAGAGTGATCCAAGGTATTGGAAAATTGTTCCTTTCCCCTCTTCCCCTGGCTCAAAGCACAAGGTGACTTTTTACTCAATATTTACTGTAGGAGTCTGGTTGAGCTGCTAAAGGTAAATCTCACAATATTGTGGGGGGTCTCCCTAAAACTGGGTCTCCCTGGAAATTTTAGCTCTCAGAGTTGTCTCTGCTGAGCATCCAGCAATTCATCAATTACAGTTCAGACTTTTCTGTGCCAGTACTTGTTCCCACAGTGGTTTCTGCTTGCTGTAAGTCTCTGCTCCAGTAAGCTATGTCTCTCTATATTTGCTTATCTGTCTTTCCAATCTTGGGGCAGTGATATGCCCTGTGTCCTCTCCTGTCTTATGGATCCAAGAAGAATTGTTGACTTTTCAGCCTGCTCAGCTTTGAATTGTTAGAGTGTTGACTTCCAAGCTCCTTACATGTGGAACCAGAAACCAGAAGTCTTAATTGTGAATTTTTAATTAAATCCTTATTTATGTTTTATTTCCTTAAGCTCCTCTTTATGCTTTATTTAATTAAGCTCATGGTAGCTAGACCCAAAATAGGCACAATCAATCTCCTCATTTCCCATTTATAAATGTGTGTGTGTTTGTGTATATATATATATATATATATATATATATATATATATATATATCTGTACATCTCTACAGATGGTCCTTGACTTATGATGGTTTGACTTAAGATAGTTTTTGACTTTGCAACGGTATAAAAGTGATATGCATTCATTAGAAACCATATTTTAAAGTTTGAATTTTTATCTTATTCTAGGCTAGTGATACGCCTTACAATACTCTCTTTTGATGCTGGGCAGTGGCAGTGAGCCACAGCTACCCATCAGCCGTTTGATTACAAGAGTAAAGAACTGATACATTTACAACTGTTCTGTACCCATGCAACCATTCCGTTTTTCACTTTCAGTAGAGTATTTAATACATTACATGAAATATTCAATACAGGCAGCTGGGAGGCTCAGTCAGTTGGGCATCAGATTTTCAGGTCATGATGTCACAGTTGGTGGGATTAAGCCCGAGTCAGGCTCCGTGCTGACAGCTTGGGATTCTCTCTCTGTGTCTCTCTCTCTGTCTCTCTCGCTTGCTCTCTCTTCTTCTCTCTACCCCTTCCCTGCTCACATTTGCTCACTCTCTCAAAATAAATAAGTAAACATTTTACAATATATTTTATTATAAAACAGGCTTTGTCTTAGATGATTTCGTCCAACTGTGGGCTAATGTAAGTGTTCTGAGCTTGTTTAAGATAGGCTATGCTAACCCTACAATGTTTGGTAGGTTAGGTATATTAAATGCACTTTTGACTCATGATTTTTTAAATTTACGATAAGTTTGTTGGGATATAACCACATCATAAATTGAAAAAGATTTGTACATGTGTGTATACGTCCTTTTCTAATTTCTTTAATAATCTTTCATTTCTCTTTATTTTTAATCCAGAATATCTTAATTTGGAGTTAACCAGGTTTCTCCTATTTGTCTTACCCTGTTTTCCATAGGATAAGCTCCAACAAATATTAATGCACAAAATTCTAATTAGTCCAACTAGGTTTTTTTGTTTTGTTTTGTTTAGCCTATTCACTCGTAATAAAATGCATGGATGGACATAACATTTCATGTTTAAATAGACATGACTCTGGCTTTCTCAGATGGAAGCACACACAGCAGTGGGATAGGAGGGAGCTTCTCCAAGGCTCGGGTGGGTAAGGACCCTTCTGCCCTCCTCTCACCTGCCAGGAAGGTGGTGCTCATCTCTTGTGGTAGGCAAAGCATGAGAGATGCCAACTGAGCCCCTCAGTCCCTACCATTTAGCCCTGAGATTACAGGAGAATCTCTCAATTTGGGAACTGATTGATAATGATCTGTGGCTTTTATTATGTATGTTTTTAAAACTCTATGTACCTTGTTTCTGTAGCTTTGTGTTTATTTTAATTTTTAATTTTTTAATTTTTTTAATTTAATTTTTATTTTTATTTAAATCCAAGTTAGTTAACATATAGTGTTAACTAACACTATAGTTTATGTGTTACACTTTCAGGAGTAGAACTTAGTGATTCATCACTTACATATAATAGTTGTTACATCTTAACAAGTGCCCTCCTTAATACCCATCACCCATCTAGCCCATCCTCCTGCAACACTCCTCCAGCAATCCTCAGTTTGTTCTCTTTATTTTAGAGTCTCTTATAGTTTGTCTCCCTCTGTTTTTGTCTTATATTTCCTTCCCTTCCCCTATGTTCATCTGTTAAACATTTGTTAAGAAACAAAAGTTTCTTAAATTTCACATATGAGTGAAATCATGTATCTGTCTTTCTCTGACTGATTTATTTGGCTTAGCATAATACATTCTATTTCCATCCATATTGTTGCAAATGGCAAGATTTCATTCCTTTTGATTACCGAGTGGTATTCCATTGTTACATATACCCAAGTAATATTCCATTGTTTTATATATCACATCTTTTTTTATCCATTCACTTGTCAATGGACATTGGGCTCTTTCCATAAATTAGCCACTGTTGATAGTGCTGCTCTAAACATTGGGGTGCATGCACCCCTTTGTATCAGCAATTTTTTGGTATCCTTTGAATACTAGGTATTTAACCTAGTAGTGCAATTGCTGAGTTGTATAACTTAACTCTATTTTTAATTTTTTGAGGAACTTCATACTGTTTTCCAGAGTGACTGGATCAGTTCCCACCAGCAGTGCAAAAGTGTTCCCATTTCTCTGCATCCTCAACAACATCTGTTGTTTCCTGAGTTGTTAATTTAGACATTCTGATGGATGAGGTGACATCTCATTGTGGTTTTTATTTGTATTTCCCTGATGATGCGTGATGTTGCGCATCAACATTCTTTTCGAGTGTCTGTTCGCCATCTGGATGTCCTCTTTTGAAAAGTGTCTGTTCATGTCTTTTGCCCCCTTATTCTTTGGATTTTTTTGTTTTCTGGGTGTTGAGTTTGATAAGTTCTTTATAGATTTTTAAATACTAACCCTTTATCTGATATGGCATTTGCAAATATCTTCTATTCCATTGGTTGCCTTTTAGTTTTGTTGATTGTTTTCCTTTGCTGTGCAGAAGCTTTTCATCTTGATGAGGTCCCAATAGATCATTTTGTTTTGTTTCCCTTGTCTCTATAGATATGTCTAGTAAGAAGTTGCTGTGACAGAGGTCAAAGAGGTTGTTGCCTGTGTTTTCCTCTAGCGTTTTAATGGTGGCCTGTCTTACATTTAGGTCTTTCATCCGTTTTGAGTTAATTTTTGTGTATGGTGTAAGAAAGTGGTCCAGGTTCATTCTTCTGCATGTTGCTGTCCAGTTTTGCCAATACTGTTTGCTGAAGAGACTCTTTTTTCCAGTGGTTATTCTTTCCTGCTTTGTCAAAGATTAGTTGGTCATGCATTTGTGGGTCTCTTTCTTGGTTTTCTATTCTGTTCCATTGATCTTTGTGTCTGTTTTTGTGCCAGTACCATACTATCTTGATGATTACAGCTTTGTAATAAATAAATCTCCAATTGTGATGCCTCCAGCTTTGGTTCTTTTTCAACATGACTTTGGCTATTCGGGATTTTTTCTGGTTCCATTGAAATTTTAGAATTGTTTGCTCTTGCTCTGTGAAGAATACTGGTGTTATTTTGACAGGAATTGCATTGAATGGCTTAGATTGCTTTGGGTAGTATAAACATTGTAGCAATATTTGTTGTACCAGTCCATGAGCAGGGAGTATTTTTTCCATTTCTTTGTGTCATCTTCAATTTCTTTTATAAGATTTCTGTAGTTTTCAGCATAGAGACTTTTACCTATTTGGTTAGTTTTATTCCCAGGTATTTTATGGTTTTTGGTGCACTTGTAAATGGGATCGATTCCTTGATTTCTCTTTCTGCTGCTTCATTATGGGTGTATAGAAATGCAATTGATTTCTGCATGTTGATTTTATATTCTGCAATTTTGCGGAATTCATATATCAGTTCTAACAGTTTTTTGGTGGAATCCTTCAGGTTTTCCACATAGAGTATCATGTCCTCTGTGGAGAGTGAGAGTTTGACTTCTTTCTTGCCAGTTCAGATGACTTTTATTCTTTGTGTTGTCTGATTACTGAGGCTAGGACTTCTGGTACTATGTTGAACAACAGTGGTAAGAGTGGACATCCCTATCATGTTCCTGACCCTAGTGGGAAAGGTCTCAGTTTTTCCCCATTGAGGATGATATTAGCTGTGGGTCTTTTGTATATGGCTTTTATGATGTTTGGGTATATTCCTTCTATACCTACTTTCTTGAGAGTTTTATCAAGAAAGTTTGCTGTATTTTGTCAAATGCTTTTTCAGCATCTATTGAGAGGATCATGTGATTCTTATTCTTTCTTTTATTCATGTGGTGTATCACATTGATTGATTTGTGGATATTGAACTACCCCTGCTACCCAGTAATAAATCCCAGTTGATCGTGGTGAATAATTCTTTTAATGTATTGTTGAATTTGATTTGCTAGTATCTTGTTCAGAATTTTTGCATCCATGTTCACCAGGGAAATTGGTTTGTAATTCTTCTTTTTAGCTGAGTCTTTCTGGTTTTGGAATCAAGGTAATGCTGGCCTCATAGAATGAATTTGGAAGTTTTCCTTCCATTTATATTTTTTGGAATAGCTTCAAGAGAATAGGTGTTAACTTTTCTTTAAAAGTTTTATAGAATTCTCCTGGGAAGCCATCTGGCCCTGGACTTGTGTTTGTTGGGAGATTTTTGATTACTGATTCAATTTCTTTACTGGTTATGGGTCTGTTCAGATTTTCTACTTCTTCCTATTTCAGTTTTGGTAGTTTACAGGTTTCTATAAATTTATCCATTTCTTCCAGATTTCCCAATTTGTTGGCATATAATTGCTCATAATATTCTCTTGTTGTTTATATTTCTACAGTGTTGGTACTGATCTTTTTCATTAGTAATTTTATTTATTTGAGTCCTTTTTCTTTTTGATAAATGTGGCTTAGGGCTTCTCAATTTGTTAATTCTTTCAAAGAAACAGCTCCTAGTTTTGTTGATCTACTCTACTGGTTTTTTATTTCAATATCATTGATTTCTACTCTAATCTTTATTATTTACCTTCTTATGCTAGTTTTGGGCTTTATTTCCTATTCTTTTTCCAGCTACTTTAGGTGTAAGTTTAGGTTGTATGTTTGAGACATTTCTTCCTCCTTTAGGAAGGTCTGGATTGCTATATACTTCCCTCTTATGACCACCCTTGCTGCATCCCAAAGGTTTTGAACTGTCATGTTTTCATTTTCATTGGCTTACATGTACTTTTTAATTTCCTTTTTAATTTTTTGGTTAACCCATTCATTCTTTAGTAGGATTTTCTTTAATCTCCAAGTATTTGTGGTCTTTCCAAATTTTTTCTTGTGGTTGATTTCAAGTTTCATAGAATTGTGGTCTGAAAATATACATGGTATGATTTCAATCCCTTTCTATTTGTTGAAGGCTGATTTGTGACCAAGTCTATGATCTTTTCTGGAGAATGGTCCATGTGCACTCCAGAAGAATGTGTATTCTGCTTTAGGATGAAATGCTCTGAATATATCTATTAGGTCCATCTGATCCAGTGTGTCATTCAAAGTCATTGTTTCCTTGTTGATTTTTCTGCTTCAGTGATCTGTCCATTGTTGTAAGTGGGGTGTTAAAGCCCCCTACTATGATAGTATTATTATCAATGAGTTTCTTTATGCTTGTGATTAATTGATTTATATATTTGGGTACTTCATGTTGGGAGCATAAATATTTACAATTATTAGATCTTCTTAGTAGATAGATGCCTTAATGATGATATAATGTCTTTCTTCATCTCTTATTATAGTCTTTGTTTTAAAATCTAGTTTAATTGATCTAAGTACGGCTACTCTGCCTTTCTTTTGACCTCCTTGAGCATGATAGATGGTTTTCCATCCCCTTACTTTCAATCTGCAGGTGTCTTTAGGTCTAGAATCAGTCTCTTGTAAGTAGTATGTAGATGGATCTTTTTTTTTTTATCCATTCTGATACCCTATGTCTTTTGATGGAAACATTTAATCCATTTACATTTACAGTGATAATTAAAAGATAGGAATTTAGTGCCATTGTGTTGCCTATAGAGTTGGTGTTCCTCATGATGTTCTCTGGTCCTTTCTAGTCTTTGTTGCTTTGATCTTTTGTTTTTTTTTTTCTCCACTCAGAGAGTGCCCGCCCCCCCTTAAATTTTCTTGCAGGGCTGGTTTAGTGGTCAATAACTCCTTTCATTTTTGTTTTCCTGGGAAACTCTTCATCTCTCCTTCTATTTTGAATGACAGCCTTGCTGGATAATGACTTTTTGGCTGCATATTTTTCCAATTCAGCATGTTGAATATATCCTGCCACTCCTTTCTGGCCTGCCGAGTTTCTGTGGATAGATCCGTTGCGAACCTGATCTGTCTCCCCCTGGAGGTTAAGGACTTTTTCCCCCTTGGTACATTATTATTCTTTCCTTGTCTGTGTAATTTGTGAATTTGGCTGATATGCCTTGGTTTTTGTTGAATCTAATGGGAGTTCTGTGTACTTCTTGGATTTTGATGTATGTGTCCTTCCCCAGGTTAGGAAAGTTTTCAACTATAATTTTCTCACATAAACCTTCTGTCCCTTTTTCTCTCTCATCTTCTGGGACTCCTGTAATATGAATGTTATTCCTCCTTAATAAGTCACTAAGTTATCTAAGTCTTGTGATCTTTTGCCTTTGTTTCCCTCTTTTTTTTCTGCTTCATTATTTTCCATAATTTTATCTTCAATCTCACTGATTGGCTGCTCAGCTTTGTCCATCCTCACCATCGTGGCATCCATTCAAGACTGCATGTCAGTCCAGTTATAGCATTTTTAATTTCAGCCTGATTAGCTTTTAGTTCTTTTATCTCTGCAGAAAGGGATTCTCTGGTGCCTTCTATGCTTTTTTCAGCTACATCTAGTATTCTTATAATTCTTATAATTATATAATTACGAGTATATAATTATATATTCTTGTAATACATCTTACTTGTATCTATGTTGATTAAATTTCTGGCCATGATTTGTTCCTGTTCTTTCTTTTAGGGTGAATTCCTCCATCTGAAAGTTCTCTGGCTCCAATTATGCAGATTGTTGTGTTAATCCTTAGATAAATTTCCTAGGTGTTCAAAACGGTTTGGTGCTGGTCTAGCTGCATTTCAGGGACAAGACAATCTCAGGGTCCCCATACTGCTCTGCCATCTTAACTCCATCCTCTGTATACATGTTTTTAATTAGAGATTCAGAGAGCATAGTTGCTTCATCCCACATTGGATTTACTGAGCAACTATTTTCTAAAAATGATAGCGTTATTCAGAAATGTATTTACATTCACCAAAACACATTGAATTAAGGCACATGCTGTTGCTTGCTGGTGCAGCTGTAAAAAATCTAGGCAGGACAAAGAATAGGAATGAAGTAAACATAAAACTTGAAATACATATTTTTGTGTGAGAAATGTGTTTTGTTTCTCCTGGTCTGAAAAGTTTCTGATACTTTGACTAACTGGGTCCACTCTCATGATACTTAAAGAAAGGTTGGCCTCAGGTAAGTACATACTATTTAGCTCAAGAAATTTAGTTTAGTAAAATGTAGTAAATTCATTCTGGAACTCATACCGCACCAAGTGAGTATAATGAATGCATGGCACCGTTAGCAGGCATTATGGTAATTTTGCCAACTGCAAAAAAATGAAGTCTTTCTCAAGGATACAAACATCTATATATAGTGGTGAGAAAATAGCAAATCAAGCTCTAACTTTTGTAAAACATAAGATGCAGTGTTGCTCAGCACCTAATAAGCACTTAGTAAGTACTTTTCCTGTTTTTTATTGACCGAAATCTACTCTACAGTGGACTGTTTGGTCCTTTATAAATTAGATTGAACAGTCTGGGCTGAAGCTTCAATCAATCATTTCTGAATGTATTCTAATCTTCTTCCTTTTCTTTTGTGTATGGTCTGGTGACAGCCTGAGACTAGCTTTTCTATTTATTGATGTTTTCCTCCCTCCTAGTCACCAACTTAGTTTGTCTGCTATTTCTAGCATTACCTGTTAATCCCCATCTTAATTTACTGAATATATGACTCTTCCAAAATCATTTCTGCTGTGTCCCGATATATAACACCATTGTCTCTAGATCACAAAGCCTTGTCTCTTCCTTCATTTGTGAGTTTCTTTACAGCCTATTTCCTCCACAAAGTTTACTTTTACTTTTCTTACACATCTCGTCCTCTGTGCCTGAGCATGTGATAACTGCCTATAACATACAATGAAAGTTCCATTTAATTCTTTATCCCCATAGCTCATTGTTACTGTATTTTTACACCTTTCCTGGTGGTAAAATCAGACTAATTTTTATGTAATTGGAAATTTTATTTTCTAATAATCATATATGCATGCATATTTAATATTTAGTATGAACTTTTTATACACATGTTGTTTTTAAGTGCCACAATTTACAGGTTTACTGGGAAGGGTGCAAAACTTTGGACAAATATAGGTTTATAATCATTGAATTCACAACACAGTTTGGGAAGACAGCCAGAGGACTGCCCGTGAGTTCATTTAAAATGGATAGGGACAAGATTTACTATTTGTGTGGATAAGTGGAGGGGATGAATTATTTGCCAGAGGGTGGGCTTCGATCACAGCAAATAGTTGTTAAGAATCATGATACACAGGAAGTACCTCTGTCTTGTATAAAATACCGTAAGTGCTAGGGCCTGTATCAAACCCCATTCTCAGAAGGGTAAATGTAATTTTAAGGCCACACCTCATTCTCATAATAATTAGTGACCTTGTTTATAGTCAAACTCAGCCAAACATAAGCCCTGTTTTAGTGTATTCTGGCTTTCGAAAGTTTCTTACTCACCATTGGACCAGTGCAGCCACACATATAGGGAATTAAAATTTTTCCAGATTGTATCTATTTTTAACTATCTTGGGGTAAGAAAGCTTTCATTTTTTTTTTTTAAGACAGAACACATGATTTAAAAACGTTGGTAAATGTTAGTAACACCAAGTTTAACTTGCCATGAATTTTCCCAATGGGGTATTTCTGGAGTCAGAATCTTGTTGGCATTAATAAAAATAAAAATTCTCATGAGGCCATTGCCCTTTTATACTCAGGCTTATACCATCCTTCTCAGAAGTGCTCACAGCAAAAATCAAATACTCTTATTCAAGAGAATGTTTAACACACAGGTTTTTCCCGTTCTTGAGTCATGCTAAGCACCAGAAATGCCACCCGTTCATCATTAGAGGCAGGAAAGAGGCAAAGAGGAAAGGTAGCCTCACTGTCCAGGTGTGCCTGGGTCCCCTCTGTGCCTCTAGCTTTCCAGATGTCCAGAAGTGCCATCTATCTAGAACATTTTATCTCTGATTTGATTTTTTATAAGGTGAATTCTCTTTCACTTCAAATGCAGATTTTCACCCATGATTCTCTTGCTTTCTCTCACCCTTCTCCATGCTTTTTTCTTTTTCTCCATCTTTTTCCCTCCCTCCCTTTCTTCCTCCCTTTCCTATCCCTCCTTCCTTGCTTGCAGAAGGTTGACTCAGTCAGCCATCTGACATCAGTACTCATCACCTACATCAGTCCCTGAAAATTTTCTTACACTGATTGTACACTCTCATTTGATATCACTACCCTACAGGCAACACCTTTCAGTATTTTATGCATATCCTTTATTTGTACACATTATTGGAAAATACAGACTATTCTTTCATGTGTATGTGTGAGGGCAAACTGCTTTATTTTTTTTACAGTGTTGACTGTTTATAATCCATCCATTTTACTATATGTTCATCTAGTTAGTTGCTTCTTTTTTGCTGCACACTATTTCACAGAATGCCTCTATATAGTCTATCCATTCCCCTGTGACAAATCCCTAAATTGCCTTCCAAATCCCAAATGTCACAAATAATGCTACCATAAACATCTCAATATAATTAGAATGAATCCCAGCAAATGGTTACAAAGAATCACAATGCATGTAGAAGGACCTCTGTCTTAATACAAAATATTTTAAGTAACAAGACCTGGGTTAAACCCCATTATCAGAAGGGAACAAGTGATGTCAAGGTCAAAATTCATTCTATAAAATCTTGATTCCCTACAGTGTGTCACTATAGAAATCTCTACTCTGTAGCTTAGTAGTCAGTTAATGATCGAAAAAGCATCTCTTAAATGCTCTGAAGCATTTAAGAAGTCTTTTGTGGAAGACGTGTGTGTGTGTGTGTGTGTGTGTGTGTGTGTGTGTGTGCACGCGCGCAAGTGTGCACTCACACGCTAGGGGATGCATTCAATCTTAAGACACCTTGCAAGTCTACCTTAGTCTTTACTTCCTGCTTGTGCAGGGCTTTAGGGTCATCCAGAAGAGAGTGGCTAGTGCCCTCTCAGGTCTTTCTGGGGCATATGCATAGCCTTGAACATTTGTGTGATCTTTTATTACCCCAGGAACAGGTTGGGGCTCTCAGAACAATCTGCGGGCATCTCGTTCTCCAGATTTTCCTTTTACATTTTTGGACAGGCTCTTGTTTGCCCCAACTAGTATCCCAGTCTTAGGCATTATTAAACAATAGCTCCTTAAAAAAAAAAAAAAAAAAAAACCTTGGGATGGGGCATTTCCCACAGAGTAAGCTCCATGTCCCGTCAAATGATGACCGTGTCATGCAAAGGGCTTTTTTCCAGGGACCCAGGAGACAGACAAATAGTGACAATGCCTTGGCAATGGGGCTTGTTGGGGAGTACCACACCCATTTAACCCCCCTGTGTTATCAGCTGGACCTGTTGTTTTTCACAGCTACTGTGTTTGCAGGGCTGCTGGTTTTCAAGGTTCTGTGGAATGGAGAAGAAAGGAAAGGAAAAAGGACTAGTTAAATGCTACAATCCCTACCATTCTTACTGAGGTTTTGTAGTTTTTCTTCAAAAGATTGCTCTTCTGGCTGTTGCAAGCCTTGTGTTAATTCCCAGAGTTATAAAAAAGTTGCTTTTGATGAATTTACTTGTACTTTCATTGATTTTATGGCAGAGCAGATTTATGGAGGCCCTCATTCCACCCTTCCATATGTCCAACCCTTGCATATTTATCTTAACTGCAAATGACTTCCCGAGACTCCTGTGGCTTCATTGAATCCATGTTTTGTATATATCAGGGTTGTGACTCCAAACTCCTATAGGGGTCAGATGGGTGACATACCGAGACTTCCCGAGTCTCCTGTGGCTTCATTGAATCCATGTTTTGTATATATCAGGGTTGTGACTCCAAACTCCTACAGGGGTCAGATGGGTGACATACATGAGAATTGAGTTGTGTGATAAAGATCCGACCAGTGGTGAGTGCATGAGCCCATCTGAGGGATGGTGGTTCCTCAGTTCCAGCTCATTGGTCTGTACATGGAGACAGGGACCAAATACTGCCAGATCTCTTTGTTTAACAAAAGAAGCAAGAAATCCACATTTTAAAAAAGGAAATGCCTGTAATTTACATATATAATACACATTGTTTGGTGGAGCCAAATAGCACACTTCTGTGGACCAGATCACCCTGAACTGTGTCCCTTATTAAAGATTAGTGCTGATACGGGGGTGCCTGGGTGGCTCAGTCAGTTGAGTGTCTGACTTCAGCTCAAGTCATGATCTCATGGTTCATGGGTTTGAGCCCTGTGGCGGGCTCTGTGCTGACAGCTCAGAGCCTGGAGCCTGTTTCAGATTCTGTGTCTCCCTCTCTCTCTGCCTTTCCCCAGCTCATCCTCTGTCTCTGTCTCTTTCTCTCTCTCTCAAAAATAAACATTAAAAGAGCATTAAAAAAATAAAGATTAGCGATGGTATGAACTAGGGATTGTGTTCATGTTTCTGTTTTCTTACACAAAGTAATACCAAACCACATGCTTTTCTTCATGATAGTTGTTCTTTTTTGTTGTGTGGGGGAACTTTTTTATAAACCCCATCTTAGAGGTTTCGTTTTTAATTCAGTTTGATAAGGAGAGGTCTTTCCTTCTGGGATTTTCTGATAGGATTCATGGATTTCTTCTAGATAATTCTCCCTACCTCCAGTCTCTCAGTATGGTCTGAATGTGTAGACCTGGATGAGACTTTGTGGGGTTCTTTTCAACAAAGTAGTTCATTTTATTATGAGTCTCATATCATTTTGATGTGAGCTTAAGATATTTCTTTGCTGTTACCAGCCAAGCTCACCCTGTTGAAATATCCGGTGCTCAACTGCAGCCAGTACCGAGGACCACACCTCTTGTAAAGAAAAGTGAATTTAGCACAGAGGATCAGTGTCTTTGTCTTCAAGCAAGGCTTCATTTAAACCATCTGATACCTGACAGATCTGTTTTCTGGGCTCCTCTCACACACTTATTCTAGGAAATAATGAACATTGCCTTGTGTTTACCTAACTCAAAGATGTGGCAGTTTGCTCTCAAGCCTTGTAAGTATTCAGTAAAGACAAGCAGTTGGTTTTCACTCTAGGCAAACTTACATGAGGTTATTTTCCATCCAACCTTGCCGAGGCTGGGGAGGGAATCCCTGTGAGTTAGTCTTTATTAATAGTGTTGTTCCTTACTGTGGTCAATGCCATTGCTCTTTGTCAAACCTTCTTGAATGTTCTAATGGGACACTGTAAAATAGGAATTGTCCTCTGTTCTCTTCCCCACCAGAGATATATGGTTTTCTCTTTGGAGGGCATAGCATTAATGATAAGTAATATTTCTTTGTGGCTGTCCCACTAATAACCCTAAGAAAGTGTCAGTCCATAAAGTCACACATAGCTGGGTATCTGGGAGAGATATGCCTCTTTCTTCTGAAAAAATGGGACAGAAATTTCCTTTCCAACTTACTTTTCCTCTCCTAGCCCTCTCTGGCCAAGATCAATTTGTTGCTGATTTCTAGCAAAGATCAGCTGGATATTAAAACCTACCTATTTTGAAATTTTGAAGTCGGTAGGACAAGAGGAATGAAATCATTGAGAAATAAAAGGGAGTTTGAAGGGTCAGGTCTAATCAAATAAATTTGTGAACAGGATCATTATAGGTTGGATTAAACACCTGCTTTTCAGAATGAGGGAGGAGGCAGAAACCATTTCTTACTTCCTAGAATTATAAATTGGATATCGACAGCATAACTTGCAGAGATAGACTGCCAAAGACATACCCTGTTTTCCCAAATAAGCACCTTTTTCTATGAGAAATAAAACTGAGTGTGTCAAGAGAAAATAAGGCTTGCCACACATGAGGAGAATGTATTTGCTGGAGACATAACCAAGAAAGGACAGTTACCCCAAATATACAAAGAACTCTTAAAACTCAGCAGTAAGAAAATGAGCCCCATTTAAAAATGGGCAAAAGTCCTAACTGATATGCTACCAAAGAACATACACAACTGACAAATAAGCATGTGAAAATATACTCAACAACCTGTCTCATCAGGGAATTGCAAATTGAAACAATGAGATACCCCTACATACTAATTTAGCCTAGCCAAAATCCAGAACACTGACAGCACCAAATGCTGGCCAGGATATGGAGCATCAGGAACTCTCTTTCATTACTGGTGGGAGTACAAAATGGTACAGCTACTTTGGAAGACAGTTTGGCTGTTTCTTAAAGAATTAAACATACTCTTACCATACAATCTAGGAGTCACACTCTTTGATATTTACCCAGTGGAGTTGAAAACTTATGTTCACACAAACGTGCACATGGATGTTTATAGCAGCTTTGTTAGTAACCGCCAAAACTTGGAAGCAACCTAGATGTCCTTCAGTAGGTGAATGGATAAATAAACTGTGGTACATCCAGACAATATTATTCAGTGCTAAAAGGAAATGAGCTGTCAAGCTATGAAAAGATGTGGAGGAAACTTAAATGCACATTACTAAGTGAAAGAAGCCAATCTGAAAAGGCTACACACTGTATGATTCCAACTATATGACATTCTGGAAAAGGCAAAACTATGGAGACAGTGAGAAGATCAGTGATTGTCAGGGGGGTTAGGGGAGGGGAGAGGTGAATAGGCAGATCAGAGGATTTTTAGGGCAGTGAAACTCTTCTGTATGATATTATTGTGGATACACGTCATTATACATTCGTCCAAACCCACAGAATGTACAATACCAAGAAAGAATCCTAATGGAAACTATAATTCTCTAGGTGACAATGACTTGTCAATGTAGGTTCATCACTTATAATGAAAGTAGCATTCTGGTGGGGTATGTTGTTAATGGGGGAAATTGTGCATGTGTGAGGGAAGAAGTATGAGGGAGGTCTCTGTACTTGCCACTTAGTTTTGCCGTGAACCGAAAACTGTTTTAAAAATTAAGTCTATTAATAAAAAAAGTGTGCCACAAAGGCATATTGTTAGTTTAAAAAAATGGGGAAGCAATTATTAGCATTCCATAATCACCCAAAATCTTGCTTGTGTCTCCATCCCAAGTAGGTTTAAGTTTCAGTAAAAACTAGAATAGTGAATATAAGTTGAGCAAACGGGCAGGAAATCTGCTAAACATCTTCCAAGTAGGAAATACCAAGCTCTTCTCCCACGGGGTATTTGAAAAGGTTTCTCTTCTCTCTTTTCCATCTTGAAATGTGAGTACATTCATCATCCCTCTTATTTCTTCACATTTTGCACCCATGTATTTTTTATAAAGGTAGTGGAGCCAAGAACAAAGCATTAATCTATTGGTAACTGATGTGGGGGCATTTAATTAAAGCTTTTAAGTTAGGATCAATTTCTCAAAACCCCACCCTCTGTGATGAGCTCTTTATTTCACTAGTGTTTCCAAGGCTTGAATCTGCCCATTTCAGAAGAAAAAAAGGTCTAGCTTCTGGTTATAATTTGACATTATTACATTTGGAAATAACAGTTTCAGATGAGGACATATAAGCCTCCTCTGTGAATGCCTCTTTGTCCTCCTTTAGTTGATCAGAAGACTGTGAGTAAATCTTTTTGTATAACTTAGAGGCAGCAGTATTACATGACGTTCTGAAAGCCCTTGAATTGGTTGTGTCTGAAGTTAGATTCATCTCACTGGGGTCTTTTTTTACCCCATGATGATTTCATTTGCCACTCATCTCAGACTCTATCTGCCACTCTAGTTAAACTTGAGGCTTGAGATCTACAAGGTATGTTCCCAGTACACTGAGAGTTAGCCAAACTTTCACAAAAGATTGGGTCCATTCTGACATTGAGGCACCTAGGAAAGAACTTAGATTCTTTGATGTATTTTACTCTCTAGCATAGAGGGGGTAAAATAGGTGTAGGAAAGTTCTAGCCACTGGGGACTTACAGACTATAACCAGACTGGAAAGGGAGCATTTTTTTCATAATGGCGCTAGACCTGATCACTCTTGGATGATTCAAATCAAAAAGAGAAGAAATAAGAAGTGTTGGCAAGGATGTGGAGAAAAAGGAACCCTTGTGCACTGTTGGTAGGGAGGTAAATTGGTGCAGCCACTATGGAAAACAGTATGCAAGGTACTCAAAAAATTAAAATAGAAATACCATATGATCAAAGAATTCCACTATTGAGTATTTATCAAAAGAAAATGAAAACACTAATCTGAAAACATATATGCACTCCTATGTTTATTGCACCATTATTTACAGGAGCCAAGATAAGGAAGCAACCTAAGTGTTCATCAAGAGATGAAAGATAAGAAAAATGTGTGAATACACACACACACACACACACACAAATACACATACATACACACAATGGAATGTTATATAGCCATAAAAAAGGATGAGATCATGCCATTTAAGACAGCATGGTTGGATCTAGAGGGTATTATGCTAAGTGAAATAAGCCAGACTGAGAAAGACAAATGCCATATCATCCATCTTATAAGTGGAATCTAAAAAAAAAAAAAAAAAAAAAAGAAAACCCAAAAGTAGAATCAGACCTATAAATACAGAGAACAAACTAATGGTTGCCAGAGGGAAAAGGAGTGGGAGATTGGGCAAAATGGGTGACGGGGAGTGGGACATACAGGTTTCCAGTTATGAAATGAGTACGTCACGGGAATAAAAGACATGACATAAGGAATATAGTCAATAATACTGTAATAGTGTATAGGGACAGATGGTAGGTATACTTGTGGTGAACATGGCACCACATCTAAACTTGTCAGGAGAACGCTAAGTTGTACACCTGAAACTAATGTAACATTGTGTGTCAACAATACTAAAAAAAAAAAAGTGAACACAAAAGAAAAAAGTCTACTGACCTTTAACAACAATGACAAAAGATATTTAAAGACTATAATATTTTTTTTTAGAGGGAGAGCATGAGCGAGCAGGGGGAGGGTAAAGGGATAGGGAGAGAAAATCTTAAGTAGGCTCCACGCTGAGCTTGGAGCCTGATGTGGGGCTCAATCCCACAACCCTGAGATCATGACCTGAGTCAAAATCAAGAGTTGGATGCCTACTGAGCCACCCAGGCGCCCTTAAAGACTGCCTTATAAAACTGAAACTCTGAATACAGATTTGCTTTGTATTTAGGTAAGTCTTCTTGTTCGATCACAGTGGGGCAGTTCTGTTCACTTCCTAGGGAAGATGTAAGAGCACAAGTGCACAATGGTCACCATTCAGATACTCACAAGACTTGTGGAACCTAATCTCTGGACTAATACTAGACTTTACACTTCATAAAATTATGGCCAGAATCTGCTTATCAAAATAACCTCACAGAAAATCTTGGGGCTGTGGTTTTCTTACTATGTTGAGTGTCTCTGTACTTTTATGACTCAGTACATGTAATTGTTCATGATCACTCATATAATGGATGAGAGCTTAGTAAAATATATAGAAATGTTTACCTAGCTCACATAAGGAAAAGGTGGCCAAATGTTTACTGGCTATAAAGTGCATTAGGCCACACATTTTCCTGTCATCTCAATCCTGCACAACCATTTAAAACTTGTTAAAGGAATAAAAGTGAATATTTTAATGAAAGACTAAAAATGTTAAAATAGTATCATCCAGTGACGAGGCAGGGGGAGATGGGGTTTGAGGGGTTTTATGTGGAGGAAGCAGAGTTCCTATTACTGCCTCACTTTGTGCATAAACTCTCTATTCTTTTGGTATTTTATTTCCAGTACTTGAAAAATGGATACAAATAATCCTATCTTCTACCTACTTGACAAAATCATTCTGTATTTTGAATCCAACACTTTGAGTACCCTGAGGAAAAGTGATTGCAAACAACCCTGTCTCCTTCCCCAATCTTTGTTACTTTTTTCTTGGTTCCTGGTAAGACTCTTGCCTAGTGATTAAATCCAGAGAAACACCTACACATGTTCTGTTCAAATGTATTTGCCATTGATCATTTTATATATGGTACCACCCAAGGCAATCGCTCCCCTTTCTTCTTTTTCATGATATATGTGCTGTTGAATAAAAGAAACAAATGAATTATATATTAGGCTTGGAACCATGTTTTCTAAAATGTTCTTAAGTGGGAAAGAAAGCCTAAGAAAAATGTGAAAACCTTTTTTTTTCTTTCCTTTTCCAGTTTCTAAGCTATGGACAGAGGCCTGGTGCTTTAAAAATGTTTGATTTGGATAATGCGAGGGGAGAATTATATGGTATATTTATTTTTAAGTAATACTGTTGTTCTCCCATTCTTGCTTTATCTTATGGTGGATCTGTCTATGGTGTATTTCCTCATTGTCAGCTGAATTTTAAGAGTAGAGGTCATTTGCATAATACTGAGGCATGGTTGCAATTTCTTCTCTGGACAGGCCCCAAGAATGCTCATCTGTGAACTTCTTCCTTCCCTGTCTTCTCAGCTGTCCAGCCATTCCTAAAAAGAATGATCTTAATATTTTAGATCCAGGGGATGTTCGTGGGGTAGCTTCCAAAATGTTGAGACTTCTTACAGAAGAGAAGAGAGGAATAGAGTGTCTGGGGCTTTCTTTATTCTAAAGAAAATCACTTTCGAGTGATGGGATGGTCCTCCCTGCCACATTTACTCACTTCTCTACCTAAAGAATCCTTCACTTCTCTGGTCTAGTTCTATTAGAGAGTCACTTTTTATTTATATTTAGATAGAAGTATATTAAAATTGGAAAAGTTGGCTCAAATACAAATCATTTTTCATATCTTCAAGAAAACAACAACCAAAAACCAAATAACCCAGTTAAGAAATGGGCAGAAGACATGAATAGACAGTTTTCCAAAGAAGAAATCAAGATGGCTAACAGACACATGAAATTATGCTCTCCATCACTCATTATCAGGGAAATACAAGTCAAAACCATGCTGATATCGCCTCACACCTGTCAGATGGCTAAAATTGAGAACACAAGACACAACAGTTGCAAGGATACAGAGAAAGGGAAATCCTCTTGCACTGTTGGTGGGAATGCAAACTGGTGTAGCTGCTCTGGAGAACAGTATGGAGGTTCCTCAAGACATTAAAAATAGAACTGCCCTATGATCTGGCAATTACACTACTAGGTGTTTACCCAAAGGATACAAAAATACAAATGTGAAGGGGTACATGCACCTAATGTTTATATCAGCATTATCAACAATAGCCAAACTATGGAGTGAGCCCAAATGTCCATGAACTGATGAATGGATAAGGAAGATATGGTGTGTGTATATATATATATATATATATATATATATATATATATATATGCAATGGAATACTATTCAGCCATCAAACAGAATGAAATCTTGCCATTTGCAATGACGTGGATGGAGCTAGAATGTATTATCGTAAGCAAAGTAAGTCAATCAGAGAAAGACAAATACCACATGATTTCACTCATATGTAGAATTTAAGAAACAAAACAGATGAACATATGGGAAAGGGTCAGATAAAAAAGAAAAAAAATGGAAAAGAAACACAAGAAACTCTTAACAATGGAGAACAAATTGAGGGTTGATGGAGGGAGGTGGGTGGGGGATGAGCTAGATGGGTGTTGGGTATTAAGGAGGGCACTTGTGATGAGCACTGAGTGTTGTATGGAAGTGATGAATCACTGAGTCCTATTCCTGGAACCAATATTGCATGGTATGTTAACTAAAATTTGAATAACATTAATTAATTTTAAAAAAAGAAAGCATTTTCTGAACTTTTAGACTGGAGCCTCCTAGCCCCTGGTATATATCTCTGACTTAGACAGTCACCATTGTACTGAAAGGGTCTGATGTGTGTTACCAATTCCTAGGGTACGATGTACATTGGGTGCCATATTACTCCAGACTAACCATTCATACTATAGTCATCTTAGACGTGTATATTTCTCACAACGCTTTTCAGTTAGATGGCAGTAAAACATCTTGTGAAAGGGGTGGCAACTTCTAGATCTTCACATGGTGGCATTTGGACTGGTGACAGGGTTGGTCTTTTTCTTTGCTTTATCCTTACGGTAGTGAACTCGGTAGCGTACTGTGAAATTTAAACAAAAGATTTACAGGATAAATAGATAAATGAACATATGTGATCTCAGTAAGAACTTTTCAAACCATATTAAGGTGTCTGTTTTTTTCCAAACCTATGTTCCCCTTCCAAATATTTCTCCAAGTGTCTATGTGAGTATGTATACTTATGTCATTTCCTGTGGGTTAGGTGTGTCTAAACAGAGTCACGTCTTCTCAAGCTTTGGTTCTTTTTACCATATTTATATACCCCATGCCTCTACCAATCATCCATCCACAACAAAAGGCTATAAATTTAACTGACTTCTGGCATTGCTAAAAACTGATCCAGCTCAGCCTTGAATTTTCCTCTTAAAATGCTGGTTTGTTAGTAGAACATCAATTAAGATCCCCTTAGACCCATTAAAGCTAGTGTGTTTTAATTAGGTTCAGTCAACAGGATTGATTAAAAGTCAACAAGAGCAGCTTTGGTGAGGAGAACCCATGGTTAGTATATTGGGCTGTTTCCAAATGGTGTTGTGAATTTAATGAATATAAGCCTACATTTGTTCAAAAGTTTTGTCACCCTTCACTGTCAATCTGCAAATGTAGCATTTAATTAAAGCAACACGTGTATAAAAAGTACATACTAAATATTAAATAGGCATGAATATATGCTTCCCAGAAAAAAAAAACTTTCCTAATTACTAAAACATCATTTTTTTAATAGCAAATGAAGGAGGTAATATGGCATACCCTTAAAATAACTATGCTCTTTCTTGCTATTGAAAAAAAAATCATTTTTAATGTCATGTTCTCTTAGTTAAAGAAGAAATACAGGGTTATTATAAGTAAAATAATATAAAGAATTACATAACCATCTCCCTTTTGACATCCCTGAAATAACCTGGTGTATACTTTTGCCATTATTCTTACTCATGTAAATGAGTAAAGAATGTAAATCTGGGTATAAGATTGTTTATAAAAATGAGGGGTGCCTGGATGGCTGAGTTGGTTAAGCATCTGACTCTTGATTTCAGTTCAGGTCATGATCTCACAATTAGTGAGTTCAAGCCCTGCATAGGGCTCCATGCTGACAATATGGAGCCTGCTTGGAATTCTCTCTCTCTCCCTTTCTCTCTGCCCCTCCCCTACTCTCTCTCAAAAGAAATAAATAAAAACTTTTATAAAAAGATTGTTTGTAAATGAGATCCTGCTGTACATGTTTTTCTACTGCTTGCATTTTTTATGTATCCGTGTATAATAGATAGCCATCAGGGGAGTGGGTAGAGATCTAAGTTGTTTTTTTCTCTGCTTACATTCTTTAGAATGGATGTACCATAATTTATGGAACTATTTTCTTACTATTGGGTATTCAGATTATTTGCCACTATAAATAGTGATTCAATAAATATCCTTTGTCATTATGTATTGGTACTATTTTTCCCCTCTAAGAAGCTCTAAAATGGAATGTCTGGGTCAAAAAATATATGTTTAAAAATTTTTAAGTACTCTGCTGAAACAATTTCTGCAAAAGCTATACCAGCAGACAGTTTTAGACCAATTCTTTTCTTAAATTTTTCAGATAAGTCTTGATCACTTGAAGAAATTGCCATTTTAAAAAGAGCTGTTTTTTTTCAAAACAACACAAAATATAAAATGAAGCACTCTGATATTTTTCTCTACAAATCTATATTTGTTGTTGTTTTTCCTATGAGACTGAATTATCTAGAAATGTAGAAATAAATGTAAGTTCTGTAATTCTGATTTGAGATACATAATTTTACCTCAAAATGTTAACAAAAATAAGGTTTAAGATTCACAAAATCAAGCAAACTAAATACAAAGTAATAAATACTCTACCAGGTTCCAAACATTATTATGTATTACTTCCATATTCATTATTAGCAAGTAATGGTATTATAGGAAGGAATTCATTGGGCCTCACTCTGATGGTTAAGTGGAAGTGAACTTTGTTATCTCACTGGGGTGGATTTATTTCATGACCTCAAGGGGAACAAAGTACTGGTGGGTTGCATCATAAGCAAGCTGAAAACATTAAATTGGTGTTTCTGAATGTGTACTACCTCTGGTGGTACGCAAAATTAATTAGTTGTGAGAATATATTCTAAGTATTAATTGTGCTGGAATTTTAGCTCTTTTAACACAAACTAGAAGAAACATAACTAGAATATCAAACCACTGATTTCACATGTATTTGTTTTTATATATACATATGTGTATGTATGCACATACTCTCATATATATGTATATTTATATATGCATAATGTGCAATTTACTTAACACAATATTAAAGTGGGTGTTTAAGTTTAAAAATTAACTTATTGAAAGAAAAATATTAAGTACAGATGATAATGTTTGTGTGTGTATATATATATATATATATTTTTTTTTTTTTTTTCTTTTAGAGACAGAGTGTGTGTGCATATGAGAAAGAGCGGGGGAGGAACAGAGAAAGAGAGAGAGGGAGAATCTCAGTCAGGGAGATTGCAGAGCCTGATGCAGGATTGCATGCTACAACCGTGAGATCATCACAGAAGCCAAATTCAAGAGCCCAAGGTTCAACCGGCTGAGTCATCCAGGCGCCCATATATGTATTTTAACAAAATATCTTTTGAGTACTTTCCATGGGCCAGATGTTGTGTCAAGTGCTAGGGATAAAATGATACCTTCAGTCCAGTAAAAATTGTGAATCTGGAATAAAAATAACAAGTTTGGGGGGAAACTCTGAAAACACACATGGCCATAGTTTCATTTGCAACTTGAATGCTTAACTCTCATTTGTATCAACATTTTATAACACATCCACTCTGCAGAGGTAGCGATCTAACTTTTGTCTTACAGAATGCAATAACTGATATAACTGTGCACAGGTTTGTGTTGTCCAAACACAGTAGTTTCTTTTTCACTGTTCTTACCAGAACCAGCAGGTGGTAGGTGGGCATGCCACCCTACTCCATGCAGAATCAGGGTGGTAGCTCATAGAGGCTCTTCCGTCTTCTCCACGTGGTTTCAAGAGAACCCCGAGGGTTGTCTTCATTCTGGCTGCTGGGAAAACAGCATGGTGCCTGAGCATGGGAGGCTTTTGCCATCGAAGCCTGAATCTGACACGCAACTCTTCTACTCCTCATCCTTCTGATCAAACTCACTTGGGAGGCCACTGCTAACTTCAAGAAAGATTATAACAAGTAGGCTAGCTATGGACATGAGAAGAGAGGGAGCAGCCAGCAATTTCTGCCACTGTACTGTCTTGAATGTTAAGGCAGTCTTCAGAATTGGTCTTTGACCACCTAATCCTGGAATAATTATATAGGTACATTTGGGTTGTGCATATAAGAAGTAACATAATACACATATATTATTACCATTTGGTCCAGAGTGCTAGGGAAGTGTTTTTTTTTTTATGGTAAACATAAAATCTATAGTCCAAGATGTCTTAGAACTATTAGCCCTTTTTTCTACAGCCAGACATCTCTAGTGATGAAACTCTTCTTCCCCTACATTCTCATCCCCTGAATCCCCCACCCCCATTCACCTGTATGAACTGTTTTCAATCTCTGCCACCTGGTTGTAGCTTGACCTCAAAGTCCGTGAGGACCTTCTCATTATCAAATCCAGTGGATTCTTCTTATTGGTCATTCTCGTTTTCCCTTTTTCCATTAGTGACTCCTCTTGTTAGGTTTCTAGGAAATTCTATGGATGTTTGGGTAGCACCAGTAGCATCAAACACCATATAAAGCTCTTACTACCTGCTAAAAACTACTCTGTGTAGTATTCAAATATTAACTCACTCAATCTTCATAACAATATTACGGGGCACATCTATTATTAACTGTGCTTATAAATGAAGACCCTGTGGCATAGGGAAGTTAAGTGACTTGCTCAAGGTCACACAGCTCATCAGTGATGGGACTGAGGTTTGAACTCAAGCAGCAATTCTTCAGAATCTGTGCTCTCATCCTATAAGATATGCTGAATCTTCACTTTGTTTCTATAATAAGTCAAATTCTGCCAAATCATGGAAAGTTAATCAGAGCGAATTTATGGCAAATTCGTTTAATTCAGATTTTTCTCAAATTAGAGCTCCCATCTTCTTCTTGTTCTCTGGACTTCGGGTAGTTTCCATGGAATTTTATGTAAAGTCAGGGCATAAAGGGAGTGGGGAGCATCTGGTGCCCATTATTCACCAGCTCATGCTGGCATTAGACAGTAGCCTGAATGTATGCAGTTCAGTAGCCTGAACTATTCTTCTGCACTGCAGTCTACACTGCATTCTATAACCCTGTGGCTCTTTTCCACACCCCAGCAAAAGAATACACTGCTTGAGACTCAGAGGCCTCTGTGTTTTCTCCAATTCTCTGCTTTCTCAGACCTACCTTTCTTGATGCACCTCCTTTTCAGGGTACTATGCAGACGTTGGAAACCCTGGAAAACCAACTGCCTTCCAGACCCCTACACAGGTTCTCTGTGCCCTGAAATTGATGAACATAACTGGTGGTATGCGCTCTTCCCTAGGACTCAGGTCATGGCAGGAGGCAACTCTGCCTCTCCAATCCCATGGTTCTAACCCTCTGTCCTTCCTTCTCCCCTCATCTGCCTTTTTTGGGAAGCTCTCTTCTCCCTCCTCTGACCTTTGAAAGGTTTTCCTCTTTTGCCTTCTTTTCCATCCTACCCTCCATACCCTGGTCTTCTGTGTCTCTGGCAGGTTGTGTCATTTCTCCTTGACTTCTTTTCTTCTTGCTGTCTCTAAATCACATACCTCTCTTAACCTGCACTGCTCTTTCACATAGTCTGTTACCTCCTCTTTATGGCTTCACCACTCCTGTCTTTCTGATTCTAAAATCTAAATCTCTATTCTTTATTTTTCTCCCAGACTCTAATCCCAATCCCTATCTATGTACTAGACACCTTCATCTAAATACTCTGCTTTGCCTTAAATTAGATCTGTCTCAAACAAAACCTCCCATCTTGTTTAAAAACCTGACGGAAAGTTCCAGATTGTTGTTGTTCATGGGTACACTTCCAAGATGAGTATGACCTTGTAGTTAATATGTACTTGATATTTGTTGAAAGGATGAACAAACGCTTATTGAAGACTTATTGAAACCTTATTGAAGTTTTCTATTTTTCTGCTATTCTGACGACTTTGTTATCATCCCCTTCTCTCTCACCATTCAAGCTGGTTATTATAATGGAAGGAAAAAAGATTTTTCAGTTAGTCCCCTTTTTCTTGTTTGATTTCCTGAAGCTGACAATTTCTATCTTACCAATTTCTCATTGGTCATCTAATTTATTTGCTCATTGAATTTTGTTTATTTGTTGAAGATTGGTTTACTTGTTTTCAAAAGCTCTCCTTTTGGTTGCTTCTGTGGGATTAGAGATCAGGTGCCTCAGAGGTCTCTGGTTTCCTCACCCCAAGACTCTGGGCCACATCTTCCTCTAGATGCTGATTCCAACAAATGTCCAGAAAATTTCTGGAGTGTATTAGTCAGCTTGCACCACAGAACCAATAGAGCATGTGTGTGTGTGTGTGTAGAGAGAGATTTATTATAGGGGATTGATTCATATGATTATGGAGGCTAAGAAGTCCCAAGATCTATAGTCGGCAAACCAGAGACCCAAGAGAGCCATAGGTATAGTTCCAGTCTGAGTATAAAGGTCTTAAAAGCAGGAGAGTCAATGTTGTAATTGTAATGTGAGTCCAAGTCCAAAGACAGGAGGAGACCAGTATCCCAGCTGGAAGACTGGGAGAAAGAGAGAATACAGTCTATATTACTAAGCTTTTTTGTCCAATTCAGGCATTTAGCAGATTGGAAAAAGCCCACCCACACTGGGGAGAGCAGTCTGTTTTACTTGTCTACCAATTCACATGTTAATCTCATCCCAAAGCACCCTCACAGACACACCCAGAATAACATTTAACTAAATATATAGGCACCTTGTAGCCCAGTCAAGTTGACACATAAAATTAGCCATCATGGTTACACATATGATAATACTAGGATTATATATGATAATAGCCTGAAAGGCCTTCATTTTATTTTAATGTGGTAAGCTGGTTTGGATTCATATTTATTACTGTATTATATGTCATTTTTAATCAGTGTACTCTAGGGGTGCTTGGGTGACTTGGTTAAGCGGCTGCCTTTGGCTCAGGTCATGATCTCACGGTTTCTAACTTCAAGCCCCGCATCAGGCTCTGTGCTGATAGCTCAGAGCCTGGTCTGCTTCGGATTCTGTGTCTCCTTCTCTCTCTGCCCCTCCCCAGCCTGCACTCTTTCTCTTTCTCTCAAAAATAAATAAACGTTAAAAAAATCTTTAAAAAATCATTGTACTTTATTCAATCTGCTATCAATGCACTTGTGATTGTTTCCTTATTTTTATTTATCTGTTTTTATAATTATGAACAGTGCAGCCATGACCCTCACTGTTTCTATTCTCCTTTTCATGCTTCATTTCTTCATATTTAAGTTTCCAAAATCATCAGAAATTGATTTATTGGATCTGTAATGTAGAGCCTAAGGAAGTAGAACTTCTTACGGAAGTGACCACAGCACCGGGCAAGGTGTGATGGGACGTCATACCATTTGCAAACACAGTCCAGAAGAAAAGAGTAGGTAGAATCATGGAAAGAACCGGACCTTGTGCACTGAAAATGGGTTTCGTCTCTGAGTAAATTGGTGATCTGGAAAATTTGCTTCGCTTCTCTGAATCTCAATTTCCTCACCTGTAAAATGGGACAGTAGTGCTTGCCCCACAGGATTATTGGAGGAATTTAAGACCTAATAGAATATTGGTATATACAAAGATATTCACTGACATAGTCTATTTTTCTTGCCTTTTTGCTCTATTTCCCAAAAAGTAATCGATGTCAAAGCGTTTTAGATCATGGGTAGAGTAAGGTGGAAATGCTCTCTGTATGTATGTTCATATATTAGGACCAATAAGTTTTGAGCTGAATTATATCCAGGCACCTACTATCTCTTTGTAAGCAGAATGTAAATCACTTTCCTTGAGATGTTTCTCTTTGTTTGCCAGAATTCATTACCAGAGAGTTTCCAAAGCGCTATCCATTATGTCAGGGCCAGTAAGTGCATATATGCTTTTGTAAGTATATATATGCAGGGCTTTTGTAAGGAGGTATACTATCCAGAGTCGAGCAAGGTTTTAATAACTCTCTAAAATCATCACTGCCAAAGTGGCTCCAGACTAGGGGAGTCATGGCCACATTAGCCCCTAGGAAGGGGCTGTCAGTGTTAATTGGGTGACTGGCACTCAGTCATGTGCCCATTTGATGGTGTGGCCTCACTCTGATCATGGGCATTATATTGAATGGCTAAATAAAAGATCATTTTTTCCTTCCAATCTGACTGGAAAAGAGAAAAGCACATAGTTAATACCATGTTATGCCGTCAGGGGACATGAATCCTGGAAACTGACACGTTGAACTTTTAAACTCTGATTTTTAAGCTTTTAATAACTGTTTTGTGAACATGATTCCCCGGTTTGGAAATGGGGAAATGATTTGCTCACTCAGAAGTAAATGTGTTATTTCTTAAAACTGAACAAGGATTGGAACCGTGTTTTCTCCATGCTGTTCCCCTGAAATTGGTATAGTTCTCCTGCTAATCTGTGATGGTGGCGACTTAATTCATCATTATGTTTTGTCATGTATATTTTGAGCTCTTCTGGGGAGTAGAGGTAGCATTCCTCTGAGATCCTGAATGCTTAGTATTTCAACAGCAGGATCACGATATAGTTGGAAGAATACTGGCCTGGGTCTTATGGGCCAATCAGCGAAAGAATGTTTACTGAGTGTTTACCCCATGCCATGAGGTAGTTAGATGGTAGAAGCATAATGGTAAGTAAAATATCCTTGAATCTGTGGACCTTCAAGACTAGAGTCTGTGATGAAGGAAATAAAGGAAATACACATATATACACACATATTCATATACATGCACACCTACACATGTATACACATATGTACACGTACATACACACATGTACACATGCATCCACACCCACACATTTACATGAATGCACACACATTTACACAAATGCACACACACATATACATACACACACTCCACACATATACATACATGCACACACATACATCCATGCATATGTACCCATAGATATACACATATCCAAACATATACATACATATACACACAAATGCACACACACCTATACATCCACATCCACACACACATGTTCACACATATCCACACATCCACACATATCCATGTGTCCGCACACATCCACGCACAAACACATACACAAATGCGTACACATATACACATAAATACACACATGCCCACACACACACACACACACACACACACACACACACACACACTAAAAGTTGTATAGTGTGGTGGAATTGACCAAGTACTTGGAATTAGTTAAAGCTGGATTCAAATCCTAACTCTGTGTCTTATTAGTTATGTCATCTTGGACACATCAATTAACCTGTGATTGTTTTCTGTTATAGGG
The DNA here is from genome assembly GCF_022837055.1 of Prionailurus viverrinus. Classification (NCBI taxonomy): domain Eukaryota; kingdom Metazoa; phylum Chordata; class Mammalia; order Carnivora; family Felidae; genus Prionailurus; species Prionailurus viverrinus. The sequence continues at coordinate 93,764,103 of NC_062561.1, read as the reverse complement.
AGAAATGTGACAATTAAAATTGAAATCCAATGCTACATAAAGTGCCTAGTCCCATTGATGGCAAAAATAAACCCTCAGTAAGTTGAAATTATTAATAATGAGACTGTGAAGTTACTGAGAAATGCTCAATAATATTGACTGTTTACAAAGTTGTGATTCATTTCATGTAACAGATAAAGGTCTGAAATTGGGGGTAAAGCAAGTTCTATCTCTTAGCATGTGTGTATGTTTGTAAATTCAATAATACTTTTTTTGTTGATTTACACTGTGATTTTAAGAATATTTATCTTCTTTACTGATTATTTGTGGCTTTTATCTTACCTCACCCTAATTTTTGACCTACCCCATTCTTCCCCCTGCCTAGTTACCTACTGTATAACAACAGTTGATTCTGGTCACGAGGTTTTCACTAGAGTGGAGAATTTTAATGTAATGCAAACCATCATTTTATTTCCACAGATTTGCTTAAAGTAAGGCACACCATTGTATTTTGTAAAGTAATTTTTCCTTCACTGTGAGTTATACTTAAAACTGTGGCATTGAGGGGAACCTGAGCATCTGACTTTTGATTTTGGCTCAGGTCATGGTCCCAGGGTCATGGGATCAATCCCTGCATCAGGCTCTGCACTGAGAGTAGAGCGTACTTAGGATTCTGTTTGTCTGTCTGTCTGTCTCTCCCCCCCCCCGCCGCCCCTCCCCTGCTCTATCTCTCTCTCTCTGAAATAAAAACAAAAACAAAATAAAATAAACAATTTAAAAGAATTTAAAACTGTGGCATTGAACATGAGTATATTTAATATATTTCTTAGAGATTTTTTTAACATGGTATCATTTATTTGAGGAATAAAAAGTTTTGCTTTCTTCTCTAAGATGTTGTGATTTTTCTTTCAGAGATTTTACAAACTATCCAAATCTGGACTTGGGAGGTAGAGACTGTACATTGGAAAAATTTAAGCATATTTTTAATGGGAAAAAGAAATCTGATTTCATTTATGAAGTATCAAGAAGACAGGTTTCTAGAGATTTGAAAAATAAAATACATTTTAAAAGTTGGGAAAAATACAGATTGGGAAACAGTTTTATCTAAATTATTCTTTATTTTTTGCTGTAAATTGAACATAATAATATATTGAACTAGCTACTTAGGGAATATAGATTTTTGGTTAATACATTTTCATTTAGTTATTTTTATTAACACACTAATCATTTTATTAATGACAGGGAATCATCTATATTTATCTTTGTTGGAAAATCTTTTCAATATGCATAATGTATTTTTTGATCTCCGGGAAATATGATAATTAATATAATTGAGATATTTAAGGTTTTTTTGGTCAAGAGTATTTCCACACTTAAGGATCATCAGCCTTATTATCTATCTATTGTACAGGAATCTGGACTGACGATAAACTTCCCACAGGATATTTATATTGTATATTCAAGAAAGTCAAACTAGCTAAATTCTTAGGTGTGTGATTACTAGTTTAAATTACTAAGAGTGTCTTGGGATACCTGGGTGACTCGGTAGGGCATCTGACTCCATTTTGGCTCAGGTCATGATCCCAGGGTCATTGGAAAGAACCCTGTGTTGGGCTCCACACTAGGTGTGGAGCCTGCTTGGGATTCTCTCTCTGTGTCTCTCTGCCCTTCTCCCCTGCTCTCATACTCTCTCCCTCTCTAAAATTAAAAAAAAAAAAGTTAAAATATGAAGGTTAGGAGTATCTTTATATGTTTATGTATATGTGTGTGTAATATCTGTATAATTCCAATAATATCTAAAAGCAAGATATTAAACCTCTCTCAGCCTTAGCTTTTTCTGCAAAAAGAGGATATTGGTAAGGAAAGCCTTAGATCTCCAGCATAGGACATTGGGGAATAAAATCATCAGCATCAAAGACTTTGTAAAGCACAGCTCAGTTTAAGAGTGTGAATCATTGCTTGAAAAGTTATTTACAGTTAGGTCTTCATTTCCTTGGACATCCACAACCTTTGTATGAATCTTAATAACAACATGTGTGGCATTGCTAGAGCTGAGGGGTCATTATGTGTGAACTCATATGCCTACTTGATTCTGTACCCTTTCAAAGAAATAATCTTTGCATTCATTTGCTGCCTGGTTCTAGAAATGTTTGAATGAATGAATGAATGAATGAATGAATGATATTAAAGTAGAGGACAGAGGATTTATGGTACATCATTATTTCTGTCATTGACCATTTATCCATTTATTGTTTTATAGTCTCCAACCCACAAAAGGAATTGTGCAGGTTAAGATGGACTGAGTAATGGGAAGCATTAGGTTCCTAACTGGAGAGTTGGAGGATTCATTTAGGAAATTAATAAATGAAAAGAGGATGAGAAGAAAGAACAGGTTCTCTCTGAGAAGTATTAGTACCTCTGTCCTTGTCCAGGATACCATAATGGCTGGGTCTTTTCTTCCCAGTGAAATTTGAGCACCCACAGTGGGCACTGCATCATGAGTTCATCGTTGACTCCATAAATTTGGAGATAATTAGCAGGACTCATGGAAACTGTTCAGTATAATTTGGTTTAGATAAGGAAATGGAGGCTCTATGACCTAATATCTCACACCACCTTAATGGTACAGCTTAATTTGGTTACTCATCTCCCAGCGCCAGGGCTGTGTTCCAGCCATCCCATCTAATTTGACCAGGATAGTTTTTAGATAATTGCTTCTGTCTATTGAGCTAGAATGGTCAGCTGTGACAGCCAGTATGTACTTGTCTAATTTTTCAGAGCCTTGAAAATTGACACCTTCTTAGATGTATACACATCATTTCACTTTCTCTATGGATAGGAAATACGAAGAGAGCAAGACATGGTAGGTATTGCTAGAGAGTTTCTTTCCTATTGGACAGTCCCCCACTTGAATGACCGGGTAAGAACCTTAGAGCAAGTGGAAATAGGGAGACTATATAAATCTGTCTCCTTAAACCCAGCACAGAGAGTACAATGATGCAACTTTGATGGCTTCTGGAACATTTCACTGAAGTACATGTGAGATTTCCCTCATTATTAATGGAATATGGTTTACACAGTTTGGGAGAAGTCCATTAGCTCTGTCCAATTCTGCTTTTGTCTTTAAGGAAAAGTGTTTCTGTACCTCAAGCTGTGCTTGATTGTTCCTGCCTCTGTTTCTGTTGTCTGTCCATGAAAAGGCTGAGCAGAAAGTGAGTGTTCTGTAACAGGCAGCAGAAGAAAAGTTGGGCTTGCACACACTTTGGGGACTCTCAGCCTCACTCATGTGCAGTCAATATACAGAATTAGAGGCAGGGTTCTGAGAGAAAAGCATCACAGCTCTACCAGTGTCAGTCTTATCTACTGGGCTTAGATGCTGAAGCCAGATAGCTTCAGCTTGTGATAACAGTCATCTCACATGGTCCTACAAAAGATACCACAGGGTAATGTGACTGGTAAAATCATCTTTCCAGCTTGCAATGTTGAAGATCTCCTTCATAGACTTCTCAAACACGGTGGCCATTATTGGCACTCGTGAAGAGCTATAGTAGAGAGCATCCTCCCTGTGTTCAGATTCTTTGCCATATGACTTTGTAGCTCCTTCCACTAAAGACATAGAGTATATTTTTATGCCCCTTAACTTGGAATTTCTGTGTGGTTTGCTTGAGTCAGTGGGATGTTAGTGGGCATGATGTCATGAAAAGCATGGGAAGTATTATGCATTTGGTCTTGCTCTTTGCCATGATGGGAGAAGATGCCCATGTTTGCCATTGAGTCTGAGGAGGATGAAGAGAGACATGTGAAGTAGTCACCTTGGCTTAAATTAGGTAACTGCAGGCTGTGCACGTTCTCATGAGATAAACAAATACTTACTGTATGCTCCTGACATTTTGTGGTTGTTACACAACGTTATTGTGACTATAACTAACTGGTACAAATACAGGGAAGTAAAGTAACTGTTTGAATTTCTGTCCTAATTGGGATTTTTAAGCAGAAGAGTGACTATTAATAGTGACGTAGGATAACACATATATACAAGGACTGTCCTGGGTAAACCATCACACGTGACCGCTCAAAACCCAAGAATTTCTTCGCTTTTGCTAGCCCTAGAAGGATTCTTGATGTGTCATAGTAAATAAGTGAAGAATAAAGAAACATACTCTATTTTCACTCATTTTACTTATTTTGTTAAAGTGTACTCAAAATGTATTTGGCAGGAACAGAGCTGACCGCAAATGACTTGCACTTGATTAGGGGAGGGGAGAAATGAAAAAAATATAATTTTCTCATCTCTTGGCATGTGTGGATTTTGCAGTCGGAGTTATAACTTGGTCAGGCAGCCATGTCCACAACGCGTAGAAATTTGAAATCATCCAGGGGCATGGCTCACAGTGCTTATACCTTGCTACTGGTGTGCAGAAGTAGTTAATGACTTAGTAAGTGGGCCTCACCAGCTACTTTGCACTCTGTATACAACTTGGCCTACATGATCTTTTCAATTCCTTGTAACTCCTGTAAAATAGGTAAAAGGCTTCATTGTGGAAAACTGTGATCACCAAATGACAAAAACTGTAATGGAAAAACTGAAGAGGTGGCTCACTTGAAGTAGGCATGTAGAGGTAGGAAACAGAAAACTCTCCCCCACCCCCCGAAATAGAATTTTGGAGAAAGCCAGAAACTATAGAACTCTTTCTTTACAAATGTAGGAGTTAATCACTCAGGAGCAATGAAGATTTATAATTCTAACCAGTAGTGATACGCCCATGCACACTTGTATACACACAAACATATACATATGTACATATACATACATATCTGTGTTCCATCATGGTAGGCAGAGAGCCCTACATGGAAATGAGAAGACTAAAGATGGGACATACAGGCTGGTTCATGGTATTAAGCTTTTTCATCGAAGTAAAAACACATCCCCCAAAGTACACAAATAAATGAATCATCACAAAGCAAACGCATGTACGCGACTTACAATTAATAAGACCACTTGAGCAGGTTATAGGTTTGAATTCCCAGATATAAGATGTGCAATTAGATGTATGCAGCAACAGCTTTACTTAGCTTAAAAAAAATTTAAGCCAATCTGCAACTTCATTACAGAGACCTCAGACACTCCGATGCAGCTTCTGATGCCCCAAATCATTGCATGAGGATCCATGTAGGTCACCAGTTTGACAAAGACTAACACAAGTATGGATCACATCCACATAGGGAGACACCCACGCTTGGGGACTTTCAGCTGAACTACTTTGCTAGCCACGTAGCTCTATATTCTTTTGTCCTTAAATTTTAAGTTACACAATGAACAGTCCTGACAGTCATGCACACTGTGGTAAAGATATTCATGTATCAATATCCAATATATAATATTAATATAATATCAGGGTTGATGTTATAGAAAATAAAAGTTTCCTTCCTGTCTCCCAAAAGTCCTCCTAATACTTTTTTTAAAAGTTTATTTTGAGAGAGAGCACACATGTGAATGGGGGGCAGGCAGAGAGAGAGAGAGAGAGTCAGAGAGAGACAGACAGAGAATCCCAAGGATGCCACGCTGTCAGCACAGAGCCCAACTCAGGGCTTGAGCTCACCAACTGTGAGATCATGACCTGAGCTGAAATCAAGTGTTGGATACTGAACCAACTGAGCCACCCAGGAACCTTTTTATGCTTCTTATTAATAGACTGCTCCTCCTGGTGATCACCATCATGACTTTATTCCTGCAGGTTATTTTCTAAGTTTACATAAAAGAAAACTACACTGCATACCTTTGTGGCTGGCATCTTTTGCTTATCATCATACTTTCAGATCGATCGTATATTTTTTATCATATTTATGGTTAGTGTCTTATTGTATGCATATATTATATTCATCCTATTGCTGATTGACATTTGGATTGTTTCTAATTTATATAGCTTGAATAAATCACGTTTCCGTGCATGTTCTTGAAAATATCTTTCGGTACATATGTACATGCGATTCTGTTGGATATCTGCCTAGGAACGGCATTGTTTGGTCCTAGGGCAACCCCATGTGTAAGTAGCTATTGACAAACTTTTCCCAAGTGGCTACACCAATTTGTAGTTCTATTGATCCTAGGAAGTAGAGGATGAGAGTTCATCTTGATCCATATGTTCTACATGTAGGGGGCAGAAAAATTTTCCTTCTACCTTTCCAGGTTCTTTGGTTGGCCTAATTAATTGACTTAAGACAAATTAACAAGGGAAAAACAAATTTAATTGCATACTTATGGGAGCCCCATAAAAAATACGAGACTCCAAAGTTATCAAAGCAGGAGGCTTTTATAACTTTTAGATGAGGAAATAATAAATTTGTGAAGAATTGATAAGACTAAGGGGCTTGGGGCTTGCAGTAGTAAATTAGTGAGGAAGGAATAGGTTTGTTCATACAGCCTTCTCACTCGTAAATTCCTATCTTTGATGATAAGGATGGCCTGTACTCTCTTTGTGCAAGGGGGGCACCTTTCACATGGGAGACACATTTCCTGCTTCCAGGGAGACCAGGACCAGTGTCCTTCTTGCACTGTTTCTCAAGAACTTGAATTCAGAATAACCAATATCACAATCATCTGCATATGCTGCTCCCCTGCATAGAACATTTGATATTATCCATAATTTTTATTACTGCTACTCCTGTGGGTGTGTGGTGGTAATATTACATTTCTCATCTCCAGTTCTCTGTGAAGTCCTGAGGTCTAAGACCTTTTCAAATATGTATTGCCATTTGAATATCCTCTTTGGCGAAGCACCTGTTCACATGTTTTCTTTATTTCTATTGGAATATCAGTCTTCCTCTTTTTCATTGGTATGATGTCTTTCTAGATTCAGAAGGGGAATCCTTTGCTGGTTATAATAAGTACAACAGACATTCTCTCTCCTCTCTCTGGTTTGCTTTTTCACTGTCTCAGTGGCATCTTATAATGAACAGAATTTCTTCATTTTAATATCGTTCATTTTAGCAAAATTTTCCTTTATGGGTAGCACTTTTATTATGTTTATGGATTTTTTTTGTAATTCAGATTATGAAACTATTCTCCAGTATAAGCCAAGGGCTTCATCGTTTTATTACTTAAAAAAAAAATTAAACCCTGATAGGATAATAATCCCTTCTTGTTATTTTTCAGGAGTGGCTTGAATGTTTTCACATTTTGTAGTTTTCTTGTGAACTTTACAATTAGCTTGTCAGTTTCCCCAAACGATGCTTGCTTGGATTTTTACTGAGTTTGCTTTGAATCTATAGATCATTCTAAGGACAAATGACTGACACTTATTCTCACAGAACTCAGTTAATTGATTCATGAACATAAATATCTCTATGTCACTTTTTAAAAATTAATCTTAGTGATGATTTTTGGCTTTATGATTAGGGATCTTACATATGTTTTTATAGATTTTCCTAGGTATTTGATATTTTTGATGCTGCAGTAAATTACATCTGTTTTAAAATTTTATTTTCCAATTGTTGCTGCTATAGAAATACAAATTAATTTTTGGATATCAACAGTACATTTTTGGATATCACCAGTACATTTATTAACTTGATCATTTGTTTTCTTTTGAATTTTTGTATAGTAATCTGTCACTTATAAATAACAGTATTATTTCCTCCCTTCTGGTTCTGTTACCTTTTTTCTTCTTTTCTTGACTTATTACACTGAGAAGGAACTTCAGTGCTGTGTTCAATACAATGGTGGTGTTAATCAACATTCTGGTATCATTTCTGATTTTATGAGGCAAAATTTTTAACATTTTTCTACTGAGGTGATTTTACCGTAGGTTGTTTGCATGTATATGCTTCCTCCTTGCTCAAATCAAGAAATTTCCCTTTGGTTGTTAGTTTGCTCATTGTTTTGTTTTTCATTAGTATGAATGGGTGTTAAATTCTTTCAAATGCTCTTTCTGTATGTATCAGTTGAGATGACTTCCCCCCCTTGTCTATTCTCTTAATGAAGTGAATTAGATTGATTATTTTCAAATGTTGAACCAACTTTTCTTTTCCAGAGTAAGTCTGATCTCTTTATGACATATTAGCCTTTTTATATATTGCTGATTTTGATCTTTCACAAATATTTTTCAACCAATAATTATTAAATATGTATCTTAACTTTGCTTCCTTTTAATATGCATGACTAGTTTTGATAAGATTATGCCAGGCTTTTAAAATGATCCAGAAAGTTTTTCCTCTTTTTTCTGTTTGGAAAAGTTTGAGTAAGATGGGTGGTAGTTTTTCCTTAAATAGTTGTTGAATTCATTGATAAAGCCATCTGGACCCAGATTTTTCCTCATGGCTATGTTTTTAATTATAGATTCAATTACCTTATAGTTACAGGGTAGTCATTTTTTTCTTTTTGTTAAAAGATTTTTCCAGGAATTTTTACTTATCTGAAATTTGATAAGCATTGGTATCAAAATCTTGGTAATAGCCTCTTCTTATCTTTTTAATATTTGCAGTATCTGACCCATAACCTCTTCTCATCCTCTGTATTGCTTTTTTTTCTTTCTCTCCTATTTATTAATTCACTTTCACTAAGCTTTAATCACTTTGATTCATGTTTTTAAGACACTATTTTTTAACTTTGATTATCTTCATTATATTTTTTTATTTAATTTTTTTGAGAGAGAGAGCACACAAGCAGGGGAGAGAGGCAGGAGGTAGAGAGAGAAAGAGAGAGAGAGAGAGAGAGAGAGAGAGAGAGAGAGATTCTCAAGCATGCTCCATGCTCAGCGTGGAGACCAATGGAAGGCTTGATCCCACAACCCTGGGATCTTGACCTGAGCCACAATCAAGAGTTGGATGCTCAACCGACGGAGCCACCCAGGCGCCCCTGATTATCTTAATTATAATTTTAGTTCCTATTTTATTTCTTTCTGCTCTTTTTTGTGACCTGATTTCTCTTCTTAAGTTTGATATGCATGCATGACTTTTCTAACTTCTGAACATAGAGGACTATAATGAAGATTTTTTAAAGCATGTTTCTTTTCTAATGAGAGCTATAAATATATGAAAAAAATGTAAGGCTATATACATGAGAAGCTATATCAATTCTTTTTCTTCTAAGATCCCTTTGCCTGTATTCTATAAATGTTGTTCTTTTTTATATTAATTTATTTTAAATAGGCTTCATTTCCATTGCAATTTTTTAATTTTATTTTATTTTAGAGACAGAGAAAGAGAGTTCAAGTGGGAGAGAGGAGCAGAGGGAGAGAGAGAATCTTAAGCAGGCTCCACACTCAGCACAGAACTCAGTGACGGGCTTGATACCATGATCCTGGGATCATGACCTGAAAGAAAATCAAGAGTCAGACGCTCATAGGACTGAGACACCCAGGTGCCTCATGATTTCTTTTTTGTTTCATGGTTTATTTATCCATGTTATGGTTACCCTCTAATGAATGGAGATCTTTCAGTTAACATTTTTAAAGTTATTTCTAGCTTAATTCCACTGCAATCAGAGAGGATACCTGTATGATTCCAATCATTTGACAGTTCTGGAGACTTTTTGCAGGCAACGTAAGATAAGTGTTCTCCAGTCTTTGCAAATAATGCCTACTTCTTTTTTTTTCTAAAAATTTTTTAGTTTATTTATTTTTTGAGAGAGAGAGAGCAGAGGAGGGGGCAGAGAGAGAGGGAGAGAGAGAATCCCAAGCAGACTCTGTAGGGCTCAAACTCACAAACTGTGAGATCATGACCTGAGCCAAAATCAAGAGCCAGATGCTTAACCACCTGAGCCACCCAGGTGCCCCAATAATTTCTACTTTCAGTACTAGGCATTCACTTCTGTCTGGCTTACTCATTGTGTTGGTCAAATCTTTCATAGGATTTTTGAATTATTTTTTTCAATCTGCTTGATCTCAGTGACTACTAAGTGTGTTAAAGTCTCTAACTACAATCACAGATTTCTCTTTTCTTCCTATTTTTATTTTATATGTTATAGGTTTAGATGCTCTCTTATTAAAGGCACATGTATTTGTAATTATTAACTCTTCCTGGTGACTTGATGGTTTTATCATTATAAAATGTTCCTCTTTATCTCAACTAATGCTTTTTCCCTTACAGCAAACTCTCTTTGGTTAGTATAGGTACACTAGCTTTGTTAAGTATTCTTTATGGCAGATTTTAAAAATATTTTTAGTTTAAATATCTGATATCCTTTCACTTTTCAGTTGTATCTAAAAGCAGCATATAGTTGGGTTTAATATTTTGAAATATGTTGATGATCTTTTTAAAATTTGGATGTTTAGGGGCACCTGGCTGACTCAGTCAGTAGAGCATGCGACTCTTGATCTTGGGGTTGTGAGTTTGAGCACCCACTTTGGGTATAAAGATTGCTTAAAATTAAAATATTAAAAAATTTTTTGGATATTTAGCACACTTAAATTTAATATGATTATTTTTATGTGTGATTTTAAATCTTCCTTCTCATCCTTCATATTTGATAAGGTTCACTTTCTTTTCTCTTGACTTCTTCTGGATTAATTATTATTATCTCCTTTTATCCTCTATGAATTTGTTATTTATCCATGATTTTATTTTTCTTTTAAGAGTTAACCCAGTGATTACAGTGTGTGTCATTCACTTCTCAGTCCTTAGTACAAATTTGTACTTTCTCTCTTTCCTGAAAATGTAAGGATTTTAAAATTCTTTAATTCTCTTTATTCCCTTTCTGTGTTATGCTATTGTTTTGGGTGTGTATTCATTAAATATATGTTTAAATCCCACAATGAATCATTATTAATAGTTTCTCCTGTTAATGGTAATTCAAGTTCTCATGCATTATTCTTTTACATTACTCTTCATTCTTTTTATCTTTGAGTTTCTCCCTAGCATTGAACTTTCCTTCAGAAGTATTTCTTTTATTCTTTCTAGAAAAATGTTTTCTTTTACATTTATCTTTGAAGGAAAACATTTGCTTATTTTGAAATATTATATTGGCAGTTATAGTTTCTTTGCTTCCTTCGAAGTGAGCTATCAGTTATCTTTTTACTTCTTTGAAGATAATTTATCTTTTATAACCCCAGCTTTTAAAAATAATCTTTTCAAAAATTGTATAGCTTTATGTGATGCATTTTAGTGTTGTTTTCTTTTAAATTCGCCTTCATCATGCTTGACATTCAGAGGCTTCTTAGATTTGTGACTGAATAGGTTTTCTTAGTTATTATATTTTAAAATATTGCTTCTCTTCCATTTTCTTTTATCTCCTTATTTGGGGTTCTAATTATATGCATGTTAGATTTTTTTTAAACAATTTAACGTTTTTGCGGTTTTTTTGTGTGTTTTTTTTTTGTTTTTTGTTTTTTTTGAGACAGGGAGAGACAGAGCATGAACAGGGGAGGGTCAGAGAAAGGGAGACATAGAATCTGAAACAGGCTCCAGGCTCTGAGCTGTCAGCCCAGAGCCTGATGTGAGGCTCGAACTCACCGACTGTGAAATCATGACCTGAGCCGAAGTCGGCTGCTCAACCGACTGAGCCACCCAGGCACCCCCGATTTTTTTCACTGCAGTACTCTTACATTCCTTTTTTGAATATACTGTCATATACTTTTTTCCATGTTTTTTCTCTTAAAAAAAATTGATCCTCCATTATGGATATTTTCCTGACATTTATTCCAATTCACTAATTCTCCCTGTCATGATATCTAATCTGCTTTTAATTCTATCTTTTTATTTGTTAATATCAGTTATTTGGTTTTCCTTTTTTCAGGATTTTTAATTGATTCTTTTCTTCTTTAAGAACAAATCTTAATCTTGCCTTCAGTTTTTCAAACATATATAGTTAATTTATAATCTGTCTGATAACCCCTTTGTGGGTTCATTTCTATCACCTGTTGTTTTTCTTCACTTTATAATATGTTTTTTCTCCTCTATAGCTGGTGATTTAATTTTTTTTAATTTTAGAGAGACAGTGTATACAAGAGGAGGGAGAGGGGAGTCATGGGAGAGAAAGAATCCCAAGCAGGCTCTGTGATGTCAACACAGAGTCCAATGCAGGGCTCAATCCCACAAACTGTGAGATCATGACCTAAGCCAAACTCAAGATTCAGACACTCAACAAACTGAGCCACTCAGGTGCTCCAGCAGCTGGTGGTTTTTAAAATTGTGTTCAATTTATGTGAAATTTGGCATATGAAATGATTTAGAGATAATGTACAACCTAAAACTTATTTTCTGTTTTATCATCCTTTGCTCAAGATTTATTTTTCATTCTCACAGAAAGTTATAAACTCAACCACATCTGGATCATCTTAATCCAATTAGAATTAGAAATGATATCAATCTGGGACTTAGGTTCTGAAACAGGGTCAATTTCTAGTTCACCTCTCTTGCTAAGGTGTCACTCTCCCTTTCCTCCTTTATATACCCTGAAGTCAAATTCATGTCATTCTTTCCCTGCGATTATCAAAAGTTCCGCTCAGCTCTTTGTGTCTCAACAGACTCTTGAAGAATTAGCAGACAGCTTGGACAAAATCAGCTCACAATGCTCTGCTCAATTATCTACTTTTCTTTGTCTCCCAGACATTAACCTATAATTCTTTGCTTTTTTTAATCCTTGATATCTATAAATGGATGTCATCTTATAATTTTTTTCTAGCCATAGTTTCATGAACAAGGTTGGTCAAATTTCATTGTCCCCCATTACTGGAAACAGAACTTGGTGTTTAGTGAGATTTTGATTGTGAGAAAGAATAATGGCCTGAGCATGACATGAAAGGAGTCAAATTTGGTAATATTGGCAGAACTCGACTAACTGGTCTAGAATAGAATGCTGTTTGAAGAGAAAAGGAGAGCCACTGTCCACTGGAGCTACATGATGGGTGGGTTTCAGGTGCATAGTTAGAAGCTTGGACTTTATCCTGCTGGTGAGTGGTGAGACGCTCAGGATTTAGGAGTGGGGGAGAGAAATGATTTAAGTGGCATTTTAGAAGGATGAATCTTACAGATTACTGTCTTGCATGCACTGATATCACAGAATATTGAATCTGATGCCAAGAAAAGACCTTAGTCTCACAGGAAGAACTATATTTTGAATACCACCATCAGTTCTTGTAGCTATTCTTACCCAAAACTTATTTTCTAGAGGCATCCCTTATTTTAGACTTGGGCACCAGAAGTAATTTTGGTCGATGGGCTGTTCTCAATATTTATATCATGTTAAAAGTCAAATAGCCACTGGGGAGAGAGGTTATGTGCTTCCTTACACAGTGGAAATCTCAAAGGTCCTAAAAACAGATGTGTCTAACCTATAGATTGGATCCTTGGACACCTGCAGCTGCCTTCACAGCACTGACTTAAGTAATTAAAAGAAAATCATTGAGCCTTTGTGATGCTTTGTGCCTCCCGCTCATGGCAGATTGTAAATCCTATTTACATTGCACATCTCCCTTCCTTCATCAGGAAGACTCCATTGCTTTGGAACTGAGAATTTCAGAGCTATAAGGAACATTAAAACTCATCTTTGTTCACCCGCCTTAGTTTACAGATCTGGAACCGAAGCCCAGATTGTCAGTGGAACTTATCCAAAGTCGCACAGCTGGTTAATGAAAGAGCTGGAAATACAACCAGAATCATTTGGATCCAAGCCCTCTAGAGTACTTTTCATTCCAAAACAGATTTTAAAAGATCTAACAGGTTACATGCAACTATAAATATATAAATCACAAGGCTAAATAGCAGATATATAGTTCACAGATAGGAGAATACTTACTAATGTTTTACATTTTTGTACAAAAGAAATACATGGACCAGCTAAGGGCTTTAGGGTACGCCCCAAATAATCTACATTATATTGTAATGTGTGCATTTGTCTCTGGTCAAGGGAAGGTTGTCTTCCCAATTCCCAAAGGAGTTCATGAGTCAGAAAAGATGAAGAATCACAACTTAAAACTTCTTAGATGATTGGAGTTAATATGTAGCATCCATTCGTTCGACTCTGTGCCAGATACTTTAGGAGAGACTCAGGATTCAAAGGTAAATGTAAGAAGAACCGTACATTCTTCTGGGGAGATAAATTGTCGTGTAGCAAATAAGTGATACAAATTGCTGGTTAGAGGGGTGCCTGGGTGGCTCAGTTGTTTGAGCATCCGACTTTGGCTCAGGTCATGATATCATGGTTTGTGAGTTCTAGCCCCGTGTCGGGCTCTGCGCTGACAGCCGGAGCCTGGAGCCTGCTTTGGATTCTGTGTCTCCTCCTCTCTCTCTGCCCCTCCCCCAATTGTGCTCTGTCTCTCTGTCTCTCAAAAATAAATAAATGTAAAAAAAAATACTGGTTAGATGATTTGTTTCCCAGTTCATTTCTTTATCAGACCAAGATCACTGTGAGAGACTGTATAGAAAACTGGAGCAATCATAGAATTAATGTAATTCTGAGATTTCTACCTTGAGTCATGTGGATATATCTGACATTATCCAGATACATTTCACCCAAACTCTGCAGAGCCACAGTTCTGAATTCCTACATAACAGACCCATTTCTGGATCTCCTATCTGGTACACTGTAGGGCATACTGGAGGTTCCTAATAATGGGTTGAAACTCTTGCCCATATTTTCTTAAATCATTGACCCATGGACTCCACCTTACTGCCTTACAGAGAAGTTAGCAAGTTAGTTGATTTTTTCCTTAGGGATAATTGAAGAATTTTTATTTTGCTATGGATGGGCTATGGCAGTCAAGAAGCTAATGGCTTCAATGGTGAATTGCAACATCAGAATGGTCATTCAGCACAGTGAACATGCTTGGGCAGTTTTTAACTACATCCAACACAACATTTCTTAAATCCACAATGCCAGTAGCTTCAGCTTGTTTGGGTGCCAAAGTATCCCAAATTGCTAGTTTTATGAAGATAATAAAAATAACACTAAAACCCAAATACTTTTCATGCTTTTCTCTGTTGCTGAAAAATACAGTGAAGGAATACATAACAAATGTGCGTTTAATAATCAGAGTCCGTGAAATTGCAGAGAATTTCCCATGAATAAAAGTGACATTTTCCTATACCCTTAAGGGTAAAAAGTATGGAGTAAAAAAAGGAGAATACCAGTGAATGCTTTCAGAGAAATTTTTTTCCAAGAATGGTGCTGGATTCATGGTACACCTGGTAGAGAACTTGTGTAAACTTATGAGGACAAAAATCTTCTTTGGACTTCCAAACCCCATCCCATTTTGGAAAACTAAAAAAACAGTGCCCTAGTTTCCTTGCTATCATTTAACATCATGGAAGTAAAGAACAGCTGTTCTGATTTACCTTTATTCTGAGTTCAGCATGAGTCTGGCTCCTGAAACAAGCACCCATTGAGTAGTGCTAGCTGTGAAGTCAAGGATTAAAAAAAACAAACAAACCCATATTCCACCTATTTTAAGACCAAAAATCCAGTGGCAATAAAGCGATTTCCTCAGCTTCATCATTAGATTGAGCTGCAATGCAATTACACTTTAAAAAAATTGAGTAAAGTGTAATTTGTATACAGTAAAATGCACCCGTGTTAAGTAATATAAATGTAAGACTTAGAGCAATAAAACTCTTGGTAGAAAACAGGACGGATCCTTTACAATATTGGATTTGGCAGTGATTTCTTGGATATGACACGAAAGAGCACAGGTAACAAAAAATGGACAAATGGACTTAGTGAAAATTTAAACATTTTGTGCATCAGAAGACACTATCAGCAGTGTGAAAAGACAACCCACAGAGTGGGGGAAAATATTTGCAAATCCTATATTTGATAGGAAATCATATCTGGAATATGAAGTGTCTGGGTTGCTCAATTGGTTCAGTGTCTGACTCTTGATTTCCACTCAGGTCATGATCCCACGGCCGTGCAATTGAGCCCCACATCAGGCTCTGCACTGAGTGTGGAGCCTGCTTGAGATTCTCTCTCTCTCTCTCTCTCTCTCTCTCTCTCCCTCCCTCCCTCCCTCCCTCCCTTCCTCTGCTCCTTTCCCCTGCTCACTTATGCTCACTTTCTAATATATACATATATATTATATGGAAGTTATAGACAACTCCTAAAACATATATATATATATATATATATATATATATAATTACATATATGTGGAATGTATAGAGAACTCCTAAAAGTTAACAAGAAAACACAACCCAATTCAGAAGTGGAAAAGGACCTAAACAGACTTCTCTCCAAAGAAGACACAGAAATGGCCAGTCTAAGACTTGATGCATGCACTCATGTAAGCACCGTCCAAATCAAGATATAGGACATGCCCACCCGCCCAAGAAGGTTCTGTCATACCCCTTTGGAATCATTTCTTGTCCTTCCCTGCCTTAGGCAACCACTGATCTAATTTTATCACTATGGATTAACTTTGCCTCTCATGAATGGAACCATAATATGGACTCTTTTGTGCCTGGCTCTTGCTGCTCAGCCTAATATATTTAAGATTCGTCCATGATTCTGTGCATATAGTTCATTTCTTCCTTTTGCCAAGCAGTATTTAATTTATGAATATACCACAACTTGTTTATAAATCTGTCTGTTGGTTGATTTTCCCTCCCAGTTTTTGGCTTCTATGAACATTTATATAAAAGTGTTTTGTGGACATCTAGTTTTCATTTTTGAAGGTATATAATTAGCAGTGGAACTTCTGGATTATTTCATAACATATATGTTTAACTTGAGAGGAAAATGTCCAGACGTTTTCCAAGGTAATTGTACATACAAAGTTGAGTTCATCACTGTTTTATTTTATGGTTCTTGCTCTTCATGTCCTGTCTGTGAAATCCTCACCTAACCTAAGGTCCAAGATACTTTCTACTCTATTGTATTTGAGCCATTTCACAGTTTTATTTCTTGTGTTTGAGGACTTGATCAATTTCTAGTTAATTGTCATACGTGGTCTGAAGTGGAAAGGCCAGTATTACTTTTTTTTAATTTTTGTTTTTAATGTTTATTTCTGAGAGAGAGGAAGAGACAGAGCACGAGTGGGGGAGGGGCAGAGAGAAGGAGACATAGAATCCGAAGCAGGTTCCAGGCTCTGAGCTGTCAGCACAGAGCCCGATGCGGGGCTTGAATTCATGAACCGTGAGATCATGACCCAAGCTGAAGTTGGACGCTGAACTGACTGAGCCACCCAGGTGCCCCTCAGTGTTACTTTTTGAATGTGGATATCCAGTTGTTCACCTTCATTTGTTGAGAATTTATCCTTTCTTCATTTAATTATCTTTGTGCACATACATATATAGCACATGTACATGTGTGTGTGTGTGTTTACATCTATATATTACAGATATTGTCTCTGAATATTTATAAATTTATTTATGGATCCTGATTTGTTCCCTTGTTTTATATGTTATATCACAATGCTATTAGAACACTGACTTCACATAAACCTGTTCTTCTTTGTCAATATTATTTTGGCAGTTTGCATTGTATTGCCCTTATACATTTTTTAATCAACTCATCAGAAATACCTGGCTGGGCTTTTAATGGATTAGCATTGAGTCTGTAGATGAATTCAGGGAGAGTTAATGACTTAACACCATATTGAGTACTCCATGCATGAGTATACTATACTTGAAAGACTAGAGAACCAGAAAGTTGAGTGCTTTGGACAGTCATACAGTCAGTTGAAGGCAGAAATGGAGGGTGATGAACACACCAGACAGTCAGTAGTACACTGCTGGGTCATTCAGCCCAACATCCTTAGTGTAGTATATACTGTAGTATAGACAGTAATATGCCTTCAGCGGTTTCATGTCTGATTTGGGTATTTGTTCCTCTCTTGCCTCTTACAGGGCACTTGTCCTGGGCAGAGTATTTCTCCTTACCTCTTGGAGTCACTTTCGAAACATTATTTCAGTTACAGTGAAAAAGTGATTTCTCTTTATGCAGCTGCACTAAGGTGAAATGAAAATATAGTGCTGTTGGAAGGGTTTCAAGACACACTGTTATCAGAATGTGTCTCCCATGGTCTTAACTTGATCCCAAAATGGATGGACTGGAGACAACTAGTGTAATGATAGTGAACTGCCGTGTGCGTTAGTGAAGAACTGAATTGTCCACACAAAGTTTTCAGCATTGCTTCACCGGCCCCTTATTTATTTATTTATTTATTTATTTATTTATTTATTTAATCAATATTTATTTCTGAGAAAGAGAGAGAGACAGAGAGAGACAGAATGTGAGTGGGGAAGGGGCAGAGAGAGAGGGAGACACAGAATCGGAAGCAGGATCCAGGCTTCGAGCTGGAACCCAATGCAGGGCTTGAACACAGAACCCAATGCAGGGCTTGAACCCACGAACCAGGAAATCATGACCTGAGCCAAATTTGGACACTTAACTGACTGAGCCACCCAGGCACCCCTTCTTTAGATCTAGGGGCAGGGGTGCAGGGGGATGAGAAAACACAAATTATCAATGCCATTGTACAGAAGAGCAACCTGCTTTCTTCTTCATGGCTGAAAGTTTCAGTTTTCACCCAAAGATATTTTTTAAAATATATATATATACTTTCTTTAATTCATCTGATTAAAATTTATTTCTTAACATCCCAGAGAATCCTAGTTCTTCCCTTTTTTCTTTAGGTGGGCTTACTTCAGCACCTGATTTTTTTTTTTTTTTTTTTTGTAATCTCTCTTCTGATTTTGGAAGAAACTCAACAAATCAGGTAGTTTCTCTGGGTTTCTGCTTTAATACCTTATACAATGATTGTTAGAAGGTGGCAAGGGGATAGGAAGCTATCCTCCACACTGGGAAGGCACTTTGAGGTTTCAAAGTAGAAGTAGAATTTAGAAATTGATCACTTACATACAATACCCAGTGCTCATCACAATAGGTGATGCCCATCACCTATTTGACCATCCCCCACCCAATTCCCCTCTGGTAGCCATGGTTGCTCTTTAGAGTTAAGAGTCTGTTTTATGGTTTTACACAGTTGTATTCAGGGTAATTTACAGGGGCAATTGGCCAGGCCACGAGCCAGGCACTGTGAAGCTATTCTCGGCCAAGTGCAGACCTTACTCTGTGGATTTTATAATGCAAGGGGATGTACAGAGGTCATTGTGAGTGAGGTCAAAGGGTAGTTATCTAAAGCAGTGTCAGTTTTGCACCACATGGGAGATCAGAAGGAGCCTTCCCACATTCTGGTCACAGCAAACATTAACCTCCACAGGCCTGGAACATGTAGCCCTGAGGGAGGTCACTGGGCAGACATGGACAAGTTGGAGTGCCAATCATGGAGTCAGTATTGTTAGAATTCCTACAGTTGATTTTTTTTAAGTTTATTTATTTATTTTAAGAGAGAGAGAGAGAGAGAGAGAGAGAGAGAGAGAGAGAATCTTAAGTAGACTCTGTGCTGTCAGTGCAGAAACTGATGTGGGCTCGAACTTCATGAACTCATGAAATCATGAACTCAGGTGATATCATGACCTGAGCCAAAATCAAGAGTCAGATGCTTAACCAACTGAGCCACCCAGGTGCCCCTCCTACAGCTGAATCTTCAGTGTGATTGAACATGAAACATGCCACCAAATGGCCCTGAGCCTTCATGCTGTTGTTCTATGGAACATAGCATGTGACATATTCCAAAAAGACACAAAAATGGCTCCCCAGGCTTAATGGAGCCACAGAGCCCTCTACCAGAAGGTCTTCTTCAATGGAGGAGTGAGGCAAAGCATTTACTCCACAGAGA
The DNA here is from genome assembly GCF_022837055.1 of Prionailurus viverrinus. NCBI lineage: Eukaryota > Metazoa > Chordata > Mammalia > Carnivora > Felidae > Prionailurus > Prionailurus viverrinus. The sequence continues at coordinate 93,744,451 of NC_062561.1, read as the reverse complement.
ACAAAATTTCCTAAAACCTCTCTTGAAGCATGTTGCTCACCAAGTCCGACATGACCCAGTTGTGTTTTCTTCCCTTCCCATCTTTTCTTGTCTTACTCCTGAATCTTTACTTCTCTGCATGCCTCCACATCTACTCTTAGAACCATCTACCCCCTTCTCAGGGCTTGTTTCCTCATTTCTGCTTCTTTTCATTGCCCTTGGAGGCACAACAGTGGACCCACACATTCAAGCTCCTTCTTAGAAACTGAGAAAGATAAAAAGTTTGGGAAATTTATGGATATTTTAACTTTGATACCTCCCTGATGGAAGAATCCAGCTGTACTCTGTGACTAAGTTGCCTAGAACAAAGGGGTCATTACCAGAAACTGAGTTCACCTCTTGTTGGGTGTCCAGCCAAAAGATACAACCAAGCCAAATTACAGGAAAAGAAAGGTTTTTACTTGCAACAAGTAACAGAGGACATTGGGGATATTTCCCAAAGAAGTGTCTCCTCAGATAACAAAACTTGGGAAGTTTTCAGCAAAGTCTGCATGCATATTGACAAAGAGACTTGTGCACTGAGAGATTCAGCATGAAATTGGGGCAAAAGTCATCTTCTAATGACAGAGTCCAGGTCTTAGTTGATCAGAGTCGCAAGGGCCAGCGGGGATCAGCACCGTAAATTCTCTGGCTTCAGTTAGTCTGCAGTTTGGGTGCTCAAAGTGGGTTTAATTCTGCCAAAAAGGCTCAAGAATGTACGTTTGGTAAATCTTTGCTTTTGAGATAGCACTGGGGGTTCTATCACTGATTTACCATCTCTGATATGGTCAGGCTATCTCCTGGCCTGATAAAGACTGTATTTGCATCCCCTTGTTCCCTTAAAATCATTAACTACTGATGGTTTCACATTTATTTGTAACTCTGGCACCTCCTAGAAAGTTCTGCATGTAGTGTGCTTGGGTAAGTAATGCTGGTCAGGCATAGATCATGAAAATGGCCAAAGCCTAAAATGACTTCTCTGGTGTCCAGAAAGCCATGTCTCATCTTTCTTTTCCTAGGTACTCCTAAATCCTTTTGTTTCTCAGCCTCTGAAAATGTGGGGATCTATGGGAGACCTGGTCTTATAGTTAGACATCCAGCCCCCAACCTGAGCTCTTGCCAGATATAAAGGTCTGTGCCATTGAATATGCATAACCAACTCGAGACCTGGTTTTGTCACCTGAAAAATGGTGATCATTTATCTAACAAATTCCACTAGTCAGTACATATACAGAAATTTTTAAGATTGACTTCTTCCATGGAGGGGATGATATTGTTGAATCGAAGGGTATAAACTATAATCATAATGACTTCATTGGTGCCATTGTAAAGGAGTTAAGGGTGGAAGAGAGAAACCAGCAAATGCGGCAGCCCCCATTCCTGGGGAAGCCATGACATGTTTTGAATTGGTACTGATATTTGTCCCATTGTGAAAGGTGGGGATTTAATTACCAAGAGGAAACACTGTTCCTGTTCACCAGGCATACATTCAGATGCCTTTGGGGGCCAGGCAAGTGATATAAATAAGCAAAGAGGAGCGGGGTAGGCGGGATACTAAAGGAGCCTGTGGCAAACTGGAGAGTGTGTGCCGGTTCAAAGCTGTTCAAGCTCAAAACAATTTTTTAAAAACTCATTGGACCAAACAAACAGAAATCTGTAGGCAGAGAGTGGTGATTCTATGCATAATGTGTTCGAGGAACACATTGTAGGATGCCTGGGGGTGGGGCATAGGGGCAGTTAGCACAGTTGGGGGAAAGTGCAAAGGAGAACATACATCTGGAAGTAGATGTGAAGGGCCTTCTGTGTTGGCCTAAGGAGTCTGGATTTTATCTTGTATATAGCAGGGAGGCAACTGAGTTCTTCAATTAGGTAGAGTGACATAATAAAGTTTGTTTTATAAGGTATCATCCTTAAGAGAATAAGGAGAGGGGCATCTGGATGGCTCTGTTGGTCAAGTGTCTGACTCTTGGTTTCAGCTCAGGCCATGATCTCACAGTTCATGGGGTCAAGCCCCATGTCGGGCTCTGTGCTGACAGCATGGAACCTGCTTGGGATTCTCTCCTCTTTCTATGCCCCTCCCCCACTTTTCTGTGTCTCAAAATAAATATTTTTTTTTTTTAAAGAGGAAGGAGGGGCACCTGGGTGGCTCAGTTGGTTAAGCGTCTGACTCTGGCTCAGGTCATGATCTCACAGTTGGTAGGTTCGAGCCCCATGAGCTGTGTTGACAGCTCAGAGCCTGGAGTCTGCTTTGGATTCTGTGTGTGTGTCTCTCTCTCTGCCCCTGCCCCACTCACACTCTGTCTTTATCTCTCAAAAATAAATAAACGTTAAAAATTAAAAAAATAAAGAGTAAGGAGAGTGGACTGGATGTTGAGAGCTCAGACACTTTGCACAAATCCATGTGAGCAGTGATGAGGCCTGAACCAGGGCAGTGACAGTGACATTGGAAGAGGGGGCTTAGGAAAAGGATAGACTTCTGATGCAGAATGAAGCCAGTCTCCCAGGGGCTCTTTCAAAGGGATAACGTGAGTGAAAGCCATTTGTAGCCAGCACAGTGTGGTGCAGGTGGGAGGTGATATTAGCCCCCCTGGAGTGTAGCTGGTATCAGTGTTGGACAGCCTTATTGGACAGTTCCCTGCTTTCATTGTCATGGCCTCTTGGTCACTCAGGGGTTGGGGTGAGGAGGAGGTATGGGACTGGATGCCTCTGAGACTGACCTCTATTCTGCAGAAGACGGGTCCTGCCCAGCCTAAGCTTGGCCATTTCTCCTGGATCTGAATGCTCAGGTCTTCCTGCTGCCCGCATGGATGGCTTTTTCTATGAGCATTCCATTTTCTTCACGAAGAGAAAAAGCTACAGAGAACAGACACTTAAATCTGCAGGAATGTTACTCTGTATACATAAAAAAAAAAAAAGATAACAACACTAATACATCTTACAACTTCTAGCCAGGATCTGTTAGGTTGCTGCTATAGCAACCCCAACAGAAAGGATTCAACAAACCCCCACCCGATCCCCTCCTGAATCCGTATACCTGACAGTCACCCTCCCGGTGAGGCTGTCTCTCTTACATTACACCCACTAAGTGAAGATCCAAAGCAAAGAGACAGAAAATAACATCTTCTAACAATCTGCTTGTCATTTAGAAAAAGCTCCCCATATAAATGTCATGGAAACAAGCTGTTCTCGCAGAAAGAAAAGAAGAAAGCCCGGCCTCACTTGATTCCTTTTCAATTTTAATCTTCCTAATAAAAGGGTAACAGAAAGCAAATGTTAAGTGTTTGAAAGCAAATATCTCTGGAGCGTGGCCTCGGCAGGGTTCAGCCGTGTTCAGCCTTCTGGTAGGCTCCAAGCAGCAGGAGCCCCAGATCAAGCTCTCTGTGTGAAGATAAACTGACTGCTCAAGATGCCATCCATAGAACACTGAGAACTCAAAACAGGCTGACATGAGACAATGAGTATTTTTCTCCTAATTGGGACCAGGGATTCTTGCTAGGATACTGGCTTGCAAAGCCAATGCATTTCTGCTCAGCTAACAAACATTCATCGCCACATAGTATGGACAATGCATAGTGCTTTGATTCTTTGAGGGATCCCCAGATAAACACGATATCGTTCTCTGTTCAAGGGTGAGAGATCTTCCATGTCTCAGCTACAGCAGGAGGCAGGTTGTGTTAAGCACACAAGGACAGTGTTGCAGAAGCTGGGAGCCCAGAAGAAGGAGCCTCAATTTTCAGCTGGGATTAGTGGGGGATGCTACAGAGGAAGCAGCCTTTGAATTGAGTCCCAGAGGGAGAGTTAAGATTAGAATAGCAGGATTAGGGGAAGAGAAGAGAATTCCAAGAAATACATTAAATGAAAGCAAGGTCAAGAAAGTGAAAGGGTAAGATATGGGGTGAAATAATGGAAGGTCTTGAATAACCGATATGCACAGTCATATCTGGACTGCAATGGTTTAGAAACATCTAGGGTATGTGTGGTTAGCCAATATCCACACCCTAGAATCCACTGATTTTCTTAGAGATATAGAAGCTTCTTGAGAAAGGAACTTGAATCTTGTTTCTGCTTAAAGTTGACCTATATAGATATGCATAGCAAAGAGATGGGAGAGACCATCAAGAAACTAGATTTTAGAAAGGAACTGCAGAGCTTTTAGAAAAGAAACCCCAGGAAGGTAAGCATGGTGAGTTAGACTCTGCATAATGTTCTGGAGGTCAGAGAGGAAACCTAAAAAGAACAAAGGAGATTGTCAAATTTTACATCATGAGAACCAAGAAATTCTACTATATAACTCTTCTAAAAGAGAATATTAGAAAAGAGAGGTTTTTATTTCCTCTTCACTTCACAGGAAATCACCTCTGTGAGTAGTCATGGCAGGGAACCATTACAGAACAACCAGCAAGAATTTAAGAAGGAGATCCATGATACCATGATGGCCATGTTTGGGGAGGAAAGCAATGCCATGGTGGCACCAATGCAAACAGCAGCCAGAGAGACTGCATGTATTTGAGTTCTGAGAGGACTAGGAATCCAGAGAAGGATCCCTGAAAGATAATGGCTCTGCACTGGTATTCATCCAATCAAAAAATCCTGTAATACTCGAGAATGATAGGTTTAATACTTGAACACATGACCTGATGACATACAAGGAATATTTGGGGCTGTGTAAAGAATTTTGGGTTGATTTCATGGACAAATTTTCAAAGTACATTCTTCAGAACGCTCATCCTCAGCAGGCTCATACTGAGCAGAGTGTCTTGGGATGGGAAGAGACTAGGGTGTACAGAATAGTGAGGAGATCTTTGTAGGAGACCAGGTAAAATGTGAGGATCTGGGCTGGGAAGGTTGGATGGGAGAAGGAAGGAGAGGCTAATAGGAATCATTTCACTGGAAAAGCATCCAACAAAGGTAAAGACCAGTTACTTGTTTAGTTGGTTGATTGGACATGAATGAGAGAAGAAGCAAGAATGAGGGAAAAATTTATTGTGAAGGTTTAAGAGTCACGAAAATGTAGCATAGTTGTTGAGTGAATGGGATTTAGAATCACCTGGATTTGATCCTGCCTGGGCCACCTACCAGTGAGAGAGCTTAAGGGCATCACTTAGCTCTTGTGTGTTTTGTAAGCTGCAAAACAGAGAGAATAATGTCTATATCTGAGGCTTAGCTCTTGGATTAAATGATATATTTTATGTAACATACTTAAAAAGATATTTGCCATGAAGAGGAAACAGTTTGTGGAGAAATGTGATGAATTCATTTTAAATAATAATAATACCTCTATAGATCTTTTAAATATCTTGATGAATATTTTCTTCTCTAGGGATCGTTTGTGTCTTCCATTAAATTTACTCCTAGGTATTTGGTGTAATTTATCCTATTTCAAATTGTCTCTTTTAAAGATTATTAATTTACAATTATTTGCTGATAATTGGCTTTTCTATATTGGCCTTTACCCATCAACTTGGCTGACCTCTGTTATCAATTTTATAATTAAGCTATGAGCTGTTTTGCAATGTCTATGTACATAATCATATTGTCCACATTACTATGTTATTGTAGTAATACTGTGTGGATAGTATTATTTCTTCCTTTGTAGTCCCATAGTTATTTTATTTTGCTTCAGTGCATTGTCTAGAACTTCTAGATAAGTGTGAAGTGATGACAGTAGTTGTCTTGTCCTCCACATGATCTCAGAGGGTAATCTTTCAACATTTTACCACTAAATAAGATGTCTATTGTAGGTCTTGTGTAGATACCTTCTATTAGATTGAAGAAAGACTTTCTCTTCATAATTTGCCAGTTATTTTAAGGAATGGATGTTTAATTTTGTGAAATTATTTTTAGGGATATTTGAAAAGATCTTTACTTTCCCTTTCTTCTGTTAATGCACTGAATTTCAAATCACTCTAAATCTTTTTTTTAAGTTTTTTATTTTGAGAGAGAGAGACACGCACAGAGAGAGAGAGAGAGAGAGAGAGAGAGGGAGGGAGAGACAGAGAGAATAAGCCAGTGGACAAGGGGCAGAGACAGAGGGGGATAGAGGATTTGAAGCACGTTTCATGCTGACAGCAGATAGCCTGACTCAGGACTCAAACTCATGAACTGTGAGATCATGACCAGAGCTGAAGTCAGCCACTTAACCAACTGAGCCACCCAGGTGCCCCCAAGTCACTCTAAATCTTGAATATTAGTCCACCTTGAAATTATTAAATAAAATTCAGATAGATGGAGAAACATATGGATACATAGATATACAATTAATGTATTTAGTGTGTCCGTATATTGTTTTATAATTTTTGAAGTGGTATCCATGAGGCAGATGGACTGGTAATATTTTTTTCTTGACATATGCTTTTCAGGTTTTGGTGTAAAGTTTTTTCTGCCCTCAAAAAATGAACTAAAAAGTCTTTTAAATTTTCTATTTTTATTATTGCTTGTTTAAGTGTTTGGTAGAATTCACTGATGTTTATTGAATCCTGGAATTTTCTGTTGTGAGGTTCTAATTACAAATTTAATTACTTTATAATATAGGACTCTTTATATTTTCTATTTCTATTTTTGTCAGTCTTGGTATGCTACATTTTTTTGGAAATAGTCTAGTTTTTCTTTTCTACATTTTCAAACTTATTGCTAATAAATTGTTCATAATGTCCTCTTAGCAAATTTTAATATCTGTGATATCCTTCACCAAGTCTCCTTTATCATTGGTTACATTGACTAATTGTTTTGTTTGGCCTTGTGTTGGTCTTAATCACACTTGCCAAAGGCTTATTGATCTTCCAAATCTGTTCAAGGAACCAAATTCTGGCTGTTAGAATCCTCTATATTTTAATATGGTTTCTACTTCATTCATTCATGATACTCTGACCATCTTTGTAATAACTCCAACTCAAAGCTATGTATCTCCTTCTAAGCATGAGTTTAATCGCATGATACAAGTTTGATGATGCAGTTTCATTATTAGTCACTTTCGAGGAGCTCTCCCTGATATGGAAGCCTGATGATGAAGAATTAACTGTATCCAGAAAACTGTGCTCTGTCTGGGATACAGAGCTTTGAGGCCAAAAGCAATGGCCTATATACAGACTCTGAGGCAGAAAAGAACTCAGTGAGTGAAAGAAGGCCAGTGTTAATGAAGAAAGGAAACGAATGCTATCTAAAGCACATACCAGAGGGCAACTGATTTCTCTACATTAATTTTGTATCCTGCGACTTTGCTGAATTCATGTATCAGTTCTAGCAGACTTTTGGTGGAGTCTATTGGGTTATCCATGTATAATAACTTGTCATCTGCAAAAAGTGAAAGCTTGACTTCATCTTTGCCAATATTGATGTCTTTTATTTCATTTTGTTGTCTGATCACTGATGCTAGCACTTCCAATACTATGTTAAACAACAATGGTGAGAGTAGACATCCCTATCATGTTCCTGATCTCAGGGGGAAAGATCTCAGTTTTCCCCCATTAGGGATGATAATAGCTGTGGGATTTTCATAAATGGCTTTTATGATGTTTAAGGGTGATCCTTCTATCCCCACTTTCTGACGGTTTTTACTAAGAAACGATGCTGAATATTGTCAAATGCTTTTTCTGCATCAATTGACAGGATAATATGGTTCTTATCTTTTCACAATTGCACCAAGAATCATAAAATACCTAGGAATAAACCTAACCAAAGATGTAAAAGATCGTATGCTGAAAACTATAGAAAGCTTATAAAGGAAATTGAAGAAGATACAAAGAAATGGAAAAACATTCCGTGCTCATGGATTGGAAGAACAAATATTGTTAAATGTCAATACTACCCAAAGCAATCTACACATTCAATGCAATCCCAATCAAAATTGCACCAGCATTCTTCTCGAAGCTAGAACAAGCAATCCTAAAATTTGTATGGAACCACAAAAGACCCTGAATAGCCAAAGTAATATTGAAGAGGAAGACCAATGTGGGAGGCATCACAATCCCAGACTTTAACCTCTACTACAAAGCTATAATCATCAAGACAGCATGGTATTGGCACAAAAACAGACACATAGACCAATGGAATTGAATAGAGATTCCAGAATTGGACCCACAAAAGTATGGCCAACTAATCTTTGACAAAGCAGGAAAGAATATCCAATGAAAAAAAAAGACAGTCTCTTTAACAAATGGTGCTAGTAGAACTAAACAGCAACATGCAGAATGAAACTAAACCACTTTCTTACACCATTCACAAAAATAAACTCAAAATGGATCAAGAACCTGAATGTGAGACAGGAAACCATTAAAACCCTAGAGGAGAAAGCAGGAAAAAAACCTCTCTGACCTCAGCCGCAGCAATTTCTTACTTGACACATCTCCAAAGGCAAGGGAATTAAAAGCAAAAATGAACTGTTGGGACCACATGAAGATAAAAAGCTTCTGCACTGCAAAGGAAACAATCAATAAAACTAAAAGGCAATTGACAGAATAGGAAAAGATATTTGCAAATGACATATCGGACAAAGGGCTTGTATCCAAAATCTATAAAGAGCTCACCAAACTCCACAACCGAAAAACAAACAATCCAATGAAGAAATGGGCAGAAGACACGAATAGACACTTCTCTAAATAAGACATCCAGATGGCCAACAGGCACATGAAAAGATGCTCCATGCACTCCTCACCAGGGAAATACAAATCAAAACCACACTGAGATATCACCTCATGCCAGTCAGAGTGGCTAAAGTGAACATATCAGGAGGCTCTAGATGCTGGAGAGGATGTAGAGAAATGGGAACCCTCTTGCACTGTTGGTGGGAATGCAAACTGGTGCAGCTGCCCTGGAAAACAGTGTGGAGGTTCCTCAAAAAATTAAAAATAGATCTACCCTATGACCCAGCAATAGCACTGTTAGGAATTTACCCAACAGATACAGGAATGCTGATACATAAGGGCACTTGTACTCCAATGTTTATAGCAGCACTTTCAACAATAGCTAAATTATGGAAAGAGCCTAAATGTCCATCAACTGATGAATGGATAAAGAAATTGTGGTTTATATACATAATGGAATACTACGTGGCAATGAGAAAGAATGAAATATGGCCTTTTGTAGCAACATGGATGGAACTGGAGAGTGTGATGCTAAGTGAAATAAGCCATACAGAGAAAGACAGGTACCATATGTTTTCACTCTTATGTGGATCCTGAGAAACTTGGTGGAGGACCATAGGGGAGGGGAAGGGGGGAAAATTAGAGAGGGAGGGAGACAAACCATAAGAGATTCTTAAAAACTGAGAATTAACTAATGGTTGATGGGGGGGGGAGGGAGGGGAAAGTGGGTGATGGGCATTGAGGAGGTCATCTGTTGGGATGAGCACTGGGTGTTGTATGGAAACCAATTTGAGAATAAATTTAGTAATAAAAAAAAAAACAAAAAGAAATAAAGCACAGACCAAACACTGAGACAATCACTGAACCAGACAGTAGTAGATCTGGAGATAATATCCAGAATGCCCTCTAGAATAACAAAGTGAGGTTAGGGTACAGGGATTCTGGAATGAGGATATCTAATATTAACCTAGTTGGAATTCTAGTAGAGAAGAATAGAGAAGTGAAAACAACATTTAAAAATAAGGAAGATCTGGGGTGCCTGGGTGGCTCAGTCAGTTGAGTGTCCAACCTCGGCTCAGGTCAGGATCTCATGGCTCGTGAGTTCGAGCCCCACGTGGGGCTCTGTGCTGACAGCTCAGAGCCTGGAGCCTGCTTCGAATTCTGTGTCTTCCTCTCTTTCTGCCTCTAACCCACTCACATTCTGTCTCTGTCTCTCTCAAAAATAAATAAACATTTAAAAAATTTAAAAATAAGATCTTTTTCAGAATTGCTCAAATATATGACTTCGTAAATTGGGGAAGTATATCAAGTCTCAAGCAAAATAAATAATAGAAATTAACATCTAGACAAATCCTAATGAAACTATATAACAGACTTAGATCCAAAAGTTAGCAAGAGAAAAAAGTTAAATTGTCTTAAAAAAATTTTTTTAATGTTTATTTTCGAGAGAGAGAGCAAGTGGGGGAGGGGCAGAGAGAGAAGGAGACATAGAATCCAAAGCAGGTTTCAGGTTTTGAGCTGTCAGCACAGAGTCCAACACGGGGCTTGAACTCACAAACTGCAAGATAATGATCTGAGCCAAAGTCAGATGCTTAACCGACTGAGGAACCCAGGCGCTCCTAAATTGTCTTTTTAAAAAACTGACGAAAAGGTGCTTTCTAATTATGACAATATAGGCCAAAAAGCACCTGATTTTATGTGGCGTGAATTCCTACAAATCAGTAGGAAAATGAGTGATATCTATATAAAAAGGTGTTAGCCATCACTAATGATTGTAAAAATGTAAATTTTAACTATACTGAGTGATTGCTGCACAGCCAATATTAAAAAGACCAACGATATCTATTATTTCTGAGAATGTAGGATTGGAACTCTCCTATATTATTTCTGGGGATGCAAATAAATACAATATACAATAGCATATTTGCATATTTGCATGATCTGTGCTTCAGTAATTCCACTCCTACATTTATATTTGACAGAAATGCAAGGATATGTTTCCTAAAATACATGTATAGGAATGTTTACAGTAGCATTATTCTTAGTAACCGAAATGAAACATAACCACCGGGACATCTGGGTGGCTCAGTTGGTTAGGCGTCAGACTCTTGATCTTGGCTCAGGTCATGATCTCTGGGTATGTGGGATCAAGCCCTGTGTTGGGCTCTGTGCTGACAGCAAAAAGCCTGCTTGGAATGCTCCCTCTCCCTCTCTTTCTCTCTCTCTCTCTCTCAAAGTAAATAAATATTAAAAAAAAAAAAACTAAACACAAACCAAATGAATGTTAACAGTAGAAAAGAGAAGTAAATTGTGATAGGAGCATAGAGTGGAAATTTAGCAATAGGAATGAACAAACTCCAGCAGCTAGTACCACGCAGATGGACATCACAGATCGAATGTTGTATGAGACAAGCAATATACAAAGGCATGCATACTATATGATTTTATTTACATCAAGTTCAAAATAAGCTAAAGAATAATGGTTGGAATAATGGTTACCTTGGAAGAGGAAAGTGAATAGTTTCTAAAGAGGTTGCAGTGGGGGCATCTGGGCTCCTGGCAAAATGTGCTGGGTTGTAATCTTATGATTTGTGTACCTTTCTGTATGTTGATACTTCAAAAAGGTTTATTTTTTTTAAAACTGAAAGATACTAACAGATTCCTAAAGGAAGAAATTTTAGGGTGAGCTAAGTGTGTGCCTTATGAAGTATGAAGAAAAAACCACTACAAAAATTAAAATGAAGAGGGAAGGAAATATGGATAGAGAAAGAAATAGATGTTACAAAAACAATGAAGCCAGACAAAGTTTAAGGAATAAAAGTGAAACTGTTAAGAGTAGTATTTAGTAAAATTTAAATAGAAGAAATTGAAGCAAGGCCAAAATTTGAGTCCTTGAAGAGGGTAATAAAACAGATAAGCCTTTAGGGAAATATTCTTATAGTAAAAAAAAGTAAAGGTACAAACAAGCAATTCTAGGAATTTAAATAGATGTTATAGCAATGGATATGTAGATTTTTTTAAGTGAGAGAATACACGAGTAACTTCATTCAAATGAAACTGAAAACATAATGGAATTGTTCTTTGAAAAGAAAGTATTTTAACTGACTCAGAAAAAAAAAATTCTTCAATAGACTCAGAACTAACTTTTAAAAACATGAATCAATGAGCGATAAAATATCTTCTCATGGAAAACCAGAGGCCAAATGATTTTCTAGACAAGTTCATGCAAACCCTCAAGTAGCACCTAAGTCCAATTTTATAAATCTAAAAAGAGAGAAGCCTAAAATAAAACAAAAGGCATTACTCCAGCCCCCAACAGTCACTTCTCCCTTGCCTGTACAGTATAAGAAAATAGAATTATAGACTGATATCATGTAAGAACACAAAGCAAAACATTAGCAAATTAAAGTTTGAAATAAGCATATATGTTCAAAACTATAACCAAAGTAATACAAAGAATATTTCAAAACCTAAGAAGACTTGACAGATCAGTAAATAAAATACTCTCCAGAGGGGGGAAAATAAAGAGCAAAGGAATGAATGAGCACCTGAACAGAAGAAGAACCTCAAATGTCCAATAAAGGTGAGAAGATCTTCCAACTCCAAACCACAAGGAAACCAAGCTTCACACATATAAGATTGCCAAATTTAAAAATTGTGTCAACACTAAAACTGTGTGATACAACATGAACAGTTTTCTTCCATTGGTAGGGTATAAATTGGTTTCATTACTTTGGAGAACAATTTGACCAAATTGGTAAATTTGAACACATGCACATTCCATTGCATGGCAGTTCAACTCTGAGATGTATCATCAAGAAGAGTGCTACTCAAAGCAGGGTCCTCAGATAGATATGACTCTGCAAGTTGTCCTGACCAGTCCATGCAGAAATTAAAACAAAAACTTTAGAGTAAACATTTAGAAGCTTTGATAGTAATTTGACATTGCAATGTCATCTATTTTGTGTTTTATGAAAGTATCTGTCTATAGCCAGTTGGAAAACTTACAAATCCTTCCTTGTAGATAGTTTTAGAAGCACAGGTCTGGAGGCACCTGGGTGGCTCAGTCATTTGAGCATCTGACTCTTGGCTGGCTCAGGTCATGATCCTAGAGTCATGGGATTGAGCCCTGTATCAGGCTCCATACTGAATGTGGAACCTGCTTCTGATTCTCTCTCTCCTTCTCTCTCTGCCCCTTCCCCACTCATGCTTGCTCTCTCTCTCTCAAAAATAAATACATAAACATTAAAAAAAGCACACTGCTCTGTATAACATTCATATGTGACTTGGGGGATATAGGCAATGATAATAGTTCATGGCACACTAGAGTAAATGCACAGTACTCTTTGTGCCCATGGGTAACTGTGTACTTCCCTTACCCCAGGCCCTGCCTGGCCAACTTCAAGCCAAACACGGGCCATCATCTCTGCCCACTAACTAAAGCAGTCATGGCCAACAGAGGACCTGTGTCACGCTGGTTGGTGAGCTCTGTTCCAGCAACCATCATACACACATAGGAGATATGCAAGAAGATATGTACAAGGATTTTCATATCAGCATCATGTATCATGATGATAATACTGAAATTGACTTAAATGTCCATCACATGCACCCACCCCCCACACACACACTTATGAATTTTCTGATGTTGACTAAAAAAAGGGAATCAACAAAGTACATATAGTAAAATATACTAAATAACGTTTTAGTAGTTTAAAATTATATTAAATAAATACATAAAAACAGAGAATACACCCTATGAAAATATAAGAAAAGCAACAGGAAGACAAATATTAAGCTCAGGATAATGGATACCCCTGGTGGGAAAGAGAGGGAGGTGCACTGAGAAGGAAATGGAATATAATAGAAGTACAGTGGATTTCAAATGTACTTGTCATATTTTATTTTCTTAAGCTAGGTTGTTTTTATATATTACAGTATCTTTAAAAATAGTTTATAGGGGTGCCTGGGTGGCTCAATCAGTTAAGCGACCAATTCTTGATTTCTGCTCCGGTCACTATCTCAAGGTTTGTGAGTTTGACCCCCACGTCGGGCTCCACATTGACAGTGCAGAGCCTGCTTGGGATTCTTTCTCTCTGTCCCTCTCCGTCTGCCCTCCCCCTCCTTGTGCTCCTCTCTCTCAAACTAAATAATTAAACTTAAAATACAGTTTATAATTTTTTGAGAGATAAGTTCCAGAGCAATAATTTGCTAACAGGAAGGTCCTACTGCAGAGTTCCATCACTTATGATAGAACATTGTGGGGTGTGGTTGTGGGATAAACAAGAAGCAGGGACTTGAGATGTCTTGATACAAATAGAATATAGTTGTCAGCATCCTCCAACCTCTGCTTAAACAACTCAAACAGCAGGGGACTCACTTTCTATTAAGAGAGCCTGTTCCATTGTTGGACAGCCATGGTTTTAAGCCAAAAATCAGCCTTTCAATGTCTTGATGGTCTTTGCCCATGTAGAATGGTTCCATTCTCTCTCCCTCCAAGTATCTGAAGACAACTTTTCTGTCTTCCATGGGTGTAGTCTTCTAGATTAAATTTACTCTGAAAGCCCCCTCTTTAACTTATTTATAGTTGATCTCACATCCTACTTCACACAAAAACAGAGGCCTTTGGATTTGAACTAGCTTCCCTAACCCAGCCTCCAAATGTGTGGCTACCTGCCTCAAGTTTCACAACCTCCCTTTCTGTATGTCAGAACAAATGATTTCCCTATTCAAGGGTGATGTTTCCTAGTACTGTTGAGTCCATCTTCTCCCATTTTCTCCTGTTTCATTGCTTACTCACTTTCTGGAATGTTTTAAACACTTTCCCTTTTAGTTTGTCTCCATTAATACAAGAAGACATTTTCCTTAAAGAAAAAAAAATTAACCAATACAGTTGACATGGAAGTCTTCCTTGATTGCTCCAACCACATTTTTACTTCTGCCCAGAGGTAACCAACTTTGTACTTTTAGTACATTCCATCATATTTTTCTCTATGTATGTGCACATATTTATATGAATGTGGAAACATGTACACTTGTGTGTGTTACGTGAGACAATAACTTATTTATTATCCAAGCTTTAAAAACCTACAATACTATGTACCCTGGAGAGCTTTCCATGACTATATATAGACCTCTCTCCTTTCTGTTTTTTTACTTTCTGTAAAAAAAAAAACTCTTCTTTTTTTAAAAATGTTTATTTATTTATTTTGAGAAAGAGAGAGAGAGAGCGCGTGCCTGTGTGCATGAGCAGGGGAGGGGCAGGCAGAGAGGGAGAGAAAGAATCCCAAGCAAGCTCCGTGCTCAGTGTGGAGACCGACACAGGGCTCAAACTCGTGATGGTAAGATCACAACCTGAGCTGAAATCTAGTCGGTTGCTCAACTGACTAAGCCACCCAGATGCCCCAAACTTCTACCCGCGCCCTATTGATGATTCTTTACTTTCATGGGATGTTTTATTTTGATATAATTTCAAACTTACAAAAAAGTTTTAGGAATAATACAAAGATCCTATGTATACTATTTAACTAAATTCACTAGTCGTTAACATTTTTCCAAATTGCTTTGTCTGTAGTCCTCTCTACCAATCCCCCCTTTTGCCTCCTGTACAAGTCACATTTTTCTGAACCCTGAACCCTTTGAGAATGAGTTGAGGACATTATACTCCTTTATGATACATTTTTAAACAAATTTTTAATTGTTTTATTATTTTTTGAGAGAGAGTAAGAGTGAGCATGAGTGGGGGAGCGGCGGGGGGGCGGGGAGAGAGAGAGAGAGAGAGGAAATTCCAAGCATGCTACATGGGCAGCACAGAGCCTGATGCATGACTCCATCTCATGACCGTGAGATCATGACCTGAGCCAAAATCAAGAGTTGGATGCTCAACTGACTGAACCACGTAGGCACCCCCTCGCCCTTATGATATATTTTTGAATCTGTATTTGTTAAGAATAAAGTTTTATCTTTTATAACCACAATATAGTTAGCAAATAAGAAAATTTAAGATCGATACAAAACTAGTACTTAATCTATGACCGATATTCAAATTTGGCCAGTTGTCTCTGTATGTCCTTTATAATTTGTTTTATCCTCCTGGTCTAGAAAGTTGACTTGCATTTAGTTGTATCTATTAAGTTTCCCACAATTGGATTTCTTTGTCCTTTCTAAAATCATTTATGAAGATTCATAAAAACATTTATGAAGACTGGTTAGTTTTTTTAAAAAGTCAGTTTACGGGGCACCCAGGTGGCTCAGTTAGTTAAGCATCCAACTTTGGCTCAGGTCATGATCTCACAGTTTGTGAGTTTGAGCCCCGTGCTCGGCTCCGTGCTGACAGCTCAGAGCCTGGAGCCTGCTTCATATTCTGTCTCTCCCTCTCTCTCTGCCCCATCCCCACTCATGCTTTGTCTCTCTCTGTCTAAAAAATAAATGAAACATTAAAAAATTTTTTAAAAACTAAAAAAATAAATAGTTTACATTTACTTTTGGTTTATGTCTTTGAGGTTGTCTGATAGCTCCTCACTATTAGATTCACATTATGTATTTTTGGTGGGATGAACACATAAATGATAGGTCTTCCTTTCTTACATCATATCAGCAGGCATATGACATTAGTCTGCACATTTATTGATAGTGTTACTTTGTTTCCTTGGGTGAGGAAGTAGTTGCTTGCCTTTCCTTGTTTTGTTTTGTTTTGTTTTTTAAATGTTTATTTATTTATTTTGAGAGAGAGAGAGAGAGAGAGAGAGAAGCAGAGAGAGAGAGGGAGACAGAGAATCTGAACCAGGCTCTGTGCTGACAGCAGTGAGCTCACTGCAGGGCTCAGACTCACAAACTGTGAGGACATGACTTGAGCCGGAGTCAGACCCATAGCCAACTGAGCCATCCAGGTGCCCTTCTTCTTCTTATTTTTTTAAACAGCAAAATTACTATTAACCTTTTGTAAGTAGTAAAACAATGTTTTTAAAGGTATTTTGATACCATGGAAATAACCATTCTGATCTTCACATACTTTCCCTCACCGTAAGGAACAGTTTTTTCCCTTTATTTATTAAGCAAGTACCTAAGGATTTCATTTACTACAGTTTTTTATTTCATATTTTTATTCATTTATTTCACATATTTTATATAACATATATTTATTTTATATTTTTACTCATAAACTCTTAATTTCAGTATTCTTTGGATGCACGGACTCTCCCAGATTTGTGATTTTATGATTTGTGCCCCTTCAGGCTGCCCTGTGTGTCCCTTATGTCCTTCATATCCGCATTTGAATGTTTCTTCCTTTCTGGCATGAGATGTTTCTGGCTCAACTTGAACTTTCCTGTCCTACTTCTGTAATCTGCCGTTTCTACAGGAGAACGGTATTCAATATTTAGTGGAGACTGGTATTAAGAATTCAAGGTCAAGCATGAGGTGTGGGATTCTTTCGCTGCTAGGTCTCTTTCACAAAACACAATTCGGAAATGAATACACAAACATGTTTATTTAAATACGTATCTGTATCTGTTTCTAGATCCATAAGTTCATACTGATGCTTCCAATTCCTGTCTAATACCACAAGGTTCCTCCCAGTCTGACCCCACTCTGCATTTGCAACTCCCTTCTCCAACACTGAGAAATCTGCTTCCGCGGTCCTCAGTGCATATTTAGTTTCTCAACCTTCTAGTATACAGAAAGTAGTTTTACAACTGCTTACCCACACTGCTATGGAAAAACAAGCATAATAAATGTCTTTAGATAGAGGTAATTTCGTTCAAGTGAGGTCTGTGGACTGATTAATATCGTACCAATGTTAATTTCTTGTTTTTATAATTATATCAGGGTTTTGTAAGATGTTACCATTGAGGAAATGGGTAGGGATATAAGGAAACCCTTGTACTTTTTTTTTGCAACTTTTCTGCAAGTCTATTATTATGCAAAATAAAAAGTCATAAAAAATTACTAAGGTTGTTTCCTCCCCTGCAACACACACACTTTGAATATGATTATATTTTTATTTTTTTAAATTTTTTGAATATTTTAACTTATTTTTCAGAGACAGAGCGAGTGTGAGCAGGAGAGAGGCAGAAAGCGAGAGCGAGAGACAGACAGACAGAATCTGAAGCAGGCTCCCAGCGTCAGCACAGAGCCCGACATGGGACTCGAACTCACAAACCGTTGAGATCATGACCTGAGCTGATGTCAGATGCTTTGCCAACTGAGCCACCCAGGAGCCCCTGATTATATTTTTCATTTGAGGTTACCATGGGGTTCATTTAATTTTGTTCTGTTTTAGGGTTTTTCCCATATTCTCATGGATACAATTTTTTTTCCACTCAGAATTTTTTGAGCATGTAAACTATTGATGTGGTTCAAAAACTAATAATTATTAATAATATACCTAGACAAGTATCATCCCTCCCTATTCCTTCCCACCCTATCTCCACCTATCCCCTATAGTATACAATTTTTTTAGTTTCTGACTTATTCTGGTATTTCCTGTTGTAAAAATAAACGTGCTTTTCTTATTTCTCTTTTTTACACAAATACACTACAGGTACATCTTTACACTTTGCTTACTTGACATCTGTCAATAAATCCTTGAGGTCATTCCCTGTCTGTTCATGGGGATCTTCCTTATTCTTTTATGCAGCCACTTGTTATTCCATTTTGAAGAAAAACATTTTAAAATGTGAGCATCTATGTTGTATGCAATGTTTTGTAATTATCGGTAATGCTGTAATTCACAACTTCATTTGTAGATACTCCTGTAGTGTTTGAAATTGTATCTTCAGAGTCAAAACCTAGAAGAGAGATTTCTGGGTCAGAAATAAATCCGGGCACCAGGGTGGCTCAGTTGGTTGAGCATCTGACTTTGGCTCAGGTCATGATCTCTTGGTTCGTGGGTTCGAGCCCCCTGTGGGGCTCTGCACTGGTGGCGTGGAGCCTGCCTGGGATTTTCTCTCTCCCTCTCTTTCTGCCCCTCCCCCACTCTCTCTCTCACAAATAAAACATTAAAAAAATAAATGTAGTTTTCTTAGATATGGCCAATTTCCCTTTGAGAGAGTTGTGTCCTTCCACATTCCCGCCAGTGAACTGGGCTGTCATACATTCCATTTTTGCCAGTTGAATGGGTGAGAGAGAAATAGCCTATCAGTGTTGTTTCAATTTGTACCTCTCTTATTATTAATAAAATATCTTTTCATCTGTTTAAGAATCATTTTCTATCTGGGTGTTTTTTGTCTTTTTTTTTTTTTTTTTTAAATCAGCTGTCTTTTACCCATTAAAATTTTTTTCTATTAGGGTTTTAGATCTTTCCCTCTCAATTTTAAGAATTCTTTTTCTAGGGGTGCCTGTCTGGCTTACTAGGAAGAGCATGCAACTCTTGATCTCAGGGTCATGAGTTCAAGTCCCAGGTAAGGTATAGAGATTACTTAAATAAATAAAAACTTTAAAAAAAGGATTCTTTCTCTATATTAATTATTTTAGTCCTTTCTCTGCAATGAATATTGCAAATAGTTTCTTGTAGTTTATCACCTACTTTTAACTTTGCTTACAATCTTTATTGCTATGGAAAACTTCTTTTATTTTTACAAAAGCAAATATATGTGTCTTTTATTACCTCTGGATTCCAATAAGCCTTTCATTATACATTAGAGAAATTCATCCATCTTATATTCCAATACTTGTAAAGTTTCAGTTTTACATTTAGCTCTGTGATCCATTTGGAGTGAAATCTTTTGTATGATGTAAAATATGGATCTAATATTATCCTTTTGAAAACACCTATCCAGTTCTCACAGGTCACTTATTAAAAAGTACGTCTTTCATGTTTCTACTAGGTCTTGAGTCTATTCTGATATTTATTTTTCTTTTAAAACCATGACTGTTCCATACAACACCCAGCGCTCATCATGACAGGTGCACTCCTTAATCTCCACCACCTATTTCATCCATCCCTCTGCCCACCTCCCCTCTAGTGACCATCAGTTTGTTCTCTAGAGTTAAGAGTCGGCTTCTTGGTTTTCTTCTCTTTCCCCACCATGTTCATTTGTTTTGTTTCCAAATTCCGTATAGGAGCGAAATCATATGATATCTTTTTCTGACTTATTTTGCTTATCACAATACTCTCTAGCTGCATCCACTTTGTTGCAAATTGCAAGATTTCATTCTTTTTCATGGCTAATATTCCATTGTGTGTGTGTGTCTGTGCGTGTGTGTGCATGCCACACACCACATCTTCTTTATCCATTCATCAGTCAGTGGACATTTGGGCTGTCTCCATAATTTGGCTATTGTTGATAGTGCTGCTATAATCACAGGGGTGCATGTATCCCTTTGAACTAATGTTCTTGTATCCTTTGAGTAAATACCTAGTAGTACAATTGCTGGATCACAGGGTAGTTCTATTTCTAACTTTTTGAGGAATCTCCGTACTGTCTTTGAAAGTGACTGCACCAGTTTGCCAAAACCATGATTATTAATGTTTGGTTTATTTGAACTCTCCAGGCTGCAGAGACACCTTTTTTTAAAAAAATGTTTATTTATTTTTGAGAGAGAGAGAGAGAGACAGAGCAGAGAGAGAGGGCAGAGAGAGAGGGAGACATAGAATCCAAAGTAGGACCCAGACTCTGAGCTGTCAGCACAGAGCCCAATGCAGGGCTCAAACCCATGAACCATGAGATCATGACTTGAGCCGAAGTTGGGCACTTAACCAACTGAGCCACCAAGGCACCCTGAGGCTGCAAAGACATCTTAAAATTTCCCACAATGTAATTTCTGATAGTTTTGCTTTATATGCTTTGATATTTAGTGCCTACAATTCGTGTCCACTTTCTTTTCACTGTGAAATGAACTTTTATCGATCTAACATGGGCCATCCTTTTGTGAGTTCATATTGCTTTCCCTTGAGTTCCATTAGTCTGACATGAATATTGCCACCGCCCTGTTTATTTGTTTGTTCACACTGGCCTAAACCTTCCCTGTAATTTGGGTTTTACCTTCTCCTATCATTGTATTTCACATGCTTTTTGTAAAAAGCACATAGACGTGTTTTCTTTTTAACCCAATCTTTAACTTCTCCGTTCATTAAGAGTAGAAATTCATCCATGGTTACTTATAGCCAGTCTGCTAGCTTTCATCTTACTTTGGATTCCTTGCTTCATGCTTTCTCACTTTTTATGCTTTCTTGCAGGGGTTGTTTTTGTTTGTTGCTCTGAAATAATTTTAATTTCTAGGTTTTTAGGGGCACCTGGGTGGCTCAGTCGGTTGAGTGTCTGACTTCAGCTCAGGTCATGATCTCACAGCTTGTGAGTTTGAGCCCCGTGTTGGGCTCTGTGCTGACAGCTTGGAACCTGGAGCCTGCTTTGGATTCTGTGTCTCCTTTCTCTGCCCCTTCCCTGCTCTCTCTCTCTCTCTCTCTCTCTCAAAAATCAATAAACATTTTTTAAAAATTCTAGCTTCTTAATTATCAAAGTCAAGAATGAAAACACATGTTATTACTTTTATCCCTTTCTTTTTAGAAGTGTGTTTTCATCAAATACCTTTATTAAGGGTTATTCCTTTAAAATGCAGTCTTCTATTTTTTTTAATGAAAGGACTGCTTTTAAAAAAGCATTATTTGTTTTGTTTTGTTTTACTAATTTTTCAGGTCTTCTTTATTAAGGACATAGAAGAAATGTCCTCTTAATGTGACTATTTCCTTTTTTTATTTTATTTCAGAAAGAGTGTGTTAGTGGGGCAGGTGCAGAGAGAGAAGGAGAGAGAGAATCTTAAGGAGGCTCAACACTGAGCATTGAACCTGACATGGGGCTAGATCTCATGACCCTGAGATTGTGACCTGAGTGGAAATCAAGAGTTGGACACTCAACAAACTGAGCCGCCCAGGTGTCCCTTAATGTGACTAATTCTAGATGACATAAGGAGCAGGGATCCCATGAAGATACAAGAGATTCCATACTGGAGCTGTTTCATCATCACTAGAAAATGTTTGTACACCTTTATTCCCCCTACTGTGTCCTGTTTTAAGAGCAATAACTCCTTTGTCACCATTGCTCTCTTTGAAGTGAAGTATAATCCTCAAATTCCCTGAACATGTTTTAAAAAGCATACAAATGGTAAAAAATTAAGTTTTTAAAGAAATAAGTGAAAAGTGCCCTTTTGAAGTCATATTATGTTCTTTCCCCTTACAAACTCAAAAATAAAAATATTGGCTTACTTAACGCCTTTGATCTATTCACTGTTAGTTTCCTTTCTGAGGCACTGTGATTTTACCCAACAGAATGGTTATTTTGGATTTATATTCCCAAAGCCTATAAAAATAAGAATGTCCAACCTAACGATTCCTTTTATAAGCAGTAAAACAAAAGTGGGAAGAAACGAGATAGACAATAGGTTCATCTGTGATGCAGAATTATGCATAATCACATTACATGTGTAAAAACTGGAGAGAGGCATGTCTCTATTCTAGCCCCCCTGAAGGGATGGTAGGTGGGCACAGTGAAAATTCTGGTCTTTTA
This sequence comes from Prionailurus viverrinus, assembly GCF_022837055.1. Classification (NCBI taxonomy): domain Eukaryota; kingdom Metazoa; phylum Chordata; class Mammalia; order Carnivora; family Felidae; genus Prionailurus; species Prionailurus viverrinus. Next base: position 93,722,352 of record NC_062561.1, on the reverse strand, counting down.
GAATAATGTAGATTTAGAATGTTATGACCAGAAGGTGTTAGATTTTTGTTGTACATTATACCAAATGTCTTCTTACTAAAGCAATTTTGATTCTTCCTGTACAGTGAAGATAGAATTATCTTTATTTTAGTGTCTCAAATCATCCTTCATGCACCATCTGAGTAGGGCTGATGGCCACAATCTCTGCAGCATCTGAGGTGCTGGCCTTCATTAACTGGTTCAGCTTCAGCGGCGGTAACAGGTGGCAACACAGTTTCTTCTGTCACCTGTTTGATTCCCTGTCACTCATACCCACAAAATATCCCACAGTGCGTGTGCATTTTCCCTTTGAGCTCAACTAATTTAATGTAAACGAATTCAAGTATTTCCATTTTTTATTTTTATTATATATATTTTTAACTTTATTTAGAGAGGGAGGGGGAGAGAGAGAGAGAGAAAGAGAGAGAGAGAGCACACAAGCAGGGGAGGGGCAGAAAGAGAGAGAGGGAGAGAGAGAATCCCAAGCAGGCTCCGCACTGTTAGCATGGAGCCTGATGCAGGTCTTAAATTCATGAACTGTGAGATCATGACCAGAGCCAAAACCAAGAGTTGGTCACTTAACCAAATGAGCTACCCAGGCACCCCTATTTCCACTATTTTAAATATTTTTTTCTCTTTTAAATCTCTACACCCAATGTGGGGCTCAAGCTCAACCCTGAGATCAAGAGTCACATGTGCTACCAACTGAGCCAGTCAGGCACCCCTCAAATATTTCCATTCTTTTACTTTAGCTGAGGGTGCTAGGTTTTCTCTGTCACAAAATATGTTAAGGAACAGAATTGACTACAAGAAATATCTTGTCTACAGATTTTTGGGAAGGTCGGGTATATAGGAGACCTCAGGGAAGATGATGATTAAGTGGTTGGGCTATGGAGAGAACTAAGAACTATTTTCCTAACCTGGAGTCAAAGAGTCAAGTTATTAGCAAAGTAGGAAGCCTGGAGATAAAGCATCCCTATTCAGCTTTCTGCTTGGCCACAATCTGCTGACCCCTGTCTCCCTCACACTCAACTTAGAGCAGGACCTAAAGTTGAGCCAGCTCTAATCCAGAACCCCTAACACTGCCAAGATAAGTTGCCTCAGGAATTTCTAATTACTTTTGTAAACCTTCCCCAGCCCTGCCACGTGGGGATCATGAGGGCTGGGGCAGAAGAAAACCCATAACTAGAGTAAAGGCCATGTCCAGGGGAAATTTTTAAAATTATTTCTAAACCTTTGAAATGGGAGGTATCTGCAAAGTTAAAATCTGTATTTTCCATTTCTGCGTTCACTGACTTGAGACATATTTCATACAAGTACTAGAAAGCAGAATTTGTGGGCTGTTTTTTGGGGGTGGGTCCTTCCCTGGCCTAAGAAATTGAAAAAGAGCATGCCCATCAGGGGCTCTAGCAATAGTGTCAGTGAGATGGAGAAGTTGCTGGTGTCCTCCCGGCCCCCTGTATGTGTGTGTGTGTGTGTGTGTGTGTGTGTGTGTGTGTTAATTCCCAGCCTTGCAACATCTACCAGGATTCATTTGTCAAACAGTAGGTTTGATAGTATTTTCTTAGTGGATTGGCTGGACAGTTCAGTTAGAACACAAACTGTATCCATGTGCGTTACAGATGGGAAGAAGTACGAGCATGCTCACCAGCCATAGGGTTGGGTTTGGAAAAGGAATTGAGCCCTTTGGTCCAACTCTTGGGTGGACATACCAGTAGAGCCCTAATCAAGTATCCCAAGTCCTCAGCACAGGGCCCAAGGACCCTCCGCATTTCTGGGTCTTATTTACCAACAGTGGATATGGCAAGAAGAGGAAAGAGTAGGTCAGACTAACAAAGACAAAGAATATGTGCCTGTTGATAGTCTACATCACATGACACAAAAAGCCATAGGGTCAGGAAATGAATAAACAAACCCAGAGTCCAGTAACTTCCTTTAAGGATTAATGAGACAAATGGGAGAATTTATAAACTACACTGCCAGGTGTTCAAAGTTGTAAGATAGGCAGGTACTGGGGTTGATGAGCATTTGTTGCCTTTTACTGGAAATGGTAATAAAAAATGTCTACCATCATTTGGAAAAATAGATGCTAGGCTTCCTAAAGCCCTTCTGATATCTCTTTGTACATTAGTTTTGTGGCTGAAAAGAAAGAGGCTCAGCAGGATTGAGGCTATTCAAGTGCATAGAGCTAGCAAATGTCAGGACTCAGTTCTAAACCCCATTCTTTGAACCTCATGCTCTTTCCACTTCGTTATTCCACCTCTCAAGACCAGGCAAAGTTGAAAAATAGTAAGTCTATAGAATTTTAATTCACCCCTTGAGATTTGTATTAAACCTAACCAACAGGTTTTCCCCCCAATAACCATACTCTCTTTTAGAATATAATACCCTCCTTTTGGAACATAATTATTTGATTATTGCAGATGCTTTGGTGTGAAGGGGTTCTTGGAAAAACAATTACCAAGGGAGGAACCATGAGGGAGAAAGCTTATAAAATGTCCTAGATGAGGAAACTGGGTGGCTTTGTCAGTGGAGCGTCCGACTTTGGCTCAGGCCATGATCTCACGGTTCGTGGGTTTGAGCCCTGCATCGGGCTCTGTGCTGACAACTGAGAGCCTGGAGCCTGCTTCAGATTCTGTGTGTGTGTGTGTGTGTGTGTGTGTGTGTCTCTCTCTCCCCCTCCCTGTTTGTGCTCACTCTCTCTCAAAAATGAACAAATGTTTAGAAAAATAAATTCCTAGATCTATTACCTGCTATAAACTTGGTTCATCTGCATTTCTTGATGAGCATGGGATCTTCTCTGTAATGGCCAGACTGTGACACTGTGTATAAGTAGGAGAAATTAAGAAAATTACTGAGGAAGGTGGTGCTGTGGTAATTCAAAATGATTTGTGGTAGCCATGTGTTCTTGCACTGGCTGTAGAGAAACAGGGAGACCTGGTGGTAGGCTGGTAGGTGTAACAACATACTCAATTATTGGTAGAAATTTTGAAAAACGATGTGCAAATTAGAGCAAGGCATAGATCCCCATAAAAGAGAAGCCCTCTGAGGAGCCCTGAGAGGATTCTGCCTCACGTTGAAGCCATGTGGGAAGAGACTTTGGTGATGTTGCATGAAGTAGGGTTCATTCAGCAATCGAACCCAATACCTATGTAATGGATGGGTCTTCTCTGCCTCTTCCAAATTGTGGTTATTTGGTATTTTTTTAAATACACAAACAGAAGATCATATGCTTTTGTTGAATCATTACCGGTCTTCATACACAGTAAAACCTTGCTTTGCAAGCATAATTCCTTCCAGAAACATGCTTATGATCCAAAGCACTTGTATGCCAAAGCACATTTCAAGAACCATTGGCTCAGTTGTGATCATGTGACGTTCGGTGTCACGTACTACTCATATTGCAAGACATCGCTCATTTATCAAGTTAAAATGTATTAGAAATGTTTGCTTGCCTTGCAGAATACTCACAGAACAAGTTACTCACAATCCAAGGTTTTGTTGTACTTTGTTGTATGGGAAAAACTTGATCAAATTGGGGAACTGAAGAATGCCAACGTATAGGAGCTGCAGTTAATCAGGAAGAGGAGAACAAACACAAGGTAATGAAATCTAAAATCTAATTTCTCTCTTCTTCAACAAGAGGAACTATATGTTATTCTTTCCCTACTCTTGTCACATATTCTGGGATGGTGGTGCCAATTGGTCAGTAAGATAATAAACAGTTATCTGCTATTCTGCCTTTTAGTCACAATAGAGGTAGAATAGACAAGAATTAACTGCATCAGTTTCCAGAACAAATCAATCATCTTTTCAAAATTTCTCTCTATTACATCTAGTGTCTACCACAAATATATGATCTACTCTTGTATACAACCCCGAATACCTAAAAGAAAATTTTAATTTTGTCCTTGGAATTGACATCCCTGTGAAGTGGGATTTGGGAGTTCACTGAACTCAGAAGTATGTTCCTTTAATCTGCTCTAGAAGTTTTTCTTTCTCACTTAGTATTAAAAGACTTTCCTCATCCTTGATGAGGTCTTGTCCTCATCCTACATGGACATATACAAGATGTGCAAATGAGTTTCCTTTTCAGCCACTTCAGATGGGTAGTAAACTGTAAGCAATTCTCATGCAATCTAAAGGAATCATACGTTTATGTCCTTGATCTTGAATGGAAATGTTTGATTTTTGCATCAGTTATGGAGAATAAATGTGAAAGTGATTGAATTATTGAACTGTGAAAAGTGATGAAATCAATTACTCTAGTGTTTTGTGTTATAGAAGAAAAATACTTGGCATGCTAGCATCTCGCAGCCTGGTATGGTTATGGTACACCAGGCATGGTGTATGGTGTAAAATAAAGGGGGGAGAGGGCAAGAGCAGATTTCTCTGAAAATGAAGGAGTAAATTTTAGGTTTGGATCAATCCAAGCAGATTAGTTGAAGAACTTTCCAATTTGTGCCTTATTTTTGTGACATGTTACCCCTATCACTGCTATCAGCTCTCCCTGTAGGTTCTGAAGAACACCGCCAGATGAGGGGATTCCACACTGCTATCACCTCTACAATGGTTCTCTTCAACCCAGTCGATTCTTATAGTAAATCTGGGAAGAGATGTGCTGGCCACAGCTAACTATCCCGTCCCCTTTCACTGCATCTGACTTTAAACCACCCGTGAAACAGATGTGATGAAATTCATGAAATTTACTGGGTGCTATTTACTTTGTACCAAATATGTGAGTTACAGACCCAGAGAGGGCCATTTGTAAGGTGATAAGTGACATGTTAAGAGTTAGGCTCGTTAATATACATTATACTGTTAGGAACTATGCAAACAGATGCATATATGGATATGCAGGTGCATAATCCAAACTGAGCATATCAAGGGCCTCCCATCATAAACAAACACAAGGGACAAGATGAAATAACTAGTTGACAGCAAAAATTCTTTGGTATGAGTTCACAGTGGTATACTCTGCTCCTTTCTTTAAATGAATTTCCTGGTAAATTGGGAATAAAAATAATTCTTTTTTTTAACGTTTATTTATTTTTGAGACAGAAACAGAGCATGAGTGGGGGAGGGGCAGAGAGAGAAGAAGACAGAATCCAGAGCAGGCTCCAGGCTTTGAGCTTTTAGCACAGAGCCCGATGTGGGGCTCAGACCCACGAACCGTGAGATCATGACATGAGCCGAAGTCGGACACTTAACCCACTGAGCCAGCCAGGCACCCCAGGAATAAAAATAATTCTTGAAAGCATTTTTGCACCCCAGATCAATCAATCATCTATCTATATATGCTTTGATATAACCGCTCCACCGTCCACATAATTTGGAAACAAATAGAATTAGTAAGGGACAAATGGAACTGTAGGGGCGCCTGGATGGCTCAATTAAGCATCCGACTCTTGATTTCGGCTCAGGTCATGATCTCATGGTTCATGAGTGTCAGCCTGGCATTGGGCTCTGTGCTGACAGCGTGGAACCTGTTTGAGAGTCTCCCCCTCTCTCTACCCCTCCCCCACTTGCATCCTCTCTGTCTCTCTCAAAATACATAAACTTAAAAAAAATGAGACACTGTAAACTCAAAAAGAATAATAAGCTGGCTGTATCAAATGAAATGTGACTATAATGTTTCATAATGGGGAAAATGTTAGCGAATAGGTTACAGAGTGATGGCAAATCGTCTTCTGACCGGCCAGACATTGGGTGATCAAAGGTATCAACACGTATCAGACAATAACCAGTCATTTTAGTTTGCAAATAATGTGGGAAGTGAACCTTTAGAAATGTCAAGTGACCAAACAGGTATGTGCAGAAATTAACTTTTTTTTATTATATATCATATAATGTAGTAGTAAAGTTTGAAGTGCATGAATAAAAAGTTAGTGAAATTACAGGAGGAACAATCTATAGAGCGATAATAGGTGCATTCCTTGTGCATCTGAAAGGAAAAGAAAAAAGAGTTTTCACTCATTTTGGCCTAAAACTTAGTGTCAGGTTCCCAGGATTCTGACATCAGAACCCGGATAACGCTGATTAGAACCATAGGGGCTTTACAATAAAAGCTAAAATATTGACCATATGATGGCAAAAAGTCTTAGTTTGTGGTTAACTGATTCTCTTCTAGCTACTCTCTGATGAAGTTGGTGGCGCTGTGGAGGAGGACCGCCGTCTCCTGGACGAGGATCGGGACCGCTCGGCATTGTAGGTGACATGCTTGTCGTAGTTCTCCATCTGAGCCTCCAGGACATCTCTCTGCTGCTGCCTGATGGTCTGGCTGATGAGCCCAGGGAGGGCGTGGATGCTGCCAATCAAAGTCTCCAGTTTCGTTTCCACGGTAACAATCCTCTTCTCAAAGTCTTCGCTCCGCTCATTTAGGTCGGAAATCATGTCATACATTATGTTCTGGGTCTGCAAAACAGGGCGGACACGGGTAGAGCAACCAGGAACTCAAGGTTTCACGACACTTGCCCAGGAAGCGAGCTGTCCGCTCTCTTCAACCCTTTGTTGAAGCTGTCTTGTTTCCCTCTAGAGGGCCGCCTGGGTGGCTCATCCAGTTAAGCGTCCCACTCTTGATTTTGGGTCTGGTCATGATCTCACAGTTCATGGAATGGAGCCCAAGGTTGGGCTCCGTGCTGCCAGCGAGGGGCCTGCTTAGGATTCTCCCCCTCTCTCTCACATTCTCTCCCCCCTCCCCCCACCCCCTCTTTGTGCTTGCTTTCTCTCTCTCGCTCTCAAAATAAATTAAAAAAAAAATGTGCTCTTAGCTGCTTCACAACCTCTTAATGGTGATAAATGAACCAACTGAATAAGGGAGTTACTGTTCATGATACAGGCACCTCATTTGAGTTTGGCCATGGAGACAGAGTGCATTAGCTTTATTTTTTACTACATAGTCTGGAGGCTATGTGAACAACATCCATTCATTCAGAAAATACTGAACCCCTATGGCATGGCAGCCCTAGAGCCATATTAGTAAGCACAGCACTAAAGAAATACTTTGAAAGGAATAGTGTCTTGCCTCATAGATATATTCCTGAGATGACATTATGTAGTATATATTTATCATATCAATTATATATCTAGTAAAATGTTATATCATATTATTTCCAAGTGGTCTGTTTTATCATTTGACCTTACAGTGATGTAAGAGTCTGCCCCATCTTTGTTCAAGGTGTGTCTACGGGAGAGCCACGTTTGTAAATATTAATCGAGAACATCTCTCAGTCTCACATGTGCTACCCACCTTAAATGTATGATATATGTATGCTGTCCTACAGGTAAGTTGTTGAGGATGTCACTATCTTCTATTCATAAGACATCAAATATTCAGGTGCACCTGGGTGGCTTATTCGGTTAAACATCCGACTTTGGCTCAAGCCATGATCTCACAGTTCATGAGTTTGAGCCCCGTGTCGGGCTCTGTGCTGACAGCTCAGAGCCTAGAGCCTGCTTTGAGTTCTGTGTTTCCTCTCTCTGCCCCTCTCCTTCTCATGCTCTGTGTGTGTGTCTCTCGCTCTCAAAAGTAAAGAAACATTTTTTTAAAAAGCATCACATATTCAACATTTACATGTTTATATAGTATGTTATTGATATACATGAAAATGAATATGATTTACTTGTGTTATTTTATGAGACTAGGACAAAGAGGTGTGATTTTCATAGATGATATTGGAAGCTTTATAAAGAACATAGCTGATTTATCGAACAAACAACAAAATGTATTGAGAGAGGCCCCTTTAAAAGCATTTGTTGTTAAGGGGCGCCTGGGTGGCTTGGTCAGTTAAGCGTCCGACTTCAGCTCAGGTCATGATCTCACGGTTTGTGAGTTCGAGCCCCGCATCGGGCTCTGTGCTGACAGCTCAGAGCCTGGAGCCTGCTTCAGATTCTGTGTCTCCCTCTGTCTCTCTCTGCCCCTCCCCTGCTCATGCTCTGTCTCTCTCTGTTTCTCAGAAATAAATGTTAAAAAAAAGTTTTAAAAAGCATTTGTGTTAAAAGGCTAAAAACTTCCATATATGCTATTACCTCTTTTGGACCTAGCTCAGGAAAATGGAAGGTCACTGATGACAAATACTGATATTTAAAAAAAATATATCTGTTTAGGGGAGCCTGAGTGGCTCAGTCGGTTAAGTGTCTGACTTCATCTCAGGGCATGATCTCATGGTTTGTGGGTTCGAGCCCCACATCGGGCTCTGTGCTGACAGCTGAGAGCCTGGAGCCTGCTTCAGATTCTGTGTCTCCCTCTCTCTGCCCCTCCCCTGCTCACTTGCTGTCTCTCCCTTTCTGAAAAATAAATAAAACATTAAAACAAATTAAAAATATTTGTTTAAGTGTTTATTTTGAGAAAGACAGAGTGTGAGCGGGGGAGGGGTAGAGGGAGAAAGAGAACACACGTGAGAGAACATCTTATGCAGGCTCCGTGCTTAGTGTGGAGCCCAACGCAGGACTTGATCCCATGAACCTTGGGATCATGACCTGAGCTGAAATCAAGGGTCGGATGCTTAACTGACTGAGCCACCCAGACAGCCCTAAATATTCGTATTTTTAAAGTGGAATTTACTTGAAAGGGACAACCAAAAATCAACCAGATAAATCTTATAAGTGTGAAAGAGGAATCTGGGAACTATTAATGTCCTTTTAAAAAGTAGTATGATTTTTTAAATAATGAAAAAAGAATCATAAATTATGAAAACTGATTCCCTTTTTTTTAAAAGATGATGTCCATGTTCTTAAAAAACTATTTCACAGTCTTCTGAGTTGGCTTAAAAGTAAATAAAAAACAATAATTTTATCAATGAGTCCTATGGAGCCCTGAAGGTCATGGTCAAACCCAGGATGCAGTTCTCCTCTCAGAGGGAGGATACTGAAGGACAAATATGAAACCCAATGGTATTGTCTCATATTCCATGTACATTTTCCACGGTACTTTCAAGTCACTGTAAGTAGGAAGGCTTTTAGAATGGGGTTTGAATAATTTATATAGGGAAAGAGCATGTGAAGAAAAATCTTTTAAGGTGGACCATCATGTTAGGGCTAATTGTTGGTTTGATGTGCAACACAAAGTTGGGGTATCCTCCTCCCAGTGCATTATCAGTCACCGTGCAGGGCTTCATTCCAACACACCTCACCATGAAGGCTGAGACCTCACCCATGCTTACCTTTGCTAGGTCCACCAAGGTGTTGGCTTGGTCATTCAGTTTCCTCTGCTCCATTTTTACACTTCTTAATCTAAAAGACAGAATCTCAAGTCAGAAGGGTTCCTTCCTGTCTACTGCTGTCATAACGCCTTCCAAAGAGCATGCATAAAATCGACAAGAGCAAATAACTGCATGGATAATGCCTTGAACATTTGGGGGTCAAGTTCAAACTGGTTATGTATCTGGAACAATGAGAAGCATGCTTCCCCAACACCGCAAAAAGGAAAGGAGAGAGAGAGAGAGAGAGGAGAGTAAGAGATGAGGTGTCCTTAGGACAACTATTTACCAGGGAGTTAAAAGTTGAATCGGGAGAGAGGCTCATAAGGACTTAACCATATGAGAAAAGCCAAAACATTCCTTAAAATCCCAGTATCATTTCAAATAGACATAGGAAGAAATAGGCAAAGCGACTAGACTTTCATCAATGTTGGAGCAGTGAGCACCTTCCTATGCCTACATGACTAGATACACAGGATAGCCCTGTTCAGTTTGAGATGGATTGGGTTAGGTATTTGAACCTGATGAAAACACAGTGATAAGTGAGATTCTTAGTAGCAAAAATAAGACTTTTATTCAACCAGCAGCAAGAGAACCCAAAACACATAAGTCTCTTATTCTTCATTGTGTTTTGCTTGACTTTTATCTTAAACTTCCATCGAATTTGAAGGGAAGCCAGGCCATTTCCTTGGGAGAATTTCCCTTAATTTTTTTCTTGTAGATAAAAGTCAGCGGACAATTAAAATGTCTGACAGATGGGGTTTCTGGTTGTAAACTTACTTTTAGATGCTTTTAAATATCAGTGCATATATCTGATTGACAGTCAAAACACTGCTGTTAAAAAAAATCTTTCTTAAGGATGACTTTTACTAGTCCTTACTTTATTTACTATAATATTTTTGAAAACATATTTATTGGGTGCTTATTCCCTACCAAGAAATTAAGATTTTCCAACAGGAGAAAAGGGGTTGTTCTTTAAGCCAACAATCCGAGCCATGCTCCAAATGAGAAGCACATTTCTCTTGGGTACTTAGTTTAAAAACAAAAAACAAAAAACAAAATCCATGCTAACCTTATTACCTGTAAATGACATGTCATTTACAGAGTATAGTGTCGATGTTGGAGAGAGTAATCTTTATAATTTCCCAATTTCAACAAAAGGTAGTTACAAAAAAAAAAGGATCAAAAATTCACAGGGCAAGATTTTACTGCCAGGGAGATTTTTACAACAAATGTTCAGTAGTGCGCAGTGATTTTGTTTTGAAACTACGCTATGCAATATGTCACCAAGTCTGCTTGACAGTGAAGACAGACTTCCTTCTGCCAGTATGGGTTTAACTGACACCTGCCTATAACATGATATTTAACAATGTAAAACAGCTTAAGGTTATCACTTGCCATTGCGAGTCTGTGTTTCCCTATTAGAATGCTTGGAACTAAGTTAATTGGCTCTTTTCTACACTATTATAGAGATGGACTGGGTGTAAGTGTAAAAGGAATTACAAACAGGTATTCGAATCTAACATGTTGTTGAGATAGGCTTCTCTAAGTACTCACAAGGATTACAATTCTTGATGTACACCTTTTAAAAACAAGTCCCCTTCCACCCCTCTGCCCCCTGCAAAAAACAAAAAACAAAAAACAACCCTTTAGACATGTGTGAGGTCATTCTACAGAAATGTACTAGAGAGAACAACAGTGTCAGATGTGGACTCCCTTCTCCCTGGCCCTATTTGACCTTCAGTTTCTTAATGTATGAAATGAAGTGGGTTAGGATAGGATGGTATTTCTAAAGTGCTGTATTTGTACCGACAGAGGTGTTCGAGGTGGCTATGTGATACTCAAACCAGAAGACATTAAATACTAAACCAGATGGAGAGACAGTTACTCCCTTTTATCCTCTTCCAATTCTTGATTATTACAAGAAAAATGTCTCAGGCTGGTCCTCTCCTGTTTTTATCTCCCAACACCTGCTCTTCTCTCCTTTTTGAAAAGAGAGCAGGATTTCAGCTGAGCGCTTCCTGCATGCAGCAGTTCCGTGGCTAGAATTCAACGCCAGTGTTTCAAATGTTGGTGGATACGACCTCTCCCTCTCTTTGCTGGGAGCAGGAGTGGCTTTTTGCTTTTGTTTCATTTTTGTTTTTGTTGGGTTAGCCATTTTGTGATAATGATTTACACCAAGCTTTATTTTCAAATTCAAGGAATGGGACCCTTCGCACATGAATGACTCAAGTCTGGGGAACCAGATCAGAAGCCTCCAACCACTTGGGAGTGCAGGCAAGGCCCTGAGGTTGGCAAGCCCAGTGAAAGGGCCAGTGCGTGTCCCTTAGCTGAGGTGGGTACTCTGCTCTTGAATTGCCATATATTATGTTTCTGACAGTAGAATTTTGCCCGGTTGTTGTTTTTTTTTCCACTAATCTGGAAAGCTGACATAGGGTAGCCCCCTATTGAATCAGAATCCCTTTAAGCTCCTTGAACTTAAATCATCTTGCCTTGCTGTTCCTGAGACTGTACCCTAGAACTGGTAGAAAAAGCCTACTTAAAGCTGCAGCTGCCAGAATAAAAGGTAACATGCATGTGTATTTTACTTTCTCCCCCCCCCCACCCCCCGCAAAAAAAAGAAGAATAAGGAACGTATGTTGACTTCTTCCTTGTGAACTTCACTTATCACAGGAAAGTATCATGATTTTGGATCACATTTCCATAGCAGCAATCAGACTACTGAAATTCACAAATAAAGGACCCGCTTGGATGCATGCAGCCGGTAGAAAATTCTGCAAATGTCGAGAGGAGCGGCTCACACAACTTACTTCCGAGCTCTATTTTCATTTTGTTGAAATAAAAAGACAAAACAAAAGAAAAGAAAACTGTAAAATATTCCAGAACAGAGTAACACAGTGTGGTGTTCAGTTGTGCACAGGGGGCTCGATTCATTAGCTGAGAGATCCTGTTAAGGCTCTGTAGGATCTTGGCATGGTGATCAAAGAAAAACACGGTTCGCTTATGGTATCATCCTTCATTGCTGAGACTCCCCCCTCCGTCCCGCCCCTGAAATACAGCGCTTCCTCCAGAACGAGGTTCAGAAGGAAGACCCTCTAGGAAGTCATCACGGCCTCTTTGATACACGATGTCCAAGTAAACTGTAGGAACCGTTTTGACCTAATATGAATGTCATGGGGTTAAAAGGACAGTGTTCTACATAGTAGGATGATTATAATGTTGGTGGTGTTTTTTGGATGGCGTCCATCTCTTCCGAGTTGGGGCTTCTTAGAAGCCTGGTTTTCTGACAGGTGGGTCATCCGAAACTCAGAGAAATTATGTGTATTGAATTTCTCGGCTCTGAGACAAGTTCATGTCGACTGCTGAGTCTATGGTTGAGATAGAAGAGTGATGAGCTTTAAGGTTAAAGTTGATACCAGAAAAAGTATTCAAAGGTATTTAGGAACAGAATGCTTCAAGGCATTGAGTGATGATCTAAAAAGACAGATCCGTTAGTGAAACAGAGGACACAAGCCTGGAGAAGCAGGCATCCACCAGAGACGAGGGAGGCCACGTGTCAGGGAGAGAGGCTGTGAAGTTTGGAAAAGAGGGGAGTCCAGACAGAGCTCTGGAAAAGCTCTCAGGTCAAACGGGAGGATGGGAGAGGCCAGGGAGAGAGCTCTATCAAATGAGTTTGTAATTTCTCCCTCAAGCAGCAAGGTCTGATTTCACCCGATGCCATTTCACCAAGGCTGATGGTCTCACTGTGTCTGAATGGGAGGCAATGGGAGCCTTGCCCTTAAGAATCGAGCCCTGTGTGCTTTCCTGTATCACTAACTTAAAATGAGAGATTATGCACGATTAGAATCATCTAGCCAAACCCAGCCCATATAAATTTCCAATTGTATTTTTTTTTACAAAGTACCCCTCCCACCTCAAAGGAAATCTAACTCCAAGACTATATCATAAAAACAATTCAGAACATTTGAGCTGCTCGAAGCTCATCTACTTTAGAAGTTCATGTTGCTACCGAAGAAACAGACTGAGAAATGCCAAAGAAGCAGAAGAATTCATGAGGGGTTTCCTGTGTTACTCTATCCTGAAGCAGCATTGGGAAGACCCACATAAGCTGTACCTTGAAACTCTTAAAATCGGGTCAGGCCACCTTCCAGCAATCTAACAATTGCTTAGGGACAATGTGTCAACTTTGCTTCCCCAAATATTTTTTCCTAGCATACTATAAAAATTTTCAAACCTAGAGAAAAGTTGAAAAAAAACTTACAGCGACCATCCCTAAGCTGTCTGTCCCCTGAGGTTTCAGCATGAATGCATTTCACAATAAAAATATAAATGTATAAATACCCACCATTCACATGTGGCTACAAAATTACTACAGAAACTACCAAAGCATTTTTTCCCAGTGTTTTTGTTAGATATAAAAACTCACCAATGGCATCAAAGGCCAATTTCATTTCATTATCTATTTAATAGGTACATCATTCTGATAGAAAGGGTTATAAATACGATCCCAGAGGACATGGGGTATGTGGCTGCTTGACCCATAGACTGACCGCACCTGCCCACACCAACAAAGGTAAGTTTTCTTTTTAATATACTTGAGCGGTATAGGTTAGTGGCAAACCATTAGAAGTACAAAGAATGCGTTCCCAGTATATACACATTATACCGTGTATACTTCTTCTACAAATGTTAGGTTCCTATATGGTTGTGGGTGTGTAGGAATGCCCTCTGTGCCAGGAGGGCTATGTCTGGTGACCCTGGAGGGAGAGGCCTGTCCTCAGAAGTGAAGGCCCAGCATCACTTAGGGGACTCACTCTCTGAGATCTAAACGTGAAGGAATAAAGATGTGGAGGCTCCACAGGGTGGGTATTTGGTTATAAAGGTGGCCATGAGCTTCAGCAAAGCAGCTCCCTGTGTGAGCCAGATCTCCTACGTGTTCCTCTGTGTTTCGCTTTTATAATTTCCCACACTTTGAAAGAGTGTTACCTTAAGATTCTAGCCTTTCCTTACAAGGGACAGAAAGCACAGTTGTGGGCCCGGTGTGAGGTCACAGAACTAAAGGTGAAATGATGTCGCTTTGGTGCTGGTAGTGGCAAGATCATGACTGAATAGCTCTGAGTGGCCAAGAGGGCTGGCCACTCTACCATCCATGCAGAATCTCCCTCTCTTGTAGATCTCAGGGTGCCTGGATTTGATTCTCATTAAGGCAGGCAGCAATTTCTAGACGCAGTCCACATTTCCAGCGATAGTTATTCAAAAAACATAGTCAGAGGGAGAGGTCAAAGGGTAGCATTTGAATGCTTAGTGATTTCCCATAGAATGTGAAGTGTGATACAGTACCTATGAACTACCTAAATATACAAAATAAAAACTCCAGCTTCAGAGCTTTTCTGGTCTGCTGTGCTAGGCAGCTCTGAGAAGACCCACCTTACTGTGTAATCCAGACACCTAGCGTTTACCCACCTTTCTGTGATTGCCCTGGTAGGCTGCATGAGAAAAGCCACGTTTCTGACCCACGCATGTGACTGAGCTGCTCTTCCCCATACAGAAATGCCACTGAGTTAAGAGCAAGGCTGCACAGCCTCGAGACTGATGCCCACATGAATGTACTTACGGTAAGGATGCTGCCAGCCTGGGGGAGAAAGAGCTGGTGGCTTTCAAGTCATTATTGATACTTACTACATAGACATTTGTCTTTTCAAAGTCTATGATAGTTATATATAGCATAGAAACAAGATAACATGAAAGAACTTAAGCATATGGAATAATGGTGGCCTCCGTAAGGTCAGAATCATTGTAAAAGGCACTATAAAATCTATAATGAACATACAGCAAATAGAAAATCCCCTATGTCCTGAGTAAAGACTAGTTTAAAAATGCAAGTATTAAATCAAGTGTAGGTACTGCCTTCAGAGAAAGATGTTGGCAGCCTGTTTAAAAAAAAAACCCAGAGCAATCATAAAATATTAAATGTTTTTCAAGATTTTGCAGTCAATACAAACGAAACATCCGAGGGCAAGCCATATGAATAAATAAGTTATATTAAGATATACAATTGCAACTGAAAATAAGGTTTCTAAAGAGAGAAACTGAGAAGACATTTTAATTAATATATTAAATGACTCTGCTCCCAATAAGGGATGATTTTGAGTCCAAAAAAGAACTGACAATTTTCTCAGCATTTCATTTATGGAATTATTAAATTGCCAAATAATGTCTTCTGGGAACACACATGACAGTGTTTTCTTTTTTCCCCCTCTCACAAAAGAAGAATAACCAAGTATGGGAAATTAAGACCCAGAGTTACAAAAAGCAGGATGACAATGAATTAAAAATGGTACTTACTGATGAATAGCTTGCAAGAATTTTCGTTGATGTTTTCTTACTTTTGCATGATCTATCTTTTTTACTAGCTTTGTATTTTTGTAAATTAGCCATGTTTCCCTGAGTACATTGGCAGCTGCGTTTTTCACCTGTTAAGAAAACAAACAAACAAAGCAGTTGATAAATTCCCAGAGCAGAATCCTTTGCAAACATGGCCAGGGGTCCTATTCTTTTTTTTTTTTTTTAATATATATTTTTTAAGTTTTTATTTATTTTTGAGACAGAGAGAGACAGAGCATGAGCAGGGGAGGGGCAGAGAAAGAGGGAGACACAGAATCTGAAGCAAGCTCCAGGCTCTGAGCTGTCAGCACAGAGCCTGATGCGGGGCTTGAAATCACAGACTGTGAGATCATGACCAGAGCTGAAGTGGATGCTTAACCGACTGAGCCCCCCAGGCGCCCCCCCAGGGGTCCTATTCTTAATCCCAAAGATCATGGTAAGTTCTAGCTCTGTTTAGTAACTATTTCTCAAAAGAGTATTTTTCTTGAATCTGTGCATTTTAAAAGGTACCTCTATCTGTCTGGGCACAACATTTAGGTTGAAATATTAGGGAGGTACTGATCTCTTTCTGGGCTTCTACCCATCAGGAACATTTTCATCCAACCAGTTCTTTTAAAAAGCAAGAGGTGGTTGTAACCTGTCTGGCAACATTGCAGGGGGGGTCAGGGGGAGGTTGGAAGAGGTGCTGAATTCTGCACCTTGTATTCCATTTGTTTTCCCCATGTTCTTCATTTCCCTGGAGAGAGGCAAAATGCCAGAAGGCCAAGGTGAATCTTGTCTTTTGCAAGCTTGCTTGGCATTTTTGGCTGTGAACTACAGGAAGGGCATGTTTCCACTGCTCAGTGTCCAAGCAGACCTATTCTTCTGCCCTTTCCGAGTGACTCAGCAAACTGTTAGCATGCTTTAATGAGCTGACAGTCTATGTTGTCATGATTTTGTGGGTTAATTTGAGTATACTGCATTTCAAACGGATGGGACAAACCTAAACGATACAAGTGTTTTAATGACACGGCTGAGACCTACTGTGGTTAATGGAAGGTATGAATACTTCCTAGTAATATTCAAACACTTACTTTTGTGATTAGCTCTTCATCAATTTCTGGACATTGATAAAGGCCCAGCCACGGACAAGTTCGTCCTTCCTTGCTCACGCTACAGGTTCTGATGACCCAGAGCTTCCCTTTAAGCTTGTTGTTAATGACTTACTCTAAGAAATTGATCCATTGAATTCTTTTGAGTGATGGATAAAGGCTGTTTCACAAAGAGCAGGCTGCTGGGGGGTTGGGTGGAGGAAGACCACTTTTTAAGAAAGGCACTGTGGTAGGAAAGAGAGAGCCACGAACTGACTTGAGAAAGGGTTCTAAGTTCTTGACTTTGGACTAACCAAGAGAAGTCAAGGGGATGAGCTAACCCTTGCAGGACTTTAGTTTTCTCTTCCCTACATGAGAAGAGTACAGAGAATTATCACTCAAGTCTGTTTCAGGCCTTAGACTTTCAATAAGGAAGAGTCTTAAAATTACATGACAACTATGATCCCAAGGAGGTATCTGTATTTTTTGACTTTGAGCACCGAAAGCATCAGGTTTGGTAGCTGACGGTGAATCTTTTTCACGCTGCTGAAAAGGTTTCTTTTTGAGGGAAATTGCTAGAACCCATTTGAAGAAAATAACGCTCTCCTAAAACTGCTTTTAGCACTGACTTTGGTCTATAATGCACTTTCTCTGGATATTCATCAGAGCCTGCACAGAGAGCATGCATTCTGAAACCAGTGGAAAAATGAAACGTCAGGTGCTGAGCACCAGCAGAGCATCTGAGAAACAGCACCACTATCCACAGTGAAGTTCAAAGGTGTTCCAGTTAAATTCTTTGCTCTTCATTCTCACGGAAACACATTTCTCTTTTTTTTTTTTTTTAATTTTTTTTTTATTTATTTTTGGGACAGAGAGAGACAGAGCATGAACGGGGGAGGGGCAGAGAGAGAGGGAGACACAGAATCGGAAACAGGCTCCAGGCTCTGAGCCATCAGCCCAGAGCCCGACGCGGGGCTCGAACTCACGGACCGCGAGATCGTGACCTGGCTGAAGTCGGACGCTTAACCGACTGCGCCACCCAGGCGCCCCAGACATTTCTCTTCTTTACAGGGGTAGGGAATGCTTTTCCATTTGGTTCTCATGTTCTTTTCAGAGGTAAGGATGCTATATAAGTGGCTAATGGTTGAGGACATTGCTTTTATTTTTTATTCATTTTTTAAATGAAAGTTTGTTTGTTTGTTTGTTTATTGAGAGAGAGAGAGGGAATCCCAAGCAGGTTCTATACTGTCAGTACAGAGCCCAACATGGGGCTCATACTCACAAACCGTGAGATCATGACCTGAGCTGAAATCAAGATTGGAGCACTCAACTGACTTGAGCCCCCCAGGCACCCTGAGGACCTTGCTTTTAAAGGGAGAGGGGTGGGAAGTTACTGGCCAACACTGACTGGGGTTGGAATAGGGTCCTTCCACACAAGGAAGCAGAAGGGCCAGTTAAGCGAGGTCTCAGCTCTCTGAACAGCTTTACCACCTGGAAGAAGGCAAGGGGGCTGGGTGGCCACCCCCTCCCTGATTTTATCAGCTCAAGACACAGAGGAGGAAGCTAGACAACTTGGTAAAAACAGGTGGGACCATAACACAGCAGTTGAACATAGTAACGTTTGGAAGAGAACAAAACAATTGATTTCACTTTGGATTCCCATCCGCACACAGCAAACGCCAAATGACCCAAGTCCTTAAATCTTGAACAAGGCGATTCATTGGTTGTCATCGGTGTATTTTATATGATTGTTTTTCCTCTTTGGGATGGCAGGGGAATGGCTGAAGGGGAGTAGGGAACCTCAATTTCTGAATTCATGGGGGTGACTGAAACCCCCAAGTTCTTTGTTGCAGGGTTCATATGCACAAAATGCTCATTGTAGTTGACAGGCTAAAAATGAACATGATTCCTCGTCTGAAAATGAAATCCCTACAGCTGCTTTTAAAAACTGTGAAACACAGGCATTTATGTTGAAACATTTCCCTTTCTAACTCTCTAATAGGTGGTGAAACCCAGGAAGAAAACTCTGGAAGCATCCCATCTGCTGCTTTTTCAAAGTAGCGGTCACAAGACATGTGTCCAAAAGTAGAAATATGTGCTCTCTGCTTACTGGTCACATGTGTCTGGAATATGTTTTTCTGGTCTGTCTTTGGGTTGGAAGGGACAGGGTGGAAAGCACCTCAGTGTTTCACAAGCTCAAACAATGGGGAACTATCTGTTACATGACCATGACAGAAAACTTATAGGGGAAACTGGAGAAGAAAAGTTGACTTGGAGGGAAAGTTTCCTCTGCTTATGTACTTAAGAATGCTGCCGTGACGTCTAACAGTGTAAACCTAGAGCTCTGTCCTGCCCTTCGAGGGCATTTATAGACTCTCAAGGGACAGGGGTATTGTCACTAACCTTTGTGTCTCCCTAGCTCAGGGCTTCGGACATAGGTTGCGCTAAGTATTTGGTACCATAGTGTATACATTGTATCATAAGAACTCCTTTTTTTTTTTTTTTAGTGTTTTTATTATTTATTTTTGAGAGAGAGAGAGAGAGAGAGTGCATGAGCAGGGGAGGGCAGAGAGAGAGGGAGACACAGAATCTGAAGCAGGCCCCAGGCTCTGAGCTGTCAGCACAGAGCCTGATGCAGGGTTTGAACCCATGTACCGTGAGATCATAACCTGAGTTGAAGGCAATCACTCAAACGACTGAGCCACCCAGGCGCCCAGCATCATAAATTCTAATCATGAGCCACAGATACATATTTATTGACCACAGGACCTTCTTTTTTTAAAAAAAAAATTAATGTTTATTTATTTTTGAGAGACATCATGAGCAGGGGAGGGGCAGAGAGAGAGGGGGAGACACAGAATCTGAAACACGCTCCAGGCTCTGAGCTGTCAGCACAGAGCCTGATGCAGGGCTTGAACTGACAGATCGTGAGATTATGACCTGAGCCAAAGTTAGACGCCCAATCGACTGAGCTACCCAGGTGCCCCGACCAAAGGACCCTCTTGATAAGAAGGGTATACAGGTGACAGAAGAGACGTAAGATCTAACTACGTCTTCCCTAATTTCCATTTACTAATTCAAATTTATGAAGTGTCTACCATATGCTAGAGCCCATGATGGTTGTTATGCGGGATCACAGATCTAGCCCTCAAAAATTAGTAGCTGTAGTGATTCTTGTGCCAATTAATGAGCCAACAACTCTGTGCAATACTTTCCTAATGTCAAGAAACAAGGAGAGTGAGGGGAAGGTTCTTTCTTAGCAGGAAACTTCTCCGCTCCCATCATCCCTTCCTCCACAGCCAGGGAAAAAAGGAAAACATGAACATTTGCTCTGCCTGACTCATGCTCCATTGCAATTAAAATCTTTCATCAGAAACATTTTGAAAGGCATAATAATAATCAGTTATGTTGAGAAAACAAAAGCCTTAAAAGCAATAATACTATTAAAGATAACAGTACTTACCCAGATGCCTTAAAACCACCTTTGCAGTTAAAAAAGTCATGAAATGTTCTATCGCGGACGTTTACAGGTAGTGATGAAATATTAAAGCCAGAGGTCGTAAGGTAAAATATATTTTTAAGTGTAATAATACTTGATAAACCACAAAAGCACTTAAAAGCTGACTGACTTTTCGGGGCGCCTGGGTGGCGCAGTCGGTTAAGCGTCCGACTTCAGCCAGGTCACGATCTTGCAGTCCGTGAGTTCGAGCCCCGCGTCAGGCTCTGGGCTGATGGCTTGGAGCCTGGAGCCTGTTTCCAATTCTGTGTCTCCCTCTCTCTCTGCCCCTCCCCCGTTCATGCTCTGTCTCTCTCTGTCCCAAAAATAAATAAAAAACGTTGAAAAAAAAATTAAAAAAAAAATAATAAAAAAAAGCTGACTGACTTTTCACTGAAACTTTGCCTTGCTCAAACCTATACAGATACATTAGAGCACTGTTTTAAAGAGTACTTTGTTTATAGTTTTCCTTTGCTTTTGACTCTTCTGATTGTTGTTTAATTGATTTTTTTGTTTGTGTGTTTGGTCCAGTTTCCCCTTGCCTCTCCCTTCAGAGACTTATCTTGGTGCAATGCTTCCATTCTTATCAGATTTAAGAGAAGGGACATAACCTCTGACTTAAGAAGCAAGAGTTTTCCACCTCTCGTTCTTGTAACTGTGGTAAAATGGGTAAAATGTTGCTTCACAGGCTGTGGGCGATGCCTCCAGGCTGCCGGGGACAAACACAGACAACACCTCTAAACCTGGACACTAGGACCACATGCCGCCCAGGCCCTCTTGAGAGCAGATACCTGGGGCTGGGTGAGTGCTATAGCTTTGGAACAGGGCAAGGTCAAGCGATCCAGTCACTTTGCTTTCTCACCCACGGGGCTGTGTCTCCAAGCACCATGTAAAAGCTCCAGAGACTCAATCCTCCAGAATTTCTGTTCACTTGTTAAGAGATACGTAGGACAAAAAATTATATAACTGCATAATGGTGTTCTTATTATGGATCTTATTGAGAATTCTTAACAGGATTGGAAACACCCACAGTGGACATTAATATGTATAATTATCCTTTGTGGTACATCTAGCTACTTTAAAAATTACGTCTGGGCTCTCAGAATTGCTTGTTTTCAAGTTTCCTTCCAAAATGAAAGTGTGCAGAGGGCCAAACTCCAGGATTTCTTCTTGGTTCAGATGCGACTGAGGAGTAATAACATTTCCAAAAGATATAGCACAGTATCTATGCTATAGTATCTCTGGAAGGGTGATAAATTGCAAATCTATTAAGTTGCTGGTCCCATCTTACTAAAAGCCCAGTGACAGGTTATTGTCCTTAGGCTAATGATTTCATTTTGAAATCATTAGATTATTCTGGGTACGTGGCCACTTTTGAATTGTAGAGTGGCATGTTAAACTTTTGGAATTGCATAGAACAATCTCCCTTAATAGACCGTGCAAGGCATAATGTGCTGTACTTTCACACATGGTATTTCATGTGGCTGATGTTGTCCAACAGAGAAACGATTTCTATGTGAAATTGTTCCTCTGAAAACTTGTGCACAGTGAATAATTTTTCATGGAAACTGTTCAGTTACGAAACACAATGGGAGGCTTGGAAAGTTACATTTCTTCTCAGAAGCATAATCAATCATTTAACACACTGCTTTTTTTTTTTTTTACAGTCATGTTCAGATTTCAGAATGTCTATCATCATTACCTCTGTTCACCATGAGAAAAAAAGGATTTCTTCTGCCGCACTGCTTCAGGGGATAGTGGTAGTTTTCTCCAGCGGTAAGGAGAACCCTTGACCTTGTATTTTTAAGCTTTGTCTTGGTAACTATGTATGGTGTTTAGGTGCTTGTTTATTCTCTATTATGTCCCAGAATCATTCATGAATGATCATTCAGATTTTAGAACTCTTTTGAAATTGTAGTTGACATACAACATGACGTTAGTTGCATGTGTACAACATAGTGACTTGACAGTTCTACATGTTACAACATGCTCAGCCTAAGTACAGTTACATCTTTACATCACTGTACGAAGTTGTTCCAAGAATACGGAATCTACTCCTGATGCTGTACTGTTCCTCCCTGTGACTTGATTATTTTATAACTGGAAGTTGGTGTGTCTTAATCCCCTTCAATTGTTTTGCCCATCCCATACCCCACACCTCTCTGGCAACCATCAGTTGGTTCTGGGTATTTAAAAGCTTGGTTTTTTTAGTCTGTGTCTTTTTTTTTTTTTACTTTGTTTATTCATTTGTTTCTTAACTTATACATATGAGTAAAATCATATGGAATATGTATTTGTCTGACTTATTTCACTTAGCATTATACTCTCTGGCTTCATCCATATCATTGCAAACGGCAACATTTCACTCTTTTTATGGTTGAGTAATATTCCATTGTGTGTATCTGTATCGCATCTTCTTTATCCATTCATCCATTGATTGAAACTTACATTGCTTCCATATCTTAACTATTTTAAATAATGCAATAAATATAGGGGTTTATATACCCTTTCTAATTAGTGTTTTACTCTTCAATACCCAGAGCTGGGTTATATAGTATTTCTATTTTTAAATTTTTTTTTTTTTTAGGAATGACTATATTGTTTTTCATAGTGGCTGCACCAGTTTACATTCCCACCAACAGTGCACAAGGGTTCCCTTTTCTCCACATCTTTGCCAACACTTGTTATATATTGTCTTTCTGATACTGTTTTGATTTGGGTTTCCCTAATGATGCGGAATGTTGAGCATCTTTTCAAGTGCTTGTTGGTTATCTGTATGTCTTCTTTGGAAAATTTCTGTTCAGGTTCTCTATCCATTTTTTTAAAAATGCTTATTTATTTTGAGAGAGAGAGAGTGCATGTGCATGAGTAGGGGAGGGGGAGGGGTGGGGTGGGGGAGAGATTCCCAAGCAGACTCTGCACTATCAGTGCAGAGGCCGATGTGGGACTTGAACTCACAAACTGTGAGATCATGACCTAAGCCAAAATTAAGAGTCGGAAGCTTAACTGACTGAGCCACCCAGACACCCCTCTCTATCCATTTTTTAATTGGGTTATTTGTTCTTTTTGATGTTGAGTTGTAGGAGTTCTTTAAATATCTTGAATATTAACCCCGTATTGATATATCTATCATTTGCAAATGTATTCTCCCATTAAGTAGATTGCCTTTTTATTTTGTTGGTGGATGATCCTTTTAATGTATTGTTGAATGTGGTTTGCTCATATTTTGCTGAGGATTTTTATATCTATGTTCATCAGGAATATTGGTCTGTAGTTTTCTATTTTTTGTAGTGTCTTTAGTTTTGGAATCAGGGTAGTGATGGCCTCGTAGAATGAATGTGGAAGCATTCTTTCATCTTCTAACCTTTTGGGATAGTGTGAGAAGGAGAAGTGTTAGCTCTTCTTTAAATGTTTGGTAGAATTCACCTGTGAAGCCATTTGGTCTTGGACATTTGTTGGCAGTTTATTAGTAGTAGTAGTTGGCATGGGTTTGGTATGGGATGAGTTTTATTACTAGGAATTGGTGTGTTCAGATTTTCTACTTTCTGATTCAGTCTTGGAAGACGGTATGTTTCTAAGAATTTATCCATTTCTTCTAGATTGTCCAATTTGTTGGCATATAATTTTTTGTAGTAGTCTCTCATAATCCTTTTCATTTCTGTGGTGTTAATTATTTCTCCTCTTTCATTTCTGATTTTATATACTTGAGCCCTTGCTCTTTTTTTTTCATGAAGACTCTGGCTAAAAGCTTATCAATTTTCTTTACCTTTTCAGTGAATCAGCTCTTAGTTTCATTGATCCTTTCTATTCTTTTTTAGTCTCTATTTTGGCTCTGATTTTTATTATTTCTTTCCCTCTACTAACTTTGGGCATAATTTATTCTTTTTTTCTAGTTTATTTAAATGTAAGTTTCAATTATGTATTTATTATTTTTCTTGTTTCTTGAAGTAGGCCTGTATTGTTATGAATTGCCCTCTAAGAAATGCTTTTGCTGCATCCCTAATGCTTTGGACTGTTGTATTTCCATTGTCATTTGTCTAAAGGTTTTTTTTTTTTAATTTCCCCTTTGATTTCTTCATAGATCCACTGGTTATTTAGCAGCATGTTGTATAGCCTCCACGTATTTTTTCCAGCTTTTTTCTTGTAATGGATTTCTAGTTTCATAGTGTTGTGGCTGGAAAAGGTGCTTGATATGATTTCAATCTTCTTAAATTTATTGAGCCTTGTTTTGTGGCCTAATATGTGATCTTTCCTGGAGAATGTTCCATACACACTTGAGAAGAACATGTATTCTTGCTGTTTTGGGATGGAATGTTCTGTATATACCTGTTAAGTCCATCTGGTCTAATGTGTGTTCAAAGCCACTGTTTCCTGGTTGATTCTGTTTGGAATGATCTATCCATTGATGTAAGTGAAGTGTTAAAGTCTCCTACTCTTATTGTATTACAGTCAATTTTTCTTTTTTTTGTCTGTTAATATTTGCTTATGTATTTAGGTTGGGTATATAGATATTTACAATTGTCATATCCTGACTGTTGGCCTGATCCCTTTATCATTATGTAGCACCTTTCTTGATCTCTGGTTATAATCTTGGTTTAAAGTCTATTTTGCCTGAGATAAGTATTGCTACTCCAGATTTTTTTCACCTTCCATTGGCGTACAATATCTTTTTCTATTCCTTCACTCTCAGTTTGTATGTGTCCCTGTGTCTGAAGTGAATCTCTTGTAGGCAGCACAGAGATGGGTCCTATTTTCCTATCTATTTAGTCACCTTGTATCTTTTGACTGGATCATTTAGTCCACTTTCATTTGAAGTAATTGTTGACAGGTATGTACTTATTGGCATTTTGTTGTTTTCTGGTTGTTTCTGTAGTTTTTCTGTTTCTTTCTTCTCTTGATCTCTCCTGGTTTGATAACTTTCTGTAGTTTTGTGTTAGGATTCTGTTTCTTTTGTGTAAACTTATTACTTACTGGTGTTTGGCCTGTGGTTACAACAAAATGCATATATAATATCCAATGTGTATAACAGTCTATATTAAGTTGAGGGTTGCTGAAGTTCGCAGACATTCTAAAAGCACTATCTTTCTATTTGCCACTCATGTTCTATGTGTATGACATCATATTTTACATCTTTTGTGTATCCCTTAACGAATTTTTGTATAATGTAACTGATTTTACTACTTTTGCCTTTTCCCCTTCATACTACCTTTGTAAGTGACTGATGCACTACCTTTACTTCATATATGCTTTTGCCAGTGAAATTTTTTCCTTTCATAATTTTGTTAAGACCCTTCCTTCCCACTTAAAGAAGTCCCTTTAACATTACTACATATATGCTTTTA
Organism: Prionailurus viverrinus; assembly: GCF_022837055.1. Taxonomy (NCBI): domain Eukaryota; kingdom Metazoa; phylum Chordata; class Mammalia; order Carnivora; family Felidae; genus Prionailurus; species Prionailurus viverrinus. The sequence goes on along the minus strand of NC_062561.1, from coordinate 93,696,845 downwards.
CCAGTGAAATTTTTTTGTTTCATAATTTTATTAAGACCCTTCCTTCCCACTTAAAGAAGTCCCTTTAACATTTCTTTTAAGGATGATTGAGTGGTAATGAACTCCTTTAGCTTTTGTTTGTCTGGGAAACTCTTTATGTCTCCTTCAATTCTGAATAATAAACTAGCTGTGTACAATATTCTTGATTGTAGGTTTTTTCCCTTCAGCAATTTTAATAGATCACATGCCACTCCCTTCTCACCTGCAGAGTCTGCTAAAAACTCAGCTGATAGCTTTATGGAGTTTCCCTTGTACATAACTAGTTGCTTTTCTCTCATTACTTTTAAGATTCTCTAACTTTTGCCATTTTAATTATTTTGTGTTGCAGTATGGATGTCTTTGGATTCATCTTGTGCGGGGTTCTCTGTGCTTCCTGGACCTCTTTCTTTTGGAACATATTCCTCTGTGCCTTCATTTTGTCTCACTCTCCATATTTGTTACAATGTATTAGGTAGATCAGCTAAGTCTCCTGGTCTTAGAAGTCAGGTATCCTGTGGGGCCCACTTGTGCAGTCCACCCTGGTCAGCAGAACCAGGTACTTCAGGGGTGTCTGCTGTGTGGGTTGCATGTGCCCTCCTGTTGCGCCTGGGCTGGACTGCTCTGGGCCTACTGGCAGGTGAGGCTGGTCCCCCTCCCTGGGGCAGTAGTTGGTTCAGGGGAATGCTCGCCAGGTGCGGTGGGGTGAACAGTGCTAGCAAGGACGATGGAGAGTACCAAAATTGGCTCCTACAAAGTCTGGCCAACCCAGGCTGCAGGAGAGAAAAAAAAAATTGTATCCACCAGCACTTCCATTCCTGGACAAGTTCCTACCCATTCTTGCCTCTCCAGCACATACCCTAAAAATATTCAATAAATTTCCTTCATGTATAATCTAGGTGCTTTCCAGTCTGTTGTCTGTGCTGGGTCTTGGATTGAGAGGGACTGAGAGATACAGTGCACTGGCCCTTTAAGAGCAGAGTCTCAGAGGCCTGTAGGCCCCCATGTCTTTCAGAGGTAAGCCCTGTCAACTTTTGAATTCTGAACGTATGGGGACTCACCTTTCTGTTGAAGGTCCCCAGTAGCAGGGGATGCCCATTATGTGATGTTTGCTGCTTTTGTGCCTTAGGTAGGATCCCTGTACCTGTGACCTCCGTCCATCCTATGGGTCGCCACGCAGGCAATTTGGTTCTCAGGTCCATCTTCGCTGCTTCTCCATGTACCTTTTTCTTTTAAGTCTTCAGTTGTGGAAGATCTGTTCTGTTAGTGTTCAGGTCGTTTTCAGAGTCAGTTGCATTATCTGTAGTTGTAGCCTTGGTATATCCATAGGAAGAGGTGAGCCCAGGACCCTACTATTCTGGTATTTTAGAATTTTTATTTAAAAACTTAAAATTAAAAGTAGGGTCATTTAGAAATTCCATAAATGACCAAATGGAATCAAGTTCCAAGTAAATGGTACTCATTAAGTTGAAGAGGACTATAAAAGGGCTATTATTTTCATATATTGTATTGACTATAATAATGAAATGGGTATCATAAATGAGAAATTGATGTTTGGTTCTAATGACGTTTTAACATTTGTACCTGCACTTAATGACATTTTGCCTATAAAAATCAAGCTGTCAGCAAGACTTCTTGGAGTGCCTTGGTCCGAAGTAATACTGCAAAGTAGCTAAACTTTTAAGGAGGCATAATAAAATAAGAGAATTAATAAAGCATCATGGAGAATGTGAATTTTGAATTTACAATAATACTTCTTATGCAAAAGCTTTCTATAAACAGATTCCCTATAGATAATGAGTCAAGCTAAAGTATACAAGAACTTGTAACAGAAGAGCTGTAAGATCAGAAAACATGATCCACTTGGGGTAATGAGTCCCATTCATAAAAACGAATGGAAGTCATCTAGATCCACAGTCCTCCAAAAGGGGCCAAGAATGGGCTTGGGGGGGTGGGGTCATAAGCAATATAAGCAAGAACACAAGCCAATTTTTCTGCCCCAAGTACAGGAAACAAAAAAACAGTTCTTATATCTGATTTGCTGAAGGAAGAGTACCAGAAAAGCTTACAATTTCCTGAGTCCTGGAGTTTGGTATTTCAGTTCTATATCCTCAACAGTTAACACAGAACTCCAACAATATTAGGCGAACTGCAACTCTAATAGGTATGCTATATATTTTGTTAAATAATTACATTTTATTCCCAGGAAGATTATGATAAATTCAGTATATATGAAGAATATCCACTATGAGGACTGTCCCAGGCTCCAAATCCTTGGGGAATAACAAACCAAAGCAGCAGTTCTCACTGTGGGCAATTTTGTCCCAGCCATGTCTAGAGACATTATTTTGGTTGTCACAAATCAGAGAAAATGCTACTGGCATCTACCAAGGATGCCGCTAACAAGTCAACAATGTACAAGGACATCTGCACAACAGAGAACTATCCAGTCCCAAAGGTCAATGGTGCTGAGGCTGAGTGATCTTGAGCTAAACTAATTAAATTATAAAACCAACCTGGAATGGCTCCCAACTGAACCTGGGAGACCTGTACAAATCTCACAGATTTTAACATCATAGTCTGTTCAGTAAGTAGGATATGGAATATTGATGTCCCAAAGTAAATCTAAAGAAATGGCATCTTACCTTCTTAAGATAAAACTAAGTACCTGCTTAGGAAATGCGGGGAAATCTGCCTCAATGTGCTAACTTGGTTCTTCTAATTTGTGATCCTGTCCCAGCTTTTGGTGTTGTTGCTGAAAAGATTTACATGCAGATGTATGGGCTATATGGTGTTTTAATGGAATTTTCTACCTCAGTGTGGCATTCAGTTAATTCTTATGAAATTTATAAGGTTTGATCTTCATGATAAAATTGTTTGGATTACACAGGGGACTTTTTGGGAAGAGTTCTTTTGATAAAGTAAAGTTCTTTTGACTCTCAATACGAACCGTACAGTATGAAATGCATCCAAAATCCACAAAACATCTGTTACTATTTTGGATTATATGTGGACTAATAGCTCTGAATTTAGGCTCTCCTTGTGCTTTTCTGTAACATTCACCAATGTTCATGAGTTTGGAGATCAAATTCCGGAGTTGAGAGAAAGCTGTGCAGAGTGGAAGACATTCTAAAGGGGCACCTCCAGGCCAAAAGCATGATATCTGCAATCGAGTGGCTGAGATCACCTAGACTATATGTGGACCTTCCAAATGCAATAAAGTCTCACAATAGTGTCTGGTGGTAAGACTTAGAAAATAGCAAGGCAACTGGAATCCATGCTTACATTTTGTAAATACTGTCCTTATATATAAATAGGCACATTGAAATGACAGAGCTATTAGGAAGTATTTACCAACTGAACCATGATTACTTTTATGTATGCAACCAAAATCAAAAGTGAGTAAAAACAGGGGTCCCTAGGTGGCTCAGTTGGTTGAGCGTCCGACCTCAGCTCAGGTCATGATCTTGCTGCTTGTGGGTTCGAGTCCCACATCAGGCTCTGCGTTGACAACTCAGAACCTGGAGCCTGCTTCAGATTCTGTGTCTCCCTTTCTCTCTGCCCCTCCCCCCCATCTCAAAAATAAATAAACGTTAAAAAAAATTTTTTAAGTGCATAAAACCACTGAAAATTGGAACTCTCCTTGAACCAGCCATGGATTCTTTTATGGGTAGAGTTACCAAATGACAATGTGTTTTGTTATTTGGATGACAGCCCGATTGGATTCTCCGTTGAGTTATGTTAGCAACATGACACTGCTGAAAAAGGATTTTTAGCTTTATTTCTGACCTTGTATTTTGGTCTCTCAAGTGACTAGGAAGAGAGGCTAAACATTTGGCGGGAGTGGGAGAAGAAGCTTTTTCCTCTTGGATATAGTGACGTTGAGCAAGCTACCTAACCTCTCTGTGTCTTGGCTTCCACATTTGTAAAATGGGCAGAATGCTAGTGCCTCTCTCAGAAAGTTGTCTGCGTATGACACCAGTTTACACAGGTGACATACTGGGAGCCAAGCCTTGTACAGAGAGAGTGTCAACACCGTGATTCCCGTTGTCTGCCATATTTTCCCAGTGGGCTCTGCTGCCCTTCATCTCTTGCACAGCCTTAAATCACAGAAAGGGCCTGTCTGTGCTCCTTGGAGTCCTACAAGTCACTGGTGGTTTCTTATTGTCCCTGCACACCCAGTCTTTAGACCAGAGACTGGCTCACAGAAGCTCAGTAAAACATTGTTACATCACTCTAGATGACACTCTAAATTTCTAGATAACATTGACAGCCTGCCCCTTCCTATTCAATCTAATATCACTCCCTTCTTGTATCCTGCAAACTGAAATGTTAAGTGTGCCTCTTTGTTTATACTGACATGGTCTAGGTTTATCCTTGAGTAAATACCAAGGTTGTCCAATTATTTCCTAGCTGACGTAAAGTTAGGACTGGCCTATTCTCAAAATATGGGGGGGAAAATGGAACAGATTCCAAGAAGGCCTTAACTTTAAACCAGGTTGTTTCAGCTTGAGAGGTCAAAACAGAAATCGATTGCCCACCCCTGCAATGGAAAACACACGAAAATCTTCCCTCTGAAGATCCATGGGGTGGTAACTCACCCTTTTAGTCAGCTGAGTATCCATCATGAAATTGTGCACATGTTTTTCTGCTTTGGTAAGTTCTAGCTTCCTTGCCACGACAGCTACCACCAGGGCTGTGCAACCAGCACCCTGAAAATCAGAAGAGAAGAGAACCCCAACAAGTTATGATTTTTGGTCTCAGCCACAGTAAAAAATGTTTTTCACCAAGTACATAAGAAGCTGGAGAGTAAAAAAAAAAAGTAGCATTCAGTGACTTTAATAATTATGACCAAAAATTCATGGTCAACAAACACAAGTAGCATGCCCGGAGATTGGGATTCAAAACCTTAGTTCACGTATTTTAAGATCTCAAGCATAATATGTGAATCAAACATATTTTAATACTAAGAAATAAATGGTAAAGGGGCAACTTGCTGAAATTGCAGACATTTGTTAAAAAACAGAGCAAGTCTGTCTGGAAATATAACAGGAACAAGTAATAGATGAGTAAATTAGCATAAATGCATGGAGTAGAAATAACAATTATTCTCTAAAAAAATAACACTGCATAATCTTCTCTCGAGATAAGACCAGAGGTCTTCCGCCCAATTGACTGTGATGTACCAGGAATGAAAAGAGAGAGCTGCATTATCTCGGTGTATGCACAACTTCAAGATCATGGGAGGATCTCTGTGATTTCAACCTGGACAATGGAGACATAGAAAGTGTTGAAGATAAGGCATAGTTGTCCTGTTCAGATGCTTACCAATACTAAGAAAGGCATGGGTTACCTTTATTTTGCAAAAGATCAGCAGTGCTGTGTTTTGAGTGATAGGCCCCTGTGCAGGTCTCTTGGGAAGAGATGTGAGACACTGTGTGGTACCCCAGGGATTAGAGTTTCCTGCTCCATGATCACGGGCATGAGGTGTGAGGACTTCTTGGTTGTAAGAGCAGTGATTACATACAGGGCCAGGAGGCAGGGCTGGGGCACCTCTTGGGGGGTGGGGGGCAGGAGGCGGTCTAGGCAAAGTCATGCTGTTGCTGCCACCTCATGGGTCCTGGGCACAACTGACTTACCAGAAGGGGGAGCTACTGAGGAGCTGTCACAGCCTGAAGAACTCCTGACAGGCCTGTGAAAGGGAAGTCCAGCCCCCCAGAAGGAATCACTCCCCTGAGAGGGCCACAGGGCAGTAGATATTGCCCAAATGTCTCAGTGGACACAGAGCAATGAAGGCAGGGTCCATGCAGGAGCCCAGTGAAGAGGGACACCCAACAGCATGATGTTACAATTGTGGATCTTTCAACAGACTTGAATCCTCTTCAACTAGTTTTTTTAAGTGTATTTATTTATTTTGAGTGGGAGAGAGAATCTCAAGCAGGCTCCACACTGCCAGCGCAGAGCCCGACATGGGGTTCCATTTCACCGTGAGATCATGAACTGAGCTGAGATCAAGCGTCAGATGCCTAACCGACTGAGTCACCCCTGAACTAGTTTTTAATAGCATCGCCTTTATGTTCGCAAAAATGGTAACGTGCTCACTGGCTAGTTAGCCAGGAGAGTCTCAAGTTCCCATAAGGTAACCTGGCTTTCCTTATGACAAATAGGTCTGAAAATCACTCATTATGAAAGTAACTCTGCATCTTCATATAAGGTAGTCTTCATCTTCAGGATCTAATATTGAGGAGTGGTAGTTGCTCCTAGCATGCCCGTGTCCGTAATATGTTATGGCTGTATTAAAATTTTATTTCTGCGATGCTTAAAGACAACGTAATATTTAAATAAGCAAGTCAGAAAATTATATGCCTAATTTGCTCCTAATTTTATTTTTTAGAAAGGACCCACAGTTGGGAACAAATTTAAGGAGGCGAGCAACCTGTACTCTGAAAACTGTAAGACACTGATGAAAGAAACTGAAAAGGACACAAATCCATGGAAAGATATAACAGGCTCATGAATGGGAAAAATTAACAATCTACAGATTTATTGCAATCCCTATTAAAATTCCAATGGTATCTGTCACAGAACTAGAACAAATGAGCCCCAAATTTGTACAGAACCACAGAGAACACAGCTGGGGGTAGCATGCTCCCTGATCTCAATCTACACTGGAAAGCTATGGTTATCAAAACAGTACGTTACTAGCACAAAAACAGACACATACATCAATGGAACGGGATAGACAGCCCAGAAATAAGCCCATGCTTATATGGTCAATTTACATCAAAGGGGGCAAGAATAAAAAACTGGAGAAAAGACAGAAAGTCTTTTCAATAAATGGTGTTGGGAAAACTGGACCACTTTTTTTTCCCTTTTCAGTAGCTCTTTATTTTTATTTTTATTTTTTTTCAATATATGAAATTTATTGTCAAATTGGTTTCCATACAACACCCAGTGCTCATCCCAAAAGGTGCCCTCCTCAATACCCATCACCCACCCTCCCCTCCCTCCCACCCCCCAACAACCCTCAGTTTGTTCTCAGTTTTTAACAGTCTCTTATGCTTTGGCTCTCTCCCACTCTAACCTCTTTTTTTTTTTTTTGTTCCTTCCCCTCCCCCATGGATTTCTGTTAAGTTTCTCAGGATCCACATAAGAGTGAAACCACTTTCTTATACCATACACAGAAATAAACTGCAAATGAAGTAAAGATCTACCTGTTAGACCTGAAACCATAAAAGTCTTAGGAGAAAACATAGGCAGTAAACTCTTGGCCATCACTCTGAGGAGTAAATTTTAGATTTGTTTCTTCAGGCACGGGCAACAAAGGCAAAAAATAAAAGGACAATATCAAACTAAAAAGCTTTTGCACAGTGAAGGAAATCATCAACAAAACAAAAAGGCAACATACCTACCTAACAGAGAAGATATCTACAAATGATAGGTCTTCAGATAAGGGGTTAATATCCAAAATATATAAAGAACTCCTACAACTCACTCAATAGCCAGAAAAATCAAATACTTGATCAAAAATGGGCAGAGAACCCAAACAGACATTTCTCCTAGGAAGACATCCAGATGGCCAATAGACACATGAAAAGATGTTCAACGTCACTAATCATCAGGGAAATACAAATCCAATCCATACCACCTCACACCTGTCATAATGGCTGATACCAAAAGGAAATAACAAGTGTTGGCAAAGATGTGGAGAAAAAGGACCCCTCGTCGTGCACTGTTGGTGGGAATGCAAACTGGTACAGCCACTGAGGAAAACACCATGGCAGTTCCTCAAAAAATGTTCAAAATAGAACTGCCATATGATCCAGTAATTCCACTTCTGGGTGTTTACATGAAGGAAATGAAAGCCATAATTTGGAAAGATATATGCATCCCTATGTTTATTGCAGAATTATTTAAGATAGCCAAGGCACAGAAGCAACCTAAGTGTCTATCAATAGATGAATTGATAAAAATGTTGTGTATGTCTACACAATGGAATATTACTCAGCCATAAAGAATGTGATCTTGCCACTGGAAAAAGCATGAATGGAACTAGAAGGTTTTATGCTAAGTGAAAGAAGTCGGAGAAAGACACGTACTATATGGTTTCTCTTGTATGTGGAGTTTTAAAAAAAAAACAGACATCATAGAAAGAGACTAATAAATATAGAAAACAAACTTGCAATTATAAAATAAATCATAGGGATAGAAAATACATTCCAGGGAATATAGTAAATAATATTGTGGTAACTTTATATGGGTGACAGAGGGTAGCTACACCTACGGGGATCATTTTCTAATGTATAGAAATGTCAGGTCACTGCGTTATACACTGAAACTTATATTGTATATCAGCTATACTTGAAATTAAAAACAATGGCCTTTGGAAGCATACCCATCTATTCTGTTCACTTTCAGATGTTTGCCACAAAATGTACACAGGTTTGGTGTACTGATAAGGGGCTAATCACAATCAGTGGATGGAATCTGTGGCCACTCAAGATGGCTGTCTATACCTACCCACTGGAGGGCAACACTTGCTCGAGAAATATAGGATCACCTACAGGCTGTTCCCAGGTGCTTGTCAGTCAGTGAGTTACAAGAGATTCAAGAGCAGGGATGCTTTCTGAGTAAGCAGAAAATGTAAAAATCTGAGGGGCTTCCACTGTTAGATATCTGAGAGCGGCAGTTGGCACTCAAAGTTGAGTATTGTTTTCCCCTGGCAGGTGGCCACTGCTGAGATCCTTCTGGAAAGAAATCAACATCCTAACAGGAGTGGAAAATCACTGGTATCAAGAGCCTTTGAAAGTCAATTTTTATTTGTGTTTATTCTTGGGCTCTCTTTTTTCCTGCTACTGGCCCATTCCTTGCTGAGTGTTCTCTAGATCCCCCAAAGTCTTGTGCACGAAAATGAGTATCGCTGTTGCAAACTGCAAAAGCAAGGGAGTGTGACAATTTGGGAATTACTGCAACTATTACCTGTGTATGTCACTCCATTATCCTAGCTGTACCCTTTGATGGCACCTCAAGAGCCACTTAGGAAACCTCTTTCTGTTCATATACAGTCACTCCTTTATTTATTTTTAGTTTATTTATTTTGAGAGAGAGACAAAGAGCATGATTGAGGGAGGGGCATAGAGAGAGAGGACAGAGAGAATCCTAAGCAGGCTCTTCGCTGATGAGGGCCCTGAACTCACAAACCATGAGACATGACCTGGGCTGAAATCAAGAGTTGGACGCTTAACCAACTGAGCCACCCATGTGCCCCTCCTTTACTTTCATTTTAATTAGGGAAGCCATACACTTCTATGTCCCCAGGTCCTGAATAAACCAGACAAGGACGCCATGTGTATAGAATTGGGTTTCAAAACAGTAACTTCACAAAAATAAAATAAATGTGGAGATATGCAAAATTGCTGGTTCACCTCTGAAAGCTTTCTAGGTCCGAAGTAAATCCCTGCCAACATGAATGTCATTTAAGTCATTTAAGTCACGGTGTGACGCTGCTGTCCACTCAGTATCTATTTCCAGGAGCGTTCTGTTTCATCAAATGAATACAAATGAGAGTAAACATGCTTTTACAACATTTTCTCCAAAGTTGTCGTCATCACAATGGATGTGGAAACAGTTGGGATGAACATATGTTACTCTCTGAAATGAAGATCCCTGTATGTCTTTAACAAGATGAGTCATATTCCTTTCACCAGAGTCAGAAAGTGTATCCTGGTTACTTTTCTCCCATGTCGTTTATGTTACGATGGAAAAACTAAACAGATTATTGGCCTGTCCCTTCAAGATGCTCATGCACCTAAAAACTAAATGAAGAGAACATAGTGTTTATGAAGCCAATATATTAAAAGCAAATCTTGAGGCTCTCCTTAGCTGGTGTATCTTCTTTCCTTCTAACAAATTAGATGTTGCAAGGGAGAGAGAGGAAGAGGAGGGAGAAAGGCCTTGTCCATAGAAGAGGTAATTATGAATGTTCATCTCCCTATGTCAGCTCAGTGTGAAGCACACAAATGACGACCAGAGTGCCTAAGTAGTAGTTGAATACCAACACCTGAAGAGTCTTAGCTGCTGCCAAATTAAAATACAGGACTTTTTGGGGCACCTGGGTGGCTCAGTCAGTTGGGCGTCTGACTCTTGGTTTTGGCTCAGGTCATGATCTCACGGTTCGTGGGTTCGAGCCCCACGTCAGGCTCTGTGTTGCAGTGTGGAGCCTGCTTGGGATTCTGTCTCTCTGCCCTACCCCCTCAAAATAAATAAATACACTTTAAAAATAAAATACAATACTTTTCAGGGCACCTCGGTGGCTTGGTCATTTAAGAGTGGGACTCTTGGTTTCAGCTCAGGTCATGATTTCACACTTTGTGAGTTCAAGCCCCACATCAGACTGTGCTGATGGCATGGAGCCTGCTTGGGATTCTCTCTCCTTTTCTCTCTCTGCCCCTCCCCTGCTGACTCTGTCTCTCAAAATAAATAAACTTTAAAAAATTTAAAATACGGTACTTTTCTCCACTCTATATTTCCTCATCAGAGCACAGAAATCGTAAGCCATGTTGGCCCCCAGGATGCCCAAAAGAGATGTTCATCTTCCCCCAGGTAATTTTATCACACAATGTTGGAAAAGTTCAAAGTACTCCCATAATTTTACTTCAGGTCACCTGGTTGTTCTCATCCTGCAAATACTTTCGAGAAGCTTTTCGATAAACCATTCTGGGAGCAAGCTTTTAACCATTTAAGGATGCAAGCCTGTACAGAAGGGAAATTCCTTTATTAGGACGTTTGGGTAAAGGTTTTGATTCTGATTTTAAAAAGGCAGCTGCCAAAGATTTAACGCAAATACTGAAATGTGTAATTTTCTTTTAGAAGTCCCAGAATCCCCACCCTCACCAAGAAGGACTAATGAAAAAAATGCTAGTGTCCAAAATACTCCAGCATTAAATTAATTATCTTCCTGCAGTTCTAATAATCACTCCTAAAAGCTCAAACTTCAGTGTGATAGCCAATTTCTTTGACTAACAGTAATTAAAATTTATCAAAACATAGTTAATTTGGAAAAAAAATCATGCTTTTTCCTTAAGATACATCCGAATTAATAAAGCAGCTTTAAGCCTGATTAATATTTTTCCTTTAAAAATATCAGCTTATCCTCCAAGAGGAAGGTAAAATGAGTGTTTGAAAATACTGCCCATGTTTCTGTCCCTGGGCTTGAGTGACTCAGTATATAGAACAATAAATAGATTTTAGTGCCCTTGTCTGATATAAATATTTTTTCATGAAAGTTCTGGCAAATAGAATTCTCTAAAAGACTCAGCTTTGTTGTTACATCCTACTGGAATTCTGCAAGATCTCCTTGGGTCGTGAAAATCAATGACAAGGTAATTTTGATGAGAAATGCCCCGAGTTTATCAAAGACGGGGTGGTACTTGCGGATAGGAGGGCAGAGGTCAGGTACGATGTCCTCATCCAGTGGAAGAGGGGAGGTGTGTGTGGTTTTTTGAGTTCAGGGATAAAACCGGTGCCTGGAAAACCCAGGTCTCCCTCAGAGTGAATTACTTGTTCAGCTCATTCTTGTACTTGGATGGTTGGAAAGTGGCACAGAACTCTGGTCATCAACAATGACTCATCCCCGGGTTTAAATCTCCTTATTAGCAACGGCGCTAGTGTGAGTGCATGTACTTTAGAGACAGGAAGGCCAGCCTTGCCAACTAAAAATGCTGATAGTTTAGAAAACTTAGGTGGAACCGTGGCATCTACAAGTCAAAAGCTAGAAGGTCACAACAACTGCCGCCTCTATTTGCCTGTGCTTGAGAGAAACCAGCGGTCATCTTTCTTAAGGAAGTTTCTTGTGCAGAAATGAAGGTCGGCTTGGGGGCATTAGTGGGGAATTTACCCTTAGGGCTGAATAGGCCCGTGGTACCCCTCCTGCTACCCTGCACAAAATAGGAACTATCCTAAGAATTTAAAGATCGGCTTTCCACACTGAGCCTTTATTTGATGAGATTCGGTGAATACACCAGAAAGACCCCCCAAAATAAATGAAAAGTAAATTAAAAACTTCTTCAAAGTTAGTATTTGATAGTAAACACCTGATGCCAAATTGTGTAAGACACATATAAAGGATCCTAGGTTTTTATTTTATTTTTATTATTATTTTGCTTATTCATACATGCAGTACCAAGTTTCTTGGGATTTCCGTATCCATTGGCAGGGGAAAGAAAAATCGCTTAATGGAAAGACAGAAAGTAGCAGGAATATAACCAGACCTTAGGTTTAGCCCTCTTGAATGCCAGTCATTTTCCTTATAAGCTCTTGCTAATTTATGGCTATGTTTTGGAATACTCTCAGACTGAGTGGACAGTGTAGTGTGTAATCCTACCCTTCAGGATTAAAACTGCTGACCTCTGACAGTTGACTGAACCACCATGGGACCTTCAATTAAGGCTCCTCAACACTGGGGTAAATTGATGCTGACAGGATTATTATCCGAAGTTCTCATCCTAAGATGGTATAAAAATTAATGACTATATTATTGTTGTTGTTCCCTAAGTAAAACTTGAAAGATTCACTGGTGCCATGATTTTTCAATTGTTACGAAATGCAGAAGTGTTTGAGCAAAACCTAAATCACACTTCTGAAAGGGACTCACTTGAGTTGAGGAATCCATGGGGGGACCCTGTGGAAGTCCAAGGGGACCATTTATCACACACCAACCTGTGTCCCTAGGATGGGGCAGATGATACTTCATGTTTAAAGGTAATTTTGCCCCCAAATCTGGTCATCCATATTCTACACAAAGGGCCCACAAGAGACGTCGCAATTCCATAGAAATGGAGAAGTGAAAATTGCAAACGAACGAAGGACCTTCATTCTCACATAAGACAGGAGATACTCTGTCACCAATGAGGTTGTATTGTCCTCTTGAAACAATCATCTGTATTCATAAGCAAGGGGAGATGAGAGCTTCCAGAATGTGTTTTGTCTAGATGTGCAGATATGAAAGGGCAGACAGGATAACCTTTTAAATGCTAAGCAAAACAATTCCCTTCTCTGCATCCAGTTGGAGATCATGAGAAACCAGCTCGAGCCGACAATAGCGAAGACACAACAATCTCACAAGGTTGTCTGCCTGCCACCTTCAACCAAAAGAATAAAGCCATTGAGAGAGTTCATGCCATTGGTTATGGTGACATCCACACTAATGAATCCTCAGGTCCTTGGTACAACCCCACAGAGGAAAGACAGATGAATAAGGAGAAAAAAGGAATTACAACCTTCATGGCTTTTCTCTGGAAGGGTGATGAGTGACTTATTATACGATCCTAGGATTTTATGGTTTTAAAATACTATCCAGGAGAGAGAATGAGATCTTTGTCTCCTCAGCTTTACTATCAGGTAGGTCTTGGTAAAAAGGAACTTTCTGCGTGATTTGTCTGACCTATCACAGTGTAATACCTCTTCACACATTTCAGTATCTGAGATCCCGTTATTCTAGCATTTCCATCATCATTTATGTAGAACATTGTAAACGAAGTTGTAAAAACTATGAGAAAAGCTTTGCCTGATTGGATTCTATTCACAATTGATATTTCAAGTGAGGAGAGGTTATTTTTTGAAATGTTCACTTGTTACTCTCTTAGAAATATTCTGGAAAACTCTCTCTCCTCATTGTCTAACAATATATTTCTGCCCAGAGCACTGCAGATTAATCTTAATGTCCTTGGCTCCCAAAAATATCACTCATGACACAAATTAAGCTATTTAAAAATTTTAAATCATGGTTTAATTTTGGGTTTGTAACCAATGAAATGTGAACATCTAAGACGATGCCACAAAATAATTCATTCGTTTCATTAGCTTTATCAAGAAATGCAGTGCTCATTTCTTTATTTGTACATTTTTGAAATGGGTAAGTGTTTTAGATGTTAGCATATGGATCGACTGTATCTTATGTCAAAGTAAAATAAAAAACACATAAAGGTATAAATTCTATCAATTTCAAAACACAAGAACCAGAAAATTCAAATATAAGAGAAAACAAAGAAATACAGTACTTTGGAGAAAATATACAAGATGATTCAGGGATGGCCCTGTCCTCTCTCAGAAGTATTGTAAGTCGTATTTCTTTTTCACAATTTAGTAGGGGCCAGATGGAGAGAGGGAGAGAGAGAGAGAGGGAGAGAGAGAGAGATGGCCCAGGGGAAATCTGACATTGTACAGTTTATCTAAACATGCATTGCAGAAAGCCCAAGGGGCAACAGGCAAATAAATCCCCCCCCCCAAAAGGAAGCCATATCTGGCTTAGATAATCCCCAGGTGACAAACTGGTATTTAAGTCTCTTGGAGGGGGGGAGTATCTGACAAAACATATTTCAGCTTAAGGAAACTAACCTTTTATATGAACTGTGAAAACAAGTGATCTTTTTCTAGGTATCTATACTGCCAGCCAAACACTGTACAGGCAAACACTGTACAAGTTTGTAGGAAACCTCCAGCCATACACTGCCGATTCCTGGGAAATTTACAAGGGATAGAATTAACTCCCCAAGCTCACCCCCAGGAGACTGCTCTGGGGCCCAACTCAACGGGAGGCTGCCTGGGCTAGGGACAGACACAATCCTATTCCTCCTAGCATTTCACATAGGCTCATCCAAGATTACTGAATTTCTCTACACGCAAGTAAACCATTTTGGGTGGGGCCAGTTAAGAAAGAAATCTGTCCCGGGGTGCCTGGGTGGCTCAGTTGGTTGAGCGTCCAACTTCAGCTCAGGTCATGATCTCATAGCTCATGGGTTCGAGCCCCATGCTGGGCTCTGTGCTGACAGCTCAGAGCCTGAAGTCTGTTTCGGATTCTGTGTCTCCCTCTCTATTTGCCCCTCCCCTGCTCAGGCTCTGTCTCCCTCAGTCTCTCAAAAACAAATAAATGTTGAAAGAAAGGGAAGGGAAGGAAAAAGAAAAGGGAAGGAAAAAGGGAAGGGAAGGGAAGGGAAGGGAAGGGAAGGGAAGGGAAGGGATCTGTCCCTTAGAAGGGAAATAGAGTGGAGCTTTTCAGGCTGAGAACAGAGGGCCTGTTTCACCATGAATCTCGACAGTGGCAATGAGGTCGCTATAAATTTCAGTGCACACAACACATTTGTGTCCATATAGATTATAAGTGGATTATAACTTCATTTCTTTTGTGAAGTAGGATCACCAGTGACATCTAAGCAAAGGAGTGGTTCAAACAACTAAATAGAAGATTTGTGCTGTCTGATGAGGCTAGAAAGACAGGAAGGGCAAAGAAAAAAGCAAGGAAAGCTACAAGTACCACAGGATCCAGGCAAGGTTAATCACCAATCTGGCTATGATCCACTGCATATTAGGCTATTTGCACAAGCCCTGAGTCATACCTGATTCAACAATAAAGGAGTGGGGGGGGGGGAGGGGGACATCTTGCCAGAAAGGAACACCAAGGAAATTGTTTCTAAGAAGCTTAAGGGGAAAGACTCTGTAATTACCAGTTCTGTGTGTATAAATAGCATCATTCATGTCCCTCGTGGGCTTGTTATGGCCCTCCAAAAATACACCCATGCACATTTCATTTCCCAAAGCATTATGCTATATGATAAAATGCTATCTCTTCTGAGGAAAAAGGAGGAAATGATCCAACAGTGAGCAGAATGGGCACTACCCGTTGAAATGAAAAAAACAAAAAACAAAAAAACAAAAAAGTTCATTAAAATGCACAAAACTATTTTTCTTGTACAAGCAAACCATGTTAAATTATAACCCCAGATCGTATTCTGTACAATTGGGACTTGAAATGGGCCTCTCGTTACCACTGATGACCTTAAAATTGGCCCAGATTTTATTTTCACATCTAGCTGCCTTAATCCCCGTTTGGTTACTACCAAGTGGGAGAAGAATGTTCCCACTCCATCTATGCCCTGGGCAGCTCAGTCCTTCCAGCCAGTTAGAACTCTTGGAACAATCTTCTGAGGCAGCTGCTAGCAGGGTGTGTGTTGCCCTGGCCACCATTCAGAGGCCCTCACATGGAGATCCTGTCCCTCTGCTGCCAGCATGGGGGTGGACACAGTGGGGGCATTGGGAGGGATGCCTAATATCAGAAATGCTGGGAATTTCCTGGCTTAGGAGCTCCTGGTACTCGTTCTCATAGCCCAACATGTAAGCAGAAGATAAAAGAAGCATCAAGATGATACTTTTTGCTGTCGCCAAACTACACAAAGCAGATGAGAAATGGACAGAACCCAGGTCACTGAACACAGTGCATCGATTAGAAGCTACGTCTGGCTTAAACACTGAAAAGTTCATACTACATTGTCATCAATTTGAGATAACCTGCTGGCCTCCAATGTGTATACACCTAAAATACATGGAACCAATTAGTCCTGGTCAAATCGGGGTGGGTATGGGGTAGTGATCACGTAGGAACTTGTGCTGCGTCACAGAAGAACAGTGACATGTCGCTACGGGCAGCAGACTTTTCTCAAGGGTTCCGCAAGACCTGGCCACCCGTCCCAGCCTCATGCCATGGCACTGTCCCACTTTTCACCCCTGGCCCAATGACCTTGCTCGAAGGTACCAAGCTCCCCCTTGACTCACTACCTTCAAATAAACCATTTCCTCCTCCTGGATGCCCTTCCTTCTTGCCACACTGCCTGGCTATTCACCCTTCACACCTGAGCTCAGAAGTCAACTTTCCCGGGATGGAGGAAAGAAAATATTATTAAGAAAACCATAAGGAAGGGGCATCTGGGTGGCTCAGTAGGTTAAGTGTCCCACTCTTGGTCTCAGCTTAGGTCATGACATAATTATTCATGAGTTTGAATGAATCAGGCTCTTGCATCAGGCTCTGTGCTAGGATTCTCTCTCTCTCTTTCTCTCTCTGCCTCTCCCCTGCTCATGCTCTCTCATTCCCTCTCGCAAAATAAATAAATAAACCAAAAAAGAAAGAAAGAAAGAAAGAAAGAAAGAAAGAAAGAAAGAAAGAAACTCATAAGGAAGAGAAAATACATTTACAGTACTACACTGTATTTATTGGGAAAAAAAAATCTGCATATCCTTAGACCGTGCAGTCAAAACCCACGTTGCTTGAGGGTCAACCATAATCTAATTCTGTGATTGAGAAAATGCAATTTTTCAGCCCTTCAGCACACTTCAGGAGAGGTTGTTATGGTCCGCATTTTGCAGATAAGGAAAGCGCGTTTCAGAGAAGAGAAAGTGTACCTCGCTCTTATGACAATGAGAGGACCCAGACTGAAATGAAGAACTTCCTGGCTGCAGCTTGGAGACCAGATTTGCTCATCAAAACGAGTGCCTCTCCCTACAAAAAGCAATCCAACAGCCACTGATGCTTCATGGAGCTGTATCAGGCTAAGAATGAAGATCAAAACCAGCCATGTTGTCTCGCGACCTAGAACTGATTATTTATACTGGCTCCTGGCTGTTGGGAAACCTAGTAGCTTGCAATCAAATCACACTGTGCACCTTCATGCCTTCATTGTCTAAGAGGATAAGCAAAAGAAACAAAGTAAAAAGACACTTACCATAATTCCAGTGAGCAAACAGACTCCTTTCCCACAGTATGTGTTAGGTACCATGTCACCATAACCAATGGAGAGAAAAGTTATTGATATCAACCACATCGCTCCGAGGAAGTTGCTAGTAACATCCTGTTGATCATGGTACCTGCAAAACAGCAAACAGAGCCGGTCCTTTATAATTAATCTGCAGTATGGCTGCCAAGGGCAATTTGATCCAATCCAGCGAATTCACTAAGTAGCTTCCATAAACTGATCTACCGGAAGGTTTTCAAATCTCACTATTATGTGTCAATAAAATTGAGGTGTCCCTGAGCAATCTGACAGACATCAGGACGTTCCTCAACTTGAAAAACAGTCTGAAAGGGAAGCTATAAAACAGGACAAGCGCTTTTTTCACTGGTAGAAACTGACAAATGCATATTTCTTTCTGAACTCTGCCCATGCCTTTCTCGTGGTTCCTCATTCCTTGACGCCTGCTGACGTGCCCAACTTAATGGGACCGTATGTGGTACTACTGCATGCAATCTATAATCTCTCCCCGCACCCTTCCAGTAGGAGGAGCCATGCTGTTCCCTTTGCTACCTTTATTTCTGTGATGAGCCAACTCCTAGTCATCCTTCAAATTAAATGCAGGTGGAGACTTTTCTGTCTGCTCTTCTCCCAGCCCCTCCCCTGCATGCCCTCAGCATCCTCTGTATTCCTCCACCACAAGACATTACTGAGACTGTCTACCTGAAGGTCCTGCTCTAGCTGGCTTCCTTGAAGACACAAATGTGCCACTGATTGCACAGTCCCTGCCCAGAACCGGAGCTTGATAGAAATCACTGCCTCACTAGTTACACACGAAAAGCTTGCAGTCAAAAAGAGAGGGAGGGATATAGTTTATCATAATTAGTCTTTGAGGTATCAAGATTTCTGTGGTGTGGGGGAGGAGGAGGGTTTTTATATCAGAAATATATATCCTATGGGGGCACCTGGGTGGCTCAGTCGGTTGAGCATCCAACTTTGGCTCAGGTCATGATCTCTCGGTTTCTGAGTTCGAGCCCTGCATGAGGCTTGCTGCTATCAGCGTGGGGCCTGCTTCAGATCCTCTGTCCCCTTCTCTCTCTGCCCCTCCCCTGCTTGCATGTTCGCGCTCTCTCTCAAAAATAAACAAACCTTAAAAAAAGATATCCTATAGCGTTTATTTGAATTAGCCGCACTGAACAGTAATGCTGGCCCATCATGGAGACACTGCTATCCACCATGCACACGACAGTGAGGCCAAGTGAGTTGTTACCCCAGAAGAACTTGCCCTGGATGCGTGTGCTATGTAGTCATGGAGCAGAGTGCCCCTCCTCTAGTCTCTGCGGCAGTCAGACCCCAGACTCTGGTCACCACGGGTATTCTTGGCTCTTCACCCAACGTCTCCTAAGGACCACTTTCCTTCACAGCTCTCAGATACCACTGGGGAGGGTTTTCCTGGCCTCATTTTTTGCTCTCCAAAGCATGCTCATAATCTCCTAGCTTGCCCATGCTCAATCCTTGCCGAAGAGCACACCGTGAGTCTTGGGTGGTAGGAGGCTAGAAATCTCCACCATTCCACCCTAGTGAACTGCCACCAGGACCCAGCTGTAGAATCTCCTCTTCCCAGAATGGCCAGGTCGAGAGGCTGTCATTGCCAAAATAGAGGTCAAGTGCATTCCTAGCTTTCCAGGAAGACAGATGAGTGCATTCACCCTCATCTGTGATGCAATCGGTGCTATACTTCAGCTGCAACATGAGCTAATGGGCTCTGTGACCTACTCTGGGGGCATGCTGGGCCTGTGTAATAAGACCTCCATGGGCGAATGTGGTTTTTATTTTAAACAAGACGCTTAGGGGCACCTGGGTGGCTCAGTCGGTTAAGCGTCCGACTTCAGCTCAGGTCACAATCTCATGGTTGGTAGGTTTGAGCCCCGCATCAGGCTCTGTGCTGACAGTTCAAAGCCTGGAGCCTGCTTTGGATTCTGTGCCTCTCTCTCTCTCTCTCTCTCTCTCTCTCTCTCTCTCTCACTCACTCTCTGCCCCTTCCTCTCTCGTGTTCTCTCTCTCTTTCAAAAATAAGCATTAAAACAATTTTTTTAAACAAGACCCTTTGAAATAAGCTTTAGATGATAACTCTTTCATGATATTGGGGCTCTCTGTATTTTTCATCAAGCACCTGCCTAAAATAGGGAACACATTCCCCTGGTGTGGGTGTGTGCTGCACAAGAGAGGGGTGGCAGGGGCACTCATGTCCCATACAGCCTTTAGTTGTGAGACAAGGCCTCTTAACAAAGCACGATCGACATAAAGATCTGAGACACTGAAGAGGTGAAGACTCTAATTCCCTGATGCATCTGTAGTATTTGTGGAGCACCCGCTATGTGTTCAGCCCTTGGCTTGGATTTTCTCATGTTACATCATTTCTTTAAGACCAAGGCAACCTTTTGGCCAAAACAGTGATAGTCCCCACCCTCTATCAACCAGGTGTCCTCAATCACTTAGAAAATGCGATCGTGTGCCAGTGAAATCCTCAAGTTATTTCCACACCATGAATGGCCAGGACACATGTGCACCTACAAAGAGGCGTGTGAGATTTCAGACTATGAACAAAGGTCTCTAAGGGAAACCTTCATGGCTGGTGTCCACAAAGATATCTCAACTTCATCATGGGTATGGAGAGCTTGCCCATCTGTTCTTTCCAATTTGGTTTCCAAAGCTCGGAGAAGTAAACAGTTTTGAAAATTACCATAAAAAGCATTCACTGGAACGTTTAGGCAACCCGATTCCTCTTTAGTTGCTTACCTTAATAAATGCCCAGGTTTTAAATACACAAATTTGACTCTTTGCAAAGACTCTCAAGCATTACACCATTCTATCGTTCTGTCAATATTCATTATATACTACGCACATTATTTTGGGTCAGACACTGTAATCCTGTAGTGAAGGGCCTAATTAGAAATAAACTTTCTAGGAATTGGTATTTTAGGGCTTGGGATTCAATGGTAAATTATTTTTTTTTCTGCTTATGAAATAATAAATCTGACTGAAACGTAGCTCACCAATATGGAAAAATAACATCTTGGACTAATGTTTATATTACATTCAGACATACTTACTTGTGAATAGTCAAGAGGGAAGCAATTAGGGAACTGCATTAGGCACTATTTGAATAATCAAGATTTCTTTCCTGGCAACTAAAATATCAAACTTATCAGCAGGATGATATTATCCCTTAGAACACTGCCAGGTTTGGAACTATGCCAGATTCACACCACTGTGAGTGATTAATCTGCACAATGTAAAGGGTAAAGAAAAAAATTTCAAGACACTGTTTACAGATGTTTATTTCACAAACTTAGACAATTCCAACCTTCTTCACAAGAACTATTCTATGAAAGACGTGAAGAAATGACTCAAAGTGGCAAATTTCAAATTCTGATCAGTATGAATCCTTGTTTAATTAAAAATACATCAAATAAGATTAAAATTAGAGCAAGGGAGGCCTGATGATCTCAAGCTTTTAAAATAAGAACTCTGGAGTTTGGAGAGAAGACTTACTGCACTGTTTTAGAGCAGTGCACGTTTCATAGACATAATGGTTGTGAGATCGGCTTTAAGGTTTGGAAAAAAGGCAAAATATTCCTTTTCTTGGTCTCCATTCATTTTTTCACTGTTGCCATTTTCTCAAGTGGGTCTCCCACTTGTTCTTATATCACAAATATGACAGCTTTCTGTGATACTTGTTTAAATTTGCCAGGTTATCTTTCCCAGAGCATTACTGAATTCTTCCCTGAATGAAGTAGCATCTGCCCTGCACCCCGGACTCTCTCTCAGCATCTTTCCAGAAGCAACAGGAGCTTTGGCCACACGAGTGGCTGGCACTATGCCATCCTCTTTCATGGCTTTGTTTACAGGTGTGATTCCTCCTCCACCCCCCTAGCCCTGATTTGTATTTTGAGAATCTACTCATTGGTCCCCTTTTCCAGACTCCACATAGCTTTTGGTCAACAGGGTACTTCAGGTGGTCCTCTGTAGAGATGTCTAGCACCATCAGCCAACGTTAACTTGGGTCATAAGACATGTAATGTGTAATTTGCTCATCTAACATGCCCCTAGAATCTTAACTATAAAGAATTTAAGGACAAAGACTATGTCTTTATTGAAGTAAGTAGCATGACAATGTGAAACATTTGTTCTCAAACTGATGTGCCCCTAGCCACATTCTAGGCCTTCAGGATCACATATACAGAAATACAAAAAGGGGACAGGAATGAGTCTTGCTCATCAATTAACACGAATCAAATCTGTCATGTTCTGTCCCAAGATCTGTGGGCAACTTCTAGGTATTTTTACACTGACAAAAAATAATTCAACACTGGAGGTTAACAGCTGACAAACTATGTTCATTAGTCTTCTTCTGTTAAACATACTGTTAATACTACAAATGGCAAAAAGACTTCATCTCAATTGTCAGCTCTGATCTCACATACCAGCCTTGGTTGTAGAGTAAAAAGTATTATGGAGATTTAAATGCATGTGATTGATCCACCACCCGTTGCCTCTTGTGAATCCACCTTTCTCTCCAAAGATACCACTAAAGGATAGTAAGGCAGTTGAAAAAAATGTCTAAACCCACAAGAACAAAAAGAAAGAAAGGAGAAATCAGAGCATGAAAAATAACACATTTTTATACAAACAAAAGTACACAAGGAATTCTATTTCCAGCCAAGAAGAAACAAGGGACTGGATTTACACTGCCTCCTGAAACAACTACGAAACCAGACCAAATATTCGAAACAATGGTTAACAAGACATAGATCATCTACTAATAAAGGACAGTGATCCCTGAGAGATGGTAAACAACCAAAGTGGTCATACAATCACCTCAGCTTAATATCTTAAGAGAATCTGCAGGATGTAGCTGAGGGAGAGAAACCAGGCACTGTCCAAAATTCTCCCCAAGTTCAGGGACAGAGTTGGAAATCCAGAGAGATCTGGAGTTCAAAGCGTCAAAATCCAGACAGCAGAAGTCTGCACTGAGGGAGACCCAGAGATCTGCACAGGAGTCTTCCTGATTATTCAGCTGAGTAGTGATCAGTACATGCATATAAAACCCCAAGGCTGGAGAAGTGCAAGTACTATATGTAAAGTAGTTCAATATCACTTAAAGACAGGTTGTAGTAAGTGGTATCATTTCAAATGAAGATAAGACTGTGATAATTTAGTTACAGTATACCTAAGTGTCTAGGTATGCTGTAACCCTAAAAGACCCACTAAAATAATACACCAAAGTGTACTAACTAATAACACATTAAAGGATACAAGATGGAAAAATAAAAGTAATCCAAAAAGAAAGCAGAAATAGATAAAAGGGACAAAGAAAAGATGGGACAAATAGAAAACAAACAGCCAGAGGACAGATTTATCCAAGCATATTGGTAACCATATTAAATATAAATGGCCTAAATACCTCCAATTAAAAGGCACAAAGTGTCATAGAACCCATAGAAGGTTCACAACTTCAAGAAACCAGGTATCATGCAGAGGGGCAGGTGCCTGTCCCTGGTTGGTACTACCAGACAACTAACAGGAGACAGAGTTCATTCTCTGGGGACAGACTGGAGATTCTGACCCAGGGTCCAGCTAAGGTCAGGAAAGTTGTTTGGGGCCGAAAACATGGGGATGAAATTCAAGTTTCCAAACTGAATAACAGCTTCTCCAGTTTCCTTTCTTCACTCCCTATCCCTGACCCTATAATAGAATTCACTATTATAGACAAAGAATATTTTCCTTTGGAGAAACAGAACAGTTTCAGTGAAAAGGCATTCATGTACCAACATCAAGGATTCCCTCATGAAAAATGCAGCTGTCCACTTACCCACCCTACAGGAAGTTTCACCAGAAAACAAGCTCCTCTCCCCATACAGAGCTCCCAATTCCCACTCCTGACATGAAAGAACCATAGATGGTCAGCACACATTTGAAGTATATTCTCTACAGAAAAGATACAGACAAAAAAGGAAGAAAGCAAAGAAAGAATGGGAGGAGGGAAGAAACAGGAGAACCTGGACACAATGCAGGGTGATGGGGACAGGAGTCCTGAACTCTCTAATTTCTGTCAGGAAAGACCTAAGGGAAATGATGGTGTCCATAAAACAGGAACAGGATACTAACAAAAATTTGCAAAGAATAAAAGAGGGGAACTTAAAAAAATATTATAGTGAAAAAAATAACATAACATGATAAGAATATAAATTGGAAGAAACCTCCCAGAAAGTAGAAAAGACAAAAAGACAAGGGTAAAAGGAGAAGATAAAGGTTGGTTCTCAGAGAATCAACATAGATGGCCTAATAACTGAATTTCTAGAACACAGAAAGTGGAAGGAAAGAAATGAAAACATTCTTTTATTTCTTTTGTTTTTCCAGGAACTGGAAGGCAGGGATCTCAAAGACTCTAGTTGGTATCTGCATAGGGAATAAGAAAAGACCTAAGTTAATGGGGGTGGGGGGTGGTCACAGTAAATTTTATTTATTTTTTTCATTTTTATTATTTTTCTAATTATTCTGAGCTTCGGTTTTTATTTTATTAATTTTTTAAATCTTTTTTTTTAAAGTAGGCTCCACACCCAACATGGAACTTGGACTCATGACCCCGAGATGAAGAGTCACATGCTCTACCGACTGAGACAGCTAGGAGCCCCCATGGTCAATTTCAAACTACTAGGAATAAGGAGATCTTAAAAAGTTTCAAAGAGGGGGAAAAAGAGATCACAGCTAAAGATGAAAAATGGTTGCCTCTAACATTATTTAATCATTTAACCTGTGTATTGTGTATTGTGGTGGGAAAGGCGGAGGCAATCTATTACTCCTGGATTTGAAGAGGTGAGGGATGGAGAATCTGGGCAAAGGAACCAAACAGGCATAGCTCAGGCCCTCTCCCTGCTCTACTTACTCACAGAGCAGACCCATCTGGTTTTCTGTGCAATAAGCTTCCCCAAGGAGAGATGACTCCCCCTGGGTTATGAGGTGTACCTACAACTCCATCTACTTTAGTGGTGAATCATCAGAACACTGGGCAGCCCAATGGGCTGTAGTCAAAGGGATGGTGTCCAGATCCGTTTTACGTCCATAATGAAGCTGATACTTTGATGTCTACCAGTTGAAGACCCAGAGAAGTGAAAGATCTACACGATCTTGCTCCAAACCCCAACTACATGCTTGTAATTTTGATTTTAAGTAAAAGCAAATAAAATAAGTGATTCAATTAAGACATACAACCATAAAAAGAGCTCCAATGAAGGCATACACCTAGGGCCAAAGGAGAAAAGTACTGAGTGTCAACCGCTCAGAAAGGAAGGGGGACATGTATCTCTTATTTGCCACTGGTCCAAATCAAAGGTGGCCACCTGTACCTGCATATTAGAATCACCTGGGAAGCATTAAAAACTAAATATGCAAGGGGCGCCTGGGTGGCTCAGTCTGTTGAGCGTCCTACTTCAGCTCAGGTCATGATATCACAGTTCGTGGGTTCGAGTCCCACATCAGGCTCTGTGCTGACAGCTCAAAGCCTGGATCCTGCTTTGGATTCTGTGTCTCCCTGTCTCTCTGCCCCTCACCCACTTGCGCTTTCTCAATAATAAACATTTAAAAAAAATAACTATGCAAAAGCCTGGTATCCCATGACACGGATATATTTTTTTAAGCTTCCAGGTGATTTTAATGTGTTGTCAAGGCTGAGAACCATCTATTAGCTTTATTTCAGAAGTTCTTCATTCAATAACATGTGGAACATCTACACAGAAACGTGTATATGAGCAAAAAATAGTTAAGTGTTTATGAGAAGTTCAAAATATGGTAACGGAGAAAAACTGATGGCAAAGAATACTAAGGTGACATGTAAGTTGTACTAAGTGTGAATATGAAAGGTAAAGACAGATCGAGGAAAAAATATATAACAGATTGAAAGTAATGATATGAGTATGTAATAATGTTAACACTGACACCTAAAATTATCCTTTTAAATTCAAATAAAATGTAAAATCCAGTAGGTGCAAAGATTTTACTAAATATCTTTCTAAGCGAAGGCCCTCTAAAGTGAAGATATTAGTAATTTTATATATAACATTACTCCATAAATAATTCACACAAAGTTCCTTCAGGCCAGAGAACGTGAACAGCCCCCATCAATGTGACTTTCTTCTTATCCCTTCCTGTTTCCCTGCTTTTATCAGTGAGTTGTGAAAACATAAACACATCTTTACGACCTCGGGGGTCCCAACATACTGACTTCCTTCACTACTGATAAGTAGATCCCAAGAAAAGCAGCAGAGATAGGTAGTAAAAGGCTATTTGTAAAGCCCAATTGTAATTTAGGCCAGAGCCAGTTCTGATTTTCATTAAATGCATAATTATTTTTTTTTTCAACGTTTATTTATTTTTGGGATAGAGAGAGACAGAGCATGAACGGGGGAGGGGCAGAGAGAGAGGGAGACACAGAATTGGAAACAGCTCCAGGCTCTGAGCCATCAGCCCAGAGCCTGACGCGGGGCTCGAACTCATGGACCGCGAGATCGTGACCTGGCTGAAGTCGGACGCTTAACCGACTGCGCCACCCAGGGGCCCCGCATAATTCTTTATTAACTCTAAAACACACCAAAGTCAGTTTTCTTTTCTTTTTTAAGTTTGTTTATTTATTTGGAGAGACAGAGAGATAGTGTGAGTAGGGGAGAGGCAGAGAGCGAATCCCAAGCAGGCTCCATGCTGTCAGTACAGAGTCTGATGCAGGGCTTGAACTCATCAACTGTGAGATCACGACCTGTGCCTAAATCAAGAGTTGGATGCTTAACTGACTGAGTCACCAGGATACCCCACGAAAGTGAGTTTTCTATTTTGATTTCATCCTGCTCTTGTACGCTTGCACATTTGGAATGTTTTCCTCTCTTCTGGTAATTTGGAAAATCGCAAAGCTAAATGCTTCTCTCTCTTCCTCTCTCCTTCCCCCATTTCTCTCTGCCTTTTGCTTCCTCCTCACCTGTTCTGTGCCTGTGTGTGTGTGTGTGTGTGTGTGTGTGTGTGTGTGTGTGTGTTGGAGGGAGAGTAGTTCTATAAATTGACCGATTTCTTTTCATGTGTTTAACTGTGGCTAATGAGAATTTCATCCACTGTGTGGATACAGAAGATTGATCTTTGGGTAACTGCCATCAGTGGATATGTTGTAAGAGCATAGGCTTCCTGTGAAATAAAGCTAAAAGTCTCTATAAGAAATAATGGGGATAATAGAATGGATTTTGAAACTTGAAGAATGACATTATGTTTCCCTGAGAAGACGTTGTCTATTATTCATTTATGCATTTTCATTTCTGTGAGAATGAGGGAGTTCAGAAATGACTTGCCTGTCAATACGTTACCAGTCTTAGTTCTCCATAATTATTTTACAATGATCTAGGTTAAAAACCTACAGGAAGACAATGGTATTACATTAACATACCCTCGACATACTTGGAAGACTTAGCAGCATTCGGGGTCTCTTTGATAAAGAGTTTAGTGAAATATGACCCTCTCTGGAGAGAACTTTCAGGTCTGAGAGCCATGGTACCAAGTTGGTTCCTAAAAGAAAAGATGGAGAAAGCCCGAGGGTGTGTGTGCCCATCAGGAAAGATTTCCCTGAACAGAGACCTGCATTTAAGCAATAGTTCTCAATCCTAGGGGACCCAATCCCCCTTTTTAAGATCTTGAAATGGAACTCAATAGTATACTTTACCTACATACATGATTTTTTTAAAGCTACTTTATTTTTGAGAGAGAGAGGGAAGGTGAGAGAGAGAGAGAGAGAGAGAGAGCACAAGCCATGTGAGGGGCAGAGAGAGACAGGGAGAGAGAGAATCCCAAGCAGCTCCATGCCTTCAGCTCGGAGCCCAATGTGGTACTCAATCTCATGAATGGTGAGATCAGAGACCTGAGCTGAAATCAAGAGTCTGACACTCAATTGACTGAGCCACCCCGGAGCTCCTGTATACATGATTTATAAAACAAAAATCAATATAACACCTTAACTGAAATACAGAGAATTAAATTGGAGTAACAATTTAAAATATAGCATGTATTTCAGTATCTAAACCCTTGGGCAATACTAACCTAGGGGGTGCCCAGGTGGCTCAGTGGGTTAAGCATCCGACTCTTGATCTGAGATCGAGCCCTGAGTCTGGATTTGTGCTGACAGCCAGAAGCCTGCTTGGATTCTCTCTCTCCCCTTCTCTTTTTGCCCCTCCCCTGCTCTCTCTCTCTCTCAAAAAATATAAATAAATAAAAATTTAAAAAAGGACTAACCTAGAAGACATAAAGAGCAGTTAGTTTGCACCTTTTATGTAAAAGCACTTGGATGCAATTTAGTCCAGCCAAAGTGAACTGTTCTGGCAATTTAAGAGCCACAGGGGCACGGCCATAGCTGATGTGATTTTCTGAAACGTGAAAAACTTTTGGCTAAATCCCAAATCCAACAAATGACGATATTCCCTCAATTTCTACATTATAAATGTGTTATAAATTATATGATTATAAATCACGTTATAAATAACAGCCTTATTTAAAAGTGTATATATTACAATTTAGTAAAAATATTTCATGTGGATATTTAAAATGGATTTAGGTCTAAACTATGAAAATTATGAACAGGTTTTTAGTACACAGAATGTCCAGCAGGTCAGTCCAAGGTCAAGTGGGACACAGATCCTCTGTTGGATGGGACTGTCCCAAGCACAACAGAACACAGAGCATCCCTGGTTCTCCCCCCCCACACCTCCTCCCACCCCAGTGACAAACAAAGAAAACTTTCTCCAAAAGGGCCCCTGGGGGCAGAACTACCCCCCCCCCCCGCCCCTTCCCACCCCTCACCATGCCCCGTGAGAAACACTGGTCTATCACTTCAGCTGGGATTCTGTAACAGCCATCAGAAAATCTGGGGCTGGCTGTATTTCAACACATCTGGAGAGGAGACAAACTGGAAAAGCTTAGAATTTGGCACAAAATTCTATCCTCAAGCCCCTGCTACTCCCCAGGCAATCAAAGATAGATCAAGTTCCGAACTACGTCATAACCAGGCCTGCATTTCTGACTGAGTTTCTCCTCGATTCTTTGTTAACTTCCCAACCCATAGTTATTTGAATTTTCTGGGGCACCCTGCATTCCTCCAGCTCCCGCTCTGTGCCAGGTACCTCGCACACACTGTAGGCTCCCCCAAGGGGCAGGTGGAGCCCCAGCAGACAGAGTTGGAGTCATGTGGGGTCAGGCCCAAAGATTCCCTTACCAGAAAGTCAGCGCTAGAAAACGCTTCACATAGCTCGTGTCTGACACATGCCAGGCTCGCCAATGGCAGGCACAGCTAGTCTACACGGCCCATCAGGCCGTAGTATCAGAAGTCCCCACCGTGATCTTCCACACACACATGCAGCAGCCTGCAGACAGATTCACCTTCCTTCTGGGAGGCCAAGAAGAGTGGCGGGGAGGTCAGTCACTAGGTGGCACTGCCACACCAGTTTATCTCCAAGGCTGTTTCAGCTGAGGCTGGCCAGGCCGTGCTGGAGTCAGGGTTGTGAGGGGTCTTAGCTGGGAATGCCTCTCCGTGAAAGCCTCTGAACTGGGCATCCTGCAAGCAGGGGCTGTTCCATGTGAGAAACAGCAGTGATGGGTGATACAGACAGTCCCAGGCCACTCCTACACCTGGAGAGCCTCAGGTGTTACCAAGAATCTCAGGGACCGGGCGCCTGGGTGGCTCAGTCAGTTAAGTGTCCTACTCTTGATTTCTGCTCAGCTCATGATCTCATGATTCGTGGGTTCGAGCCCTGCATTGGGCTCCAGGCTGACAGCGCAAAGCCTGCTTGGGATTCTCTGTCTCCTTCTCTCTCTCTCAATCAATCTCTCTCTCTCTCTCTCTCTCTCTCTCTCTGCCCCTCTCCTGCTTGTGCTCTCTCTCTCTCTCAAAAATAAATGAACTTAAAAAAAAGGATCTTAGGGGCATCTCCTGAGGTGAGAGAGTGATTGAGTGGGGAGGGGGGAGAGAGAAAGAGAAAGAGAAAGAGAAAGAGAAAGAGAAAGAGAAAGAGAAAGAGAAAGAGAAAGAGATTGATTGTCTGGACACAGACTCCATCCTAGATCCAATGTAATATAGATCTAAGCCAACAGCCCATCTTCCCACATCACCCTCCGACCTGACACTCTCTATATCAAAGGCCAGACCTTATCTCCTAAATCTGTAAGAAAAAAAATATGTGGATTTTTTTCTAACTTGTCCATGTTGGAACTGAACATGCATTTGAGGATATGGCGGTCAGGGGCCTGTTGACTTACCCCGGGACCCGTCTGTGTTCAGAGCTGCTCTGTACCCTCCTGTCAGCTCCGTGAGGCCCACAGCAGTGAGTCTCCAGGCCCAGCTTCCTTTTGCTCTAACACAAGGATCACACCATCTACCTCCCGAGTGGCTTCGAGGACGAAGAAGTGCTATCCAAATGCCACCTGATCCGTCCAGAAAGACCGGCTGGGTGTTCTACACTGAGAAGATTCTCCATTTGTGTACGAGGGGACACAAAGGAAAGTGTCTACATTTGCAAGTGCACCTGCCCGCACACCGGTGACGCGGTGGACATGAGGGCTTTCCCGCGCACGGGCAGCTCTGATTTTGCTCCCTGTGGCACAGTGACTAGTACCACTGAGACGGAACAGAGCAGGAAGAGGACTGGTGGAAGGAGGGGAGAGAGAGGAAGCGCAAGTGAGGAGCTGTCTGGACACCGTGGCGGGAGAGGACATTGGTCCACAAAATAAGGGGAGTAGGGAGAAGGAGGGATGTTCTGCAACCGGAGGTCCAAGCAAGAAACAAAGCAGAAACAGCAAAAGCTGACAATCTTTCCATGCCATTCTGTTCTCCTGAGTCCTCAGCCAGCCACCCTCCCTCTCTCCAATACTAGCATTTCCACCGTCAGGGGCCAGGGGAGGAGGAAGGTCCATTTGTGGACCTACCATCTCTTAGGGACTCCTGAGAAATTTTGGACAGGGTTTCTGTTTAGGGCTTTCAGTCAACTGCAAAAGAAGAGGCCCCCATGATCCACATCAATCCACAGCCAAGCTGCCCCATCGACAGGAGGCGATGATCATGCACTGATTCGAAATCTCTCATTTTCCAAATACAAGCAAGTGAAAATTCCTACTTAGAACAGGTGATGACTAGAAGCAGGAGCCTCCAGCCTGGCATAGTTCTGGGCTATGCTTCGAAGCAAATATTCCTCGATGTCATCTTTGTCCTCAGAGAGAGAGAGAGAGAGAGGGGAGGCAGAACACTGAGCCACCAACCGGAGAGGGCAGAGACAGCTGAGCTGAAGGTGACTCAGGCATGGCCAAGAAGAAGGGGAGAAGGAACCGCAGATTTTTTCAGAAGGTCATGTGCTGCTTTTCCTGACGGGCGTACTTTCCTGCACCTTGCTTGCTTCAGCCTGGGCAGCTAAAATAGAGACTGCAGTGCCCAAAAATCGTGAACTGAATTAAAAACACAGGTCTTGGTTTGTGCCAGAGGAGCATTTATGAGGAGCACAGGGCTTCCTCAAACCCAACCCACTGGCCACCAAGGGCCGATCGATCCTCTCCTGGGTCAAGTCCTCAGAGGTCTGCCGTTGGGACAGTATGTTTCGTGAAACGCACAGAAATATTTTTTACATAAGCGGAAAGTGAAAGAAGAGAAGGAGAGGAAGGCAAGAAAGAAAGAGGCCAAAAGTAACAACAGTGAGAAAGACTGCGGAAATGACTGTCAATAAAATTCTGGCAACATGTACACAGGTGAGTGGAGGAAAACATCACTGCATAAACCACAATCACTGCACAGTCTTGGGACTCTGGGTGGCCTACTTACCCACTGACAAAAATTAAAAAATCAAGGCACCTGGGTGGCTCACTAGGTTAAGCGCCCAGCTCTTGACTTCAGAGAGCTCCCTTTCTCTCAATATAAATAAATAAACTTAAAAAAAAAAGAATTTAAAAATTAACCTCATTTCTTCAAGCATTAAATAGATCACATAGCTTTTACTAGTTCCCACAAAGGCTTCCAACTACTCCAAAGAAAGAAGAATGAGAAAAAGGCCAATCCAGCATTCTTCCAGTATTGTTCAATTTTTAGTGTTTGAAGTCTTTAAAATGGCAATCCGAAACAGCTACTGGCTGAGGGTACATCAACTTTAGAAGCCAAGCAGGGACGGGAGCCTGGGTGGCTCAGTGGGTTAAGTGTCCCTGGATTTCAGCACAGGTCATGATTTCACAGTTTGTGAGTTCGAACCCCACATCAGGCTGTGCTGACAGTGTGAAGCCTGCTTGGGATCCTCCCTCTCTTCCTCTCTCTTCCCCTCCCCCACTTGCATTTATGCGTTCTCTCTCTCTCTTTAAAAAACAAATAAACGTGGGGGGGGGGGGAAGAAGCCAAGTGAGGAGAGGGCACACTCAGTAAAGCAGGCTACATTCTTAGCAAAGTACACTGGAAAAATGGGGGTTGATGCCAAGTGAGGCAGACACTTCCCCCCGCAAAGAATCAAAATTTTAGTTTGCCAAATCAGTGAGATTCATTTTTTTTTTAACCTAGAGAATTCAGAAACCAATAAAAAGGAGTATCGTGCGAGGAAGCTCGGGTGGGAAATGATCTCTGCATGGGGGCTGTTTGCTGGTAACCAAAAGCTGCATCAAGGAGCAGAATGACAACTGAACAGACCTGGGGACTTAGGCTGGGCTGCATAATGTGCATCCATCACTCGTCAGTACAGCCACATGGCAATGACGTTATCTTCTTCAATTCTGTGCCTGTTCCCCTGTGCTAACCAAATGTGAACCTACCAAGCCATTAACATTTCCTGCCATTCAAAAGGACAACATCAGGCTTCTGGCAGCCAAACCCTTTGCCCAAATGCAATAGCTGACATCTAAAAGCCCAGAGCCTTCCGTGTGGTGCACTTAGATGGTGAAGACCTAGCTATGCAGATAAACGTCAATCAATCAATACTCATTTTCTTCTCCCTCCTACCAAATCAGGTTACAAATTGCTACATGCACAGCTTGGCAACCACCGGGTCGTGGCCCACGGGATAAAGTGTTTGCATGTGTTCTACATAGGCTTTGAGACAGCCTATAGGAAATATCTGATCTGCAAAAATTATGAAAAATCTCCCGTATCTGTGCTATCCACTTCAATAGCCACTGGCCACCCCACATGCCTCCTGAGCCCTGGAACGGTGACTGGTACAAATGAGGAACTGAGTTTTTAGTTTTATTTCATTTTAACCAATTTATTTTTTTTAAGTTTACTTGAAAGAGAAAGAGAAAGTAGGGGAGGGGCAGAGAGAGAGAGGGAGAGAGAGAATCCTAAGCAGGCTTCATGCTGTCAAGCATAGAGGCTGATGCAGAGCTCGAACTCGCAAACCATGAGATCATGATCTGAGCCGAAATCAAGAGTTGGATGCTTAATTGACTGAGCTCCCCAGGCACTCCATCATTTTAACCAATTTTAAATTAAAATTAGTCATAGGGGGTGAATGGCTGCCATATCAGATACCAAGTACCAGAAGGTCAAGTTGGAGACGGGAGAACCAGAGAACACACATAATTATGCCTTAATAGCACAGCTAATTTTAATTCGGCCATAGTGTTCCCTCTGAACTTTCTTTCTGCCAAAGTGCAATGGGGAAAAGAAGTATTATAATACATTCCCTGACTTTCAGGACCTGAAACCATATATACATTTGACACAATCTTCTATGCTCCGTTGTCATTTGCTTGTGTATTTTTTGTGGTTATGCTTCTTAGCTAAAGAAAAGGAGTATTTTAAAGAAATAAATTGAGGAGCGCCTAGGTGGCTCGGTCAGTTAAGTATCTGACTCTTCTGATTTGGGCTCAGGTCATGATCCCAGAGTCATGGGATCGAGCCCCATATTGGGCTCCACACTGAATGCAGAGACTGCTTAAGATTCTCTCTCTCCCCCTCTCTCTGCCCCTCCCCCCTAAAAAAACAAATAAATTGAATTTTGATTAGTCTGTGTATTAATTCATTCCAACATGTAATGCTCTCCTAGTTCATGGACAGACTGTATCTGAAGCTGGGAGGTGAAGCAGCCCCACCCAACGGTTCTGACATCCACGGTGAGTGAAGAATTACCTTTATCTCCACAGGCTGGCAAAGCACCTCTGTTCTTTGGGTCATCCTTACTTTTTTTCAAAATTTTTTTAAATGTTTATTTTTGAGAGAGAGAGAGAGAAAGAGAAAAAGAGGGAGAGAACAAGCGAGCAGGGGAGGGGCAGAGAGAGAGGCAGACACAGAATCCAAAGCAGACTCCAGACTCCAAGCTGTTAGCACAGAGCCTAATGTGGGGCTAGAACTCACAAACTGTGAGATCATGACCTGAGCCAAAGTCGGACACTTAACCGACTGAGCCATCCAGGCACCCCTGGGTCATCCTTACTTTTGTCACTTTCCATGATTCCATGCATATTGTGGAATACAGCTGATGCCCAGAAGGGACCCACAAAAAAAGTTAGCATAGGCCAGGTGCCTTTTGGGTAGACAGCTTTCCAAATCAAACAACCTGAACACCGGAGTCTGTCCCTCTATTTAACTTCTGCTCACCTGGCATCTTCTTGAAACAATGACAGAAGCAGGGCTCCAACTCATGTACTTACCAAATCATTTTGTATACTGTTTAGTGATATGGACATTGATAGCAAACTACAAGGAAAAAAAGTCATGGGGATGTATGCATAGGTGGTGACCTTTTTTCACTCTGTGCCTTTTGATATGTCAAAATCATTTGAAAACCAATGCTTCCGTAGTGTGACTATTTTTCTTATGCAGCTGCTTAGCTCGCAGAGAAAGAGTTACAAAGCAGTGTGAAGGGGAACATAGCCCACAATGGCTTTCTTTTGCTCCATTTGATTTAACTGGTATGTTTTTTCCTTGTATATTTTACTTAAAAATAACCTTTTCATAGAGTCTATCGCTGATGTAAAAGCAGCTGAACACTTCAGGAAAGTGTGGACTTTTAAAATGAAAGGAGTTCAGTATGGGGGCACCTGAGTGGCTCAGTCAGTTAAGTATCTGACTCGATTTTGCCTCAGGTTGTAATCTCACACATGGTTCGTGAGTTCGAGCCCCAGGTTGGGCTCTGCGCTGAAAGTGTAGAGCTTGCTTGGGATTCTGTCTCTCTCTCTCTCTCTCTCTCTCTCTCTCTCTCTCCCTCTCTCTCTGCCCCTTCCCTGCTCACTCTCTCTCTCTCCAAATAAATAAATTAACTTAAAAAAATTTTAAAGGGGTTTGGTAATAGCTGCCAGACATTTCTTCTTAGCAAATGGAGGTAAGGTGGGTTGTAGGGCATTTTTATTTCTCTTCTATACAGGATTTGATCCTCAGTTGATATGCACACACATATGTAATTAATACACATCGTGCTTATCTGTCTTTCACTTGGCATGTGTCATTTTATACGCAGTCCAGAGAATGCATACCTTTCAAACCCACAATGCATCATATATAACTATGTATGGTCTGTGACTACTGCATTCACAACTACGATCTCCTCCATCCTATACAACTCAGGAACCATCTGAGCTTTGTTTTCTGAGAATGACCAAAAGGACCCCCGGTGGCCTTGTTATGGTGGCATAGGAATGGAACACAGCACGTAGAAAATGAAGGCACATGCCACGCAAGCCAATGTCCTCAATGCAATCTGGGATGCTAGAAGGCAAACTATTTGGGGGGCAATGTGGGGGTGGCTGAGCAGAGCAGAGCAGAGGGCTTCCGCAGCTCGGTGTCCTAATTCTCTGACTCGATGGCAGACAAGTGCATTGCTCACCCCCACAGCTGGGCTGCACATGGGCCTCTGGGGAGGCTCAGGTCAGTGCTGCACCCCTATGTACGGATGATACTGTTTCCAATCAGTGTCCTTTATGCGGCACACAGCTCACCTCCTGCCATATTCCTCATCTCTGTGAAGGGTCCTTCCAGATAGCAGTCTGTGCTGCTTCAGACAAACTGGGATCACCTAACTTAGCTGGGCCTCATCCCTATAATCAAAGAGCTATGATGCTCCGGAGCGTCCACCTTCAAACAATCCTAAACAGAGCCATTTCTTCAGGGCCTGGTCTCTGCCTGCCTCTCCAGTCTTAATTCTTGCTGGTCTCAAATGTGCCCTCTGGACTCTAATGGAAGTACCTTCAATATATGGGGCATATGTTGTGCCCACCCCAACTCCTTGGGGCCTCTGTGCACGTGCTGTCCCTTCTTCTATGACCTTCAGCCCCCTTATAAGTAGCCTGGCTTCAGTCCTTCACATCCCACCTCCAAACATTTCTTAACACCTTCATCCTCCCTCCCCTTCTGTCTGGGCCCATGGCACCTGTAGCCAGTCCTGCCACACTTTTCCCATGAGTGCTCCTTAGGGGGTGCACCCTGTGCCCTGTTCAAAGCATGAGGCCAGTGCCACTTAGTACCATTGACTATTACATGGTAGATACTTCAAAAAAAAAGATTTTTTTTTAAGTTTATTTATTTTGAGAAAGGGATAAAGTGTGAGCAGGGAAGGGGCAGACAGAGAGGAAAGCAGGAGAATCCCAAGCATGTTCCACACCGCCAGCGAGAGCCCAACACAGAGCTGGAACTCACAAACCATGAGATCATGACCTGAACCGAAATCAAGAGTTGGACACTTAACCGACTGAGCTGCCCAGGCAACCCTAAAAAAAACCTGATTTTTAGTAAATGAATAAGAGAGAATCTCCCTTTCCAGCATCTTCTTCTAGGACTGGGATGACAGAGGTATAGTCAATGCCAACTTGACTTGTCTCCAGCCTGTCCCTCAGCACCCTCCTCCTCAATGTTCCTTCAACTGTGTTTCTTAAATGTAAATCTAATGGTGCCATTTTGCCTCAAACCTTGGATGGCTTCCCTCTGTTAGGAAGCAAAGTCCCATCTCTTTAGCATGATATCCAAGGCCATTTGCAATTTGCTCCCTGCCCACCATTCCTGCCATTTTTTTTCCTATCGCTGGCTACCAGCCAAACACTGCCGCTTTTGCCCCTTTGCTTCTAACTGTCCTCATCTAAGTTCTCCATCATCTTCTTCTTTTTGTGTGTGTGTGTTTATTCATTTCTGGAGACAGAGAGACACAGAGCACTAGCAGGGGAGGGGCAGAGAGGGAGGGAGACACAGAATCCGAAGCAGACTCTGGGCTCTGAGCTGTCAGCACAGAGCCCAATGTGGGGCTCAAACTTGTGAACCACGAGATCATGACCTGAGCCAAAGTCAGACACTCAACTGGCTGAGTCACCCAGGTGCCCCATAAGTTCTCCATCTTCAATGCCCATCCCATCTGAGAAGTATTTCCTACGTCCCTGAGGCACAAGTCCAAATGGACATCACAGCATTTATGTTAAAATGTAATTTTATTTTGTTATTTATTTGTCTCTTCCACTGGTCACTGACAACCCAAGGGGGGATTGTCTCAGAAATCCCACGGACTGGCTCAATACTCGGTTCTCAGCAGGAGCCCAATAAATGTTTGTATAACAAATTACAGAAAGTCCAAATAGTACATGCCTAATCACTAGGGTTTTGATTTGGGAAGCTACTTGCCTTAAATAGGAACGTAGAGGCCAGATATATAAAACGTAACACAGTGGTAATTTTGTTATATGGCCAGAGAGTAAAATCAGTGCATTACCTAGAATATTAATGCCTATGCTCTTACTTATAGGTTTTTATTGCTTCGTGTTGTGATGTGTTGTAATTTGTTGATTGCTCATGAGTTTCAACTTCTGACAAATTTCACAAAATTCAGTGAATTCAAAGAAAACCTGGATTTTATATCAGTTTTCCTTTCATGGTTTGAACCCTATCAAATTAATTAAAAGTATTAAAACCCCTCTCCCCAAAATAAAAGGACAAATTCTTCAATGTGTAGGATACTACGTACTTTAGACATTGGCCAATTTGTGATTCTTGTGTTCTTCTTCCTTTTTTAATTCTTCTGCTTGATTTTGAGTCTAGAAGAAAGATATTCCTTATATAATCCTAATGAAACAGCACCTAATCATTCTAAAATTCTTTCCATATGTGAACAGCAAAGATTTTGTGCCAAAATGCTAGAAATAGCCTATGAGATTTACACACTGAAAGAGAAAACAAATTTTAAAATAAGTGTTATTAGTGTATTAAATGCCCCAAGTTATTGTCATATTATGTGTGTCACAGAGAAACAGGAACATGCCT
Source organism: Prionailurus viverrinus (assembly GCF_022837055.1). NCBI lineage: Eukaryota > Metazoa > Chordata > Mammalia > Carnivora > Felidae > Prionailurus > Prionailurus viverrinus. Next base: position 93,658,997 of record NC_062561.1, on the reverse strand, counting down.
CAGAGTTCCAGAGGATCTAATGATTACGAAATCCTTAAGACAAAGGGTAACACATGGCTCTGCAGAAAATGAAGTAACACAGTCGCCTGGTCTAAAAATTTTTTTTTAATATTTTTTTTTTTTTGAGAGAGAGAGAGAGACAGAGTGCAAGCAGGGGAGGGGCAGAGAGGGAGGGAGACATAGAATCCAAAGCAGGCTCCAGGCTCTGAGCTATCAGCACTGAGCCCGATGGTGGAGCTTGAATGCAAGAACGGTGAGATCATGACCTGAGCCCAAATCGGACACTTAACCGAGCCACCCAGGCGCTGACCCCCCCCCCTACACACACACAGTTGCCTGATTCTAATGGCAATCAACAAAGCAACTTACTAAACACAAGATGTACCCACAAGATGGAGAAATACCTCGGACTAGAAACAACAACAACAACCCTTCTCTTGTCACTTACAGTTTAGAGAAAGAAAACTGAATACACTAGTGACTAAAACTTACATTTCTTCTCCCTGAAGTTTTTCCCCCTGTGTATTCACTAATTTCCCTGCATTTAGGAACTGATAAATGGCTCTTTGAAACCATCCAGTTCAACCTTCTCATTTAGCAGCTAAAGAAACTGAAGCCCAGAAATGTGCATGGGCTGTCCAAGGTGACTGAACTAATCATTAGCAGACAAAAGCCAGCACCCAGGTCTCTTGGCTTGCAGCCACACACTGAGGCTTCCCCGCCTTAGTACATCTGAGGGTCGCCAATGGGCATCCAGGTTTCAAAACTTGCTACCCAGGGATCTGTTTCATGTGCCTTCACAGCTGATTTCTACTATAAAAGTTTTAAAAGCTTCTAAAATCGGTACCCTTCATTAAGCTGCTTTCCTGAGAGCCCTCGAGGGCAGAAAAATAATTTTAGTAAAATCCACTTATTCATAAGAAATTAAATATTTTATGCAATGGATAATTTGAGATCCTTGTGTTCTTGTTCTTTTTTAACTCTTCAATCCGATTTAGACTCAGGAAGCAAGACATTCCTTACATAATCCCAATGAAACAGCTCCTAATGATTCTCAAGTTCTTTCTACAGGAGAACAAAGAACATTATGGGACCACATGCTGAAAATAACCGACAAGACTTCCACTGAAGCAGAAAAAATTTCAATCAACTGTTAGTACTGTATTAAAGACCCCCATGTTCTCCAGCATTTAAATAATTAGTCATTCCTTGTAGAAAACACTTTCAACATCTCTTAGGCTGGCATTTAGCAGTTTCTTCTTTTTTTCCCCTATTTATTTATTTATATTGAAATTCAAGTTAGTTAACATATAGTGTAGCATTGGTTTCAGGAGTAGGATTTAGTGATTCATCTCTTACAAATAACACCCGGTGGTCATCCCAACAAGTGGCCTCCTGAATGCCCATCACCCATTTAGCCCATCCCGCACTCACCTCCCTCCAGCAACCCTCAGTTTGCTCTCTGTATTTAAGAGTCTCTTATGGTTTGCCTCCCTCTCTGTTTGTATTTTATTTTCTTTTTCCTTCCTTTCCCCTATGTTCAACTGTTTATATTTGTCTTTCTCTGACTGACTTATTTTGCTTAGCATAAGACACTCTAGTTGCATCCATGTTGTTGCAAATGGCAAGATTTCATTCTTTTTGATCGCTGAGTAATAGTTTGGTTGCTGAGTATATATGCACACACGAGCACACACGAGTGTACACGTGCACACACACACGCACACACAATATCTTCTTTATCCATTCATCAATGGACATTTGCGCACTTTCCACACTTTGGCTATTGTCGATAGCGCTGCTATAAACATGGGGGTGCATGTGCCCCTTCGAAAGGGCACACCTCTATCCCTTGGATAAATACCTAGTAGCGCAATTGCTGGGTCGTAGGGTAGTTCTATTTTTAATATTCTGAGGAAACTGCATACTGTTTTCCAGAATGGCTGCACCAGTTTGCATTCCCAACAACAGTTGTCATTTAGTGTTTTCTAAATGAGGATGAAATCCACCCTTTCGATCTTATCTTTATATGCCATATTCTCAAACAGAGGGTTCTCTCTTTAACTAGGTCCACAACTGTTTGATATTCTCAAGATCTTATTCAAAGGAAACTTGTTTCATACTACCTATAGATCCTCTGTCCCAGTCTTGGACATCTGCTCCTTTTCCAATTAGTGCTTATTGAGGCATATCTTCCAGCTATCCTGGACTGTAAACCCCAGAGACAGGTCCATGGCCCAAGCCTTCTTTAAATACCCCCAACCAGCTCTGACAACATCTAGCATGGCCTGTTAGAGACAGCAGGTACTCAAGGAGTGTTTGGTGAGTGAGGGCAGGAAAAAGACGACTGTAATCCGGCAGAGAAACACAGGTGTAGCTGTGACACCCAGGGAGGTCCACAGTGGTGAAGGGGTCTTGCCAAAGTTTAGACAATATTGGGTAAATTTCCAATCATTGAATCCTGAACAACCAGGTAACTTTCTGCATCAAACCAACTTTATTGCTTAGGTTTTTTTTTTTCCCAAAATTTGCTACATAACCGTCCCTGTCCTCCTAATTCGACTACATTAGTTTTTATTTCAAGACCAAAATGGCCTCTTCTCTCTCTCTCTCTCTCTCTCTCTCTCTCTCTCAGACTCTAGATATGTGTTCTGCTGAAATAGTGACATTGTGCTGGGGAAGGGACATTTGTCCTCATACAAAATCATGCTAGACTATGGTTTCTGATATAGTACCCTTTGCACAGTTTTGTTTATCCCATCCCCACACAGCTGGGTGGCCACTAACTTGTTATCCCCACTCCAGTGGCTTCCTTCTCTTTCCAAATTGTAGTTGTTGAAGAAATGGAATTCTGAGATGCACTAAAATCATGTCTTATGAAAGGCAAGAAGCTCTCCTCAAGACCGCCAATTATTTTTTTCTATGAATAAAGCCCATCACAGCTGTTAAGACCTGTATTTTTGGCTATTCACTGACAGTCCTGATTCTTTCTTAGCTGAATTCTGGAAGGACAGGATGTTGGATACAAGACTCACTGGGAGCAAAGTGGGGCAACCGAAGGTCATGTGCCACTTGTATGAATCTTTTGGTTTAGATAGACGGTATTATCAGTAATCTATCATAGAAGCACACCCATATGTGCTACCATGAAAACATAAATGTGATAACCTGAGTTAAATGGAAATACAGAATGATATAATCCTAAGAATGACCCTGTTTTTGCCTTGGAAAAAAATTGTATGTCGATGGACAGTTTGGAAGGATCCAAACCCTATATTAACATGGAATTTTTGCTAGGGAAAACAGTTATTACCAGTGAGGAGGAGGTGTAAACGAGAATGATTTGGGGTTAGATTTAGGTACCTTTAGTTTTGATTTCGAACTCCTCTGAATTGTTGCCTAAGAACACACACTGTAATATACATGGATGCTAATTCTGTCAAATCTCTTGGAGACATATTTCATGGATCATACGTAGTCAATTATTGAAAAAGTCCACAAATGCTAGAAAGGGACATATATTCACTAACTGCTGGCTACAGGGTTCAATGTGTGTATATTCGATCAAGCTTGTTAATTGGGTTATTTAAATACTGTGAGTCATATATACACACTAACCTTTTGTTTGTATGACCCCATTCAATGGCGAGTTGTATTAATTTCCCACTATGATGGTTCATGTGTAAATTTCTGGTCCTAATTTGCTAATTGTCTTATCTTACTTACTTTTGAAGCTATATAATTTGATACATAAAACAGGTTTAGAATTATTATACCTTTCTGGTGAATTGTACCTTTATATTATGTAATGGCCTTTTTTAGTCTTAACAAAGTTTCTCTTTAAAGACGACTTTGATCTGATCTTAACCAAGCCACACCAACCTCCTTGATTATTATTTGCCTGCTGTGTATTTTCCCATTTTTAAATTTTCAACCCATTCATGTACTTTTCTGTTAGATATAGCACTTTTATTTTAGACTTTATATAGGTAGAATTTAAAACACAATTAATAATCTCATTTATAGTGACTACTATGGTATCTGTGGGTTTCTCTCATACTATTTTGAAATTTCTAATTGCCCTATTTGTGAAATGCTTCCTCCATAACACACTCTTGTTCTGTTCTCCATTTGCTTAGGTATTATACGTTCTACCTTTATTATTTTACTGACTATCCTTGAAACGTTCAATGAGACTTATGTGACTAGATTTCAGGTCAATAGCCCACCTTCTGCCTGAGCTGCACATGGCCCTTGGAAAGCTTCTTTTCTCGGGGACATCCTCTAGAAGGCCCTTTAGGGAGGATGTGTCAGTGGCAAACACCCTCACTTTTTGAATATCTATGAATACCTTTATTCTGACCTTGTTTTTTTTTTATGGTTATTTATTTTTGAGAGAGAGCAGGGGAGGAGCAGAGAGAGAGAGACTCCCAAGCAGGCTCTGTGGTGTCAGCACAGAGCCCCACCCAGGTCTCAAACCCACAAACCATGAAATCATGACCTGAGCCAAAATCAAGAATCCGACGCTTAACTGACTGAGCCATCCAGGCGCCCCTGACCTTGTTTTTTAATGAAATTCAGGTAGGTATAGAATTCTAGATCTACAGTTACCTTCTTCCAGCTCTTTGAAGATATACTGCTGTATTCCAGCTTCTGTTTTTTTAAGTTGGGACATGTACCTAGATAGGAAGACCATCAGTGTGACGTGTTTCTTTTCTCCTTCTGATTCCTTTTAAAATCTTTTACTTGATGTCCTGTAATTTTACTACACGTGGATTTCTTCTTCTTGACCCTGCTTGGGATTTGCTGGGCTTCCTGAATCTGAGGATTCACATCTCAGCAATTTAAAAAAACTTACAAACCACATCTTCATTGGCACAACTTTCTTCTTCTAGAAGTCTAATTTGAAGTACTTACACCTCAAATACCCATGTGTCTCTCCATTTCATTCGTATCTTCCATGTACTTCCAGAGATAAAGAATATGTAACATTCAAAAATTGTTTCTTCAGGGGCGCCTGGCTCAGTCAGTTAAGCATCTAACTTCAGCTCAGGTCATGATCTCACAGTTCGTGGGTTCGAGCCCCACGTTGGGCTCTGTGCTGACAGCTCAGAGCCTGGAGCCTGCTTCAGATTCTGTGTCTCCCTCTCTCTCTGCCCTCTGCCTCTCACACTCTGCCTCTCTCTCTCTCTCAAAAATAAACATTAATTTTTTTTTCTTCAGCTCGATCTCCAGTTTACAAATTCTCTATGAATTAACTGTGTTTGGTCTGCTACTTAGCTTAACCGCTGAGATTTCTGTTTGGTTCTTTTAACGTTTTCCTGGCCTTGTTCAGAGCATACTTCTGCATTCCTGCTTATTTCACCTTTCTTCCATCCATTCGGACATGTTTTATTTTTTTTCTTTCCCCATTCTCCGTATTTAAAGTTCTGGGGTGGAGCATGGTGTTCAATTGTTCTGTTGGTTATTTCTGCTTGTGTATCCTAATGCATGTTGCAGCCCTGGTTGGTTGGTGGGGATGGGGGACGGCTTATGCCTTATGTCAGGAAAGACATCCAGACCTGAGTTGAGGTATGTCTTTCCGCAGAGACTGGTGTTTGCTTCAGGTGATGGAGGGTGCTTCTTACCAGGGATTGAAACGATGCATTCTTAACATGTAGTAGTGTAGATTCAAAAGCAAGTGTAAGCAGGCATGTGGTTTCATATTCTTCGGGGGAGACCACTCCCCATTCTCAATCTCACCACCCAGTCTGAGCTATGGGTATGATTTTGCTTGGATGGTTTCCTTCTGTGGAGATTTTATATTTAATCTACTCTTTCATTTAAGGTATATACCTCCTTAAAGTAGGTGGTTTTCAAACTGCTGTCAAGTACCATTAGTAGACAGTAAAATCAATTTAGTGTGGTGGTTCTCCACCTTGGCTATGCATTAGAATCACCCAGGGAGCTTTAAAACCCTGGATCCCAGGCCACAACCCAATACCAATTAAATCAGAATCAGAGAGGATAGGACCAGCAATGTATATTTTTATTGCTCCCAGGTGACCCAAATAATGAGCTAAAAGATTGAGAACCGCCATCATAACCAACATTTGATAATAAAATAGAATAAAATAGAATGGAATACAACAGAACAGAAGGTACATTAACATTGATCCTCAGTAAGAACTGGGCATATTCGTGCAAAATCTGCTCAGTGGTATGTGTGTGATTATGTATCATGTCCTAATATAAATTATATTCTTTCCTGTGGTTGTCCCTTTTAAAAAGGTCTAAAAAAGTTAAGCCTCTTGGTTACCAAGATTAGATGTTGTCCTCAGAGTAGCTGACATTTGGGAAGCAGTTTATTCCCTGCATTTCTACTGCAAATGTGTGTGTGTGTGTGTGTGTGTGTGTGTGTGTGTGTGTGTGTGTGTGTAGGTTTCCTGGGCTTTTTTGGATGTTCGGTTATGCATTTCATTTTTTCCCAGCTCCTCTGGGTGTTTTGTACAAGGCTACCAGGAAATCCAGTCTACCATATTGATGAGCATGGGATTCCTGATTTCTTTATTCAATTCTGTTTTCTTGGAACTTCATGTCACAAGTATGTACTATAATATCTAAGTTGATTTTACACTTGCTGTGTAAACCACATGCTGTGATTATGCTCTGTTGATGTTAATCTATTCTACAAAGACTTAAGGATGGAGACGTTACCACTCCTCCCCATACACTGGGGCAGGAGAAGGCATCATCGAGACTGTGTTTGTTGTTGCTCTCGTTGCAAGGCTGACCTAGCTACCGGGAACATCTGGGATATTCCTAAAGCTCTTCTGGATCCATTTTTTTTTTTCAAATGAGATGTGAGATTAGGGATTCTAGCTGTTAAGCCCTTTGTCTATCCTGTCCCCAACACATCAAAAGACGCAACAGAAATATTTTTCTAATATTGCCATGTACCATCTCTGGAATTCAACACTTTCTCTTGAAACTTAATCCTCCTGAATGCCACTGACCCAGCCAAAATTCCATCCAACCACATGGAGTGATGGGAATTGGTTCAGAGCGCATTTTGGCCAAACCAGGCCAGTGCTAAGCATCCCATTATCTAAAACTGTTGATTCCCCCACCTTTATGTTACTGTTGCGGGAGTTCCAACATTTTTGATGGTGAATATAGCATGTTCTGGAATCAGCCGTTCAGAACTGTCACACCCAGATCACACGCTGAAATCTGGCAGATTGCTGGCAATCTGTTTTCTCTCTCCAAGGAAGTAAACAGCTGCACAATTGCTCCCAGAAATACTAAGGTGATCAAGGTGAAATGAAATATACTAACAGATTGACTGAGGTAAGGTGCGGCTTTGGTTTTATTTTGATTCCATTTAACTGATCAAAACATTTAAATCTGTTACTAGGTGCACAGAACTGGATGATAATCCTCTGAGCTAGGGAAAAAGAAAAAGCAAGAGAAATGGAGGGTAAAACCTTGGACTGTGAGTAACCTGTTCTGTGAGTGTTCTGCAAGACAAGCAAACATTTCTAGTAAATTTTAACTTGATAAACGAATGATGTCTTGCAATATGAGTCGTATGTGATGCCGAATGTCACATGATCACAACCGAGCCAATGGTTCTTCTCTCTCTCTCTCTCTCTCTCTCCCTCTCACTGCAGGATTGTGGGTGGTCATCTCCCATGCTCCATCTCAGGCCGCAGTGTTTGGCAGAAATCAGTGATTTTTCAGAACGTTGGAAGGTGCCCAAACTGGCACTAGTGTATTTTTTGTCACTTCAAAGCACCTATGGACAGACAGTCCTTTGCTTTTCCATACAAGAGTAAGCTTAGGAATGCTTTGCTTAATTCTAGGTCATTGGACAGGTTCCTTGTTAAAGTTTCATGAAAAGAAAAAGATTCCACTGAACCCAGGAGAGAGCAATGGTTCTGTTAGTGATAGTGAACGACATCCTACATAATAACCCTCCTCTCTCTTGTCTCCCTCACCAACCATGAAGGTTTTCAAAGGCAAGTGCAGGTTAATTTATTTTTCTTTATATTTTGTATTTTCTTTATTATTTTGTATTATATTACCATAGTGTAATCATTTTTATAGGAATATTCTTGGGTTGTGGAATGAATCATCTGAGTTTCCATTATTTCTTATGGGGAGATTTGCTCTGATATACAAGTGCTTTCTATTACAAGCATGTTTCCAGAACGAATTATGCTCACAAACCAAGGTTTTACTGGAACTAGAGAAAAAGACATGTTTAAGGAAAAAAAGAGAGAGAGAGAGAGAGAGAGAGAGAGAGAGAGAGAGAGAAACAATGCTTAGGAATGAAAAAGAAAAAAAATTACTGCCTACTCAGACCCAACCTTTGTCCTCTGGCAGCACTGTCTGAACCCCCTGTCCCTCAGACTCACAATCTGCCACTGTTCCCAGAGGGCAGGGACTCTCTTACACCAGAGAGTTCGTTCTTTTTTCCTACTGTTCTAAGACAACAAATAGCTGGAAAAACCCTTGAGTTCATCAAAAAGGATTTGAATTATGTAACACTTTGAGTAGTCAGTCCCCAAATTGGTAAGTTTAACACTTTTTTATTTGCTACTTTTAGCTTTTTCCAGCTTGAATCTGAAATTGAAGTTCACTGTTGTGAAGGAAGAATGTTTATTTAACTGTACCTCAAGTCTCTGCAACGAAAAGCAGCTAGGTCCAATGAGTGTTTTCCCGCCAGCTGTATTAGAGATCCAGTGCGGGGCCATCCCCTCAGTTACAATTTCTGAAATTTACATAACTCCTACCTTCATCTATATCCTCCTTTCCTCCCCGCCCCCCCTTCTCCCTCTTTCTAGCAGACACTGTTTTCAATTCCTAGACTGCTCTTCCATTGTTCTGGGAAGAGGTCCATTTAATTCTGTGTACCAAATTTATTATGCTTTAAATTATCTCTCGGGCAATTCTTACAGATGCTATATATAACCGGTTCTATAGTTTTTGTGCCAATTTTTCTTCTTGATAGCTTTCTTTGGATGAAAGAGTTGTACTTAGAGCCCAACTTCTTCTTACAACACATACACATACACACACACACACCCAACTTCATACACGGTAAAAAACCAAACAGTCAACACACAAAAACCTAAATCTCCTCAGTCCAATTTAGGAGCCAGTAGCCAAAGTGTCTAATTAAATTTAAATTTGGGGTGGGGGGGGGCACCTGGGGTGGCTAAGTCGGTTAAGCGTCCAACTTCAGCTCAGGTCATGATCTCGCGATTTTTGAATTCAAGCCTCATGTTGGGCTCTGTGCTGACAGCTCAGAGCCTGGAGCCTGCTTTGGATTCTATGTCTCCCTCTCTCTGCCCCTCCCCTGTTGTGCTCTCTCTCTTGAAAATAAATAAACATTAAAAAATAATAATAAAATGGGTGTTGTATGGAAACCAATTTGACAATAAATTTCATATTAAAAATAATAAAAAATAAATGACAAATTAAAATTAAAAACATTAAAATCTGTTCCCAAATAATGCGCACAATTCAATACCCACATATAGCCGGTAGGTATCATACTGAATTGGTGTAAAAGAACAGGATCATCACTGTAGAAAGTTCAACTGGACAGTATTGTTTGACAAATATCTACAGAATTTGGAAATAACACTGGAAAGCAGAAATACATGATTCACTGGGTTTTTCCCCCTTTTATGCCTTCATTTAACAAAGACACAATCTGTAAACACGTCTTTCGCTAAATGTCACCATTAGATATAGTCCAAAAGACGGAGAAACGCAGTATCATAAGGATACAAAACAAACAACCCTCAGGTGTGTGTCCAGGGAGAGTTTTAGAAGAAACATCAAGGTCATAAGTCAGGACTTCCAATGCTGACTTCATAGGGTTGATTTTCCAAAGCCATAGCCACCTAATCATTAACATCATATTCAAGTGAAAAACCAAGATGGCTCAATTTCAGACATTCTCTGCTCCAACTCTAGAATAGCTTAATGGTTCCTAAGGGTTAACAGGAGAATCACCTGAACTGTTTATTATCACATCTATACACTGGAGTCCAAAACAGTATGTTATGGTCTACCTTGATAGAAAACCACTCTTAAATCTATTGCATGGATAAAACATCTAAGCCTAAGAAATATCAGAAAAACCGCTATAAGTATTAAAACCACTTTGATATTTATAACCCATGGCTTGGGAGAGCCTTTTCTTAAGGGAGATTCCTTATTTTTAAATTTGTGGATGATGCAGGGTATGATTTCATATTTCACCTACAATGAGATGACCTTGATTACTCCATTTGAGCAGAAAATGTGGAAGGCAGCTTTCCAGGGTACATGCAAGCAGATTAAAACAAACAAGCTCCAGAGCTAACCAGTTCCAGGTCTGCAGCGATATGAACCCACACCTGGGGGAAAACGGGGACAGGCAGAACTTAACGGCAATCCTTACTAAGAAGCTTAAGAACTAAAAAAAATGAAAGTTCAAATTCTCATTAATTTATCTAGTTAATGAACCGTGCCTTCCTGAAAATATGCCACAATACGGAGAGTTTCCTTATATAAGGAATGACTAAACTTTGCCTTTATATTTGTGTACAAATTCAAAATAAAAAGATTTAAAAAGAATTCTCATCCAATGCTTCGTATTTATTCCTGACAGTGTGGAAGGGCAGGCTTGCGTGGGAAGAATCTAAAAAGCCGAAGTTAATAAATAAAATTACAGATATCTAAGTTAAGTGGATTCTTGGGGTGCCCAGGTGGCTCAGTCGGTTGAGCATCTGATGTTGGTTCAGGTCATGATCTCACAGTTCAGGAGTTCGAGCCCCATATCGGGCTCTGTGCTCACAGCTCAGACCCTGGAGCCTGCTTTGGACTCTGTGTCTCCCTCTCTCTGCCCCTCCCTCACTTGCACTCTGTCCCTCTCTCCAAAATAAATAAACATTAAAAAATATTTTAAAAATAAAAATTAATTAATTAATTAAGTGGATTCTTGGAATAAAAAAATTATGGGATGTTTACACTTGGGTCTTTGATCAAGCTGAAATATTTTTGCTTCTTTCAAAAGAAAATGTTGTCAAGAGTCAGGTGTACATCCACACACTGGAGTATGAGGCAAGAATTAAAAGCAAGGCTTCTAGGGGTGCCTGGGTGGCTCAGTCAGTTAAGCGTCTGACTTCAGGTCAGGTGACAGTCTCTCAATTTGTGAGACAGAGCCCCACACCAGGCTCTGCTGACAGCGTGGAGCCTGCTTGGGATTCTCTCTCTCCCTCTTTCTGCACCCCCCCCCACTCACGTTCTTTCTCTGTCAAAATAAATAAAAAACATAGACCTCTAGTCTCTAGACTGACACGTAAGAAACTTGAGAAGTCGTCACTCTCATATTCACAAGAAAAAGGTGAACAAGTGAAAACCAGCAACTCTTCTTATCCAGCAGAGATTTGAGGTCAAAGGACAAACCACTTTCCTGAAAACTACAGGCACCAGCAGACAGAAAACTAGAGCTTACCTGCTACAGAAACTTGTGAGAAACCACCTCTGAAGCCAGTATCACATAAGAATACTTCAATGGAGAGTGACTGATAACTGGTGGAAGCTGAGCTTGAACTAGCCCCAGGGAGAAAGACTCCACAGTGGGGGTGGCATCACACTCCTGTGAATTTTGCCTCCAGAGGCCCCTCTAGGATGTTGGGGGACAGACCATAGAAAAACCCCCTCCTGCTTCCAAAAGGGACAAGGGAAAAATAACCATTTTATAGCAAGCCCAGGGCATTGGGTTCCCCTCAACAAAAGCTGCCTTCATTGGAAACTATTTCATCAGAGCCTAACCAACCAGGGAAATACCCAACTCCAGCCCCCAAGGAGTCTGACGTGGGGGAGGTGGGAAGGCAAAATGGTACAACCACTTTGGAAGGTAGTATGGCAGTCTTACAAAATCCAAACATACCCTTCTCTCAAACAATGGCTCAATCATACTGCTAGGTATTTACCCAAATGAATTGAAAATTTAATGTCCACACAAACATCTGTGCACAAAATGGTGCTAGAAGCTTTACTTGTAATTGTCAAAACTGGGAAGCAACCAGACATCCCTTAATAGGTAAAGGAAAAAGCATACTGTGGAACAGTAGAATATTATGCACTGCTAAAAAAAAGTGAGCTATTGAGCCATAGAAAGGCATGCAGGGAGCTTAAATACATACTGCTAAGCGAAATAAGCCAATCTTAAAAGGCTACATAATGTATGATTCCAGCTACACGACATTCTAGAAGAGGCAAAAACTATGTAGGCTGTTAAAAGATCAATGGTTGCCAAAGAGTTCGGTGAGAAGAAAGGAATGGATAAATTGGTGAAAAATGGAATTTTTTGGGCAGTGAAACTACTTTATATGATATTGTAATGATAGATACAGGTCATTACACATCTGTGAAAACCCACAGAACGTACAGCACCAAGACTGAACCCTAATGTAAACTATGGGCTTTGCTCAATAATGATATATCAGTGATGGTGCATCACCCATAACAAGTGAACTGATTCTGAATGTTGATGGTGAAGGAGGTTGTGCATGGGGAAAGGGTTGTGGGAGGTTGTGGGAATTCTCTCTACTTCCTGCTCCATTTTGCTGTGAGCTTCAAGATGGTCTAGAAAATACTCCAGGGGCACCTGAATGGCTCAGTCAGTTGAGTGCCCAACTTCGGCTCAGGTCATGATCTCATGGTTTGGGAGTTCAAGCCCATCATTGGGTTCACTGCTGTCAGTGCAGAACCCACTTTGGATCCTCTGTCCCCTGCTCTCTCTGCCCCTTCCATGCTCATATATTCTCTCTCTCTCTCTCTCTCTCTCTCTCTCTCTCTCTCTCTCAAAAATAAACATTAAAAAAAAATTAATAAACAAGGGTTCTTGGGTGGCTCAGTAATTTAAGCATCTGACTCTTGATTTCAGGTCAGTCATGATCTCTCACAGTCTCACAAGTTCGAGCCCTGTGTCAGGCTCTGCGCTGACAGTGCCGAGTCTGCTTGGGATTCTCTCTCTCCTTCTCTCTCTGCCTCTCCCTCGCTTGTGCTCTCTCTCCGTCTCTCCTTCTCTCCCTCTCTCTCAAAATAAGTAAATAAACTTTAAAAAATATAGTCCATTAAATATAAAAATGCTTCCATATACAATCAATTATAATATTATACTGTGAAAAAGACACAATTACATATCATATGACCCTAACTGAGGAGAAGGCATTATGTTCAGCAGCAAGTTAACAAGGATGCTCTGAGCTATGGAGATGCAGTCCCCATAGTGAAAACTTGCAGTCTAGTGAGAGAGACAATCATCAAAACAGAAGGTCACACAAATAAACATGCAGTTCCCACCTACAACGAGTGTTGTCCAGAAATGTCCCAGGAGCCCACCACAGGGCCTAATTGAGACACGGAGTGTGAGTAGAGTGGTACTAAGGGTCAAACAATGTGACTTTGAGGAAGTGACACTAAGGCTGGGATTTAAATGAGGAGTAGGGAGGAACTTGTGAAGAGCTGGAAGAAAGACATGGCTGAGGATGTTGGTCCCAGCAGTGCTTAGGTGTCCATCACTGGGGGAAAAGATTAAGTACGGTAAGTGCACGCAATAGGCTGCATGACATCAGGAGGGCCAAGCTTAGGTTGCCAACAGCAACCCAGATGGGTCCAAAACAGTGTTGAGCTGGAAAGAGAAATGGAACGAGAAATGGAATGAGGTTTGTTGTACAATGCCATTCAACAAACTCAAACACACATGCACTCACAGAAAACACACTCTTTCAAAGACGGACATATCTTAAAACATATACTAAATAAAAGTGAAGGGGGGGATAATAAAACTAATGAAAGACTAATCAAATTGATAAGCATCACAGAGTGTGACAAACTAAACTCTGCAAGTAAGGCACAGAAAAAGAAAGAAAGAAGACGCTGGAAGGGGAATATTCTGGTAAGAGGAAACATGATACTCTGAGGCAGTGAGGCAAGAAAAGTCCTGGCTTTCTGAAGAGCCCAAACTAGCACTTGCGTGGTATCCGGAGCAGCGGAAGTTGGAGGGGAGAGGAGAGTGTGGCTAAATATGAAATTGGTGGGGGAAGGCGTAGGCCAGGCCAGTGCATCCCTAGGACCTCGCTGAGGGCTCAGAGTCTATCCTAGCCACAGAGTCTTGAGAAATGAAAAGCTAAGGAACAGAAATAATTTACTTTCTAATGCCTGTTTCTTTTTGAGACAGAGACAGAGCGCAAGCAGGGGAGGGGCAGAGAGAGGGAGGTGAGAATGAGAGGGAGACACAGAATCCGAAGCAGGCTCCAGGGTCCAAGCTGTCAGCACAGAGCCTGATGCGGGGCTTGAGCTCACAAACCTCGAGATAATGACCTGAGCTGAAGTCGGGACACTCAACTGACTGAGCCACCCAGGCACTCCCAGAAATAATTTTTTTTTTTTCAAAAATTAAGGGACAGCCTGTGTGGCTCAGTCAGTTGAGCATTCCAACTGTTGACTTCTGCTCAGGTCATGATCTCGCAATTCGTGGGATGGAGCCCCGTGTCGGGTGTGGAGCCTGCCTGGAATTGGGATTCTCTCTCTCCCTGTCTCTCTGCCCACCCCCTGCCACCTTCCTCTCTGGAATTGGGATTCTCTCTCTCTCCCTCTCTATCTGCCTACCCACTGCCACCTTCCTCTCTGTCTCTCAAATACAAATAAATAAACATTTAAAAAATTAGGAAAGACAGTAGTATTGACATTGAGTACAACTGGGTTAAGTTATTTTAGGTGATCTTGTAAAACTTTCACTTGTGTTTAAAAAATACTTTTATAATAAATATGTGCTACTTCTATAGATGAAAAATGAACTTACATCAAAACATGTCTTTTTAAAGTGTCCAAAACTAGTATTTAATAGGTTCAAGGAATGCGATGGGAATTATACTTTAAAAGGTATCAACTATTCTGTGAGTATAACAACATATTGCAAATACGTCTGAAAGAACATATTTCCTCTTAATGGATGAAGCGGATTCATTTAATGCTTATATATAAATACCTATACAGCATTTATTACTCTTTGTATGTGTTATTAAAACACATACTTTCATTATTTGAATGAGAAAATCCCCATAAAACCGAGAGAGTAAAATGAAAAACCACAGTCTAACAAAATTACTTTGTAAAACGGAGATTGAATACAGATAAAAGACCTACCATATTTTCATTGGATAAATATGAAAGATATAAAGAAACAGAGGAAGAGACAATCATCATTGACCAGCCCCTAAATGAACTGAAATGTATATGGTTTACTCCTAACCTGTGACAGAATTAGGCCTGTGGTATGACATTAGCCTTGCTTTATCTTCTAATGCACATTTTGTGCTTTCAAATATGGCCATACACCCATTAGCATGCATTGCAATTTCACAAGTAATAAAGGCACATAAAATTTCAGTCTGAAATAGCACTGTTAAATTAATGCTACTAATTTATCTATGCATGTCTACGATGGATCCACTCTGTTGTGATGTAAGGCTAAAGAGGCCCTAAGCCATCATTAAAAGATTAAATGGAATAAAACATGTAAGTGTCCAATGGCCTGTAGGTCATTTAGTTTATTCCCCACCTGATTAATAAGGCTATCCCTTGGCATTCCAAACCAACCTTCAAAGAATTTTCAAGGCAGAGACTTCCTTTATCTGGGAAGACCCCATTTACTGAAAACTGGAAGGAAACATTCCAGTAGAAATCAACACACAGTGGATTATTCTTCTACAGTACTTTTTATTACCAACTGGAGTGAAAGATTCAGAGGATAGATCCTATAAACACTGAGACCAACATGACCATTATTCAGACAAGACTAGGGTGGGTCTGATGGTAATTTAGAATCCAGAAAAGTACCTGAATAGCCACGTAGGCTATGTTGTCATCTGCAATCCATTACCTCACCCATTGGACAGTCCTCACATTGGCCAATACCACTTCCCCTCCACCTGGCCCTATTTCATATTACCTCCTTCTCTTCTTTCTCCCCTGCAGTCTGAGCATTTCCATTGCACCTACATGTCAATTTTGATGGTTCTTGTTAATTGGAAAATATTCAAAGAAATGGCAAGGTTCCTAAAGTACACGGCGAGACAAAAGAAGGCTTGGTAGGCTCGAATTCAGGGGACATTCCTGGCTAAGTGTGCTCTGGGAAAAGGTACAGAATGAGAAGGGAACAAGTCAGGAAAAGATGGTGTGTGCAGGGACAGGGCAGAAATGGCTTCAGGATCTGTAGGGTGACAGGCAATGGGTATGTCCCCACGTGGTTCATCTAGAAGCAATCATTGACAGGTTTCCTGTTCCACAATAAGCAAATGTATCTTGTAGTGCAGGAAATGTGAAACTTTTCTCTCCTCTGAGAGTTCTCTAGTGCTTTGACCAATGGAAAGATGCTGCATTTCCATTAGATAACCTGCCTAAAACCTGACAGAAAAGATTGGAAAGGTAAACCTATAACCTCCAAACACACCCTACTAGACATGATGTGATGTGAACAGCCAGGTTATTTTCCTCTCTCTGCCGTATGAAATCATTCGATACACAAGTCTAAAAATGTTTCCATCTGGGTGCTTTGCTTCATCCCACAATGGCAATAAAAAATGCTACCATATTTTAAAAACTTAGTTCAAATAAGTACAAATATTTCAGATACTCACATTCAGCATATAGTTTAAAAAAGAGCAGGATGGAACAGAAAGCCAGAAGAGAGGTCTAAAGAGACATCAATGAGTTCCACTAAACATTTAAAGGGGAATTAATAACTAACTCTTCATAAATACGTCCCAAAACAATTAGGGGGAATACTTCCTAACTCATTCTATTATCTAGTGTTTACCTGATACCCCAACCAAAGACATCATAAGGTTATGGACCAATATATATTATAAACATGGATATAAAAATTCTAAAGAAAAAAATACACTAGCAACCCCAATCCAATAATACATAATAAGAATTATACAACATGATCAAGTGGGATTTATCACAGGAACACAACGCTGGTTTAACATCAAAAAATCAATTAACGTAATACACCCTATTGACAGAATAAAAAACAAAATCACATGATCATCTCAATTAACGTAGAGAAAGTATTTGCCAAAATCCAACACGTTTTCATGATAAAAATATTCCATAATCTAAGAAAGTAAGGAAACTTCTTCAGCCTGAAGAAGGCCAAGCTAACATCATGCTTAATGATAAAAGACTGGACACTCTCCTTCTAAGATATGGAACAAAACATGGGTGTCCACTCTCACTATTTCTATTCAACAATGTAGGAGATATCGTGGCATGGCAATTAGCCAAAACAAGTACTAAAAGGCATTCATTTTCGAAAGGAAGAAGTGAAACTACCCCTATTCATAGACAACATGATCTTGTATATATATAAATTCACTAAGAAATTCAATGCAAATAGAACTAATAAATTCAGCAAGGTGTCAGGATTATGTACAAATAAATACACACAAATCTACTGTATATTTGTAGCAAACAATCCAAAAATAAAATTAAAAACCAATTCCTCATTTAAAATAGTATAAAAAGGAATACTTAGGAATTCAAGAAAAGAAGTGCAAAACACATACTCTGAAAAGTATAAAACATTCTTGAAATAAATCAAGGAAGACTCAAATAAATGGAAAGACATACCATGTTCATGGATCAGAAAACTGCATATTGTTAAGACAGACTCCCAGACTGGTTACAGATTCAGTGCAATCCCTATCAGAATCCCAGATGTTGTCTTTGTAGACATTGACAAGCTGATCCTAAAACTCATATGGGATTGGAAAGGAATAGCAGAAATAGCCAAAACAATCTTGAATAAGAGGAACAAAGCTGGATTCATATATACCAATTGTGAAACTTGCTACAATGCAATAGTAGTCAAGAAAAAATAGTACTGGAGTAAGAACAGACACAGAGATACATGGAATAGAAACTGGGAGTCCAGAAATCAACCTACAGATCTGTGGTCAACTTACTTTCAACAAGCATACCAAAAACATCCAATGGTGGAAAGAATAGTCTTTCAACAAATGATGCTGGGACAATTTGATAGCCACATAGAATACATTTGGACTCTTATCTCACACTACATATTAAAATTACTCAAAGTAGGGGCGCCTGGGTGGCGCAGTCGGTTACGCGTCCGACTTCAGCCAGGTCACGATCTCGCGGTCCGTGAGTTCGAGCCCCGCGTCAGGCTCTGGGCTGATGGCTCAGAGCCTGGAGCCAGTTTCCGATTCTGTGTCTCCCTCTCTCTCTGCCCCTCCCCCGTTCATGCTCTGTCTCTCTCTGTCCCAAAAATAAATAAAAACGTTGAAAAAAAAATTTAAAAAAAAATTACTCAAAGTATATGAAAGATATAATAATACAACTCTCAGAAGAAAACTTAGGGGTAGATCTACATTACATTGAGTTTAGCAATGGATTCTTAGATGTGACATCAAAAGCATAAGTGACAAAAGAAAAAATACATAAATTTGGCTTTATTGAAAACTTCTGTGCTTCCAAGTACACTATCAAGAAAATGAAGAGACAAAACACATAATGAGAGAAAATATTTGCAAATCATACACCTGATAAGAGAACAGTATCTAGAATATATAAAGAACTCTGGCAACTCAACAATTGAAAAACAACCCCACTAAAATATGGGGGGGGGGGGAATCTGAATAGACATTTCTCCAAAGAATATATACAAAGGCCATTAAGCACATGAAAAACATGTACATAGTCATTGGTCTCTAGAGAAAGGCAAATAAGAACCACAATGAGATATCATATCACATTCAGTATACTGGCTAGACTCAAAAAGTCAGACAGTAGTAAATGTTCGTGATGATGTGAAGAAATTTGAACACTTACACATTCCTGTAGTAAAATGGTACAACCAGATTGGAAAACTATCTCAAAGCTCCTCAAATGATTAAACATAGTGTTGCCACATGATCTAGCAATTCCGCTGCTAGAAATATACCCAAAAGAATGAAAATATATGTCCACACAAAAACTGGGACATGAATGTTCACAGCAGCATTATTCATAATAGACAAAAGGGGGAAACATCCCATATGCCCATCAACTAATGGATATTCAAAATGTGATATATTCATACAATGGAATATTACTGGGCCATAAAAAGGAATGAAGTACTGATACATGTGAACTACATCTAATAAAGATATTTAAAAAATCAGTAACGCGGGGCGCCTGGGTGGCGCAGTCAGTTAAGTGTCTGACTTCAGCCAGGTCACGATCTCGCGGTCCGTGAGTTCGAGCCCCGCGTCAGGCTCTGGGCTGATGGCTCAGAGCCTGGAGCCTGTTTCCGATTCTGTGTCTCCCTCTCTCTCTGCCCCTCCCCCGTTCATGCTCTGTCTCTCTCTGTCCCCAAAATAAATAAACGTTGAAAAAAAAATTTTTTTTAAATAAAAAATCAGTAACATGGGGCACCTGGGTGACTCAGTTAAGCGTTCGACTTCGGCTCAGGTCACGATCTCACAGTTCCTGGGTTCGAGCCCCATGTTGGACTCTGTGCTGACAGCTCAGAGCCTGGAGCCTACTTCTGATTCCATGTATCCCTCTCTCTCTCTGCCCCTCTCCCACTTGTGCTCTGTCTCTCTCTCAAAAGTAAATATTAAAAATTTTTTAAAATAAATAAAGCTGAAATGCACACACAGTACAACAAATATAGACTGTCATTCACTGGCATGGGAATGAGCCAAAACAATGGGAAAGGATGCAGAATTCAATTGCATATTCAGGGAAAGGGTTACAACCAAGTCTCAATGTGGGCAAAAGAAGTTGCTAAAGCATTAGGTGAGGGAGGAATGTGAAGGTGAGGCTGGGGGTGGGGGTTGGGTGTTGAGAATCAACTCCATCCAAGAAAGGTAGCCTGAGAACCCCTTTCCAGAGCAGCTGGAAGAAAAGTCCTGGCATATCCATCTGTAGCTTGAATAGAACCGCTGTTCACATTAGCACCTGCTCTGTCTTGTGTCCAACCTTGATGATCAGCTGGGTCAGTCCTTCACAAAAACTCTCTTAAAGGCTGGCTAAATGTTTGAACACTACCTAGGCTTTTATTACTATTTTTTAAAATATTTATTTATTTATTTTGAGAGAGAGAGAGACATAGAGAACGAGTGGGGAGGGGCAGAGAGAGAGAGCGGGAAAGAGAGAGAATCCCAAGCAAGCTCCACACTGTCAGCACAGAGCCCGATGTGAGGCTTGAATTCACGAACCGTGAGATCATGACCTGAGCTGAAACCAAGAATCAGACACTAAACTGACTGAGCCACCCAGGTGCCCATAGGCTTTTATTATTATTAATACAAACAATGCTATACGTCAACCCTTTCATATGAGTTATTTTTCATGTTAAGTTTAAGAATAATGGGGCACCTGGGTGGCTCAGTCGGTTAAGCGTCCAACTTCGGCTCAGGTCATGATCTCACAGTTTGTGGGTTCAAGCCCCAAGTTGGGCTCTGTACTGACAGCTTGGAGCCTGAAGCCTGCTTCTCATTCTGTGTCTCCCTCTCTCTCTGCCCCTCCTCAGCTTGTGCCCTCTCTCTCTCTCTCTCAAAAAAAAAAATAAATAAATAAAATATTAAAAATTTAAGAATAATCTATCATTTCTACTAGAATTGTGACTTTATGCTAAAGAGATATAAAATAATTTGACTATGTTTGTAAAGCAGTATTAGAATGTTTAAGGGAATTTGATTTGCTGTAAGTTTAGTGGATTAGATTAATAAGAATAATTTAACTGTTGGAGGAGTTTGGCTTGTTTGTGTTGTAAATGCTTCTTGTCAGGCATTTGAAATGCTTAAAGAGAAAAATGAATACATTAAATTATTACAGAACTTAAAAGAGGGAAGGGAATTTCATTAGCCACGTTTGTAAATGAGAGCTACTGTTTAAGAATTTAGTCTGATCAACTTGAATTAATCAACCAGTAATAAGAGAAACAGTAAAGCTGCTTTTTTTTATCCTACTGTATTTATCAATAGTATATTAAGATTTGTAAAGTTGAGCTTAAATTCTTAAGGGAAACTAGGTTTTAAATATGTAATGTTAAATAGATTAAAAATTTACAACCAAAGTAACATATACTCTTCTAATGTGAAAAAGTCCCCATTCAGACTCATGAAAATACTCATCTTTGCATAAATCTCTTTAAACAAGAGATTTAAAGAAAGAATTCATTTGTCCCATAAATGTTCTGGAGAGCCACACAAGGGTACGAGGTGCTGAGAATGCAGCAGTAACTACAAAAAATCAAGTCTCTGCCGCACATAATTTACATTCTAGAAGGGAGAGACAGGCAGTAACAAACACATATATAGTTGGGAATATTCCTAAAAATACATTTAAGTCACACAAAGAGTGGAGGGCAGAATAGTCTAGTGGCCTAGGGCACAGATTCTGAAGCCAGACAGCTGAGCTCAAATTCCGGCCCTCATACATAAGCTAGGTGATCTCAAAAAGTGACTTACCCTTGTGGTGACTCAGTTTCTTCCTTTGTAGAATGGGGATAATAACAGAGCTACCCCATAGGGCTCCTGAGAAGATGAATCAATCAGTATTTGTAAAGCACTTAGAACATCGCCCAGAACACAGAAAGTACTATGCATATTTTGTTACAGAAAATGTCAGGTAATAAGCACCAAGAAAGAAGTAGGGCAGGGGTGCCTGGGCGGCTTAGTCGCTTAAGTGTCCAGCTCTTGATTTCAGCTCAGATCATGAGCTCACAGTTTCATTAGTTTCAGCCCCGCATCAGCCTCTGAGCTGACAGCGTGGAGGCCTGCCTGGGATTCTTCCCCACCCCACCCCCTCTCTTCCCCTGCTCACATGCTGTCTTTCTCAAAATAAACAAATAAACTTTTTAAAAAGAAAAAGAAAAGAAAAGAAAAGAAAAGAAAAGAAAAGAAAAGAAAAGAAAATAGGGCAGAGTAAGGGAACAGACAGTGGCGGACCTGGGAAAGGATAGGGAACAATTTTAAATTATGTTGTCAGGCAGGACCCGTTGCCCTTAAGAGGGGCTATCTGATCCAAGGGCTGAGTGAGGCAGAGAAGAGCCTGTTTGAAACCGGGAAAGACATTCTGGGCAGAGGGGTGTGCAAAGGCCCCAGGGAAGAGAAGGAGGTCCCTGCAGAGAAATACCCAGAAGGCAGATCCCAGAAAGGCCTTCGGATTTGTTCAAAGTGTAACGGAAGCCACTGGATGGTTCTAATCAGGAAAGTTCTATGATCCTGTTTATATTCCTCAAGGGTCTCTGGCTGTTGTGTGGGGGTCTGACCAAAGGGAGAAGGGTGGGTGCCACGAGGAACCCATGTCATGTCCAAGGCAACCAAAGGAGCAATTCTTTACAACCTGTTTTCCCTTGAGAGCGAGAAATAGGGGTGATGTGCACTAGGGTGGTGGCTGAGGAGGTGCTGGAAACAGATGGCCGCAGGATGCGGTTTTGAAGGGACAGCCAGCAGGATTTGCAGGCGGTGCTTCTGACAGCCAAGAGCCTTATTACTTCAAACATGGTCCTTGGACCAGCAGCCTCAGTATCACCTGGGAGCCTGTAAGACCAGCAGACTCTCAGACCCCCTGCCAGACCTACTGAATCTGGGCGGCAGTTTAATAATATCTCTAGGCAACTTCTCTGAATGGTGAAGGTTGAGAAGCACTAGATTAGGGTGATGCCATTGGTGGGGGATGGAGGGGGAGAGAGGACAAGGTCAAGGAGCTCAAGGAGAGGGTGACAGATGTGCTACCTGTGTGGGTGCATCATCAGGAATGATGTGTTGCAGAAATGTTGGGGTGTTTTTTTCCTAATGTTTATGTATTTATTTTGAGAGAGAGACAGAGAGCATGAGCAGGGGAGGGGTAGAGAGAGAGAGAGAAAGGGAGAGAGAGAATCCCAAACAGGCTCTGTGCTGTCAGCACAGAGCCCCATGTGGGGCTCAAACTCATGAAACGAGAGATCATGACCTGAGCCAAAACCAAGAGTCAGACGCTTAACTGACTGAGCCACCCAGGTGCCCCCAGAAGTGCTGCGGTGTGTTAAGGAGTAGGGAGAGAGGAACACTGGTCTGAGAGCAGAAACCGGGAGCAAGGACCCCGGCAACATCTCCGGTTTCTATCAGGTGTGCAAGTGAAAACAGCCAGCACCTGAGAAAGCTTCCAGAAAAGCAGTGTCCTCAGAGGCAGCCCGTCTAGGTTACCGAATGTAACACTAACACACCACCCGACCCACAGCTGTCAAGATGCCAGACGCATCAAAAGGGGGCAGGTTTTGTTTCTTTGGGTTCTCCTGACAATTCAAGCATACTCTGCAAACACCTGAATCTCTCAACACGAAATCCTTGAAAAGCAAGCAAAAATTCATTTAAATAATGTGCTTGGGGATGTGAGATAGCAAGGTACACACACAACTTCAAAGGCACTGGTAAGAATCTTTTTCAGCTGTTAAATAAAGATGACATAAAGCCTTCATGTATTAAGCCTTTAAAAGATTTTATTTTAATAAACCTTTGGGCGGCATATTAAATATTAACTTATTGGGTTAAGTGTTTGACTTTGGCTCAGGTGAGTTCGAGCCCAGCATCGGGATCTGTGCTGATGGCTCAGACCCTGGAGCCTGCTTCAGACTCTGTCTCCCTCCCTCTCTGCCCCTCCCCCACTCATCCTCTGTCTCTCTCAAAAATAAACATTAAAAACTATTTTAAGTATTAACTTACTGAAGCCTCCTAACACCTATAGACCTACAGATAGGTACTGTTTCACAGATAAGTAAAACAGAGGCACACAAAAGTTCAGGTAAGTTCCACAAGATCTCGCAGTGGGTAGAGAGCAGAATCAAGATTCAGGGTCTGTGCCAAAACCACTGTGCTGCTTCTCTTCAACTTAGTATATAAAAGTTGCTTTGAAAAAAAAAAAATCAGAGACTCATGGAGCTAAGGCTATGTTTACACTAGGGGTTTTGTTCCAGGACCCCCAGGGGATGCCTGAAATCTGAGATAGTACTGAGCCCTACATGAACTACACGTTTTCCTACACATACATACCTGTGATAAAGTGTAATTTATAAATCAGGCACAGTAAGAGATCAACAACAAAAACTAATAACATAGAACAATTATGATAATATACTGTAATAAAAGTTATGTGAATGTGGTCTCCTCTCTTTCTCAAAATACCTTGCTTTGCGGGGCACCTGGGTGGCTCAGTTGGTTGAGTGTCTGACTCTTGGTTTCAGCTCAGGTCATGATCTCACAGGGTTCATCAGTTTGAGCCCCACATCGGGCTCTGCGCTGACAGTGTGGGGACTGCTTGGGATTCTCTCTCCCTCTTGCTCTCTCTGCCCCTCCCCCACTCATGTTGTTTCTGTCTCTCTCAAAATAAATAAATAAAACCTTAAAAAAAATCTTGCTTTGCCGTGCTCACTCTTCTTGGGAAGCTGCGAGATGATAAAATGCCTGCGTGATGGGATGAAGTGAAGTCAATGAAGTGAAGTGAAGTCAATGACACAGGTGTGCCATGCCAGCCATGAGGCTACTAACTGCGGACTTTCAATGTGTCAGAGGGAGGATCATCTGCTTCTGGACCTCGGCTGACCGCAGGTTACTGAAACCGTGGAAAATGAAACCACGGATAAGGGGGGGACTACTTTACTCTACAGGTAGACTTATCCTAAGTCCATTCCAGACAGATAAGAAATCAATCTTCCATTGAAAGAGCCTTAGAGAAGGCCAGGGCATCACTTCCCTTGATAACTGATTCCAATGTCAGATGCCTCCAACTGCCAAGGTGTTCTTCCTTACACTTGACTTACTAACATATGCTAACTTAACCTCAAGCATTCCAATTGCAATTTAAGCACGGTTTCCCTCTGCAACTTTTCTGAAGACCAGCCTGCTGGGCTCTGAAATTTCAGATCCATTCCATTTCGGGGACACCTCCCACCCTCCTTGTTTTCCTTTCACATCCTAGAAACTTCCTGTGCTGAATCATTACATCATTAGACTAAGTCCAACTGTGATTCCCTTGGTAATCTTTGCTCAACTTGGAGCATTAGAAGTCAGGAACATCAAAGGGGTTGTGGCGGCATGTCCTTATGTGACTCGAGTGGAAAATACTTCAGTGCTGAGGCTCTGGGGACAACCATGTGTCACCAAGGAGATGTTCTGTTCTTGACTCTCATCTCAGTAAACACGACCCAGAGATTCTGGCTAAATATACAGGGCGGGGGGCGGTGGTGCTGCTGAACCTGCGATGCTCTTCTTACAAATCTCCATCTCCCCCACCTGTGTCATTAGCTAGCAACACTATCTGCAGTGATCACAGGAATTCGACGCTAAGAATTCAGTGTTTCAGGGCACTGAGCGCCTTGGGTGCCGAGAAATAATGAATCACCGGGAAGCAGCAGATATGTGCAACGATCTGTCTATGTGGATTTCACCTATGCTAATAACGTAAGTCAGAAGTAAGTACAGGGATCTTCAATTGGCAATGTCATATCTTTAGAATCCCAGGAATTCCTTTTAAAATACACTTTGAAAAGATCCACCCTTGCTGTCATAAAAATAAGTAAAATGAATTTAGCACATGCACAACTACAAGACATTCATCTGTACAACTCAATGGTCTGCTTAGAAACATTTGGGGCTTGGGGCACCTGGGTGGTTCAGTCGGTTGGGCGTCCGACTTCAGCTCAGGTCATGATCTCACAGCTCGTGAGTTCGAGCCCCGCGTTGGGCTCTGTGCTGACAGCTCAGAGCCTGGAGCCTGCTTCGGATTCTGTGTCTCCCTCTCTCTCTGCCCCTCCTCCGCTCATGCTCGGTCTCTCTCTGTCTCAAAAATAAATAAACATTAAAAAAAGAAGGAAAGAAAGAAACATTTGGGGCTTACCCCTCCCTGCTTCCCCAGTGCCTCCATCAACATTTGGCTAAGTATTACGAACATAATATATCCTGCATTGCTGCACCCTATAAACCAGCTAACAAGTTTGCAATGTATAGTGGTCTTCAAGGTCAGTCAGGGCGGGGCCAAGGGCCAGACAGGCCACTCGCCCACCAGGTAACCAAAGTCAGGTTACCGTGACTTTCTCAGACTCCCCAGCTATAACTTTAGGGATAACTTCAATTTCTCGACTTTTGTTTTTCCATATCATGCCCCTAAGAAGCCTTTTTTTTTTCTTTAGCCTAATCACCCCCACTATATTTTAATATCATAGGATACCACAGGACTTTGTCCTTTATGTATATTTAACTGTGATGCATAAAGAGTACAATTTGTTCACCTCTGAAGAGCCAATGTTTGCTCCCTTAAAGTGACATCTTCCCTACTGAGAATGGATGGGATAATGATTTCTGTTTCCCAGGGTATTTCAGCAGAGAGACAATGAACATGATTATGCACCAGGCATGGTGCATATTCTTCTCTCATGGGGCTGATATTTTAGTGGTTTCACTAAGGATATCAAGCCTCCCTGAGAACCTGGGAATGATTATTCTTTATCACAATGTATCACTATACTGCACAGTGCTAGACTGGGCTCAACAACATAAATGGATCAGCAAAACTTGGTCACGGGACTAAAGATACATCTCTAGGGCATGTGCCAACAGCCTCCGAATCATCACAGAGGCAAAGCTCGGGATCTGAGGTGGAAGGCAATGAACTGGTAAGTCCAACTCCTCCATTTTACAAATGAGTAAAGCAGATCCATTTTCGATGCGTAGTTTCTTTTTCACCTAAGTTCCCAAGAAGGAGTCCCTCCCAGAGCTACAAGCATATTTAGGTATGGATAGGCAGTATGTCTCGGCAAAATTCTCATGGAAATGTTTGCCCTCTTTTTAATTTGTGAAATTTTAATAAAGGAAAGGCAAAAACATAAGATTCAATGGTGCTCTAACTTGAGAACATAATTGAAGGTATTTAAAAAAAAAACTCCTTTATGCTGTTTATTTAATACAAAAAAGACTGCTGGATACTTGGAAGGGTCTGTGAAACACACTTTATTCACTTCTCTGTTTCTCCTAATTTCTGAGCTTTTCAATAAAGTTTTGGAATCACAAAACCCAAGAAGACCATAGCTCACATACAGTCAGATACAATTATTTCATGAATGTAACCAAAGGGAATGTTACCCTCTATTTTTTTCCCTGCCATCCAAAATTCTGGGTTTGGTCTTCTTGACTGAGGGGAATATGAACATCCTTGTTCTCCAGTTATTTTTAGGGGGGAAAAAACCTATTTGCTCATTTCTGCACAGGCTAGACAAAGAACCCAAAGACTCAATCTCAAAGCACTGCAAGTCTTTTCCTTCCCATCTGAAATAAAGCAAAACTATGCCCCAAGGAGCCAACAGAGAGAATTTATCACTACTAGGACAGCAAAGAGCAAAGGTAACACACAGTAGGAAAGTGACCCCTAGGACAGGGTTGAAGCAGATGCAATCCAGCCCTGGAATGTGTTTCCCTGAGCTGCCCATGGAGAGTAAGGGGCAGAAAGACCATGACAGGTGCTCTTGGACTGTGACCAGTCACCTAGTGGTACCAGTTGTCCCCAACTTCCCACAGCACTAAAGCGGGGCAAGTTCAACCCTGCACGTATTCACACCTCTGCCGTCCCCTCAAACATTTTTGAAAAGAGCGTGACATCAGCCGTGCTGGGAGTCGAGGCCACCTCCGGCAGAAAT
Organism: Prionailurus viverrinus; assembly: GCF_022837055.1. NCBI lineage: Eukaryota > Metazoa > Chordata > Mammalia > Carnivora > Felidae > Prionailurus > Prionailurus viverrinus. The sequence continues at coordinate 93,631,267 of NC_062561.1, read as the reverse complement.
TGTGTGCTCATTGGGCAGAGAAAGAGCTCACGCTAGAAGGGCTGCTGAGTGTCAGAAGGAGGAAGCAGGGAGTGAGGCAGTCGCATGTGCTGCTTTCACCCCACGCCTTCTACCCACCTTCTCATCCCTGTGGCCCTCGGATGTCCCTGGAGCCGGGTACAGGCACATAGTTCTGTTTGTTGTTTGTCTGAATGCCTGTCAAAACCATCAACCCTATGAGGTTTGAGACCTGAGCTAGGGCTGTGGCATCTCATCTCATCTGTCCAACCAGCGGCAAAATAGTGTATCCTACTCTGACACACTCTCCGGCACATTCTACTGGTTTGTCAGCTATTTATGGAGCGGTTGCATGTGCTCAGCCCTGGGCAAGGCGCGCTGACTCATCCACAGAGGAGTCTGTAGAATGGAACCTGTCATCGTCCTCAGCGAGGACCCGGAGGGTACAGCGTGGTACAGGCAGTCGGCATGTGGTTGACGGATGGGATGCATGAGAGAGAAATGACTCTCTTGGAGAGCTTGCGGTCTGTGGTCTAACACACAGCCATCATAGTATAACATCCACCATGGTGGATGGTGAGGAGAGGTACAGGTAGGTCTGAGATGAAAATCCTTTAAAAGCTCCAAAGAAAGAGACACAGGGCATCTCAAAATCTGTATTCAAATGGTCTTTCACTATAAATATTTAATTAAACGACTCTAAGCATCACCGAACAGAGGCAACCCCATATTTGTATCAGGTAAACTCTGGTGCCATTAACTGAGATGTAAGCATGATTCTCAACTTCTTGTTCTAGTGAAGTTTAATACAGGGGAGGGCGTCACCAAGAAACTCAGGTTTAGTCAGCCTGTAAAGATACTAACATTTTTATTAGGCTCTGGAAGAATTTTAGTGTATTTAAAAATAGAACGAATTGGTCCAAGGACAGACGAGGCTTTTTCAGGAGTTGGTAAGGGCATCCTTTGAGGTTCCAAGTATGGTCCTTGGTGAATGACCCTTGGTGTGGTTGACAGGATCCAAGAATTAAATTACTAGTTGGACAAAGTAACCTTGAGAGTCCCTACCATCTTCCAAAATCCCGTGACTCTGACACAGAGATATGTGCATTTTAGGATGGCTGGTGTAGGTCATGTAGAATTAGGAATGTGGGGCCCTTAAGACAGGCAAGAACCAGAGCACATTAGCTCCTAGCTGAATCTCCGTGGTAGCTGTGTGTATCTGAGGTTGCGACATCTTAAGATTTTTGCAGAGTTCATATTTAAAATCATGACAGTTAAGCTGCTTACTCATGCCTTGGGTAAAACAGATTATAGTATCTTACGTTACTGAATTCACTGTCATTTCTTCACCAGGTTTCCTTTCCATACATAGCTTTATCTCCCATTTGGTCTCCCATGGAGACCAAAGGTCATGTGATGGGAATTCCCTGAATTTCACTTTCTTCCGGGTGCCTGGCTGACTCACTCATGGTAGACCATGCAACTCTCGGGGATGAGAGTTCAAGCCCCACGATGGGTGGAGGTTACTTAAAAATATTTTTAAAAGAATTTCCCTCTCTTTGGGCCTTCACCCATTTCCCCTCTTCCCATCTCTTTAGATGAAGATGGTACCTGAGCTTCCCTTAATGACCTGATTGTCTTCTTTCAACATCTTTCTGGCATCTCCAATATCAATCCCTCCACTGCCCCTCTCTTCAAGTCTCTCTTCTTGGGGCACCTGGGTGGCTTGGTCAGTTAAACCTCTGCTTCGGCTTGGGTCATGATCTCATGGTTCATGGGTTCAAGTTCCAAGCGGCTCAGCTGATTTGCCTGTTCCCAGATGCTCTTTGCAACAGGGTTCTCCTTCTAAACCAAGGGCAATCTTTGTGTTACTCAGACACCTAAAGCCCTTCAGACCCTCACTGCCATCTCTAGGAGAATTTCCAAAAGTGCAAGACGCAGGCAGTGGTCCAGGCTAAGGTTTTAGGGGGTATTTGAGATGAATGTCACTAGCACAGAGACACTGGATTAAAAAATACTATACACTTCAGTCAGTCGTTTGTTTTCATTTTGATCCTTTTTGGGTCCTTCTGAGATGTCTAAGAAAAAGCATCTGTTTAGTGCTAGTAGGTCATGTTCGAGCCTTAGACACCTGCTGACCTCCCTTTATAACAAGCTGCTACACTCAGCTCTGAGCAGCAGCGAAGGAACAGTGTCAACTTAAAATTTAGTAATGGTGTTGGATTGGTTGGAATTATTTACAGCAAGTAATCTAGGTTTATTATTTACGAAGTTCCTTTTCAATGAAAGTATTCCAGAAAAATAAGTATCAATTTAATGAAAATTCTAATAAAAAATAATACATGTGATGAGGCACCTGGGTGGCTCAGTCAGTTAAGCATCCGACTTTGGCTCAGGTCATGATCTCATGGCTGGTGGGTTCCAGCCCTGCATCAGGCTCTGTGCTGACAGTTCAGAGCCCGGAACCTGCTTCAGATTCTGTGTCTCCCTCTCTCTCTGTCCCTCCCCCACTCACGCTCTGTCTCTGTCTCAAAATAAATAAACATTAAAAAAAATTTTGTTAATATTATAGGTGATGTAAACTTCATGAAGGAAGTACAATAAAACCTTGGATTGCAAGTAACTTGTTCTGCAAATGTTCTGCAAATAGAGCAAACATTTGTAATAAATTTTAACCTGATAAACGAGTGATGTCTTGCAAGACGAGTAGTATGTGATGCTGAACGTCACATGATCACCACTGAGTCAGTGGTTCTTGAAATTCGCTTTGATACGCAAGTGCTCTGGATTACAAGCATGGTTTCCGGAACAAATTATGCTTGCAAACCAAGGTTCTACTGTATTTGGGAAGACTTATTTGGGTCATTCCTACAGTACTAGCCTGCCTCACTTTGGGCCTTTTGAAATTCTATTTATTTGAAGCAACAAATCAAATGTTTCCTTCCCTAGGAAGCCTTCCACTAAGTCTTGAAATTATGATTTAATCACCCATGTGTTTGTCCCTCAGCTTATTTTCTCTCGTATTAGAGTTTGTTTACAACTTTACCCTACTACAGCTGACTCTTGAGCAACTCGGAGTTTAGGGGTGCTGACCCTCCTCCCCCTCCAGAGTCAAAACTCCACGCCTGACTTTTGACTGCCCCCAAATTTAACTACTAAGAGTCACTGTTGACCAGAAGCCTTATTGCTAACAGTTGATGGACACATATTTTCTATGTGTATTTTATACTATATTCTTACAATAAAGCTAGGGAAAGGAATATACTATTAAGAAAACTATAGGCAGGCCTGGGTGGCTCAGTTGCTTGAGCGTCCGACTCTTGGTTTCCGCTCAGGTCATGATACCAGGGTCGTGGGATTGAGCCCCACATCGGGCTCTGCGCTGAGTATGGTGCTTGCTTGGGATTCTCTCTCTCTCTCTCTCTCTCCCCTGATTGTGCACTCTGTCTCTCTAAAAGGAATGAAAGGAAGGAAGGAAGGAAGGAAGGAAGGAAGGAAGGAAGGAAAAATAATAAGAGAAAATGCATCTATAGTAGTATTGACTGAAACAAATCCATGTATAAGTAAACCTGTGCAGTTCAAACTGTGTTGTTCAAGTGTCAAGTGTATATTATAAATTCTTGGACAGCAAAGACTATACCATTTTTATATTTATGCTCCCTACAACAAAGTAGGAATGCCCATATATATATATATATACACACACACACAGATATATTATTTATATATATTATTTATATATAATATATATATTTATAAATGAGATAATGGGTGGAAATTTTATGTCTCATCTTGTTGCCTGACCTAGAAGCCATTTGTAGCATTTTTTTCTCTTACTACATGAGCATCTTTAGAAATAGACCTTAATATAAATAAGGACAACTGTAAGTTACTGAGTGAAAAACAACTTACAACACACTTCCTAAGTCCCTGGAGAGGGGAGATTTTTATTAGTCTCCGTATTTAAACTCATATGATTCAGGTTGTTGTTGTGTGTTTTGTTTTGTTTCATTTTGCTTTTTTGCCTGTTGGGGGGGCGGGGATGAGTGAGTGGGGAACTGTGTTCTCATGTAATTAGCTCTGAGGATGGGAGGAACGGACCTTAAAAATTACCAAAACATCCAGAATGCACCACTCATTCTCTTATCCAACAACTACAGATTGATTGCTGACTTTGCTCCAGGTTTTATGCTTGGTGTTATATACAGAGAAAACTGAAGCCACCAGCCTACTCAGCAGGGGTGAGGCTGTGAATTGGTTACATAGGGCTACGTGAAAACAGGGTTATGTCCCCCGTTCTGCTCCACGGAACTCCCAACTGGCGATTAATAAACTTATGGCACTCCAGGGTTTTTTGGGGTTTTTTTTGCCAGCTCATGTGCTGGGTTCTGGAAACTTGCAGACTTCTCTGTTTTAACTTCATTTGCCACAGTATTGATGATTGGTGACTTTCACCTCCTAAGACAGTATCTGTCCAACCCATAATGACCAGTCCCGAGGCTCAAAAACCTGTGGACGCTAATGATTATAAAAGCACCAAGCATCTGCCTGGCGAAATCCCAATTGACTTTACTAGAACTTGCTTTTCTGAGCAATTCCAGTCAGTTCGTGCCAGTGACCTTGGAGTCTCTGATGATGGTCTGCCCTACAGGCCCATATCTGCTCACAGAGAACAGCTTATGGCTGTCCCCACAGTCAAGTGAAGATTCAAACAGGTTAGACTCCCCGGCTTGGTCTCGTCTCCAAAGTGGCCATGATGACTGACCTTGCCCTCATTCAAAGGGTATTCACAAAGTGGCAATCAAATTTTATATATATATATATATATATATATATATATATATATATATATACACACATACACACACACATATATATATACATATATATATAAATGTATGTATATATATAGTTGTAATATATTATGTTATAAATTATATAATATATATTAATTATATATTACATATTATGTATATTATTTATATTTAAAATATATGTAAGAATGTAGTATATGTAATCTAATGTTTAATTTATTAAATACATATAAGTATATGTATAGAAATGCTAATTTATATTTATACAAATATGTATTATATATTATAACAGAAATTTATACAACTATAATTGTTTATATAAATATATATAAATGTATACATAATTATTATGATATATAAACATAACTTTATGAATATTTTATATGCTATATGTATATTTAATTTTATAATATATAAATGTATATACATTATTGATTACCCAGCCATTTCTAGTCCTGAAGAGACCTGCGCGCGCGCGCACACACACACACGCACGCACACACACACACACACAGAGCCTTTTTCTGTTTTTTGGAAGCCTAAGTCAGGCTCAACCATCTCCTTAAGATGGAGATGCCAGCTACAGCAGCTCAAGCTCTCTTTCTGATGAAGTCAGATTTTCTCCTTGCCTGGCTGTCATTTTAGAAAAGACTGATGAACACAAGAGGTTTAGTACAGTGTCAGTAACTAAAAACTGACAATGAAAAACTGGGAAAACATAAGGGTGATTCTAAGGCTGTGCTTCCTTGCAAAATATACCAAAAAAATGCATTTTAAACCTTTTTTAATGTTTTATTTATTTTTGAAAGAGAGAGTGTGCGCATGCAAGCCTGAGTGGGGAGGGGCAGAGAGAGAGGGGACAGGATCCAAAGTGGGCTCTGTGCTGACAGCAGAGAGCTCCATGCAGGGCTCAAACTCATGACCGTGAGAGCATGACCTGAACTGAAGTTGGAAGTTCAATACACTGAGCCACCCAGGTGCCCAAAAATGCATTTTCATTTGAATGAAAGTGGGCAAATTGCAAACACATCCTTTTAAAATCTAGTGTAACTTAACAAGGCTTAACCCACATGTTGGCTTTCTTTGTCTTCTTTTTTACAGTTTCACCTATATATGTTAGATCACTAGTTTAACCATAAGTCAGAATTTCTTCCTTTCCAGCAAAGACAATCTATAAAAAGGAAATGTAATATATGCTTAAATCAAGACCATCCAAGGCCATGTGCAAAATAGATGGGAAGGTGGTTAAGGCTGTCCTGGAAAGGTACAGAAATCTTTGGCATTCAAAAAATAAACTTGTTTTGGGAAAGAAGCGCATTGCAATTTTTAGTCACATCCCACCTGTCTTAAATATGAAAAATGTGTCCATCTAAAACAGTGGGGAAGGAAAGGGGAACATCATTTTTACCTAGCTTGAGAAGCGCAAGGAAATGACAGTCCTCTGGGGCCAGAACAGGCTCAGCAGAAAGGAGATGAATCTATAGCCAGTCTGAAGGATAATGGAATGAGGAAGGGAGGAGGGGTGTGTGGTTATGTGACAATATGAAATTCTTATCAGGCAAAAATGCCACTGAAGTTCTGGATAGCCTATGAACCATGCTGTGTGGGATGCTTTCTTAATATAAAATGTTACCACAACCACGATATTGTCCCAGATACCTGGTATCTTTGCCAAATTATAGCTTCTGCTCTTGTGAAGAATGAGCACTATGTCGATGGAAAAGGCAGTAATGCTTAAGAGACATATAAAGCAAAGCTCATGAAAGGGCTGAGCAGAGATTCATATAAGAAAATCAAATGGGAATTATTTTAATGTCTCGCTGGCCAATTCCTCCCATGTTAAGCAACATAAACTGACTTGATAGAAACAGTACCGAATTTGGAAGCAGTGACCACAGGACCAAGACATTCGTGGTATTTTATGATGATACTCCATTATGTAACAGATATAAAGGCTGTTTCACCTTGAAAATGCCAACCATAAGCAGCATGGAGCCATTGCTTTACCCGCAGTTCAGCCTCCATGTTGGGGACAATAACACTGCAAGAGGACTTTAGATTATTTTCCTAGTCAAAGGAAAGTCATTCTGCCAATGTTCGATGACAACATTTTGGGAGCTTCCATTTTAAATCCGTCCCAAGATCTGCTCCCCCACAACCTCTATATTAGATTTCTTAATGACTTGGTGTTCCTACTGATGTTGCCCAAAGTCAGTGAGGTCAGAGCCCAGGATCGTCCAATAGATCAGAGCCCTTCTTTCATATCTTGCTGCATTCACTTTAGGTGGGCAGAGGAAGTAGCTCTTGTTTAGCATGTATAAAAAAAATGAATTCTACTGGGTTCTAGCTAGAACTACTCAGTATGGCTTAGGGTAGTGAGTAACATCCCTATGACACTCATACCTATCACTTGAGCCAATGTCAATGTTTCCTCCTTGGTCACCCAAGTCCTTTATATATTTAGCCTTTAAATATATCACAATGGCTATTAAAAAACTCATTTAAGCTGCAACAAATATACATTTACTGTCTGAACTTCAAAGTAAAATTAGAATTCTTTGTAATTTATAGTATCACATTTTGCTTAAAACAAATCTGACAATAATGACACTTTTAAGATTGGGGTCAACAAACTTGTTCCAGAAAAGGCTGGATAGTAAATATTTTAGGCTTTGCAGACTGCATATGGTCTTGTCACATATTCTACCCTTCTGTGAAATTATTTAAAAAGGTAAAAACTGTTCTTAGCACATGGGATGTCCAAAAACAAGAAGTGAGCCAAATTTGGCTCATGGGCCATCCATAGTTTGTGAATCCTTGCTTTAAATAGCTTAGTACACTGGAAAGAATAATTTTGTTTCCTCAGTGCTTCCCGACATGTGTCCCTACAAAAAAAAAATGATCAAGAAAAAACACATAGTAAGACAAAGACCAAGCCAGATAAATTGTTTAATAAAAAGTAAAACTGGAGAAAATGCCATGAAAAACTTCTTATGTTATCTTTCAAAGAGCCTGCTTGGATCGCTACAGTGCTGTGTTTACTTGAAGATATGACTGTATGGTGTGAAACCCATGTTGTTCTTTTTCGGAAGGCCATGTTCAGAATTCTCAGAAGTTCTTTGGACCATGATGTTACCCAAAGTCAGTGAGCCCAGGATCGTCCAATAGATCAGAGCCTTTCTTTCATATCTTGCTGCATTCACTTTAGGTGGACAGAGGAAGTAGTTCCTGTTTAGCATTAGTTCAAGTTTAGCACACTTGTTGTGTGCATTTCCAGAAGGAGTGATGTTAAGTTGCACATTACTGTTAATGAGACTTTCGAGAAGTACCCATGACATTAAACACACTGTGGGACCCAAACTGAGTGCCAGGGGGGACAACAGCAGTGATCTTCGAACAGTAGATTTTGAGAAAGAAAAGATGGAATGATGCTTTTGGGGCACTCATATCATCTGCATGTTTCTCTGTACTGTGGAGCTCTATCCGAGTGTTGCCTCAGGAAGGGGTTCCCTCTGCCTTCCCTTTGCAAATCCCAGTCAGTGGCTGTAACCACACAGATGCTGAAAGCCCATAAAGCAATACATGAGATGAAAGACAGATACTCCATCAGAAGTCTGTGTGCTCCAATGGAGTAAATGAAAACATTACCAGGCTGAACACTGAAAGGCATCTGAAGCAATGCTATACCATGTCTGTCAATTTCTGTGAGGCCTTCTGCCTGTCCGTCTACCACATTATGAAGGTTTCAAATTCCCAAGACCAATGTGCCTGCAGTCTTCAAAAATTGAGCAAGTAGTCAAAGCAGTAAGGCAAGAAAAGGAGATAAAAGGCATCTAAATTGGAAAGGAAGAAGTGAAACTGCCACTACGTGCAGATGATAGGATATTATATATAGAAACCCTGAAGTCTCCATCAGAAAAAAATGTTAGAAGAAATGAATTCAGTAAAGTTGCAGGGCACAAAATCATTAAACAGAAATCTGTGGCATTTCTGTACACTAATATATATGTTTATATGTATTTATATGTTTATAGTTTATATATGAACTATCAGAAAGTAAAAATTAAGAAAGCAATTCTATTTATAACTGAATCAAAGAGAATAAAATACCAGGAATGAATTTAAGCACAGAGGTGAAAGATTTGTACACTGAAAACTGTAAGACACTGATGAAAGAAATTGAAGACACAAATAATTGGAAAGCTATACCATGCTCATGAACTACAAGAATCAATATTGTTAAATGTTCATACTACCCAAAGCAATCTACACAGCCAATGCAATCTATATTAAAATCCAATGACATTTTTCACAGAACTAAAACAATTCTAAAATTTAATGAAACCTCAAAAGATCCCAAATAGCCAAAGCAATCTTGAGAAAGAAAAATAAAGCCAGAGGTATTAACAAGTAATTTATGACAAAGGAGCCAAGAACATAAAATACAGAAGGGACAATCCCTTCAACAAATGGTTCTGGGAAAACCTTACAGCCACATGGAAAAGAATGAAACTGGACCACTACCTTACACCATACACAAAAATTAACTCAAAATGGTTAAAGACTTAAAGGTAAGACCCAATAACAATAAATTCCTAGAAGAAAACATAGGCAGTAAGCCGCTTGACATCTGTCTTTGTGATATGTTTGTGGATCTAACTCCAAAACGAAGGAGACAAAAGTGATAATCAACAAATGGGACTACTTCGAACTAAAAAAGTGTGTGTACAGTGAAGGAAACCATTATCAAAATGAAAAGTGAACCTACTGAATGAGAGAAGATACTTGCAAATCATATATCCAAGAAAATGTTAATATATAAAATGTATAAAGAACTCATAAAACTCAATGATTTTAAAAAGAGATTAAAAAGGTGGGCACAGGGGTGCCCATCTGGCTTAGTCGGTTAAGCCTCCAACTCTTGATTTTGGCTCAGGTGATGATTTCATGGTTTGTGAGATTGAGCTCTGCACTGATAAAGTGATGCCTGCTTGGGATTCTCTCTCTCCCTCTTGCTCCGCCCTTCCCCTACTCTCTCTCTCTCTCTCTCTCTCTCTCTCTCTCTCTCTCAAATTAAAGAAACTTTAAAAAACAAAAGTGGGAAGAGGATCTGAATAGACATTTTTCCAACTAAGACATAGAGATGCCCAACAGGGACATGAAAAGATGTTCAACCTCACTATTAGGGGAATGCAAATCAAAACCACAATGAGATGTCACTTCCCACTTGTTAGAATGGCTAGGATCAAAAAGACAAGAAATAAGTATTGAGAGCATATGGAGAAAAGGGAACCCTCATACACTGTTTGTGGGAATGTCAACAGGTGCAGCCATTCTGGAAAACAATATGGAGGATCTTCAAAAAATTAAGAACAGATCTACCATATGCTGCAGCTATCCCACTTCAGGGTAGTTATTTGAAGAATATTAAAACACTAATTTGAAAAGATGTATGCACCCCTATATTCACTGTAGCATTATTTACAAAGTGTCCATGATACGGAAAGTAAGTGTCCATCAACAGATGGAAGTGTCCATCAACAGATGAAAGGATAAAGGAGGTGGTATATGGAGTAGTCCACAGCCATAAACAAGAAGGAAATATTGACATTTGTAACAACATGGAGGGGCCTTAAGGATACTATGCTAAGTAAAATAAAACAGATGGAGAAAGACAAATACCATATAACTTCACTAATATGTGGAATCTAAAAAGGACCCCAAAAAATTAACAGACAAAACAATATAGAAACCAACTCATAAATACAGAGAACAGGTTGACGGTTACCAGAGGGGAAGGGGGATGTGGGGTGTATGAAATGGGTGAAGGGGGTCAGTTGTATGGTAAGGAATGGTAACTAGACTTTTCACAGTGATCATTTTGTAGTAGATACAATTGTCTAATTTTAATGTTGCATACCTGAAACTTATATAATGTTACATACCAGTGTTAAAAAAAAAACAAAAAAACGCAACAAATGCTATTTTTGCCCCTGCTTCAGACTGACCCAGGTGGCTCAGTCAATTGAGCATCCAACTCTTGATTTCCACTCGGGTCCTTATCCCAGGGTCATGGAATGAATGGAGCCCTGTGTTGGGCTCCACACTGAGCATGGAGCCTGCTTAAGATTCTCTCTGTCTCCCTCTGCCCCTCTCCCCTGCTCATGCTCTCTCTCTAAAAAAAAAAAATATTTCTCAATTAACACAGAGCTCCTCATTAACTTTTGTGAACTTACTAAATAGTAAAACTCTAACTGCTTACAAATGAACCAGTTTCTAGAAGATAATAAAATAAAGATAAGATTTTTTTCTATGTTTAACATACCTCATTCCTATTAGAAGTATTCTCTATGTTTCTTGGAGGTTTAAACTTACTACGTGAAGTCACTCATGGAGCGTTACTCATCAGCCCTCTATCGTTCTGACTGATGGGCACACATTTGTGCAGAAACATTTCCCTCACAAGTCCTCATGGAGTGATTATAGTTGTTGTTGGTCTTGATCTGAGAGAACTGGAAAACTCATAAGGTCTTACAAGACCAAGGTGCTAAAGGGCTCTGCGCTCTGGGGATCAAGATGTTACTAGATATGGTTTTTATCCTTGAAGAGTTTGGTTCAAGTGGGACTTTTATACCTTCATTTACACAGGGTGGAAAATACCATAGATGCTCAAAGAATACCTTGACACTGGAGAGAGAACGCATCTCCTTACCTAACCAGCATCAGATGAAGGTTTTGAGCATATTATATTATATTAGTGACTAAAGACTTCAATAGTCTTTCTGGTTCTTCTCAAAGACCACATCAAACCTGCCTGTGATGGTACCTTCATCCCCCTTACTATATCCATCATCACACCCCTACACAAAACACCTGTCACATCACTCTAAGTGCCAATGGCCTTGGTAGGGCTCAAAGAACAGGAATCAGGAAGATACAGTGGGTGAATGGTGGATGAGAAGAGAAACAAAAGCTATTGGTATTATAAAAAATGAAGAATCCTTAATCAGGAATGCAAAACCCGACAGAGTGGCCTCTCACTTTAAAGTGACACCCCTGAGCTTCGTAGAACCTATATAAAGATACAAAACAAAAACACCTTAGTAACCACTAGAAAGCACAGTAGGCAGATGAGAAAAATAACAGTAGGAAATCTGAGAATACTCACTCCTTTTCAGACACACAGTGAGCCAGAAATTCTAAGAGCTGGCCACCACTAAACCAGATTAAAATTACTGACCAAAGCTGATCTTTCTGTATTAGATGCTTCATTTTATAATGCCTTCTGGGTGGGGCAGGGGTGCCTGGGTGGCTCAGTTGGTTGAGTGTCAGTCTTTGGCTCAGGTCATGATCTCACGGTTCGTGGGTTACAGCCCCGTGTCCAGGGGTTCAGGGCCTGGAGCCTGCTTCAAATTCTGTGTATCCCTCTCTCTCTGCCCCTCCCCCACTCATGCTCTGTCTCTCTCTGCTCTCAAAAATAAACATAATAAAAAAATTTTTATAATGACTTCTGGGAAAAAAGCATACAATTACCCCAAAGTAATAATAAGTGGAGATCCAGGATGCTTCTCCATAGATGTCTAACACAGGTTTGGTTTTGTTCAAAACAGAGAGCTTAAACCACTAAAATGCCCACTCACATGAAATATTGGGAGCCATTTACTTAAATCAGGAAAGTTATTATATTTAACTTTTCACTCTGACCACTGGCAAAAGATATTTTCTTCAATCCAGCTTGATCTGAATATGTCTTTAATATAAGGTGTTTTTTTTTCTAATGTTTGTTTTTGAAAGGGAGAGTGCGAGCAGGAGAGGGGAAGAGAGAGGGGGACAGAGGATCCAAGGCAGGCTCCTCGCTGACAGCATGAGCCTGATACAGAGCATAAACTCACGAACCATAGGATTATGACCTGAGCCAAAGTTGGAAGTCCAGGCAGCCCGATCTGAATACTTTTTGCCTCACTTTGTGGCTTTCACATTTACAGACCATGATCCTTACATGGACATTGCATAAGTAGTTCTAAAGCCCCACACTAGATATCACAATGCCCGCAAAATTTTATTTATGTAAGTATTTTTTATTTATTTTGAGAGAGCACATGGGGGAGGGGCAGAGGAGAGAAGGAGAGACAGAATCCCAAGCAGGGTCTATGCCGTCAGTGCAGAGCCCAATGAAGGCTTGAACTCACGAACCTGAGCCGAGATCAAGACTCAGATGCTCAACCAACTGAGCCACCCAGGTGCCCCTGCAAAGAATTTATTTTAAAATGGCATCTTCTTCTGTTAGACTATTCAATGCAATTCAGTAAACTAAAACAGTCTTCCTTATGTAACACAGAAAGCTTTTAGAGTATTAAATCTATGACAAGCAATAGATATTAGGAGTGGCTACTCAAAAATCCCTTGCCTCTGAGCCATTGAGGAATACTGAATGTCAGATACCAGGTGCAGTTTCCTGTGAGTCGTACTACGATACCCTGTCACTGTGATACCAAGCATACTATGAAGGATAATCAAGCAATGGGATCTGGCCAGGCAGCCCATGGCTAGAGCATCACTCTTCCACAGCCATGACACTGGACTGTCATAAAGTCCAGTGAGGTCACACAAACTAGGGGAGGGGGGCTTGGTTTCTAACAATCTTTAGCTATATCCCTAAAACAGGGTCCTGCCTGTTACAACCATTTACCCTTAGTCCCAAAGATACCTATAGATTGTTTAAAGCAAATTATTGCCTTAACTGGGACCAAAAAAAAGGAATTTTTTTTTTTAAATTTTTTTTTTTCAATGTTTATTTATTTTTGGGACAGAGAGAGACAGAGCATGAACGGGGGAGGGGCAGAGAGAGAGGGAGACACAGAATCGGAAACAGGCTCCAGGCTCTGAGCCATCAGCCCAGAGCCTGACGCGGGGCTCGAACTCCCGGACCGCGAGATCGTGACCTGGCTGAAGTCGGACGCTTAACCGACTGCGCCACCCAGGCACCCCCCAAAAAAAAGGGAATTTTAAATATCCCCAATAGATGCAAGTCAGGAACATCTTCCCCCTAAATATTAAAGGGACGGACACTCTCTAGACTTCCCCTTTCCTAGTTATTACAATCATCAAAGCAATGCAACAACAGAAAAGATATTTTTTTAACTTGGGTTAAATAAACAATCTCCCTTGCTCCTTCCTGGCTTTCTGTTACTAGAAAATAGTGGTTACTAGAAATGCAAGACTTCAGGGTAGCAAAACGCAGCAAGAAGCAGCATACAAAGCAGAAAAACTTAACAAGGGAGTCAAGTCTCTTCAAAGAGTTCATCACAGCCCCCTGGGTACGCGTAGCTGGCTTTTTTTGCAGTCTTTGGGAGGCCATGTGAGAGTGGTTTAGAGCAAGAAAAGACGGTCGCTGCAGAAAATATGGTGTTCAAAAAACACACGAATGAACACAGGAAGACAAGCCGAAGAAAATATGTGCAAGGGGCGCCTGGGTGGCGCAGTCGGTTAAGCGTCCGACTTCAGCCAGGTCACGATCTCGCCGTCCGTGAGTTCGAGCCCCGCGTCAGGTTCTGGGCTGATGGCTCGGAGCCTGGAGCCTGTTTCCGATTCTGTGTCTCCCTCTCTCTCTGCCCCTCCCCCATTCATGCTCTGTCTCTCTCTGTCCCAAAAATAAATAAAAACGTTGAAAAAAAAATTAAAAAAAAAAAATATGTGCAAATCACATATCTGAGAAAGGACCGGTAATCAGAATATAGAGAAAACAATCTTTAAAGATCTTTTAATGTTTTTTTTTTAATTTATTTTTGAGAGAGAGAGAAAGAGCATGAGTAGGGGAGGGGCAGAGAGAGGGATAGAGAGAATCCCAAGCAGGCTCTGTGCTGACGTGGGGCTCGATCTCACAAACCACGAGAATATGACATGAGCCGAAATCAAGAATCAAACGCTTAACTGACTGAGTCACCTAGGCGCCCTGGAATATAGCAAAAACTCTTATACCATAGTAAGATAAACGATCCAATGTGAAAATGGGCAAACAACTTAAAAAGACATTTCCCCAAGAAGATACATACATGGTTGATGATTATACGAAAGGTGTTCGTCATCATTGGTCAGTGGAGAACTGCCAATTAACCACAGTAAGACACTACTTTGCACTTGCCAGAATGGTTATAAGATTATATAAATAGGGGCGCCTGGGTGGCTCAGTTGGTTAAGTATCAGTCTTCGCCTCAGGTCACGATCTCGCGGTTCAAGAGTTTGAGCCCCGCGTCGGGCTCTGCACTGACAGCTCAGAGCCTGGAGCCTGCTGTGGATTCTGTGTCTCCCTCTCTCTCTGCCCCTCCCTCCCCCATTAACCCCTCACAGATGGTTGATTTTTGGTGGGAAGGTAAGATGGTACAGGCCACTCCTAGATGCCTACCCAAGAAAAACAAAACCCATTTTGCACACAGACCTCTGGGCAAAGAGTTCACAGCGATTCTATTTGCAACAGCCCCCAGACAGGAAGCCTTCTAATGTGTACCAACTGGTGAGTGGGTGAATGCAGTGTGACATGTCCTTACCACCAGAACACTATAGGTCAATAAAAAGGAACAAACTGTAATACATGCTACAGTGGGAAGCAACATCAAAAAACCTTTAAGTGAGGCAAAAGAAAAAACTATGCATTATCTGACTCCGTCTCGGTGAGAGGCTCAGCAAAGCCAATCTATGGAGACAATGTACTGGTGATGGTCTGGGTCTGAACAGGGCAGAAACTTCAAGCAAATGGGAACAAGGGGTCTTTTGGGGGTGAGGCAACTTTTCATTTTTAAATTTTTTTTATGTCTTTATTTCTTCTTCTGGGAGAGTGATAGAGTGCCAGCGGGGGAGGGGCAGAAAGAGGGAGAACAGAATCTGAAGCAGGCTCCAGGCTCTGAGCTGTCAGCACAGAGCATGATGTGGGTCTCGAACTCACAGAGTGTGAGATCGTTAACTGAGCTGAAGCAGCGAGTTTAACTGACCGAGCCACCCAGGTGCCCCCGGGGTGAGGAAACTTTTAAAACTCAACAGAGGTGATGATTGCATAGCTCTCAACATTTACTAAAAGATGACTGAAATATACAGTTAAAATAGGTAGAGAAGTTATACCTCAATAACGTTGTAAAACAAACAAAAACCGGAAGAATGACCAAAATCCTCTTTTCTTCTTACACGTTAGCCAAAAATTATGGTGAAACTCAGCATGAGGGTGTTTTGTTTTGTTTTGTTTTGTTTTATTCCTTCATGTATTCACCAAGCATGTACTAAATGATGGCCATGTTCTCAAAACGGCTTTGACTTCACCACCAGGCCACATTAAGGCTTCTG
Source organism: Prionailurus viverrinus (assembly GCF_022837055.1). NCBI lineage: Eukaryota > Metazoa > Chordata > Mammalia > Carnivora > Felidae > Prionailurus > Prionailurus viverrinus. Next base: position 93,615,125 of record NC_062561.1, on the reverse strand, counting down.
AAGATTGGGCCTTTTCCAATATCCCTAGGAATTTGGCAGTGATCAGACTATTTATGAATCCATGGGCTTTTGAATCAGGGACAGGACAGGGCTGGATGTGGCATAGTGGGAGAGTTCGAGAACTGGCGTTCCCCTTTGTGGGACCTCAGGAAGCACTGCTAAGATTGGATACTGCTCTACCCAGCTGGTAAGCACCAGAGAAACAGCACATCCGGGACTTCCTGGGGTGTCCAGCCAAGCAGTCTTCTTGGGGGCTCTACACCCCCAAGACCAACTCTGGGATACACTTCTAAAACTCATCTCATTCCTTAAATGAATAACCATAACATTAAGCAAGCCCTTTAATATGTACTAAGGCTATGAAAGTTTGTTAGGATAGAAGGCAGATTTGTCCAAGCTCTGGAAATTTGCAAAATTTGTATATTTTATTACATGCAAAGGTGCTTTTCTTTTCTCCAATTTCTTTTGCTATTTTAAAGATATTTTGTAATAAGGTAACATTAAAAATAAAACTTATAAATTTATTTATTATTTAAAGAGAGAAAGAGAGCATGAGTAGGGAAGGAGCAGAGAGGGAGGGAGAAAGAGAATCTCAAGCAGGCTCTGAGCCCAACGCAGAACTCTATCTCACGACTGTGAGATTATGACCTGAGCCGAAATCAAGAGTTGGATGTTTAACCGAATGAGCCACCTGGGCACCCCAGAGGATATTAAAAGAAAAAATAACATACATATTCCTTCAGGCAACTGGGGAAAAGTTGAGTTTTCTCCAATAGAGCCTCACTGTAATATCTAAGAAATATATTAATTTTCTTAAAGACAAAATAGCTTGAATGTTAGGGCATCTACATTTAGACTTTATGGTCTTTCTTTTTATCTGGCACAGTGGTTCTGAAGTTCAAGAGCATAAGAAAGCTGCACAGGACTGCATACATACACCCTAATACACTGTATGGATTTTCCAAAGTCAGATGACACTCAGGACCCATAGACCATTAAATGTGTACATCAGCATGAATGTCAGGATGGTGGGGGGAGGGACTATAATAAAATCATTATAAGATCAGTGAGTTTGGATTCCTGAGCTGTTTTTGGCTTCTTGTTTTTTGTTTGTTTCTTTTGTTTTTCTTGCTTGAATATAACCACTGCTGGTATTTTCAAACCATACTGTTCAAACCAGGATCTCCAAGCATCTTGTCAATAAATATTAATTTCTCATTGTTCTCTCAGAACGCAGGTCAAAAACAAAAACAAACACAGACAAAAAGATGACAAAAAACAAAACAAAACAAAAGAAACCCAAAAAACAAAAACCCTATCTATGGAGGAATGAAAAAAATTGAGCTTGACAAAGTATTGGCTTTTCTTTCCATAAGACTTTAATGACCAATTTATTTGGCAAACATTATACCGAGCACTGATGCTTTGCAAGTCACAGATGGATGATGAATGCTTTCAAACCGCTGACTTTTATAACTTGAAAAGGCCCGTTTTAAAGTTGTGACTCATTTATGAGTCTGAAAAGGCTATATCCGTATGTATGAATCAGACTCTGGAAGGCTAAGTTTACAAAGTATTACATTACCATCAACCACAAATTACAAATCCATTGATGAAATGCTTAGAGTTTACTTAGCAGCGGCCAAAGCTTTAAGTGGTAAGAAATAATCTAATTATCTAATACACTGTGATCAATCAAGATGCCCGTTGGATGCTTCCGCAGCACTGCAATGGATCTTTTATGATCACTTTGACAACTACTGAAGAAACCTGATCACAAGTAACATGCTTCAAAGTTAAGGAAATCAACAGGAAATGAGCCATCGCTGATGGTCAGGGCTTAGAAAAGAGTAGACCTCTCTGAGAATCTCCTAAAGAATATGAAATAAAATCACGGATGGCCCATCGAGCAAGCGAGCAAGTGTTCAAAGATGTAGCTCATCATGTCACATTCTCTTGCATTGGATCCTAGGTAAATAATTAAAAATAGTAATAATAAATAGAACAAATGAGACTCTCAGATGCCATCAATCTCTTCCTTCTTGAAAATCTGGCTTATAGCATATAAAAAACAAAGCAAACTAAAAACTCTTTTGAAATGAGAAACTTGAAAATTAGAATCCAGACCATTTAAGCATTCTGAATAGTTCATTATCTATTGAAACCTGAAGCTGTTTTATTTAAAAAGCATGCTCTACAGGGAGGAAGTTGGCAATGTATGATCTTAGAATAACAGATTCACACCTGGTCACAAAAAAGTAACCACCACAAGGCTGATTAATTTCCTAGATGTAAACAGCTACCATGCAGGAATAAGGCTGTATCCGTTTTACCTCCCTATGTACAAAAATGACATGGAATTCAGGCAAACATTCAATGAAAGGGGAACCCCAGATCATAGATCCTCTATGAATTGCTGCTAAAAGTCTGGAAACCTGTGTAATTACAAAATAGGATATTCTCATCGTGCAAAGGACTTTTCTTATCGACTCCTTCATTGATGCTGATATCAGAAGACATAACCAATCCTTGTGTTCAAAGCAGCTATTTTATATGGAGTTTTATGTTGGATCAAGTTTTACCATGGGACACAACTTGTCTGTAATATTCCCCAATATACTGTCATAATAAAAAGAGGTTTCAGCTGCATTTCAGAAATCATCTTCCAGGCAATTAGAAAAAATGCAATGTAGCAGACTATTAGTGACAGCTTTTTTTTTTTTTAAAAAGAGACAAGTCTAACTTGATTAATAAAAGAAATAAAACAAGCTTTTAAGATCCCGAATAATCGATTCTCAACACAACTGAAACTCCGCTCCTCAGGCTGTCTTTGATCATTTGAAAATTAAATGCCCAACCTGTTTTCACTTAACAGTTTTTAGTGGTGAAAGGAATGTCTTAATCCATCTAAAATGCACTTTAGCTCACAAGAAGCTATACAAAACAAGTTCCCTTGTTTGCCCATCCAATTTTCCCACTTTGAAAAAGAGCAAACCATTCTCAAGTCATTTTTAGAAAACTTTCCCTCTTAAGTAATGCATACTAGTTAATGCATTCTTGAACACTCCTGGAGACACAGCAATCAGATCAATAGGAACAGTGTATTTATTGGGTCACTGGTGTCTTTCTTAACCGAACAAAGCGTTTCCAGTGACAAACAGCACCTACCATCTCTACGTTATTACAGATTGTTTGTGTCTGCTTCTCTGCCTGGTAACACTGCCACCAGAGTTCTTAGCTCCGCATTCTTTACCCTTCCTTTCTCTCTGTCCCAAATTCGACCCCCTCCCCCACATTTATAAAACCTGTAAAAAAAAAAAAAGGACAAGAATATTGTGCGGAAAGTAAAAACCCCTTTCATTCTCTGACACTTCAGTTATCGACATGTCAACTCGGGTTCCCAGAAGATGTGGTCAAGCAAATGCCCCCTTTTCCCCCTGGACTGTCCTGGTGCACCTGTACATCTTAGGCACTCTGAGAACTCTTGCAGGAAAAAAGAAAACACAAAACAGGGGCGCCTGGGTGGCTCAGTCAGTTAATGTCTGACTACAGCTCAGGTCATCTTACCTGATTTTACTGCTTTGTGAGTTCAAGCCCCGTGTCAGGCTCTGTGCTGACAGCTCAGAGCCTGGAGCCTGCTTTAGATTCTGCATCTCCCTCTCTCTCTGCCCCTCCCCTACTCTTTCTCTCTCTCTCTCTCTCTCTCTCTCTCTCTCTCTCTCAAAAATAAATAATAAACAAAAAAATTAAAAACAAAACAAACAAGAAACACAGCAAGACACTTTCCTTTGTGTAATATAGCCCCGGTCCACAGTATCTGGTCTCACTCCTCAAAAACAGTGTCCAGTGAAGCACACTTTGGATTGAACACTCACCTATGCTCTTTATAAAAACAGTGAACCCTTAAAAAGTACATGACGGGGCGCCTGGGTGGCTCAGTCGGTTAAACGTCCGATTTCAGCCCAGGTCACGATCTCGCGGTCCGTGAGTTCGAGCCCCGCGTCGGGCTCTAGGCTGATGGCTCAGAGCCTGGTGCCTGCTTCCAATTCTGTGTCTCCCTCTCTCTCTGCCCCTCCCCCGTTCATGTTCTGTCTCTCTCTGTCTCAAAAATAAATAAAACGTTAAAAAAATTTAAAAAAAAAGTACATGACAGGATAATTCCCAGTTTTGGGGGCCCCAAGCGATGGGGTTTAGACTTCCTGTAAGACATAAATGTTCCTAAAGGTTCTCTTGATATATTTGATTAAATGCCTTAGCTTAAGTCTGCACGAACAAGAAATCACTTAACAGCACGAGGCCACACTTTCCAGGTTGTTTTAGCAGAAAGTGTTCTGGGGTTGGTTTTAGCTCAAGTGGTGACTTTGTGGTTGGTCATTAGAAGAAAAGTGTTCTTTCCAGGCTTGATATCTGCCCCAACATAAGGGCAAAGCAAAAATGAGAGGGGAAAAGATACTGGTCTAGGGAAGCCTCCTCCTAACAAATGTAGGCTACAGAAATGATGCCAGATGGTTGTCACTCGGTTTCTTCCTACCTTTCTGAAAAGAGGGGGGTAGGGAAAAGAAGAGTGAGAGGGAGGGAGGGTGGGAGATAAGTCAAAGAAGAAAGGAGTTTTTATTCCTTACGGGTAAATCAGAGGTACATGATCTGCCAGGATAAGTAATACCACCAGGAAGAGACGCCTCCTACAGGATGCCCTCATTAGTACAGAACATTTTCCAGAAATCTCTAGATGTGCTGTGCTCAGTGGCAGGGGAGGGATAGATCTGCAAAGCAAACTTCTCTAGAGAGCCATTTTCTTGTCTCTCTCTCTCTCTCTCTCCCTCTCTCTCTCTCTCTCTCTCAAAAGCTCTCTCCTTTTAAAAAAATATTCTTGGGGTGCCTGGGTGGCTCAGTCAGTTGAGCGCCTGACTTCAGCTTAGGTCATGATCTCACAGTCCATGAGTTCAAGCCCTGCGTCAGGCTCTGTGCTGACAGCTCAGAGGCTGGAGCCTGCTTTGGCTTCTGTGTCTCCCTCTCTCTCTGCCCCTCCCCTGCTCATGAGCTGTCTCTCTCAGTCTCAAAAATAAATTAAAAAAAAAATTAAAAAACTTTTTTTAAATATTCCTGGACTGGTTCAAATTAACTAAGAAGAGAATTTCTATTAGGTGTGAATCCTTCTTTAATATGGAGAGAATACTCAGGCCTGGTGGGGTTCATTCAAATCCAAATTTCAAACCAAGGATACTGGAGAGCTGTGTGTTGTATGAGGTATTGCAAACTTCACAAAAGGAGGGAGGGAAGGAGGGAGGGAGGAAGGAAGGAAGGAAGGAAACATTTAAGAAGTGTAAGATGTGGGTGACATTGTATCAAAATCAACTTTGTAAAAAATAAGGCAAATTTCTTTTTTTCCCTCTGTATCTTACCAGTCACAATCTGGAGATTTTTGTGCAGCAGAATGGGAAATCAAATGAAAAAAAAAGTGGGGAAAATCTACCATCACAAAGCTGGTTAATGATTTTCTTCTCCTTTGCATATTCACACAATTAGGAAATGTTATCTTGGGAAGAGGAAAGCTTATCGGGACTCCTGGGTGGCTTGGTCGGTGAAGCATGCGTGGTGAAGCATCTGACGTGGGCTCAGGTCATGATCTCACAGTTTGTGAGTTTGAGCCCCACATCGGGCTTTGTGCCGACAGCTTGGAGCCTGGAGCCTGCTTTGGATTCTCTGTCTCCCTCTCTCTCTGGCCCTCCCCCACTCATACTCTGTCTCTCTCTCTCTCTCTCTTTCTCAAAAATAAATAAATCTTAAAAAAAAAATTTTTAAAGGAAGAGGAAAGCTTACCAATCCGTTTTGTTTACAGAAAAGAAATGAAGACAGGAAGAAGTGAGCTGGTTGGTCTGAGGCCGCATCGCCCCTCCATGGCACAACTGGAATGATATCCCAGCCTCCCAGGTCGAGTCTGGTCTCTCTCCCTTCCCCGACATACTACTTTTGTGTCCTTTATGTAACTGCAGGCCACAGGCTCTCATTTTTTTTTTAATGTTTATTTATTTTTGAGAGACAGAGAGAGACAGAGATTGAGTGGGGAGGGGCAGAGAGAGAGGGAGACAGAGAATCTGAATCAGGCTCCAGGCTCTGAGCTGTCAGCACAGAGGCCAATGTGGGGCTCGAACTCACGAGCTGTGAGATCATGACCTGAGCCGAAGTCAGATGCTTAATTGACTGCACCACCCAGGTGTCCCAACAGACTCTCATTCTTGATAGGAAATGGGCAACTTTCACTTTCTAGTGATATGACCATAGGACTGGTCTGTCACCGAGTGACCTCAGCATGTTAAAAACCATGCACACTGCGAAGAAGATGTGACTCAGTTTGCCTCAGGCCTTCTGAATTTAGTAAAGGAACAGCTAACAACAGTTAAGATGGACCACTTTTGAAAAGAATATGTATGGCACATGCACAATTTTGAGGCTATTCTATTTCACTGGCCCTTTGCAGAGTAGATGCACTAGGGAACCACTTGTACAGATGTATATCCTGTTAAACTATGAAAAAAAAAAAAGCTTTAAAAAAAGAGGGTGCCTGGGTGGCTCAGTCAGTTAAGTTTCAGCTCAGGTCATGATCTCACAATTTGTCAGTTCGAGCCCCACATCGGACTCTGCGCTAACAGTGTGGAGCTTGCTTGGTGTTCTCTCTCTCTCTCTCTCTCTCTCTCTCTCTCTCTCTCTCTGCCCCTCCCACCTTCTCTCTCTCTCTCCAGATAAATAAAACTTTAAAAAAGCTTTAAATTATGCTTTTACCCACATTATTATGCTGTTATGTGTCATTTCTAACTAAGGGCAATCTTCATAAACTAAATGGGTTTATCAGCCAACGTTTTCCATATTTATTCTTCAAACTTTACAGGCACATCTGCTCCAGAAAATATCACAAGCCTCTAAATACCTTGATTCTGAGCTAACAAAGCATTACCATAAAAGACTCTACTTTTCTTTAAAAAGAAAACTTTAGGGGCACCTGGGTGACTCAGTCGGTTAAGTGTCTGACTTTGGCTCAGGTCACGATCTCACCACTTGTGAGTTCAAGCCCAGCGTCAGGTTCCATATTGACAGCTCAGAGCCTGGAGTCTGATTTGGATTCTGTCCCTCTCTCTCTGCCCCTCCCCGACTTGCACTCTGTCTCTGTCTCTTTGAAAAATAAACATTAAAAATAAATGAATAAATAAATAACTTCAATCCTTCAAATGCCATCCTTAGGAAGACAAGTTCTAAAACAGATTCAGATACTTGATGTTAAAGCCTAGTCACTACAGAATTTCTCGTAAAAGCGGGTGGAGTCAACAAACGTGCTGGCCTAGGCTCTTTCCCTGGATCCCATTAACACGACTGTAGATAATTTCAAGAGAAACAAACAAACAAAAAAGCTTAAACTCAGAAGGACAGCAAGGAGTGACAAGACAATATTAAGGGAGCTGAAAAGCCAACTGCCACATGAGAACTGACCTGCCTGACTTGAGGAAGGAGAACGCTAGACCAGGAGTGGTGAAACATGAAGCAGCAGCCATATTGGCTCTGAGAATCAACCACTCACCCCCACCCCAAATACTCAGGAATCCTTGGCACCAGTACCTCTGCAAGTGGAGATCAGGACGGAGTTTTAAATGCAAGGACAGGTTCAAATTCTGTGTAAACACAGGTAGACACCTACATTCCCTTCTCTAGTCTGTGCAACTGGTAGTGCCTTTTCACCACCCTGGCGGAAGCTGGGAGGTTTACTGTCAGGAGAGGTAAAGCACAAGATCTGTGGGCTGACTGCAGAGCATCAAGCACCATAGGGAGAAGGTTCACAGATGAACAGGTGAGCCCTCTTCTCTGCCCTGTCTTTCAGTTCCCACGATGCTATCACCTAGGCTGGCACCTTCATGGTAGGACAGGAGAACTAACTTCCCATGAGCCTGTCAGATTGCTCAGGAAAGAGAAAATACATAAAGATACTGAAAATGGTGTTCTGTGCCCCACCCCACCCCCACCCAAACATCCCTGCAGTGAAGCCCACAGTCAAGAGTTCTGGATTTGCACAAACACTTCCATCACTCAGATCCTGAGTGCCTCACTGGCAAGTACAAGCAACAGCTGAGGCTACCTAACTACTTAAGGAAACCTCCTAAAAAGAAGCCAAGGGGTGCCTGGGTGGCTCAGTCGGCTAAGAGTCGGCTTCAGCTCAGGTCATGATCTCACAACTCATGAGTTCAAGCCCCACATTGGGCTCTGTGCTGACAGCTCAGAGACTGGAGCCTGCTTCAGATTCTGTGTCTCCCTCTCTCTCTGTCCCTTCCCCACTCATGCTCTGTCTCTCACTCAAAAATAAATAAACATTAAAAAAAAAAAAAAAAAAACAGAAGCCAAAATCAACACAAAAGTGAATCTTTGGGGAAACAATGCATATACAAAGAGAAAAAAATTTCAAAAGCTATCATTAACATCTCTGGGCAAATAAAACAATGCCTCTAACAATAAAAGAATAATGCTAATTTTTTTTTAATGGGCATTTAGGGATCAAAAATGAGACACTGGAAATCAATATATATTAAAAAAAAATTAATTTCCAATAGAAAGTTTGGAAGATAAAAATGAGGTTATCCACAAAACAAAACACAGGAACAAAAATCATGAAATAACTCAAGAAAATTTATAGGAACTGAAGGACACTAATTCCAAGAGTGAACAGGAATTAAATTCTCAGTACTCTAGACCAAAATAGATTCACTCCAAGATATACTCTGATGCAATTGTAGAACAATGATCCTAAAAGCTTCCAGAAAAAAAAGGGGGGGGGGCATGAAAAAGTGAGAATACTATCAGACTGTTGGATCCTGGATGCTACAAGAAAATAAAGACTTCGATATTCTGAGGGAAAATGATTTCCAATCTAGAGTTTCATACCCAGCCTAGTTATCAAAGAAGCACTAGACAAGATAGGCCATATATACACATGTAGGCTCTGGAAAAAATCTCCCTCTCCCCCACATTTTCTTAAAAGCTACTGGAGGAAGAATTCCACCAAAATGAAGGAATAAGTAAAGACAAAGGGAGAAATGAGGTTCCAGAAAAAGAGTAGGGGCGCCTGGGTGGCTCAGTTGGTTAAACGTCTGACTCTTGACTTCGGCTCAGGTCATGATCTCATGGTTTGTGAGTTGGAGCATGGAGCCTACTTGGGATTCTCTCTCTCTCTCTCTCTCTCTCTCTCTCTCTCTCTCCCCCTCCCTCCCTCCCCCACCTCTTTCTGCCCCTCCCATGCTTTCTCTTAAAATAAGTAAAATAAACTTTAAGAAAAAGTTTATTTTGTGACTTACATATACAGCATATAAAGCATATGCCGCATATAAAGAAGCCAAAGGACATCCCTAACATGATGGACAAGGAAGTTAGAAGCAAGAATTGTTTTTCAAGCTGAAATTGATAGATTGCTCAATATACACAAATCTAGCAGAAGAGCATTTATATAATGGAGGTGATTTCTGGAAAATAAAAATCAAGATGCTAACAACATACTATACTGTTCAACTACAAATGCAGATCATATACTCAATAATGTTAGTGTGGAATGTAGATCATTGGCATTTATAGCATGTATAGGGAAGATGGCAATTACCCTTTTGGGGGTAGAGTCATGAAAGGGGTGTGCATGTGTGAAAAAACCCCTCAAACCCCAACTTTCATAAAAATCTAGATAAAAAAATCTAGTGGTAGCAAAATAAGCAATATCATTTAGAAATATGAAAAGCAGTTACCAAAAACCTGGCTCAATAAACTTTAAGTGATTGCTTCTGTAAAATCGAAATGGGGAAGGGGCATTATAGATTTGCTATTTTGGCAACAATTCTCACACAGATATTTTTCTTCTTTATCTATCTATCTGTAATAATATATGTAATATATAATATTATAATATATAATATAATATATATAATACAACTTTGACTTTCAAAAGCTAAATTAAAAAAAAATCTGGTTACTACAAAGAACATCCAAATATGTAACAGTTCTATAAACCATGAAATTGCTCCTATCTATTGCTCCTATCTATTGCTAATTTCAAGTTGGATTTTCCCAACCAAGATCACATGAGATCTCTCCCATCATTATGATAGAGTTCCTTCTATTTATGTAACAAATCTATTTTTGTTTGTTTGTTACATGACAAGGTTAATATCACTGACACTATTTACTAATGAATTCAGTCAGCCTCACTGGGAAACTCCTGAATTCTGAGAATGTGTGTCTAGCTTTAAACCACCACAGCACCTCATATAGTAAAACAAATACTTCCCAGTCTCACTAACTGTTGAGTTCAATAAAAACCAAATATTATATCTATAAGCTCCTTATCAACAATCCCATGAACACCATTATAAATAAGGACTACAACTGACAAACCACACTGAGATATTCCTTGAAGTTCAGACAGCTTGAATCCAATGTTTCCACTGGATTTCTGTCTCAACAATAATCTATGCTATAACCAATATGGCACCAACATGATTCGGTATTACCATTGAACACACATTTCAGGCAGAAATCTCCTATAAGATTTGTAGGTTTCCAAATTTTGCCACAGGTTATAAAGACAGCCCTCTACTGAAAACTGATCAGAAAGAAAAATACATAATCACCGAGGCATTACTGTAAGCAAAACTGTTAAGCAACGTTTTGTCAGGCTCATTTAAAAGAAGCCCAGTGGAGAATCCAAAGTTTTCAAGAGTGAGTCTCTATGTGTGCCTCTGGTCTAAATAAAACATGTTCTTTCTCCCACTTCCAAGGACACCATATGGCAAATTACGTTCTCAGGAAAAGAAACAAACTTACCTTTCACAAGCTCGGACAGTCCATGCGGCAATTATCCATAAGGAGATACTAAAAACCAAGAGTACAGTTCCTGGACATATAGTCATTAAAGTCTTCATAACAAAACGTGTATTGAAGTTTATCTTATTAAGTGCTCCAATGCTTCTAGAGGAGGCATCAGTGAAAAGTTTGCTATGTAAAAGCATGACTCTGGCAATCAGATAGAGTCTTAAGAACATTGGTATAGATAAAATAATGTCCACATCAGCGGTGGTTGTGGATGGGGCATAGGAGAAGGCAAGCCGGGCCGTCCATGTGAACGTATAATTCCCAGGTATGGGATGAATAGCACACACCAGTATTTCCAAGCAGATGAAGAAAATACGCTCATAAGTCATGGCTATTCTCCAGTCATCTGCTCCATTGTCCACCATGAACAACTGAAAAAATAAAGTAGAAAATCAGCTTCAGTATGGCATGAACGGTCTACAACGTGTTAGTGCAGATTTTAAAAATACATAACAGGTGACTTTTTAGCAATCATGGCAAGGTAAAGATTCTAACTTTTAAATGCTAGCCAGGTACGCTATTTTTAGAAAATGGTATTGGCGCAAAAGGAGAATTGGTTTTGCAAAAATTAAAATGAGAAACTTGCTACACAGGAGCTGAAGTTATTCCGGGGTCAGTGCTCCTGGATGATCGTGTAAATCACATCATTTTAAAAGAAAGGGTTGCGCCTATCAGCAAGGCACCCCACCCCATCCTTGATGAAGCTGGAATGGACTTGCCTTAGGAACAGTCTGTTCTCCTCATCAAGGGTCTGGATCTAATCCCTTCCTCAATTCTAACCACGTTCTCAGTGAAATCTATTTACGGTGCCTCTGCGGTGCTTATGGCCTATAATGCAACTGTACATGAGCGTTCTTATAGGAAATCTTAATTGGCTTTGGGGAGAAAACCACAAGGGACCACAGACAAGTGTGGCAGAAACATTCCTTCTGGCTTCTCCACCTACTGATCTACCTTCTCTTTTCTTCTGTTCTCCCTTAGCCTTTGCTTGGATTATTAATTTGTTTCCAATCTTTCCTTCTTCTTCTTCTTTTTTAATATTGTAAGGATTCTTTTTTTTTAATGTTTATTTATTTTTGAGAGAAAGAGACAGTGTGAGCGGGGAAGAAGCAGAGAGAGGGAGACACAGAATCCGAAGCAGGCTCTAGGCTCCAGGCTCCAGGCTCCAGACTGTCAGCACAGAGCCCGATGTGGGACTCGAACTTACGAATCATGAGATCATGACCTGAGCTGAAGTCGGACACTTAACTGACTGAACCACCCAGGCACCCTTCCAATCTTTCTTTAATAAAAGTTCTTTTAAAAAAATTTCTGTCATTTCTGGGGCGCCTGGGTGGCTCAATAGGTTAGGCATCAGACTCTTGATTTTAGCACAGGTCATGATCTTGTGGTTTATGGGACTAAGCCCTGCATCTGGCTCTGCACCAATGGTACAGAGCTTGCTTGGGATTCTCTCTCTCCCTCTCTCTCTCCTCCTCCTCCTCTGCTCGTACTATCTCTCAAAATAAATAAACTCAAAGAAAAAAATTAAAAAAACAACTTCTGTCATTCCTCATGCCACAATGAAAAAAATAACAAAGAAAAAGGAGAGAGATAGATATGTAAGTAGATAGACACACATTCAGGCAGACAGTGGAAGAGACAGAAAAGAATGTTTCCTGCATCTTCCCTGGCTTCTCGGTAAACGACTCCACCAGGCTCTAGGAGTCTGTAAATCAGAGGCATCATCTGGAAATGTGCGGGGACATTTCTGACTGCACAGCGACTTGTGGGGGCTCCTGGCATTTAGAGCCAGGAAGCCAGGGGTGCCACACATGCTGTAATTCTGGGAGTCCCACGCGCAAGAAAGACCCGTCTGCCAGAATGCCAGTGGAGCTCCCCCACTAAGAGATGACATATTCTTTGCCTTTTGGTAAGTAGCCAACTTAAGCAGAAAGCATGAGAGGAATGCCACCCAAAATGAGAACAGTGCATTCTCAGGTAATTGACTCGCAACGGAGGCGGGCAGGGCTCGTCTGCTCTACAGTTGGAGCCCAGCTACTCTGCTCTTGTAGAGTCAGGAAAGCGATTTTCCCATGTTGGCTACAAACCCCCCTTCTAGTTTAATTATTCTGTAGGCATAGCTTTTCCCCATGTTATTATCCCAGTAATGCTATCAGTGTTACTCTGCAAGGACCAGAGTCTGACAGCAAAATGTACCACACTTCTTCCTGGGACCTCGAGGAGATGGACAGCCAGCAGAATCTCTCATACACATACCGAATTTTAACAAATTAAGTTACATTTGGCAACATAACGGCTTGAGTGTTGCCTTTATCCTAAGTTTTCAGCTGGGGACTTTCAAAGTTTGAACAAATGCTAGTAGACAATGAAGACATTTTTTTTCCAGTTTCCAGGAAAGAAACAGATCGCAAATACAGAGCAGGACAAGTTGACTACAGAAATATTCTTGTTCAGGGATGCCTCAGTGGTTCAGTCGGTTAAGCGTCTAACTCTTGGTTTCAGCTCAGGTCACGATCTCACGGTTATGCGATCAAGCCCTACATCAGGCTCTGTGCTGACAGCACTGAGCCTGCTTGGGATTCTCTCTCTCTGCCCCTCCCCCACTGGTGAACGTGTTTGCGTTCTCTTTCTCTCTCTCTCTCTCTCTCTCAAAATAAATAATTTTTTTTAAAAAGAAATATTTTTGTTGAGTCTCACCCCTTCCAATACCATATTAACATAAAGGATTTCAATCTAACAGATACAAAAAGATTATATGGATATAATGGTAGAAGTCTGCTCAACTTCGTATCAGCGAGTGTCGGGGATCCCCAAATCTCTTGAGATGTTTACATCCAAAAGAATGCACCCTCAAACTAGTCACTCTGAGAGGCTATATACATTCCAAAGATGCTGCCACTGTCCTCTTTAGAACCTGCTGTCAGGGCGTGGCACAAGTCACATAAGAAAAATAATCCTATTATTTAAATCCACATTTCCATTTCTACCGAAAATGATATTACCCAGCTTGATTGTCTATTTTCTTCACCCAACTTAGCTCCGGATGACTTGGCAAAATGTCAAGTCCATCCCCAAAAGGGCTCAGGGTCACCAAGCCTCCAGGTAGTCCTAAGCTGTGCCACAGATTCAGAGAGAAATTCCAAGACAGGCTTTCCACGCTCTGTTCTGGGCAACAGCGACATAAATGTGGCACAGGTACCTTCCCAGGTAACTGGTGAAGAAATGCCAAGCTAGATGGGAGAATTCTGACATTGCTCCCAAAGAGCCTCCTATCTTTCCAGGACTGGCCCTCCCTCCATCACTCACAATGCACCTGCTCCTCAGACCTCCCAGCTACTCCCCTCCTGAACCAGGCTGGTTCCTGCCATTCGTGCCCATCACTTCAACTGTGACCTCACCACATTCACAGCTGCCCTCCCTGCTGTTACATGCAGGTGGGCCCACCCCGGTAACCTCCAAGCCGTGACCTGCTGTCCAGGGTGTTGCAGATGGACTGGGGCCACCTGTGCCTTCGGGCTCAGCTGAACCCGCAGCCTCACACAGGACTATTCCCCCATCCTCCCTAGCACCTACTCTGAATAATCACCTTTCCCCTTGAAGGCCATGCTTTCCCCCCAATATCAGAAATGCCCTCGACTTTCTACTTCGGCCACCATCACACCACATCTCACCCTTCTCCCCTTATTTTCCGATAAGGAAAAATCCAAAGCAATGCTATATCCCAAACCAGTTCTGCATGGAAAATCTGGTTTCTGTGCTTCCTCTCTCAGCTAGTGCAAATCTCGATGGTTCACTATAAACAAAGGAAAAGAAACAAAGAAGAACCCCTCCTCCAATCCCTCCTACCACCCCCCACTCCCAGCTCTGTGTGCCACAGGTGATATTTTCTGTTCTCCTTCATCCCCCAGCATGCCCACATGGCTTTTGCCACCATCAGCCTGCTAACAGGACTCTTGGGAAGGTCAGTAAACACATCTTAATTATGAAATCCAGTCCTTCCATCTTAATTCTTACTTGACCTGACATTAATCATTCCTTCCTTCTTAAAAAAGATCTCTTGGGGCGCTTGGGTGGCTCAGTCGGTTGAGCGCCCAACTATGGCTCAGGTCATGATCTCGCGGTTCATGAGTTCGAGCCCTGCATCGGGTTCTGTGCTGATGGCTCAGAGCCTGGAGCCTGCTTCAGATTCTGTGTCTCCCTCTCTCTCTGCCTCTTCCCTACTTGTGCTCTGTCTCCCTTTCTCTCAAAAATAAATAAACATTAAAAAAAATTTTTAAAAAGATCTCTTGGCTTGTGTGACATATGGCTTCCCCCCAACCCCCATCTGCTGCCACTCCAAAGGATCCATCTCTCTTTCCTTAAATATCCACCTTCCTTCAAGTGTCCAACTCTTGATATTAGCTCAGGTCACGCTCTCATGGTTGTGAGATTGAGCCCCGCGTTGGGCTCAGTGCTGAGCAGAGAGCCTGCTTGGGATTTTCTTTCTCCCTCTTTCTCTGCTCCTCCCCCACTCATGCTCACGCGCTCTCTCTCTCTCTCAAAATAAATAAATAAACTTAAAAAAAAAATCCACCTTTCTCCTCCCTCCCCAGCTAAATGCCATTACTCTCCTGAGGACCATCTCTGACGCTTCTCTCACTCTGTACCTTCCTGGACGATCTCCTCTATGCCTTCTATCTCCACTACCAGAGCCTTCTACCAAAAACTATCCTCCACCTTTTAATTGCCTTGGTAAAAATATCAATTATATCAGCCCCCTGCTGTCAAGATGGAAGCCATTCAAAGTCCCCCATTCTGCGATCTGGTTTTGCCTATCTCTTCAACTTCAGCACCTATTTCCCTTACCTTTATCTCCCTCTGGGTGCAGAAATTCCAGAACACAGTACCTTAACAGTGTTTCCGTGTGTTTGTGCATTCTGCTCCATGGGCTGCAAAGTCTTCCCACCTAGCAGATTCTTACCCCTTTAACACCAAGACTCCACGCTCACTTCTTTCTAGGACATTGTGCGTGCCCTAGCCAAATCTAAAAACTCCCTCCTTTATTCCATGATTTCTGTATATGTCTCTTATTGATACCACAGAGGAACAGTAAGGATTTCCTTGCAAGATTATCACCCCCACTTGTCTGTGAGGCTCCTTGAGGACAGGAGCCACGTCTACCTAGCAGAGAACAATAAGTACTTTCTAATGAAGTGCCTTATTACGATTCATTTAATACTGACTATCCTAATCACTGCATAGGTCCTAATGTTAATTAAATATGTTCATGGAAGTTGGGCATACAAAAGCGTAATACAAGTGAAGTGAATCTATGCCATGTTTCAAATGTGTACAGAACACATCCTACTAAATGCCAAGGCATTACAGCAACATCATTTTGCAACTCCCTAGGAAGTCCAGAGAACATTCTTCTTCAGTAACTTCCCCAGAAAAACTTTCTATCACGTAGTTGCTTTTTACTACAAGGGGTTTCATCCACACCTCAAATGAGTTTTTTTTTCGCTTCATTTGATCACGCTACATATTTCAAAGCCAAGGTTAAGGAAACAAACAAACAAACAAACATAATTTATTCTACTCTGCAGATAATCCCCAGCCTAACCTGCTGCTTATTCATCCATTTGCTAAATATCCAGGGTGCTCAACACTCAGTGTGCACCAAGCACTGTGCTACGTGCTAGCCGTACAACAGCATTTACAGCAGACAGAGGGTCTGCTCTGAGAAGCTAACTTTCACCAGGAAAGAAAGACAAAGTCAAGAGAGCAGACTTGAAGCAATTTGATAAAGTAATTATGTCTGTGGACACTGCTCTGAAAAACCAACAAGTGATGAAACAGGGAAGAATAAACTGGAGTTGACAGCAGATGTGGGCACTGGGGAAAATGTGTGCCTAAGTTCCTGAGAAGGGGGGCCAGTCCCATCAACAGCCAGGAGAAGAACCTTCTAGGCAGGGGAAATGGACAGGGAAAGGGCATGAGCTTTATAAAGCTTAGCGTGCTTGGGGCGCCTGGGTGGCTCAGTCAGCTGGGCGTCTGACTTCAGCTCAGGTCATAATCTCATGGTTCGTGAGTTTGAGCCCCGCCTCGGGCTCTGTGCTGACAGCTCAGAGCCTGGAGCCTGCTTCGGATTCTGTGTCTCCCTCTCTCTCTGCCCCTCCCCTGCTCATGCTCTGTCTCTCCCTCTCTCACAAATAAATAAACATAAAGAAAAAAAATGTAAAGCTTAGTGTGCTTAAGGAAATAAAAGAATACCAGGGTGTTTGAAACTAAATGATCATGGGGCTGAGTGGAAGGAGATGAACTGAAAGAGACAAATAGGGATCAGACGTGCAGGACGTTGTTGGCTGCGGTATCCAGACTGGATTTCATTTCAGACTCTGCAGGAATCCACTGAAGG
This sequence comes from Prionailurus viverrinus, assembly GCF_022837055.1. Classification (NCBI taxonomy): domain Eukaryota; kingdom Metazoa; phylum Chordata; class Mammalia; order Carnivora; family Felidae; genus Prionailurus; species Prionailurus viverrinus. The sequence goes on along the minus strand of NC_062561.1, from coordinate 93,597,832 downwards.
GTATTAGGCAGAGGAATGGCATGATCTGGTTTACGGCTTGAAGGGTTCATCCTCACTTTAAGGGATACCAAGGACACAGGGGAGGAAGGACTACTGCATCTGATTGGCTGCAGTTAGTATCCCCATGACCTGGACTGGGGGGGTGGGGTTGCCATGGAAATGGAGATAGTGGGCGCGCTAGAGATATAGTTTGCAGATCTTGCTAGAACTTGCAGAGGGGCTGAATGTGGGAGTGATAAAAGAAAGAAAAGAATCCTAGGTGGCTGAGTTTCTACTCTGGAAAACACAGTGGCTGGCCATGCCATTTCCTGAGTACAGTGGGCTGGTGGGGGGAGGAGGGAAGCAAAGATTCTACGTTGGCCACTGTCATCTGAGCATAGACGCCACACAGCTAGCAGTATATGCAAGTCACTGAGAGAAATCCAGACCGGGGGAATGAACTTGGAAGGTATCACTAGTTAGGTCGTTTTCTGAGATGAGTGGGAAAATTGGAGGAAGTGGAGAGAAAAGGACAGGACACAAGGCCAAGTCCTGAAGGACCCCTCAGTGCAGAGGGCAGATGGAAGGTCGAGCCAATCTGTCAAGTAGGAAGACAGGAAAGTGCGGTAAGGAGTCAAGGGTGAGGGCTGTCATTCCAAACTGCAAAATAATATTTCCAAAGAGAAAATGGAAAACATTCTTAACATCCTAGCCATTCAACACCGGATTCCATGTCATGTATTAAAATCCACCTGTAAAAATATTCCCATTATATTGCATATGATCAAAATATATGATGGGTTTCAAGCTCGCTTGTGGGGGAGTTAGAGTAATCAGAATGACGGATGCCAAGACATCTTTATACTCATTTTTCACGTTGATGCTAATGAGAAAGATTTTAGGGGCAATGCATGACGACGGTTCAATCTGCTTGCATTCTAGACCTATGGTTAATGGTCTTTGCCAGAGGTTTCAAGTAACGTTACGTGCAGGCATAACACAGAATCTGTCCCCAGAAAATACCCTCCTGCACCACAAGCTTGAGCTTCCCAATGTAACTGTTTTCTTTCTGCTCTGATACCCAAAGTATCCTATCCTTGAAGTCCACTCTCCAAGATGAACTTGCAGTGGAGGTCATTCGGAGGAAGAGGCTCTGGAGCTTAGTGACAGAGACCTTCCTTACAATTAACTCACCTGCTGGCATGGGGACTTCTGCTCACCCAGCCCTCCAGAGCGAGGGGCTCACACGCAGAAGCCCCAGCTGCCTTCTGTGTGTGCTTTTCCTCCTCAATGGGGTTCTGAGTTCTGCAGTCTGATCTGGGACAGCATCTTACATATCCCGCATTTCCTTTCTAGTAAAGAATCCAGGGCAGTGCTCAGCACAAACGTGGTGCTTAAAAAGTAGATACTGAATAAAATACCTACAGTCGTGGATTTGTTAAGAAAGCAAATAGAGGTAAAATAACAAAGGAAACTCCAAAAAGGAAGAATAATAAGGGAGAAGCAGCCCCGACATATTATCAAAGTAATAATTTTTTTAAAGCTTATTTTACTGATCTCGAGAGAGAGCACAGGAGGGGCACGGGGGGTGGGGGAAGAGAGAGAGAGAGAGAGAGAGAGAGAGAGAGAGAGAGAGAGAGAGAGAGAGAATCCCAAGCAGGCTCCACACCGTCAGCGCAGAGCCTGATGTGGGGCTTGAATCCACAAACAATGAGCAAAATCATGACCTGAGCCAAAATCAAGAGTCAGATGCTTAATGGATCACCTAGGTGGCTCAGTCGGTTAAGCATTCGACTTCGGCTCAGGTCATGATCTCACAGTGGGTTCGAACCCTGCGTCGGGCTCTGTGCTGACAGCTCAGAGCCTGGAGCCTGCTTTGGATTCTGTGTGTCCCTCTCTCTCTGCCCCTCCCCCACTTGTGCTCTCTCTCTCTGCCCCTCAAAAATGAATGAACGTAAAACAAAACAAAAAAACAAATACCACGTGGGGAAAATGTTCACAACTGTTATTGGAACTGAAAACGTTCACAACAAAGGACTTGTTTCCCTGGTATATAGGTTCCTACAAATCCTTAAGAAAGAGACAAGCAATCCACAGAAAAATGGGGAAAGGACAGAAAGAGCAGGTCATGGAAAAGCAACTAAAAATGTCTCCTCGACCTATTGTTTTTTTCTTAAAAAGATGCTCAACTTTAATCATAGGAAGAAAATGAGATACCATTTTTTTTTTTTGACCTGTCCTATTGCAAAAAGATCAAACAGCTTTGTAACACACTAGAAGAGTGGCGGGATGGGGATACAGCTATGGTCATACATTGTAGGTGGAAGTGCACATCCACATGACCCTCGAGAAGGCGAATTACCGGGTTGGAAACACACATGTTCTTTGACCAGGCCATTCCATTTGAAATTTGTCCTACTGATATATTTGCACATGTGATCGGTGAAGATATAGGATCATTTAATACAGCATTGCCTGCATATTAGCAAAAGACTAGAAATGATCTAAATATCCACTAATAAGGGAGGGGGTAGCCACATTAGGGACTTCCACAAGATGGAACAGTATGACATTAAAACAAGATGAGGGGGAGCCTGAGTGGCTTAGTCGGGTAAGCAACTGGCTCATGGTTCGTGGGTTTGAGTCCCACATCGGGCCCTCTGCTGTCAGCACAGAGCCTGCTTTGGATTCTCTGTCTCTTTTTCTCTCTGCCCCTCCCCTACTTGTGTGTGTCCTCTCTCAAAAATAAACATTAAAAAAAAACAAGATGAGGAAAATTTTTATATACTATTGAAGAAAATGATAGAGGCAGTAACTGAGTTAAAAAATTTTTTATTATTATGTTTATTTATTCTGAGAGAGATAGAGAGAGAGAGAGAGAGAGAGAGAGAGAGACTGTGGGCCAGTGGGGGAGGGGAAGAGAGAGGGAGAGACACAGAATCTGAAGCAGGCTCCAGGCTCTGAGCTGTCAGCACAGAGCCTGATGTGGGGCTCAAACCCATGAATGTGCGATCATGACCTGAGTCGAAGCCGGACACTCACCCGACTGAGCCACCCAGGCGCCCCTGGAAGTAACTGAGTTTAAAAAATTACACAACTACATGCTACTACTTGTGTAGTTTTGTATGTGCACACAATATCTCTGAAAGAATATTCTAGAAAGAATGCTAAGTATGGCTTAGGGGAGGTAAACTGAGTAGCTGGGGATTAGAAATGTAAAGGAGACTTCTAATGGCACCATCATTTACTTAGCTATTTCAAAACCATGTGAATAAATAAATGTAAGTTAATTGATAAAAATAAAGGATAATGAGTGGCACACGAGAGGAAGGAAAAATGAGAACAAAGGAGGTCATCAGACATTCAAAAACATCCTAACAAATAGTCTACATGTGAAAAAGTGCAAAACTAGACGGTAGGAACTGACAGTCACCACCACAACCTACAGAACCAAGCACACTGAATCCAATTTATATCTATTCTGCTCACACACACACACACAAAAAAATAAAATAAAATAAATAAAAATAAACAAAACACTCTGCTTGCTAAGGTGAAACCTTGAACCATTACATTACATAACTGTTTTCAGCAGTGTGAACAAAAATAAGTCAGCTTTCTTGGTTAACCTTTAAACCAAATATTCAATAAAGCCAAGTGTTTTTTTTTCCTCATTCAGTTATTGAATGCTTCTATTTGTCAAACTCTGTGGATACAAAGACTAAAAACCCTCTCAGCGCTAGCTGAGGAAGAGAAATGCAACTGAATGGTTACAGTGCCTGTGGAAAGGGCCACAGAAGAGGAGGGGTCAGGAGAGGCTACATCATGGAACAGGACGTGGTACCCACCCCTCCCTTCCGCTGGGGTCGCCTGGACCCTTCGTAAAACTCAGGACTGTGACCTTCCAAGTTCAGCACTCGGATATTTGCAGGATAATGGCCCTGAAGAAAATACACGGAAATGTCTTCATCCAAAAAAGAGGCCCCTTCCTTAGAAACCAGCTTTTGTATAAAGGCGGGTGAAAAAGCCACCAGAGACGCAAGCCAAATAATGAGGCTTTTTCTTCATCAAAGCGTGGCCGAGAGAGACTCCATCAACACAGAAGTTAGACCGCAACCTCCTGTCCCAGACTAGGTCAAAGGACAAACGGGGGAAAAGAGACCAGTCTTTTCAATGGCCTCACTGAAATTTCCTACAAGACCCTCAGCCCAGAACCGGTGGGAGGCAGACACAGAAAAGCTATGTTCAGCATTCATGTCCAATGTGCAGTCCCGAGCAAAACTGGGAAGAAACAAGCAGCACTGGCACTTGTCATTCCCTCACCCCAAGCCCGTAGCCTTTCCCTGGCTTTTGGAACCTCCTGCACAGAGAGATTTCTGCCTCCGGGGAGGAGGATTTCAGAACCAACGCAGCAAAGTCTTAATCACTGCACTGCTCACTCCTCCCTGGGCGAAGAGCGTAGAAGAGAAAGAACTTGCCTGGAATGCAGGAAACCCAGGCTCAGATTCCAGATACTCTAACTTGTCCTTTGACCTTGGCAAGTCATTCAAACCTCACGGACCTTATTTCCATCATGTGTCACATGGAGATAATGTTCTTTGCTGCCTCTGAAAATAGTTTGGAGGATAAAATGAGCGTAGATCGTATGTTGCGGGCAATACTGTCGACTGGCTGACCCGGTGTCATTCCCACCCCTCTCCTACCCTGCCCATCTCCATTACAGAAATACCCACGTCCCCAGACTCTTTTGCAGGTATGTACAGCCATGTGAGGCAGCTCTCACCGGAAGTCAGAAGCCAAAGTTTGCTGGAAGACTCATTGGGTAGGCTTTGCTTTTCTGGATAGAAATAACATCTGGCTGGCGTTGCTCTCTTCCTTCCCTCCCTCTAAGCCTAAATAAGAATGGATGCCCTAGGTCTGCAGCAGCTATCTTGTGACCTTGAGGAAAAAGGCCAAAAGAATCAAAGTAATACTGGAGCACCTGGGTGGCTCAGTCGGTTGAGCATCTGACTTCGGGTCAGGTCATGATCTCACGGTTCATGAGTTTGAGCCCCGTGCTGGGCTCTGTGCTGCCAGCATGGGGCCTGGAGCCTGCCTAGGATCCTGTGTCTCCCTCTCTCTCTGCCCCTCCCCTGCTCATGCTCTCTCTCAAAAATAAACATTTAAAAAAAAAAAAAAAAAAGAATCACAGTAATACCAGCCCCGACATCTTATGCCACTGAGCCAGCCATCGCTCACCCGGTTTGTGTAAGCCTCTGTTAGCTGGGTTTTCTCCCATTTGAACAGGCAAAAGTATGCCCACGTTTAATTTAATCCACATTAAAGTGCTGTGTGAAGGTCTATAAAAGATAAAGAATGATCATTAACTGAAACACTTCGGGGACAGCGCAGCTAAACAATTCAAAGGGGATGCATCTCAAGTATTGGAATTTAAGGCACAGTAACTCTTGAGTGGTGCAGTTACTTTCGGGTGGGTGGCTTTGGTTCATGCCTTTTAAATATCAACCAACTGCTCAGAATATCGCGTAGTGTGACTCATAGGAAATGCACACACAATTTGGAGTCAGAGAAGCTTGGATTTCATTTCTGGCTTGACCACTTACTAGCTAAATGGTCCTGCACAAGATACTTAATCTCTCCCAGCCTAGGTCTGTTCAACTACAGAAATTTAAAATAACATCTACCTTGTATGGTTATTAATGAGGCAAGAGCCACTCGGCTCACCCTAGTAAAAGTGACCCCGTGAATAAGTAATAGTATTGCATGAGCCCTCAAGAGGGCAAAAGCACATGAATTCAATGTCAACTTGTGATATAAAAATGGGAAAATTAATCAAGGAGGAGGAGGAAGGGACTTTGTAAGGAAGGATATTAAAGCAAAGTCAGTGTTGAAAAAGAGTTCCAAAAACTTCCAATCATACCTATTTTTGAAAGAATTCTTACCATTTGCTCAAATTAGGTGTTTCTGACATTCTCCTCTTCTTAGACAATAGCTATCTACAGACTAAAATTCTAGAACTGAACACTGAGGTCCAGGGATGGTTATCCGACATCTATACCCTGCTGCTTTTAAAACTTCTTTAAAATCTTAACCCCCTTTCACCTGCCTTCTCTCAACCAGGCTCACACCCTCTGCGGACCCACTTAAGCATTTTACGTATGTTGATGTATTGCCAGGAAACTGTTCTCACATGGTCTTGTAATTTATGTCAGTTGACTCTCAAAATTACTTGTGAACTTCTCCAGAAAGAGAGGAGAATTATTTTTTTCCCACCTCGGTTCTCTGCACAGTGATGTCACAGAAAGCACTGAGGCGAATGGCTGAGGAGCCTGGGCTCTAGGATCTAGATTCTGACAGATTTAAGTTCTGCTGGACTTTCCACCTGTGACTAGTTCTGTGACCTCGGGAAAATTATTTAAACTTTCTAAGCCTCAGTTTTATCATTTAAGGAGGGTCTAATCAGAGTGTATCTCTCTCTCAGTGTAAGACAGTGCTCAACAGATGTTAGTTTCTTAGATGACGATTAATTTCAGTTTCTGTGTCCACAGTTGGCCTCCAACAAATGAATGTCCTCTTTTATTTTTTTACATTTATTTATTTGGGGGGGGGGGGGGTTGCTGGAGGGGCAGAGACAGAGAAAGACAGACAGACAGAGAGAAAGAGAGAAAATCCCTAACAGGTTCCGCACTGTCAGAACAGAGCCCCATGCAGGACTCCAACCCACGAACTGCGAGATCATGACCTGAGCTGAAATCAAGAATCAGAGGTTCAACAGACTGAGCCACCCAGACTCCCCTGAATGAGTGCACGAAAGGTGAAGTGAGAAGAGATGGACAGACACACTGACATCACTGGTCGTAGCTACTGGAAAGGATAAAAATCCAGATGAGAGGAAATGAGAAACTGAAATAAAATTCTTCATTGGTCACTTCTTTACTAACTTCTCAACACGCTTACATGAACTGTCTATACATGCTGAAAAGCATCCTCAAATCATTTGGGAGGTTGATAGGGAATAAATCCTAAGCAAGTAAAATAAACATGGCAAGTCCTAAAGCTGTGAAATAACTCAATACGAGTCAACCCAGTTAATTAAAAAAATTTAACCTGAACTGATAAAAACCGCATATTTTTATATGAAGCATTATAGTAATTATTGCTATTGGCTATAATGTGTTATCATCGCCTTAGTTATTTTAAGCACTTAAAACGCTAGCTAAAAGCCAGTCACTTTTATTATATAATTTGCCCTTATAACAGTCCAATTAAAGCAGAGACAATTGAAAGAACTTGGCCACAGTCACATCATGAATTACCGAGAAAACCTGTTAGCTCAAGTTCATGTCTCCCAGCACTCACATCATTTGATGGGGGCTGCCGGCTGAACTGAAAGGTTGGGTGCAAATCAAATATTTATAAACCAAATAAGCGCCTACCCACTAATTGACATTATGATTTCTAAAATGTCACATCTTCACTCTCTGACGATCCTGGACGACAGCAGCTGTTTGAACCTCCCGCTTCTCTGGCAGAAGCAAACACTTAAATAAACCTGCATGTTACATTCAGTGCCCTGTGGTAACAGAAATAGACTGCTTCCAAGTTTAGGCTTTCTCCAAACTTACAGTCTTCAGCCAGGACACTTTCTTCTAACTTTGGTAGTACCCAGCCTCAAACTGTCCACAGTACTTGAGATGAAAACATGAAAGCTGTGTCAAAGTATGGTCAACTCACCATATGTAATAGGGCCAGGCACTGCTCTAACCTGTTATGTGTATTCATTCATTTAAAACACATGACCACCCAATGGGGTACCTGGGTGGCTGTTAGTTGAGCATCTGACTTCAGCTCAGGTCATGATCTCACTGTCTGTGGGTTCCAGACCTGTGTCAGGCTCTGTGCTAATAGCTCAGAGCCTGCAGGCTGCTTCAGATTCTGTGTCTCCCTCTCTGCCCCTCCCCTGCTCACGCTCTGTCTCTATCTCTGTCTCTGTCTCTCTTTCTCAAAAATAAACAAACATTTAAAAATTAAAAAAAAATAATAAAACACATAACCACCCAAGAAGGTAGATGCTATTATCATCATCCCCATTTTAAGAATGGGTTAAGTGAGGCTCAGGAGTTAGAGAATGAGCCAGCGCTGTATGGTTTTAAAGTATGGGGCCAAGAGATGGGCCCAAGCAATCCATGTTCGAACCTGTGCCCACAGTAAGGACACTGTGGCTCATCACTTAGCCAGTCTAAAACAATTTTAAGGGGGCACCTGGGTGGCTTAGTCAATTGAGCATCTGACTTCGGCTCAGGTCATGATCACACACTTTGAGTCTGAGCCCCACAAACGGCGCTCTGTTGTCAGCACAGAGCCCGCTTCAGATCCCTCTCCTCCCTCTCTCTCTCTGTCCCTACCCCACTCACGGTCTCTTTCACTCTCTCTCAAAAATAAACATTAAAAAAAATAAACATTAAATTAAAAAAATATTAATAACATAGATGGACAGGGTAGGGGGATTAGAAGGAAGGTTTCTAAGGGTTGTTACATTGAGTGCAAGAAGAAAGAGGAATTCTCACTAACTTCAGACATCATTAAATATACATATTTGCTAAAAATTATAAAATAACCACTAAAAGAGAGGAAACAAATTGTGTAACATCTAAGCTGTTAGAGGGGGAAAAAAAAGAATTTTTAAAAAATCCTCACATCACCCAACATAAAGAAAGAAGAAAGATAGAAGCAGTGAGAAAACATTATGAAGTCAAAATAAATGTCAGAAACAGGTACCAAAATATCCATTGCTATAATTAATGTAAGTAAACTAGCCTATACACCCAAAGTATAATGTTGAGTGAAAGAGGAAAGCCAGCTGCGAAATGATAGGCACAGCACAGCATCTCTGTGAAATGTACGGAATTACAAATACTATACATGGGTTATAAAGACGTTAACATTTAGCAAACATAGAAAACCATGAGCTGGAAGGCTGCACGTACCATTCTGAATGGCAGGTGCCGCTATAGCCAGGCCAGGAGGAGGAAAATGTGACTTGGAACAAAAGTTCATCTTTGGCTGTGATGTGATTTTTCACCTACGAGAAATATAATCTGGAGGGGGAAACAAACAAACAAACAAACAACAACAACAAAAAAACCCTATGGCTGAGAGGCAAAGAGCGAGGGAGCCTTCTGGAAAGGAAAGGTTCTGAAATGTCAGGGAAGCTCATCTGAGACTCCTTCCTGGCAGTGGGGGGCGGAGGGGAGGGGGTAAGGGGAGAAGGGGGGGCTCTGGCTTTTCTTCTTTCCCTTCTCTGGTACAACAAAAGGTTGTGCTGGAACTGAAGCCAGGGGAGATGTGAAGGAGGAAAGTCTCTAGAAAGATTCTTCAAGCTCAAGAGCTCGCAGTCTTGGCAACTGGGAACAAACATCCCAAAGGGGCACCTGGGTGGCCCAGTGGGTTAAGCATCGACTGGCTCAGGTCATAATCTTGCCGTCCAGTAAGTTCGAGCCCCACCTCAGGCTCTGTGCTGACAGTTCAGAGCCCAGAGCCTTCTTCGGATTCTGTGTCTCCCTCTCTCTCTGCCCCTCCCCCACTCACGCTCTGTTTCTCTCTCTCTCTCAAAAATAAACTTAAAAAAAAAAAAAATCCCAGAAACTCATGAAACAAGAGCCCAAAGTCTAAGTACAAACCCCAGGGAACAATTTTTTTAGTGTTGTGCTTTTTTTTGTTTTGTTTTTAAGTGTTTCTAAGCCAAGCCCTCAAAGTTAGTTCCAATGGAGCATTACAAAGCACGTTAAACCCAGCCTGATGACAGTCAAGGTTAAGCACAAGTGCACTACACTGTAGCTTAGTGTTTAATTCCCTAAAACTTCCTTTTTTTTAAACATTCTACTTTACTATTCAGTGGCTGCCATGTGGTGTTATATTAATAGTTACTTTCCTGGTTTTAAGAACAAGGGACAAAATAAACATTAAGTGGCAAGTCTGTTACAACTAGCCATGCCTGTAATTAACTGTAATTAAGTCCAAATTGTGACTCCCAGCTCGGATCACCTGCATAGTTAAGACCAATCAGGCAGGGCTGATACTGGTGATTTTTAATACAGTGTATCAATTTGTATTCTCTGAATTTAAACCCGACAAATCATCTTTCTTAACTGCTTCGTTACAGAAGCAATCTCCCGGCCACGATGAAGTCTGGTTTTCTCCAGCGCCCGTGGGTGGTCCATTTTTCTGCCCTAACACGATGGGAAATGACATATACATAGTCATGCTTGGATTCCAGGATCACCAACTGGCCTGACAGAGATGTGCTACATCCTAAAGATAGGATGGAGAAAATAAGGAAGGTATAAAGGAAAACTCCATGGACTACTTCTCAAGGAAGGTTCTCCATCAGAAAGAAGAACCACCAACCTTGCTGATAAATGAGTGGTTGTAATCTGACAGTGGAAGCTACCTGCGGCAAAATCATTCTGAGAGGGGTGCCTGGGTGGCTCAGTCGGTTGAGCATCCGACTCTTGAGTTCAGCTCAGGTCATGATCCCAGGGCCATAAAATTGAGCCCCATGTCAGGCTCCGTGCTGAGCATGGAGCCTGCTTAGGATTTTCTCTCTCCCTCTCTCTCTGCCCTTCGACCCCACCCACTTGCTCGCTTTCTCTAAAATAAAGAAAAAAAGTTCTGAGAGGCAGAAGGGATTTATTTGCTCTTTATCTTACATATGACACCACCTGTTCCTTAAATTCCTTAGGTTTTTATACTAAGGACACAGAGATTAAGAATGAGAGAAAGAGGGGCACCCTGGGTGGCTCAGTCGGTTAAGTGTCCAACTTCTGCTCAGGTCATGATCTCACTGTTCATGAGTTCAAGCCCCACATCAGGCTCTGCACTCGTGGTGCAGAGCCTGCTTGGGATTCTCTCTTTCTCTCTCTCTCTCTCTCTCTCTCTCTCTCTCTCTCTCTCTGCCCCTTCCTCACTTGCACTCTCTCTCTCTCTCAGAATAAACTTTAAAAAAAAATAATGAGAGAAAGAAATTTCACTCATCTTTCAGATGGCATGAATTTTAAAGTTCCCTGTGTCTTTTGAACATGTTAAATTCAAAACGGAGGCTACTGCCAGAAAGTGATACGGATGATACGTGATCATTAATTACACTGGCAGAGGATACACAAAAATCTGAGGAAAAACAAAGAAAGAGAAAACCAGTTTATTGTATGTTCCTACATTCTAAAATTTGGAGAGGTAGGGGCACCTGGATGGCTCAGTTAAGCATCCAACTTCGGTACAGGTCATGATCTCACAGTTCATGGGTTCAAGCCCCATGTGGGGCTCTGTGCTCACAGCTCAGAGACCCTAGAGTCTGCTTCAGATTCTGTGTCTCCCTCTTTCTGCCTCTCCCCCATTGATGCTCTGTTTCTGTCTCAAAAATAAATAAACATTACAAAATTTTCAAAAAAATAAAACCAAAACAAAAAACTTGGAGAGGTAAATAGAAAGACTGCTTAGCCTATTAGAAATAAGACTGCAGGGGCACCTGGGTGGCTCAGTGGGTTGGGTGTCCAACATCGGCTCAGGTCATGATCTCACAGTTTTTGGGTTCAAGTCCCACATCAGGCTCTGTGCTGACAGCTCAGAGCCTGGAGCCTGCTTCAGATTCTGTGTCTTCCTTTCTCTCTCTCTCTCTCTCTCTCTCTCTCTCTCTCTCTCTCTCTCTCTGCCCCACCCCTCTTCATACTGTCTCTTTCTCCCAAAAAGAAATAAACATTAAAAAAGAAATAAGAGGGGCGCCTGGGTGGCGCAGTCGGTTAAGCGTCCGACTTCAGCCAGGTCACGATCTCGCGGTCCGGGAGTTCGAGCCCCGCATCAGGCTCTGGGCTGATGGCTCGGAGCCTGGAGCCTGTTTCCGATTCTGTGTCTCCCTCTCTCTGCCCCTCCCCCGTTCATGCTCTGTCTCTCTCTGTCCCAAAAATAAATAAACATTGAAAAAAAAAAAAATTTAAAAAAAAAAAAAAAAGAAATAAGAGGGGTGCCTGGGTGGTTCAGTCGGTTAAGCGTCCGACTTCAGCTCAGGTCACGATCTCACGGTCCGTGAGTTCGAGCCCCGCGTCGGGCTCTGGGCTGATGGCTCAGAGCCTGGAGCCTGCTTCCGATTCTGTGCCTCCCTCTCTCTCTGCCCCTTCCCCGTTCATGCTCTGTCTCTCTCTGTCTCAAAAATAAATAAACGTTAAAAAAAAAATTTTTTTTAAATAATAAATAAATAAAAAGAAATAAGATTTCAAATTCAATGGGACAAACATTTTGAGCCTCTACCCCCTCTCCTGCAGTGGATACACAAAATCAATGAAATAAGTCCACAATGTCCAGGAGCTCACAATGCAGGAGAGCAAACTCTGCAAATCCACAGTTTAAACTGTGTTGAAAAGCCTCCACAACACTCAAGCAATTGTTCTCTTAAGCCAGTCACTTCTGCCTGCTTCAGTCTCCTCACTAAGATAATACTTCACTAAGTTATTACACGATAACAAGATATCCAAGGATGGCCCCTAGCACCGTGCTTGGCACACAGAAAGGGCTGAGCGAATATTACCCAGGGCATCATCATCATGACTTGTAACAGGATTGGATTAGTACTAGTATATTACCAGATGCTAATTACAAAGGAGAAGGACAACTAAGTCAGGAAAAGCTTCCCAGAGAGGGAAACCTGAACAGGGTCCAAAGGCAGACGGATGGAAGTAATATATTTCAGATAAAAGGTGCAGCACATACAGAGACACAGAAAACTGAAACAATGGCCAGGTTTTGGCTCTCCCAACAGTTTAGGGTGGTACCAATGGTGTGTGTGTGTGTGTGTGTGTGTGTGTGTGTGTGTGTGTGTGTTGGGTGTGTGTGGAAGTGAGTGTTGTGTGTCTGAGTGTGTGTGTATGTGAGTGTACAGGGCAAGGAGGGGGTGCTGCTAATAAATAATGAGGCTCAAGGTGTGGGAAAAAAGAGATCACAAAGAACCTTCTAGGCCCCAAGAAGCAACTTGGCTCTGTTTCCCTAGCACTCACTATAGGCACTGAACGTGATCCTCATGATTTAACGGACAGTTAAATCAAGATAAATACATTTTTGTAAGTTTCAAATATGAAACAGTAGGGGCGCCTGGGTGGCTCAGTCGGTTCAGTGTCCAACTTCGGCTCGGGTCATGATCTCACAGTTCATGAGTTCAAGCCCCACGTCGGGCTCTGTACTCACAGCTCAGAGCCTGAAGCCCACTTTGGATTTTGTGTCTCCCTCTCTCTCTGCCCCTCCCTGGCTCATGCACTGACTCCCTCTCTCTCTGTTCCTCCCCTGTTCACACTCTGTCTCTCAAAAACAAATAAAGATTTTTTTTTTAATTTTAAAAAATAAAAAATCTGGAACAGTAAAAGAAAAAATTAAAGTTTTAGTGACCAGGGTCTCACATGTATTTCATGTTGTATGGGAAGAGAGAAAGGCAGAGAGAGGGGGAAAAAAGGGAGGGCAGAAAGGAAAGGAAGGAAAAAAGAAGGGGAAGAAGGAAAAGAAGGAAGGAGGCACATACAGGCACACAGCCAGCCAGGCAGAAGAGATAAGGAAGACCAGTGGCCTCCCAGTCTCTTACACCTTCAGACTCCTTGATTTTCACAACAGCAAATGGTCAACTGATCTGCAAACCTGTTAGGAGGTAGAGCATTTCACCACATCACATTCATTCCACACTCATCCAAGCAAACTTCCTAAAACGAAACAACATAATTAAGACAGTTTCCTTAATGATTATTTTTGAAACGGAGAAAATGCTTCATGCAAGGTTTCAGACTCTACTTGCACAGAGAAGGAAACATAAATGATATACTTAAGATGACAGAAATTTGGGTCACCCCGGCAGCCGCTCACTTCCCTGTCCTATACTCACATCAGATAGGAATAATCAGTCAAGGTCCCGACCAGTCCAGCCCTTCTGCGGGCTAAAGAACCATTCTCAGTGCCATGCTACAGATGATGGCCACCAACTGATGGGAGTTGATGTGTGAGAAGAAACCTATTTACCACATCCAACTAGAATAACACAGGGCTCCTTCCCAAGAATGTTTCCCAGGACTTTCCACTACGCCATGAGGTTTGGTTGAGATGTGGCTCCGCTAGGGAAATATGTGAAGAAGTTGTCCAGCCTGAATTAGGGGGTTAAGATGGGAATCCCAGAGAGCAGCACAGGCTCAGATACCATCCGGATTTTGTTACAGTCATCAGCGATTCTCTACCTCACCTTCATGGATAATTGAGTATTGGCTTCAATCCCATCTCTGTGGATCTTTCTAAACAACCATTGAGAGACAGATGAAAAAGACTAAATAAGACCTATTTTATGGAACAATTAATTATGCATCAAAATTACTCTACCACAGTCTCCTTGAATCGACTCTGGCGAACTGATAATGTAAAATTCAGAAGAAATGACGTCCCTCACTTATATTAAGGGAAGCCACAGGTTTGGACATCCTAAGTTTTCAAGCGCTTACTTTCTGTTATGGTGATAACTGACATGGGAAATGGTACTTTACCCATATATTCCAGATGAAGCCATATCTGGCAGTAAAGTCTGTGTTGCAAAAGAAAAGAAAATTTGAAGTTATAGATCTGAATTTGAGTCTCAGTTTTGCTACTCACTAGCCGAATAAGAATTACGATCTTGGGGCACCTGGGTGGCTCGGTCGGTTAAATGTCTGACTTCGGCTCAGGTCATGATCTCACCACTTTGAGGGTTCAAGCCCCGCGTCGGGCTCTGTGCTGACAGCTCAGAGCCTGGAGCCTGCTTAGGATTCTGTCTCCTTCTATGCCCCTCCCTCACTCACATTCTGTCTCTCTCTCTCTCTCTCTCTCTCAAAAATAAAAAGACATTTAAAAAAAAAAGAATTACAATCTAGATGAAATGAGACAATGCATAGAGGTATACTCAGCACTAGTGTTCACAGGGAGTACATGACACACATTGCTTATTTTGATACATATTAGTTATTTTATCTTTCCAAAGAATAGCCATAAAGCATGTAGCTAACAAACCCCGACTTCTCTTTTACACTGCTGAACAATTACTCATGGCGGTGGTCTTCTGTCCCTATCCCCACCCACCCAAAAGCACTAATGGTCCTTATTAAGTCTTCTGTTATCTTCCCTTTGCCTCACCTTCCCTTCCAAGGCCACATTTATCCTCAGGCAGTCAAGCTTCAGCACATTCCCTCGGGAATATCACTTCATCTCATTATTTCCTTTGTTGCCACATCTAATTTTTGAGATAATCCCCAAACACTATATGAGATAATCACCAAACGGAGGGTTGACACATACAGACTTCACTGTAGCCCAGAGGCTCTAATTCAAGAACAGGACACTCTACTGAGAAAATCTACCCAGGCCCTTCCGATAATTGTGCAAAACCCAAAGACACCAGTCTTCCACTGGCTGTCACAGATTGGCTACTGTAGTTTCACACCAGGGAAAACTGGAAAACACTCCGCTGAGACACTGATTCATTCCTGTGAACCTCAGCTACGATACCTAAGAAGGCTCACGCGTGTACAGAAAAGTCACTCAAACAACTCATAAGCCAAGGGCATGACCCTAAACACAAACAGCCCAGGCAGAAGGTCTGAACACGAGCAGGTGATTTCCAGAGATGCACGTGTGACCATTGTCCTGACAGCAAGTGCCATCCATCCACTTGTTTTATGGCAGAAAGCTGAAAAAGCGGACAGCTTGTTAGTTAGGCAAGAGAACTCCGGACTCCTGAGAGAGAGGGAGAGGAATGGTCTCCCAGGAGCCTTCTCGCTGTTGGCTTTCTGTCTCTCACATGCAGAAAAAGAGGTATCCATGTCACGTGCCTGAAAGCAGTTATGTGGGTCCTGCCAGTGTGATCATATGAACCCACCGAATGCAAACACCAACGCGAGAATGAATGCGAGACCTTAGATCTATTAGTTTCCCCACAGGTGGCGATAATCTTATGTGGACACCTATGCGTCGGACAATTAGAACTGGAGTTCAAGGGGGCGCCCGGGTGGCGCAGTCGGTTAAGCGTCCGACTTCAGCCAGGTCACTATCTCGTGGTCCGGGAGTTCGAGCCCCGCGTCGGGCTCTAGGCTGATGGCTCAGAGCCTGGAGCCTGTTTCTGATTCTGTGTCTCCCTCTCTCTCTGCCCCTCCCCCGTTCATGCTCTGTCTCTCTCTGTCCCAAAAATAAATAAATGTTGAAAAAAAAAAAATTAAAAAAAAAAAAAAAAAAAAGAACTGGAGTTCAGGCTGGCAAATATGCGCCACAGACAATCGACCTCATTTACTAACCCTCCCAAATGGCTGTCTCTCACAGAAAGGACCAGAGGGGACAGCCAACTTGGAAATACTATGGATGCCAGAGACAGTCACCTAGTGACTGAAAAGCTGGGAAAACCCATTTATAAAAGCCATGGGAAACAAGGACTTTACTGCAGGGTTTTTGGTTTTTTTTTTATTTTTTTTAGCGTTTATTTATTTTTGAGAGAGAGACAGAGACAGAGACAGAGAGAATGAGCTGGGAGAAAGGGAGACACAAAATCTGAAGCAGGCTCCGAGCTGTCAGCACAGAGCCTAGTTTGGGGCTTGAGCTCAGGAACCGTGAGATCATGACCTGAGCTGAAGTCCGATGCTCAACCAACTGAGCCACCCAGGCGCCTCTAGAGTAGGTTTTGAATAAAGGAAAACATATTCCATGGCCTTCCATGCCATTCCACTGTCCAAACCGTTTCCAAAGCCTCGTGCCAAATCATGACTAAAACATGGGAAAAGTTATATACACAAGAGAACATCAACTTCAGGGCTCACCTAGTAACAGGACGATAGTCTGTATTCTCCTGCAAGGACAATGCTCCAGACCCATGAACATTCTCATATTATCCCAGGTTAAAGAAGCATCTGTGCAATCAACAGATCGCTATCGACAAAAGAGATTTTCAGCTTTTCACATCTGTGGGCCCTGCTCCTGGGCTCCCAGGGAAAGCTGTACTTAAACATTTACCAAGGTCAAAAATGACTCAGCAATACCTCAAAGCATGGGCTCTGTTTCTGTCCCGAGCACACACTCACTGTACATCTGCTTCATTAAAATAATAACCAAAAAGGAGCGATCTGAACACAAAAGATAAGAAAAAGGAAGAAACTGCCCTTGTTTCCTTAAGATTAAAGTCATACACAGCCCTGCATACACTAGGGACTTAGGAGGTCTGCAACTTTCTGAAATGTCCTTTGTCTAACGATGCGTAACTTTTTATGTAAAAAAATGTATACAAGCCTACACCAAATGTTCCTTTGCCCCAACGCTCTCTTTCTTTATGAAGGTTGTGTATCCAGAGCACCTGTCTTAACTTGGGCTCTGAAAAGGTGTGTTCATTTTGTGTTGGCATTATCCCTACTTCCTCCCTTTGCCCAGCACCGTCCTGGCACCGTCAGGAAGAAAACATGGACAGGACTAGGTCCTGCCTGGCTCATACCTTGGTTCCATTCCAGAAGAACAATAGAACGTAGCATGCATACAACAGCACAGCCTGTGATGCAGCCTGGGGGCAAAACAATACAGAAATACCCTTGAGAGGCCCGGCACAGGCAGAGAAAACAACTCAAGGAGGCTTCGACACTCAATTATACAGACAAAATGACCGTAAATGCAAACGTGACTCAGGAAAGGAAGAGACTAGAGTGTCTAAAATAATCAGAGGAGGCTTCCCAGAGAAGAGGGTGTTTGAGATGACCTGAAAAAGTCCCAGGGTATTTTGTGAGGATCAGGAAGGACCATCATAGTGAGAGCAGAGAGACTCGAAGAGAGGGGCTTTGCTGTCAAACACAAGTATTGGAAACTACCCTATCACCTATTAGAGCCTCCTGACTCCCAACCCGCTCCTAAAATGCTCAGGGCTTCGTAAGCAGAGCACTGCCGTAAATCGATAGATTCATTTTCACATTCTTTCAGCCATATCTACAAAATGTGCCTCTTTTGATAGAGGTACAAAGAATAGAAACAAATGCACAGCTACATCTTCAACCAAGGGTGCTGTAACTGCACTGGGTCCTTGGACCCAACAACTGTAGAAATGAGGCGGCACCCAAAATTTAAAGACACAGGCAAAGCGTGATTAAGGCAACGGGTGCAGCTGAAGGGAGACATAGTCCAGATCAGGGTGTTAGACCGGCTCCCCAATGATGGCCAGGGAACATTCCAAAGGGGCTGAGGTGGAAACTGAATGATGGCTAAGTGTATGGGTGTGGGGAATTGCAGGAAAGTGGGCAGCCCAAGGGCCTTCCTCCCTCCTAGGTTTCAGGACCACGTTAAGTCTCACCTCTGGACATGTTTTTTAGCATGAAAATGAGGGGGGAAAGCCAGTGGAAGGTCAGATCCTCCTAGACCAGTTTGAATGGGTCTAAATTTACAGACTCTTCCTTGGGTCTGCCCTCCCCTCTGCAAGGAAAGTGACACCAGCCAGCAGGGAGTTGTCCCCAGGCACACAGGGGCTTGTCCCCAAGGTCCCTGACTGGCTCAACAGATCTAACGATACTTTTACTCACTTTAACATCTAGTTTTTAAGTCACAGTCAAGCTGAATTACAAACAGTGAAAGCTAAATTATTTTAGTGGTATAGAAATGTTGACAGAAAAATACAACTGAGTAGAAACAGCTTATGCTAAGATAAGGCGTGTTTATTAAACTACTGTTAGGATTCAATGGTCCTACCGTCCTCCAAGACGGTTTATTTTGCACACACGGTCAATTATCCTTCAGGGGACTCAGAAGCAGAAGTAGCTATGGCTGTCCCCACTTCAAAGATGAAGACACAGGGACTGGTTAGGTGACTATTCCGGTTTACTGTCATGGAGAACACAGTAAGGTGTATGAACAGTTACAAAGAAAACTTGGGCCCAAAATGGTATCACTTAGGGGCACCTGGGTGGCTCAGTCGGTTAAGCGACCGACTTCGGCTCAGGTCAGGATCTCATGGTTTGTGAGTTCGAGCCCCACATTGGGATCTGTGCTGACAGCTCAGAGCCTGGAGCCTGCTTCGGATTCTGTGTCTCCCTCTCTCTTTGCCCCTCCCCCGCTTGCGCTCGGTCTCTCTCTCTCTCAAAAATAAACATTAAAAACATTTTTTTTTTAAATGGTATCACCTGTGTTAAGGCCCATGTCAGCAAACCAAGACTTCCTACCTAACCTAACTGCAGTTTCAACACCCCCCTCCCCCATGCTTCAACCAGCCAAACTGGAATTTCCTGGTTAACATTAAGAGATAATCCCTTGATAGACCCTTTCCAATCCCCTTAGGAGGGAGACCTTGCCTAAAGCAATGCATTCCTGGCTAATTAGTTCCTTCCTTCTTCCTTCCTTCCTTCCTCCCTTCCTTCCTCCCTCCCTTTCTTCTTCCTTCCTTCTTTCCTTCCTTCTTTCCTTTGTCCTTCCTTCCTCCTTCCTTCCACCTCCTCTCTACCTTTAAAAAACCTTCCATTTGGGGGGCACCTGGGTGGCTCACTTAGGTCATGAGTTCCTGAGATACAGCCCTCCACCAGGCTCTGTGCTGACAGCACCTGCTTGGGATTCTCTCTCCCTCTTTCTCTGCCCCTCCCCCATTCTCTCTGTCTCTCTCTCAAAAATAAATAAACATTTAAAAAATAATAATAATAAGGATGAAAACCAAGGTAGAAATTCCCAAAAGGGGCATTATGTGTTCCTCTGAGATGATTCTAGGCTTATATTGTCAGTCTACAGTTTTAATGTATTGTATATTAGAGCACATATGCAATATTATACTACAATCCGTAATTTCATGGATATTATTACTTAAGATGAAGGTAAAAGAAAGGAACTGATTTAAACTTTCTTAATGTTTGTTTATTTTTGAAAGAGAGACAGAGAGAGAGAATGAGCAGGGGCAGGGCAGAAAGAAAGTGGAACAGAAGATCTGAAGCAGGCTCTACAATGACAGCATAGAGCCCAAGGTGGGGCTCAAACTCATGAACTGTGAGATCATGACCTGAGTCAAAGTCGGACGCTCCACGGACTGAGCCACCCAGGTGCCCCAAGAAGGGAATTGATTTAAAGAAAAAAACTGAATATAGTAGATGAATAAAATACTATAAACATTAAAACAGGATTAATGTAACATGATATAATGTATGATCTAACTTAATACTATTTATTATTTTAATATATTTTACAGAAATCATATTTATATAAATGTTCAAATATATTGTATATTATAATGCATAATTTATAATTATTGTATTATATTTTACTTAGAAGGTTAATAATATACATTGTACTATATACATTGTATATTGTACTGTATTGTGCTATTATATATACAATATATTATATCATTGCAGTGTAATATACAAATATATATTTTATAAGCAAATACATGTTATATACATATATGTAATTATATATTATATGTTAACACAATGCATGTTATAGTACCACAACATAATATAAAACATAGTATATAATATAAATAATAAAATATAAAATAGTAATTAAATGTAGACATAGTAGAGATTGTAGGAGAACTGGGGAAAAGTTGAATTTCAGGAAACACAGAACTAAGGCATTTAAGAAAGTTATCAGACAGCAGAGGTGGTAATACAAAAGGCACTAAGCAGGAAACATCTTTAGGATCCTGGAATTCCAATGGATAGCGAGGAGGTGTGGGGGGGTGTGGGAAGGGGTGGGGAGTAAAGAGCCAGGCTCGTCCCTGGAGCCCTAGGAGGCCAGGGCAGTCCTTTGCTGGGAAAGCACAGGGAGGGAGACAAGGAGGAGGAGGCCTGCGGGAATGGGAAAGGCCTGTAGGATTCCCAGGGGAGGGGTCCAGCATGCAGCTGAGGGGGGAGATTATCTACAGGAAATAGGACTTTAAGCATGGGGGAAGGGAAATTAGCAAATCAATCCATTCCACACTCCAGGCCTCAAGAAAATTCCCAGAAAGACAGACCTAAAGAGAAAAACCAACACTCTGTACTGCATCCCAACTTGCTGGGTGATTTTTTATGGTAAAATAGGGAGTTGGAGAACAGTCAGCCACAAAACACTTGCTTCAAAAGAGCAAACCAATGAGCTTCCCTTCCTTGCCAGAGGCCGGCCACACCCGAGGAGTCAGGAGCCTGAAACCACCCCCAGCCCAGCTGTCGGGAGACTCTGTTATGGGGCACCAGGGTGCAGACGGGAGCATCCCCTCCTTACTGGCCTTGTCCAGGAGAGACCCTGAGGGCCCTGCTTAGACTCCCAGCAGACGTCATTCGTTCCTACTGCAGACACTGTCCTCACATGGAGGACGGAATTCTAATTCCAACACACCATTTCACCTCGATCCCACTAGTGCACAATCCTACAGGGAGCCTGATGTCTTGAGTCACAGCAGAAGACCTTCCCCGGTGGCGAGCAGGTCTACCTGAATAATAAGCCTAAAATCAGAGCCAAACTTTGCTAAAGGCTTTGCTAAAAGCTAAAAAAGCTTGTGATGTAAAGGCAGAAGAAACGCTTCGGCACATACAGCCTCCTGCTTTGTGCACCATCCTGTTCTCCAACTCAAGGGTTGGCAAACTTTCTGTAAAAGACCAGAGTAACCATTTTTTGACTTTGCAGGTCATACGGTCTCTGGTGCAACTACTCAACTCTGCTGGTTTCCCAAAAACCGCCGTATCCAATTTGTAAACAAATGGGCATGGCTGTGTTCCAATAAAACTTTGTTGATAAAAGCAGCCAGGCTGGAATTGCCCAGGAGGCCATCTTTGGCCCATGGGCTATTGTTTGTCAAGCCCCTGTCCTAATGAGTCAAGTATTTGCCTTCTCTGCCCACATTCTCCCTTACCAGAACTAGGTTCGGCTGCCTTGAAATATATTATTGCTTTTCTCCATCTCCACTGTGAGATCCACCTAGACTCCAGGTCCTGCTCCCCTGCTATGGCTTTGTATTTTCCTTCTTTCTTTCTTTCATTCTTTCTTCTTTCTTTTATTTGAGAAAGATTGCAAAAGCAGGGGTGAGGGGCAGAGGGGCGGGGGAGAGAGAGAGAGAGAGAGAGAGAGAGAGAGAATCCCAAAAATCCCAAGTAGGCTCCATGCTGGAGCCTGAAACAGGGCTCAATCCCACAACTCTGGGTTCATGCCCTGAGCTGAAATCTAGAGTCAGACGCTCGACTGACTGAGCCATCGCCCAGGAACGTTCACCGAATGGCCATTTACAATGTGTTGGTGTCACGCTTAGGTTCTTCATAAACACTGTCTTACTAAATTCTCAAAACAGCCTAATGAGAGGGGTGTAATTATATGTCCATTTTACAGACACAGAAACTAAGGCTGAGAGGGGTCCCTTTTTCTTTTCATGGCCATGCAGGGTGAGGCCAAGTTCTGATTCCAATCTGTTTGGATGCAGAGGCAGGGTTCTTAAAGGCTCAGTGGGCTGCTTCCCAGCAGCACCTGTGGCTGTTTAGACAGGTGTCCGCCAACAGCTCTTCCTCTCCTATCCCCTGGGGGGGCGCATCTTTGCGTCATAACCGAACCCCGCTGGACAGCGATAGGCCCCACCAAATAGCATCTTCCCCTACAGGCAACAGCTCTTCTACTTTTCACAACGTTTTCACAGGCAACGCAAATACAACTGCCAGAGAAGGTCCCATCCCGCTATGACCAGAAAATGTTCATGTTTGTAAGCCTATATATTAAGGATGTCTCTATGTCATGCCTCCCACAGCAGTCAAGCCCCCAAGGGTATCAGAGATCAGCCTGTATCCACAACCCTGTCCTTTAGGATCAGAGTTGGTTAGGGAATCCTGCCGTGCCTGGAAATCTCAAAACGCAGCGTGTGTTCCCCCAGAATATTCCCACATGGTAACAAGGCTAGGGGAGCTGAGAGGAATGGATAATGTAAACACATCCAGCTGGGGCCTCGGAGACTGCTGGGGAGGGAAGGCTGCTTCTCAGCAGAAAAGATCCAACAGGAAAAACTGAAACAAAGTCAATGAGATGATTTTAACACCCTGCTCTTCTTCTTGGGAAGGAGGAAGAGACTGTAGCCCTTCTGTGGAATGCCCTCCAGTGTGGTTAAGAAGAATAAAAACGGGTAAAAAGAGCATGAACTGCTCTGACCCCACTGACAATGTACACGTCATCACTACACCAAGAGAGGAGAAAGGATCTGAGAGCAAATGAACCAAAGTTCACATGCAGCCTGGGAATGCAGCGAGCAAGCATCACAGGGGTGCCTGAGCTCAGCACCTCCACCCCACCAGCCTCCCCGATGACTCTCTTCCTTTGCAATTGTGGAATGTGTTCCCATGTGGCAATGCGTCCTAATTCAGGTCTTGAAAATGAGCCTTCAACCCACCCTCCATCACAGGGAGCATCTCCCTGTGGCCATGTGTACTCCTGTCCGATGGTGCCGAGAAGACCTTTTTGCAGCAGGATAAATGTTTGCCACTGACAGTGCTGTGCGGTCCCCACCTGGGATGTTCTGACACAGGCTTGAGGGACTAAGTCCTACATGCACATCTGCTTTCCCCCTGTGGCCAGGTACATAATGCTGCCATGAAAAGGACTTGGATACATCAGTTTAAAATAGCTGCCAGGGAAGCAATCTGTGTGTACAAGGTACCAGACTAAGCAAGCCCGTGAACATGACAGCGAGCGGGCTAGATCCTCACCCCCCAACGCAAGGGACACCCAGGGGACACATCCGAGATGTGAAGCAGAACACGGCCAGAGCGCAACAACTGAAAAAATAGGTGTGGTTGTCACAGGAGATGAAAGAGATTGTGTAAAGTAGATATGCTGAAGAAAACAAAAAATACAGAAGGTAGAATCTTTCTGAAGTGATATAAGAAATCTACTAGAGCCAATCAGTGAGTTCCAAATCAAGAAAATTTTTTTTAAGTTTTATTTATTTATTTTGAGAGAGACAGAGATAGCACAAGCTAGGGAGGGACAGAGGGAGAGGGAGAGGGAGAGAAGCAGAGAGAGAGAGAGAGAGAGAATCCCAAGCAGGCTCTGCATTGCCAGCCCAAAGCCAGATGTGGGGCTTGAACCCACGAACCCTGAGATGATGAAGTGGGCCGAAACCAACAGTTGGATGCTCAACTGACTGAGCCACCTACATGCCCCAAGAAAATTTTTTTAAAATAGTTTTCATCCCTAAATGCAAATGCTATGGCTTCCCCCCAACCCCCCAAAAAAGCATATTAGAGATTTCGCTTTGTATCACTACTGCTTAATTTTTGGAAGTCTGGCCAAGGGCACTTTCATGAAGTATCCTTTTTGATATTGGTAAATGTGAACAAATAGTGAGGTTCTGGACTGAAATTCTAATGAGAAAGCAGTAGAGATTCTATTCAAAGTATTTTTCAACAGCATCAAAGTTTGCAACATCAGCCACAGGTTTAAGCAGTGAGCTAAAGCTTTCAACTAACAGCGTACTTAACTACATAAATACATCTTAAGCCATTCTCACTTCAAGACAGACAGCAATCCATGCTCTTTGATATAACAACTTTTTTCCCGAGTATAGGAAGATTTACCGATGTGAAAAATTGACCAATGGCGAGTTTCTAAAAGCCAAAACTTATAGCCTTAAAATTTCATAGCTAAATCCACACAAAGTTTTCAGTCAAAAGCTTTGCTTGGGTATATGCCTAGAAGTACAAGATGTGCCTTTGAAAAGCATGAGGTGACTATTATAAACCCCATGGCCATCATTCTATGTCACATTATATGCATGCAGCCTCAATAAACATTCAGCCTAATTATTATTTTTCAATATTTTAAATAACACATAATCTTAAGAATAAATCCAATACTAAGACACAATTTCCTTTAGCCACCTAGCAAAAAGTTCAGCACTGTAAGAATTAGTACCCATGTGTTTTTTTAAACACTCATGACAGTAGACTCTATTCTCAGAAAACCATGATCCAAGGTCAAAACCATGGTAAGTGTCTTTCACTTCCTCCCCAAAATTCAGTATGTTTGTGTCAAAACTAATATACAACTATTACATAGAATTTCCTTGGAAGCTTCCAGAAAGAAAGAAGACTACCTCAGTGACAATACAATAAAAACTACATAACCAAATCTCAGTAGTCAGATGACTTGGAAACAACTCCTTCTTAACACCTATTGAGTAAAACTACTATGGATAGGGTACCTGGGAGGCTCAGTCGGCTGAGCATCCAACTCTTGGTTTCAGCTAGGGTCATGATCCCACAGTTCCATGAGTTCTAGACCCACATCTGGCTCTGCGCTGGCAGCACAGAACCTGCTTGGGATTCTCTCTCTCCCTCTCTGTCTGTCCCTTCCCTGCTCACGCTGTCTCTGTCTCTCTCAAAACAAATAAAGAAACATAAAAAAATTAAAAATAAAAACCACTATGGCTAAATGCATTATTGGGCCAATATGCTCCAAATACTCAAGAAAGCAAAGGACAAATTAGTCCTGTAGATACCGACTGTTAAAACCTGTCTACAATAGTTCAGTTCAATGTTTATGATGTCTGAATCCTAACATGTTTTACAGATTCAAAAAGCAAAGTCCAAAAACTCACCCATCAACAACACATCATTCAAAAAGAGAGACTGGCATCAAACAGACTCAACTAATAATTATTTGACATGAAACAGAAGAGAAGACACAAGCTCCCTGAGAAAAAGTCAATCCAATCAGTGTACCAAGAATACTTTGAGAGATGTTACTTGTCATATTTACGCACAAAAATTCTCCATTCCTTCAGACCACTGTTCTCCAAGCACTGTGATGTACTAAGCAAAACTCTTGCCAGAGACAAATCCAGGGCAGGAAAGAAAAAGTGCTTTTGATTTACATATCCTGTAGCCCTA
Organism: Prionailurus viverrinus; assembly: GCF_022837055.1. Lineage (NCBI taxonomy): Eukaryota > Metazoa > Chordata > Mammalia > Carnivora > Felidae > Prionailurus > Prionailurus viverrinus. Next base: position 93,571,967 of record NC_062561.1, on the reverse strand, counting down.
CGATGAATGCCCACAGAAATGCTGTCAATTATGTCTTTTACACGTATGTCTTTGGCTGTTTACTACCCCTATCCTTTCAGTAGGGATTTAACACCAGAATTTTCCATTATCCAAATTATTCCCTTTGCTTACTTTTCAAAGCACCTCATTTAACTCTTTTAAGTCACCAGGGTCCTCATTAGTGATGAGGAGATGCCATCAGCTATGACCTGGATACACTTAGCTCACAAAGAGCCTTACTTCCAGCATGAAGCCACATGTATGGCAGGTTTTGGGGGCAGGGAGGGGTGGGGATGGCTATTTTGGTAAAAACTGTTGGCCATAAGATTACAGTACTTTCACACTCGTTTACAGACCTGAAACCTAACAGCAAAAATGAGCACTTACCTTCTCAGGTAGCCAACATGCCCAAAGGGAGAATGTGAAGTATCTCGGTTCAAAAAAAAAAAAAAAATACTGGCTGTCCTCAGTAGATATCAAAGCTTTTATTAAAAAAAAAAAAAAAAAACAGACACACACACTCTAGACTGTTAAACTAATGAACACTGTCCAAATGCCCACCTTTTTTTTTCTGCTCCCACTTATAAGACTTGCGAAAGAAAGAAAAAGAGAGAAAGAAAGAGAGAGAGAGAGAGAAAGAAAGAAAGAAACAAAGAAACAAAGAAACAAAGAAAAATTCATCACTGTTTCCCAAAGCCCAGAGAAGCTGGGCTTCCAATTCCTTCATAGATATATACATACATACACACACACGTGTGTGTGTGTGTGTGTGTGTGTGTGTGTGTGTGTGTGTGTATATATATATATATTTTATATTAACTAAGTGCCATAATGTATATATAAACTCACGTAATCTTCATAACCGCCCGATGAGAGACATACTCTGTATTTCTCTTTTTACAGACAGGGAAACTCAAGTACAGAGAGAGTAAGTAACTTGTCCAAGGTCACACAGCTAATTAGTGGCAGAGCTGGGTATGAGCCCAGACAGAATGGCTCCAGAGGCAATACACAAAGCCACGAGGCATGCTGCAGGAAAACAGTAAACAACCCAAAGGAGAGTCTGATTGCTCCGCTCAGCAGGAAAGTTTGCAGAGAAAAATTTCAGAAATTAGGATTTCTATAGCTTCCTACAATAAAAAAGACTGGGAACATTTGGGGACAAAGTTATCTTCCAATGCCGGCTCGCACACTATTTCTATATCAACTTTAATTGTTACACAGGGATACCCTTTTACAAACCTGGTTAGCTGATATTTAGAAGCCAAGACCATGGGCAAATAGGAAGACACAGCCAACTACAGAGAAGCAAATTTCCAGACTCACGAAGTAGCACAGTACTGAAGATACTAACCGCTAAATGTGACAGAGACACTCCAGAAAACAACTTCATTGGTTACTTAACACAGTGGTTTGTAAGCGCTTCAAAAATGAAAGGAAGGATATAAATTTGGGGGAGGACAATCTGAAAAACTGTCAATTGTCTTAAATGATATCCTTGACCTCAAGAACTTGTCTCTTGGCAATTTTTCCCCAAGAAATCATCAGGGATGCTCACCATTATAAAAATGATTTCAGGGGTGCCCAGCTGGCGTAGTCGACTCTTGATCTCAGGGTTGTGAGTTCGAGCCCCATGTTGGGTTTAGAGAGGACTTAAAAATAAAACCTTTAAAAAAATGATCTTAAATAGGTTCTTTCTATTTTTTCAGTATCCAAAATAAGGAAAAGGATTAAACTGATTACAGCCATATGATGGGGGAAAAAATTGGATCTATTAAGAATGTTTAATGGCATGGGGAAATCAATAGAAAATTACATGAAAAGAAATCCAAGTTTCTTTATACAGATACAAAGCAAATACCGTATCCATCCACTTTGCATAAATACATTATAACACAAATAATCATTATCTCTAGGTGGTGGGACTACACAAACATTGTTTCTTATGGCTTCTGTTTTGCCAATTTTCTAATACAAAGAGTTATTAATTTTATAATCTGGAAAGGAAAAAGAAACTTTTAAGAGGAAAGGCATTTGGTCATGAAGCCTACATTATTACAAAGTTTAAAATAGTAAGTGCGTCAACTTAACTGTCACTAGACTTGGAGATCATGAGACTGCAGTTCCCAAGGAATACGTGGATTCAGTGAGGGATCTGCTAGCCCTGGTGACATTCTTGTAGAGAAATGTGGGCTGGCTGATAGTCAGGGTTCACAGAGTTGCTATTACTTTTAAGGCTGTACCAAATATCACGAATGAGCAGATGTCTAACAACACAAAAGGTCCTATGTCCGAGCTCTGGCTGTGGCTGATGAACTCATGCCTTGAGCCCGGGTTCCCAGGGTACATTTTTCAAACTCCCAGTTAGCGAGAAGCCCCGAGGAAGAGTTAAATGTGTCAACGGCAGGTGTGCAAATCGGGGGCGGGTGTGGGGGGAGAACCACTAATATTGACCATGTTTCTGGAACAGAATTGAGCACACATTTGGGTCTCACCAACAGAGCAACTCTATAGCCAGCATTTTCTGAACCTAAATAAGTAAACACTGGAATTATGATTCACATGATTCTGACAGGCTGAAACACAGGTCTGAAACCAAGATGCTACAGAAGAGTGTCAATAAATATAGAGCCATACATTCAGTTCAAGAACAATTTTACAAGTGTTACTTGGCAAGGTTTGTGTGAGCAATGGCCATTTTAGACCAACAACAGTCGGTACCATGTGGCATCTTTGATAAAGGATGTTAACAATCCCATCTGAAAGTGCTGAGTACATTTCTAACTTTCTTATTTGGAAAGGGAATTCAGCAACAGAGGGCAAGTACAGAAGAATATGATCAGGGACATTGTAAGTCTGATCAGGAACATTCAAAGAAACTGGGACTATTTAATGAGGAGGGCATTTAAGGGGAACTAACCAATGTTTGCTCTGTGATTCTACGAAGGTGGGGGGGGGCATCCATTTATTCTGCTAAACTGGAAACTGCAGTCTGTCGTCTTTTGTCTCTACCACTCCGCTGAAACTGAGCGTCAAGGTCAGCAATGACCTTCAAATTTGCCACATCCAAAAGGTACTTCTCTACCCCACTGTAACAGACTCCACAGCATCCGATACATAGCACCGCGCCCCTCCTTACAAGACTGCCATCTGCTCGTCTGGGACACTTCACCTCACCTCTTTTTTTCTCTTCCTCCTTCACACAACCTATAGATGTCAGATGCTGATCAACTCTTGACTTCCTCATCTTTATTCTTGCTCAATGCCTTCACCAATCCCCGTGACTTTAAAAAGTCTCTACACTGGGGTGTCAAGGGGGCTCAGTCAGTTGAGCGTCTGACTCTGGATTTCGGCTCAGGTCATTACCTCAGGTTTTGGGATCGAGCCCCGTGTTGGGCTCCATGCTCTCAGCGTAGAATTCTCTCTCTCCCTGTCTCTCTGTCCCTTTCCCCAGCTCACGCTCTTTCTCTCCCTCTTTCTCTAAAAAAAAAGTCTCTACGCTGACCACACCCATTTAAAGTTCCACTACAGACTTTTCCTCAGAACCCTGTATAATCAGAAGCATTTCAAATGTTCTCTGCTAATACAAACTCCTGCCTCCGCATCTTTACCCTTCAATGTGTGTCTTCCCCAGGGCACCTGGGTGGCTCAGTCGGTTAAGCGTCCAACCTCGGCCCAGGTCACGATCTCGTGGTTTGTGAGTTCGAGCTCTGCACAGGGCTCTGTGCTGATGGCTCAGAGCCTGGAGCCTGCTTCAGATTCTGTGCCTCCCTCTCTCTACCCCTCCCCTGCTCGACTCTATCTCTCTCTCAAAAATAAATAAGTATTTAAGAAAAATTTTTTTTAAATGTGTGTCTTCCCCTCCTAGCACCATAGGCTCAGTTGCTCCGACCAGAAACCTTGGATCTGTCCCTGCGACATCCCTTGTCCTAACCTGTCACATCCAACACGGTGCTAGGAAGTCCACTCCACCTTCAACATGGGTCTCAAGTCAGACTACTCCTCAACATCTCTCACTATGACATGGCTTCCCAAGAACCTCCTGATCATCTCCAGACCAGTCTGCTCAGAACATCAGCAAAAGGTCTGTTTAAACATGTTGGGTCATGACTCTCCCGTGCTTTAAATGTTCTGTTGTTTTTTTTTTTTTCTCCTTAAAGCTTAGTCTGCCACCTCCTCTTCAAATATTTTTAAGTTTATTTATTTATTTATGTGCATGAGCGGGGAAGGGACAGAGAGAGGGAGAGAATCTCAAGCGGGCTCTGCACTGTCAGTGCAGAGCCCCACATGGGGTTCAAACTCACAAACCGTGAGATCATGAACTGAGCTGAGGTCTAGGGTCAGATGCGTAACCGACTGAGCCACCCAGGTGCCCCAACTCTTTAATGACTTCGAGGCCATGCACTTTGCAAAAAAAAGGAAAGAAAAAAGAATCTCCAAATCATTATCAAGGCCTCAAGACCTTTCAATATCACAATCCTACATCCCTGTCACTCCACACCCAGTACCATTCTCCACCCTCTTGGGCCACACTGGTTTGCTCTCATTTTTAAGTGCAGGAAACTCCTTCTGGTCACGAGGCCTTAGCACAAACTGTTCCCACACACTCTGCCAACTGCTGACGACTTCTTTTCTTTCATGCCTCAGTTTCAAAGTCAAATCCTTAGAGAATGCTCCCCTGATTACCCTGTCTGCTGTGTACCACCCCCCACACCTCCTATTATGTTCTACCTCGGCCCTTTCTATCCCTTTCCTGGCACTGATCATGACTTCCAAGGATTTTGTTTCTTAATATTTCCCTCTTTCCCGAACACTGTGTCCTTGGAATGTCCTTATTCTCTATCCTATGTGCAAGGCTCAAAAACTTTTACAATGTGAAGCAAGAAAGGAATAAAACCAGACTTGACCTCGATGTAAAGAAAATCTTCCTAAAACTAACAGCCATCTGGAACAGCCAGCCTTGTGGGCACAAACTGCGATTCACAGGAAAAGGGTTCAAGCAGAAAGGTGGGTGACCACTTTCATCTATGATGACAGAAAGGGATTTCCCATGCAAGGTGGGATACTGGGCCAGATAATCCCTTCCATGTAGATTCTGGTTTTACAAACAGAATTTGTAAGGAGTTTCAGGTTAAAAATACACTCCCAAAGTAGCAGACAGCCTATTATTTTTTCTGGAGCAGAAATTTTTCCTAAAGTGGCCCCGCAAAACCACTTGATATCCTGCCCAGCAGTGACTTCCTGAAGTGAAATCAGTGCGGGCTCCCTCTGCGCAGCCTGCCAGATGTGGTTGGGGACGAGGACAACCCACGGTGCCCTTCTTTCCAAGCTCTACAAACACGTGGCCCAGAAACAAGCTGGCAGATCAAGGAAACCCTCTTGCGGTAAACCTAAAGCTGCACTCTCCATTCATTTGTGACGCTGCTCTGTACACACCAGGATCGCTTTATTTAGCGTCACACCCATTAATAATGCAGCGATCTTTACAGAGGCAGGCAGAGAAAATTAGTCCTGGGTGATTTCGTTACTACAGCGTATACGCGAAGTCAAAGGGTCGGAGAGTCCCATTACAACTGATGTAGAAGCTACTGGCAATGCAGGTATCAGCCACGGAGCTGTCCGCCACAGGACAAAGCAATTCAGGCGAGTTCCCCACCTCTCTATCTTCTGGAGTCCTACCGCAATCCTCATCTACCTCGTTGACAAGAGCAGAGACCTCAGGACCCACGCACAAGCCCTCCTTCTTCTACTTTTTCAGCTTCCTTCATCTCTAAATGTTTTAAGTAAAAACATTAAAACGTGTGACAAATAGTCAGTTGCCCCTGGTGGCAGCATCTTTACCCGTGATTATTTGTCAGCAGATCAGATAAGGTACCACCAGATATCACACAATGTTGCAAATAAGCTTTGGAGGCCATAAGCTTTGCCCTTAAATTTTTCTCCAAAAAAAAAAAAAATCTGTTCTCAGGCAAATGAACTTTTTGAACTTCAAACAGCCAAAGATATTTAAAATTCCTTTTTGTAATCTCCAGGGTTAATGACGCTGTGGAGGAATAATGTGTGGGGAAGAAGTGAATATATAAACTCTTTTGGAAGGGCTGGTGGGTAATGCCTTTCCATTTAAAACACAAATGCCCTTGGGGCACCTGGGTGGCTCAGTGGGCTAAGCTAAGCGGCCCAACCGACTCTTGAACAGAGTTTCCACTCAGCTCATGATCTCACAGTTTCGTGAGTTGAAGCCCCGCATTGGGATCTGCACTGACAGTGTGGAGCCTGCTTAGGATTCGCCCTCTCCCTCTGTCCCTCCCCCGTCTCATGCTGTCCCTGTTTCTCTCAAAATAAATAAACTTAAAAAAAATTTACAACACAAACTCCCTTTGATTCAGCAATCGGACTCCTGGATATTTACCATATGCATATACTCTAATTAGTAGATTAAAGTCAGTATGCAAAAGAACATTCATTTGTGGTATTGCTTATAATAGCAAGAACCTAGAAAACTCAAAATGCCTATTAGTGAACCACGGTACAGACATAAAATGGGATAATATTCCGGTGCTAAGAGAGAACGAGACAGGCCTCTATGTGTTGATGAGGAAAAACCTCCAAGAGATATTAAGGAATAAAAGCAAGGGTTGTCTGTACCTCAACACATCTAAAGAGTCATTTGTGAGAATTCTGGAAGAGTATATGAGAAACTTAAAAGTGGTCACCCCTCAAGAATAGGTCTGAGAGTATATGAAATGTGACTATCCCATTTATTTTAAATTCTCCTGTACTGTTTTATTACTACATGTATTATTATTTTATGAGTAAGACTGGTAACTCTGTGCCATATTTTCTGCATGGTCTGGAAGCATCTACCTTCTCTTTGTAGGAGGGGGTAAGGGAGCATTCTCCCCAGGCTCCCCAAGGCAAGGCAGAGTCTGCTAAATGGGTGTTTGGCCACGCCTCTCCAGCCACAGCCTTCAGACATGATCAAGGCTCCTGCCCTCACTCACTCCTTCCTCCTTTGGGTGGCCTAGATGCATAAGTAGAAAGAATGTTTAATTTCTGTTCTTCCAGTTTTAGGTCTAAGTCATCCATCACTGAAAAGTGAACTTGAAAGAGAAAGAGTTAGTTATCCCACTGCAAAAGATACCAAAAGAACTATGAGTGTTTCCTCTAATGCTACTTATGTAATTATACTGTTACTGAGACAAGAATCAAACAAAAATGTTTTCAACTTTCAAGTATGTACCTGCAGTGCTTCCAAATTCCATGAGACCCAGAAAGATGGAGGTCCACGGAGCTTTCTTTCCCAATTTAGAATCTTGTGTTTGTCTCTCTCAAAAATACTAAGCAACTATTTCATCTAAAATTGCTTCCACACAAGAAATTCAAGGATACTGAAGTTGCAAAGATGAAGTGGAATCTACATTCCAATTTTCCGATGTTGAAGATCTTAAAGGGTATTTGAACTTGACTGGGTACTTATTCCATCAAAGACATGCCCCCAATCCCATGGAGAAGGAGAGGAGGCAAAAAGGAAAGTCACAAGACATCATACCTCTGTTCTTCCTATTATATGACCTGAGACTTAAGAAGGGTAACCTTTCCGAATCATATAAAAGCAGTCCCTACAGTGTTTTTCCTTTTTCAGAAGACTGTGGGGGCTCCTGGGTAGCTCAGTTGGTTAAGCATCCGACTCTTGATTTTAGCTCAGGTCATGATCTCATGGTCATGAGATCGACCCCCACATTGGACTCTGTGCTGACAGCACAGAGCCCCATCTCAAAATAAATAAATTCACATTGGAAAAAAAAAAGAAGACTGTGATACATACACATTTACTGAAGTTTGTTTATTTATTCATCATTCATTCTCGGGGTCAGGGTTTATTTTTTTTTGTTGCTGCTTTGGCTTTACCAATGGATATATAGAAAGTAAAGCCAAATGTCTACTGGAAAAAAAAAAGTCTAATATCTACTCAGCTGCAAAACTGCTCCCACTAAATCTGATTTTATGGAAGCATTCTGACACACACATACATACACACAGTGATTTCATTTTTGGTTGGGGAGGGGTATTCAAGTAATTAGTGGCAAGGACAAACTAAGGCCGGGTGCACTGAGCTGTCTGTGGTACTGAAAACGACACCATAGCTGCAATGCACTGAGCTCTGTTCTTTCAAAGCCTCCTCATCACACTATTTTAATTCAGGCACTTCCGACCATGACTCACCTGAACCATCTTATTTTGCCAGAGTGTGTATAAACATTTTATAAAAGGTCACACTGACTTACTTTCCAAGGTTCTCCATGGAAATGTCAGGGCCTCCCCAAGCTTCGTTAAGCAATTCCAGTGGACAGAGAGCCAGAACTCTGGCTACCACGCTTTGCCTGAATGCAGTGAGAAATCATACCATGTACCAGAAACCCACACTAGCTAGCTCTCACCATCCAATCATCATGCTGGTATGCTAAATGGGAAAAGGAAAAACCTGTCTTTTAAGACCACATGCTACATCCAAAGACATGCTCTGATCAGCAACATAACCCCTGTGCTGAATTCTTTCACTCAGAGCAACTCAGTATGTTTGGAACTGTTAACAGTAAACTGAAAAACTCCTACTTGCTTAAAACTTATGAAAGAAATACACCTATAGCAGTGACATCAATAGGTAGAAAGAAAGAAAGAAAGAAAGAAAGAAAGAAAGAAAGAAAGAAAGAACAATTCTTCATTTTCCATACATATATGCACAAACCTGTGCTCTTACTTAGTTCCACTGGGCTTCAGGGTGAACTACTTTGGTGATACCACTAACTCTATTATCTCAATAAATTAGTACGTGTTTTTCTGGCTCTTGACTTCCAGCTCAGGGTCCTCAAGTGTATTTAGTCTATTTAGTCCTTTCCCCAATTTATACATTTTAAAAAGCAACTCAGATAAGAATTTGCAGCTTCAGCATGAGGAAGAAACGCCCTCAGATAAAATGCTGAGTGTAAAAGTGACACCCAAAACAACCAAATGATATTACCCGAGCATCTATCTTTAAATTCAGTGTGGCTGCTTTAACAGAAACTATATATCATATAAAATAAACCCAATTTAAAAAATCTAACATCCTGTGATATTTACATCGCCTTAACAGTAGAGAAGTTCACTGTGCTTACAAGTTTTAGAGGAACAACTCATGTCCTCAATTTTGTCACCCATGCCATACATCTTCTAATCAATAGATCTGTGCATTTATGAAACGGAAATAGTCCTCAAAGTGAGCCAGTGAATGGAATTCCAAGCGTGAAAAATCTTTAAAAATATGATTCCTTGTATTTTTATTAGTTTCTAGAAGGCTCAAGAGTGCTAATATGGTATCAAAAGAAATTGTTAACAACACATAATTAACATGTGGCCACTCCTCGCAAAGTCCTCTAAGTTATTTACAAAAGCCTCCCAATGATTCTGAAAAAGTCAGTGTTTTCAGGCAGAAGACACTTTGCTCTTGATATCATCCAATGTCTCCCTAGAGAATGCTCATGTAGCTGTGTGCTTTTCAGAAGGAAAGCCCAATGTTGAGAAAGCCAATGCTTACTAAACACACCAGCAAGCTCTCTTTCCAGGACGAATGAAATAAAACCATTCTAGTCCCCAAGTTTTGTTTTCAGTTACTTGATTTTTTAAAAAATACCTGAGAAGATTTTAATACATTGAACCTATCCATATTCCAAACTTTTAGATTTAGAGAGAAAACATGGACAAAGAAGCTATCTGGACTAGACGCTGGAGGTCTGGTCACACTCTGCCCTGTGTTGCTGGGCAATCTGGCAATCTACTCACCCCTTACGATTTCAGATTCCTCATCAGTAAACTGAGTCAAAGGACCATTCAGTCCTATTTTGTTCCTCCCATCTCCAAGTGTCTATTCTTAAAGTCAAAACAAGAAGCTATGCTCATTATGTGTCAAGTCATATTTTAGTATCGCTAAAAAATGTTCTCGAAAGAGGGGCGCCTGGGTGTCTCTGTCTGTGAAGCGTCTGACTTCTCGATTTCAGCTCAGGTCGTGATCTCACTTTTCTTCAAAAAGAAAAATGTCCGAAAGAATCTCAGAAGCCCCCGATCACAAGCACTGAATTAAAACGACCCTCTGCATATTATTAAAGTGTTCCAATGTGCGTTCGCCTTGTTCGGCCAGTACAGTTTTATGACTTACCTTTGAATATTCTCACTCTTGATTCACTAACTTTATCCCTTCAAAGTGGCACTGTCCCAAGTTTCTGCAAATGTTAAAGTAGGATGAAGGAATTCTCTAGGCCCCTTTAGGGCCAGGGGTGTCTTTATTTTGTTTGCATGATACTTAAAATTGGTTTCTTCCATGTTTGGTATGTGCTTGCTAATTACTAACCTAAAACTGATTTAACTTATAATTAATGCTCAATCATTCAAATGGCAAGTTCCATATGATGTTTTAAATTTAAAGGCAACTACAAAGGAAAGTATCCTAAATGTGAGGGTTTAATAGTTCCAAAAAATACTCAACAACTGCTCCCCCCACAAAAAAAAAAAAAAAAAAAATCAGAAAATACGTATCAGTGTAAATTCCAAACTGGAAAATCCTGCTTAATTTTTGAAAACTCTAGTTGTTTTACTTCACAAACTTTCCTATTCCTCTGACAGAAGGCTACAGCCAAGTAAACAACTCAAAGATGACCCACGAATTTTATACGAGGATTGTGAAATTGTTAGTAATGGCCAAATCTAACAATAGAGTTCCTGGCTGCATTTAAACAGAACATTTCCTAACAAGGCTGCTCACAAGGGCAGTGGCCTTTGCCCTTAAATGATATTTAAAAAAAAAAGAAGGCAATGTAATGATTGTAGCTAAAAATCGACCCAACTACCACGTATACAGAATTTGTATGCTAACCTTAGAACAGATTTTTTTTCTTCTTTAATGTTTGGGGATATGGAAAGAGTTCGAGTTTTTCTCATGTCTTATTTACATATATTAGCTAGGAATAACATGTGCTTATTTTCTTCTAAGAAACATTTCTTCTCTAATGTCTATGTTATAAAAAATACTGTACAGAGATGGACCCTGTCTTCTGTAATGACGCACCCACTGGGAGTGGGTGTCCCAATCAAGAATACACATTTATTTACCCTACCGATTAAGGCTAGCACCTAACTGGCCTTAAGGAAAGCAAATGCAGTGACTGATTTAGAGAACTGTATCTACCTGAAGAATAGAGGGGGAAATCTTAAAGGTTTAAAGGGTAGAACCCAGAAGCGACTGCATGTTAACATGCTGTGTTGTTTTGTTTTGAACTTCTTGAAAGAACAGGTCAGGTGCTAACGCAAGACTACAGCGTGTGTCTTCTGTAACCTCAAGCAAGGACACAAGGGCTTGGAAAAAGCTGCCCTGCTTGTCCAAGCAGGCGGCAGCGCTCTGGGTCATTCATAAATAGCAGAGCCCAAGTTACCTGTATTTCCCTGGCGTGGTACACGATGATCAGCCCGAGCAGGATGATTGTGGAGAGACTGATAAGGCATTTCAGAGCTAAGGAATACAGTGACGCCTGCAACACAGTCAGACAGAAGCACTTTTAAGAAACAAGTACTTTTGACCACCTTCCGGGGGTGGGGGTCAGTCAGTCCCCAGCAACTGGAATCGAACTCCCAGGAGGAGGATGGGGATGAGGGGAGTACCTGTCTTGGCTCTGTGATCTGTCAGATCACTTGGCCTCAAAGGGAAGGGAGAGGAGAACAGGGCAGGCGGATGGCCAGGCAGCGCATCCGCGCCATCACAGACTCAAGCGCAGATCCCGGCTCTGGAAACCGAGAGCGAGTTATTGCTGAGTTTAAGCGCTTTGGGTTGAAAGGGGCCTCTGAAATCCCAAGCACACATAAAAGAATAGAGCAGGCTTTCCCCCACTGACTCCTGGAGCTACTTATTTAATGTGCCCAAATAAGCTGGGCACTCGCTGCCTCTAGAACTTTGGCTGCGCACAGAAAGGCTTCCTCTCCTAGAGTTGCCTGGAGGATCAGGGGTGCGTCCGAGCCGTGCTCACCGTCCCGGCTGGCACCTCCGACCGTCCAGAGGAGGCTCGGACCCGCCGGCAGAGAGTTCCCACCAGTGCTTACCCCAACCACCCAGCGTCCGGCCCGCGGCCCCAGAAGGCTGGGGCGGGGGAGAAAGGGGGGGGGGGGAGTGGATTCCAGCGCCTACCTTGTCGTAGGCGCCCCACGACAGCTCGGTCTCGATGACCATGACCACGATGCCGAACATGCCGAAGATGAGCGCGTAGTCGCTGAGCCGCTTGCGCTTCTCGAACAGGGCGCGCCGGTGGCCCAGCTTGTAGCCGATATTCTGGTTCTTCTTTTTGCTGGATTTGGTGCCACTGCTGCTGCCATGCCCGCTGCCGCCGCCGCCACCGCCGCCTCCAGCGCTGCCGCTGCCACCGGCTCCGTAGAGCGCCAGGTTATTGGAGTTGTTGTGCTCCGGCTTAGACACCACGATCTCCGGGGCTGAGGACGAAGCGGCGGCGGCGGCGGCTGCAGACGGGGAGGACGCGCAGCCACCTCCTCCGACGGGCGCGGGGGGCTGTAAGGGCTGCGCCTCCGAGTCCATTTCGTGCAGGTTCCGGCGGGACGCGCTCAAGTTGCTGAGCGGCCGCATGACGCCCCCGTTGTACCTGCAGCTGCTCATGGCTATTTCGGTGAAGGGGTTGCTCTCGCGGCGCGCCTGGGGCTGGTGGTGCTGGTGGTGCGCCGGGTGCGGGTGGTGGTGGTGGTGCGAGAGCGGGGGCCCGGAGCCCAGGCTGCCGAGGCTGCCCGTGGGGCTGGCGGCGGGCTGCAGGCTGTGGCACTGGTGGTACTGGGAGGTGGACGCCGGCTGCTGCGTGTACTGCTGCCGGAGCGCACTGGCATGGCTGGACGGCGTCAGCTCGCTCACATTGAGCTGGCTGCCCCGGCGCGACGAGCAGCAGCAGCAGCACGACGAGCCCGACAGCGGCGAGGAGGTGCGGGTCCGGAAGGCGCCGCCGGGCGAGGAGGTGCGGAGCAGCAGGGACAGGTTATCCCCCGCCCCCGCCCCCGCCGCCGGGGCACCGGAGGAGGCGCAGCTGTTGCACCGGAGGCATGGGCTGCTGCCGCCGCTGCCCGGCTGCTGGTGCGCGAGGTGCGGGTGGTGCTGAGGGTGCGGGAGGGACGCGAAGGGCGGGCACGGCTTGTCCTGGCTCTGTTGCTGCTGCTGGCAATGCAGGTGTGAGGAGCGCGGCGGCGGCGGCTGCTCTGAGAAGAAGCCGCGCTGGAACTGCAATGGGGTTTCCATGTCAGGGCTGTTAAAGCTGCAGGGAGACCAGGCGGTGGTGCACCCTGCGCAATGCGTTATGGTCGGGAGCGGGGACTCCTGCTGCTGGTGCGAGGAAGGGCCCATGCCGGCTCCGGTAGAATCCAGGCGGAGAGTCCGATTGGTCGGGCGCACCAAAACAATGGGCATGACATCACCTGCGGGGACCGAGACTGAGTTTGCGGCGCGCGCGGCTTAGGGGAGCGCGTGTGTGAAAGAGAGATGGGGAGGAGGGAATCTGCAGGATGAGAACCCTGGGGTGCGCAGGCCAGGGCAGAGTGGGGGTGGGGGGGCACCTGCCGTTTGGGAGCGCCTGGGAACAGCACCCGGCTGGGGAGCCCCAGGCAGTGCGGCCGGGCTGCAGGGAAAAGAGAGAAGAAAGGGGCGTCCCTGCCTCCCTCCTTCCTTCCCTCCCTCGCCGCCGCTCCCCCCACCCCCCCAGCTGATGCCGGACGCGCAGTCTAGATCACCTGCGCCGGGCACTGCAGCACGTTGGGCCACCCCAGCAGTGGGTCAGGCGCGGGGACAGTGCGGAACCCCTGCCACTCGTCCGCCCGCGTGCACGCCTCGCTGGGCTGCAGAACAGCAGCCCCCTCGCCTCACGCCCACCTCTCCCCAGTCGTCCCGCGGAGAGTGGGCAGCGGGCTGCCCGCCAAATAACTGCGGGGGCACCCGCTTAGGAGAGAAAAAGTTTGGCGACTGGCTACGCCAGTGCAGCAGGGCTTAGGGAGAACCCTGGAGCCTGAGCCCAGGTTTGGCCGCTGCGAGTTCCGAGCGAGCCCCGCGCCGCGATCATTCCCCCGCCGCTCGGCTCCGGGGCCGGGGAGTCGGGATTGGCTGAGCGGCGCTCTGGCCCGAGTGCGCTGCGGCGCTGGGAGGGTTAACCGCCTTGGCACTCGGGGCCGGGGGAGGATGGGGGCGGGGCCGGAGGAGGGGATCCCCACCGTCCGCGGGAGGAGCCCGCTCGGGCTTCCCGGGTCCCCCTGGCGGGGGCGGAGGGCTTTCCCAGCTACCGCCCGCTCACATTTGCGCCTTCCGCGGAACATGAGGGGCTGGCGCCCCCGGCCGCCGGGTCCCCGGGCTCTGGCGCTCTGGCCCTCTGGCTTCCCCAATGGGTAGGTCCGTTGGCTTCTGCGGCGGTGGAGAGGCGGCTTGCTCGAGGGTACGGGGGCTGCTCAGCGGCCGCCGGCCGCCAGCGCCTCTTCTGTTCCTCTTCCTCCTCCCCACCTGCAAAGCACAGACAAAGCAAAGGCGGGTGTCACTGATGCGCACACACCGAGCATCTCCTTGGCGGAACCCTGACTGCGGCGGTGGGTGGGAGAGGGGCCTGGAGCGGGCTGATTCGCACCGGTAGTTACAGCCTGGCTGGGAAATTATTAATAACGACAACTCCGGCTGAATGTCCACTCTGGGGACAGTGCTGGAGTTTGGCTGGAGTCGGGTAAAATTATTTACTTTCTAATAAATCCATGAAAATGGCATTTTGTGTCTCACCAATTTCCTGCAATGTGCTCTTCTCTTAGGGGATATACCAACACAAAGCAGTAGGGGACCCTTTTCGAGGGCTGTGACTGTTCCGTCTTAAGCCCTTCGTCTTAAGCCCTTCTAGTTCCGTTTTTCTTTGTAAATTGAAATCCCCGTCTCCCCGAGGAAGGAAATGGCAGACACTAGCCAGCTGAATATTTGTTTCCGTTTTAAATCGTAATTTTAAAGCGTGATTTTTATGATCAATATTATAATGAACTAGACCAAGAAATTGGAGTGTAAGCAGATAACCCTCATTAGGTAATTGGAATTTTCAGCTGGATCCAATTTCTTGATATTCTACTCGGCATCTGCCCTGAAGTTGCTTACCAGGTACCTTGTCCTCACAGTGTGTGTGCGCGTTTTCAATGCCATGGAGTGAATAATTCATTTTAGGATATCCTTTGGACACGGGTTAAACAATTTTAATGTTTTGTACGTGCAAGTAAACAGATCCACAAGAAGAAAAGGACAGGGTTGCTTTTAGGCCCATAGACCTCGACTTCAGACACTGAGTACTGTCACAATGGACAGTTTTCAATAGCCTTGGTCAAGCGTAGAATTTGAATAGCTAAAAAGTGGAGACAGCATTTTGTTTTTATCATCTCCCATGATTTTTGGCAATTCAATAAGACATGTTTAGAATTCTGAAAGTCATCGAATTGCTGGGGTGGCTGAGTAGATAGTGCATGAATTTCACGGTGAGCATGACCATTGCAAACAGTTCTAATGAGCTGAATTTCAAATGACAATGAAGCCTTCCAAATCAAAAGTGATTCACCTGCTGGGGTGAAACAAAATTCAACTCAAGCACAAAATCAATCATACATTCCTTTTCACTTTATAACCCATTCTATAGGCTTCTTCCAATTGCTCTGTGTAGCTGAATCTAATGCAG
Organism: Prionailurus viverrinus; assembly: GCF_022837055.1. Lineage (NCBI taxonomy): Eukaryota > Metazoa > Chordata > Mammalia > Carnivora > Felidae > Prionailurus > Prionailurus viverrinus. The sequence continues at coordinate 93,556,215 of NC_062561.1, read as the reverse complement.
GGGATGCCTGGGTGGCTCAGTCAGTTAAGCAGCAGACTCCATTTCAGCTCAGGTCATGATCTCAGGGTTGGTGAGATGGAGTGCCTCATTGGGCCCTGCACTGACAGCACAGAGCCTGCTTGGGATTCTCTCTGACCCTCCCTCATGTGCATGCTCTCTTTCAAAATAAACATTTTAAAAAAGAGAAAAGTTTGATTCTTCTTTACAGATTAAATTCTTCAAGGAAGGGTTACCACGGTAAATCACTACTTTGCTTAACCTTTCATAAATTTAGAAAAAAGAGGACATAGTTGCCTCCCCAAATATCACAATTGTTGCCAGCTGCAAATTAGGTATAAGGTTGTAAGGTACATGGTGTAAAACACCATAAGGAATGGCTGTGTTCTATGTATCACACTGATTTTCTCAAATAGCAAGTTCAAGGCTTCAAAGAGAGGTTCCATACACAAAACAACAGGGACAAAATATCATGTCGTTTGCCATGTATATCTCTATGCCTTGGTTAGAGATTAGGTGCAGTACCATGAATCATAGAGAAACAAAGAGCGTTGACTAAGATGTATGGCAATGACGTACGGAGTTCCCATCGCTCACAAAGGATGCTCAGGGGGAGGACAGAATGCATACAGTAAGAAAGAAATGGAGATCTGACCCACAGTGTAAGGAATTGCCAGAATACCAAAACTCAGATTGATAGTGCTTCCACCCAGCTGGTTTTTTGTTTTTTTTTTTTTTTTTTTAAAGCTCATGAACTCATAACATGGAACTCGCCATGACTGGGGAGAGAGAAGTCAATCAGAGGTATATCCTCTTTCTGTTTTAAGGAATCACCTGCTCACACACCCCCAAAAAAAGTCACCTTGCTAATAAATGACTGTGTGTGGAGAGTACAACAATCCTCTCTCAGTCCGATGATGAAAAACCTCAAGATGCCCCCAACAGCCTCTTGTTTCATTTTTTTTGCCGGTGTCCTCATAACCTGCTGGTTTGGGGCATCTTACTCTATTGGTTTGTGACACATTTAAGAAGTTCCTGTTTCCATCATTGTTCTCTTCTTTATAAAATTAACAAATGAGTCTTAAATATAGATGTAAACCTTTAAAAACTGTCTATCATAATTTTGCCTTTTTTTCCTATAAAGGATTATAGAGAAACATGAAACAAAGTCAAACAGAGCAACAAAGACAATGTCCTTCCACAGGGATGGTGCTGTGCATGTAATAGATGCTCATTTATATTTCTAAGACCCAGGAGGGAAAGAGAGGGAAGCGATGAAGAAAGTTGGAAATAAAGGTCGCAAAACAAGCCCCATAACCCCTGAAGGATAAGCTTTTGGAAAATTACATTTGCTTCTCTTTCTGCCATGAAGATATAGAAGTGCTGGAATTTCTCTAGTTTAACACCAGAGGTCATACTCATCCACAAAATGCATTTCAAATCTAACCAATTAGATGCCTTCCTTGATTTCCAGTACCATTTTTTGAAAAATTACCTGTTTTTTTGGAATAGACTAGAACTGTGTTCCCGTATTTGTGAACATGCTTGTTCCCATATTTGTGAACATGTTCCCAAGCTTGTGAACATGCACAGACACATAACACCCCCCACACCCGCCCACACACACTTACTAGGTGTCTTAGAAGAAGAGTTTTCCCAGACCACATTGCGGGGGGGGGGGGGGGGGCTTGGAAAAAGTGGCAGGTTTGCATATGCCATTGCTGATAATTCTCTTTTTCACAGGAATTATTTGTGCCCTCCCCCTTCATTGTGCCTTCAAAAGCAAGACTCCCTGAATGTGGATACTTCTGATCTATTTCCAAAGGCCATCAGAGCAGTTGAGGCAGGCACCCAGGGCATCTGGTACCCACAGTCTGAGGGAAACTTTGGCCTACAAAATAAATGTTTTTCTGAGATTTTCTTTTTCCTTTGCCCACATGATAAAATCATTTGGTTGGTGCTAAACAAAGAGGTTGCAAAAAGACACAGCCTGTCTGAACTTAGTCTGCTTAGTGGTAAATCTAAGTGGGGAATCACGGTAATACCAGAGTTATTTTCTTAGCACAATAACAAGTCCACATTTGCCAAAACAGAACAATTAAGAGGCCATAAGGACAGTTATTTTTATTTTTATATTAAAAATTTTTTTTTAACATTTATTTATTTTTGAGAGAGAGAGAGACAGAGCCCAAGCCGGAGAGGGGCAGAGAGAGAGAGAGGAAGACACAGAATCCGAAGCAGGTTCCAGGCTCTGAGCTGTCAGCACAGAGCCTGATGCAGTGCTCGAACCCACAAACTGTGAGATCATGACCTGAGCCGAAGTCAATGCTTTAACCGACTGAGCCATCCAGGCACCCCAAGAGCAGTCATTTTTAAACCACAGATTATCCTACCTCCTAAGAAATAAACCACATTTGAAGAAAACATTAGAATAATCATTATAAGTATTCTTTATACTTCTGCATCATGATCAGAAAGTGTCTAGACCTGAATGAGCTTATTGGTGACAGTCTTGTTAATTTTTAGCCATAGTGCCATTATTCAGGGGCTGATTACCATGTTGGGGACTATTCATTAACTTCATTAACTTTCCAAATTTTTTCTACTATCATCTCTGTCTTGCTAATTGGCCAATCTGCCAAAGTCTCAGGAGCGCCAGCCAAAAAAAAAAAAGAAGAAGAAGAAGAACATATACTAGTTTTGCTAGAAGTGAACCCTGTTACATAATTAAATAGGTGAACACCAGGCTAAAATTATTGACTAGGATAAGTCTTTTTAAGATAGCTTGCAATTTCATAAACAAATATCCCTTGGCAGCTAGAAACACACATCCAAATCTAGAAAGTCATTAAAAACAAACCAAACAAACCCTTCAAGGGCAGCAATCCTAGTTTAAATCCAGTTTAAATCATTCTAGTTTATACACACACACACACACACACACACACACACACACACACACACACACACATATACGTATATACGTATATATACGCATATACGTATATACATATATATGTATATAAAATAAATAAATATTTATTTATTTATTTACAGAAAGAGAGAGAGAGAGAGAGAGAGAGTGAGGAAGCGCCAATGCACTGCCAGCACAGAGCCCAACGTAGGGCTCAAACCCACTAACCACAAGACCCTGACCCAAGCCAAAACCAAGAGTCAGATGCTCAACAGACTGAACCAGCCAGGTGTCCCAGCACATTCTAGTGCAGAAAGCAGTTGCTTCTATGTTATTTTACTTCTGTATCATGAGAACCCTTAGGGAAGGTAGGAAAGGGGAAAGGTTTCACTATCATTTCCATTTTATAGGCAAGGGTAATTCGGGTGATGCGGTGCCTGGGCTACCCCAAGTCACACAGCTAATGAGTAGCCGAGGAGTGTCCAGACCTCAAACACAGCCTTGTGAGTCTGTCTGCTGAGTCTGTTTCACATTCTTCTAGCATTTCGTCCACAACTGGGGATGGCCTGCTGACTCTACCTAGTTATACGGGCTTGTACTCTACTACTAGTTGTCCAGGAATGGACAGTAGTGGCTTATCACTACCATTCACCTCCTTTGGATGGCCTCATGGACATTTCCTCACTGGTGTGATTGGGATTCTGTGATTTTTGACTATTGTCCTCCTGTCGACTTCATCTGCTCAACAGGATAATTTCTGTGGATGTAACACATGTGTGGATAAAATGGCAGTGCTGTACGCAAGCAGGTCCAAGGTGCCTCATGAAAAACTGTAAAAAATATAGAGATTCTGGTCCAATCACACACAGTTTTCTGCCTAGTTTGATGGCAGGTCTACCATTCCTGACCCATAGTAGAAGCTGTAGAGCAATGAAAAGTATACCAAGCCCATTTTGCCTTTTTCTGTAATAAGGGAGGCTCAGGCTCCCTCCCTGGCTTGGAGGAACTTGTCTGTAGCCATTTGTCTTCTCACTGCTTCTTCCTTTATGCCAAAGAGTGGGGAGAGCCATGTCACCAGAAGAGTCTCAAAGAGCCTAGCAGAGAATTTGTCTAAAAGCTGTATTTTGGGGTGCCTGGGTGGCTCAGTCGTTTAAGTGCCTGACTTCTGTTCAGGTCATGATATCACGGTTCATGAGTTCGAGCCCTGCACCGGGCTGTGTGCTGACAGCTGAGAGCCTGGAGCCTGCTTCAGATTCTGTGTCATCCTCTCTCTCTGCCCCTCCCCTGCTCATGCTCTCTGTCTCTCAAAAATTAAAAATAAATAAAATAAAATTTAAAGGTTATTTTTTTTCTAGTACCTTCTCTACAGGTGCTCCTACCCAGATGAGCTTGATGCCAGATCACAAGAGACCACCAGAAACCAGATCAAACCAGACAGACCCAATATGGCGGACAATGTGGACCAAATTCACATTATTCCTTCACTACACTACATTAACAAACTAAGGTCTCCTCCTTAGGGGCACCATGAGAGGAAACCCCTGACTGAATAAGAAAGAGAAAGGGCCATGGCCTAAGTTCCTGGAAATCTCCACCCCTTTCTGGGAATCTGGCTGCCATCAAACATCCTGGCCCCCCACCAGCCCAACTTATGCCCCCTCTGCCTCTCTGTGCCCTTGGAGCATGAGCTCCCCTTCTCCCTTCTCCCATTGGGTAAATTACCTGCTTGCCTTTGATACTGTTTGCTTCTTTGACTATTTGGCCAAAGGTACTGAGTAGGGAAAGAACCTACCAGTTTGGTAACAACCAGAAAAAGGAAACCAAGCTGTGTGCCACAAGAAGAGAGAAACCAACGTGTCTCACAGTTGGGGTAAAGAGTCAGCAAAAATGGATCGAAGACATGGAAAACCATCCCTAAATACCGAGGTCAAAGCTCCCACTTGGTAATCCCAAAAATTCTACGGTTGCTTAGTGCTAAAAAAATAATGAGGCTCAGGGCACCTGGGTGGCTCAGTCAAGTATCCAACTCTTGATTTCCACTCAGGTCATGATCTCATGGCTGGGTTCTGGGATCAAGCCCCGCATCAGGCTCAGTGCTGACAGCATAATGCCCGCTTGGGATTCTCTTTCTCCCTCTCTCTCTTGCCCCTCCCTCCCTCCCTCTCTCTCTCAAAACAAATAAACATTTTAAAAAAAAACCATAATGGGGCGCCTGGGTGGCGCAGTCGGTTAAGCGTCCGACTTCAGCCAGGTCACGATCTCGCGGTCCGTGAGTTCGAGCCCTGCGTCGGGCTCTGGGCTGATGGCTCAGAGCCTGGAGCCTGTTTCCGATTCTGCGTCTCCCTCTCTCTCTGCCCCTCCCCCGTTCATGCTCTGTCTCTCTCTGTCCCAAAAATAAATAAACGTTGAAAAAAAAAATTAAAAAAAAACAAACCATAATGAGGCTACAAAAATTCTGGAAGGTTTATTTTCTCTCTGAAATCCAATGTATTTCCCCATCATTATATTCTCCTCTTTACCGGATTAGTGCATACAATGCATTAGTTCTTTTTTTCTCTTTTCCTGTTAATGCCATTCCCATGTACTCATCAAACACTCAATGTTTTCCTTTTGCTTTTCTGCCTTTTGCTAAACAGGCTCAGGAAATCTATGTATCTCCCTTTGCTGGTCTTTATACTGTTGTTTCCCTCTCTAGAGCTGTTTGTAAATGCCCATTCCCCCAAGAAATTGTCTTAGGACAAGGAGAGAGTTGGTGCCCACTCACAGGAAGGGAAAGAACAGTTGTTCTAAGTTGAATTAAGCATAACAAGGTCATTGGCAACCGAATACTGTACATGCCAAATCTTTAAGATTTGCATATTCATCAGCTAATATACCATATTTTTCTTAAAAATGAGTTGTGTTCAATGTTGCTGTTGTATTTTATGGCTGTAGATTCAGTAGCACTTTTTCTCTCCTGTTTCAATTATTAGTGTATGAAAATTATCCATATGATCCAAAATGATACACATGAAGCAATATATCAGGAAAAGCCACAACAGATATTAGTTAGACAAATACAATGACAAAACTCACTATGGGACAGTGTTTCTCTCTCACTACTTAGGAGGACTCCTTCTCAAAAACGTTTTAATTAGTGAGGTGCCTAGATGGCTCAGTCAGTTAAGCACCCAACTTTGGCTCAGGTCATGATCTCACAGTTCGTGAGTTCGAGCCCCACATCGGGCTCTCTGCTGTCAACACAGAGCCTGCTTCAGATCCTCTGTCTCCCTCTGTCTCTGCCCCTCCCCAGCTTGCACTATCTCTCTCCCTCTCTCAAAAATAAACAAACATTAAAAAAGTATTTTAATTACTTAAAACTACTGGATACTTTCATTCACCAGTCCTCTTAACAAGGGGTATTTCTAGCCTTACATGACTGAACATGTCTTAACTAGGGAAGACTTTAATGCTTTTGATTCAGAGAGTAAGACATCGTCAGGGTTGGGACACCTGGGTGGCTCAGCTGGTTAGGCATTGGACTTTGGTTCAGGTCATGATCTCACAGTCTATGGGATAGAGACCCACATCAGGCTCTGTGCCGACAGTGCAGAGCCCCCACTTGGGATTCTTTCTCTCTCCCCATCTCTCTCTCAAAATAAATAAGTAAATAAAATCTTAAAAAAAAAAAAGACTTCATCAGGGTTCCAGCAACTTTCCTCAGCTATTTCCTATCATTGACCTCCTTCATAGACACTGGCTTAATCCCCAGAATGTTTTACCTTGAGGTGGGGAAAATAGCTGTGGCAGTTCTAGACTTCATACCCACACCCCCATCATTCAGAAGAAAGCAGATCATCTTCTGTCCCCCACCTGCCAAACACATCCATTGACACATCTCCTGACACATCTGTTGACCTGGTTTGGTTCATGTACCCAGCTCTAAACCACACCTAGAGAAAGGTTAAAGAGAAGTATGATGGGAATGACTCATCAAACAGAGAATACTGATATAGAGACAGAAATTACTAAAAAAAACCAAATGGAAATTCTGGAGTTGAAAAGTGTGATAACCAAAATAAAGAATTCACTATAGAGGCTCAGGAGTACACCTGAGTGGGCAGAAACCAAAAATCACTGAATTTGAGGACATCACAAGAAAATGACAGACTGATATTATTTATGATTATAGATGCAAAAATCCTCAACAAAATATAATCAAATCGCATATGGCAACATATAAAAATTATTATATACTATGACCAAGTGGGGTTTCCCCTAAAGATAAGGTCAGTTAACAAACCAACAGTTAACAAAACAACATGTGCACTGGCTGTACATGTTGTAATGAGCACTGGGTGTTGTAGGTGTCAAATCACTGTATTGTACACTTGAAACTAATATTACGATGTATGTTAACTAACTGGAATTTAAATAAAAACTTTAAAAAGAATCAATTAGTGTAATACAACATGTCAATAGAATAAAGGGCAAAAACTACATAATCACCTTGACAGACACAGAAAAACATTTGACAAAATTCGAAACACTTTCATAATGAACACAGGCAATAAACTAGAAATAGAAGGATATTTTCTCAATGCAACAAAAGACATCAATTAAAAATTCACTGCTAATATCATATTTACTGTTGAAAGGCTAAGTGCTTCCTAAGATAAGAAATGAGACAATATCTGTTCTTTCTGCTTCTATTAATATTGTACTGGAAGTTCTGGCCAGTGCAATTAGGCAAGAAGAAGAAATAAAAGGCATCCAGATGGAAAGGAAGAAGTAAAATTATATTCACAGATGACATGATTTTTTACATAGGAAATCTTAAGGAATCCACTAAAATATTATCAGAACTAACAAACAAGCTCAGGAGATTTTTGGATACTAGATTAACATAAAAAAATCACTTGTAGGGGTGCCTGAGTGGTCAAGCATGAGTTCGAGACCTGCGCCGGACTCTGTGCTGACAGCTCAGAGCCTGGAGCCTGCTTCAGATTCTGTGTCTCCCTCTCCTCTTCATGCTCTGTCTCATTCTCTCTCAAAAATAAATAAATGTCAAAAAAAATTAAGAAAAAAACTTGCCCATGAATGTTTATAGAAGCATTGTTCATAATAGTAGCCTAGGACTAGAAAGAATTCAAATGCCCATCAGCCCCTACATGTGTAAATAAAATTGGTATACTCTTACAATGGAATATTATTTATTGGTAAAAAGAAATGAAGTTTTGACGCATGCTACAACGTGAAGGAACCTTGAAGACATGTGAAGGAAAGCCAGTCACAAAAGACCACTTGTATGACTCCATCTATAGGAAATGTCCAGAATAGGATCAAGCTATCAACAAAAAGTTACACAGTGATTATCTTGGGCAGTAAATGGAGAGTGTGCACAGTGTTTATTTTTGGTGTGACAAAAATATTTAAACATTTGATTATGATGATGGTCACTTAACTCCATGAATACACAAAATATCATTGATTTGTACACTTTAAGGGGGTGAATTATACGGTATATGAATTGTACCTCAAGAAAGTTGAGATGATGAGAAAAGGGGCACCTGGGTGGCTCAGTTGGTTTAGGCGTCCAACTCTTGATTTCAGCTCAGGTCATGATCTTGAATCATGAATCTTGAGACTCACCCCACCTTGGGCTCTGTGCTGGGCCAAGAGCCTGCTTAAGACTCTCTCTCTCTCTCTCTCTCTCTCTCTCTTCCCCCCCCCCGCCCCTTGCCCATTCATGCTCTCTCATAAAAAATATGACACATGAAATCCCCAAACAATACTGAATATGCAAGTAAAAGGAAATATATCACTGAAATGAAAAAATCAACTTAAAACTACTAGTGAACCAACAATTGACCTCTCAGATCAAAGAAGGGCAGGAGTCAGTTTTCCTAGGCAGCACAAGTGACTATTAACCTATGCATTTTAAGGCATTTGAGGATTCAAGGCTCTTTTCTTGGGAGACTCTACCTGGATAGTTATAAATCCTAAGAGACTCGTGGTCCAATGAATATCCTAAGAAGAATTTCAACAGAAGCAGGAGCTGTTGCACTTTTAATTATGGAAATATAAATTTCTCGTATTGACATAAGTAACAGAACAGGTATATTTTGTATGAAAGCTACAATTAAAAAAAAAAAATCACTGTCCTCCAATGACCGTAACCAATGAAGGCAAGAGAATGAAAGCATTCTCTGAAGATGGCAGTCAGTGGTTACTTGGGGCCATTAATTAACATCCCCCGTGTGATGTCTTCCCCGTCTCACCCTCCAGCAGCTCCAACACACGTTTAAAATACGGTGAGACGGAAGCCTTTTTTAAGAGGCTGTCAGCGACAGTTGTGGAAGTCTTGAGGGCTGGCAGCCAAAGTGCACGCCACACGCAGCCTGCAGCATGGGGTTCGGCTGTTTGAAGCATACATCTTAAAGGACTCAGCAGTCAAGAAGACATGGCACGAGGCAGGCACCGCAGAGTGGCAGGGGTCTCATTTGATATTGACAAGTGACTGGAGCACCGGGGACGAGACTCACTTCAGCGCTCACTTCAAAAGACAGACCAGGGGCTTTCTTATGAAAGCCGAGACAACAGTGCAAAGCTGGCTCGTGCAGGGCTGTCTGCGGAGGCTCGGGGGTGGGTATTACATCACAGGAATTAAAATCCCCCACCGCTTCCCTGTCTCCGGGAAAAACTAATTTGTTCATGGAGCTTCTTGTTCGTGTCTTTTTGGCCAAAATGAAAGCCAGGGTGTTGCTTCCATTGATTCAATACTTTGCTAGGAGGAAAAAACTTTTTTAGTGGTCCCAGAGACAATGGGAAAGAGATGTAGGAAACAGAACACTTTGTTCTCGAAGATAAATTACGTGAAATGGGCCAAACTGTTGAAATGTGATTAATCAAAAAGGTTTTTCGAGGTTATTAATAAGCAGAGTTCCAAGATAAAGGAGGCTTACATTTCCTGTTCTAGATTTTAGTATGTTGCTTATCCCAAGATCAGGGCTCTGGAGGACAAGAGAGAAAAAGGAGTCTTAAAATTAGGCTTACTTACAGGTGTTAGAATAATTGATGGAGTGCTACTTCATCAGAGGGCAGGGCAGTTATGTAAGACGGGGTAAGGAAGGGCTTTTCACCTCTGTTTCTAAAATATTTTTTAAGTTTATTTATTTTTTTAGTAATCGCTACACCCAATGTGGGGCTCAAACTCACGACCCCGAGATTTAGAGTTGCATGCTCTTCCCACTGAACAAGCCAGGTACCCCCCTTTCATTTCATTTTTGTCACTTTCTTTAACAAGCACCAGAGACAATATCGTGTATTTATAGGTCTTAGGATTATGGTCCTTAGGAGGCCCTATGATCTCTTCTCTGCTTCTTTCTTTTCTTATTCCATTCTCTTTCTCCATTTTTGTTCCTAAGAGGAGTCTCTGGATTTTCCTAGGAAGCAACCTTCATCCTCCCCTCCCGGGTTGAAGGAAGACCTTGGTTTCACAGTCCACAGGAGAGTTCAAGGGAAAAAGAGAAGGATGGAGACTTTCTGATGACTGGGCAGACCCCAATTATCAACAGACTAAAACATGAAATGGGCAAGAAGAGGAAGGCCTAGTTCACAATGAAGATAGCAACACATGCAACACAGATTATGTCCCCGAGAAGCTCAAAGGACAAGGAACTTGTTTCTTTCTCATTCAACTTTTTTAAAACTAGGAGAGTTGCTTCAAAGGAATGTTTAGGAAGACTTTCTAAGCCTTCTTCATGCAGCTGGACTGACTAATACTTAAAAAACACAACTCACTAAATGTAAGAAACAAAACTACAGAAATAGAGAAAAATATAAAGGAGATATGGTTTTATAATCTCAAGGTAAAGTTTCCCTAAGCAATTGACTAAACCCAGTAGCCATAAAGGAAAAGACAACTGATTTGACGTTATAGCATTAGCAAACATCCAAAGGGGCCGAAACCAAAAAGACAAGTATCATATTTAACACACGGAGGATTAAAATCAAGGATATGTTTTTGTTTTAAAAAAGGTCTAAGAGGGATGGGGTGCCTTGGGTAGCTCAGTTGGTTAAGCATCCGACTTTGGCTCAGGTCATGATCTCGCGGTTTGTGAGTTTGAGCCCCATGTAGGGCTCTGTGCTGACAGCTCGGAGACTGGAGCCTGGTTCAGATTCTGTGTCGTCTCCTCTATTTGTTCCTCCCCCATTCACACTCTGCCTCGCGCTCTCTCTCTCAAAAATAAAGAATAAAAAAAATTTTTTTAAAGTCTAAGAAATTGGTAACAGAAAATGAAAAAAACAAACCGATGGAGAAATAATAAAAGGGTATGAACAAGCAACTCTGAGAAGATGAAATACAATTTTCAAAGAAAGAAAGAAAACCTCCTAAATAATCAAAGAAATGCAAGAAACCAGTTTGCTCATACACCAACAGACAGGAGTACAAATTGGTAAAGCCTATTTGAAAACCTGTTTGCTAATACTGACCAAAATGTCAAATACACAACTGTCCACCAACAGGTATCTACTCGAAAAACATTTGCATTGGGGCGCCTGGGTGGCTCAGTTGGTTAAGCGTCCAATTCTTGGTTTCAGCTCAGGTTATGGTCTCACGGTTCATGAGATTGAGCCCTGGATCGAACCCCACCTTGGGCTCTGTGCTGTCAGTGCAAAGCCCATTTGGGATTCTCTCTCTCCCTCTCTCTGTCCCTCCCCCACTCGTGCTCTCTCTCTCAAAATAATGGATAGACTTTAAAAAATAAATAAGTAAATAAAAATAAGTGAATAAAAACATCGCATATATGTACAAAGATATATTTACAATGATGCTCCTTGTAGTGTGATATATTGGAGAAAATGCCCCCCCCAAAAGTTCCCTCCCATGTTTTTTAAAAGAACAAAAAAGACTTCTGTCTAGAAAACTGGAGCAATCACCAACACTTAACTATTAAACAAAACCAAGTAACAAAACAATTGGTAAGTATGATCTCACATATAAAAAGTCATATGCTCCTGTTTATATAAATTCACAGGATTTATATAATCATCATCACTGATCATCAGGATGGTTGTGGTCAGTGCTGTGAAGTGATGTGGCTGTAAGAAGAAAGGGCGGCTTTTAGGTTAAGGTGCCTGGTGGGTGAGGCTTACACAGTAAACACATTTTTGAAAATAGAATAAAGAGGAAGAAACAGAACACTTAGGCATGTGAGTGTACTTGAGCCCTCTCCTGATCTCTTACAGAGAGTGGACACCACTTCTGTACTTTCCAGCACTGTAACCGGTGATTCCCCAACCCCACTAGACAAGCGCTTCTCTGTGGCCACAGCATCTGGCACATGGGAAGTGTCCCATCGGTGTTTGTTGAATTAATGTTGAATTAAATTCATAAATGAAAAGTTGCTGCTTTAGGAAAAAAGAAACACCTAGAGGCTACATAAACATCCAAGATTCACAGTGTGTGTGTGTTTTTTGTTTTTTTTTTTTACTTGTCAATGCATTAAATGAATAACTCGGGAGGGATATCAGAGGGATTGGACAGCTTCTCAACGTACCTTATATAGGAAGCAGGTGGGTACAGATACTCTACGTACCATAGTGATTCACTGGTATCTCCGTGAGGGAGCCACTCCCCACCTCTCCCCGCTCCCTACACATACCACACATCTTTGCCCCCAAGTAGCCAAGATAGTGTAGTCTTTGTCCTACGTCCCTCCACTGTGGAGAGATGAGCATTCTCCTTCCCACTCTGATTTCCTTGCTATGTTCCTCTTCTCCTTCCCCACTTGTCTTAGTCAGCTCAGGCTTCTATAACCAGTGCCACAGACTGACTGGCTTCCGCAACAAAGACAGCATTTATCTCTCACACTTCTGGAGACTTGGGAAGGCTGAAATCAAGGTGCTGGCTGAAATGGTTCCTGGTGAGAGACAGCTACCTGGTTTGCACACACTATCGTGTGATATATTCACATGGCAAAGAGAGAAATCCTCTCATTGTTTTCCAATGAGTGCATGAATCATGAGGGCTCCACTCTCATTTTCTCTTTTTTCTCCAAATAGCCCCCACCTCTCCAAATACCATCCCATTGGGGATTAGGTCTTCAACATATGAATTTTGAGAGGATGCAAACATTCAGCCCATAGCACCAACTGACCCCAGTATAAAAGACCATGAAGCCCTATCTCTTCTATGGAAAATTCAAGGGTCTCAGATGCACCTGACATTTCCTCCAAATTCTACCTGTCTTATGGATTTGAGTCCCAGTTGAAAGATGTATTCACACCTCAAGCTTCTTTTTTATTCATTTCTCCTTATGCACATTTATGTTTTAGTATTTTTAGAACTGGGGCAATATTAATTATTATATCCCAAAAACCAAATACACAGCAGAACTCAGCTATATAGCACCCTCTTAACCAAGCAATCCATCTTTCCAGAATTTAGCTAAAGACTAAGAACAAACTACAGCCCTCAAGGGCCAAAACTCAATGTCAAAAAGCCTGGGCTGGTTATTCATAGCAAGCCTTCAGACTTCCAGGAATCCTGATTGTCTGATTTCCTGACCACCCCTCCCCCCCCCCACATGTCAAAATCTCAAAATAAGAATAACAAAAGATTTATGGAGTCTGATCAGTTGAAAACAGCAAGGAGGAAATGACAACTGATTGCTTGAAAAACTAACTAATGGTGAATTTATAAATAAAGCAACATACATTAAGACTTGTGCAACATGAGAACTTAAAGAACACAGTATGTGGTAAGTGGTCTTTCATACTTGAATAATCCCTAGTGTCACCCCTGAATTCAAAATGATGCTAACATGTGTCTGGATGGTGTATTAGTTGGGGTTCTCCTGAGAAATAAAATAAATGAGACTATACATGCATACACGTGTGCACACACACACATACACTTCATTATAAGGAACTGGCTCAGTTCCTCCATAAATGGAGGCTGAGAAGTCCCAAGGTCATTAGTCAGCAAGCTGGAGACCCAGGAGGGCTGATGGTGTGACTTGTAGAACCAGGAGGTTTGAGACCCAAGATGAGTTAGTATTTCAGTTTGCATCCAGAGGCAGGAAGAAACTGATGTACCAGTGCAAGGAAGTCTGGCAGAAGTTCACTCTAACTCAGCCTTTTTGTTATAGTCAGGCCTTCACCTGATTGGATAAGGCCCACACACATTAGGGAGGACAGTCTGCTTTATTCAGACCACCAATTCAAATGTTAACTTCATCCACAAACACTCTGGCAGAATTATGTTTGGCCAACCATCCTGAAAACTGACACACAAAATCGATTGTCACAGATGATAAGCCTGAGTAATCAAGAAACCTTTAAATTATGTACATTATAATCTAGGTAATGAAACAAGAAAGCATGTAACTCATTTTACAAGAATTACCTCCAAAATTACTAGTGTAAAAATCTTACTGCTGTAACCTTATCTTAGAATGTCGGTTTTCCACAAATAATTCTAGCTTTCTAAGAACTCACCGTAGTTGAGAGTTTGTTAAGGCTCTACCATAGAGAACCGAGGTTTAGGTCCCATAGGTTGGTGTGAATACTAGCTGAGAAGGAATCTTTCTGGAAGGAATCTTTCATGTTGTACATGAATATGATGATTGCCACACCCACCTCCTTACATATACAGCATGACTTACATGATATTAGACACTTCTCTAATTCTTTTTTATTCTTTTTGTTTATTTATTTATTTTTGAGAGAAGAGAGAGCAGGGGAGGGGACAGAGAGAGAGAGGGAGACAGAGGATCCAAAGCAGGCTCTGAGCTGTCAGCACAGAGCCCGACATGGGGCTCAAACTCACAAACCGTGAGATCATGACCTGTGCTGAAGTCGGATGCTTAACCAACTGATCCAACCAGGCACCCTGACAATACAATTCTTAATATTCTGTACATCTCTATCAATTTACGAATGCCTTTAAAATGTAAGCTCTGAGGGAATCTATCTATTTAACTTGCTTTTTATGACCGTCCTCACAGCACCTTGCCTAAGGAGACATTTCAATATGCTGTTTCATGACATGATTAAAAGGACTGGAAAAGTACAATTCTGGGGATATATATTTCTTAACAGTATGAACTTTTCAGTTGTTGTTTGTGCCTTATTTTAACAAATAGCAGATTTGTGTCATTATCAAATAAAATTGAAAATACTAAAAGTTCTTTAAAACTTCTACAATTTGGCAGGAAAACCAAACCTAACAGCAGAAAAGTCTATAAACCTTGGTCATTAGTTTTTTATGAGTAAAATCTCTGGCTAATGCTATATTTTTTATAGACATTTTATCATACTCAGGCTATTGATCATTTTAATGGGAGACACTTGCTTGGGAAAGAAACATCAACCAAGGGAAATGTGCATGTGTATGTATGATGTAGATAATATATATTATCTAGATATTATATAAACATATCGGCATATATATATACATACACATATATGTGTGTACAATAAGTATATATATATACATATATATATGTGTGTATATATATATATATATATATATATATATATATATATATATATAAATCAGCAGTCTTCAGAATCCAATCATCTGGCATATAATCAATTGGCTACAAATAATGAAAATATTTGTACAATACATTATAATTTGGTTTGCAAGTGGGAAGTTAGAAAAACCTAAATAGAACACAATTAAGCAATGACAATCTGCTCAATCTTTAGGCAAGCGATCATTTGAATTTCTCTTAGGTGAAGTAGAGACAGAACCAAGAAAATCTCTTTTGGGGGAAAAAATGTTAACTTCTGCTTTATTTCATAATGCTCACGTTCACTGTGTCATGGAAAATATTTGGATGTGGAGGTAGCAAGTCCTGAATTCAAATCCTGACTGAGTCATGTATCCAGAGACACACACGCCATCTTCTCTAAGCAAAGCGTTTTTCCATTGTACGTGGCAGGATTAGTGAAAAATTAACTTGTGTGCTGTTCTCTCTCCTTCCTCAACCTTTGCAAGAGGAATCTAGGACTTTGGATCCCAAACTGGGACTTTCCTTACCCAGCAGGGGGAGGCTAGTAAACTGGGCTTTGTGGTTTGAAGGTCTGGGTAGAGGCTGTAACCCCAGATACCTACAGGAGCCCAGCCTTAAATACAGGGGTAAATCCCTTTGGGCGGGACAATAGGGTTGTCATTGGCAGGCAATAGGTAGGTGTGGTCACTGGGAAGCACATCTGCCCCACACGAAGGAAGCTGACCCAATTCGCTTCAAGCTAGCTATTGCCATCAAGGTCTACAGGACCAATATTCCCAGATTTACTGTCTTTTTTTGTTTTTATTTATTTTTATTTGAGAGAGAGGGCGTGCATGAGACAGGGAGAGGGACAGAGAGAGAGAGAGACAGAATCTCAAGCAAGTTCCATGCTCAGCACAGAGCCCGATGCAGGGCTCCATCCCACAACCCTGGGATCATGACCTGAGCCGAAGTCAAGAGTCAGACGTTCAACCGACCGAGCCACCCAGGCATCCCCCTGCTTTTTTAAGATAAGTATGAATCCAACATTTTATGTTAACCCTCCCAATTTTTAAATATTTGAAGCTTAAAAAAATTTTTTTTAAATACAAAGTCCTGGGTGAGGCATGTCTACTGCTCAGAGTTCATCTGACACTACCAATTTGCAACTTGGGGCCAGGACCATGAGGAGCTGAAACTGCATGATGTGACCGGGGGCCAACCAGAAATGACACCTGGGAAGGGAGCCCAAGTCATAGGTTTTCTGAGAGGGCAAGACCTCAGCAAGACTTCTGGGGGTGGCAAGACCTCTGCAAGTTCACTGTCTTGGTGGCCATGAGAAACCCACACTAAGTCTTGTCGCTTAGGGAAACTTTGTGATGATTCTCCTTCCCTGAGTTTGGCATAAAAAAAGAAACACCACTAGGGTTGTCCCCCTCTGAATAGGTCAAGCAACACCAGGGGCTCCCACCAAGGACTGACCCCTAAGTCCTGGAGTTCCCGAATGGCCCAAGGCCAACAAGATCCATCATGGGTCCTGGAACTCATGTTTTCTTCTTTTGGGGTTTTCTCCCCCATTTTTCTGGAATAAATTCTTTCTTTTTTTTAAATACTAGATTTAATTTTTTTTAACGTTTGTTTATTTTTGAGACAGAGAGAGACAGAGCATGAACGGGGGAGGGTCAGAGAGAGGGAGACACAGAATCTGAAACAGGCTCCAGTCTCTGAGCTGTCAGCACAGAGTCTGACGTGGGGCTTGAACTCACTGACCACGAGATCATGACCTGAGCTGAAGTCGGCCGCTTAACTGACTGAGCCACCCAGGCACCCCCTTTTTTTATTTTAACGTTTATTTGTTATTGAGAGACAGAGAGAGACAGAGCATGAGCATGGGAGGGGCATAGAGAGAGGGAGACACAGAATCCAAAGCAGGCCCCAGGCTCTGAGCTGTCAGCACAGGGCCCAACGCAGGGCTCGAACTCACAAACTGCGAGATCATGACCTGAGCTGAAGACAGATGCTTAACCGACTGAGCCACCCAGGCACCCCTGGAATAAATTCTTCAGTGACTTCTATGAAAGGGTACAACAGAAATCAACAGGTGCCTGTCATCATACTAGACACCTCCCCCCCTTACCTTCAAACCCAGAGGGGGTGCTGTCTCAGGCTGCTGGGACCCCCAATAGGGGCTGGGGCCAGGAAACTTCCAGGAAATCCAAAACCCACAACAACTACTGGGTTTTTCCAAAACTCTAACTGTAGCCCCATTCTTCATTCTCCCCATGGTTATATCAAATTCTATGGGCTGGTTCAGGCACCTAACCTCATAATTACAGTGATGTGGAGAAGTAAAAAAAAAAAAAAAAAAAAAAAAGCTTTAGAGGAAGGAAGACATGGATTTAAAATCCTGCTCCATCCATTTTCTTGGCAGATTACTTAATCCTTCCCAAATTTCAATATTTTAATCTGTAAAGTGAGAGCAGTACCTACCATTTGGGAATGTCATGAGAATGGCCCATATTTAGTACTTAAGGTGTCAAAGGACCTTGAGAACACCAATTAGACATGACCTGAAATATTCAAATGCTTTTACATGTACAACAAGAATACTGTGTTTCCTTGTCCCTAGATAAATATTCATATTTAGAAGGGATCAGTGGCAGCTTGGATTCACTTTATCATCACCTCCCTGGGCTTATTACTAATTCATGGAAGTCCTTTTTGCTCCAACCAGTTGTTGGTATTATGGTTTCAGGTGGAAATAGCATTTGGATAATTTGTGTTCACCTATCAAATTGTGCATGAAAAATAAAAAGTAAAGAAAAAAATTAAAATACAGATGTGAAATGACTATGTTGGCTTAATGGACCTTAAAAAAAACCCACTCATAAAAAGTGCTGCAAAAGATACTCAAAGTGCATATCTGGTTGATTTTGCTCAAGGAAATGACTTGAAAGCCTCTGAGACAGAGGAAAACATATCTAGTCTCGTTAGCTGGTACAAACTCAACACATCTAATCTTTTATTTCCCAGTGACTGGCTTTATCCAAGGTACAATTCAGACTTGGAGATGTCGTTAATTTTTCTGTCTAATGACTCAAGGCAAGCCAAATGTCAAAGGAAACTTTTAATATGTAAGCTTATTTGTCCCATAAAGAAATCAAATTGGAAAAAAAAAAAAAAAGAGGTTAGAATGGGAGAGAGCCAAAGCATAAGAGACTGTTAAAAACTGAGAACAAACTGAGGGTTGATGGGGGGGTGGGAGGGAGGAGAGGGTGGGTGATGGGTATTGAGGAGGGCACCTTTTGGGATGAGCACTGGGTGTTGTATGGAAACCAATTTGTCAATAAATTTCAGAAAAAAAATAAATAAAAATAAATAAATAAATAAATAAAAAATTAAAAAAAAAAAGAAATCAAATTGGACTCAAGTTATGAATTCATGCTGGGCTCTGCATGTTAAAATTCAACACAAGCCAAAAGCAGTTTTTTTTTTCTTTTTCCAGGATGAAAACCCTACTGACTATGGTCATTCTCCAAGAGCAACTCAGCTAGCCTTGTTATGGTGGTAAGGTGAGTTCTGGCTATCATTCCAAACTTTGTATATTCCTACAAAGGAGACACCAGCTATACAGCCAAAGAGCATGCAAGATAAGAAATGTTTCCTGATCATTTCCAGGAAAGATTAACTCTGTGTAGTCTTGGTCCTTAAATAGACTATATTCAGTTTTTCAGATGTCAACATGTTTTTCCATAAGTAACTCCAAGTTCCGTTATTACTACCCGCAAGTGGTCTCTTCTCTAAATCACGTATCTATTGTGATATCACAACTAGCAAGTGTTCTAGGCACCTCAAACCCAGCAGCTTCTAAGACTCAGTTACTCATCTCACATCCCTTATAGATTTTATCCACCTCTTAATTTCCTGTCTCTGTTTGTGGCACCCAGTTGCCCATGGTGTCAATCTCTTTCCCTCAACTCTCTCCTTCATGTCCAAATTTCAGCAGGTCCTGGAAATACTGCCTCCAGAACATATCTCTGATCTCTCCATCGTGGTTCTGGTGGTCATTTAGAACATCTCATTCACTAGCCTTCTCACTTCCACTCCTACCCTTCTCAGATCTCTTCATTATATAGAAGGCAAGGGGTTTTTACCAAACTCCAAAAAATCAGTTCATATCATTTTTAAAAAATGTTTTATTTATTTTTGAGACAGAGAGAGTGGGGGAAGGGTAGAAAAAGAGAAGGATCCAAAGCAGGCTCAGCGTTGATAGCAGAGAGCCTGACATGGGACTCGAACTCATGAACCACGAGATAGTGACCTGAGCCAAAGTCAGACACTTAACCTACTGAGCCACTCAGGCACCCCCAGTTCATATCATTTTTAAATGAATCAAAGATCTTTCTGAAGCAGTTATCTGCACTCCCTTCTCACACACTTTGTGCTTCTGTCCCTTATTTGGTTTCTCCACAACTAACAAATTATAAGTATTTTATTCCCATGTTTACTTTTTTCAAGATGTCCCCTTCAACAGGATGTAAGGAGTGATGGTATAATGTCTTGTTCAATGATTCATCCCTAGTACCTAGGATAGCGGATACACATAAATTTGGGGATGAATGAATTAATATCTAGAGCTGGTGACAAGATGACTAGTATTATTTGAGTACTCTTTATGTTACAGGAATTGGCGTTGGCATTTCAGATCCATTATTCAATTCCTTTATAGAGTAAGAATTCATAATATGGCTCTTAAAAGAACCTAGATATCATTTCACTTTTCTGCTTTCCTGAACAGATCATACATACATATACATACATACATTTATAATGATTGCCTATGCTCTTCTCACAGATAACTACAGTCAGATATTCTAACAGCTCCCAAGATGTTCTTCCCTGTTTCATGGC
This sequence comes from Prionailurus viverrinus, assembly GCF_022837055.1. Lineage (NCBI taxonomy): Eukaryota > Metazoa > Chordata > Mammalia > Carnivora > Felidae > Prionailurus > Prionailurus viverrinus. Next base: position 93,535,908 of record NC_062561.1, on the reverse strand, counting down.
TATTTCTTATATGTGAGTGCTTTAAACACATTTGCTTTCACTAAGCATTTGCAAAGTTTGGTGAATGGATCATTCTTATTCTTAAAGGCAATTATCACCACCCTTCAGCCTTAAACAATATCAAACAGTTACTTTAGAATGTTTTCGAAGGCCAACTCTTAATCATTTTCATCATTTGAGGGTTTTTTTTTAATTTTTATGTTTTTTTTTTAAATTCAAGTATAGTTAACAACAGTGTTATATTAGTTTCAGGTGTACAATGTAACAACTCAACACTGCCATACATCACACAGTGCTCATCACAACAAGTACCCTCCTTAATCTCCATCACCTATTTAACCTATCCCCCCGATCCTTCCCCCCTCTGGTAACCATCCGTGTGTTCTCTAGAGTTAAGAATCTGTTTTTTTTCCAGTTTGTCTCTTTTTCTTTGCTCATTTGTTTTGTTTCTCAAATTCCACATATGAATGAAATCATATGGTATTTGTCTTTCGTATTTCACTTAGCATTATACTCTCTAGATCCATTCATGTTGTTGCAAATGGCAACAATGCACACACACACACACACACACACACACACAGCACGCTTTCTTTATCCATTCATCCACTGATGGACACTTAGGTTGTTTTCACATCTTGGCTATTGTAAATAATGTTAGAATGAACACGCAGGTGCAGATATCTCTTCAAATTCGTGTTTTTGTTTCCTTTGGATAAATACCCTAAAGTGGAATTGCTGGATCATAGGGTAGTTCTATTTTTAATATTTGAACCTCCATATGTTTCCCGTAGTGGCTGCACCAATTTACATTGCCACCGACAGTGCACGAGAGTTCCCTATCCTCCACATCCTCACCAGCATTTGTTATGTCTTGTCTTCTTGATACTAGCCATTCTGCCAGGTGTGAGGTGGTATCTCATCATGGTTTTGATTTGCATTTCCCAGATGATGAGTGATGTTGAGCAACTGTCATATGTCTGTTGCCCATCTCTAGAAAAAATATCTATTCTAATCTGCCCATTTTTAAAGTGGATTCTTTGACTCTTTTGCTATTGTGTTGTATGAGTTGTCTATTTGGGATATTGGTCTCTTATCAGATATATGATTTGCAATTGTTTTCTCTCATTCAGGAGGTTGCCTTTTCAATTTGTTGGTGGTTTCCTCTGCTTTGCAGAAGCTTTTTAGTTCAATGTAGTCCTACATATTTATTTTTGCTTTTTTACTTTCACCTTTGGTATCAGATTCAAAAATTCATCACCAAGAACTATGTCAAGGAGACCTAAGCTAACGTGATGCCTAGGTTTTCTTCTAGGAGTTTTTTTATGGTTTCAGGTTTTATATTCAAGTGTTTAATCTGTTTTGAGTTAATTTTTGAGTATGGTGTAAGACACTGATCCAGTTTCATTGTGTTACATGTGGCTGCCCAATTTTCCCAACACCATTTATTAAAGACCCTGTCCTATCCTCACTGTATACCCTTGGCTCCTTTGTTGTAAATGAATTGACCATATCTGGGTGGGTTTGACCATATCCTGGGGAGAGGCAGGAGAGAGAGAGAGCACTGAGCCTGACGCCGGGCTTGACCCCACGAACTATGAGATCATGACCCAACCTGAAATCAAGAGCTGGATGCTTAACCAACTGTGCCATCCAGGTGCCCCTGCCTTTATTACAGTTTTAAGATTTATCCATGTAATTGCATGGAGGTGTAGTCTATTAATATTCACTGTTCAGTATTTATATACAGTTGCTTATTGATATAGCTTTATAGTTCTTGCATATAGTTCCTTATATAATTTATATAAAACCTTTCTTCTTCTTTTGTACCACTTTCCTCTTTGTTTTTGTGTCAAGATACTGTAATGAGATATTTATATTTTGTTGTTTCTACTACAGAAATTAAGAAGCCTGTGTTTTAAGTCTAGTTTCCAAAGTTTAAGGTGTTTACGAATGGTTTCAATTAACAGAGCCAAAACCAGAGGCTGCAAAACACCCAGGGGATTATTCCTCCTACAGGCTCTTTGGAGAGTACAAGAAAATTGAAGGCAGCTTGTACTAAAGGGAATTCAAAGGAAAAACTGTTCCCACATTTGGAGAAGAGATTCTGTTTCCCTGAGCCTGGGGAAGCAGTGGTGCTGGGTGGGGTCTGATGGATGTATTCTACAAATAGAGACGAGTTTCTCACTTTTATGTTTGCAACTGAGATTAGTTGATGCAACACAATGCTTATGGCACCCCAATGTGATGAACATTCACATCCACAAGGCTTATGGAAGGGCAGGCACGAGACTGGTAAGTGAGAGCTTCTTAGGATGGTGAAAAGAAAAATAACTCTCATCATTGCTACAGCAGAAAGAACAAAACTCAAATGAGTAGATAAATAAATTATCCTGCTGGCTTTTGTCCCAAACTTAACTAGCTCCATCATAGTCAACCACCTCATAAAATTAAAATGGCACAACAGGGTCTCCTGGCTGTCTCAGTTGGTAGGGCACATGATTCTTGATCTCAGGGTTGTGAGCTCAAGCCCCATATCGGGTATAGGGATTACTTAAAAATAAAATCTTAGGGGAGCTTGGGTGGCTCAGTCAGTTAAGTGTCCAACTCTTGATTCAGCTCAGGTCATGATCTCAAGATTCATGGGATTGAGTCCTGCATCAGGCTCTGCGCTGACAGCACGGAGCCTGCCTGGGATTCTCTCTCCTTCTCTCTCTTCCCCTCACTTGCACTCACTCTCTCTCTCTCTCTCAAAATAAATACATAAACTTAAAAAAAAAATAGGGGCACCTGAGTGGCACAGTCGGTTAAGCCTCCAAATCTTGATCTTGTCTCAGGTCATGATCTCACAGTTTGTGGGTTCAAGCCCCTCACTGGGGTCTCCACTGACAGCATGGAGCCTGCTTGGGATTCTGTCTGTCCTTCTCTCTGCCCCTCCCCCGCTATTGTGCATGCACTCTCTCTCTCTTTCTCAAAATAAAAAATTAAGAAAATAAAAGGTAAAATAAAATCTTAAAAAATGAAATAAAATTTTAAAAGATGGCACAAAAAATGCTCTAGACTCCAAGCTTCAGGACAGTGTATAAAGGAAGGACTTACCTTTATACATACCCACATTACCCAGCACCTAGTGGGCACTAAAGGACTATAACAATAAATACATCTAATACATGGCTGTATGGCTCCACAATTCCTAGGCACAATAAATCCACAAAACTATAGCACATCTGTAAAATGGAGGTGTTTCAAAGGCAGCTGACAATCTCTCCAAAAGGTTTTCTGTTACTGAAACCTCCCAACAAAAATAATAAATGTCATCTACAGAAATACAGTTGATGACTGTTTACCAAGTCACTTGCCTGGAAAATGTAGGAAGCCAGCACCTATGACACTCAGCCCCTACGACACCCAGCACAAATCCAATAGACTTTGCTCAAACAACGGACTGCCCAAGAGAGCAAAGAACCTCTGTGTTGTCAACTTCGAGAAGAGACATTCTGAAAAAGAAGGATTGGTTGACAGCCCTCAGTATAAATAATGAGAGAAAGCAGGCAGGAATAAAATGCAGAACATAGGGCGTAAGCAGGTAGAAGGGTAAAGAAACTTCTGCGGTGTTCCACGCATCCATTTTTTCACCCCTTTTAGCTTTGTCACTTGTTCCATCCATCTTCCAATTTGCATTTGGTGAATGGCTTGCTAAGTGTCCCCACCATGCTTTTTCCTCATATCCCATCCCCCCTTCCTTCTCCTCACTCTATTTAAAATAGATGGTTGTTCCCCTTCTTTATCAGGGTTTCTCTCTGTATCCTCATGCATGGAAAGAAGCGTTTCTTCTTTCTGACAGGACACGATTGCCATGTGTTGCCAAATAAACATGAGTGTTTACGGGTAAGAGCACCCACTAAGGTTAACAAGGCGAGTACTATCATTAGGTGAGGTCAGGGGACGTATAAATGTGGGCAAGGAGAAATGGATTCCCCACCCTCCCCCCACCAGAGGCATTAAGTGACTCTGACATTAAGAGTGCTCCCCTCTCATGGGGTGCCTGGGTGGCTCAGTCAGTTAAGCATCTGACTTTGGCTCAGGTCATGATCTCGCGATTCACAGGTTTGAGCCCTGCCTCAAGCTCTGTGCTGACAACTCAGAGCCTGGAGTCTGCTTCAGATTCTGTGTCTCACTCTCTCTCTGCCTCTCCCCAGCTCGTGCTCTCTCTCTCCCTCTCTCGCTCTCTGAAAAATGAAAAGATTTTTAAAAAATTTTAAAAAAGGAGTGCTCCCCTCCCAGTCCACATTTATATACCCGTGAAAGCAGGCCAAAAGGAGGAATATCTGGACAAGCTGAGGGACACACAGAAAACAATGGTTCTTGGGATTCTGTGAATGTTTACTTCAATCTGTGAAAGCAGGTGAGAAGCTAAGAGGTTCCCCTCCGTGGCTTTCAACAAATGCCCCTACCCCTAAAGCCAACGGCAGGTGTGTGGGTGGTTACTTCAGCAAGTGTGGTAATAAATGTGCTCACAGCTTGTTGGGTACAGACAGTTCTGTTACTATGGGCAGCTGGGCAGGAGCCTAGGTCCACCTCAGATCTTATCCTCCTCGGATCTGGTGGAGTGACAAGCCAAAACCAAGGGCACACTCCTCATCACGACAATTAAGCCATGTCAGGATCTCTCTCCAGTTTTGTCGAATCACGCACAGTTCTACTCGTTTCCCTACCATTTAGCCTTACCAAGGACTATTTTTTTCTGAAATCTTCTATGGTATTTCCTTTCACTTGGCTCTTGGTCCTTGCAGGGGCTGGGGAGAGTAGAGGAGGCTTTTTTTCTCCTTTTTTAAAATGTTTATTTAGTTTGAGAGAGAGACAGAGACAGAGACAGAGCGGGGGTGGACAGAGAGAGAGAGAGAGAGAGAGAGAGAGAGAGAGAATCCAAAGCAGGCTCAACACTCTGAGTTGTCAGCACAGGGCCCGATGTGGGGCTTGAACTCACCAGCTGAGGGATCATGACCTGAGCTGAAGTCGGACACTCAACTGACTGAGCCCCCAGGTGCCCCTCTCCTCTGTCAATTAAACTCCTATCTATCTATCTCGCTGCTGAGGAGATGGGGACACCTAGTTAAGACAGATCATCCTCTTCTGCACTAAGTATAATTAGTATATCTCTGTCACATATTCTGTATCTTCTACTCAACCCTGCTCCAGGATCCAGAATAGCTTCTTGAGGATCCAGAATAGCTTATACTTTTTTTATTTTAGAGAGGGAAAGTGCATGCACAAGTGCAGGAGAAGGGCAGAGGGAGGCAGGGGGAGAGAGACAGGGAGAGAGAGAGAGAGAGAGAAGACAGAGAATCCTAAGCAGGCTTCACACTCAGCACAGAGCCCAATGTGGGGCTTGATCCCATGACCCTGGGATAACCTGAGCCTAAATCAAGAGTCAGAGGCACAACGGACTGAGCCATCCAGGTGCCCCCCAGAATAGCCTATACTTTCAATCAGCATGGTCCCTGAAATTCAAAACCCTAGAATTACAAGAATAAGCAAATGAAATGAAATGAAATAAAAAAGAAATCTTTGCCCCCTGTAAACTCCCAAAGAGCTCATACATACCTCTCCCTGGTGGAACTTTTTAGGTTTTCAGCTTTTGTCATGTAGATATTTTTGCATACATTAAAACTCCCAACTATATTCTCAGCAACCTGTGTATAGATCTGAATTTGGTTCTCTTACCGCCCCAGCTGACAGAACAAGACCTTGAATCCAACAGGGGTTCAACAGTGAATGGGCCAAACCCACCAATATGTGTTCTCTGAGTAGAAGACCATTCTACGTTTATAGAAAATTTTGAATACCTTTCAAGGAATGCAGTCCTGTTACAGACACATTTATCATTTAAAATACATGAACCAACTGTAGTCTGATAGATGTTTATAGAGAACATACTTGCTCACTGTTGAAGAAGAGAATTAATCATTGTTTTTATGTAATCAGTGCCTCTAAAGTCCTTGAGGGTACTCAAGAGCAGTTGATTTTCTTAAGTAGATTAATTATTTATACCATAAATTTGCATAGTCAATTCTGTATAGAGCATAAAGCTACATTTTATCACAGCCCCTTAAAATGCCACAAATTCTACATTAGTGGGATTCAAATTAATGAGGCTTCTTTGTTTCCTAATGTCTTGTTAATATTAATAAAATACCAAAAAGTCTTCGTGGCCTTCAAGTGGCTGATTCACTGCTAGAGAGCCTCTCCCCATGTCATACTACCTGGCTCAGGCTGAGAGGGCAGAACAGAATTTTGTAGACCAGTTCAGCTTCCATCACCCAACAATCATCCTGTGCCCCTCCGCCCCATTTTCCATTTCCAGCCCATTCACTATTCTCTCTTTCTGTGTCTCCAAACTGTGAGCTCTTTTAGATCTTTTTTCCCCTCCCTAATGCTTCTTTGTTCGTTTTTCATTTCCATTGTCTTCCTCCCAAGCTCCTCCCACCTGTTGACTTTGCAGCTCTTTAAGCAGTAATAGAAAGAGAGCCAACAATCCACTAGAGAAGGAGAATACTCCATGGAAAGTTAATTCACAAGCATAAGGTGGGTCTGCTTTGTAAATGCAGATGTGGGTATCGTGTTGTTCTTTCACGCTCCGCCCTCATTTAATAAACACTGGGTACCTGCTACTTTTCTCTATCCTCCACTGAGATATAAAATTCGGTAAGTCAAGATCATCCCATCAGGCATGGAAGGACGGTCCGGTGTGGGAGAACGACCCCGCTCACAGGTAATGAACAGCACAAATAGCAAGTCCTCCAGTGTGGGCGAGCGCCCACAAGAGGCACCGGAAAAAGCAACCACAGTCATCAAAGAACACTTCACGGAGAAGTGAGTTTTGAACTGCACCTCTATGACTGAGTGAGCATTTGTCAAACAGACAGATTGAGGACAGTCTGCTCCAAGAAAGGGGACTGACTTTGTAGAGGCTGGGCGTTGTTAAGAATCATATTCTGCTGAGAAAGTTACCCATGAGATTGTTATCTAGAGGGCAGGTGCTTCAGGGTGGGAGGAAATGAGGCAAAAAAAAAAGAAAGAGAGAGAGAAAGAGCTTTGCACAGGATCACTGGGGCCACTCTGAGAACTCTGTCATGTTGTATATAATTGAGAGTCTTTGAAGAATGAAGGTCGTGCAAGCCAACTTTCTGAAATGTAGTAAATACCTAAGTTAAGCCTGGGCATTGCTGGGAGTTCAAAACTAGTCTGGGGACATACATGGAAAGTGTGTGGAGTGTTTCTATTAGAAGCATGTATACATGTGTGCATGTTTACGATGGGGAGTGGAGTGCAGGGTTAGTAAAGAGCACGTTGGGACAGAGCTCATCCCATGAAGTGCCTTCTCTGGGCACAGTAAGACTGACACATGGCCGCTCCTTAGGTGAGAAAATGGAAGAATCTGAAACTCAGCCTCAGCACCGTAGCTCATACTAGAACTCCCTTCTATCGCAGGCAGCTAGATAAAGTCAAGTTCCAAATAGGAGAATGAGCTGTACATAGTAACTGAACGGGCTGTTCCGACATACTTGGTAACACATTGGGCTCCCTGTGAGAGAACAAGGTCTACGGGAGACAGAGCCAGTCTTCCCTTTTCTGTTACAAACCACTGAAGATGGTGGTGCTCACAAGGGGGCTCAGGGGTGCTGCATGCAGAGAGAGACTATGCCCAGCAGAGGGGGAGGAGAAAAGAGGACAGAGCAGCATCAGGGCGCCACCATGCCCAGCAGACAAGTGGCAGCAGGCAGGTGCCAAGGGAACAGACCTTCAGAAGATTCAAGAGTCCTTGGGGAGCTAGACTGGGCAGGGGGCTGGGCATTCTGCATTAGGAGATGGCTATGGTGTGCCTAAGACATTCGGGGCTGGATACTGTTAGCATCCAGAGAGGAGGATCCTAAGAGAAGTGTAGGCTACAGAAAGAACATTTAGCTGGTAATACAGGAAAGGAAACACAGGCACAAAGATTGGTTGTGAGGCTACCAGAAGGTTCTAAGTAAGGAATGAGGAGGACAGGCATGAATTCGGGGTAGGGCTAAGGGAATATAATCAAGGATGGTATGAGGCAGAAAGTTACCTTTTCGGCCACCTAAAGAAACTAATGATGAATGTCTTGTGGTATTTGCCATCCAAGGCTGGCAGTGAGAGAACCAATGATCAGAAGTGTCTAAAAGGGAGCCCTGGTCCTCATGTGACCTTGCTTATGATGACTTAGCTAGGATGAGTTGGGGGTAGGAGGGTCCTCCCTATAGGAAGTGCTCTTCCAAAGTTCCATTTCTTAGAGGAACTGTTACTTCTTTACTGAAAAGGGGGAATAGAGCTTCCTTTGGGCCCCCCTTTGGGCCTTCCTTGGAAAGGGAGAACCCTTCCCTTCTGCAGGCACCAGGCAGCTGGCTCCCTAGACCACACCTGTAAACTGCTGTCATTCACACAGACCACTTGGCATCACCCACTGCCAAAGTCACATTCACATGCACCAAAATGAGAGAATAAACACTGGGAAGGCCAGGAACATGAATGATCTCAGCAAAGCATCCTGGGAAGATGGGAAGATGGCAGAGAACTGGCAGGGGTTGGAGGGTAGGGAAAGGGCGAAGGTTCTTTTTCTCTTGCTACTTCATGGCTCTGTCAGGTTCTCTTATCCTCAGTCAAGTCTATTTCTTAACCCATGGTATTGTGGTTGCTGGAGAATTAGTGTCAGACTCTGGAATATGCCAAGTGATAACAGGTCTGTTAAGGGATCCACCTAGCATGACCCAGGATAGGGTCTTATGAATGATTCAACCAGAGCTGGCACATCCCGCAGTTATACACTATAATAAGAGCATACCACATGATTGAGACTGTGGTTAGAGACGCCCCCAAAACAAACCAAGACAAAGAAAAACAGAAGCTATTCACAAGTTGACTGATATTACATTGATGGTGACATAGAATAAAATGATCTAAGTGCTCTGCCAGCAACCAGGATAAGCCTCGAACTACATGACACTCATGTATGCGCCCAGAGTCTTCAGACCCACATCTACATAAAAGGCTATTTGTTTGCCTCTTTAGTTAGTGATATCCATAGGTTTTCTGGTAGAAGTAAAATCAGATGTCATTTTAAAGGATTGGCTGATTCAGGGGTGCCTGGGTGGCTCAGTCGGTTAAGCATCTGACTTCGGCTGAGGTCATGATCCCAGAGTTGGTGAGTTCGAGCCTCGCATAGGGCTCTGGGCTGACATCTCAGAGCCTGGAGCCTGCTTTGGATTCTGTGTGTGTCTCTCTCTCTGCCCCTTCCCTACTCATGCCGGCTGTGTCTGTCTGTCTGTCTGTCTGTCTGTCTCTCTCTCTCTGTCAAGAATAAATAAACATTAAAAAATTTAAAAAAAAAGGATTGGCTGATTGAGGTAGTAGTAGTTTTAGAAGGAAATTAAAATTAGAAGGGTACCAACAACTTACCACTTATTGTATTTTCATATACCTCTTTGATTTATAAAATTAGACAAACTGAACTCTTCTTTTGGGACTGAATAATAAACATGACTTTGTGACTGCCAAGTTCTGCCTCATCTTTGGTCCAAAAGAAGGCATAGCACAGAAAGAGCACAGATTGAGACACTTTCTAAAGTTTACTTGATTATTTTGAGAGAGCGTGAGCACAAGCAGGAGAGGAACAGAGAGAGAGGGAGAGAGAGAAAGAATCCCAAGCAGGCTCCGCACTGTCAGCACAGAGCCTGATGCGAGGCTCCAACTCATGAACCGTGAGCTGAAATTAAGAGTCAGGCGCTCAACCGACTGAGCCACCCAGGCGCCCAAGATGTTTTCAATGATAATGATGGCCAACCCACTGCCACTATCAGAAGATTGCCCCTTTGATTCCACAAATTTAGTTTGATACAGTTTTCAGTCATTTACATAATTCTAAGCTTCTCTACCCTCCACTATTTTGTTTGTTCACTTATTTATTTTCGCAAGTTCTGCTTCAGCTCTTACAATGTAGTTGAAATCAACTCAGAGAGAATTAATTGCTTTTTTCAGGAAAGCCTTGTGATTTCGGTCTGTGCTTTGAAGTGATATAATTATGGCAACTGTGTTAACAGATCAAAAAGCACTGCACCAAAATGTTTACTGGAATCCCACTGTGTAGCGAAGGACATTCCAGAAGGACAGCTTGGCTCTGGGTGCTGTGGGATTCTGCTCCCAAATATACCAGTCTGAAATAAGACCACCTTGCAAATATCTATTTCAAGGGAGGCAGATGAGAAACTTAACCAATGACACTTTAATACCCACTAAGACTTTGTTTCAATTGACAATTCACAATTTGTCTTAGAGGGCAGAGTGCTGGCATTGCATATCTACTTTGCATAGTATCAGAACCAGTATTTATTTTCATTTGGGCTCCAGGAATATGTGACTTGTTATTGACAGGAAACACATTGTTTTCAATTCTTTCCTGCTTTGATCCCACTCCATCTCCTGTGTGTGTGTGTGTGTGTGTGTGTGTGTGTGTGCGCGCGCGCATGGGCGCTGTGATTTGCTCTTGGTCCCTTTAATCTGGCTGCTTCTTGAACAATAGTCAGTAGGAGACACTAGGTGGAGGAGGGAGAACCCTTCCCTTCTGCAGAATGTTCTTTAGTTTATAAACAGCATCTTTTCTCATCTTCCAAGTCAGAGTCCATTGCTGCTAACAAAACAGAATCTGGTATGTCCCAGAAAGAAATGGCTGCTATAGCCATGGGGCAACTTGCCAAACAGAAATGCAAGAACAGGACCCATAACTTGGAATATACAATAGATTGAAAACCCAGAATTTTAAAATAGGACCTCCTTCATAAAATCCTTTCTTGGGATGCCTAGCATGGCCACAAGGCTGTGAAAGCAACCAGACATAGGGAGTAAACTGAACAGTGACCAGAGGGCAGAAAGGGAATTCTAACCACGTTGTGGCAAGGCTTGGCTTTTAGAGAAATTGTGGAGAAGCACAGTTTTCTAGACGCACTTACCCTTTAACATGGCCACAGGTGGAACTGGCCATGAAATGCCCTGTTGAGAAGCTCCCATTGGTACAGAATAAAGTCCATGCTCTCATGACTGTGAGATCATGACCTGAGGTGAATCCAAGAGCTGAATGCTCAACCGATTGAGCCACCCAGGAGCCCCTGTTCTTCAGTTTCCAGTCACAGCTCTCATTTCCTTCTAAGCTCTCACCTGTGATGCCTCTGACACCTATATTTCTATAGAACAGTCTTCACAAAGATTTAGGTATTCTTTAAGACAATTCATGGTTTTTCTACCGTGTTTCTGACTTATTTCAGAGCCTCCACTAGGTGAGTCATCAATACCCATTTTCCTACAAACAGCCTGTTCCAGACAATCTCATATTTTTTTTTATCATGCTTCTCCAAATTCTTCCAGCTTCTGCCCACTGCCCAATTCCAAAGCCATCTCCACATTTCACGTGTCCCACAGCTGCATCCCATGTCCTGGTACCAAAATCTGTATTAGCTCTTATTACAGCTATAACATATGGAGACCGATTTAGCAGTTTAAAACAAAGTATTATCTTATAGTTTTGTTCCATAGGTGAGAAGTCCAACATGGATTTAAACAGGCTAAAAACTAAGGCTATGTTCCTTTCTAGAAGCTTCAGGAGAAAAGCAATTTCCTTGCCTTTTCCAGCTCCTAGGGGCCACCAATATTCCTTGACTCTGGCCCTCTTCCTCCAGTTTTCTTCATTCATCGGCACTACATATTTCTGACCTTTCTTACATGGTAACATCTGCTTTGAACCTGACTCTGACAAGGCTCTTCACTTTGTTAAGTACTTAGTTGATGAGGTTAGGTCCACCTGGGCAATCCCAGAAAACCTCTACATCTCAAGGTTCTTGACCTTACTCAGATCTGCAAAGACCCTTTTTCCACATCATGTAACATAGTCCCATGTTCCAAGGATTAGGGCATGGACAACTGGGGGACATTATTTTGGGGTACATTAATGCCTACTGCATTATCACTTACTTTGAATTTTATAGGATTTGGTACACAGCGTGTGAAGAATGGGTCATAACAAAAGTTATTTTTTAGTGGAGATGATAAAAAGATGGTCAAATTAATGATCATTTTCACGCACTGTGTTTTCATTTCTACTCCGTGTCTACTTTTTAACGTGTTAATATGGATTCTAGCAAGATTAGGCATAGGACAATGATGTCAATACTTTAGATTTTATAGGGCTTTATAGAATCCACTGTGCTTTCAGATCTCAATGATGACATAATTACATCTTTTGATATGTTTACATTGTGATATGTATTTCCTATGTTCAACGTGTTTTCTGTCCTGCTATCCAGACAAGAAGAAGACGGCATACAGTGAATGTGAAATTGTTTACTAAATTAATCCAATTTATGCTGTAAGTAAAAAAAAATATTTTGTTTACAAGTTAACTTCGGTTACTGTTATTAAGGATTTAACCTTAAAGCACTTGACCTTTAAATACCAACTCAATGCAGATGCACTATTTGTAACTTATGATGGCAGCAAAATGAGATGACTACTTCTATTATTTTTAATTTAAAGGTATGAAAAACTCTGCCACATAGACTTCAGGTAACTCTGTCAAAGTTTTGCAACTGGTTAGTAAATCCAGGTTTAAACTCAGAAAGTGGGGGTGCCTGGTTGGCTCAGTCGGTTAAGCGTCGGACTTTGGCTCAGGTCATGATCTCACGGTTTGTGAGTTTAAGCCCTGCGTCAGACTCTGTACTGACAGCTCAGAGCCTGGAGCCTGCTTCTGATTCTGTGTCTCCCTTTCTCTCTGTCCCTCTCCTGCTTGCATTTCTCTCTCTCTCTCTCTCTCAAAAATGAATAAACATTAAAAACAAACAAACAAACCCAGAAAGTGTGACTCCAGAGTCTATGCTCTTGACCATGATGCTTTGCAGATTCCTAATGAGATGATATACTGTTGACTGTAGCTGTATAATTAGGTAACCCTAATGTAAGCTGGGCTCCTCATTGTCCAGACTGAGCAGAGGCTCACTTTTAAAAAAAGCATAGTAATTTTGTTGTGTCCAAACACACTGCCATCAAAATGTCAAGTATAGTTAATATATCAAAGACATAACAAAGGAAGGCTTGCAAGACATCACAAAGGTTCTCTTAAAACAAATCTCTCAAACTCTCTTACATGCTTAACTGAGGCCTCCAACATCTATAAAAATATTCTGTTCCTTTCCTGCTCTGTAACCAAATTTGTGTGTGTGTGTGTGTCTATGTGTGTGTGTGTGCACAAACACACACATGCAATAAATCCCCAAGTTCAATGAAGAAAGCAAAGAGAATCAAAATGCTTGGTTCATAACCCTTGAGCTGTAATTAGCATTTTTACTTTTAAAATAAATGGATTATGTCTACATGGGAGTTAAGTCTCCATCAAGTTCTGAAAATTCAGATTCCAAGTAGAATTTAGAGATTACATTAAGAAAAAAATCTCAGGTTTTAGTTGAAAGATCATTAAAAACTCTTCTAAGATTTGGGGCACCTCAGTGGCTCAGTCACTTAAGCATCTGGAGTTGGGCTCAGGTCATGATCTCATGGTTCATGAGTTCAATCCCATGTTGGGTTCTGCACTGACAGCTCAGAGCCTGGATCCTTCTTCAGATTCTGTGTCTCCCCCTCTCTCTGCTCATCCCCTACTCATGCTCTGTCTCTCTCTGTCTCTCAAAAAATAAATAAATGTGAAAATTAAAAAGACTCTTCTAAGACTTAAAAAAATTATTAACCTATTAACACATTATCTGTGTCCAATTAAGCTACTGAACACCTCTGGATTTCAGTTATGTGGACTGAGGAGTGAAAGGACTGGACCAGAAAAATCTTAAGGTCCCTTCACACATGAACATTTTGCCATTTTTTGGTTAAACAACTCTTACTACAGTGGGTTCTACAAATTCATTTTGAAATACAGCCAAGAAATGGGAAATTCTAACTATTAAGTTTTCATGTTATTTGCAACTTAATTGTAAGTTTTATTGCAATAGGATACAGAATGGGATTTTGAGTTCTCTTAGAATTTCATTTAAAACTTCTAACTGAGGAAACTGGAAAATCATTTCTACCATATTCTGAAAAAAAATTAGATACAGGTCTACAAACCCCTGTAAAATGTCCAGTGCCCCTCACACCTACAAGCTGATGCAAGAGAAGGCAAGAGATCCATGACAGAGAGGAAACTTCCTGAAGGATCTTTCATAGTTGAGAAGAACATTGTAGCATTTACCTTTCTTCCCTGGGTTTCCAATTCTCTGCCACCAGATCAAATGAGGAAGGCCAAGAAAGCTACTGGTTAAAAAACAAACAAACAAACAAACAAACAAACAAACAAAACAGGGTTGTCTTCCAGAAGAGGAGACTTCTAGCTCATCATCAGCACCCTGCCCCATAATTCATGAGCTGTAGAAACAGGTAGGCCTGCCCCATGCTGCTACCAGAGAAGAAAGAGCATAGCATAGTTCTTGGCAGAGCTCAGGGGTCTTGGAGTTTAAAAGCATATATGGACACAAGACTCCTCTTCTGTAGAAGACGAAGGTGGGAACATGTTTGGAACTACCCTCAATATAAAATGAGGAGAGAGGACAACAATTGGGGCAAATTGTACTTCTAGAGTTTGGAAAAGCAGAGTTTCCCATAAATCAACTCAATGCTCAAGAAGGCAACTGGGCTCAAAGCCTTTTGAAAGGACCTCTCTGCACAGATGTGGGGAACACAGAGACACACTAACTGGGGCAGGAGCTGGGGAAGGATCCTAAAATGTCCAACTAGAGACTATCTCACCCCATCAGGGATGTGTTGCACAATGTGGGGGACCCTGTGGAGAGGGTGTCTACTCTAGTGAACCTCATGAAAAAGCTAGCATTTCAATGCTCGCCATGATACAGAATATTTGACAGGTAATATAAGTGAAAGAGCATCAGGGAAGGAAGGAAGGAAGGAAGGAAGGAAGGAAGGAAGGAAGGAAGGAAGTGGGGGAGGGAGGGAGGGAGGGAGGAAGGAAGGAAGGGAGAGAAGAAGGAAGAAAGGAAAGAAGGGAGGGAGGAAGGAAGGGAAGGAGGGAGGGAGGGAAGGAGGGAGGAAGGGAGGGAGGGAGGAAGGAAGGAAGGGAGAGAAGAAGGAAGGAAGGAAAGAAGGGAGGAAGGGAAGAAGGAAGGAAGGAAGGGAGGAAGGAAAAGAGAGAAGCAGAAGAAAGACAAGACAACCTCTACTCCTTTACCTGTCACTATCCCCCACCTTATGCTTTTTCTTGAATGATTAAGGAAAGAGATGCATCAAGCATTGAGAGGAACAGATCATCCCCTCCCCCATACCACTCCCTGCCCTGGCTATGGCATCACCAGCTGGGCCAGATCTGGTGAGGAAGAAGTTAGGAATTGGATGAATGCTTTATAAGTTCCTACTTAGATTGGACTGAGGTGTTTTGTTTTGTTTTAACCTTCACTGATCTAATACTCTCAAGTACCCAGAAAAGATCTGAGGGCTGCCTGAGATAATTAGATTAAAGGACAGAGAGTATTTAAAAGAAGTGATCTGAACATAAAGCTTGTACCTGATCTCACCCGAGGGAGTCCGCCCATTCAATACATTAGTTGATTACCCTTGAATCTTTTCCTCTTTAATGATTATTCATTCATATTAGGGGAGGGGTGGAAAAAATGGGGATCAGCTTTTACTTTCGTTAAAACTTCCATTTAAGAAGACAAGGAGGTATCACTATTGAATATTTTGTCCACAGCTGCTTTAAGGAGAGACCCGAGCTCAATGGAAAATGAGTGAAGTCTTTCCTGGAGCTCTGTGTCAAAGGCTACATTTGATTCTTTCCTTGGACTAATAACCAGGGCAAAGACAGAGAATTTCTACAAGCTCATTATATGTGCCATGGTTAGCACATAAAAAACAGCGAATGAGACAGAAGACGGGATGGCGCAAAGTCTCTTTGGTTTAAACTTCTTTAAAAAAAATGAAAAAAAATGGCCGTATTTTAGTATGATAATGGAACACTAGTAAAAACACTATAAAAAATATTTTATACAGTTTGATGTAGGAGCAATAAATAATTGTGTTCTACTACATTTTGCTTAACCTGGATGCAATGTAAGTCAGACTTTTTCCTCAATGCATAAAGATTTATTTATCATGAACAAGGAATATAATAAAATCATGGCAAAAGAGTAGATATTTTCATATAAAACAATGACTTCCTACCCAGCCACTCACCTCAGCTTTAAATATATTTATGGGTATTAAAGGACCCCCTTTTATCTCTCTGAACTTCAGGCTGTATTCTACGTTGCTATATATGAGAGCATTCATCTCCACTATGAATTTCCACTATGTTCATACAAATAGCCAAATGATGATAGAAAGGCTGGGTTTGAACTTCTAGTAGGTGCATTTGAATAGCATCTGCTTTCTTTCCCTTTGCAGGGCTCTTCAGGGAAATGCCTTGCGTCTGTAGGAAACCTGCCTGCAAGGGAGCTCAGGGTGGATGCCCCAATGGAGATGGGCTGGAAGCCCCATCCTACTGAGGATAACATGGTAGGAGACTGACCACAGAAGAGGCCGGCAGACTTCTCTCCATTCCCACCTAGAACATAGCCTTGCTTATGAAGGACACCCTTGAGAGACTTTATTTTCCCCATTCTTGGCAAGTTGTCCATTGTGACGCATTAAGCATTTCTGAATATGTCCCCAGAGTTTCAGTATTTTGCACTGAGGTCTGGATATGGTGGGGGACATCAGAAAGAACCCTAGAGTGATCAAAGTGTAGGATGGCATGCCTGATGCCTCACTTAGTATCTTTGAGCCTCAGTTTACCCACAGTGAAATCATGGTTCTCCAAGGTCTCTTTCAGCTCCACCACTTAAATTGTTGAGTGAAAATGTTGGAAAGGAACACAACCAAAACAATGAAATAACACACATTCACAGGAAATGAACTTTCACAAGCAGCAGACAGCAGGGAGTATGGAGGAGGGGTTAGGAAAGAAGAGAATTTCAATGCAGCTAGAATTTATACCCACAGCATAGAAATTCAGTCAGTGAATCCTGAGCAAATTTAAGATTACAGAAATAATGTAATTCAAGTGCCTGTCAACTAGTGAACAGTAATGTGGAATAGCAATTTATATATAATAATTTATACATATGAATTATCATATATAATTATATGTTCTCATACAATAGAGCATTATAATTGTTATAAGTATATAATTACATATAATGGCATGATAATATAGGATATATACTACAGCTACAGTTTATATATTATTTGAAGTCTCAATTCTTTTAGATCTGGAATTATAAATCCATATATTAAACAAAATACTCTTATATTACCTACGTGAGCAGCCATCCTTCAGATTTTACTAGCAAAGAAAGATACTAGAAGATACCATCAAAGAAAAAAATAATGGGTGTTAATAAGAATTTGGCAAGAGACTTCAAATATTCCAGAATGAGTTATAGACCATAGATCGGGCACTTCAAGTGCCTGTCTTTAAACTCCATTGACTTTTCCTCAAAACACAGCTTTATCCTGCCTAGTCAAGAAAGAAACTAAACTAATAAGCACTGCCAGAAAGCAGAAATGTAGTCCAACTAAGGGCAGACAGGTAACAAGCAGGACATTGTCAGGTGCACAGTAGACTTCGGGGTTGCGTTGTTTGGTTGCCTGAGGCAGCCATGCAGCGGTGGAACTAAAAGCATAGGGGGTACACACCTGTTTAGAGTACTGATACACTACAGCCAAGAGCCAGGTGTTCTGTTGGTCAGCGGCTTCCTCTGCCCATTAGCTCTGCTCCTTCTGGTGCCTTTCCTCTTGTCCCCTCAGTGCCTCTCAACCCATTTCATGGTCACATTTGAGCCACTGCGCAGACCAGTAGGCACACCACCCATCATGGGCAGCTCCCTGGCAACCAATCAAGTCATCTTGCTCAATATGGCATTATTATGGAATTGCAAGTAACAGCGAATGTGTAAGCCACTTTCATTTCTATTGGCATTCCCTGACTCCCCGACATAGAATCTGCTTCCTGCTGCTTCCCTTTAACCCTGTACCGACTGATACCACCAATAGCCTCCTGACTCTGTATGGCGCTTTATCTCCCAGAGCCACTAGTTCGTTTCTGCAGCCGGGAATTAACCATTAGATCGATCTCCAAAATTCCTGCTCCCTCTAAGACTAGCTGTAGCACCTATCTCACAGAGGGGCAGGACTCTTCGGAGCCAGCAACACTACCACAGTACCCCTAAAGCCAAAACTGGGGAGGGGATGGTGTCAGACATGAAAGTAAGATCTGAAAAAGAAGCAAAGTCAGAAGCAGGTTAATCTCAGGCCAACACAGGTTCGAGTCCAACAATCACCATCTAAGGGAAGATGGATGTGTTTTGCTATTGTTGCAAGCTCAGGTTAAACCACGCTTAATAGAACTGTCCTGAGCCATTTGGGGGTCTTTTGATTAAGGAGCTGGGGTTTCCAAAGTCAAAATCACCTTGGAAGAGGGTTGCTTAGTGGAGAGTCAATGGAGAAATGATTCCCAGAGGGAGTCTGAAGGCCAGGTGATGTAAGCTTTGTAAAAAGTGTATTCCTCTGAGCTGGGTTTGAGACATTACACAGCTGGCTTCCCAGAAAAAAAAAATGAGATCAATAACCTTCTAAATGTCTGCAGTCCAGACAAGCCTCTATTTTCTTTCTATGTCTACAAGATCTCAATGAATGGGCTATGTCTCAAAGGCAGAAAGTTATGGTGGCAGCAAAGGGTCAGCTAGGGTTCACTAGGAAGACAGATGAAGGCATGAACCAAGGGCCAGAAAGAAAACAAAGCAAAACCCAAAACCATCTGGGAAGACGTTGCAGGGATGCAGCCCTTCTGAAAAGCCCCTTCTGGAAGGCATTTGCTGCTCTCAGAGGGCTTTAGCCTAAGCCCAGAATCTGGAATTTATTCCATAAACATTTACAAAGTAACTGCAGTGATTCAAAGAGCACCCCAAACCATTCCTTTCCTCACCTTCCTTTCGTGCATGTGTGTATCGCATCTCAGATATGACCATGATCCTCACGTGTGAATATATACATATTTGTAAATTGCATACATGAGCCTTAATACTATAACAACTTTATGGGAGCATGTTTTAAGTGGCTGGGCTAGAAAGCCGTATGTATTAAATATTTATACACATGTTTTTGTTTTTAATTTAAGTTAGTTTATTTTTTTAATTTTTTTAATGTTTATTTTTGAGAGAGAGAGAGAGACAGAGTGTGAGTGGGGGAGGGGCAGAGAGCAAGGGAGACACAGAATACGAGGCAGGCTCTGGGCCTAAATACAGGACCTGAACTCACAAACCGCAAGATTGTGACCCAAGCAAAAGTCAGACGCTTAACCGACTGAGCCACCCAGGTGCCCCATTTTATTTATTTGTTTATTTAGAGCACACATGAACAGGGAAGGGGCAGAGAGAGAGAGTGGGAGAGAGAATCCCAAGCAGGCTCCTAGTTGCCAGCACAGAGACAGATATGGGGCTTAAACTCATGAACTACGAGACCATGACCCAAGCCGAAATCAAGAGTCAGCAGCTTAACCGACTGAGCCACCCAGGTGCTTCCCCCCACCCCTGACCCCTGCCCCCAGAGGTGTCTTAGATGCCAGAACAGGGCTGAGGTGACCTCTCACTCCAAAAAGCAGTTCTGGTTCTGTCTTCTAGGTTGGGACTCTGCACAGATGTCACAGGCTAAAAAGAAGCTTATTGCTAAAAAAGGATTTATAATAATACAGATCTGAAAGTTCTGTAAGGTACCATAACCATACCTCCTATAAATCAAAAACTCCCCTGGCTGCTTCCATCTGGGGGGCTCCTGATAGATGAAGAAATGCTAAAATCGGTTACAAAAATGATAAATTATAGAAGATGTGTGAATATCCCTTAGTGCTATCAATGTTTCTCAATGTTGCATGCATAAACTTACGGGAGACAGTCTCTCAATTGGAGATCCCTGGTTAATATAAGACTTAGGCTGGATGGTTTTCTGGTCTCCCTTCAAATCTCACCCTCAGGATAATACCTGGTCTCTGCCAGCTTCCCTACTCTATGTATCTATGCATCATGGATAACCTTTGCTTCCACAAATGGAATATTCCAGTACAATCATTCCACAGAAAAGCTCCTCTGTTCAAGGACCCAGAGACCTCTTAAGGGTTCTTTACATGTTTCTGTTACATCTTTCTAGATATAACCTTACAAAGGGCGTTAACAGGGTTGCTTTATTTCGAGAAACATCCTTTCGACAATCAAAATATTTAATTAGCCCAAATCCAATAAAATAAAGAAATATGAATAGTCTGAATTTGCAGTAATGGGAGCTGACAACTGTTGCAGTCTGTTTTTAATCAACGCTGCTTATTTCATGAAAGATGAAAATATAGTAAAGTATTTCATTTTTAAACCATCTAAGCACTGAAAAGAGCAATGAAATAGTATGAATCCTAAATACTGAAAACAGTCCCTTTTTTTTAAGACAGAGTGAGAGATGTAAAATAGAAGTGAGAGATGTGAAAGAAAGAAAGAAAGAAAGAAAGAAAGAAAGAAAGTAAGTAAGTAAGTCTGCCTCAGCTGGGTTGTATAGCATAAAGCTGTTTATTTTTGAGAGAGACAGAGCTTGAGTGGGGGCGGGGCAGAGAGAGGGAGACACAGAATCCCAAGCAGACTCCAAGCAGTAAGCACAGAGCCTGACACGGGGCTTGAACTCAGCAACCGTGAGATCATGACCTGAGCTAAAATCAAATGCTTAACCAACTGAGCCACCCAGGTGCCCCTTAAACTGTTTAATTATGTTCCATGGCACACAGTAAACTTGCCATTTTTTTTTTCAATGTTTATGTATTTTTGAGAGAGAGAGCAGGAGTGCAAGCAGGGGAGGGGCAGAGAGAGGAGGAGACAGAGGATCCAAAGCAGGCTCTGCACTGACAGCCCAAAACCCAGTACGGGGGTTCAAACCCACGAACCATGAGATCGTGACCTAAGCTGAAGTAGGATGTTTAACCCGCTGAGCCACCCAGGCTCCCCGGTAAACTTGCCTTTTAATAGCTTTGTAAAATAAGTGTTGGCACCCCATTTGACCAGATACCCAAAGAGCTGGAATTATTTTATTAGGTGCCTGCAACCAGTGAGTGTTGTTTGAATTAATTGGCATCACCAGTTATAACAAACCATTTATGGGAATGTGACCCACAACAAGGAGAGGAGACCAGGTGTTCAGGTGTTCATGTCTTCATGGGGTAGAGACATTTGGAAGCCACGAAGCATGGGTAAGAGGACTCTGATTCCTGTTGGCTCCCATTCTAGGATTCCTACACCGGGGTCACTTATACCTTCTAATTCCAGTGATTTCATAGTCTATGAATCAAGCTAGGCTGTGGGTACACAGGGCAGCAATCAAACCCATGGGGTCTTGCTAGAGAACCTAGCCTCAAGGACGTGCTCAAGCCTGCTAGGAAATTCTGTCAAGTGCAATCCTCTCTAGTTAGAGCAGATTTTTCCATTTTAGATCTTCCTGGATCATTAGGGCTTAACCCCTAGAAGAATGGATCTTTGGCACTTGGGGACCTAACCCTCATGGTTTGGAGGGCTCTCTAGAGTACCTAAAGACCCAAGCCACGTAGCGACTTACCATTTTGCTACATTTGACTCTTAGGCTCCAAAGCTCCATATGCAAGAGGGAGTCATTTAGCAAGGGAGGGGGCCTTTTCCTACCTATACCGCTGGCTGGCTATTTTTGTCCTACACTTCTGCTACCTTGGCAGTAACGTTTGGGTGGTACCATTCATATTCTTGTTGAAAAGAAAATCTTCTGCTGGTTCAGTGAGGAAATGAACAGAAAATAATCCAAGTCCAAAGCATAGTTCTTGGCCAGAATTTTTTTTAAAACAAGTTTTGAAGAGGGAACAGCTATATTAGAAAAGGCAACCCGGTGTATAGAGGTGGTAAGAAATTCAGGGGTTGCCAGGAGCTGCCAGGAGAGAGGGAGGCGGAAGGGAGAGGAATGAGTAGGGGGAGCCCAAGGCATTTTTCCAACAGTGAACATAGTGTCTATGATACTGTAATGGAGAGTATATGCCAGTAAGTATTTGGCAAAAGCCATAGAACTGGACAACCCAAAAGTTGACCCTAATGTAAACTATGGGCTGCAGTTAATAATAATAATGTATCAATACTGGCTCATCAATGGTCACAAATATACCACTCCAAAGCACGGAATTAATAGGAAAGCTATGTGTAGGGGGAGGGGCAAACATAGGAACTCTGCGCTTTCGGCTCAATTTTCCTATGAATGTAAAACTACCCCAACAATAAAGAATATTCATATTTTTTTAAGTTAGTTAGTTTATGTATTTACTTACTTACTTACTTACTTACAGCGTGAACATTGTGGGAGAGGGGCAGAGAGAGAAGGAGAGAGAGACAATCCCAAGCAGGCTCCAAGCTGTCAGCGCAGAGCTGGACATGGGGCTCGATCCCACAAACCATGAGATCATGACCTGAGCCGAAATACAGAGGTAGAGGCTCAACCGATTGAGCCACCCAGGTGCCCCTAAAGAATATTCATTTTAAAAATTGCATCAGAAGGTGGCTCTGATCTACACACCAGGGCCAACTACATAAATACTGTAGAAACAGAAAAATGATCCAGGAAACCATTTTAGCAAGTGCTTACACCCTGTGCAAAAGCAGTTTATCAAATTAGAAATAAAATGTTCATCAAAATTAAACATGTAGTTATGAAAAAATAAATAAACAAACCCTTTCACTGAACAGCCATACTGGCAGATGGCCCAAACAAATATTTCTATGAAGCAACGAGTAAAACGCCTGGAATGACCATTTCCATGTGTAAATTTTAGGAAGCGTTTTTGTAAATGTTCCATGGTGTGAAATTAACAGGGGAAGGGCCACTTAACTGCAAAAACCTATCTCCAGAGTTGAAGACAGGAAATGCACATATATTAAAGGAAGATGCCTTTTGCAAATGTGCATATCCAAAGGGAAGAAGCTGTGAGTCTAAACAAATCTGAGGGTAGGTCATCTCCTCTGATACCTGACAGCTACACCCTAGAACTTTGGGTCACCTTCACAAGCTGCCGTGATATGCTTTAAACTGCCATGCAATATATTTCTTCTTCACTTTCATCTTTGTCCACACATCTGAATATCTTATCACAGTAACAGTTTTTGCTAATTTAGGTTCCTAGCAAAAGATGATCGGGTAGTAAAGGGTTGGGCTTATTTTAGTAGCTTCGTTAATAGCTACAGGCAGACAAAAGACATAAGCTTATATATCTAGAACTGTTAAGGGTCTGAAAAGTGGGGCACCTGGGTGGCTCAGTCAGTTAACATCTGACTTCGGCTTGGGTCATGATCTCAAGGTCTGTGGGTTCGAGCCCCACATCGGGCTCTGTGCTGACAGCTCAGAGCCTGGAGCCTGCTTCAGATTCTGTCTCCCTCCCTCTCTGCTCCTACCCTACTAGTGCTCTGTCTCTCTCTCTCTCTCTCAAAGATAAATAAACATTAAAAAAAATTTTTTTAAAACAATCTTCTACTTCTGGGGCGCCAGGATGGTACAGTTGGATAAGTGTTCAACTCGATTTCGGCTCAGATCATGATGTCAACAGTTTGTGAGATGGAGCCCCGTGTCAGGCTCTGTGCTGACAGCACACACACAGAGGCTGCTTGGGATTCTCTCTTTCCCTCACTCTCTGCCCCTACCCAACTCTCGATCACACTCTCTCTCAAAAACAAATAAATAAACATTTAAAAAAATTCTTCTGTTGTTCCATGGAGAGGGGAAACCAAATGTACCTTGAAATCAATCAACTGAGGGTTCTTGAAGACCTTGGGAAGATCCCCTTGTGAATGCGAAGGTCCACTTGAATTTGAAGGCATCGACAACAGTCGGTGTCCCAGCAGAAGGAAATTGAAAATTCCCTTCTATTTCAGAATAAATGTTCAAATAACGAAGCTAACAGGTTCAGGAGCAATGTAAGTAGAAGCCAACTCAACAAAAACCAAGAAAATGTGTAATAGCAACTCCTACTAATATCTTCTTTTTTACAGAGATCAAAATAAAATTTCCGAGAGGCAGGGGAGCTTATAAATACAATAGCTGTACAGCAGATCCGAAAAAGCATGTTTCCAGCTCAAAATGTAATTAACCAGGTACTTTGCAATTACTGACAATTGGGGTTTTTCAGTCTTTACCATAGATCTTCCTTGAGCTACATAGGTTACTGAGAAAATGAGCCATGTTACATAGCAATAACAAAGGCATCACTGCAAAAAGCACCACATAAACATTGCCTTGAAAACTGGGAGGTTGCTAGGAAATTCTGTCAAGTGCAACCCTCTCCAGTTAGAGCTGATTTTTCCATTTTAGATCTTCCTCAATCATTAGGGCTTAACCCCTACAGGAATTTACAGGAGGACAGCTTACATACCTCCGCCAATATAAATTCTCCAGGGGTTCCATTCGATCCTTAGAAGGCCTCAGGCATTAGTGCTAAGAATTTTGGGCAGGGTCAGCTGTTCTGGGAAAGGGCAACACTTGTGTTCTTGACCATATGGGGGTTTGTACTTGAACAGAAGATGGAACTAGGCTGGGTCCATGAGGACATTCACATTTCCCTCTTCTATTTCTACAGAATGGATCGAGGGGGGAAAGGCTTAGTGGCAAGCCAAATCAAATGATTTGAATTATTTTAAGAAGAAGCAATTCACGGCACTGGTTGCCAAATTTAAAATGCCTGGACAGCCTGTTCAAAGAGCCAGCAGCAGGAAGAGAAGGGATCATGCCAGAAATTCATGCCAAGAAGCAGAGAGAAAGAGCTGGGGCAGCTCCCGGTCCTATAAATTAGCATCTCAATGGTCCCACACACCAGGGGGCTGAGAAAGCCATGCTGCTTCTATTTCCAACGTGGAAAGATCTTTCTTTGTATAGGAGTAGATAATACAAGGAAGTAATCCATTGTGATGTTTGGATTCTTTTTCCTCTCAATACCAAGAGCTACCGTGTGTGACACACCTGACAGAAACCAAAACACTTTTGCATTCACTGTCTTATGAAACCTCACTACACCTTGTGAGATAGTATGACTTCCCCCATTTACAGATGAAGAAGTGGCACTCAGGGAAAGTGTCACTGGCCCAATGTATCAACATAATAAATAGCAGAGAGGGGCGTCTGGGTGGCTCCGTCAATTGACCTGTTGAGTATCTGACTTCGGTTCAGGTCATGATCTCAGGGTCTGTGGGTTCGAGTCCCGCATCACACTCTGTGCTGACAGCTTGGAGACTGGAGCCTGCTTAGGATTCTGCATCTTCCTCTCTCTCTCTGCCCCTCCCCCACTTGCACTCTGTCTCACACTCTCAAAAATAAACAAACATTAAAAAAAAACTTAAAAAAAGTAAGTAGCAGGGCAAGAACTTGGAAATGTAAATCAAGCATATTGGAAATGAAACCGAACATTCATCCCTAATCCATGTGCAAACACCTTATTAGTTATGACAGTAATAAAGTGAGCACCTAGTAAATATCTGGCCCGGTGCTAGGTATTTAGCACACTTGACTGAGTCTTGATAAAACTAAGCAAAGCAGAGGGGAAGAAATGTTTATATCAATGTAAGACACAAAGTGGACAGAGGTGACATGATCATGATTTTCCAGGAGAGAGGGAGCCTGCCAAAGACAGTGAAAATAAACATTTTTTTTTAATTCTGTGAGAGAAAGTGTGCAAGCAGGGGAGAGGGGTGGGGGGGGGGGAAGAGAGAGAGAGCAAGGGAGGGGACAGAGAAAGAGAATGCCAAGCAAGCTCCACACTCAGTGTGGAGCCTGATGCGGGGCTCGATCCCACAACCCTGGAATCATGATCTGAACTGAAATCAAGAACTGAACCCTCAACCTACTGAGCCACCCAGGCATCCTGAAAACAAACTTTCTAAAAGCAAAATTTTAAATTTCATCCAACTAAAAAAAAAGAAATCTCTGCCAAAGTGTGCTGGTCCCAAAGCAGCCTGTCCAGTGAGAGTCATGGTTATTATACTGTTGAGATTCTTATTTTATAAATCAGTCATTGCTAAATAGAGTGACTTTAATTGCCGGAATCCAAAGAGCGTCTTCATCAACCACAAATGAGACAGTAAATGAAACGCTATTTTATTTACATTTTTACCTCTTACTTCAATAACCACAAACATGCCTGGGTTCAATCATTTTGAAATCAGTGTCCTTATCTTGTTAGGAGGAAATGTGTCAATGCCTAATGTTAAAAAAAAAATAGGCAATCAATGCAAAGACACAAAATCACTTAAAAAGTTCGCCCAGACTTAATGTTAATATGATTTTCTTTCAGCCAGCCATCACCCACATTTATAGAAAAGTAGAGTCTTCAGCCAGAAACTTTGCTTGTTTCCAGACTTGTGTGAGACAGGAAACTGTCAAGTGGCTGCAAAAGCAGATAGACTTTGATTGATGGGCAAGTCCAACATGAAGATATATTGGACCGTAGATCATGATGTACCTCATTTCCTGGCACATACGCGCCTTCAGGAAAAGGGAAATGAGTTTTGCTTTAAAAAGAGTATTTTGCTAGACGCAGTCCACAGTTGATGAACATAGACGTCTGTTTCACATACACCACTTCCTCTACTTCCAACTGCGCTTTATGGGAAAGGGAACTATGATTTTTATCTGCCCATTTGCATACATAGCGCCAACCCTTCAAGAGCTTATAATTTATGAAACATCCGCATCTTGATACAGTCACAGTTGCTATGTCCTATCTCTCTAATTTGTAATTTTCCTGTTTTCTCCGAATACATTTTTGTCAATGGTCCCTTGAAAAAATTTAACCTTTAAAAATGGAACCTTATTTTAGCACGGATCCTGTACCCCGGAAACAGAGTCTCTAAGAAAATGACATATTCTACAAATGTTGAACTGTCCCATGTCTATGAGTAGAGTGATACTCTTTCTTTAAAAAATTTTTGTAATGTTTATTTTTGAGAGAGAGAGACAGAAAGGGAGCGGGGTAGGGGCAGAGACAGGGAGACACAGAATCCAAAGCAGGCTCCAGGCTCCGAGCTGTCAGAACAGAGCCCAATGCGGGGCTCAAACCCACAAACTGTGAGATCATGACTTGAGCTGAAGTCCAGTGCTTAACTGATTGAACCACCCAGGTGCCCCTGAGTGATATTTTTTCATTTGTAATGTGTTTTAAAACTTTTAATGTGCTTTAGAAGTTTTTGTTTTGTTTTGTTTTGTTTTGTTTTGTTTTAATGGAGAAAAGAAAACTCGACTGATCCTTTCTGCGCTGCTAAACTGTTCTTCCACAAAGATGTTCCTGAGAGACAGTCCTGTGTTCACACAGGGTCTTTCATTCATTGTGTGGAATGCGGTCACTGGAGCACTATGGTTTCTGTGCATGGCAATGAATCCTCTCTCTCCCACTCCCTCCCCCTCCCTGCCTGCCTACTACCTTCCCTTTCTCTCTTGTGTTAGTGTGTACACACAGGAGGGTCCATTGCCAAAGGGTGGAAAAGAGGACTTAAAATCTCACTAAGGGAACAGACTAAGAATTCTCAAATAAGACCAGGACACGATGTGCTGGCTCTACAGCTGTCTGCCTTTCTCATTCATGCACTGATGTTACTGGGCACTTCCTCCGACTGGAGGACTCGAGGGGATATCTGCCCTCCATTACAGAGTCTGACTCGAATCCCGCCTTCAAGCTGTCTTCGTCTTGGTAAGGGCACTGGGACATGCATGCAATCGTCCAGACCTAACGCTGCCAATGCTGGAGAAGGGGCCACCAAAAGCTTGAAGAGAGGGTGGTTCCTGCAACTTGAAAGTCACAAGAAGGACTTTGAGAAAGGAGTCATATCGGGTTGAGCCTTCAGGACAGCAGAGATGTTCTCCCTACCTGGTGTGCCTTTCCATCTCTATGTCACCTTTCAAAATCCAGCCTGTCTCTTCAAGGTTCAGTTTGGACTCTATTTGTAAAGCCATTCCTGATGCCACATCAGAAACTGTTCACATATTCTTTCCATGTTTTTGTTCTAATTTTTAGAAACAGAAAGAACAATCAGGAGAAGGGCAGAGAGAGAGAGAGAGACAGAGACAGAGAGAAACTTAGGCAGACTCCACGCTCAGCACAGAGTCTGACATGGGGCTTTATCCCACAACCCTGGGATCTTGACCTGAACTGAAATCAAGAGTCAGATGCTCAAGTGACTGAGCCAGGTGCACCTCCATGTTTTTGAGCAAGGAGTCATTCTACACCTTCTCTCCTGTAGCATCTATCACATTCTTTCTTGTGTTATACTTGCCTGGCACTTAATGGTTGGCTCTGCTGGACAGCTAGCTCTCCCCGGCCCTCCACATTCCTTTTGGCATCTAGTCTGGCAGGGTATCATAGTTCCCTAGGGGATCTTTCTGACAAACCTATGAATGGCTTCATTTGCCCTACTCTTCATTATGTCCACTGGTCCATAATCACACCTTCTTGACCTTTCTGCAAAGGAATAATCCATGCTGTTGTTGCTTTCTCCTTCTGAATATTGGAGCAAAGTACATTAAGAAGCTTCAATTTATACCCAGTGAAACCTGGACTCATAGCGTAAGGCTGTACTCTGCATGTGGCTTTCTTACAGGACTGCACATAACTCCAGAGGAAAATCCAGTCCATAAACCCTCATGCCACATACCTCTTTCTACAAGTGATCAAGGAGAAAGTTGGACTTGACTTTGATAATTGAGTCTAGTTATGTTATGTTATGGATGCTGATTTTATCCTTAAATTGCTATTTCCTCTAAAATATACTGTTTCAATTTTGTCTGCCTCAAGGAAAACTGTTGGCCCATATGAAGCATTTTGAAGGTAATACGCAGACTCTCAGATGAGCGTAAGTAAATGAGTGTAATTGCTGACATGCCCTAAATTAAATGTATTGGCAGACAGTTCACTAATGGTAAGAAAATAGATCAGACGGGGAGATTAATTTCATTTTCAGCTCCTTCAGGCCTAAGCGGAATATTGAAATTAAAGATTCTAGCTTCTTTAATCTGGAGTTCTGGCATAAAGATAGCTCTACCATGACCAAATCCTTGGATATACAGTTATTAGAATATGAAAACAACTTTTCCATAAATTATTATTATTAGCAAAATTTCATTTTTCCTATTTAGGAAGGGAATAATTTAGCATCAGATTTTGGTGTTGGAAATCATCCATCCATCCATCCATCCATCCATCTATCCATCCATCCATCCATCCATGCTGGTGTGAGCCATTGCTGTGTGCTCTCTTAGTGATTTGGATAACTATTACACAACATTTAACATCCTTCCAGCCCCGACTTACTAGAGCCATTATCATTACCCCCTGTTCCATACCGGCTTTGACAGAATTCACATACACTACGCCAACGCCTCAACTTGAACAGTGTGCTCTTGCTTCCTGTTCTGGGGGATCTCTGACACTGGCATGGGGGACATTTGTGGGCACACACTGGACACTCACCAGCATATAACCCAGAATTTCAGGGGATTTCACGACCACGAGTCTGTTCTTGACAGACACAGGTTCAAGCATCAGGCATCTGCAATGTGGCCAACTTGATAGTTTCAGCTCTTACACCCTTTCCTTCTCAGTTTCCCCTCCCAGACCCCCCACTCCCTTTCTCTAGGATCACTTCCTCCATAAACTACCTGTATACAAGCAGAGCCCTCAGGGAGGCTAAGGATAAAACAGTCGGTACCAAAACTGTCTGTGGAAAGATGTTATGATGGGATTTGGAGCTGGATCACTTACTGGCCAAACAGCAATAAGGACCCGTTGTTGGTGGTGCAGTGGTGGTAATCCCCAGCATGTCATGGCATCAGAATTATTCTCAGATGTGATGGATTGGGATGGGGTAGGAGAACGCCACAGCAAAGCCTGCTACGGGAGTGCAGTTCCTTCTCTGGGAGGAAATACTTTTCCACGATGAAGGAATCAGCTAATAGGCACCAGGAGAAATGGCTGAGCTGCATGTAGGGATGGATTGTGAAGATCTTGGGAGTGTGTGTGTGAGGAGGCATAAAGTTGAATAGGGGTTTATGAGGAGGAATAGGCTGATGGCCAATGTCCTGGCAGGCACCCATGGAGCCAGTCCTAATACGCTGCTTGAAAGGCTCCTTGAAGCGAGGGCCTATGGTAAATGACTTGGAGATGCTGAAACTATCTTAGTAGAGTACTGAGCTTAGATGCTTGAGCGGGTACAGGGTCAGAAGAGACTAACTATATACAATCAGAGAACTTAGCCCCTGACTATTTTCCCAGAAGAGCCCAGAGAATGGTCCCTTCATTAAGGCAATTAAAAAAAAATGCACTGGTGGGGACCCAGGTGGCTCAGATGAGTAAGCATCCAACTCTTGATTTCAGCTCGAGTCATGATTTCAGTGTTCATAAGATCGAGCCCCACATCAGGCTCTGTGCTGACAGTGCAGAGCCTGCTTGGGATTCTGTCTCTCCCTCTCTCTCTGCCTCTCTCTCTCTCTCTCCCAAAATAAATAAATATTTTTTAAAAAGAAAAAGGGGGAGCCTGGGTGGCTCAGCTGGTTGAGCATCCGGCTTTGGCTCAGGTCATGATCTCACGGTTTGTGAGTTTGAGCCCCACATCGGGCCCTGTGCTGACAGCTCAGAGCCTGGAGCCTGTTTCAGATTCTGTGTCTCCCTCTCTCTCTGCTCCTCCCCTGCTCATGCTCTGTCTCTCTCTCTCTCTCAGAATTAAATAAATAAACATTAAAACAATTTTTTTAAAGAAAAAGAATATGCACTGGTAAGAGCACACTGACATCTGTGAAACCACATAGTGTGGTGGCTGTCCCCTCTAGGTCAGAATTTACAATAAAAGATTCTACCATGCTACCATAGCATCAATGAAGATGGCAGGATTCCAGAATGGGAGAAGGAAGGTGGGTGGCATTTAACCATCAGAGGAGAGGCTGATATAATTACCACAATGAACAACAAGTTGACAGTGCTAATCAGACCCATAGGGCTTAGAATTAAGAGCAATATGTATATAGTCACTAGTGTGTTACTTAAAAAAATATCAGGAACTGGCAAGCAGAACTCTGGGGTCAGTTCTGTAATGGAAGAAATCATGATTCATCAGCCTGTCTCCAGATCTGAGTTGGTCAACAGAACCAGAACCCAGTGACTGATGAGATAATCCGGCAATGCCAACATTAATGTGTAGAAGAAATATTCCAGTAGCCCTCCTTCAAAGGTATCTACAGCCATTTATCAATAACTCTGCACCTGGGGCAAAGTTATCCATACTTTCAAGGATCACCAGACAGAGACTTTACCACTGACACAAGGGGTACCAAAGCATCCTCACGGCCCCATTATTAAGTGGGAACTGACGGAAGGCTGGCAATGAATGTATTTCTGGCCCAAGTATATCCCTATTGGGTCCCCAGAAATGTCCTGTGGCTCTTTCCCTGGGCCCTAAGTACACAAATTAGTGTGTGTGTATGTGTGTGTGTGTATACACACATACACACTATATATTATATGATATATACTACATAATATTAGTATTATATAATATATACTATACCACATATACAATAAATAGTATAAATACTATATAATATATACTATATATAATATACACTATAATATTAGCATTATGTAATACTAATATATAATATTAGTATTAAGTATGACCAGAGAAACATGAATCATTTTTGTAGACACAGTCAAGTGTAAGCCTTAGAAACTGCCTGCCCCCCATTAAAATACTAAGTTAGAAATAATGACATACTCCAGGAAGAATTGCAGAGATTAGTACCACTTTCAAAAACAAAGGATAAAAATGCTTCCCATTGTATTCAACATATCTGTTGGGTCTCTACAAAATCAGTAAGAGTTATGATGCATGATAATGCACACCCAAGGAGCCAACCAACCTCCAGCTTTAACCACAGCTGCAGGGCTGAATGAGGTATCCTACTGGAGAAACGGATGCAGACTCTGGCAAGTGGCATGCAGCCACGGGTCTGGTGAAGGCTGTGGCGCTGGTGAGCCCAGCTTTCTCAATCCCCACTGGTATGGAAATCAAAAGCAGTTTGGTTTTTATGGGGTAAAGATACCGATTCACATTCACCGTCTAGCTCCAGGACCATGACAGCTCATTGTCACAGTACAATCTATAGGGACCTCGTTCAACTCAACATATCACAGAATACCATGCTGTTTCACTATATTGATGGCATCATGTTATCAGGCCTGATGATCAGGAAGCAACAATTATCCTAATAGAAACATGCATGCTGCAGCATGGGGACTGAATCCCTGTGCCAGTTTCAAAGTTAACACCTCGGCTCCAAATCCACGCTACGTCAACCACTTCTGTGGCAATTTTGGGAACTTGAGAACATTTAAGCATCTCTCCTTTGCAGGGAGTATAATATTCAATTGGCCAATAGAGGGCACTGGAGGGACACTGCAAAGGAAAGGGTCTTCTCTTCTTGGTTCAGGTATGCTGCCGTCTTGCTGGTTCTCACCGCAGCTCTGCAGTTAGCAGAAACGCATGTGTGGGGACATCCAGAGACACCTTGCCAAGGCTGCAAGCCCAGGGCACACGATCCATTGGTGAGATTGCAGCTGCAGCTTTGGCCCCATGACCACCTCGCTGAGCCCGCTGGATAGAAACACAAGCTCTCTGGGCCTTATGCTCCCCTGCTGGTGAGCAAGCTCCTAATGTCCTGACTCTTCCTGTCTGCCCAACCGCCAGCCTACATCCATCTGCATCCTGGAGCCTTGTTTCCCCTGCCCTCCAGATATTGAATAGGCTCCTGAGACTGATGCCTTCTGTGATGCCACCCACCAGCCCTACTTGTGTCCAGAGAGGTATTTCCTGTTTGCCTACCAATTGTGGGCCATCTATGGCCTGAACAAACTGGTGAATTCTCTGCTATGTAATGGGCAGCAACCGAATTTATTCCACAAATTTGAATCTCAGCCTTAGGAAGGGAAGCTCTTGGCAAATTAGCTCCTTCCTTCCATGTTCTCATCAACCCTAGGGTATTCTTCAGTTTTCTTTAAACCATTTTAGTTATTCTCCTGTTACAGTTAATAGTTCCTGATACGGCACTTTCCTCGTTCTAATTATCATGTTTCTGTGCCATGATTATACCCCGACTGGTACAATCTCAAAAAACTTCAGGATCTGCTACTTAGGCTAATACTTTAAGAGTCCAATGGTCTGTGGCATGTTGGGACATGCCCCCAGCCGCCCGCGCCCCTCCCCCCCGAGCTAAGGCAAAAGACAAAGTGTAACATCTCAAAACTGTCATACCAAATAACAGGCATAGCACTTGATGGGTCTCATTCGATTCTGAAGGCACCATATACAGCTTCAGGCATGCTATATGGCCCTGTTTAGATGAAGAACTTGACTATGAGCCACAAAGTGACTGTGTGCCCAGAGTTCCCATCATGAGTTGGTATGAAAAATTCACCGTAATCATTAAGTGTGGGCAGACTCAATAGCCAGGTACTATATGTTGGAAATGGTATATTCAAAGTTGAGTCTTAACGGGTCCAAAAAGCCGAAAAACACTGCATGATAAGGTGGTCCAGACTCCCCTGGCACCTGCTTGTGTGGCACCAATTCCTTTCCACCAATTCACACCTATGGCCTCATGAGAAGTTCCCTATAACTAACCGATGGAAGAGAAGATCCTCAAGCCTGCTTCAGAAATGGGTTGGCTCAATATGGTAGCACTAGCTGAAAATAGACAGCTGTCGCCTATAGGCCCTCTCTGCAGTAGCTCTTAAGGACAGTGACGAAGGGAAATTCTTCTAGTAGGCAGAACTTTGATCAGTATGCTTGGTTATTCATTTTGTATGGGGAAAACGTGGCTTGGGTATAGGTATGTATGGTCTCCTAAACAATGCTATATGGCTTGGCTGGTGGTTCAGGGGCCAGAAATGGATATTATTAGAGAAGTGGAGACAAGAAATTCTGGAGAAGTACATAGATGGACCCATAGCAGTGGAAATAAAGAATGGATTTTGGGGGGCACCTGGGTGGCTCAGTCAGTTTTAAGCATCCAACTTGGGCTTAGGTCATGATCTCATGGTTCGTGAGTTCGAGCCCCACGTCAGGCTCTGTGCTGACAGCTCGGAGCCTGGAGCCTGCTTCAGATTCTGGTCTCCCATTTTCTCTCCGTCCCTCCCCCTTTTGCACTCTGTCTCTCTCTTTTTCTTTGTCTCTCTCTCAAAAATAAACATTAAAAAAAAAGAATAGATTTTTGGTTCCATCCTAATGTCCACCAGAGAGCATTCCTTGTAGATGTCAACCAGCATCTTTCCTCAGATATTCCAGTGGTGTTCCAATGGACTCATGAATGAAATACCCATGATAGTAGTAAAAAAAAAAAAAAAAAAAAACAAAAACTTGAGGCTATCCCTGGGTCACTTCCTCTCACCAATATATGGGTCACCAAGCTTCCTCTCACATTAGCTGTCGCTCTAGATTTCTGGCTCTCTCTTTTATTTTCCTTTACAACCAACTCTCTGGAAAGATAAGTTTACTTTGGTTGACCCTCCTTCCTTACAGCTAATCACCTACCCGCTCCATAACCTCTGGCTGCTTAGCTTTCCTGGCCCTCATTCTATATCCTCTCATTTTTTAAATGTTACCAATGACCTCTTTACTAAAATATGAAATGGTGTTCAGTCTTACCCTCCTTGAGTTCTCTGATATTGGTTCTATTTTTTTCCCATGGTCCTTTCTTCCCACCATTCTCTGAAAATCAGTGCTCTTTTCTGTTTCTCCTCCTTCACTGACCAACCCTTCTACCTCGGGGAGCCTCTTCATTGATTGAATGTACTCAGAGGCTTAGTCCTCAGCCTGACTTTATCTTCTGACTCTACTTTCCTTCCTAAGTAATTTCATTCAGACAGTGTTTGGCACTGTTTCTCCTTACTTTCTTTTTATGCAAACGACTCCTAAATCATATCTCAGCCAAAAGTTTATCCAAGGGCAAGTCACAAGTTTTCCTCTACCAAAAGGATTTCTCTGTTTGTGTATACAATTGATAGCTCAAATACACAACATCAAAAATATAGCATGTGGTCTCTCCTCCTGAATCTGCTTTTTATAGTGGCTCCCCTCAATGATAATACTTTTGTCATAATCTTTTCTCTTTTTCTAGTGCCCTATATCCAATCAATTCCCAATTTCTCTTGATTTGCCATTCCACCTCTCTTAAACTTGTTTTATCCTACCAATTTTCATTGTGACCCTAGCTAGGTTCTTATTTCTTACAGAACCTCTTGCAATGGGTTCTTAAATGGTCTCTTGGATACTGTGCACAGTCACCATAAGATTAATTTTCTCAAAGCACAAATAAGGAAATGTCACTCTCTTCCAATGAATCAGTGGTTTCCACTCCTCAAGTTTAAGATCTTTGGCTTAGTACTCAAGCTCTGGCCTCAACCTGCCCATATAAACCTATTTCCACCAACTTCCCTTCGTAACCTCTACTTCAACACAAATTGGGCTGCATTTTGAAGCAAAAACTACAGCGTGTTAAAACCAAAAAAAAAAAAAAAAATCTGTGCTTAAATCCTAGCTCTCTAACTAAGAGACTGAGAGATCTTGAGCCAAACCTTTACCCCTCTATATTCTATAAACAATGATGTTCAGCTTTTCTCATCTGAAAAACAGTATAATTAATACCTACCATAAAGCCTTACTGGAACCGTGAAATATGATGATATATACAAAGCACTGAGTCCCAGCATCTAATACCTAGCAGGAGAGCAATCAATACTGTTTTGTTCAACTCTTCTCCCTTTTTATGTATGTCCCAAGATTTCCAGATGCAAGCCAATTCACCAAAAGTCAACTTGCCCCATGTCCAGTATGCCAAATTGAAGTGACTTTTTGGCAAACTGGTTCCAGTACATTGACATATATCCAAGTTTACTGCCTCTTGTGCTTTGCTTAAAATGGTTCTACCTGTCTGCGTGTTGCTGTGTATGGGGCCTCTCGCAGCCCTTTCCAAGGACAAGTCTTCTATCTTACATCTGAACCTTCCACAGAGGCTTGTCTCTGGTTCTCACCTTCTGAGTCTAACTAACATGGCCCTTGAAGTGCAGAGTAACAGATGTTTGGGTAACTTTTTTATCCTTCTAATGGCAGTTGTGTGGCTGACCTGCCTCAGGCACCTTGTCCGAAACCCACACTTCCTGTAAATTGTCCTCAGGGACCTCATGGCAGAATGGACAGACCCTCCAGAGTACTTAGTGTCCATCTAATGCTCAGAACTCTCCTATGCAATGGTGGAATCACAAGGCCTGGAGAAACAACCTCTCATGGTCCTTTCTCTCAGGGGAATTCAATGTAAAATAAATAAAATAAAATTCTATGTGCCTCCTGCTGCTGATTTTGTCTTCCTTTCTTGGGCCAACCGTCCATTTTCATTGTTTCTGATTACTTCCCAAAGTTAATATCTATCCTCTTCTTCTATTGTTATTCCAATCGCTTGAGTTCTACTACTAGATGAGGAATCTCTTAATGATTATGGATCTCATGTCTATATATTTTGTGGCCAGCAGCCATCTATCAGATACAGTGCTTTGAATGAAGCAGGTACGAAATAACTATATGTGGAATGAACAAATAAATGTTTATGGTACTGTGGTCAATATGGCAGGATACATAAAGAAATATAGACAATGGGGCACCTGGGTGGCTCAGTTGGTTAAGCATCAAACTTCAACTCAGGTCATGATCTCGCAGTCCGTGAGTTCAAGCCCCATGCTGGGCTCTGTGCTGACCGCTCAGAGCCTGGAGCCTGTTTCAGATTCTGTGTCTCCCTCTCTCTCTGACCCTCCCCTGTTAATTCTCTTTCTCTGTCTCAAAAATAAATAAACATTAAAAAAAAAAGAAATATAGACAAAAATCTCAGTCCGCTAGGAATGTACATTTTAGGGGGAGACTTAAGTTACAAAATGAAGAACTACTAATAACTATGCAAGGTCAAGCATGATTCAAGTTCAATAATACAAAAAGTTCAATCAAGCTGACCTGATTCAAGTTCAACAACACAAAAACAAGGCACTGTGGGGGACATTGGTCCCCAGACAAGAGCACGGTCAGCAGTCTGTCCCCCATCTAAAGCAATTCCAATGGACATGCTCCAATTCTTGGGCAGGTGGAAAGAGACTTCTTTGAAGCTTGACAGATGTTGATTGTAATATTTTGGAGTGCTACTTAATGCTGAGTATCAGTATATTCAAATCTAAAATAGTCATTCATAACTCACAAGGATTTTTTGAAGGGAACATTAGAGATAACATAGATAAAGTGCTTTGCTTTTTACTAGTGACTTAACAAACCTGAGCTGTTACATATCTTCAGTCAAATAAATTTGGTTTAGCTCCAGCAGAAAAACTTTGTCAGACTGTTACCCTGTGGGCTCAATTCTGTCCCATGCTGAGTGGATCAGTTCTTACCCCTTCTGTAGGTTTCTATGGAATAACTTCTCAGCTAAGAAGTTAAGGCGGACTCAGCTTCCTGTCAGCTGAGGAGTGCTCACAACAGCCAATGTCATGTTGTGTCAGCTTGGCTCCCACACTAGCCTTCTGGGAGCTCAGTGCTCCTGGGAGTTCCTGGGAGCTCAATGCAGGGAGGTAACAGTGAAGAAAGCATGGCACGTGGGGCACTGGAAACACCACCACTCCTGGTAACACCAGGAAGACCAGGAGAAGGGGGGTAAGTCAATGTCCCCAAAGAATGTTTCATCCTTCAGAAACAGATTATAAGAGATTATAAGAGAGTATTTTACCCTAACGCCCTTCTGCAATTATAAGAGAGCTTGTAATTACAACACCCCCAAGAAATACACCCTGAACAGGAGAGCCCGGGTGGCTCACTCGGTTGAACATTCATCTCTTGATTTTGGCTCAGGTCATACTCTCATGGGTTGTGAGATCAAGCCCTGTGGGATTCATGGGATTCTCTCTCTCTTCTCTCTGCCCCTCCCCTGCTCACTCAAGCGCTCTCTCTCTCTCTCTCTCTCTCTCTCTCTCAAAATAAATAAACATTAAAAAATAATAATAATAAAAGAAGCACTCCCTCAGCACACATAGGATAAGGGAAATGACAATGCAGAAATTTCTTTTGTGTCATCAAATAATTCCAACCATAATGAAAGCAGTGACCAGGCTTTACACAGTTTTCTCAGTTAATCCTTTCTTTTTTTAAAAAAAAATTTTTTTTTCAATGTTTATTTATTTTTGGGACAGAGAGAGACAGAGCATGAACAGGGGAGGGGCAGAGAGAGAGGGAGACACAGAATTGGAAACAGGCTCCAGGCTCTGAGCCATCAGCCCAGAGCCTGACGCGGGGCTCGAACTCACGGACCGCGAGATCGTGACCTGGCTGAAGTCGGACGCTTAACTGACTGTGCCACCCAGGCGCCCCGAGTTAATCCTTTCAAGAAACAGTCATGAGGTTCATCATTCCCATTTCACAGAAGAGGACACAGAGAGATTAAGTAAATGTCCAGGGACCTGGAGCTAACCAAGAGTAAAGTTGCAATTTCAAAGGTAGGAACCAGTAAGAGCAGTTCCTGGTAAAGATACTCATTAGAGAACTTACATAGGACTGGAAGGACCCTCAAGAACAGTCCACACATCCCAAACTGA
Source organism: Prionailurus viverrinus (assembly GCF_022837055.1). Classification (NCBI taxonomy): domain Eukaryota; kingdom Metazoa; phylum Chordata; class Mammalia; order Carnivora; family Felidae; genus Prionailurus; species Prionailurus viverrinus. The sequence continues at coordinate 93,497,072 of NC_062561.1, read as the reverse complement.
AAACAAAATAAATACGTAAAAACAAGCCAAGACACCAAGACACTAAAATTTAACTTTTTGAGAAAGCTTTTCCAATGTGAATCATCACTAAAGATAGGACGTTTACTTCTCAGTTGTTGTTATTGTTGTTTTACATTATCATCAAAAGGAAAATGGAAAGAAGATCTCTGCAATTCATCCACCCCCCAACCCCCCAACCCCCCTCCACTTTGAGAGGCACAGGAGCAGTCCAATGCAATCATGAAAACAGGACTGGGCAAAAAAAGGAAGCGTGGAATTCGAGAGAGCTAACTGAGCTTAGAAAGCAAATATGTACTTTTTAAATACTTGCTGAAGGCAATGAGAATTCTTAGATTGAATTTTTGTGTCCCTCCAAAACTTCTGTGTTGAAACCTAACCCTCAGTGGGATGGCATTTGGATGTGGGGACTCTGGGAAGTGGTTAGGTCATGAAGGTGGATCCTCATGAAGGGGATTAGTGCCCTTATAAAAGAGACCCCAGAGAGCTCCCTCACCCATCCAGCCATGTGAGGACACAGAGCAAAGCCAGCCCTCTACAAACTAAGACGTGGCTCTCACCAGACACCAAATCTGCTGGCATCTTAATTTTGGACTTCTCAACCTCTAGCACTGTGAGAAGTCAATTTCTCTCATTTGTAAGTTACCCAGCCTATTATATTTTTATATTTTATTATAGCAGCCCAAATGGACTAAATCAAGGACCCTCTTGAGGGAAATGGTATTTGTGAACAATAATTACACCTACAAATATATGGATCAACTCCTGCCCGAGCTCTGCTCAAGGAGAGGCTCACCACAGAGAATATTGGCCTATATAACCCATTACAACAAAGGCAAGCCACCAAAGATAAGTCCATTTCTCTTCACCTTTTCTTTGTCTTACCAAACTTGTACTTATTCTTGAAGAATTAGCCCAAGTCCCACTACTTGCAGGAGTAATATCTGATTTCCCTTGCTAGAACGAAATTTCTCTTTTCTTTGAACACCTACAGCATTTCATATCTGCATGATTGTTGGCATTTATTATGGCAGCAAGACAATGTTTTGAAATATTTCTTAATGTAATTGCTTTAAAGCCTGTATTTTACCCTAACGCCCTTCTGCAATTAAATCTGCACTTAAAGACTGAGGCCAATTGCCCCTGGGAAGAAAAGACAGAAAAGAACTCAGTGAGAACCAAGAGTTGATTTCTAGGCTTTTAAACTCCAAATGCAACTTTTAAAAACCTATAGTAAGTAAAGACAATGGTCCTGAGAGTCATTTTTAAATGCAAGAAGCCTGGAAAGACAGTGAACAAGGTTGGAAAATTTTCAAAACTTTTCTTGGAAAACCAAGAGCCAAAGCCTGAAGGAAGAGGCCCTAAGGTTTGTCCAAAAATAAAACACTGGACAAAGAACTGATGGTCATGTAAGAAAGGCAGGAAATGTTGACTATGAGGAAGGTAGGAGGGCTAAGTAATAGAAACAGGGTGGCCAACAAAACCCCATGTTTGTATGAATCACCAGTAGGCTCTCAGGGAACAGCCCAAGAAACCAGAAGCCCTCTAGCACAGATCCCTTTCCAACATGGCCCTGTGTATACGGTAATGATGGAGGGGTGGGAGATGACAGAGCAGGTCTGGACACAGCCTCACCAAGCCTGGGGTTAAGCTTCTCACCATTTTCAAAAAAAAGTGTTCAACATTTGAAATGGGGGTCTTGTCAGATAAGCAAATTTGGACCACACTCTGAACCAGTCAAGATAATCCTATCTTTTTTTTTTTTTAATTTTTTTTTCAACGTTTATTTATTTTTTTTGGGGGGGACAGAGAGAGACAGAGCATGAACGGGGGAGGGGCAGAGAGAGAGGGAGACACAGAAACGGAAACAGGCTCCAGGCTCTGAGCCATCAGCCCAGAGCCCGACGCGGGGCTCGAACTCCCGGACTGGGAGATCCTGACCTGGCTGAAGTCGGACGCTTAACCGACTGCGCCACCCAGGCGCCCCTATAATCCTATCTTTTTTGGCTCAGAAGTGATTCAGGAAGGAGCATGAAATGTATGCCTGAGCCAATCAGTTTGTGGTATTCTCTCAGCTGACAACAGGTACAGAGGAGGCAGTCTTAGGATAAAATCAACCTTACAGAAAGAGAGATAGCAGGAAAGAGCAAGAAAACAGGACCAAAAAATTATGAGAAAATGAGAAAGAAGGAAGGATCCTTGGTGGCATTATTATGCCATGAAATTAACCTTTACTCTCTGGATGAATTACTAATAAATTCCTTCTATTTGTTATTCAGGTTTGATCAGCTGTTTCTGATACTTTCAACTGATCAAATGTGGCTTAGCTACAACTTGCCAACTTATTACAGAAATTCCTCATGAGAAACACTGTACACTTGAAGTGAGTCCACAGAAGAGGTATCACACACAACACAAGAAATCTTTACTACAGTCAGTCCTGTTAGTTTATATATGGTACATTAAAATTACAGAATTCTCGGGGCGCCTGGGTGGCGCAGTCGGTTAAGCGTCCGACTTCAGCCAGGTCACGATCTCCCGGTCCGTGAGTTCGAGCCCCACGTCGGGCTCTGGGCTGATGGCTCAGAGCCTGGAGCCTGTTTCCGATTCTGTGTCTCCCTCTCTCTCTGCCCCTCCCCCGTTCATGCTCTGTCTCTCTCTGTCCCAAAAATAAATAAACGTTGAAAAAAAATAAAATAAAATAAAATTACAGAATTCTGGAAAACCAAAAATTTGAAAAAGGACAAAAGAAGTCACCCAAAATAAGTCTTAACCATCTAAGAACAACTTTTGGGTACAAATGGTTTCTTGAATTTGATTCTTGGTTTTGATCAGAATAAATTTTTTCTAGCATATTTGTGATGATTTTTTTAAATTTTTTAATGTCTATTTATTTTTGAGAGAAAGAGATACAGAGAGAGAGAGAGAAAGTAAGAGTGGGGCAGGGGCAGAGAGAGGGAGACACAGAATCCAAAGCAGGCTCCAGGCTCTGAGCCGTCAGCACAGAGCCTGACGTGGGGCTCAAACCCACCAACCGTGAGATCATGACTTGAGCCAAAGTCCCAACAGTTAACTGACTGAGCTACCCACATGCCCCTTGATGATATTTTCTATCATAAGTTTTCATCCTGGTTTATTCACTTAATCTGTAATTGCAGGAATAAGCTTCATGACCCTAAAGCCTGGAGCTGCTGGTGGTGGAAGATATACTTGGAAAACTGACCCAGATTCAACTTTTGATCTCCTGGTGATCAGTTTGGAGTGCTGGGATTGCTATTCTGCTTTGTAGCTGGTGAGCTGATGGGCATTGGCCTTTGTGAAATCAAATGGCAAGGGAAGCCCAGCCCCATGAATGGGAATACTTCTGTACCTCTTGTCCACCAGAGCCATCTCTATGCAGTAAGTGGGAACATTTAAGCACATTAAAGAACTTGTGTTCTTTGCTGGGGCCCACTGGCTTCTTTCCCTGAGTCTAGTGGGACAAGCCTACAGTGATGATGAGAATAATAGCACGTGGCATGTGTGGAACACTTACTCTCTGCCAGCTATTATTTAAGCAACTGACACATACTAAGTGGGTCCTAATCTTCATGGTCATTATACAAAGGTGTTACGTCATTTTACAGCTTTGTCATTGCCATTTTACATATCAGACACAGAAACTGAGACACAGGTTAAGCATCTTGCCCAAGTGCATAGCCAAGGACTTATGCTTCTATCACTGTGCTAACACACCTCACTTGTTAGATAGCACACAATTTCCCTGTTATTACAAATGCTTAACGCAGATTATTTTTAATGACGAAACAAATGTTACATCCTCCCTATAACCCAAACTCTCTTATGCAATATTTAGATGGTTTCAGTCTTTAATTTCATAAATAATGCTCTGGTGAATATATTTGCACAGAAATAATTTTTCTGCATGTATGCCTTCTCATAAATGCATAGGATGCATTCTCAGAAGCAGAATTATGCAGACTAATAGAACTGTTTTAAGGCTCTTGAGATAGATACATTGCAAATTTCTCACCCAAAGTGCCATATCAAGTTATTTCCCCCATAGTAAAGTAGTAAAATAGTAAAGTAGGAGAATCAAGTAAAGAGGAGAGGGTCGTCTTTCACCAAATCTTACTATCGCCAAGTCTTACTCTTGTCGATCTATTATGAATAGTACAGAATAATATCTCATCATTCTTTTTTTCATTTTTTTGTAAGTCAATAATATTTGTCATAATTAAAATGTAGTAGGCAAAAGATATGATCTTACTATTAAAGTTAACATCTTACAATTTAATCCCGTGTTTACTAGGCTATTGTGCATCATTGAGATCATGAATTAGTTATGCTTAAAAAGAAACTAAGTACTGCACAACTACACCCGTACTAACTCTTCCATCAATATAACACCAAGGGAGTAGCTAAGGAGGAAATATTCGCAGAGAGCCCTGAAATCAAATGACCTGCCAAGACCTCATCTTTCAGTTAAAGAAATAACAAAGGTTATATACAGGGAGGAAAAGAAAGAAAAACAGTATCATCACAGGTTGATGTTCAAGGACGAAAATGTTTCTGAAAAATAAAAAAAAAAGCAGCACTAATTCTTCCTATTGAGTATCTTGATGCTTCCTTTAACTTTTAAATGCCCTTTCCAGTGGATGACATAAACTAGAGCCTTGGGAAGCTATAAATAGCTCCATCCATGCTCCCCCTCCACCCTTTCAGTGCCTGATGGCGTCTCTTAGGAATGTGCTTGGGCCAGATGGCCTTCAGCCCAACTTCCTGTAAATATTCATTTTTAATGATAATAATTAAAAGCACTAATTTGCTCTTGCCCAGGGCCATTTCTATAGAGACCTCTTGGTACTGGACTATCACTAATGAAGCTTTAGAAATGAGACTTTCTTTGCTAGTCTTACTAAATACCTGAAGGTTTGTCCCCAGGGCTATTTTCCAAGCGTAAGTGGTGACATCAGACAGAGTTTCAGCCTCTTCCTTTCATCATGGCACTATGATGGACTTGCATTATTTAAATTCCAGTTTGGGCCCAACATGGGCTTTTTGAGCTTGTCCACTCTCCTTTTAATCTCAGAAAACAACATCTACTCAATAGCTTAGAGCAGTGTTTTTCAAACTGACAGACAACCCCATTAAACAAGGGCTTCACCTATGGTCCTTAGGCCTCCAGAGGGCCTAGATAGAATTCTGTAGGTCTGTGAACTTGAGTGGAAGAAAAAAAAATGGCATCTTTATTTTCACTAACATTTAATGGAAACATTATTTCCTTCAATTACAAACCCATGATTTTGTCACCAACAGAAGGGACAGATATTTTTATATCACAGTAGGCTATACAGTTATATTGAAATATTGTTTACATACATTGCTACTTTGAGATTCTGACAGTTTATTTAGGATTTTAATTTAAAATCCCACATATTCCCATAACACACATTTGAAGAGATTTTAAAACCTGTACTCTCAGCTTTCCTTTATAATCCAACGTACCTTATTTTATGAACAGAAACATGGTTATAGCAGAAGGCACATTATTCTCAAGGATATTCTCCAGAGAGATCATTTGTTAGGCCATGAAATAAATTTCAATAAATTTAAAAGGATTGTAATCATGCAAAGTATTTACCTAAGAGCAATGAAATGAAGCTAGAAAACAGTAACAGAAGGAAAACTAGTAAATTTACAAATATGTAGAAATTAAACAACACACTCTTTTGAGAGAGAGAGGGCATGAGTGAGGAAGAGGGAGAGAGAGGCAGAAGAAAAGAGAGAGAATCTTAAGTAGGCTCCATGCTCAGCATAGATCCTACATGGGGCTTGATCCCATGACCTTGGGATCGTGACCTGCACCAAAATCAAGTCGGACACTCAACCAACTGAGACACGCAGGTGCTCTGACAACACACATTTAAGTAATCAGTAGGTCAAAGAATAAATTACAAAGGGAACTAGTAAATAGAAACAAATGAAAACAAAAATGCAATATTACCAAAACTTACGCAATATAGCAAAAGCAGCGTTCTGAGGGAAATTCATAGTTATACATGCCTACATATACAAAGAGAAATATCTCAAATCAATCACCTAACTTTATGCAGAAAAGCAAACTGAAGCCAAGGCTGACATAAAGAAGGAAATGGTAAAGTTAAGAATGGAGATAAATGAACTAGAGTACAGCAAACTAACAGAATCAATGAAACCCAAAGTTGATTTTTTAAAAGATCAACAAAATTGATATACTTTTAACTACAGTGACTACAAAACAGGAAAGAGAGATGCACAGAACTAAAATCAGAAATGAAAATGGAGATATGACTACTGACCTTATAGAAATAAAAAGCATTATAACAAATAAAAAGCATTATAAGCAGTATAGAGAATTATTATTGTGTAAATAATTGTACACAAAATAGGCAACACAGATGAATAGGAATTCCTAGAAATACACAAATTTTTAAAACTGATCTGGAAAGGAACAGAAAATGTGAAAACACCTATAACAAGTCAAGAGATAGTAATCAACCTGCTAGCTAAAACAAGTCTTCACTGGTGATTTCTACCAAACATATGAAAAAGAATACCTTTCTCAAACTATTCCAAAATAACAGAACAGGAGGGACCACTTGATAACTCATTCTATGAGGCTAGTATTAGCCTGATACCAAAGTCAGACAAAGGTACCATGAGATAAGAAAACTATAGGTCAATGTCCCTTATGAATAATAAACAAGTGTAGTAAGTGGCAGAGTATAAGATCACGGCATCAGTTATGTCTTATATACTAGCAATGAATAATCAAAAAGGAAATTAAGAAAATTATATTTTCAATAGTGCCCTAAAGGATAAAATACCTAGGAATAAATTTAACCAAAGAAGTGAAAGACTAATACACTAAAAACTACAAGATACTGGGGAAGGAAATTTTAAAAGATCTAAATCAACGGAAAGATAGTCTACAGTTATGGATTGAATAACCTAATATTGTTAAGATAGCAGAATCATCCAAAGTGATCTACAGATTTAAAGGAATCCTATCAAAATCCCATCAGCCATTTTCCCAAAAATAGAAAAGCTAATTCTTAAATTCATATAGGAATTGTAAGCCAAACAATCTTGAAACTGGTCAGTCATAACAATCTTGAAAAAGAAGAACAAAGTTGGAGGACTCCCTCCAGTTTCAAAACTTACTACAAATCTACAGTAATCAAAACAGTGTGGCTGCCATAAGGATAGACATATAGGCCAATGAAAGAGAATTGAGAGTCTAGAAATAAACCCATGCTTCTATGCCAAACTGATTTTTTAACAGGAGCGCTAAAACTATTTAATAGGGAAAGATTTGTCTTTTCAACAAATGGCACTGGGACAAATGTATATCCACATGCAAAAGAATGAAGCTGGACCCCTACCTCACACCATATATAAAATTAAACATGTATCAATGGCTAAAATAAAGAGCTAAAACCATAGAACTCTTAGGGAAAAATATAAGAATAAGTCTTCATGACCTTGGCTTGGCAACAGATTCCTAGTTATAATACCAAAAGCACCTGTAACAACAACAACAACAACAACAAAAATTGATAAATTGGATTTCATCAATTTAAAATTTTTGTGTATCAAAGGACATTATAAAGAATGTGAAAAGACAACCTACAGGTTGGATAAAAATATTCATAAATCACTACCTCACAAAAGTTTAATCTCCAGGATACAAAAACATGTATCATTCAATTAAAAATGACAAAACTGAATTAAAGAAATTAATAAAGGACTTGAATAGAGATTTTTCGAAAGAAGAAACACAAATGGCTAACAAGCACATGAAAATATGCCAACATTGTTAGTCATTAGGGAAATGCAAATCAAAACCACAATTAGCACAATTAGATACCACTTTACACCCACGAGAGTGGCTATCAAAAAAAAGAAGAAATAGGGGAGCCTGGGTGACTCATTCAGTTGAGTGTCCAACTTCTGCTCAGGTCATGATCTCACGGTTAGTAAGTTCAAGCCCCACATTGGGCTCACTGCCTTCAGTGCAGAGCCCACTTCAGATCCTCTGTCTCCTTCTCTCTCTGCCCCTCCCCCACTCGTTCTCGCTCACTCTCTCAAAAATAAATAGACATAAAAAATAAATAAACAGATATAAGAAGTGTTGGCAAGGATGTGAAGAAATTATAACCCTTATATATTACTGGTAGAGATGTAAAGTGGTTCACTGTATGTGGCAAACAGTTTGGTGAATACTCAAAATGTTAAATGTAGAATTACCACACGAACTATCCTACTCCTAGGTATACCCAAAATACCTGAACACAGGTATTTTAAAGTGTGTGTGTGTGTGTGTGTCATCATTTGTAATAGCTAAAAGGTGGAAACAACCCAAATATCCACTCATGTATGAATAAAGAAACACACTGTGGTATATACACAGAATAAAATATTATTCGGCCATAAAAAGTAATGAAGTACTGATAATGTGGTACACCTTGGATACACCATGAAAACATTACACTAAGAAACCAGACTCAGATGGTCACATACTGTATAATATCACTTGTATGAAATATCCAGAATAGACATATCCAGAGACACACAAAGCAAACTGGTAGTTGCCAAGGAGTGAGGGAAGAGGAAGAACAGAGAGTAACTCCTTTTAGGCTGGCTTTTCATTCCTTAATTTCTTGGCCCTTGGTCTTCCCCAGGATTCCGTCTGTGGGCACCTTCTGAATATTCTTCCAGGAACTGTCCCCGCTCTTAAGGCTTAGAATACCACTAAATGCCTGATGATCCTGAGCTCACCATCTGTAAGAGCACCAGTTACCATGCAACACGAGACAAGCAACAGAACATGTTGGAACTTCTTTTTTTTTCCTTGATGTGTCAGTACAAAGACAAAGATAATATCTAGCTCCAAATCAGAAATTGCCAACTGGCTAACTGGATGTATTGCCAACTGCTAATCGACATTTCTTTTTGTTTAATTTTATTTAAATCCAAGTTAGTTAACATATAGTGTAATCATTTCTATCATGATATTCTTGAGGCACTTCAAAGTAATCATTTTTCACGAAGTCTGTTCTTCTGGCTTCTGATATTAGTAAGCGAAAATTTCATCTACTCGACTTGCCCAAGCACTGGAAACTCATTATCACTTTTATTTCACTCCCTCCCTCGTCAAACTGTCCTACTCATTTCTTGGTCAACTCAAAGCTCTGAAACAATACCCCATCCCCACCCCCCGGATTTCCTAACAAAAGCCTGAAAGCTTTTGTTACTTGGAACACTGAACTGAAATGGTAACTATTCTGGCATTGAATCTCTACCTGCCCTAAAAATGTTAGTCTTCCTCAGAATTTCATGCTCTCCTTTTCCTCCTTTATCAGTCTTCATACCTCCTATGGATGATCTAATTATTTTTCTTAGTTTCAACTTCTAATTGATTCTCTGAGGACTCCTAAATTAATATATATATGCTTGAAAGTCAGATTTCACAAACTTAAGACTGGTCTACTAAGGACCCTTGCAAACATCTGTAACTACTTCTCTTCTGTCTACATGGGGATGTCCAAAGCTGAACCCACTATCTTTTCCCTATGAATTCCACCTGTGTGGGTGGCACATGATCTACCCTGAGATTCAAATATGAAATCCATTGTGGCAGGCGGATTAATCACAAAGCTCAATTGGGTGAGGCCTAGAAAATTTGTATAAATTTGAATTATTTGGGGTTTCCCAAACTGTTTATGTTTTAGGCCACCACAGATCAGGATCCATCTCTGTCTGCAAGGAATCCCTTACAATTTCCTATTAAATTTCACCTAGGAGGACACCAAGTTATTGTTTCACCTACACAAGAATATTTAGACCTATTGCAGCCCTTTCCATCTCTATCTGCAATGGAGTTTCAGACATGACCCTTTATTACCTAGAAGACTAAAACAGCTCCCTAATCACCTCCTCACCCCCAATTTACGTCCACAACAGATTCATCATCCACACAACCTGCAATTGTTGATTTAAAATAGTTATGGAAGAAAAAACACCCCACAAACATCACTAGTGAATTCACTACTTAATGCTCATCTACTTTTTAGGACAAATTCCAGGTTCCTTAGTAAAGCAATTGACAACCTCCATGAAATGGGCTCATGTATTTAACATTATTTTTTATATTCTTCCTTAATTATCACAGTCCTGTTTTTATGTTCTTGAAATACTAATCCACTTGAATATACCCTCCTGGACCACCGTTATTCTTTCCTTCATGGGTTTGTTCCAATCCACCCTTCCTCCACCAACTGGAACTATCTGTATGTTCTACCCAACTGTATGAGACAGCTCAGGCTGCTGTAACAGCAAAAGCCCAAATGGGCTAAGCAATAGAAATGTATTTCCTCATGGTTCTGGAGGCTAGAAGTCCCAGATCGAGGTGCTGGCTGCTTCAGGTTCTGGGGAGGGCTGTCTTCCTGGCTTGTAGACAGCTGCCCTTCTTACTATGTCCTCACATGGCCTCTCCTTGGTGCATATGCATGGAAATAAGGGAAGAGCGAGCTTCCCAGGGTCTCTCATAAAGACACTAATCCCACTGGATCAGGGACCATACACTTATGACCTCCTTTATCCTTAATTACATCTTTCCATAATTTCTAGCATTTCCATTTGATTATTTCTTACTTACAACTTCCAGCTCTGCTGATATTACTCATCTAATCATGGATGTTGTCTACCTTTTCAACTAGAACATTTTTTTAATATTTTACCTTTACCCTGGATGAGATATTTACATCTTTTTTTAAAAAATGTTTATTCATTTTTGAGAGAGAGAATGAGAGAAAGTGACATGGAAGAAGTAGAGAGTGGGGGGACAGAGGATCTGAAGTGGGTTCTGTGCTGACAGCAGAGACCAAGGCAGGCTGGAACCCACAAACCATGAGATTATGACCTGAGCTGAAGTCAGATGCTTAACTGACTGAGCTACCCAGACACCCCCATCTTTACATCCAAATTAGTTAGCATATAGTGAAACAATGATTTCAGAAGTAGATTCCTTAATGCCCCTTACCATTTAGCCCATCCCCTTCCCACATCCCCTCCAGTAACCCTCAGTTTATTCTCCATATTTATGAGTCTCTTTTGTTTTGTCCCCTTCCCTGTTTTTATATTATTTTTGTTTCCCTTCTCTTATGTTCATCTCTTTTGTCTCTTAAAGTCTTCATATGAGTGAAGTCAGGTGATTTTTGTCTTTCTCTGACTAATTTCACTTAGCATAATACCCTCCGCTTCCATCCATGTAGTTGCAAATGGCAAGATTTCATTCTTTTTGATTGCCGAGTAATACTCCATTGTGTGTGTGTGTGTGTGTGTGTGTGTGTATATATATATATATATATATATATATATATATATATATATATACCATGTCTTCTTTACCCATTCATTCATCAATGGACATTTGGGCTCTTTCCATACTTTGGCTATTGTTGATAGTGCTGCTATAAACATGGGGGTGCACGTGTCCCTTCAAAACAGCACACCTCTATCCCGTAGATAAATGCCTAGTAGTGCAGTTGCTGGGTCATAGGGTAGTTCTATTTTTATTTTTTTGAGGAAACTCCATACTGTTTTCCAGAGTGGCTGCACCAGCTTGCATTCCCATACATCTTTTTTTTTTTAAGTTTATTTTACTTTTTAGTAATCTCTATACCCAGCATAGGGCCCAAACACAATCCTGAGATCAAGAGTCACATGGTCTACCAATTGAGCTAGCTAGGTGCCCCTCAACTAGAACTTTTAACTTTTTAAATTTACTTATAAGTGAATTGGTTATTTAAAATTTCCCCAGGCTTCAACATTCTCAAAATCAGAGGATGAGAATAACCCTACTTAATACAAATTCTAGCCCTTTAAGATGCCAAAATGAGATCACTTCCACTGAATAAAAAATTTCCAAGTGCGAATTAGTTATCTAATTGATTGAACGTAACTTTATTAACAAAAGTCAATAAAGAAATTTGAAGAGAATATTTTAGAGTATAGTAATTTGACATGAAAAGAATAAATACTAATACCTTTTTTCATGGTATGTAGAAAGATCTAGAATCATGGTGCTCAGTTTACTCTAACACCCTGAGGAAGTGAGAAAATTTTGTTCTTGGGTTTTGACATTGATAAAGGAGCTTAGATATACGTGTTAAAAGCTTACATATGGACAAAATAATAACATTTATTGAGCATTTATTACCATAAATGCCATGTACTGTTCTAGTTGTTTTATACATATTAATTCACTTACTCCTCATAATTACTCAATTAGGTAGGTATTATTATTATCCCCACTGAAGACATTAGGAATTTGAAATACAGAGAGAATAAATTACTTGGCTCAGACTACATAATTACTAAGTATGGAACAGAGATCTGAATTCAGATATGTGGCTTCAGAGCCCACACTCTTTTTTAACAGTCTTCGAAGCCTGTGGAAACCATAGACATGAAAGGTATATACAGGGGAACACCAACTCATCTCTTGTACTGCCAATTAGTGCCAAACATGGGAAATGTCCATCCTTTTGCCCACTGCGGGTATAACTGTCCAGAGCTTGGGAGTGAAGTTCATCCATAAATTCTTGTAGTGAATACGCTCATGCTGGGACATACCTGTCTATTTTCATCCAATACACCCAGGAAGATTTCAAACCATACTGGGATGAAGGCCAACAGGAGAGCAAATGAAGACCCCATCAGTGACCAATACTCAACTAGCTAGATCACTTTTCAATGAGTGGCCAACAAAAAACCATCACACCTATGGAGAAAACTCACAATTTAAAAGGATAGCAAATCTGCATAACCAGAAAAATCACAGCCTGTACTGAAATAGAGCAGGTGCTGGAAATGAGTTATTAAAAGAAGTCTAATTATTATACACACACACACACACACACACACACACACAAGCATACACATAGGCTTCCACTTTTGGTAATGGCAGACTAGGTAATTTGCACTAGGTAAAGTGCACTAGGACCACTAAAATGGCTGGTAAAGAGCCGGAAAAGATCTTAATATCAAAGACCCAACATATCAGGAAATTTTCTTGCTGAGAGGATAAAGCAAAAGGAGATGCACTAGAGCCCTTCTTTTCATGGGTATTTGCCCAGGTAGGTGATGCACCCGAGAGCATGAATTCTTTAAAAAAAAAAAAATTAACACTTATTCACTTCTGAGAGAGAGAGACAGAGCACAAGTGGGGAGAGGCAGAGAGAGGGAGACACAGAATCTCAAGGAGGCTCTAGGCTCTGGACTATCAGCACAGAGCCCAATGCGGGGCTCGAACTCCTGAACCATGAGACTGTGACTTGAGCCAAAGTTGGACACTTAACCGACCAAGCCACCCAGGTGTCCTGAGCAGGAGTTTTTTAAATTGAAAAGGAGGGAAGTGCTAATAACACCAGGAGTCGATACCCTGAATAATATTCGCTCTTCCCTACATGTCACTTTTACAGCAATTTGTCTATTCCTGGGAAAAGGGCTTAAAGGCAAGCAGATCTTTCATGGAAATTTCAGGAGCTGGAAAGTCACGTCTGAATTTATTGCCCACCAAATGCAGAAACCTGAAGTAACTCACACTCTACTTGTGATAGAGACATAAGGGTTGCACTCTTAAGTTACGGTACTTTGGCAGGTCAATGAGGTAGTTCAGAAAATCCTCAACCTTTGATCCCACACTGCTTTCATTCTTAGGTACCTGTCATGAAAAAACAAAATTCCCCTCTGGTAGAAGATATACTCTAAATACCACAGTGTATCTCAAAAATAATTTTTCAAATAAAATTTTCAGCTAACAATAACAGATTGTATGACAACAAAAGTCAAAATCATTATAAACCATAGACCAGTGAAATAAAACCCATATGTATGCCTTCTCAGATGTAGAAAGTAATGCAGTTATAGTTGCTGTGATCAATGAGAGATAAGCTGAATTTAAGTATTATGATAAGGCATAGGAAAAAACAAAATTTGATACTAAAGATCTGAAAATTAACTACAAGTTATAGAACCGGAAAATACAGTCATGAAATTAAGAACTCAATAGATAGGTTCAACACCACCAAGGAGAAAATTAATAAACTAGAAGATACATCAGAAGAAACCAGCTGGAAGGAAGTGTGGAGACAGAAAACTATGAGACACTGGACAGGATAGGACACATTAAATAATACAGACTAATATACATTACTTTGAGCTCCAGAAGAACAAGAAAGACAAGAGCCAGAAACAGTATTTGAAAAGAACTCATATTTGAATTCAGAGTCTTCATAACGCCAATATAAGTGTGACTTTCTGTGAGGGGCATTCAGCAAGTATTGTAGCCATTAATTTATTCATCCTAAAATAGTACATATTGAGTACCTGACATGTCCTGGGTACTGTCATAATTATGGAGGATAAAGCAACAAGCAAAATAAAGACTCTTGAAGAGCTTATATCCTGATAGTAGAGACAACAATAAATATATAACATCTAGTATTTTCTTTTAGTGTCAAGTAATTTTGATTATCAGGGAGATGATTAAAACCTTAGTAAAAGGACAAAAAGCAATGAATGGGGTGCTACTATAGACAAGATGGTTAGAAAGTACTTCTCTAAGGAGGTATATGAGCACTGATCTCTCTCTCTCGCTCTCTCTCTCTCTCTCTCAAAAATAAACATTAAAAAAGAAGAAGGAGGAGGAGGAGGAGGAGGAGGGCGGGGGGAGGAGGAGGAGAAGGAGGAGGAGGAGGGCAGGGGGAGGAGGAGGAGGAGGAGGACGATGACGACGACGACAACGACGATGACAGAGGGACTCCTGGATGGCTCAGTTGGTTAAGCATCCAACTCTGATCTCAGCTCAGGTCTTGATCTCAGGGTTGAGAATTCAAGCCCTACACTGGGCTCCACACTAAGTGTGAACCTATTTAAAAACAAAATGAAGACAGAATTTCAGGAAATAAGGCTGGAGAGGTGGTCAGAGGTCAGATGGTGCAGAACGTTGAAGACTTTGGATTTGATTCTAAATGTCATTACTACCCCTGGAAAGTCTGAACCACAAGAATGATAAGATATGCTTTACATTTTTCAAAAGGATCACTCTGTTGAAGGACAATATATTGTAAGGAAGAGAGGGTAGATGCAGACAGAGCCCTTACCAGGCCACTGCAATGCCAGGCAAGAAAATGTGGTGGCTTTATCTAAGGAATGGTAGTAGAGATACCACAAAGTAACCAGAAGTCAGTATGTATTTTGAGTGTATTTCCAGTTGGTTTTGGAGATAGACTGAAGGTGAATTATGAAAGAAAGAGATAAATCAAATATGACTCCAAGGTTTTAGCACACAAACTTAGCACTTGAATGAATAGAGCATTCCTATTAAAGTCAAGAACATAATAAGGAAGATAGCATTTATAATTTTCAACACTGTAATGGAGATTTTGGTTAATGTAGTAAGGACAAAATGCAAACTACAAATACTGGAAAGGATGAGACATCGTTATAATTTTTACACTTAATATGATATCTACCTAAAAAATCCAGAGAATAAATTGAACAAAACTAAGAAAACAAATGGGAAAATCCAGGAAGGGAACTGGATATAACACACACACAAAAATTATTAACAGATTTCCTATACAGCAGCAATAAAATTTTAAAATATATATGAATAAACTACAGGAAAAAATGTGCAAAACCTTATGAAGACAATGACGTATTACCTCTTTGCCGTGGAAAACATTTACCAAGTGAAAAAACTCATGAATTCATGGAACAGAACATTGAGTGTGATTCCTTTAAAAACCACCAATACAAATTATGTGGATTTGTACATATACATGTGTATACATATATGTATATAATTGTAGTTATAGCAAAAATTTAACATTGTGAACTGTTGGTGGTAGAAAAGTGGATGGAAGGAAGCTATTACTTAGGGGAAGGTATTGTCTTTTCCCAATCTGTACAGGTAAGTACTGTTTACAATAAGCATTATAAAACTTATGACAAAAAAAACAAGGAAAAATTACATTTTTTATTCAAAAGCATAATCAAAATGCCCATGAATAGCTGGCATAAAAGTTAATATTTATTAAATACCAGATAATGCACTAAGAAGTATGAATTTATTACTTCGTGCATTCCCCGTTAGGATGATTGTTCAGCCTCATGACATTGGTATAAGAATTTTCCCCATTTAACAGGTGATAAATTTCAGACAAAGAGGAAATCGCTCAAGCTCACACAGCATAAAAGAGGCAGGGCCAAGCTAGGAATGGAAACAGATTCAGAAGCCCGTGCTCCTATCCTCTAGACTGACTTCAAATAAAAATAGTCTTACACACCAGACATACACTACATACATACATACACGACAAACAGCACTCCATATGAAAATATTATCCTTCCCATTAAAAGGGAAGATCGTGTTGGAATGAAAGGAACAAAGCAGAAGCTGACAGGACAGACGACTCAAGAATAAAAATTCCTGCCCTCACGATAGAGGCTAAACTTCCCTATGGAGAGAAATCACTCTCATTATACATCCTCCCTGGCGATAGAAGTACTGCTCCTTTACATTTTCTTCTTTGTGTTTATCTGTATTTTTAAGCTTTTCCACTGTCTATGCAACTTCCTTAATAGTCTAACTGTTACAAAGTGTTCTGGGTATAGGTTTATCAGGCATATCAAACATAAATGACCAATAGTCAAATACTGAGAGTAAAACGTGACATAACACAACATCCATGATACAACTGAATCCTTAATGATTCCCACTGTGTTTCAGCTTTAGATACATCAACTGTTTGTATTCGTGATTTCAAATGCATTAGCAAGTACCAAAAATCCTGAAAAGATGCCACATAGATAAGCTTTTATTATATGCTATCACATTCATGCCTTGAAGACTAAAATTTGATGTCAATGTCCTGGTTACTATCCACATTTTCGACATGTTCTATCGCTAAACTGCTCTATACAGGCTGATATGCTTGAAGTTTATTACAATAAACTCACCTCATGACTGGAATAAAAGCTGATATGATTATTATGACCCTTCATATGACCAACAATTACAATCAAATTCTTTCTGACTCAATAGAAATAAAAAGTAGGTTGTAGGATCAAACCGTCTGGATCAGATGCTTTTTAAAAAATAGCAGAATGAATAAACATAAAAACATTTTTAAAAAATGGGGCCCCTGGGTGGCTCAGTTGGTTGAATGTCCGACTTTGCTTCAAGTCATGATCTCACAGTTTGTGAGTTCGAGCCCTGCATTGGGCTATGGTGCTGACAGCTCGGAGATTAGAGCCTGCTTCAGATTCTGTATCCCCCTCTCTCTCCACCCCACCCCTGCTTGTTCTCTGTCTCTCTCTGTCTTTCAAAAATGAATAAACATAAAAAAATTAAAAAATAAAAAATAGCAGAAACTCAGGGCACCTGGGTAGCTCAGTCAGTTAAGTATCTGGCTCTTGGTTTCAGCTCAGATCATCATCTCAAGGTTTGTGAGTTTGAGCCTTGAATTGGGCTCCAGGCTGACAGTGCAGAGCCTGCTTGGGATTCTCTCTCTCTCTCTCTCTCTCTCTCTCTCTCTCTGCCCCTCCCCTGTTTGTGCTTTCTCTCTCTTGTGTCTCTCTCTCTCTCTGCCTCTCCCCTGCTCATGCTCGCTCTCTCTCTCTCTCTGTGTCTCTTTCTGCCCCCCTTCCCTGTTCAATGCTCTCTCCTTCCTTCTACCTCTCACAAAATAAATAAACTTTATTTAAAAAATAGCAGAAACTCTTGCCATATTAAAGCCCCATTGAATGCCTAGCAGATAAGCACATTCTTACAAACAGCCTACAGTTACCCAGAAAAAAAAGTGAACCAAAATTAAGCAGGAAATGAACTTTTGCCTATGCTATCCTGGATAGTCTGTGGAATGCTTGATTGTGTTTTGTTTTGCTTAAACAAATAGGCAGACATTCCTCCAAATTCAGGATCTCAACTGATCCAAAAGTAAGAATGATTACTTTCACTATTACTAAAAGAAAACCTGAAGAGTCAAATTATTTTCCACTATGAATTCTGCACCTGCCGCCCTGCCCTTGGAAACAGCCCTTCTGTCCTGCATTCACACACTCGAGTTGAATTCCTCACCTTGAGCTCGAAGACAGTAATAGTCACATAAAGTTGTCCAGCTTGGTAGCACCATCACCAAAAACCACTTCATAGGGACTAGACCAAATGGTTCTATCTGGAGAGAAATGACCCTTGAGACCTGGCCACAGAATGCCAGGCTGGAGTATAGAAGGTTTCAGGTCTTCTAAGTCCCTGGGACCCAGGAGGCACCTCTCTGTTCGTGACCCACTTTCTCTGTTCTTTTGGTTATCAGGTATCACCTACACAAGTACTGACACGTCCCAAGGAAAAGCGAAAGGGGCTGGATTGGTCTTTGCACAAAGGAGGTTCATATTAACCCATGCAGGTGCAAACCACAGAAATAAAAGGCTAACGAGGCAGAAGGTGAGAGATGGGATCACAGTTAGTTCTACGGCCCTGCAGGCTGTTTTCCTTGTTTGTATATAAAATATCGGATAATGTTGGGATCAGAAAATTGAAATCCAATGTAGAAATTCTACATGGAAAGGATAATAAGCATAAAGATGCATGTTAATAATAACAGTTGTGACGGAACTCAGGAAAATGAGGGTAGAAAAGCAAGCGAGTGCGTGATGAATGAATTGGTGCACTGTACCGGGCACTTCCCTCCGTTCATCAGCTCTTGGTGTTTTCTTCTCTTTTGGCTTAGATGGTTTGCCAAAATGCATGAGCTTGGGTGTTAGTGCACATTGTGTGCAATTCAGGGAGCAAACCAGGTGATTCGGGGGGCACCAAGAAGGAAGTGTTGAGGGTGGGATCAGAAGGGGGTGGCATTTCAGGTGTTCCAGCACAGCTGGAGAGGGAGCTCCTTGTGAAGGGCATAACATTCTCCCAGAAAGAAGCAACCGTCCTAAAATCCTCTGAAGACAGAAAAATAAACACTGGTTTTCCCACATAAAGAAACAATAAATTAACTACACGTTGACTCAAAACGTCTGCATCTAGGGGCTCTTGAGTGGCTCAGTCGGTTGAGCATCCAACTCTTGATTTTGGTTCAGGTTATGATCTCAGGGTTATGGGATTGAGCCCCACATTGGACTCCACGTTCGATGCAGAGTCTGCTTGGGATTCTCTCTCACCCTCCCTTTGCCCCTCTCCTTGCTCGTGCTCCATCAAAATAAATAAATAAACATAAAAAAAATTTCTGGGGCACTTGGGTGGCTCAATCAGTTAAGCTCTTAGTTTCACCTCAAGTCATGATCTCATGGTTTGTAGGTTCAAGCCCCGTGTCAGGCTCTGCACTGACAGGGCAGAGACTACTTGAGTTTCTCTCTCTCTCTCTACTCCTCCCCAATTCTCTCTCTCAAAATAAATAAAATAAAACCTTAAAAAAATTAAAAATTAAAAAATTAATAAAAAAAGCTTCTGCATCTAGACCCGAGTGCCTGAATTAGCCACAATTTATATAATGAAATCTGACTTTAATGTAAATATTAACAGGATATGAAATCCTTTTTCCTCCTCAAGAGAAAAACCTTTTAATCACTATCCAAAGAATATTGTTTCCTCAGGGAAATAAAATAATTTTCATCTAAGAGGACAAAGGAAATGTAAAAAAAAATTGGTCTGTGCTTCATTAAGAAAAATTATGTTTTAAGAAAAACACCATCATGGAACAGTAAAGATTGAATTCTCAGAGCATTCTATCTCAAAATTCAGGGTGAAACACTATTTTGGGGGGGCCCTGGTCCCTTGAGAGTGGAGATGATTTTTTCCCCTTGATATATAATATCAGTGACATTGTCTACCTTCCCATAAATACTCAAAAAAAAAAAAAAAAAACAACACCACATCATCACCAAGGGCAGTTCCAACGAGCTGGAGAAGACTCAGTCCATGGTCAATGCAGGTGAGTGGCAAATGGGCCCAGATATGTCTTCAAAGGAAAGTCTACCTACAAAAACCTCATTAAGAAAGAAAGAGGGCATCTGGGTGGCTCAGTCAGTTGAGCATCTGACTCTCGACTTCGGCTCAGGTCATGATCTCACGGTTGGTGGGATCGAACCCTGCAACAGGCTCTGTGCTAACAGTGCACAGCCTGCTTGGGATTCTCTCTCTCTCCCTCTCTCTGCCCCTCTGCTGCTTGCTCTTTCTCTCAAAATAAGTACATAAACTTTTTTTAAAAAAGAGAGAAAGAAGGAGGGAAGAATATTCATGTAGCATCTTAATACGAATTTCCCAAAGGGGACAAGGAAGCAAAGATGGGTGGAAAAAGAATTCTCACATTGCCTTAAAAGTATGGTGTAGGGATATGTGAAAGTTATCCTCAAGGGCAACTACAGAACTTTATCTAGAAGGCGGCTGTCAGCAGGAGCTGTGAGAAGAACACATTTTACGCACATGTGATGGGCACCAGTCAGCAAAGCCTCGTGATACTACATACTGTGATATTCTCACCCTCGACCGTTTTGCAATGCAAGACACCTGTGTGACGTGTGATGTGGCATTCTTCTGTGCACCAGTCTGCACCCTTGTGTGGCATGGAACAGGAAACATGACCTTGGAGGGAAGTCATGTGAGTAATGCAGAGCAAGAAGGAAGAGCTGGGAGCAGGGTGGCCCAAGAACAGAGCCTGCTCTGGTCTAGAATAAAACAGATAAGCTTGTAACAATGGAGCTCTGGCAGTTTATAGATGGGGAGGAAATGCCAGCAATCCATCTTTCCCAGGCAGCTTGTCCTGAAAAAGATCATTTAGACCTCCCTCATATTATATCAAACCCTCCGAACAGACACCCTCTACCCCAAAACTCTCAAAAATTTGGTCCAAACGACACAATGAGATAAGATACAGAAGACAGAGCATTCACAGCAGACACAGTGGGTGCACCCTAGTTACATGTGGTGATGGAGCCTGTGAATCGTGGCTGAACGGTGAGGTGCTATAGCTGCAAAAACCAAAACAAAACAAAACAAAAACAAAAACAAAAAAAACCCCACACCACACTGTTCGAAGACGTCAAACAAAATAATAATGTAAAACATCTCCGTGATTTTTAGGCTGATAATACATTATAAAAATAACGTTTTGGAATGCTGGGTAAAATAAAATGTATTATTAAAACTTGCCCTTTTCTCTGAGCTGACAGTGTGGAGCCTGCTTGGGATCCTCTCTTCTCCCTCTCTCTCTGTCCCTCCCCCACTTGCACACATTCTCTCTGTCTCTCAAAATAAATAATAAACAATTTTTTGTAAAAAAAAAAAAAGGAGAGCTCAGAAGTGACAGGATTATGGATCATGAAAGGATGAAAATATAAAGCACATGTTACAGTTTACACACAGGAGAAGTCACCAGAGGCATATTGTTAATGATCCTGTCTCAGGTATGAAGAAAATTCACAGAGTCATAGAAATTGATGACAAGAATGGTAGACTTCAAGGTCTTGGGGAAAAGATGAGCTATGGCCAACTACACAGACGGAGTTGGTCGTTAAGGCATATTTAGCTGGGAGCCCAAAATATCGTTTAATTGGAAGGGCGTTTTCTGGTTGGTAAATCAGGTTCACAGATATTTCCTCATTAAACTTCTCTACACAACTTGGGAGTAGGGAAGGTTCTCGCTGGGCCTGGGAGACAGCAGCTCAGAGAGCCCTGCCTGCCTGTGCGGCAAGCCCAGGACGGATGAAGGGATGTGGGGGGCACAGTTCAGACAACCGCTCTGCTCAGGAGGATCCCCCCCCCTTGAAGTTCCCAACTCCTCTGCGAGAGAACGGGGCCCACGCATGGTCTACAGGGTGCTCGTCGAGTTGGCCATTTTATTCTTCCATCTCTTAACATGTTAGTAAATAGAGTGGCTTTTCAGAAAAGGGAGGATGTCTCATGTGAACTAACACGTGAAGACTGAATTCTCTGTATTTTATCAACAAAGACTTGAAGGATCAAACGCAGTTAGAGTTGTCTTGGTGGGACAGGACGATGCCTGGTTTTAGGTGGCACTGGCCACTGAGGAAGAGCTGGGTTGGAGAAGCTTCAAAAACTCCGGTGGAAGAGGGTAACCCAATCCAGAGGCTGGAGGACAGAGACCATCATACAGGAACAAGTCTCCAGTGTCTAAAATGTGCTACAGATTTTTCTCCTTTTTTTGAGAGAGAGTGTGAGCAGGGGAGGAGAGACAGAGAGAGAGAGAGAGAGAGAGAGAGAGAGAGAGAGAGAGAGAGACAGAGAGAGAATCCCAAGCAGGCTCCATGCCCAGCACAGAGCCCGACACAGGGCTGGATGTCAGGAACCGTGAGTTCATGACCTGAGCTGAAGTCAGATACTTAACTGACTGCACCACCCAGGTGCCCAGGGGTCCAATTGTTCTGACTCCAAGTCCAAAGAAATTTAAATACAATCTCTCCTTCCCATTGACTTTTATTATTTTCTTACATCTTTTTTAGACTCTCTTTGGAAGTATTTTCTGTAAACTCCAGAGTGGGGATGATATGACAAAATCCTAACATTTTGAGCATCGCAGGGTAACTTAGAGATTATCTGGGCCAATCGCTCTCATAAATAGGAGGACTGATGCCCAGAGAGGTCAAATCATTGTTTCAAGGCTTCCTGTCTTTTGAAGTTATGCTTTAAAAGGACTTTGAAAATATTCAACATTGATAATAACTTTTTTAAGTGCAGGTTTTAGCCAGTATTCCAAGCACTTCTCAGCTCTGATAGAATTTAATTTTAAATCAACCCCGTGAGGAAGTTACTATTATTTTTGCAATTTTACCCATAGGGAAACTGTAGCACAGTGAAGGAAATTTCCCAGGACTGTTCAGCTGGCGAGTATCAGAGCCAGGATTCACTCCCAGGCAGTCTGGCTCTGAAGCCCGTACTTTTTTTATCCACTCTGCTAAATTGACTCTCTTGAAAAATGTCAGTAAGGCTTCTAGACACTTTGGAAGTCATCTGACATTTTTTTTTTGTATTTTAACTGCAATTTGCTTTAATGAATCAAAACATTAATTTGCTAAGTGGCTGGTCTTTAGATATCATTCGCCCTTTCCAGAGTCTGATGCTGTTGCAAATTTCTACTTTTTCGGGATCAGCTGCAAAGAAAACTAGTGAACCCCTTAGTACACGGAGGTTTCCATGCTGACGCTAGGAAATTATAAAATGAAACAGGAATTTCTTTAGCTGTGGCCTGTATAGTGGGATATATTTCACAGTCCCATACTGAGATGTCTCTTAACAAAAGCTATGTCACGATAAGATTTTAGACGTATAACGAAGTGGAAAGCTCCCCTCTACTTGATAGATGGGATGCTATTCAGTTCATGAATCATGTAGTAAAGCCAGTTAGATCTTTAAAAACAGAAGTGTGGGGACCCTGGGTGGCTCAGTCGGTGGAGGGTCCGACTTCAGCTAAGGTCACGATCTCATGGTTGGTGACTTCGAGCCCCGCGTGATGGTTCACTGCTGTCAGCACAGAACCTTCTTGGCATCCTCTGTCCCCTGCTCTCTCTGCACCCCCCATTTTTGCTATCTCAAACATAAATAAAACATTTAAAAAATAATATAAATAAATAAATGTATGTATGTGCATAGGTATGTATGTCACAAAGTGGTACCCAGCACTCTGTGTTTTGGATGAGCCTCCCCTAGGTTGCCAGGTAAGGTTTCCAGATGTGTAGTTCATTAGTGGCCAATTACAGCAATCACTACCATGCACCTGGCACTCTCTACGCCCTCTCTTGAATGGCATCTGCCTGCCCGGGGTGGGGGCCTGATAGAAAGCACACTCACAGGCCGTGGACCACTGCTGTGTGGGTGATGCCGGCAAGCTGAGCCACGTCCCACGGATCAGACTCTTCAGTAAACGCACGCAGCCTCTGGCCAGTGCATAGGTGGCGTTATCTGCTGGCTTCCCTTCCGAGCTCATGATGAGTCATACGCTGCTGTGGGAATGATGATCAGAGAAAATCCTACTGCGAGTACACACAGGTCTTAGCAGGCAGGCGCAAAAACATCAAACATCCTGCTCCCGTGAATGCGGCGATGTTCCGGTTCTCTGCCTTTGGGACCCTGTGATGAGCACGTTGGATGCAAGCTTCACCGTGAGGCCAGCACACAGTGTTCTGATGGTGACACCAGCCCGCCTTCTTACCTAATTGCATGCCCAGGGCCTGCATTAAGGGACGAGTGGGTGGTAGGGCCAGAACAGCCTGGGGTCCACACATGCTGGGCTCCCGGATGCTTTGCTCATGGAAGGGCAGATACTTATTCCAGGCCCTTGTTCTCATCAGGAAAGGGTAGAGGTGCCTGTGTAATCTTCAGAGCCAAGTGAATACCTTGAACACAACTTACTTCTGTAATGAAAAGGCATTTCTATCATCTCTGGCTTTTTAATTAACTTTATTTATTTATTTAGAGAGAGACAGAGACAGCATGAGTGGGGGAGGGACAGAGAGAGAGGGAGAGAGAGAGAGAATCCCAAGCAGGCTCAGCCCCACCAGCACAGAGCCCAACGCAGGGCTCGCACCCATCAAACTGTGATGAGATCACAACCTGAGCCAAAACCAAGAGTCAGAGGCTTAACCTACTGAGCCATCCAGGCATCCCTATCATTTCTGTTGTTAATCAGTGAATCTTCAGATATGCTTTTAAATCATCACCTGGAGATCATTTTCCTAGAGATCCTGAGAGAGTGAATTCCCCGGTGGGGTACTTCAGATGCTAAGAAAAACACCCAACAGTCTATTCTTACTAACATACACACCGTATGTTTATCGCGTGCTTATCCTGAATTGCTTAAAAATAAACCACAGTTAACATGACTCCCTGGGGAAGCTAAATGGTCCAGGAGCCTGCAGTGGTCACAGACTTATGGCACATGGTCTTTGAGGAAAACAATTTCTTCCTTCCTTTTTTTTCCCCTTCCTCCGGTTCTCCAGTCACACCTGCTAAGGCTTAGAACAGATCTGGGGCTGCCTTACTCCATGCAAACACTGTAAACGCAGGAAGGTGGGAGGGTGGCCAGTTTTCCATATTCAAACAAAAGTCACCTGCATCTCCTAGAACACTCAGCTGTGAGGGAAGACTTCAGGCCAGAAGAGGAGGCAAACCAGACAAAGGAGGGAAAGAGACTCCCGGGAATTGCTCTCAGAAAAAAGAGAGCCAAAGCTACCAAGGCAGAGCTGTTTTCTTTTATTTGTTTACTCATTCATTTTATGTTATTTTTTATCTTTTAGAGAGACAGAGCAGGGGAGAGGGGCAGAGGAAGAGAGAGAATCTTAAGCATGCTCTGCTCGGCACAGAGCCTGACATGGGGCTCAATCTCACAACAGCGAGATCATGACCTGAGCCAAGATCAAGAGTCCAACACTTAACCAACTGAGCCAGGTGCCCCTACTCATTCATTTAAAAAATATTTATTCACATTCGACTTTGTCACAGGCACTGTGTGCAGACACAGCAGAGGACAAGATTTTCAGGATTCTTCCTCTTCCAGATCTCACCCCTCCAATGAGGAAAGATAATTAATATCTGTGCATATAAACGTATACACACAAGAAAATAATTACAGATACTCATTGAAGAGCATGATTTAAGTTGAAAGCTGAAAGACAAGACGGGGTAAAACCATGAAAAATCTGGAAGAAAGACTTCAGAGAAGTGAACGGGATAAAACCAAGGGGTTGAGTTGTAAAGGAATTTCAAGACTGGCTTTAAGAGGTAAGCAGAGACTCTGTATTCTTTTTGTCCCCCAAGAAGGGATTCTCACCTTCTTGAAGGTGATATCACCCCCCTTGGAGAATGCATGATCTAAATTTAGCAGAATGAAAAGGAAACACAACCTATATTCTAGCCTTCATGTAGCTGATTACATGTACTTTGCATGGTTCCATTGTATTTTCCACAATTTTTTTCCCATGAGCCATTAGGAGAAAGACTCCACATTTTTTTTAAGACTTACTTAAATTCCACTTAGTTCACATGTGGTCTACATATAATCTAATATTAGTTTCATGCGTACAATTTAGTTATTCAACACTCACATATATGACACTCGGTTTGATTTACTTTTCAGAAAGATCACCAGCTGCTGTGTGGAGGGGAAGGAGCAGAAGATAGTAAGGGGCTACTGCACAGTCTGAACAAAAGATGTCGGCATCTCAGAGTAGGGCAGTGGAAGCAGAGATCACAGAAAGGGGACACATTTAGGGTAAGTTTTGAGGGAGAACTGGTAAGACCTGCTGAAGAACTGGATGTGGGCTGGGAGGGAAGGAGAGGAAATAAAGATGATATCTAGAGTTTTTTCTTCCCCTTCTAAAACTCTGAACAACCCTGGAATCATAGAGTTGGAGACCAAAGGAAACCCTGGTCTAACTACCCGCGAAATGTCTACGTGTCCCCATGGCCTCCGAATGCTCCAGTTTATGCCTTTACCATCTCTAATCTGTTAAAATAACTGCAATCTCAGCCTCATGCAACCACTTTCTGGCTGTTATGTTAATCTTTCTGGACTGAAGATGTGATCCTTGAACAAAGGCTCTTCTCTGCCAACAAAGAGAAAATCCAAATTCCTTACAGAAACATAAAGGCCCTTCCTCATCTGCATCCTACCTGGCTCTTGCCTCCCTACCTCTCTCCCTCCTTTTGTCTGTCTGTCTGTCTCTGTCTCTCTCTCCCCCAACCCCTCCCCTTTTCTGTGTGTGTGTGTGTGTGAGTGTGTGTGTGTCTCACTTCCACCCTTACATATCCAGGCCCTTACACTTCAGAGAACACACCAAGCCCTCTTCATGTTGCTGTCTTCCTTCAAAAGCCCTCCTCAACACCTAATCCATCTGGAATACTCCTCATTTTCTTTCAAGAGTCTAATGAGTTTCCTTATACATTGTCTCTGTCAAATTTTAGTTGGCACTGTACCTTGTGTAGGTAGTTCTAATACAACATTGCATTGTACTTACGAGGTCTTGCTCACACATCTTCCTCCTCTTTGGATGGTAAACTCCTTGAGGACAGGCACCCAAGGTTTTCCTCCTTCTCTCCCTGTGTGCCTTTTACAGTGACTGATAGCTACCAAATGATCAGTAAATATTAATGGAAGAATGAAATGAAAAACGTCTACTTTATCTCCATCAAGCAACCACCCAGCCTTTGCGTAAATACTTTTATTGACTCTGAACTCAACATGCCTCTTCTTTGTCCATCCCTTTTTATCCACTCGTCCTGGGCTTCCTGGCTTTTTAAGTTTTTCATGAATTTATTAAATGCCAGCGTTAAAGGAGTCAAGCAACCAGATACGATCTGTTTTCATGATACCATATTCTAGTATGGAGGAGGGACAGAGTAACGGTAGATACACATGCAAATTAAGTGTGTTAAGTTCTAAACAGAAAATTCCACAAGTTGAATTGAGAAAGCAACAGAGGTACTTAAACTGGGGGATCAGGGAGTGCCTCTCAAAAAAGGTGACATCTAAAATGACATCTGAGGGATGCCTAGGTGGCTTGGTCGGTTAAGCGTCTGACCTCAGCCCAGTCATGGTCTCAAGGTTCCTGGGTTCAAGCCCTGAGTCTGCTTCAAGAAGGAGCCTGCTTCTGATTCTGTCTCTCTCTCTCTCTCTCTCTCTCTCTCTGCTCCTGCCCCACTCACACACACTCTCTCTCTCTCTCAAAAATAAACAAATAAACAAACATTAAAAAAATTTTAATGACATTTGAATGATTTAAAAAAAAAAGGACCCACTCTTGGAAAGATTGGGACAAGAGGATTGCAGACAGAAGGGAAGCTACTTCAAGGCTTCTAAAAATTTTCAAGGAATGGAGGCACTCTGTGGTTAGAGGCTCACAAGCTGTAGGGACAGTGGCCGAGGCAGGCCTGGCAGGTGGATCATGGAGCATGCTGAAGGCATGGAATAGAGTTTGGATTTTATTTGAAACACGATGGAATGCAACTGGAGGATGGTAATCAGGGCAGTGGCATGACCTGAATGACATGTTTCAAAGGGCACTGTGGCTGCTTTGAAGAGACCGTATCCATAAAGAGTCACAGTCAAGCAGACAGAAGTGAAGGAAGGCCGGTATCTCCTGTGCCTAGAGCCAACATTAACAGACATCATACAGTAAAACCTTGGATTGGGAGTAACTTGTTCTGTGAGGGTTCTGCAAGACAAGCAAACATTTCTAATAAATTTTAACTTGATCAACAAGCGATGTCTTGCAATATGAGCAGTACGTGACGTCAAATGTCCCATGATCACAACTGAGTCAATGGTTCTTCTCTCTCTCTCTCTCTCTCTCTCTCTCTCTCTCTCTCTCTCTCTTTCTCTCTCCCCCTCTCTCTCTGTGGGATTGTGGGTGATGGTCTCCCATGCTCAGATGCTTGGTCTCAGGCCGCGGTGTTTGGCAGAAATGAGTGATTTTTCATAACATTGGAAGGTGCCCACAACTGGCCCTAGTGTATTTTTTGTCACTTCAAAGCACCTATGGACAGTCCTTTGCTTTTCCACACAAGAGAAAGCTTAGGAATGCTTTGCTTCATTCTAGGCCAAGCTGCCAGTTACATTAAAAACAGCATAGGACAAGAGTTTATTAATACTGTACTGTAGTCAACATCCGTTAGTGATAGTGAAAGTCACCCTACACAGTAACCCTCCCCTCGTCTCCCTCACACCAACCATGAAGGTTTTCAAAGGGAAGTGCAGGTTTATTTTTCTTTATGCTTTGTACTTTATTATTTTGTATTATATTACAGTATTGTAATCATTTTTACAGGAATATTTTGGGGTTGTGAAACGAATCATCTGAGTCTCCATTATTTCTTATGGGGAAATCTGCTTTGAGTTACAAGCATGTTTCCGGAACAAATTATGCTCCCCAAACAAGGTTTTACTGTACTTGAATCAGCTTGTTGCCAAGACAAACTCCCAGCTCTTGTTTATGGATACAGTGTGATCCCCTGCTGGTCCTGGCAGCCTTCTTCACCCAGGGGATCCTGGACGCCACAGCACAATTCAGAGAATGTCTGCATTGGAAAACTATTCCCTCCCTAAGACAAGGTTCTTCTGTTATGCAGCCAGGGTCACATTAGCCCTAAGAATTTCTACTGACCTCTGAGTCAATGCAGAGAATATCCTTTACTAATGTCATTGATTTGTGGAAGCCGAGAGCAGGACTTCATTTCTACCTGCAACAAATTCTTCTCATTAGATTCACCCCATTAGCCAGGAGCTCTTTACACCGACCCCTCCCCCCAAATTCTCCTCCTTACTTTCCTCTTCCGGTCCTCCCACACCTCCCCAGGAGCCTCTATGTTTGAATTAACCATTGAATTCATTAAACAGCAGGAGGTCCAGAAGGGTCAGGGATAGTTCAATCTAAGGACTAAGTATCCTTTGGAGAGAAAAAGGGGACTATTTAGATTTTTAATTTAAAACCAGAAATTGCTTTGATCTTGCTATTGATGAATTAAAGTACTTGTGCATTTTATAAGCCGTTTGAATATCAAAGTCTCCTCTTTGAACTGGAGAGTCAAGCTAAGGAAATAGTGGATGTGCTAATGTGAGACCTAATTAGTCTAGGAAATGAGGGTGTGGGGGGGGTATGAAAAGCAGGATTTGGAATTTGTTGAAGATACTTCCCAATTTTGATCATTTGGCTTTGGTTTTTAATGAGAGCAGGTACTCATGGAAGTGATTCTTAGAATAACATAGGTCTGTGGAATAGCCCAGAGTGAAGACGGTCAGACCTTCCCATCACTGCTTGAGACCTTCAGCATCCTCTCATAGACCTGGGTTTTCTTCCTCCTTTCCAGAACGTGTCTACGGAGGAAGGTCTTTAAACACGACGCTTCTCTGAAGTGCCTCTTTACTTCTCCCTTCAAATGTTATCACCACACCTGCCCCCACCCCCCAACACCAAATAAAAAGAACCCGACATTTAAAGCAAAAGGTTTCCTACATTAAGCTTTGCCATTTGGCAAGCACAGTCCTACAAACAAACCGCTCTTTAAATGTGGCAACCAATGCATTCTTATTGATTGACCAGAAAGAGTAAATCCAACCCCATAAATACATCAGATTACTTAAGGTTTATTTGGGGTAAAGCCAAGCTTATGGGTAGCCACTGAACAGGATAGTGAAATCAGAATGTTCAGCATAATTGTGCATGGATTTTCTGGGGTTTTGAAAACCTCGCTGATCATTTTTCCCCCCAAGTAAATGAACACATTTCACTTAAATAGGGTTTTTTTTTAAGTTACAGTTTCAGGAGATTAAGGGATATAAGGATAAGCTGGCAATGTAGGGCAGACAACAACTACTTTAAGGCACAGATATGACAAAGAAAAGGCTTAATCCAAGTGCTCTATTAAAATACAGAAAAAACACACTGTAAGCTAAAAGGACCTAATACCTATTAGGATTACTTATTTTTTTCTGAAATATTTACTGCGATAACTTCTACGTAAGCTCCATTCTGCAGATAGTGGGGGCCACTTCAGCTCGACCACCTTGCTCTATAAATGAGTTTTTAAAGAAGGGCCATCTGCAGAAATTAAATGACCTATAGGAGGATGGATTTTCGAGATCTCTGCCTAAATATCAGTTTTAAAGAAATGAAAACTATTTGTCATTTCACAGAAGCTGATACCTGCTCCCCACAATCTCAAAATCCGTAAAATAAAGCTTCCTAATACACGCATATACAGGATTCTGACACTCACTGCATTTTGGGAGATTTTTCTTTTTCTTTGAGGTAGAAATAGGTTAAGGTCTTTCATAAAACATCTGCTTATTTCAAAAAATATAGAGTCCAGGGAAATACTGACTTTTTGTGTTACTTTTCTATACAATGGAGCCTCTCCTAAATAATCTGTAGCAAAATACTACTATGCACTTCCGGTTTTCTTCCCCCCCCCCAAAAAAACTTTCATTAGATAAAAATATTTTTTTTTGCCAGTGAACCCCAGAATAAAAGATCTATAAACTTTATCATTAATTTAGAACAACGTGTGCTGTCAGGGTTCTTTTGCCCTCATCCTCAGACCTCCCTCAGTGACCATGTTAATGAAGTCCCCTTACAGGCATTTGCTTATGATGTAAAATAAAAGTTCTTCAAGCAGACTGCCAAGACTCTCAGATCAATTGCGTCATAAGGACTCAATAAAGATTTAACAAGCATCCAAGCATCTAACACAGCCATGAAAGTCTTCCTGAAAGATCACTCTAAAAGATTCACCATCTGTGAAACACCCATTGTGCAAATAGGGTAGAGTCTGAATAGTTATAAGAAGAAAGAAGAAGGCAAATAGAGAGAGATCTTCCTCCTCCTCCTCTTCAAATATCCTTCCCCAGAGCTTTTCAACAAATGAGAAAAACCACACTGTCGGGGTTTTGTGGCTATGAGTTTTAGGTGAGCAGTCCAGGTAAACGATCTTTCATTTACCTGTTGCCTCTCTTGCCACTGCTTCTGCTCGGCACGGGTTGGAAACTAGTTCCAGCCTCCATGTGTGCTTTCACCACGACCTGCATTCCCACAAGGCAGCCTTGTGTCCCCTCTGATGATTCATTCTGGACCTTACTTTTTTTTCTAGGGGTTGAAGGCACCAGGAAAAATATCTAGGTTCACTGCCCCAGCATTCCAGACAGAATGGAAGGCAGCCTTTGGGCTTTGCTGGGGAAGAAAACAAAGGGGAATAAAAACAAAAACAAAAAAACCCTGCTGTTTTCTTCTATGACCAAATATTGAAAAGGATCTTATTGGCCACTTGGGGTGCACAGAAAGGCTATTGAAGAAGTGCTACCCTGCAGACAGAAGCAGAGCTCTTTTGGATGAAAGCAGTCTTCAACAAACCAGGAAAGACCCTGCCTATAGAAGAGAAGCAGGTGCTGGCCAAGGTGCTTGTGGACACAGCAGTGGGTCAAGGACAGGTCAGCAAGGCTCACAGCCCCACCTGCTCTTTTTTCTTTCTAGTCCCTGCCTTCATCTCGGGTGGCCATGCACGCTTGTCATCAAAGCACCTCCTCATCCAGCCAGTCCTTCTGTCCCCCACTCCCCACACACCGTAGTACAAGGAGGCATTCCTAGGATGCTTACCTGCCATAAATGGACTTTTATTGCTTAGTGCTACTCCTCTCTGTTAGCTAAGTAGGAAAGAAAGCCTTGCATGGGATCAAACAGAGGGCCTCACAGTGCGTTTCCCCTCCACTGTGGGGTCCGTCTTGTACAGTAACCTTCACTGCTGTAAAAGCAAGCAAGGAAGGAGTATATCTGTGCAGAGAGCCACCTGTCCTAGGATCCGGAACATGGTGGGGATTCCCTCCCCTGTGCAAGTTCCCTTTTGGTCTCAGCTGGGAGAAAGGGCAGAAAGAACTTCTGTCATTTCAAGCTTCTCTCCTTATCTATTTCTCTCCATTCTTTTTTTCCTGCCTTGATTTTTGCTGTCTTGATTTTTCTTGCATGTGTCTCTGTATTTTTCCTGTCTTGATTTTTGTCACACGTGTTTGATAACCCAACTGGGGAGTGTAAAGAAATACATGTGAAATAGACAAATGCTATCTGTGGTGTCTGGGTGGCTCAATTAATTGAGCATCTCACTTCAGCTCAGGTCATGATCTCACAGTTGGTGCGTTTGAGCCCCACATCAGACTCTCACTGTCAGCACAAAGCCTGCTTCAGGACTTCTTTCTCCTTCTCTGTCTGCCTTTTCTCTGCTGGCCCCCACCCCCTCCCCTCAAACAATCAATCAATCAATAAAACAAATGCTTTTTTTTAATGTTTATTTATTCTTGAGACAGAGACAGAGTGTGGACAGGGGAGGGGCAGAGAGAGAGGGAGACACAGAATCTGAAACAGGCTGCAGGCTCTGAGCTGTCCGGAGCCCGACGCAGGGTTTGAACCCATGAACTGTGAGATCGTGACCTGAGCTGAAGTCAGACGCTTAACTGACTGAGCCACCCAGGCACCCCTAGACAATTGCTTTTAAAGCATTATAAGAAAGAGAAAAATTGTCCCAACCATGAATAAACTATAGGACTGTATTATTCTATTTCTCCAGTTAAATGTAAGAACATAAACTCAGATCAGACTCAAGGAGTAGAAGAATCTATATTTTCTGAGCAGGAACAAAAAACCCAAATAACCAAGGAGAACAATATAATTGTGAGAAGATATAAAATATAACTGACAGCTGGGATGCACATGTTATGGTATCTAATGCATACTTTTCAATTACAAGGTTTTTTTTTTAATGTTGCCAAAGAAAAGATTTAATGAAATAATTTTTTTCTTTTTATTTGAGAGAGAGAGAGAGAGCTAGTGTGAGTGGGGGAGGAGCATGGGAAGAGAGAGAGAGAGAGAGAGAGAGAGAGAGAGAGAGAGAGAATGAATCTTAAGCTCCACACTCAGCATGGAGCCCAACATGAGACTGGATCCCGCCACCCTGGGATCGTGACCTGAGATGAAATCAAGAGCTGGATTCTCAACTGACTGAGCCACCAGGTGTCCCATTAATTTGTTGTTTTAAACAGCAATGTAGAAAGAACCAGCAAATCATAATAACATCAACAGTAGCAAAAATAACACCTACCTTTTATTCAGTTGTTTTGTGCAGATGTTATACCACATATTTTCTTTTTTATGATTTTCTTAAAAAATTTTGTTTTTACTATCCGTTTTCTTGAATCCATATTAAAATAAACTTTACAAGGCAGGCATTCATTCTCTCATTTTACACATACGTAAACGGGCTCAGAGAAGTCATTTGTTCAATGTTACACATTAATAAATAGCACAGAAAGAATCAAATCCAGATCTCTCTGTTTCAGGGGTGCCTGGGTGGTTCAGCAGGTTGAGCATTCAACTCTTGGTTTCTGCTCAGGTCATGATCTCAAGGTTCATGAGTTCAAGCCTCACATTGGCCTCTGTGCTGACATCACAGAGCCTGCTTGGGATTCTTTTTCCCTCTCTCTCCCTACCCCATCCCTGCTCACA
Organism: Prionailurus viverrinus; assembly: GCF_022837055.1. NCBI lineage: Eukaryota > Metazoa > Chordata > Mammalia > Carnivora > Felidae > Prionailurus > Prionailurus viverrinus. Next base: position 93,462,947 of record NC_062561.1, on the reverse strand, counting down.
CACACTCTCTCTCAAAATAAAGAAATAAACTTAAAAAAAAAAAAAGACCTGCTTATAAGCCTCTGAACCTTCCGTTAAGTCATGGTGGCTTCCCACCCATATAGATCAAAGTCACAAATCAAATGCTTACAAAGGTTAAGGGGCAATAAAAGTGGGACAAGCAGGCAGTTTGTAAGGACGGCACCATAATTCAGTGTTGAGAAAAGGCCTGTGGCAAGTAGAAGAGCACTTGCCCCCTCCTACGAGCAGTCCATCTGATTGCTACCAGGACACATGTGGAACCAGTATTACAGGAGCTTTCAATTATTCAGAAAATGTGTAAGTCTATATATTTTTCTGTGAAGTCACTCTATTTTTTAAAAAAAAAATGTTTTATTTATTTTTGGAGGGAGAGAGTACAAGCCTGGGAGGGGCAGAGAGAGAGAGAGGGACAGAGGATTTGAAGCTGGCTCTACACTGACAGGCTGACAGCAGCGAGCCCACTGCAGGGCTGGAACTCACGAACTGCGAGATCATGACCTGAGCCAAAGTCGGATATTCAACTGACCAAGCCAACCAGGTGCCTGACGTCACTCAATTTTTAAACATTGGTGCTAATGTGGCTCACTCGTCAAACCCTATCAACCTTCTGCACACCGTTTGGCCTGGATATGTCCTTAAAACCTTAAAGCCAGAGTAACCTGCTTATTTCCTGTGGTCGGGGAGTCACAAACTCCTCGGCACTGCAGGTGAGCAACGAATGCTCTCTGGACAGCTGGAGAGAAGTATTCAGCATCTTTCAATTAGTACCAGACTGAGACTCACAGTGGGAACAACTCGGTCACACCAACATGGTTCTAAGTGTGGCCCAAAATAGACCATGTTGCCACTTACTCTGAATCCTGCTTGCACATTTCACAGACTCTTGCCTGCATTCCTTCAGGGGCCTTGGACTTCATTATATCAGTTATAGGGTCCAATTACTCGCCATCTCCTGGATGCCATTTCCATCAGACTCCCTGAGATGTGCCCTGTGCTCTACCTTTTCATAGTCTCAGCTGACATTTCCATCCAAGTACTGAAAATGTCTCTAATTTTGTTCCGACACATCAAAGCAGATATAGCTGCCTTTCATTTCTAAACCTCTGGTCTCGGAGAAACTTTGAAGAGGAGCTCAACACTAAGTGGGCTGGCTCTCTGCTTCCAGTTGTCCTGAGACCCTATGTGGCTGAGCTTAGAACCCCAAGATTCCAGCCATGAAGAAGCAACTCCATCAAGGTCCCAATTCTAAATCCAAAGAGAGATAGGCTGACAGATCACTGAAAACTGTGCTGTCTTTGGGGAGAGGCATCAATTAAAACAATGAAGCTTGTTTATAATATAATATTCCTTTTACTAAAGGGTTTACCCAAATGCTCACACTAGACTTGGTATGTCCAGTCTCTGTACAGGACCATACAAAATAAAGACAGAGAATCACACTGGCATTGAAAGATTTCTCCAAATTTTCCTAGACTCTTAGCAGGATTTTACTAGAAATGTACATGCTGAACTTTGTATGGCACAACAAAAGCCACAAGGAGCCAAGGAATCTAGGCAAGACTGCCTGTGTTATCAGGAAAGCTCACATAAGGAGAATATTACATGAATCAGAAGTCACGGAGATCCTAAGTCACTTCTGTGACCCGGAACCCAGGATGATAAATTTCAGCATTGCTAATTTGACCTGAAAATCTTCTCCTCATTGTTAGACCCACTGCAATTTTTTTTTTTTGCAAGAAATCAGCATACCTCTTGCTAAACAACAAAATAAATGCTTCCCATTCATTTTTTCTCTCTCTCTCTGGAAGCTAGGAATTGTTTTGTTTGTTAATTCTTAACTGTTCAAGCTCTTATTCATTCAGCCTAACTCCAACTTATGCCTGTTTTAATCACTGGGTTGATTTTTTCCAAATTTGAATTTATTATAATACTGTCAGAGAAAAATTCTTTTTGGACATCTCCAGAGAGCATTTAGGGTACCATGTCTGTATCCCCTATAAATTTCGCCCATGGTACTTCAAATTCATGACCTTAAAAAAAAACCAAAATACAAAAAACAAACAAAAAAGTGTAGCCTTGGGGCGCCTGGGTGGCTCAGTCGGTTAAGCGTCCAACTTCAGCTCAGGTCATGATCTCGCGGTCTGTGAGTTCGAGCCCCGCGTCGGGCTCTGTGCTGACTGCTCAGAGCCTGGAGCCTGTTTCGGATTCTGTGTCTCCCTCTCTCTGTGACCCTCTCCCATTCATGCTCTGTCTTTCTCTGTCTCAAAAATAAATAAACGTTAAAAAAAATTTTTTTTAAAAAAAGTGTAGCCTTCATTGCCTAAAAATCATCAGCAGAGCTTCTATAATGCCCTGCTTTTTGACTCTGCTTACACTTTCCTCACACTTCGTGTTATGCAAAAACCTTGTCTCCATAGTACTTAACTCCTGAAAATTTCCTACCAACTTTAGTCTGAAATGGATACGGCATGGACCACTTGTGCTGGGTGACCCTTCACGCCAGTGTTCACCAGGAGATTTGGGCCTTTCCGCCTGCTGTTCTGACATAATTACCAACAGGGGCCCTTTACCTCCCGAAGGGTTCCAGTGCAAATGATTCATCAAATGGTCACTATACGCCACAACTCCATTCAGAGTTCTCTCTGTAACTTACCAGCTCATGGGAACAACTTCAATGAATTTCATAATATATTCGTTATGACGGGAGCAAGCCGGTAAAATTACTTGGAAATGCTTGCTTTAGATAATGTATTGGATCTCTCTCCAAGATCAGAAACCCACGTGATAAGTAGTTGCTTCAAAGACTGTTTTCTCTTCTGCAAATACATTTGATGTCATTCTCTAGCTGGTAAATGAGAATAAAAAACCATGTCCACTTATTTTTTGCTTTAGCTGCCAGGAAATAAAGCCTCACCTACTGCACAAGCAAGGCAATCTTTCACAAAAGCGCCTAGAAACATCTATGTCCTCCATTTCTTTCAGACAGACTCTGAGCTCTTTGACCTGTAAATACCTCACTATTTATTACCACCCACCTCATATGTGGGGTTTCTTTGGAAGTTGGTCAAGTATACACTTTATACTAGGTGACATATTCCAAAATTAACTATACTTCTCGTTAGCCTTTCCAGTTCTAAGTGAGATAAATTATAATAGGTGCTACAGACACCATTTAATGGTGGAAATATCTTTGGGCATTGTTCTACCAAGCATGGTGGGGAGCCTTCCTTTTTTTTATTTTTATTTTTAAGTTTATTTATTTATTTTGAGAGAGAGAGAGAGTGGGTGTGTGTGAACAGGGAGGGGCAGAGAGAGAAGGAGAGATAGAGAGAATCCCAAGCAGGCTCCATGTTGTCAGTATAGAGTCTGACTTGGGGCCCAATCACACAAACCATGAGATCATGGCCTGAACCAAAACTAAGATGCTTAACTGACTGAGCCAACGAGACACCCCAAGGGGAGTGTTCTTAATATCATTATGTGCATAATACCTACTCAGAAGCTGAAATCTTCTCAATTACCTTGAGACCCTAATATTCCCTTTTCTTGTCCATGTAAGAATCTGGATGAAACAAGGAGTATTATTTTACAAGAAGGTCTGGGACTAAGAGCCTTGAGTGAAACACCTATGACCCAACCCAACTAATAATGAAGGAAGCATGGAGAAACTTCCAGAGCAGTCATTCTCCTGGTGAAAAGCCTAAGGTCTTGCTGTAAATCAAGAGGAAAGTTCAAGAGTCTCAAGTGCAAAACATAAAGACAATAATGAATTCTGAAAACAATTGTGTTTAGAGACGCACAAGGAGGGTTCCCAATTAAACTCAGAGGAGGTAAATATCAAATCCAAAGATCCACCTGAAATATCATCCCTCTCCCAGAAAAAAGAAAAAAGTACACACACAGAACTAAATCAATAATAGCTACCCTTCTGAATGCTTGCTAATGAGTTAGATACTGTTGTTAGCAATTTCCATAGATTAAATAATTTACCACCTTTGATTAAATCTAGGCTTGTGCTGATTATAAGAAGCATCATTATGTTGTGCACCACTAGAAAAGAAAAAAAAAAATGCCTCGTATTATAACACAGCACTGATTGTCTATGGGCTCTGATTTCAGAGATGGTAAAAGCTTTTTAAACATCTGCTTTTTTTTAATTTTTTTTTTTACATTTATTTATTTTTGAGAAACAGAGTGAGACAAAGCGTGAGCGGGGGAGGGGCAGAGAGAGAAGGAGATACAGGATCCGAAGCAGGCTCCAGGCTCTGAGCAAGAGATCAGCACAGAGCCCAATGCGGGGCTCGAACCCACGAACTGTGAGATCATGACCTGAGCCGAAGTCAGAAGCTCATCTGACTGAGCCACCCAGGTGCCCCAAACGTGTGCTTTTTTTAATCGTAAGTTTGAGATACAGTCATTTTACAAGTACATCACGGAAATAGGCACAATTTCTTATCTCTGACTTTCAGATAAGGAAACTGAATCAGTGTCACTCACCCAAGGTTAAAGAGCTAGTTAAGTGGAAAAGCTAATAATCAATCCTAGGCAGACTGGCGCCCAAGACCGTGCTCTTAACCACCAGGCTACAGTCCCAGCCATGTTCCACAGTAAAATTGGCTTCCAAGGCAGCCCCTACATTCTAGTTTTGGATAACTCTTTTAGAGTTGTAATTAATAACAACAATAGCAGCAGCAGAAGCACTGACAGCTATGATTTCCATACTGGGTAGGAGGCCAGCTGCTTTACAACCAAAAATCTGGCCAAGCAACTCATGCTGGGCCAAATACACATTAGCCTCACCCATTATCTGTTAAAATAGAGTCTCCAGGGGCCTTACCATGAGCTTCTGATTCTGCAGGGCTAGGGTAGGACCCAGAAGTCAGATATTTTTATTTATTTACTTATTTATTTTGAGACAGAGAGAGAGAGAGAGAGAGAGAGAGAGAGAGAGAATGAGTGGAAGGAGGGGCAGAGGGAGAGACAGAGGGAGAGACAGAATCTTGGGCACACTCTGCCATCAGCACAGAGCCGAAATGGGGCTCGATCCCACGACTCCGGGATCACGACCTGAGCTGGAAACCCAGAGTTGGACACTCAACCAACTGAGCCGCCCAGGGGCCCCAGAAGTCAGATATTTTTTACGGGGGCTTATACAAAACATCACTTTATCATTTCAATACCCCATAAAGTAAGAAGAATTGGATCTACTTTGTAGTCACATCTCCCCCTGCTAAATCACAGTCTCCCCTATGTGGGTAGGCTTACAAAACACTTGTGTTTTGGGGCACCTGGGGGGCTTAGTCGGTTAACCACATGACTTTGGCTCAGGTCATGATCTTAGGGTTCTTGAGTTCATGTCTCAAGTGATCTTGAGCCCCACTTTGGGTAAGCCTCACTTCTCTGTCTCTCTCTCTCTCTCTCTCTCTCTCTCTCTCTCTCTCTGCCCATCACTCACAGGTGCCCTGTCGACCCCCTCCAAAAAATAAAACCACTTGTTGTGTTTTCTAAAATATGCAAATTAGCATCATGAGGCTAGTAGGAAGCTTACAGCCGTCCTAGCATCAAACCTGAGACAAAGATCACTCTTCCAGGCTCTCAACTGGATCCTTTTCCTGCCGTGGGGGTGGGAGACAAGGCAGGGAGCACAGCCCCCTCAGCAGCCACACTGTTCCGTTCACACTGGAAGGATGAACCATCACTGCCGCGCTATGGAGTCTGGAACTGAAGAAGTTTAGAACGCACCACCACCAAACACCCCTCTTTGGCATATTATTCCAGGCGGAAGGCACTTGAGAAACTGCAGATGCAGGAAGGGGTCCGTGACCTCCCATTCTACCTCACAGCAGGTCACACAATTTCCCATGAGAAAGGTGCCCTCCCCGACCCAGGAGGAAAAGAATACTCATCACCAGAGACTGAGAGTCAATGGCAAAATGGGACCTACTAAAACAACCCTTAGCTTTCATTAATTTCTCCCCTGTATTTCCTAATCACTGCCCCACAATGAGGAAATTGTGCCCCCCGCCCAAATCCCTACCTTGTCACACGTCCCCACAGCTTATCAGTCTTTGTGTAAAAAGATATACAAGCTTATGGGGGTGGCTGGCTGGCTCAGTCGAGTGAGTGTCCAACTCTTGATTCTGGCTCCAGTCATGATCCCAAGGTTCTGAGACTGAGCACCATATCGGGCTTCATGCTGGATATGAGCCTGCTTTGGATTCTCTCTTTCTCCCTCTGCCCCTCCCCCTGCTCACTCTTTCTCTAAAAAAAAAAAAAAATTAATTTAGGGCACCTGGTGGCTCAGTGGGTTAGGTGTCTGACTCTTGGTTTCAGCTCAGGTCATGATCTCACAGATAGTGAGTTCGAGCCCCATTTTGGGCTCTGCGCTGATAGTGCAGAGCATTCTTGGGGTTCTCTTTCCCTCTCCTGCTCTCTCTCTCTCAAAATAAATAAACTTTTAAAATATTTAAAAATTAACCAATTTTTAAAAAGGATATAAGCTTATGGACCTAACAGCTTGTTTGAGTCTACACCTGCCTCTAAAGACTCGTAGATGTTGGGGGCGTCTGGGTGTCTCATTCCGTTGGGTGTCCAACTTCAGCTCAGGTCATGATCTCGCAGTCTGTGGGTTGGAACCCCACATCAGGCTCTGTGCTGACAGCTCGGAGCCTGAAGCCTGCTTCAGATTCTGTGTCTCCCTCTCTCTGCCCCTCCCCTGCTCATGCTCTGTCTCTCGGTCTCTGTCTCTCTCTCAAAAATAAATTAACATTAAAAATTTTTTTCAAAAAAAATCAAGACTCCCAGGTGCAAGTACAACTATTACATAAATTCATGTGTTTTTCTCTGTTCGTTTGTCTTACGCCAGCTTCATTCGTAGGCCCAACTGCAGAATCTAAGAGGACAGAATTCTTTCCTCCCCTACCGAACCACAGCTTGGCCTGGGGGTTGGACAGAGAGTGAAGTGATCGTGCTGAAATACTTTGCCTTGGTGACTCTGGGTGTGTGTCTGGGCTGGAATTTTCCAATCCTGAGATGAGTGACTGCCACACGGTGATGGGTGATGATGCAACGAAACTCCCCATCCGAAGCCGTACTGGGAATGGCTCACCCAAAAGCACTGAACAAGCCACTGTGGCTCCTGGCACCAGCACCTTGTTCTGTTTCACATCCTGGCATATTGAACCCGTCTGCTTAAGTCACCGGTCACCATTTCATTGGCCTCATCTGGCAACCATTCCCAGATTCCCCAGCCCCTGCTGATTGAGAGGGAAGGGACAGAACCTAGCATGTTACCTTTGGCCCACTCTAGCATAACATGATGGCAGTCCAGCCCACCCAGCGCCAGTTCTTGGTTGAGGGGAAAAAAAATCCATCTGGGACAGACATTTATAAAGGTTGGCACTGGTATAGGTTTAGGAAATGGAACTCAGAACCCCAGAAAGTTCACTAGAGCTGCAAAAGCTCTTATTTAGGGGGTGAAGTGGTAACCGATGTATCATTTCAAAACCAAAGTACCTGCTCCCCTCCCCCACCTCTTGGATAGCCACGAAACTTCTATTCACTTCTCATGATCCAATGCATTCGGAAGGCAAACTGCCTTAATGGTGAGTGTCCACAGAAACAGATAGTCTAGCAGTTGCTGCATATAGGGCTTATGAGATTTTACACAAAACTGTCATTATTTGTGAATATTACAGGTGAAAATACTTTACTGACTGGGTGAAGATTCAAAGGTTATTTTTTGTGTTTACCTAACCTTAATCCCTCTGGGAGGATAATGAATAGAAACATGGCTCTGTAGACGCAGCTAAGAGGTAGTTTTTCAACACATTTTTGCAGAGGGTTCCCAACACATCCTTGCTACGTTTTCCAGGATTGTCTAGACTGGCACTTGATAGCTTAGCAGGTCACTAAAATTTTTATTTTACAGTTCAAAAATATAATTTAGGAGTAAAAGGGCCCTTGGGGTACTCCAAAGGCACCCTCCAAGATGTTCCAGGTACCTTCTTTTGAGACAAGACTTTATCTGTGGCTCTTAAGTCAGCACTCCCAGAACAAGAGATTAAGAATTCTGTTTCTCAGGCCACACCCACAAAGGTGCAAATCTGGGTCCTTATAGGGCAAACCAGTTTTCTCTGGCTCTACCTCCAGGTGTCACTGAAGGATCTTGCTTTTATTTTTATTTACTTATTTTAATTTTTCTTTACTTTAAAAGTATTATTTTTAATGTTCAGTTTGAGACTGAACAGAGAGAGAGAGAGAGAAAGAGAGAAAGCATGAGTGGGGGAGGGACAGAGAGAGAGGTAGACAGAGAGAATCCCAAGTAGGCTCCACACTGTCAACACAGAGCCCCATGCAGGGGTCAAACTCACCAACTGTGAGATCATGACCTGAGCGTAAGTCGGACGCTTAACCAACTGAGCCACCCAGGAGCCCCAGGATCTTGCCTTTAGATTCACCTTCACAAGAGACCTCCACACACTTATCATTCGAGGATATTCCCAGGAATCATCTACTCTCCCAGGTGACTCCAGACTGCTACTTCTGCACATCCTCTCTAACTTCCCTTGGGGACACGTACCAACAGACACCCCATGATGGAAATGATGTCCTCTCCAGCTTTTTCTGCAGGACAGATGTGGGCAGGTCTGTCTGCTACTCAAAAAGTCATTTCCCTAAGGGGCTCCAGAGTGTCCTGATGTGCTCTCTGCTACGAATAATATCCTTTGCTGCACTGGGTCATTCTTAATCCCAGTATGTTATAAACATTAGAGTATAACGCAAGCAGTCTGAGTTTGGCATGGTTCAGATACACATGGATTTCCGTTGCCATGGTTTGGTTAAAAACCACCAGCCCCCTCGACCACACAGTTAAAATTTCAGCTACCACAGTGTATAAACCATAAGAAAGTATACAATGTGCCCTTGAACATTTTGCTGCTACCTCTACCGATCACAGAGACACTTGGCCCAAAGCCTGTCATTGGTTGGTCACTGTTCATGTGGTATTCAGTTCACACACAGACAGCAAAGCAGGTAGTTTTCCCCCAGGAAAAAACCCATGTGACATTTTACAAAAATGGTAATGGACAGAGGGGACTATCGACCAAGATGAAACTACAGCAAAGAAACAAAAAATATTATAACACTGGACACAGAGAGAGAGAGACAGAGACAGAGACAGAGCATGAGCAGGGGAGGGGCAGACAGAGAGGGAGACACAGAATCTGAAGCAGGCTCCAGGCTCTGAGCTGTCAGCACAGAGCCGGATGCAGGGCTTGATCCCATGACCCTGGGATCATGACCCGAGCTGCAATCAAGAGTCAGACGCTCAACCAAGTGAGCCACTCAGGCGACCCAAGTTGTGCTATTTTTTTAATTTCTCTAAGGATTTCTATCCAACAGTAAGAGAGTTTTTGATGTTTTGACCAAAATTTTGAACGATCGTGGGACCATCTTAATTTTTCCCATCAATTATTAAGATCTCTATGTACATTTTTGGCTTGTACGCTCATTATTATTATGGTCCTATTCTACTGTGCAAAGTGCATACCACCTACACAGTTTGCTGTTTTAGTTGACAGCCTCTTTTGTCTTAGACTAGGGGAGATCTACATGACAAACACTATACCTGGTCCTCTCATTTCTTTTCTTTCTTTGGCTTCTCTTTTGTCTTTTCCAAACCCAAGACATAATATTCTCATTAATTGTACATGACCAGTTTCTTAAGAAAATTGGACTGAACAGGGGCCCCTGGGGTGGCTCAGTCGGTTAAGCATCCAACTTCGGCTCCGGTCATGATCTCACAGTTCGTGGGTTCGAGCTCTGCATGGGGCTCCACAATGACAGCATGGAGCCTGCTTGGGATTTTCTCTCTCTACCCCTGTCTCACTTGCATGGTCTCTCCCAAAATAAACAAACTTTAAAAAGATTAAAAAAAAAATTTGGAGTGAACACAGCTCACAAATAAGCGAAGATGTTCTACACCTCGGCCACGCCCACCGACTCCTTGTCTTTTCCTTACATGCCTCACAGCTGCAGACATCACACCAGACACTCCTGCTGGAGCAGAGCGGGAACCAAATCTACCCTTACATAAGGACTCAAGAATGTCCGCTAAACTCCATCAGAGAAAGGATTGTGCAGGCATGTCTTTAGCAACTTCAGGCTACTAAAAACATTAGGTGATTGATTTAATGATTTTTTGCAGCTGATCTAACTACTGGATAGACAACTTTAACTAGAAAGTGGACCCTAAATCTGTCTTCACTCCTGGTCGTCTCATTAAAAATGTCTTCAGGGGGGCCTGGGTGGCTCGGTCAGTTGTGTCCGACTCTTGATTTTAGCTCAGGTTATGATCTCACGAGTTCGCAAGATCGAGTCCTGCGTAGGGCTCTGCACTGACAGCACGCAGCCTGCTTATGCTCGCTCGCTCTCTCTTTCTCAAAATAAATAAATAACTTAAAAAATAAAAATAAAAATGGCTTCAGAAGTTACTCAAGAGGGCAGAAGTTATTCACTTTGGCCGACATTTCCAGCACTTTGCTAGCTTTTTGGTGCCTGCCAATAGTACAGCCAGAGTTCAAAATCTAAATAATCCAATGTTATAGTGCCCTTTTAATCTAAGTGGATTTGGGGGGGGTGCTTATTGGCAGAGGGTGACAGATTCATTCTTCAAGTAACAGCAGGGGGAAGCAAACAGGTGTAGGAAGTTGTCCATGACAGGCCAGGTCAGCAAAGATACTTCCTCATTCATTTGGTTCCCATCAATCATTGATCCTACTCATTAGCCAATGATAGTGTCTTAACCATTTCCAGGTAACATACATTTTGCTCGACTATGGCCCTTGGAATGATTTTGCAAATCAGAGAAGGTCTATTCCAACAAAAGTGTTCATTTTATTCTTTATCGATTGGGAACATTCCAGTAATTCATTGACTTAGGTTTTAGAAATTACTATTATGTCAGATGACAAAAAGCATTACTTATTGAGGCTTCTAAATGGAGTTAAAGTAATTCATTTGAAAGTTAAAAAACAATTGGCTTTGGAAATCTCCGTGGGATTATGACGATCACAAATGTTTTTCTGTTTAATCAGCCTTAAAATAATGTACAAACTCAGGAGGATACAAAATATTAGATTTTTTTAGTTTTACATGATGATCATGTTGACTTCACTTGGCATAATTATTGATTGTTGCCTAGCCTTTCTGGGTTCTCAATGATTTATTCTACTCTGGAAACAATTCAGTTCAGAGGCCAAAATACATCATTATAATAGGCAAAAATTCGGACATGAAAAATGTCCTTGACATTATGTTTCTTTCCTAAATTTCAAAAACACCATTTATCTCTACCTAAAAGTTTAGACTTCCCTCAATGCCTAATGGAATCACAAAATTATTTTACCAAACAGGATATATAATCACCTCAAATTACGTTTGTTAGGTATTTTTATGGGTATAAACAAACAAAATGACTGTATAGCCTGGTCTTTTTAATATGGGATACACTTGTGCTCCAAGAAATACTTGAGTACTTAGCAAGGCAGTTGTTTTTACTGTTTGTTTATTTTTGAGAGAGCAAGCATGGTGGGGGAGGGGCAGAGAGAAGGAAACAGAGGACCTGAAGTGGACTCTGTGCTGACAGCAGCAAGCCTAATGCAGGGCTTGAACCCACGAACTGTGAGATCATGACCTGAGCCAAAGTCAGACATTCCACTGACTGAGCCACCTGGACACCCCAGTAAGGCAGTTTTACGGAGAGAGCTACTTTTGGAAGAAGCGTGGAGACAGCTTTACAGACAGAATTAGAGAGACGGCTTGACACTCGTGAAGGTACGAATTAAAATGAGGGACAATTCAACCAACAAATTGGAGAAAACCAGAAATCAAAACCATGATGTTGTATTAAAGCCTAAAGATCACCCTGATGCCGTAAGAAATCATTTCTAGCCTACCAAATCTGTTTGTAGGTTCTAATATCCCTGAGGGATTGGAGGCCACACCAAGTCAACCGAACCGACCTTCAAGAGTGAATTCCCTGGGAGTTTTAGCAGAGATGGCGCGGGCAAATGGGGTGACAAAGGTGATGAGCGGCAGTCCAGGAGAACGGAAAGATCATTTCCTGCCTGGGTGTGTACAGTATGTCAATTCATTCTAGACCCTTCTCCAACATGCTAAATGCACCTTGGCAGAGTTGGTTAACCATCGTGGACCTTGCTTTCCTCATGTATAAACTGAATGACTTGGAACTGGATCATCTCAGGCAGCTCTATGGGTTTTGGGGTCCCCCCCTTTTTTTTGAGAAAGAATACTGAAATTTGTCAAGAAAATTGCTTATATTGTTATTTTGCCGGCGGATAAATCGTTCTGGAAGAAAAACGACTCGTCAGAGTTGCTTTAAACAAAAACACAGGTATCCTGTGGGTGAACCTAGGCCATGCGGGAAAATTAGCAAATATACTTTTGATACGGTTTCCATGTAAACTTGGGCAATTCATCTTACTCTCGGAACCTCTTGTTAGTAACAACAGTCTCGAGAAGATTAAGTGTAATAATATATGTGAAAGGCTTTGGCTGAAGTATAAAATGCTACACAATTGCAAGGTGTTTTATTACTTGCCTAGAGAGAGAGCACATCCATCAATAATCCTGCTAGCATTCAGGCCATTATAAGTCTGACCAGACACCCAAACTCCTCTCCCCCTCCTTCACCTGCATATCAAACGCCACAACAGTGACAGCAGGACCAGCGTTTTTGATTAAGGAAGAAACCTATCCTGGTTTTACCCCAGAATGTTTATTTTCATCAACTTTGACACCTTAATCTTCCTTTATTATTTTAAGGGCTTAAATATTTTATCAGCACCTGCTTTTGTCTGATGAATTTGTTTGCAACTGGCTGAGCCCATTAATTGACAATTCTTTTTAAACAGCATATACATTGTAGACTCATTATTTTTTGGCTTTTATGCCGAGTAATTTGACAGCAATTATCTTTTTTTTTTTTTTTGCTTTATTTTATTTAAGGGTTTCATTTTCTGAGTTATTATTGAGTTACAGAATAACCCAGCAGTTACAGGAGCTCCAAAATGAAACCACCATTTTAACGTTTATTTATTTTGGGGACAGAGAGAGACAGAGCATGAACGGGGGAGGGGCAGAGAGAGAGGGAGACACAGAATCGGAAACAGCCTCCAGGCTCTGAGCCATCAGCCCAGAGCCTGACGCGGGGCTCGAACTCCCGGACCGCGAGATCGTGACCTGGCTGAAGTCTGACGCTTAACTGACTGCACCACCCAGGTGCCCTGAAGCCACCATTTTAAAGACGCCAACCCAATAAGAAAATGAATTGGAATTTATGACTTTAGAGACCCACAACCTGCTATATTAACCTAAGTACAGCTTCAGGCAGCACAGTTCGTGGAAAACATAAATACAACACCAGGAAGCTGTGCTGCCATCTCAAACTTTAGCAAGGAGACATGTCTGGACTAGTGTCTGAGGAAGTCCACATACTTCCTTTTCTTTCTCTCTCCCTCTCTCTCTCTCCCTCTCTCTTGTTTTATTTTTTTAAATGCTTTTTAACGTTTATTCATTTTTGAGAGAGTGTGAGCGGGGGAGGGGCAGAGAGCGAGGGAGACACAGAATCTGAAGCAGGCTCCAGGCTCTGAGCTGTCAGCACAGAGCCCGATGTGGGGCTCGAACCCACGAACCGTAAGATCATGACCTGAGCTGAAGTTGGGCACTTAGCTCACTGAGCCACCCAGGCGTGCCCCCCCACCCCCTCTCTCTCTCTCTCGTTTTAAAGAAACAAGTAATAGGTCTTTCTAGCTATTATGTCCAAAAATTCCACTGATGGTCCTATCTGGTCTGGACTTTGTTTGCCACCTGCTCGAAAAGGAAAATGGTATAGTCACTTTTAACTACCCCTGAGAGGGAGACAGAAAATCCCAAGCAGGCTCCACACTGTTAGCACAGATCCCATCTCCAGGTTCGAACTCACCAACTGTGAGATCATGACCTAAGCCGAAATCAGGAGTTGGACACTTAACTGACTGAGCCACCCAGGCGCCCCTGTCTTTCTCTAACAGTTACTCTGAAGTGCCTTTCTTCCACTTACTATAACACAGATTTCACTCCAGTTCAATAGAAATAGAGCTAACACTGGTCTAAGGACTGAATAGAGAAATAATTAAATTAATGTAACCATTCTTCTTTTGATGGACATTCAGGTTGTATTTCAATTCCTGTCACTGTGAACAACGCTTATGTAAATATCCTTGTGAACAGATATTTACATAGAACTGAATTTCCATCTGTCACATAATTACAAAAATGGAATTTCTGGGTCAAAACTATGCATATTAAATTTTTATATATACATATTATTATAATATATATAATATATATTAATGATATATAATGCATATTAAATATATACATATTTAATATGCATTATATATTCTTTCTCTGTGTGTGTATGTATATATAAATATATATGTGTGTGTGTATATATATATATGTATGTATGTGTGTATATATATAGTATAGATAGTACTCCACACTGGAGCAAAAGGTACACATGCTCATTGTCCATTATAAAGAACTCAGGGTCTCTAAGTTCAGGGTGCCTCTCCTGTACCCCACAGTGCTTATAGATGTTACCTGACATTCTCCACTTTCCTAAATGGGAATTAGGGCTCTGGAAGTAGGTAAAAGAAAATGTCAATATTCTGGCTACTGCTGTTCCTTTGGGTAATGAAGTCCTTTGTCTCTGAAGCAGGAAACATATCTTCTGTGAGCATCTGTAAAATGGTGACAGGCTAGCACGTTAGCTTGCAAGTTGGTAAAGTCTCAGATACTTCATGGTTTTAAATACCTACACACAGGTTAAAAACATTGATAGTGCAATATGTATATATTTAAGCTTTCTGGGTATCCTGTCTCATTTAAAAAAAATTTTTTTAATGTTTATTTATTTATTTTTGAGAAACAGAGAGAGAGCATGAGTCGGGGAAGGACAGAGAGAGAAAGAGAGCGGGGTGGGGGGGGTGGGAAGACACAGAATATGAAGCAGGCTTAATGCTCTGAGCAGTTAGCACACAGCCTGATGCGGGGCTTGAACCCACGGATCATGAGATCATGGCCTGAGCCGAAGTCAGACACTTAACCGACTGAGCCACCCAGGCGCCCTGTGTCATGTCTCATTTTGATGGTCTTCACACTCTCAGCTGATATAAATACTGTCATAAATTTTCTTCTAATATTTTTTACATTTGAACATTCAAAACA
Organism: Prionailurus viverrinus; assembly: GCF_022837055.1. Taxonomy (NCBI): domain Eukaryota; kingdom Metazoa; phylum Chordata; class Mammalia; order Carnivora; family Felidae; genus Prionailurus; species Prionailurus viverrinus. The sequence continues at coordinate 93,447,629 of NC_062561.1, read as the reverse complement.
GATTACATTTTTGTTCCTGTGGAAGAGCCTTAGCATTTTTCTTCCACAGGACAAGAATATTAAATAAATCATCCTTTACCCATTGAATGAAAAGTTTATCCTTATCCAGGCTTATTGTACACTAACTTCCCATGTATAGTCAAATGCATTTGGGAATATCTTAGGTTCCACCCAGCCACTTATTTATATTCTTGTGGAAACAGAACAGTTTTTATTACAGCAGCTCTGTGTACATTTTAACTTCTGTTAAGTCATGACTATTTTTGCTATTTTTATTTAAGATTTTTTGTATCCTTTGGGGCACCTGGGTGGCTCAGTCAGTTAAGCATCTGACTCTAGGTTTCAGCTCAGGTCATGATCTCCTGGCTCATGAAACTGAGCCCCACGTGAGGTTCTGCATTGACAGTGATGAACCTGCTTGGGACTCTCTCTCCCTCTCTCTGCCCCTTCCCACTCACTTGCTCTCTCTCAAAATAAACTTAAAAAAAAAAAAATGTTTTCGTACTCTTAAGCATTTATCCTACTGTGAGAATTGTTTAATATAATTTTTACCTATTTAAAAATAAATCCATTGAAACGCTGAGTGGAAGTATGTTGATTTATGTATTATGTAATGTAATAGTAATGGCTGCTATTTTGTGACATTAGATATTTTTATCTAGACATTTACAATTTGTTTGGGTCTTATTAAGTACTTTGAAAATATTTCATACTCTATATAATTAAGGGGTTTTTTCTATGTGTTTTATGCTTTTTGTTTTTCTTTGGATCAGGATACATACAGACACATACACAAATTATTCTCTCCCCAAAATAATCTGTACTAACTAGATACTAGTTTGCACAAAAGCCTTTAATTTTTATTTACATATATATATATGGTGTTTTATATATATATATATATATATATATATATAGTGTTTGTTTTACATATATATGGTGTTTTACATATATATATATATATATATATATATATATATATGGTGTTTTACCAATCCTCCAAATATCTAAGTGTTCTCAATAAACCTCTTGAGATCTTAAGTATATTACATTATCAGTAAATGCAATTTTTAAATTCTTTTCACTATAGGTTTTTCAAGGATTTAAAAATGTTTTGCCTAGGGGCGCCTGGGTGGCGCAGTCAGTTAAGCGTCCGACTTCAGCCAGGTCACGATCTTGCGCTCCGTGAGTTCGAGCCCCGCGTGGGGCTCTGGGCTGATGGCTCAGAGCCTGGAGCCTGTTTCCGGTTCTGTGTATCCCTCTCTCTCTGCCCCTCCCCCGTTCATGCTCTGTCTCTCTCTGTCCCAAAAATAAATAAATGTTGAAAAAAAAAATTTTTTTTTTTTAAATGTTTTGCCTAAAAATATATTTTGCCTGATTAAACACAATTGTCAAAGCAGTACTGAGTAACAGTAGTGATAAGTATATATCTCTGTATTAGTCATAATTTTATTGAAAATGTTTTTTAAATACAATAAGAGTATGTATTTATATAAATAATTTCACCATGTTAAGTAATTGCCTTCTTTTCTATAAGTTTTTATGAGGAATGACTGATGAATCATATCAGTACCTCTAATGTTATATAATATATAAATATAACATTTATCAGTGGCACATTATGATGCAATTACATAATTGTAATTAAACATTTTTTAATATAGTGTATTTGCCTTACTAATGTTGAACTATGCTTGCATTCCTGAATTAAATTTCACTTACTCAGAGATTTTTATTCTAATATTCTATTAAACCTGGCTGGATTGGATAAGCTAACATTTTATTTAAATTTTCACATCAATATTCATAAGTGAAAATGATCTTGAGTTTTCTTGGGGGAGGTATTATTTCCCTTAAGTTTTGGCATTAAAGTTTTGCTGATCTCTTAAAATCAAGAAGCGTCCTTTTTAACATCCCGTAGATTATTTAAGGAAAACAGGAATTACATTTTAAAAATGTTTAGTTAGAATTCAACCATAAAATTATTTCAGTCTACTGCTTCAAAAAGTTGAGATTTCTAATTATCTTTCTCATATCTCCCATGGCTCTGGTTTGTTTGGTGTTTGCAGCTGATGACTCAAAGGCTTTAACACCTGTGGCATCAAATAAAGCTCTCAGCAGGTTTCTTCAAGAAAACTGGTAAAATAAATGACTGGGAAGAGCAAAGTCCCACCAGAAAACCACTGGAGAGTTACTTCACTAACACTGCAAAAGACCATCTTTGGGGACCCCTGGGTGGCTCAGTGGGTTCAGCGTCCGACTCTTGGTTTCAGCTCAGATCATGGTCTCACAGTCATGGGATCAAGCCCACATGGGGCTCTGCATTTTCAACACTTGGGATTCTCTCTTGCCCTATGATCTTATGGTTCGTGAGTTCCAGCCCCATGTCAGGCTCGGTGTTAACAGCTTAGAGCCTGGAGCCTGCTTCAGATTCTTGTGTCTCCCCCTCTCTCTCTGCCCTTCCCCCACTTACGCTCCATCTCTCTCTCCATCTCCCTCTCTCTCTCTCTCTCACTCTCAAAAATAAACAAAAAAAATTTTTAGTGAAAATAAATAAATAATAAACAAATAAAGGTCAGAAAACAAATTTATCATTTCCTCCACAGAAGTCAGTTTTTAAGGTCCTAAAGATATTTCTCTCCATATTTTAATAAGCACCTCCTTTCTAGTCTTTATTCTTCACACCATACAACTTTCCCTCTCTTCCTTCTCAAAGTCTCTCCAGTGGTTTTTTAATCAGGCCACGAAGCCATGCACCCTAATGTCAGTCATTTCCTGCATCACTAGGTTTGTCATTGTATCTTGGGTTCCCTAGCTGGACGCCCACACCAGGCACAGGCTTCTGTCCATTCAGCTCTTACTTGCTTTGACTCATCAGAATCACCCCCCCCACCCCACCCCCAGATTTTCTCACACTCTCTCACAGCAGGGGTTCCTTCCCGGAAATGATCTAATTGCCTCTGATGCAAGCTTTGAACCCCTCCTTGTCGTCAACAAAGTCAAAATTGAATCTGTTGTTGGAGACAGTGAACCACACACGCAGCATGCTGTACCAACCGAAGAGGGGACACAGACCTAAAGGTAAAGACGATATCATCAAGCTCAAAAAAACACAGTTAAGTCACATCAAAAATGGCCAGAAAGACTGTTCGTACTCGGCTCTCCTTCATCTCAGCCCAACAGAGAGGAAAACAGGGACACATACTTTAGGAGGAAAGGCCTTGACATTTTGATCTGGGTGAAAGGAAATAGATTGCTCAGGCTGGTAAGAGGTGGGTTAATGGAATTACATTTCAAATTAACTTCAATTGCTGTACCTGCTCCTCATGGTAGAACCTTAGAATTTTTTTCAAATTGAAGTTTAGTGCAATAGAGACCAATAACCCAATTTTGAAAAAAAAAAATCTTTCAACACTAAAAGCAAGAATAATATGGCTCCTTCTGGGAATATTGCCTATTTCCCAGGAGACAAAAGAAAATGAAGGATTGTATTGCAAATCTTTTTTAAAAAAATAACTGAGGGGCACCTGGGTGGCTTAGTCAGTTGAAAGTCTGACTTCGGCTCAGGTCATGATCTCATGGTTCATGAGTTCGAGCCCTGCATCGGGCTCTGTGCTGACAGCTCAGAGCCTGGACACAGATTCTGTTTCTCCCTCTCTCTCTCTCTGCCCCTCCACTGCTCATGCTCTATATCTCTGTCTCTCTCTCTTCCTTTCAAATATAAAAAAAACATTAAAAACAATTTTTAAATACTAACTTGTATGAGGATAAGGACAAAAGTTGCCTTTCCTGAGGAAATTTCTGGGCTTCATCTGTACTTCATCTTTACTCGGATGATTCTGCCCTTTTGCATCTGATACATGCTTCTCTCACTTGGAACATGTGCTAGAGTTACTGTATACCAAATATTCATTGTCTTGCCCAGCATGTCCTAGCCTCCTTTGTGGTGATGCTGGGGTCATGTGACTTGGTTTAATCAATGGGCTGTGAGCTGAAGAATCACCTGTGAACTGAGTCACTTAGAGGTGACTTGAGCTTATCACCCAAAGTGTGGAGCCTGCTTTGGATTACCCAAACTTTGGTTACCAAGTTACCAACATGGTAACTTCCTTTCCACTAGAAAACTAGTCCGAGTATAAGATCACCATGCTGGTGTCGGGGATCAAGAGTCAGACACTTTACCAATTTGACTGAGCAACCCAGGAGCCCTGCAGATGGTGAAGTTTTTGAGGAGAGGGGTTCTGACAATGATTCATCGGTTTGCCTCTAGGGCAAAGCCCAGCCCACTGCCTATGTATCAATACTCACTGAATAATTACTCTTTGGATATTTATCAGAGGCTGTATCAATGTTTGCATATATCCAAGGGACCACTAAACAATTTAAAGGGTCAATGAGAAATGCTTCAGTCATACTGGAAATCAGTTTGACATTATCTCCTATAGATAAACAACCATATAATTCCTGTGGCCCAGAAATGTCAATCTTATGAATATATTCCCAAGAGAAACAATATGCATATGTGTGATAGAATTCCCATTCAAGAATATTTGTAGCAGCAGGGCGCCTACGTGGCTCAGTCACTTAAGCATCCGACTCTTGATCTCAGTTCAGGTCATGATCTCACAGTTCATGGGTTCAAGCCCTTCATCAGGCTCTGCACTGACAGAGTGGAACCTGCTTGAGATTCTCTCTCTCCCTCTCTCTCTTCCTCTCCCCCACTCATGCTCTTGCTCTTTCTCTAAAAATAAATAAATAAACTTAAAAAAGAGAGAGAGTATTTGTACCAGCATTGTTCACTACAGAAAGAACCTACAGTGAATAGTGATCTTCCATTGGAGAGCTGATGACTATAATATAGTTCATTTGAGAGAAGTTGAAACAACCTGACTATAGTGACCCAAAAAATATGGCTGGATCTTGGCAATGGAATATTATTTAAAAAATTATTTCCCAAGAAATTACATATAGCATGATATTCCTTTTTATAAAGTTAAACACTAAGCATGTATATAGGTGTTTCAACATGTATGTGTAATCCACATGGAAGTGATAGCTATGTATTTCACAAAGAGGAAGGCAGGTTAATGATAAACACATAACTAAAGATAATAATTAGGTTGGATTAAGGGAGGCAAAGGGATTGAGGACATTTGGTTAGGGGCCTGTCACTCTCTCTGAGGTCTTAGCTTTTGCTTTAGGTTCTGGATTCAAGATGCTCACTGATTTTAGATAGATAGTTATGGACCAAAAATGGACATGTGATTTGAACCCTTACTACTGTGATTAATCCAGGTCTGAGCCTTTGGTCTAAAGGAAAAATAACATTAAGGAAGCCCAATGGATTTTCAGGCCAAAACAATGGAGGCAAAACTTGTTTCTCTATCCCTCCAGAGGTACACCAAATACACACTTGGGTACTCTAGGTTTAAATATCAAAGGGGAAATTAGCTATTCTCTGCTAATGTTGGTAGCTTTGGGAGAGATAAATAAGGAACTATTCTAGGTGACCCAAAGAATACAACTGGTAAACCATACCCAATTGAAGGAAAACAATGGATTTTCACACCCAAACAGGAGAAAATTATCTATGATCCATTGGAGGGCTGTTTATGTACCTACAAACACATACCGCCCACCTAGAGAGGGCAAGTTTGAACAGAACAGTTCAAATCAAGCAGGCCTTAAATGCAACTCCACTTCTCATTTTACATCCCCGACACCAGCATGGTGATCTTATACTCGGACTAGTTTTCTTCTCTGACCATGTTGGTAACTTGAGCTTATCACCCAAAGTTTTTATACCCTAGTTTCTCCATCAACTTTTGCGAGCCTTAGGAAATAGACGAAAATACCAGTACGGTGTCTGATACCTGATAGTTTTCCAAGAGATGTTGATTGGATTTAATCTCAAAGTAGACAAAAAAGCAAAGATTATTGAGATGCACATTCAGTGATGTTCCAGGCAAGCTGCAAGGTGATGATACAGATCTAATTCCTTAACAAAGGAATAGCTAAGTCTCCCCCGTCCCCCTTTCCCTAAGTCTGTGCATCTGGAACCACAGAAAAAGAACTATGGATAGACATTGGCAATCCATATGTGTAGTTTAGAGGCTTTCTATTAAGTAATCGAAGTTTGCGTATAGAAGATCTGGAGTTTCAGAGTAATTATTTTGTTCTATTTGGCACTGTTATAATGAAGGTAATGAATTTCATCTTCATTTTTGTGCTAGAGTTCCATTAAAACATTTACTAAAATTAGGGAATTTTTAAGCCATGGAAATTTAATTGCATTAATTATCCTTGCTCACCCTCAAATGTTTTATAATGAAACTAAATAATGGATGCAATAATGAAGCAAAGGACAAGTTAGATTTGCATATTTTATAAACATGCTCAGGAGAGTAGCTGTGCTATTTTACTGGGAATGGTAGTTAGGTTAATCATGTGTTGATGAAAGAGAGAGCCAATTTACTTGGGGGCAGGGAGGGGCACAGAGGGGTGACTTTGAAATGATGTCCTGGGTATCTTCCTTTGCTCTTAAGAGACAGAAGAGGAGAAAACACAGCTCTCAGAGTAACATTCACATTTGCAGAGAAGTTAATTGTGAAACTTTGAGCAGTGTCTTCATTGTCCCCCAGGTGGGTCGTAAATATGTTTAATTCACTGAGTGCAAATCTAGACAGATTAAAAAACTCCTTTCCAAGCTTTAGCTCATAAAATATCCTGAACTTGCTTTATGATATGAAGACCATCTTTAAAAGAATGGAAGAGACCAGGGCAGTGGACCAGTGTTTGCTCCTCAGTCCATCCCAAGGAGGCAAACTTCTCCCTAGGTTGGCATCCTGCTAGGACCCCTAGATACTACGCTTTAGGGTAAACAGAATGTTGTCATTGCCCACTGTTCCCACCCCTCTTTTCTCCACGATCCCCAGCCCCTTAACACACACAAACCGAGACAGCAGATCCCTGATCACTGTGAAGTTAGTAACACAGTGCATTTTGGCTGGATCCAAACCCCACCTCACTGCGTGAGGGAACTGTGAATAAAGAAATCCCCTCATTCTTCCATAATGTTTTTTCTTTGATACAATCAAATAACAAGGCCCTGGGAAAGAAAGAAAATGGTGTTTGAGCACAAAAGAATATACTATATGAAATACCTGACTGAATCTTAGAATTTAAGTAGAAACTACCTATCTGCCCTTCAGCCCAATCTGTTTGTTGGAGAAGGGAAATTTTCCATCACACACGTGGACAAAGGGCAAGGTGAAGGTCAGCCCTCTCTGTTCACTGGAAATTCTGATTGTGCATACTTTGAGGGCGAGAGAAAACAATTGCATGTAACCTATGAAAAATATTGCCAAATAAAGTAAAGATTCAGGAGGTAAAAGACACTTCAGAAAATAATTTAGAGTAGGACTCAAAAAAAAAAACTTCAGGAACTGTTGACATCTTCAATAACATTCAAGCTACATGGTCACTATGAAGTAAAAGGCTACTGTTATAAATAATGACTGAGGCAAAAAGTAAAAAGTCAAATGGATGGGATCAAGATGGATTGCCTGGGTGGCTCAGTCAGTTGAGCGTACGACTTTGGCTCAGGTCATGATCTCATGGTTCGTGGGTTTGAGCCCGCATCAGGCTCTGTGCTGACAGCTCGGAGCCTGGAGCCTGCTTTGGATTCTGTGTCTCCTTCTCTCTTTGTTCCTCCTCTGCTCATGCTCTGTCTCTCTCTCTCTCAAAAATAAATAAAGATTAAAAACAATTTTTTAAAAAGATGGATTGCTTACAAAAACAATAATGCTATAGCCAAGTTAAAGTTCATCTTGGAGACTGTAACAAGAAGTAGACATTCTAAGGAGATGTACATCACTGAAGTGTCTGAAAAACTCAAGAGGCTTCTCAGAACTCAGCAGCATGAGACACAATTAGAATAATGCAAGGGGATGGGGCACCTGGGTGGCTCAGTCGGTTAAGCCTCTGACTTTGGCTCAGGTCATGGTCTCATGGTTCCTGGGTTCAAGCCCTGCATCGGGCTCTGTGCTGACAGCTTGGAGCCTACTTCAGATTCTGTCTCCCTCTCTCTCTGCCCCTCCCCTGCTCTCTCCTTGTCTCTCAAAAATAAATAAACAATAAAAATTTTTTTTTTCCAAAGGAAAGCAATATGCTAATGTGAAAAGATTCCTGATGGTTACCATTGACTACTTAGTTATGTTTTCAAATGAAATCTTTATAATTTATAAAGGAAGAGAAAGGACTACTGCATGATTTAAGGTGGACCATTAGTTTTTAAGGATTTTATAATGCTAATTTAGAATTAAATTTAACGTAATAACTCAGGACCAGTAGGGTTGACGATATACCCTGTTCCTATTTCCAGCTGAGACTAGACCATTAATTCTCTATTCAGGGCAGCCTCTTAGCTTAATGGTTCACTTTGATATGCCCTGTTCTACTTCAACTCAAAACACAGATTCTCAGTGAAATTAAAGATACTGGGATTCCCACAAGTTTTGTACTATTATTTATCTTTGGGATATCAGTACAAGATTAAAAGTATTTAAAAAGTGAAATCAGTGGATTAAAATTGTATTTTTCACGAATTCAATACTTGGAACTCAATTAACTTAAATATATTTTTGCCAACTCAGATGCTAATGGCCTCAAGTCCTCAGTCCTTTCCTACAGATCTACTTGTAACAGCCTAATGCCAAGTACATGGTATTAACAGAAAAACAAGGCATTTCATGGGATGGTAGAAATTGGAAAAGAGAACTATGAAGGGATTAAGTCATCCACTTATGGACATGGCCCTGGAGTATTCACCTTTCCTAATTGCACAAAATTCAACAAAGCAACCTAGCCTAAATTTTCTGTTAATTGGCTGTCACAGCTTTTAAACCATAACTGGTAAACTTAATTCACACTGGGTGAGAAAAATATTAGAAGCAAAAGCCTAATAAATGTGACCATGGTGGTCACTGTCAGCATATCTGATCACAGTGTCACCTACCATCAGTGGCACACATGGAAAATCAAAGCACAGACCCATTTCCCCAGGAAACTTTAAAACAAAGGCATCCCTACTCTTTGGGTTTATTGTGTCAATATCTCTCGGAAATGAAGAATCCGACCGTAGCTCTAAACTTACTCTTCAAAACTTGTTTCAGAACTACATTCAAAGGAGAAAACTAACTGCCAATCCAGCTCAAAAGAATTCAACCTCTTAGTTGTATTTTTTGTTTAAGTTTATTTATTTTTTGAGAGAGAGAGAGAGAGAGAAAGAGAGAGAGAGAGAGAGAGAGAGAATGAACCAGCAGGGGAGGGGCAGAGAGAGAAGGGGACAGAGGATCCGAAGCGGGCTCTGCACTGACACCAGAGAGCCTGATGTGGGGCTCAAATTCACCAACCTTGAGATCATGACCTGAGCTGAAGTCGCAACTTTAACTGACTGAGCCACCCAGGTGCCCTGGGTTCCATCTTTTTTTCAACCTCTACCCTTGTTTCTGGCTCTAAATGGGTCTTCTTTCCCTGTTCCCTCTGCCTCAAATGGCCCCATGTTTCAAGGGTCCCACTGCTTCTTTTCCACTAGTACCATAATAGTAATTAGACTTCTTCCGCTAACTAAATATGAACAAAACAAGGTTATTTTGCTTTGCTTAAAAAAAATTTATATATTTAACTGATGCCTCCACATCCCCATTCGCTACATCAATTAACGGCCAACAGAATTAAGGAAAGGCCTTTTCTAAATTCAAAAGACTTGAAACAACTCTAAGAACTTGCAGATGAAACACAAGAGTGTAGGAGGTGGTAAAGATAAAGGTGTACAGCAGGGACTTATAGGGAAAGGGGGGAGGTAACTATGCCAGCAGAAATGTACCTGCAGTGTTTGAATACTAAGTCAAGAGCTCCTAAATAGCAAAATCAAGAGAAGAAAATGGAAAAGGTTATTGCAGAAATCTTAAGAGATGGTAAAGAAAACAAGCTAGTGGTTCACATTTTCCAGGAATCAAAATTCTACAGAGAAGCCATCACCATCGTGTGAATTCTATGAAAATGAGCACTGAGTAACACAATGGAAAATATTTTCATCTCAAGTCTAAGAAAGGATCAGTAAATCTGTTTTCATTTCTAGAGCAATCATCTATTTAAAAAAATATTTTTTTTTATGTTTTTATTTTTGAGAGAGAGACAGAGTATGAACACAGGAGGGGAAGAGAGAGAGGGAGACACAGAATCTGAAGTAGGCTCCAGGCTCTGAGCTGTCAGCACAGAGCCCGACGTGGGGCTCAAACCCCTGGACTATGAGATTGTGACCTGAGCTGAAGTTGGTCACCCAACCAACTGACCTGCCCAGGCTCCCCAATCATTTATTTTTAAAGCTTGACTTTTTCTATTTTTTAATTAACTAATTCAATACTTGATGCAGTGACTTAAATAATCAAGAAAATCAAATTATTTTCTCTTTGAACTATTATATTTCATTGTTATTTTCAGAAAATGTATTTTGGGGGTGCCTGGGTAGCTCAGTAGGTTAAGCCTCCCACTCTTAGTTTTAGCTCAGGTCATGATCCCATAGTTCGTGGGTTCCAGCCCCACATCGGGCTCTGTGCTGTGCAGAGCCTGCTTGGGATTCTCTCTCTCTCTCCCTCTCTCCCTCTCTCTGCCCCTCTCCTGATTGTTCTCTCTCTCTCTTTTTAACATTATTAAAAAAATAAAAATATTTTTTAATATGTAAATATTAGGTTAACATGCCATGACACCGATAATTTATTGCTGTTACTGCCTTTTGTGTTTGACAGTAAAAAATCCTAACATTTGTAAAGAGATCCCTAAGTGACAGATTTTATGTGTAAAAAAAAGAAAGCTATAATATGAATCTTACATCAATCATATAAACCCAAAAGTCATTTTTTTTCCTTGTGTATGACTGACAACATTCTGCACTTTCTGAACCCCAAATAAAATAATGAAGAAAGTACAGGGTGGAAAATCATGAATGTATAATTTCCAAGTAAGAAGTTGAGTAAGAAAGCTCCATTGACAAACAAAAATGGAGTAACATAAAGGAAATTATCAAAATATAAATTCCAGGCATTATACTGCTATTTGATCTGTGTTTTGATTTAAAAAAATAATAATAAAATAAACTTTTTCTAATTGTTGACAGTTACCGGGACTTCTGCCAGAAGTAGAATAATACAATATCAGGATTTTATTTCAAAGAATGAGATAGGTGGTTACATGTTATACATTTTGAGCTGACTGCCTTTTAAGTTTCTTTGCTTGAGAACATTTTTAAAAGTTGAAATGCTGTCACTAAACTTACTTTTATTATTTTGGTAAATGCAATATTCAAGATTTTCTCTCATGCTCCAATGCTAATAAACTATATAGAAGTATAGTTTGTTTCCATCACCCAACAGAACCTGAAAAGTAATTCACATGTTCCTTATTTTGACACTTATAAGGAGAAGGGGCTCTGTGTTTATTCATTTTTCAGTGAAACAGAACTTGATTTTAAAGAAGCTTTCTGAAAGGACATCTCAAGACTGGAACTCTATTGTTCCAACACAGTGTATATCTGAACTTCAAACCTCTTAATTACTTACATAAAAATGTATTTTGGGGGCGCGTGGGTGGCTCAGTCAAACATCCAACTTTGGCTCAGGTCATCATCTCACTGCTCACAGGTTCGAGCCCCACATCAGATTCTGTGCTGACAGCTCAGAGCCTGGAGCCTGCTTTGGATTCTGTGTCTCCCTCTCTCTCCTCCCCTCCTCAGCTCATGCTCTGTCTCTTTCTCTCAAAAATTAATAAACGTTAAAAAAAATTTTAATGCATTTCCTTGTTTTTTATCCTTCCCCAAATTACAAGCATATATCAATGGGAATTCTACAAAGGCTTGTGACCTCTTCCTCTTCCCCCTCCCCTTCCTCCCTTCCTCCCTCCCTTCCTCCTTCTCCAATACTTCCTCCTCTTCCTCCATCATCATCATCATCATCATCATCATCATCATCACCATCATCATCATCATCCTCAGTGTCTGGCACACTGTATCCACTCAAATGTCTACTGAATGAATGAATGGATGGATCACCAAATGCCCATCTACTATGTTTCAAGAACTAGGCTTCATACATACTTTTCACAGGTACCTCACCTGTACATGTTTTTTTGTTTGCTTGCTTTAAATGTTTATTTATGTATATTGAGAGAAAGAGAGAGAGAGAAAGCCCTAGCAGGGGAGAGGCAGAGAGAGAGAGAGAGAGAGAGAGAGAGAGAGAGAGAGAAAATATCCCAAGCTGACAGTGCAGAGCCCAAGGCAGGGCTAGATCCCACAGTGACATCATGATCTGAGCCAAGAGTCAGACACTTAACTGACTGAGCCATCCAGGCACCCCTCACTTGTACATGTTTTATGTTTAAGAGCCACTACGACCTTGCAGGTTAGGAATTCTAATCCTCATTTACACAAGAGGAGAAAGGTATGTGGAAGTTCATTCAAAAACACTATCATACAGCCCAGAGTGGAAAGAACTATGTTTCATAGGTTTGTGTAGGTTTTTTCCCCAGGTTCTGAGACAGATAAGGATTCTGAGGGGCCTGCCTGGAAACACTTATCTTGGCATGAGGTTGCCCTAGGCCCTCATCTTAAAAATTCAAACTATTTCAGAAGGAAATCTCCTTGAATATCTGCCTGCCTGCCTGTAGTTTTCTTTTCTGAGGCACTTCTTTTACAGAATAGGAATTTGCAGAAAACGTCAGGCCCCCTCCGATAACCCATTTCTCTAGCCCATCTGGCAGGTGCTTCACACAACCAGGGAGCCAGAAGCCACAAGCCTGAAACAAGCTTCAGAGCCCAGTTTATAACCAGCCTTGTTCCTGCAAAGACCAGACCAGACCAGACCAGTCAGAGCCACAGTGAACCCCATGTCTGACCTATCACTAACTTCCCCTCTCATTGTAATGCTAACAACCACACCCAGGGGTGGACACTTACCTTGCAAACGAAACTCGAGGTAGGAAGCAGCAGGCTCTGTCAAATGCACCTGTGCACCCACTTTCCTGGGATTCCCCCCCCCTTATGCTTAGAAGTTACGTCTTCCCAGCCTCAGACTCTTTGAGACGTTCACTGGCTACAGCTCAAGCAGCAACAGGGTATCCCTCTTCCTAAGGCTGTCTCCCTCATGCCCGGGCTTGCAATAAACACTACCCACCTTGTGTCTGTTTCTACACGGACCAAGAACCCTGAGGTCCTTAAGGGTTCCAAATTTCTCTTTTTTTCTACTAAGGCTGCTACTGAAAGTATGAAGGTACATAGGGTAAATTTTCTAATTCAATGAAAAACTCTGTCAAGTGCAAGGCACAATGATCTGTGTGTTCTGGAGGACAAAAAGAGGAATGGCCATGGGCTCTCCCCTCAAGGAGTCTGCAGTCTACTGGGAACACAGCTGGGGGGGACAACTCATGATGTTGTTATGGTGGAAGCCAGAAAGAGGTACTGGCGGAAGACTGTAGTACAGAGCCCCCTGGAGGCAGGAGGGGATGAGAACATTGTCTCTGACAGGAAGAGGGTGCAGGAATGCTTCGTGGATTAGGAGTAAATGGGTCTTGAAGGTCACACACAGTTTGAGAGGGAACAACATTTTTAGCAGAGGGAATAGCAGAAACAAAATCAAGGAGGTAGGAAGATACTGTACGTTTCTCATTCACACTTGCATGCATGCATATATTCATTCAGTAACTTAGTAAATGCATGCATTTTTTAATTTATTTTGAGAGAGAGAGAGAGACAGCTGAGGAGAGGCAGAGAGAGAAGCAGAGATAAAGGCAAAGAGAAAGAATCCCAAGCAGGCTCCACGCTGTCCGTGCAAAGCCCGAGGTGGGAGTAGATCCTTCAACCTTGGGATCATGACCTGAGCCAAAACCAAGAGTCAGATGCTTAACTGACTGAGCCACCCAGGTGACCCTCATTCAAAAACTTATTGACTGCTATAACTGTTGGGCATATTGCAAGCTGGACAAAGTCTCTGCCTAAACAGCCCTGCGTTCGAGAGGTAAATTGAGTAAAATACCATGGAAACAAAACAATAAAACAAAACTGTCAAAGAGCAATAAGAAATCTGTTTTGGATTGAGTGATCAGGGAAACGAACAGGTTAAAGGGAAAGAAATTCAGTAGTGTCTGCAACAACTAGATACCCACCTGTGATTTGACTTGGCTGTCCTCCTTTACACAAGAAGAGTTGTTCAAGAATGTCTATTATTAACAGTAGCAACAACAAAATAGGCATCATCTTAGTAAGTACCAGCCACCATGAAAGATTATACAGCTGTTAAAAAAAAAAATTTTTAATAGGGGCACCTGGGTGGCTCAGTTGGTTGAGAGTTCGACTTCGGCTCAGGTCACTATCTCACACTCCGTGAGTTCAAGCCCCACATCGGACTCGGTGCTGACAGCTCAGAGCCTGGAGCCCGCTTTGGATTCTGTGTCTCCCCCTCGCTGTCCCTCCCCTGCTCATGCTCTGTCTCTCTCTGCCTCAAAAGTAAATAAAAACATTAAAAATTAAAAAAAAATTTAATGTTTTTATTTATTTTTGAAAGAGAGAGAGACAGAGAGTGAGTGGGGTAAGAGCAGAGACAGTGGGGGGACAGAGTCCAAAGCAGGCTCCAGGCTCTGAGCTGTCAGCACAAAGCCTGACACAGGACTCAAACTCACAAACCGTGAGATCGTGACCTGAGCCGAAGTCAGATGCTCAACCGACTGACTCACCCAGGCACCCCAAAACATTATACAGCTGTTTAAAAGAATGAGTTAGATCTCTGGTTTTGGATTATAAGCCCTGGCATTCATCACCCTACCCTAAGGGATTAAATATCTTAGTTCAAATACAGACTCCCTGTGACAGCTCACTCTCAACAAAAAGCCACATCACTAGTTTCAGAATCGCAAACTCCAGATGAAGCAGTAACACAACATGCACAAGACTGGGACTTCTTGATAAGGGACTTGGCAGGAAGTAACAAATAAACACCTATTTTGAGACCAGAACCACCTGCTTTACAAAAAGTCTGGCTTTGAAAAATGTCTCGCTCGGACTCAGCAGCCATGAGAAATGGACCTGAGTCATGCCTCTCTAAGGTACAATAGCTCCCTTCTATCCACAGTTTTGCTTTCTGTGGTTTCTGTTACCCATAGTCAACCACAATCTGCAAATATTAAATGAAAATTTCCAGAAAGAGAAAAGTTGTAAATTTCACATCAGAGCCATTCTGAGTAGTGCAATAAAATCTTACACCAGCCTTCTCTGTCCTGCCCTAGATGTGAATCATCCTTTTGTGCGGTATACCCGTGCTGGAGACGCTATCGATCCCTTAGTCGTGATTAGCGAACATCTCGGCTATCAGATCGACTGTCGCAGTATGCAGTACTGGTGTTTAATTAATCCTCATTTTACCTAATAATCAGCCCAGAGTACAAGAGTAGTCATGTTAGCAATTTGATATGCCAAAGAAAAGCCATAAAGTGCTTCCTTTAAGGGAAAAGGGGAAAGTTCTGAACTTAAGAAAAAAATATCACATGCTACAGTTAAGAGTGAATCTTCTCTCCATGGAATGGCGAAGGAAAAAGAAATTTGTGCTAGTTTTCTTCTTCATGTCTCCCTATGCCTAATTTATGAATTAATCTTTATCATAGGTATGTATATATAGGAAAAACATCGTATATGTAGGGTTTGGTGCTGTCTGCTGTTTCTGGCACCCACTGGGGGTCTTGTAACATACCCCTGCAGATAAGGGGGGGATGACCGTAATCAGAAAATTAAGCCGAGGATCTTGACTATTACTGCCAGTGCCTTAAATGTACCCAACTGTGCTGGCAAGCTAGGTGGGGGGCAGAAGTGTAAGAGAATTACCCTTAGTTTGCCAATGTGAGAATTTTACCACCAGGATGGCGCTGGCAAGCAATGTTTGAGATTGCCCTAAATAAATAATAGGGCAGTGAGTGCAGTCTGGACTCAGAAATTGCTTCTAGACTGAGCAAGGGAAGGTGAGAAGCTTATGTCTATCTGCTACATATAAAAATAACCAGGTGACATACCCAGAAAGAGTAGTACCTCCTTAAGAACTTTATCTTCAAAGACATGTTTCTCCTTTTCAACCAAGAACCATTTTTGTTATAGTCCAGATAAAACCAGAAAGTATTTTGTAACTTAATATCAGTTTATTCAAGGACCAAAAAGGGAATCCCACAGAAGACCATCTCCCCAAAAAGTATTCATTGACGCTTGCCATTAAGTTCTTTAAAAGGTCGATGTTGAAATTTGTTTTTAATTATAGATTCATCTTTATCACAGTGTTCTGGTCAAAACAAACCAAGGATGTAATTCTCTGTGCTGATACTTAATCCCACACCAAAGTGCCACCTCTCATAGGAAACTATCCGTAACGTTAAAATAAAAACATATTTATTCACTCAAGAAATATTTTTGAGCACCTTCTTCACAGTAGGAACTTTTCAAAGCACTGAATGAGCTTTCTCAGGGGTTACAAAGACAAATGAAAAGTTACTTTCTCGGGTTTTTTTCCTCAAGTTATCGATATTCCAACTGTTTATCTTTTCTTAGCATAGTGGCGGTCAGCTAGTGACAGGAATGAGCAGCTAATGGTTGAAAAATCTAATGGTTGAAAATGTTGAAGTCACAGGCAAAGGGGAGAGTCCAATTGAAGTAAATGTAGCTGACCTAATTTTTAACATTTTTTTCAATCAAATCACCATGTTTTATGTTCGGAAAAAAATTTTACTATAATTTTTACTCACCGCTATTGCTTATATCCCACTCCATTCCTTGGATTCACTTTTCCTCTTGCTGGAGCCCATGCTTTTGTAATTCTCTCAGCAAGAATCTGTAAGAAGTAAATTCTATTAGATTTTGCCCCTAACTTTCTTTCATCCTGACTCTACTATGATAATTTCATGCTGCACAGAGCCTCACTTAGCGTGAGTACTTTCTCCTCAGTATTTAAAGATTTTATTCCATTGCCTTCTAGCATGCATTATCACTTAAAAAGACAGGGAAAAAATCTACAGTCAGCATACTTGTTGCTACATTGCAGAAAATCTGTAGAACAATTACTATTTAGATTCTCTCATTTTTCACCATGTAGAGTTCTGACATTACTGCCGTATACAAAGGAATATGGCTAACAGAAGAAGTGGGGGCTGAAAATTAGGCCATGGGCCCCTCAAACCAAGTCTTGAAACTGAAGGACAGCATCCGCCAGAGGGCTCCATGTTCTGTGTTACACAGAAGTGTCATATAGGGTATGCATCCATTGCCTTCTAGCATGCATTATCAGTATCACCATATTGTATAAAGGACTGAATTTTTATTTCTTATATTCACCACTTGGGTCATTGTCCATCTGAGGATCTATGTCTTTCTTCAATTTGGAAGATACTCTCTCATTATAGCTCTTATTTTTAGAATATGTATTAGGCATATGTTGGAACAAAATTCTCTATCTTCTCATCTGGGTCTTTAATGTCACTGAAAAAAACAACTCTCAGTGTTTTGTTTCGGGTCTTCCAATACATTAATTATCTCTTTAGTTATATCCACTTGTTCATTTTTTTTAATGTTTATTTATTTTAGAGAGAGACAGAGTGTGAGCAGGGGAGGGGCAGAGAGAGAAGGAGGCACAGAATCCCAATCAGGCTCCAGGCTCCGAGCTGTCAGCACAGAGCCTGGCACAGGGCTCAAACTCACGAGCCATGAGGTCATGACCTGTGCTGAAGTCCAATGCTTAACTAACTGAGCCACCCAGGTGCCCCTTCCCTTGTTACTGTAAAAATGACCATAATTTTGGGGGTGCCTGGGTGGCTCAGTTGGTTAAGCATCTGGCTCTTGATTTCAGCTCAGGTCATGATCTCAGGGTTTGTGGGATTAAGCCCTGTATCAGTCTCTGCACTAACAGCAAGGCACATACTTGGGATTCTTTCTCTTCCCATCCCCTCTCCTTCCCCCATGCAAAATAAATAAATAAAATTTTTAAATGACCATAATTTTCAATCCTTGGATTCCTAATTGGTTCTTTTATGTTTTCCCTGTTCTTGAGACACATCCTGTCTTTGTATCTCACAATTCCTTTTTCTTCTCTTATATATACAGTAAGAATATTACTTATTCCTGTATCTTTTTAGAATTTCAAAACTACTTATTTCAAAAATTCATTTTGGAAGACTGCCTTAGTATTTGTATTTCTTTGAATGACAATTCACATGCTTACTGAGTTTACTGGCCACTTTTCATGAAGTTTTATTTCCCCCTTCTTGGGTGAGATTTTTCATTACTTCTGCGCACCTCCATAAGTGATATAGCATCTATATACTTTAAATACATATTTTAAAACATTTTGACCAGCATTGCTACAACCAGGCATGTTGAGGGAGATGGTCAGTGCATCAATTAACAATAGGATTTTAATCAGATTGAAAAATACCTTTCTAATGCATTATTTGCTAAACCAGGTGCTGTGCGAAAATATTTTATAGGTTTGATTTGTGAGGTTAACATTCAGAACTTTTTTTTTGCAAGATCAATGTTTCTAATTACACAGTCCAGAGATCAGCAAACTATAACTCATGGGTCTAATCTTACTGGCTACCTGTTTTTTTTTTTTTTCAGGTCCGTCAGCTAAAAATTATTTTCACATTTTTAAAGAAGTGTACAACAGAAACCATAGAGGCCCATAAAGCCTAAAATATTTATAATTTGGCCCTTTACAGAAGAAAGTTTTCTGATCCCTGATATGATCTATCATCAGATACCATCCAGGCTTTTTTCCCCCTTGATTTTTAAAAATAGATTTTATTTTCAAAAGCCATTTTAGGTTCACAGCAAAACTGAATGGAAGACAGAGATTTCCCATGTACCACCTGCCCCCACACATCCATAGCCTCCCCCCAATCTCAACATCCCCCACAAAACTTTTATTACCACTTGATGAATCTACATAGACACATCACTATTTCCCAAAGACCATAGTTTACTCATGATAACATAGAGTTCATTCTTTTTTTTTTAATGTTTATTTATTTTTGAGAGAGAGAGAGACCAAGCATAGGTGGGGGAGGGGCAGAGAGAGAGGGAGACACAGAATCCAAAGCAGGCTCCAGGCTCTGAGCTGTCAGCATAGAGCCTGACACGGGGCTAAAATTCACAAGCTGTGAGATCATGACCTGAGCTGAAGTTGGACGCTTAACTGACTGAGCCACCCAGGTGCCCCAAGTTCACTCTTTTTCTTTTTTTAATTTTTTAATGTTTATTTTTGAGAGACAGAGAGAGAGAATGAGTGGGGTGGGGACAGAGAGAGAGGGAGACACAGAATCCAAAGGAGGTTCCAGGCTCCGAGCTGTCATCATAGAGCCCAACACAGGGCTCGAACCCAAGAACCATGAGATCATGACCTGAGCTGAAGTCATGCACTTAACCAACTGAGCCACCCAGGCGCCCCACATAGAGTTCACTCTCACTGTTGTACATTCTATGGGTTAAGACAAATGTATAATGACATGTGTCCACCATTATGTAATCATACAGAGTAGTTACACTGTCCTGAAAATCCCTTGTATTCTTATCCTGTAGCCCCTGGCAACCAGTAATGTTTTTACTATCACCATTGTTTTATCTTTTTTAAACAATGTGATACAGTTAGAATCACACAGCACTGTAGCCTTCTCAGACCGGCTTCTTTCACTTAGTAATATGCATGTAAGTTTCCTCCACATCTTTCCATGGCTTGCTAGCTCAGGTTTTTTTTTCAGTGCCGAATAATATTCCATTGTATATACCACAGTTTATTCACTTGGATTTCATCAGTTTTGTAGTCTTGTTCATATTTCTTATGCATATATTTTGTTAAATTTATATCTAAGTATTCAATCAGGGGAGTGCTAATGTATATGGTATTGTGTTTTAAATGCAATTCTTTCAGATTTTCTACTTAACGATCACATCATCTGTGAACAAAGGCAGTTTTATTTCTTCCTCACCAGGCTGTATACTTTCATGTTCTTTTCGTATTGTGTTAACTTAGACTTTAAGTATGATGGTGAAAAGCAGTAGTGACATAGGACATCCTAGCCTTGTTCTTGATCTTAATGGGAAAACTTCTAGTTTCTCACCATGAGGTAGGATGCTGGCTGTAGATTTTTGTAGATATAATTTATCAAGTTGACAGTTTCCCTCTATTCCTAGTTTACTGAAAGCTTTATTGTGTTAGATTTTGTCAAATGCTTTTTCTACATCTTGATACCATCCCAGTGTTGTTGTTGTTTTTAAGATTTTATTTGTGTTTTAAGGAAACTCTACATCCAACATGGGGCTTGAACTCATCACCCCAAGATCAAGAGTTGTATGCTCTACGGACTGCGCCAGCCAGACGCCCCTACCATCCCAGTGATTTTATTTTTTAAAAATCTGTAGTGAAGCTCAGAAAGTAATCTTTTACATAAAAACTCACATGATTCAGATTCACATGGCCCTAAGACCACACTTTGAGATACCCTGTCCTAAGAAGTCCATAGACATTGGCTGTAGGGACATGGAGATCCACCAGCCCAAGTTTTCCCCAAGTGTTCATAATGGGATCCAATCATTTGAATATTTTTAATTGTCACTGATTATAGAGGCCTATGCTAGTGATCAATTATCTTCTTTGTTAGCCTGACCCAAAAACCGTATATATAAGGGCAGCCTCCTTCCTTAGATCAAACCTAAGTAAACCCAAACAAATTACTTTCTCTTTTTCATTTTTTTCTCATATTGCTGCAATTTCAAAGTACTTTTCTTTTCTTGGCATAGTAATGGCAGGCTGAAGAGAGAAATAAGAAGTTACTAGTTGAAAGAAAGTGAGTCACTGAATCAAGGATATTTGAAAACCACAGATAGGAGAATCCCAGTGAAAGTAAACGCATCAAACCAAATAATGTGCTTTTTAACACAATAACTGAGTTCTACATTAGAATTTCATTATGTTTTACACCTGGAAGTATTCCAAGCTATATATCAGTTATACCCCAATAAAAAAAGAATGAAATGCTACATGTGTCCCTGAGTATCATTTGGGTAGCAGGTTAATTCATAAAAATCCTCCCAATTCTAGGTGGTGAAGCCCCACAACTTACTTGTTTCTTGATCTTATTCTGGGTGCTAAAAACTGCTGAAAAGTTTGGGCCCAGACAGAAATGTTCCAGGGAAAATTTATATCCACTTCTTTAAAAAAAATTTTAATGTTTATTTATTTTTGAGAGAGAGATACAGAGTGCAAGCAGGGGGTTGGGGGGGACAGAGAGAGAGGGAGACACAGAATCTGAAGCAGGCTCCAGGCTCCGAGCTGTCAGCACAGAGTCTGACGTGGGGCTTGAACTCACGGACTATGAGATCATGACCTGAGATGAAGTTGGACGCTTAACTGACTGAACCACCCAGGTGCCCCAATTTATCCACTTCTTAAGATAAAAGTGCAAAAGAGCTAAAATTATTTGCAGAGCTGTTTGCCAACAATGTGAAGGCTACAGCTGACTTTTAGTTGGAGATAAAATAGTAATCCAATGTTGTCTTCCCATCTCCTCCCAGATAGTGAGTCGGGGAACTAACGGGTACAGAAACCCATGGTGAAACTTGTGACATGCAGAGAACATGGCTCAAGGAAAGAATGCAAAGGGAAAGGTCTGGCTTGTCACACTTTTGTGTCTTGGGTCCTAATCTGATTTATGGATTTAACTCCAGTGACTGCACTTGACTATTTTTCAAATCCTGGAGACAGTGTGGTCCCTTCCCAGCCAGAGTCTCAGCCCATAATCATGCTGAAAGGGTTTTATGTTACTGAGCCTAAAGACCATGTGTCACAGTGAAGAAAAGTAACTCTCCTTTGCTCTTCTCTATCTAGCTACTGGTTTCTTTCTCCCAGCTGAATATAAAGTACATCTTCCCCTTTAAAATCACCCTTTAGAAATTTTGTTCTTATTCACTGTGGCAGAGAGGATAAAAAGTGATTAGAGTTTCCATCCTGAGCCTTGGATCCTGGTTACAGCTGACAAGCGTATACTCTAGTAGGAATAAAATCTTAAATGATTGCTATCACGCTGGCTTCCTATACAATACAAAGACAAACTGTGAACCGAACCCTTTTGAAAAATGGAAATATTTCATTAAGTCTATCCAAGTTACACTCTTGGCAAAGCAACATCTTTCTGTCACCAAACCAGCACATTTCTACTCTCTCCTAAGCCCTTGGCTATGTGGAGGTGATAAGTAAACCTTGCCTCTGATCTTGGTTCCAAATGAATAATATGAGAGATAGCATCTCATTATTCACTTGGAACTGACGATACCATCTGTTTCTTGTTACCAAAACCATGAGGCTGTAACATAAAAGTTAGGCATTGACGACTTCACTGATTTTATTCCTTTTGAATGACACGGCGGTTGCTTTCAAATTTTTCCCTTAGAGAAAGGTTTTATTTCTTTTATTTATGTATTTACTTATTTTTTAGGTGTTAGAAGACTCAAAGTTCTCAAGCCAAGGCTCTACCTGGTCCAAATTACAACTGCTGATTTGGGTGCCATTAATCCTTCTTCATTATACATTCTTCGAAAGCGAGTGTCTGACTCCCAAATGGGGAGCTTTCTATGGCTCAACTTTCACACCCGTGAACTGGGGAGAGAAATAGTAACTCTCTCATGGGGTTCTTTGGAAGATGAAATCAGATCATGTTATTTGAAGCATTTAGCACAGGGTCTGGGGAAACACTCAGCAAATGTTTGTATTGTAGGGGCCAGAGGTCTTGTTGGAAGCTATCAGTTTGAACTACTTCTTGGAAATCAGTTTGTATGAAGGACAAGAGCATCAAACCCAGGCTCACTCTGTATGGTAGAAGTTATTACTTATACTATCTTAAGCAACTTACCATACCTTTATTTCTTAGCTAGATAATGGGAATAAAGAAAGCTACCTTGGAGGGTGGCCGTACCAGTGAGCTACCAAGGAAGGGGGGAGACTAAATGCATCTCCCCTTCCAAGTCTCTTAATGCTGAACTGAGAAAATGGTAATCAAGTAAAAATCCCAAGTTCTGCAAAATCAAAGAATGCTGGTGAAGAACTGAAGCACATAAGAAATGAAATAAGAAATGCTAATCGATATGTACAAGTCAGGAAGCAGATCACTAAGTATAAATGATTAGAGAATGCTGAAAGCTAAATGTGGACAATGAGGAAGATAAAAAGCAAGTCAAGCCCCAATTCCAAACAATGAAAAAGCTAAAAAATGAGAGGAAAAAAGATTCTCAGGAAATAGAAGAGCATCTGTAAAAGAAACTCTTAGGGATAGCCCCATCAAGATGGCAGGTGATTCTGAGCTCACCTCTTCCCACGGACACACCAAAGCTACCACTGCATACAGAGTGCCTCTCTGACAATGACCCGAACACTGGCACGACAGCTCTTCCACAGCTAAAGATATAAAGAGAACCCCACATGAAGAAGGGTAGCAGGAGCACAGATGAGGTCTGATTAGAACCCATACCCCTGGGCTGATGACACACGAGTAGGAGGGATATTGCAGGCATGGAGGTCTTCCCTGAGAAGGGCTTTAAGCTCCACACCAGGGAGACCACCACCACCACCACCACAGGGGCCTGCACAGGGAAGACAAGACTTCATAATGCCTGGCTTTGAAAATCAGCAGGGCTAATTCCAGGTGCTTATGAAAAATCAATGAGGCTTAAGTCCAGGAGAGCCAGAGTCTTCTAGGAAGCCAGGATTCTGCTCTTAAAGGGCCTGCATACAAGCTCACTCACTCCAGGACCCAGCAGAGAGGCAGCCATCTGAAAAGTACCTGAGCCATAGGTGAAGGAAATTTATGGACCAATTTTAGTGTATGTGCCAGAGGAGCAGGGATTTGTAGGAAATTTCTCCAGGAAAGAAGTACAGGTGGTCACCAGTTCTGACACTCCATCCACCTTGTCAGCACCATCATATCATCCTGGCTTCCTCATGGACCCACCCCCACAGCTACCCTTCCAAGGTGGCATCCCCCCTCCCCTCTCCAAAACCAGCAGGCAGCCTCAGCCAAGACTGGCACCCCTTCCAAGGCAGCTCCCACCACACCACAATACACCCAGCCAGTGGCTGGGACAAAACACCTCCAGGTTCTATCCCACTACACCTGGCAGCAATCTCAGCGCAAACTGGCATGTGTCCCCCACCCCCACTCTACCAAAGTGGCTCCCAATGTCTCACACCCAGTGGGTGGCCTCAGTCAGGACTGGAAGCCCCTCCCCCAAAGTGGCTCCTGTCCTGGGGGTGGAGGCAAGCAGTACCACCAGCAGCAGTCACAGCAAGACCTTGTAACTAGTCACACTAGGGCTGAGCCTTGCTCACCAGTGAGTCAGCAGGCATGGATAAAAAGTACATTTATATGGCAGCTGCCCATACCAGCCAGCCAGGCCAGGGGCCAGCCACACCCAGCAGTGCACCTTCAGCAGTTATGGCCCAGTTACAACAGAAAGGCATAGGCAACCCACACAGAGACCCCCCTGAAGCACCTAGTTCTGGTGACCAGGGTGAGTTGTTCCTCTGAGCCCCATAGGGACTTCCTTTAAGACCAGGAGACATAGCTGACCTACCTAACACTTAGAAACAAATGCAGAATCAGGCAACATGAGGAGATGGGAGAATATGTTCCATAAGAAAGAACAAGACAAACAGAAAAAGAACAAAACAAAACAGAGATAAGCAATCTACCTGATAAAGAGTTCAAAGTAATAAAAAGTCTCACTGAACTCAGGAGAATGAGTGGACACAGTGACAACTTCATCAAAGACATAGAAAATAAAGAAAATAACCAATAAGAGCTGAAGAATACAATAACAAATGAAAAATACACTAGAAATACTCAACAGCAGATTAGAGGATGCAGAAGGATAGATCAATGATCTGGAAGACAAGATAGTGGAAATCAGCCAGGATGAACAGCAAAAAGATAAAAAGAATTTTTAAAAATGAGGATAGTTTAAGGGATCCCTGGAAGAACAATTGTACTAACATTCACATTATAGGGTTCCCAGAAGAAGAAGGAAGAGGTGAAAGCAAAAAAATTCTTTGAAGAAACAATAGCTGAAAACTTGTCCTACCTGAAAAAGGAAATAGACATCCAGGTCCAGGGAGAACAGAGAGCTTCAAACAAGATAAACATAAAGAGGTCTAAACCAAGATACATAATAATTAAAATGGTAAAAATTAATGATAGAGAATTTTATTATTTTTTTAATGTTTATTTATTTTTGAGAGCAAGAGAGACAGAATGTGAGCAGGGGAGGGGCAGAGAGAGAGGGAGACAGAATCCAAAGCAGGCTCCAGGCTCTGAGCTGTCAGCACAGAGTCCGATTTGGGGCTCAAACTCACAAACCACAAGATCATGACCTGAGCCAAAGTTGGATGCCTAACTGACTGAGCCACCCAGGTGCCCCAATGATAGAGAATTTTACAAGCAGCAAGAGAAAAGAAAACAGTTACGTACAATGGAAACCCCATGAAGCCATCAGCTTATTTTTCAGCAGAAACTTTACAGGCCAGAAGAGAGTAGCATGATATATTCAAAGTCCTGAAAGGAAAAAATCTACAACCAAGAATACTCTATTAGGCAAGGTTATCATTCAATGTTGAAGAAAAGATAAAACGTTTTTCAGACAAACAAAAGTAAAAGGAGTTCATCACCACTAAATGGCCTTACAAGATATGTTAAAGGGACTTCTTTAAGCAGGAAAAAAAGGCCTTAACTAGAAGAAAATTACATAAAAAAAAACTCACTGGTAAAAGCAAACATACTGTAAAAGTAGTGGATTAACTACTTATAAAACTACTATACAGTTTAAAAGACAAGAGTAGTAAAATCAACTGTTTCTACAAGTAGTTAAGGAATATACAAAATAAAAATATGTACAGTTTGAGGTCAAAAAACATAAAACCCTGGAGGGGGGTTTAAAATGTGGTGCTTTTAGAATGTGCTCAAACGTAAGTGACCATTGACTTAAAACAGACTGCTACATACATAGAGCGTTATATATGAACAGCATTGGTAACCACAAACTGAAAACCTATATAAAATGCACAAAAAATAAAAAAAAAGGACTCCAAACATAACACTAAAAAAGTCATCATTCACAAGGAAAGAGAGTAAGAGAAGCACAGAGAAGAACTACAAAAACAACCAGGAAATAATTAACAAAATGGCAATATGTATATACCTACCAATAATTATTTTAAAATGCAAAATGACTGGGACACCTGGGTGGCTCAGTTGGTTGAGCATCTGACTCTTGATTTTGGCTCAGGTCATGATCTCAGGGTTTGTGGGATCAAGTCCCACATCGGGCTCTATGCTGACAGTGTGGAGCCTGCGTGGGATTCTCTCTCTCTCTCTCCCTCTCTCTCTGCCCTTCCCCTGCTCACATTCTCTCAAAATAAATAAGTAAACATTTTTTTAAAAATGCAAATTGAGGGGCGCCTGGGTGGCGCAGTCGGTTAAGCGTCCGACTTCAGCCAGGTCACGATCTCGCGGTCTGTGAGTTCGAGCCCCGCGTCAGGCTCTGGGCTGATGGCTCAGAGCCTGGAGCCTGTTTCCAATTCTGTGTCTCCCTCTCTCTCTGACCCTCCCCCGTTCATGCTCTGTCTCTCTCTGTCCCAAAAATAAATAAACGTTGAAAAAAAAATTTTTTTTTAATGCAAATTGACTGCGCTAATAAAAAAAAACATAGGGTGACTGAATGCATAAAACAAGAGCCATCTATATGCTACCTATAAGACACTCACTTCAGACCAATAGACATATACAAATTGAAAGGGAGGGAGACACAAAGATATTCCATGTGAATTGAAATAAAAAAATAGCTTGGTAGGGGCGCCTGGGTGGCGCAGTCGGTTAAGCGTCCGACTTCAGCCAGGTCACGATCTCGCGGTCTGTTCGAGCCCCGCGTCAGGCTCTGGGCTGATGGCTCAGAGCCTGGAGCCTGTTTCTGATTCTGTGTCTCCCTCTCTCTCTGCCCCACCCCCGTTCATGCTCTGTCTCTCTCTGTCCCAAAAATAAATAAATGTTGAAAAAAAAAATTTTTTTTTAAAATAAAAAAAAAAAATAGCTTGGTAATAATACCTATATCAGAAAAAGTGGACTTTAGAAGAAGACCATAATAAAAGACAGAGAAGGGCATTTCATCATGATAAAGAGATTAGTCCAAGAAGATTTAACAATTATGAATACCTATGCGCCCAACTTTGGTGCATCTAAATAAATAAAGCAAATATTAACAGACACAAAGTAAGATATTGACAGTAATATCATGATACAGGGATGCTTAAAAATCACATTTACATCAATGGAGAGATCATCCACATAGAAAATCCTTAAGGAAACAGTGACTTTGAATGGCATATTAGATCAGGTATATACAGAACATTCCATCCAGCAGAATACAAATTATTTTCAAAGACAAATGGAACACTTATAGTATACATCACATATTAGGCCACAAAACAAGTCTCAATAAATTAAACAACACTGAAATCATGTCAAGCAATTTTTTCCAACCACAACAGTATGAAACTAGAAACTAATTACAAGGAAAAAAACCCTAGAAAAATGCCAACATCTGGATGCTAAACAAAACACTATGAATAATAAGTCAACAAAGAAATCAAGGAGGAAGTTTTTTTTTAAAAGATGGAGAAAAATGAAAATGGAAACACAACAGTTCAAAATCTTTGGGATATAGCAAAAGCACTATTAAGAGGGAATTATATAATGATGCAGGCCTACCTCAAGAAATAAGAAAAATATCAAATAAACATTTTCACTTTATACCTAAAGGAATAAGAAAAAGAATAACAAACAGAACCCAAAGTTAGTGGAAGGGAAATAATAATAAAGATCATAATGGAAATAAATAAAATAGGGACTCAAATAAATAGAAAAGATCAATGGAACCAAGAGCCAGTTCTTTGAAAAGAAACAAAATTGATATCATTTAGCCATAGTTATCAAGAAAAACAAAGAAGACTCATATAAATCAGATCAGAAATGAAATAGAAATTCCTGACACCACACAAAAACAAAGAATTATAAGAGATTAACATGAGCTGTTATATACCAACACACTGGACAAACTAGAAGTAATGGATAAATTCCTGGAAACACACAGTCTCCCAAAACTGAATCAGAAAGAAACAGTGAATCTAAATAAATAATCAGGGGTGCCTGCGTGGCTCAGTCGGTTGAGTGTCTCACTTCGGCTCAGGTCATGATCTCACAGTTTGTGAGTTTGAGCCCCGTGTCAGGCTCTGTGCTGACAGCTCAGAGTCTGGAGCCTGCTTCAGATTCTGTGTCTCCCTCTGTCTCTACTCCTCCCCTGCTCATACACTGTCTCTTTCTCTCTCTCTCTCTCAAAAATAAAGATTAAAAAAATTTAGAAAAATAAATAAATAATCAATAGCAATTAAACTGATTATCAAAAATCTCCCAACAAACATAGGTCCAGGCCCAAATGGCCTCACAAGTGGATTCTACCAAACATTTAAAGAAGAGTTAAAACCTATACTTAAACTATTCCAAAAAACTGAGAGGAAAAAATGCCTCCAAAGTTATTTTCAGAGAAAAGAATTACCCTGATACCAAAAACAGCCACTCCAAAAAAAAAAAAAAAAAAAATTTACAGGCCAATCTCCCTGATAAACACAGATGCAAAACTCACCAACAGAATATTAGCAAACTGAATTCAACAATACATTTAAAGAATCATATACCATGATTAAGCAGGATTTATTTGAGGGGATGCAAGGATGGTTCAACATCCACAAATCAATTAACATGATATGTATCACATTAACAAAATGCAGAAAAACATATTACAAAGTTCAACATCCATTTATGATAAAAACTCTCAATAAAGTTGGTATAGAGGCAATATATCTCAACATAACAAAGTCCATGTATGACAAACCCACAGCTAACATTATATGCAATGTGCTAAGCTGAAAACTTTCCCTCTAAGATCAGGAGGACAAGGATGCCCACTCTTGCCAATTTTATACAACACAGTACTAGAAGTCCTAACCACAGTAATCAGACAAGAAAAAGAAATAAAAAGCAACCAAACTGGTAAGGAAGAAATAAAACATCCATATTTGTAGATAATATGATACTATACATAGAAAAGCCTAAAGATTTAATTACAAATCTATTAGAGCTAATAAATAAGTTCATTAAAGTTGAGGATACAAAAGTAACATACGGAAATCTGTTGTTTCTGTATACTAATAACCAACCTTCAGAAAGAGAAATTAAGAAAATAATCCCATTTATAACAACATCAAAAACAATATAATACCTAGGAACAAATTTAACCAAGGGAGTAAAAGACCTGAGCTCTGAAAACTGTAACACACTGATGAAAGAAATTAAAGATGACAAAATAAATGAAAATATACACCATGCTCATGAATTAAAATAATTAATATTGTTCAAATATCCATGCTACTCAAAACAATCTAAAGATTCAATGCAATACCTATCAAAAATACCAATAGAATTTTCACAGAACTAGAACAAATAATCCTCAAATTTATATGGAACAACAAGAAACGCTCCCAGATTTCAAACTATTCCACCAAGCTACAGTAACCAAAACACTATAGTACTGACATGAAAATAGATACATAGATCAATAGGACAGAACAGAGATCCCAGAAATAAATCCATGCTTATATGGTCAATTAATCCACAGCAAAGGAGGTAAGAATATACCACGGGTGAAGGACAGTCTCTTCAACACATGGTGTTGGGAAAACTGGACAGCTACATGGAAAAGAACAAAACAAACCACCTTCTTGCAGCATGCACAAAAATAAATTCGAAATGGAACAAAGACCAAAATTTAAGAATTGAGGCCATAAACTTCCTAGGAGGAAACATAGATAGTTAACTCTTGGACATGTCTTTGTAATATTTTCTTGGATCCACCTCCTTAGACAAAGGCAACAAAAGCTAAAATAAACACTTGGGACTACAAGAAACTAAAAAAAACTTTTGGACAGTGAAGACAACCATCAACAAAATGAAAAGGAAACCTACTGAATGGGAAAAGATATTTGCAAATGATTATCTAATAAGGGGTTAATGTCCAAATATATAAAGAACTCCTACAACTGAACACCAAAAATCAATCAATCCAATTAAAAAATGGGGAGAAGACATGGATATACATTTTTTCAAAGAAGACATCCAGATATGCAACAGACATGACAAGATGCTCAACATCACTCATCATCAGGGAAATGCAATTCAAAACTACACTGAGGTGTCACCTCACACCTGTCAGAATAACTAAAATCAAAAACACAAAAATCAACAAGTGTTGGCAAGGATGTAGAGAAAATGGAACCCTCCACACTAATGGTGGGAATGCAAACTGGTGCCGTAGGCACTGTGGAAAACAGCATGGAAGTTTCTCAAAAAATCAAAAATAGAAACAAAATATAATCCAGTAATTCTACTACTGGGTATTTACTCAAGAAATATGAGAACACTAATTTGAAAAGACATATGCATCCCTATGTTTATTTCAGCATTACTTACAATAGCCAAATTTTGGGAGCAGCCCAAGGGTCCATCAATAGATGAATGGATAAAGAAGGTGTGTGTGTGTGTGTGTGTGTGTGTGTGTGTGTGTGTGTAATGGAATATTACTCAGCCATAAAAAAGAATGAAATCTTGCCATTTGCAAGGACATGGATAGAGCTTGAGAGTATAATGCTAAGTAAAATAAATAAGTCAGAGAAAGACAAATACCTATGATTTCAGTCATACTTGGAATTTAAAAAATAAAACAAATGAAGGAAATGAATTTTTAACCAGAATGCCCTCCTTAGCCAAACTAGCTAAAGGTCTTTGTAAAATAAAGATATATCAGGAATTCAAATTATAAAACAAAACAAAACCACCCACAAACTCTTTCTTGGTTATTTGCTGTAAAGTGTGCTGAATAAGAAAAAAAAATAATAACCAAGAAAGAGAGAGATGTGGTTTCTAGAGGCAATCTGGAAGCAGGTACGGGGTTGCAGTGCAGATTTTAAATCTCCCTGAATTACCCCTAAAGAAAGAGTAAATAGGATAAATTAAGCAAAAACTAACAGAAATCCCCTACAACAAAACGTGGTGACAATGTATCCCCTACATCATGAAGTAAGAGTGAGTGGGAGGGATGCCTGGTGGCTCAGTCAGTTGGGCATGTGATTCTTAATTTCAGCTCAGATCACAATTTCATGGTTCATGAGTTCTAGCCCCATGTTGGGCTCTGCACTGATAGCGTGGAGCCTACTTGGGATTCTCTTTCTCATTCTCTTTCTCTGTACCTCCCCTGCTCGTGCTCTGTGTGTCTCTCTCTCAAAATAAATAAACTTTTTTTAATAAGTGGGTGGGAAAGAACTACTGAAACAGCAAGATCTGAATTTGATCAACAACGATGTGGGATGAAATGTATGGCACAGGGCAGGGAAGACAAAGGACTTCTGATGGCCTTGAGAGGTAGAAGACCTAAACATTTATAAATTTTATATTAGATTCCTGGTCTAAAATTAGTTAACAACTTCCTCTACCACAGCATCTGATTTAAAGGAATATCCTTTTACTTCCAGGAACACATCAAAGGTAATTATTAGGTTCATCTTACTTTTTTTTTTTTTTTAGCAAATTATTTTTTTTTTCAACGTTTATTTATTTTTGGGGGGACAGAGAGAGACAGAGCATGAACAGGGGAGGGGCAGAGAGAGAGGGAGACACAGAATCGGAAACAGGCTCCAGGCTCCGAGCCATCAGCCCAGAGCCTGACGTGGGGCTCAAACTCACGGACCGCGAGATCGTGACCTGGCTGAAGTCCGACGCTTAACCGACTGCGCCACCCAGGCGCCCCGGTTCATCTTACTTTTTGTGAACTCACTCAGCGGAAGTTTCCCCCCACCACTAACGTTATATTATATCAGGACTGTTACAACATGTTGCCTTTATACATGCTAATACCTCCCATAATTTGAGTAAATTCATATAATTTACTAAGTCAGAAAGGTTTTGAGAGTTAAGGGACCATTTCACCAGGTCAGGGAAAGAAATATAAACTGGACTATACTGGCAAAGTACCTATATGATCATCCCATTTATGACAACCATTTAGTTTTACTACTACAAGGTAATGTCTATTTCATGTGTATCACCCAACCTTACATTGGTATCTCTCCACTCTCATCTTCTAAAACCCATTGTCTAGTAAGTACTGCGGGAAGAGCTCATAATGGCAATATACCTTGAGTCTCTGCACACTCACGGAGGTTCTATCAAACCTTTATACTTGAAGTTTAGGTAGAATGAAGATAAAATGTGATTCATATTTCCTTTCATTAATATAATTTTATAGTGGCTTTATTGAGATAATTCACATACAGTACAATTCATCCATTAAAAGTTTATAGTTCAGTGCTTTTTAGTACGTTCACAAGACGGTTCACCCATCACTCCAATTTTAGAACATTTCGTCCCCCAGAAACCCTGTCCCCATCATCCATCACTGCCCATTACCCTCATTTTTTCCACCCTCATTTTAGGCAACCGCTCTTTTCTGTCTCTATAGATTTATCTGTGATGGGCATTTCATATAAATGGAATCATGCAGTAATTCTGTTAATGGCTGGTTTCTTTTACTTACCACTTTGTTTTCAAGCTTCAGCAATGTTACAGCGTGTTATCAGCACTTCATTCCTTTTTAAGGCTGAATACTATTCTATTGTCTATGTAGAATAAAATAAGCAAATTTATATTCGAATGGAAATAAGAGCTGGCCAAAATTTTTAAGAAATGGTTTGAATGAATTTTTTCTCTAGAAGCTTTCGCCTTGGTATGGTTATCATATTAAGAATAGAAACGCCATATATTTAACGTTTAATGTGTATTTAACAAATATATAACATATTTAATGCAATAAAATACATTTAATATTTTAATAAGTATCTTACACTTTACTTAATATAAAATACTTTAATACTTATTTTAATCAAAATTCAACACTTAATTGAATTCAAATGTTGGGTAGTTTATGAAACCAACTCAGTTGGTTAAGTGCCCCTCCCTTCTCATGCTCTGTCTCTCTCTCAAAAATAAATAAGCATTAAAAAAAATGTTTTCGGGGCGCCTGGGTGGCGCAGTCGGTTAAGCGTCCGACTTCAGCCAGGTCACGATCTCGCGGTCCGTGGGTTTGAGCCCCGTGTCGGGCTCTGGGCTGATGGCTCAGAGCCTGGAGCCTGTTTCCGATTCTGTGTCTCCCTCTCTCTCTGCCCCTCCCCCGTTCATGCTCTGTCTCTCTCTGTCCCAAAAATAAATAAAAAATGTTGAAAAAAAAATTTTTTTCTTAAAAAAATAAAAAAAATGTTTTCATTACATCTTGATACATTGACTTTCACCCTGAAAGACTCCAACTTCATTGGCCAGAGGTGGAGTCTGAGAAGTAGTTTTACAAAAACAGGCCAGCTCATTCCAATGTGCAGCTAGGGTTGAGATCCATTGTTCCAGAGGGATCTAGCACTAGAGGGATCTAGAACTGTTCTAGAGGGACAGGCTGATCAACACACTTTGAAGCCATGGAGTAGATCTGACCCTTGGACACCATCTTCATGCATTTCAACAGCAGCAAAAGAAGCCAGAATGGGATGGATGAGAATGTGGGAGTTAAGGCCCTTTATTCTCTCCAGGAAGTTAAAGATAAAATCTTCCACTGAGAGTGAGGAACAGAAGGAAACAGAAGGAAAGGGCAAGGGTCTAGACTGGTTTACCCCAAAGCTTGGGAGGGAAAGATGACACAGATACACAGGAAGATCTGAGGACCCAGACAAAGAAAGAAACCTTGAATTTGCAGTAGCCTGATTTGTACCTAGGCTGGATTTTCTGTCCTGGATGGACAGAATAATGTATGTCTTACCTCACCAACAAAATGTGAGTCATTCTCATTGTTCTTTCAATCACTGAGCCCATGGTGGGATGTTGGCAATATTATGAGCATAGACTCAAAAAGTAGCATTTAAAGGCCCAGAATCCAGGGCTACTTCCAGACCTAATGAATACCCACTGCAGATCCTTGTTCTGATACACACTGCCTATACACCAGCCTCTTCTGGGCTTTACATATATAAAAATCACTTGCGACTCAGATGGGGCTTCTCGCTTAATGACTGAATCTGCTATCACTTTGATTCTTTGTGATGAGACATCGCCATTCCTTTCTAGCAAATAAATGGTGAGGCTGGGTAACTTTAGAGTACTGAGTAACACTGGAGACATGAATACCATTTAAGCAAACAGTCTCATGTTTTCTTTCCTAAAACTGCCCTCAAGAGGTAAACACAAACAGACTTAATGTTCCTGAAAGACATTCTGAGACAGTGTATTGGGAATGTTCCTGTTTGCCTTTCTTTCAAGAACAAGAAAAAAACTCCTATAAGGAATTAGGGGAAGGGAGCGGACAATAATGTTCCCAGACACGATCTATAAGAAAGGTACGTAAGATGCTAAAAATCAAGCAACACGCATTTGCTGAGAATTTACTAGTCTTTCTTCCAAGATCATGCAATCTAATAGGTAAGGATATGGAAAATTGGCCAACACCACATGGCCACTGAAAACACTCGTGCAATGACCAGAATCATGGGATTGTCTCAGCGATGAATGGTTTTCAGTTCTTCCTTTCACATATGAGGAGACTGACTCATAAGAAAGCTAAGACCTTGTTCAAGGCACAGTTAGTTCACTCATCGACAAAAAGAGGCATCAGGTAGCCATGTCATCTATGCATGTTGTGAGGTAGTGAGAACGTGAACATCATGAGGCTCTCCATATGTTAAGAGAGCAGTTATTATGGGAAGTCTCCTAGAAAACTCCGGGTTGTTGTGCTACATACCAAGCAGGAGCTTCTCAGACAATGGAGCCAGGCACAAAGACTTCCCTCAGCTCCCACCAAGACCAGCTTCAGAGACAGAACCCACTGTATATGCCCACTAAATACGTACTGAGTACAGGAAAGTCTACAAAAATAAAGAGGGGTGTGGTAAATAGGCATGAAGATGGATCTGGGTGGACACGGCAAAGGAAATTCGTAGTGAGAAATATGGCAAAAATGGCTTAAAATCTGAAAGAGCAACTATGACCTTGCTGACTGGTCAAAAGATGGGCTTGGCTAGAATGGAGAGATTTGATCAAGAAGGAACAGAACGTGACAGAAAAAAACAAGGACTGGGAATAGACCTGTGTGAACCCTTGAGTCTGAGGCTGGGACCTTTATACTCTAGTCCATGGGTCCAAGAGAAGCCATAGGGTGTTATCAACAGCTGAAAATCTTGATGAAGAGGTACTTAAGGAGGGCTGCTGGGGTCTTTGGAGGATGGACTGCAGTCAGGAGAGGGAGGCAAGGGGACCAGTCAAGGAGCCCCTACCCCAGTGCTGGTGAGCTATGGTGAGGGATGGGACAGGTGGGTGGTGCTGGGAACAGAAAGCACGAGCTATTTGAGAGAAACTCAAAGGGAAGAGGAATTACCTGGATCTGGTGCTGAAGAGATCTGGGCGGAAGGTAAATGGAGGAAGGGAGGAGGCAAGGTGAGTGGGAGAATCCAAGCTTGGGGCAGGGAGGAAGATGCAGTCAGTGAGAGACATAATGGGTTTGGGAGCTGTGACTGGAGGAAGGAGGCAAATCTGGTTTTAGACACACTGAATTTAGGTGTATCTTAACATCCAAATGGAAATAAGCACAGAGGGGTTGAATATTAGAACAAATCTTGGAAGAAGTTGGGGGAAGTCTTGAGAGCTCCAGATGTGGCAGTTCATGTAGTTAGGGCTGAGAGCCAAAGTTACAGAAACAGGTGTCTCAGTTAGGTAAGTTAGCAAACAAATTAAAACTATTCTTGTTTCGGGGTGCCAGGGTGGCTCAGTCGGTTAAGCGTCCAGCTTTGGCTCAGGTCACAATCTCACGGTTCGTGGGTTTGAGCCCCATGTCGGTCTTTGTACTGACAGCTCAGAGCCTGGAGCCTGCTTCAGATTCTGTGTCTCCCTCTCGCTCTGCCCCTCCCCTGCTCATGCTCTGTCTCTGTCTCCCAAAGATAAATAAACATTAAAAAAAGAAAGAAAGAAAAAATATTCTTGTTTCAGGGGCTCTTGGGTGGCTCATTTGGATGAGCGTCCAATTCCTGACTTCGGCTCAGGTCATGATCTCATGGTTTGTGAGGACCAGCCCCACATCAGGCTCTGTGCTAACAGCATGAAGCCTGCTTGGGATTCTCTCTCCCTCTCTCTCCCTGCTCCTCTCCTTCTTGTGCTGTCTCCCCCTCTCTGTGCCCCCTCCCCCTCCCCCAGCTCATTCTCTCTCTCTCTCTCAAAATAAACTTAAAAAAATATTCTTGTTTCAGATCGAATTTAACTACTATTCCAGACTTGTCTACTTTGTACAAATAAAAACAAAACAAACAAAAAACACAATCAAAGGCAACAGAGAAAAACCCAACTAACTAGCACTTATGAGAACTACACCAATTTTCTAAACGTTGATCTTCAAGTATTTCCTTTAATTGAACTGTAAAGAACAGCTACAGTGGGAAATTACTAGTCAATACTATTTAGTACATTAACAACCTTACTTTTGAAAAATAACGGGATGTATCTGTCCTTTTCACACTGTCCCCCATGTGATCATCTCTAAGAGGCAGACACCTTTAAAAAGGAATGACTTACATAATTTTTTTTAAACCTGTAAGTATTATCACTTACATTTTTTTAATATACTGTTCAGAGCAGTGAGAATCTAGACATTTTAAGTTATATGTAAAATACTGAGAAAGAAGTATTGTTTTGCGGTGCCTGGGTGGCTCAGTCGGTTGAGTGTCTAACTCTTGATTTCAGCTCAGGTCCTAATGTCACAGTTCATGAGTTCAAGCCCTACCTCAGGCTCTACACTGGCACCATGGAGCCTGTGTGGGATTCTCTCTCTGTGTCTCTCTCTGCTCATGCTCACGCTCTCTTTCTCTAAAAATAAACAAACATTTTTTAAAAAGTATTATTTGTAAAATAGAAGGCATCCTTAAGTGAGTTGTATTTAACTCTTCATTCAGATTTAAATAAATCCCCATTGGTGCATTTTGGGGAGTTTCTTTCCAAAAAAGGAATCTTCTCAATGGTCTTTATTCTGGTGGTATGTTCTGCTGGGGATTCCATTTACATTTGTGATAATTCTATTGTTTGGTCTCCTATACCACCTCCAGTAACCAAGACTCACTCCTTTTAATTCACGCTTTGGTTCCTTTTTTTTTTTTCTATAGGTTATTAATACCACATAATAGGGCAATTAAGTCACAACCCACTGCACACTAAGCATTGTGGGAATGATCCAAAAAACACAAAATGAAGTTAATGTAACATAAAAATGACTGTGCAGCATATAAAGAAATCATATTACTGGTAAACACTTTGGTGTCATTAGAATCCACTGTAAAGCAGCTAAGCAAACTTAATATCTTTAGTGTCTTCCATACGGGGTGATTTTAGCCAGGCTATTCTCAAATATGTTTTAAAATATTATTTTATTTATTTACTTTTTTACAAAGACAGAACCTCAAGTGTAAGTGCACTTCCTACTAGTTTTCTGTGTTGCACAACAACCAAAATTTAGTCCGTGTCACCTCTATGCAAGGATGGACAGTGTTTTACCAGAACATAGAAATGGTCTGCTGAATTAGAAGAAAAAACTTGAAGGATCCTATCAGGCTTTTGGCTCCATGAGAGCTGGCTCTTTCCTGCTGTTCCTCAGCCAGATGAATAATGTGGCGTCTTTCTTAGTGCTCATTACCAAAGAATTCCACATACGATTTTCAATGTGAATCTTTAATGCAACAATGGCATGAAGTGATCTCTTCTCCTACAGTGCTTTGGAAATTATATGAAGAAGGTGATGCCAAGGTACCATACTGACACTGCAATCTCAGTGGATTAACACAACAGACTTTGTGACTTTCTCACTCTGCATGTCCAAAACCAGCAAGCCCAGAGCTGTGCTCTGCAAACTCACCTAGGCTTTGGGGGCTCCACTGTAATGTGTCCCTGCCATTTCAGAAAAATAAATCAAGTGGCTGCAGAGTTTGCTGGGGCCAGGAAGGTGGGCCATGAAGAACTCTTACCCCCCCCCCCCCCCCCCCCAGATTCTACTTCTACTTTCTGGGCAGGTGAGTCTAGGAAACCCAGGAATAGGAAAGGAAGTGTTGAGCCATAAGAACTGTCTTTACATCCCAGGAAGTTACTGCTCCTGTAAGGTAGCTCCATGAGCTCAAATGATCACTAGACTTGAAAGCAAAAGACATGATTTTCAACAAGCCACTTGGCTTTTCCAGGTCTTAACTTGAAAACCAAGAACATGGGAAGAGGAACCATTAAGATGTTAGAATCTTGGGGTGCCTGGGTGGCTCAGTCAGTTTCACAAATAGGGCTGATCTAAACACTTGTGTGGCAGTCTTTTGTGAACATTTGTTTTCACTTAAGTAAAGGCTTAGGGGGATGCCTGGGTGGCTCAGTCAGTTGGGTGCCTGACTTCGGCTCAGGTCATGGTTCTTGAGTTCGAGACCTGCATCGGGCTCTGTGCTGGCAGCTCAGAGCCTGGAGCCTGCTTTGGATTCTGTGTCTTCCCCTCTCTCTGTCTCTCTCTGTCTCTCTCAAAAATAAAATGTTATAATTTTTTTTTTAATTTTTTTTTTCAACGTTTATTTATTTTTGGGACAGAGAGAGACAGAGCATGAACAGGGGAGGGGCAGAGAGAGAGGGAGACACAGAATCGGAAACAGGCTCCAGGCTCTGAGCCATCAGCCCAGAGCCTGACGCGGGGCTCGAACTCACGGACCGCGAGATCGTGACCTGGCTGAAGTCGGACGCTTAACCGACTGCGCCACCCAGGCGCCCCCACGTTATAATTTTTTTTTAAAAAAATGTTAGAATCTTGTCCTTTCACACAAGGCTCAGGAGTTTAGATGCTGGGTTTTAATACATTGTAAGAATTAACTAATAACCCAAAATGGTGTGATGCTAAAACAGAATTAGATGTTAAATCCAAAGGAGCCAAGAAACTTAAAGCTTTCCTCGTCCCTCCTTCATTTACTGCTCACAAATATCTTCCACCCAGCAAAAAAGCCTTGAATAGCAGGGCAAACACTATAATGGTTTCCTTTCCTGTTAAGTTGGAACTGCTTTGTTAAACCATTGTTAAACAAGGATGCTTCCAGAGTTTGGATCCAATTAGGGTACTCAGAAAATAAAATAGAATTGATGAATGTCTTCTCCTTGTGTGATGTACAATATCTGGCACCTAAGAATTTTTTTTTAATACCAAACAAGAAGATCTACAATATCTAATAAAACCAGGATTCTTCAATGTTTTAGGTGGAAATGGTGTATCATAACAGGGAACCATAACATAACCAGGAACTCACAACAACAAGATGATTCTTTAGAACTCTCAGAATAATAAAGAAAGGGGGCTTCATGATGTTACTTCTCTTGGTAAGTTCTCCACTTCCCACCACCATGCTTGTTGCCATTATGTGGATTTGGGTAAAAAGTGCTGTATTAGAAAATGACCAGAACTGACAGGAAAGACCTAGAAAATTGCTCTAATTTGGGGGTTTATACAATGTTTGAGCGTACTTCCTTCTCTAAGGCATAAATAGCCTCGTCTTTGCTTGACTCTCATAATATTGGGAAAGCCCTGTGTCCATTGAAATTAATTCTGTCATGTAAATGATTTCTGCCTTCATTTTGATCACAGACACCATGGCTAATAGAGGGAAATATAATTAGTATGTTATTACAACTATAAAACTGTATACTGTGTCTGGATTGGGGATTACACCTTAGCTCCAATATTAAATCCAGGTAAAAATCAGAGGCCATTATCAGGTTTGGCCTGAAATTTAATGCCATGTAACAAGACACTGTTCAAACAAACAGAAGGTATGATGGTTTGCCTGAATAAGGTTCCAAGATACTGTCCCCAAAGTGCTGTCTGAAGAAGCTCACAGACAGTAGTACATCAATGTTATAGAGAAACAAGAGCAGATTCAGTGTAATGTTACCTACAACTTTTATCAGACTCAACCTCCACATAAATCTCAATGAAGCCATCTGTGTTCATGAAATAGCTAAGAAATGACAGACAGCGATCTGACAGAGAAGAAACTATTTCTAGAATATACTTCTATAATTATATTTCATGTTATTAACACTGAAACAATCTCCTTATAAAAATAAATCATCAAACCAAAAGCAAGAGAGGAAATAGGAAGAAGCAAAAAATCGTGGTATTTTTGAATCTTTGAAAACAAAGGAAGGAGGAGGGAGCTGGGAAGACTTTCTCCTGAGAAAAAGAACAACATAATGGGTGCATATTATTAAAAAACAATCATTGGGGCGCCTGGGTGGCGCAGTCGGTTAAGCGTCCGACTTCAGCCAGGTCACGATCTCGCGGTCTGTGAGTTCGAGCCCCGCGTCAGGCTCTGGGCTGATGGCTCAGAGCCTGGAGCCTGTTTCTGATTCTGTGTCTCCCTCTCTCTCTGCCCCTCCCCCGTTCATGCTCTGTCTCTCTCTGTCCCAAAAATAAATAAACGTTGAAAAAAAAAAACAATCATTAATCATTCATATTCTCTGGAAACTGCCCTAAATGCAAACAGCCAATGGAGAGTCATTCACTCA
The DNA here is from genome assembly GCF_022837055.1 of Prionailurus viverrinus. NCBI lineage: Eukaryota > Metazoa > Chordata > Mammalia > Carnivora > Felidae > Prionailurus > Prionailurus viverrinus. The sequence continues at coordinate 93,406,757 of NC_062561.1, read as the reverse complement.
ACAAAATCCACTACCTGTCAGTAAAAAGAGAATCTGTGGCATTTGAGCCATGACTCAGTCTATGAAACCCATCCCCCAGCTCGTGGGAAGCTTGACCACAGGCATTTGTGGCCAAGAAGACAGGTGCTCCCCTCTCCTCAATGGCTCCCAGTTTGAAGCTATGGATTCAACCAGAGATGAAGTCAGCTTTTGGCACTCCTTGTCTCCCCACTCCCACAAGCTGCATGTTCCAGAAGCTATGTTCCAGGCAGATGAGGTCAACAGGACTGAATCTGTATTCCTCCACCCAGATGTCACCTGGAGGGTAGACGTTCTACCCCAGGCACTGTAGGCAGAGAATAATGGGGCCCTGATCCCCCTCCCCAACTCGTCATAGGCTGGAAGTTCCACAGTGAGCAAGGCAAGGCAAGAGGAAGCAAATCTGACAGAATTGAAAGGAAAAGTAGGCAACTGAGTGATGATGGTTGGAAACTTTATTACCTCACTTCCAATAATGGGTAGAACAACTTGGCATAAAATCAACAAGGAAAGATAAGACTTGATGAATTCTATACACAAACTAGAACTAACAGCTCTCTCTAGAACAGTCCGACCGTGCTATAGAATACACGTTCTTCTCAGACACAAGTAGCACATCCTCCAGAGCAGACAATATGCTGAACTATAAAACAAATCCCGATATATTGAAAATAGGTGAAATAATAGAAAATATGTTTCCTGATCACATAGGAATTAAATCAGAAATCAATAACTGAAGGAAATTTGGGAAACTGACAAATATGTGGAAACAAAATGCACTAATAGCCAAGTGGCCAAAGAAGAAATCACAAGGGATATTAGAAAATATTTTGAGATGAATGAAAATGAAAACACAACATAACACAACTTGTGGGCTGCAACTGAATCAGCATTCAGAGTAAAACTTAGAGCAGTGAATATCTATGTTAACAAAGAAGAAGGATCTCAATGAATAACATCATGTTCCATCTTAAGGAACTACAAAAATAAGAACAAATCAAATACAAAGGAAGCAGAAGGGAGCTAATAAAGATTATAGCAGAAATAAATGACATTAAGAATAAAAATATAAGAGGGGCGCCTGGGTGGTGCAGTCGGTTAAGCGTCCGACTTCAGCCAGGTCACGATCTCGCGGTCCGTGAGTTCGAGCCCCGCGTCAGGCTCTGGGCTGATGGCTCAGAGCCTGGAGCTTGTTTCTGATTCTGTGTCTCCCTCTCTCTCTGCCCCTCCCCCGTCCATGCTCTCTCTCTGTCCCAAAAATGTCCCAAAAAAAAATAAATAAACGTTGAAAAAAAAAAGTTTAAAAAAAGAATAAAAATATAAGAGAGAACATCGATAAAAACAGAAATTGGTTCTTTGAAAAGATCAACAGAATTGACAAGTCTTTTACTAGATTATAAACCAAAAAGAAGGTAAATACAAAATACCAAAGTCAGGAACAAAATCAGACCTTAGAGAAACAGAAAGAGAATACTATGAATAACTGTATGCCAACAAATGACGTAACTTCGATGAAATGGACAAATTCCTATGATGGCTAATTATCAAAACGGACTCAAGAATAAATGGAAAAATCTTTGTAGGCCAATCATCAACAAAAAGATAGAATTAATTATTTTAAAACTTCCCACAAAGAAAAGCCTAGGCCCAGCTGGCCCCACTGATGAATTAATTCTATCAAGTATTCAAAAAAGAATGAATACCAATCCTTTACAAACTCTTTCCCCAAAAAAGAAGAGGGAGAAACACTTTTCAACTTATCCTGTAATACTAGTATTACCCTGATACAAAGACATCACAGGAAATGAAAACTACAGATTAATATCCCTTATGAATACAGAAGCAAAAATTTCTAAACAAAATACCAACGGAGTGAATCCCACAACATGCTCAAAGTAGTACATACCAAGGCCAAGTGGGAAGTAGATCGGGAACACGAGATTGGCTTAATATCTGAAAATCAATTATAATCACTATATTAATAGCATCAAGAACAAAAATCACACAATCATCACAATGGAGGCCAAAAAAAAGTATTTGACAAAATCCAATACTCACTCATGATAAAAGCATTCAGCTAACTAGGAGTAGAAAGAAACTCAGACTGATATTTTAAAAATCTTCAGCTTACATCATATTTAATGGTTTTAAAAAAAAAAAAAGCTTTTGCTCCACTCAAGTTCAAGAACAAAGTAAGAAAGTCTGTTTTCACCATTTCTATTCAACATTGTACTGGAGGTTCTAGTCATAGTAATTAGAAATCAAAAAGAAAGAAGGGGCATCTAGATTGGAAAGGAGGAAGTGAGACTATCTTTATTCACAGATAATATGATCCTGGATATAGAAAATCCTAAGAATTCCACTAAACATTATTAGAACAAGTAAGTTCAGCTAAATTCCAGGGTAAATGATAAATTATAAAAACCTATTAAATTTCTATCCACCAGCAATAAAAAAAATCCAGAAATGGAGAATACAATTCCTTTTACAATAGCACCAAAAAGAATAAAATACTTAAATATACAGTCTGCAAAAGAAATATAAAGCACACCCTTAAAACTATGAAAATGGTTAAAAGAAATTAAAGATCTAAATAAATGGAAAGACATCTCATATTCATAGATCAGAAAACAAGTCACTGTTACGTTGCCCATATGTCTCGAATCGATTTATAGTTTCAGTGGAAGCCATATTAAAATTCTAGCTGGCTTTTTAAAAACAGTAATGAACAAACTGAGCTTAAAATTCATACGTAAAGGCAAGAAACCTAGAAGAACTAAAACAATCTTAAGAACAAACTTAGAAGACTCACATTTCTTTCTTTATTTTTAAAAAAAAATTTTTTAATGTTTATTTTTGACAGAGAGAGAGAGACAGAGACTGAGTGGGGAGGCACAGAGAGAGAGGAAGACACAGAATCTGAAGCAGGCTCCAGGCTCCGAGCTGTCAGCACAGAGCCCAATGAGGGGCTTGAACTCACAGATCATAAGATCATGACCTGAGCCAAAGTCAGACGCTCAACCAATGGAGCCACTCCGGCGCCCCAGACTCACACTTCTTTAATTTAAAACTTAACTACAAAGCTGCAGTACTTCATACAATGGGTCACTGCCATAAAGACAGACATATAGATCAATGAAGGAGAACTGAGACTCCAAAAATAAACCCTTCCAATATGGTCAACTCATTTTGCACAGGGTGTCAAGGTAACTGGATGGGGAAAGAGTAGTCTTCTCAACAAATGGTGTTGTGTGAACTTGGCAGTTGTGCAAAATAATGAAATTGGGCTTGTTCCACACACCATACACAAAATTTAAAGATCAGAGAACTAAAATTATAAAACTCTTAGAAGAAAACAAGAAGTTATGTTGGGCTAGGTAATGGTTTCTTAGAAATGCCACCAAATACTCAAGGGGCAAAAGGAAAAAAAAAATGGGTAAATCAGATTGTGTTAAAATTTAAAATTTCGGGGTGCCTGGGTGGCGCAGTCGGTTAAGCGTCCGACTTCAGCCAGGTCACGATCTCACGGTCCGTGAGTTCGAGCCCCGCGTCGGGCTCTGGCCTGATGGCTCAGAGCCTGGAGCCTGTTTCCGATTCTGTGTCTCCCTCTCTCTCTGCCCCTCCCCCGTTCATGCTCTGTCTCTCTCTGTCCCAAAAATAAATAAACGTTGAAAAAAAAAAAATAAAAAATTTAAAAAAAAATAAATAAAAAAAAAATAAAATTTAAAATTTCATGCTGCAAATAACAACATAAAGTAAAATTACAACCCATCAAATAAGAGAAAAAATATTCCTGATATATTAGGAAAAAGAATCTCTCTCATGAAGAATTTGTATACAGAATATATAAAGAAACCTTATAGCTCGCTAATAAAAAGACAACCCAATTTAAAAATGGGCAAAGGATCTGAACAGACATTTCTCCAAAAAAGATATACAAATAACCAATATATACATGAAATGTTGTTGTCGTTTTACATTTCCATCAGGGAAATGTAAATCAAAACTACAATGAGATATTAATTCACTACATGAGGATGACTATAATAAAAAGAAAGAGAGAGAGAGAGAGAGAGAGAGAGAGACCACATTAAGGGTTGGGAAAAATGTGGAGAAACTGAAATCCTCATATGCCAGTAGGAACGTAAAAATGATGTAGGCATTTTGGTAAATAGTTCAGCAGTTCCTCAAATGGTTAAACATAGCATTACCCTAAGGCCCAGCTGTTCCACACCTAAGTATCAACCCGAGAGAAATGAAAAGGTGTGTTCACACAAAAATTGTACATGAATATTCATAGCATGGATATGCTGTGAATGGATAAAGCCTGAAAACATGCTACAGAAAGAAGCCAGTTACAAAGGACCACATATTATGTGATTTCATTTATATGAAATTTCCAGAACAGACAAATCTAAAGAGACTAAGAATGAATTAGTGGTTGTTTAGAGCAGAGGAAGTTGGAGAAGGGGAGGTATGGGAAGTGACTATTGAGAGATATGGGCTTCTTTTAGGGGGGATGAAAATGTTCCAAAATTATATTGTAGTGACGGAGGCACAAGCATGGGAACATTCTAAAAAAACAGTAAATTTTACACTTAAAGGGTGAACTGAGATGTGAATTACATCTCAGTACAATTGTTTACATTCTGAAAAGAAAGAAAAGTGTAGAATCTCAGAAAATGCGATTAGTCATGGAGGGGAAGCATCTGAAAAGCTGGATGCGGGGGAAGAAGCCACAGTAGGGTTGCCAAAAAGAGTCAGGACGTCTGGGTGGCTCAGTCAGTTAAGCATCCAACTTTGGCTCAGGTCATGATCTCATGGATTTTGAGTTCGAGCCCTGCATCAGGCTCTTTGGAGGTGGCAGCACAGAACCTGCTGCAGATCCTCTGTCCCCTATTCTCTCTGCACCCCCCCCTCTCTTTCTCTCTGTCTCAAAATAAATAAACAACCATTAAAAAATACAGGACACCTGGTTAAATGTACATTTTAGATAAATAACAAACTTCTTTTTTAGTATATGTATACCTCAGATGCTGTGTGGGACACTTTTTAACAGCAATTATGTTTTATCTATACAGGTTTACAGGTACTTTTTAAAGAACTTTTTTTTTTGGATAGTCAACACATAATGTCACATTATTTTCAGGTGTACAACATAGTGACTCAACAGGTCTATATGTTATACTATGCTCACCACAAGTGCAACTACCATCTGCCACCACACGGTGCTATCACAACACCATTGACTATACTCCCTATGTTGTACCTTGTATTCCCATGACTCATTCATCCTATAACTGTAAGCCTGTATCTCCCACTGTCCCTCACCCATTTTGTCTGAACAAAGATGTGGTAAATATATACTGTGGAATATTACTCAACCATAAAAAAGGATAAGCTCTTGGGGCACCTGAGTGGCTCAGTTGGTTGAGCATCCAACTTCAGCTCAGGTCATGATCTCACAGTTTGTGAGTTTGAGTCCCACATCAGGCTCTCTGCTGTCAGCATGGAACCCACTTCAGATCCTCTGTCCTCCTCTCTCTCTCTCAAAAATAAAATAAACATTAGGAAAAAAAGAAGATCTTGGACTTGCAACAATACGGATGGACCTAGACGACAATCTGCTAAGTGGAGTGAGTCAGACAAAGAAACAATACCATAAAATTTCACTTATATGTGGAATCTAAAAAACAAAACAAATGGATAAACAAAAAGCAGAATCAAACCTATAAATATAGAGAACATGGGGCATATTTTTATGCTAAATTTGTGCCTTTCTTTGCATTTATGTTTGCTAACTATGGCAACACCAATCCAGTGGACAAAGGTAGCTAATGAAATATCTAGACAATCAGCTGGTGGTTTGTAAAGGCTAGGAAGTTGGGAAAAGCTCTAAGAGATGGAGACCAGGACAGAAGGAGAGGACTGGGGGCAAAGGCTGGACAAGCCTACAGCAACAGTTGTTTAGAGGATGCCGTAGCTCCATTTTAAAGCGTCACGTAAAGAAATTCCTAAAGATACACATCCACTATGGGCAGAACATAGGATGGTTTGAGTTCTTGGCTGCACGTTTCATGATACAAACAGTCAAGAACCTCCCTAAACAATATGAAGATGATTTCCTAACATATGACCATGGGTAATAGTTACAAGAACCTGCCTGATGCTTTTCTATGGAACCTCTACAAAGCATAAGGTCCTATATTCTTATCCCTGATGACCCTGAGACATTGCTAAGGCAGCTACCATGAGAAATCTTCAAAGAAAGAGAAGAGAAATGGCACTCTCACTGCTAGCTGAAATCCTCAGAAACAACAGAATGAAAAAGGAAAAGCTGCTGAAGTCCACAAGTGAGTAGTCCCCAAGAACTTGGACATAAGGGTGGATGCCCTCAGAATTAAACTAGCAAAATCTACCCTGAGTCACTGTGATTTACCACTTGGGGGAGTGAACCAAGAGATGGCTTGGAATGGGTCACTGAAACATTAGAGAACAATCAAAAAGTTCAATCAAAGGGATATCAGGGTGACCTCCAGGAGGTAGACATGGGAGAGTCATTTAGAATGAAGTATAGGGGCGCCTGGTTGGCTCAGTCTGTTAAGTGGCCAACTCTTGGTTTTGGCTCAGGTCATGATCTCAGGTTCATGGGTTTGAGCCCTGTGTCGGGCTCTGCACTGACAGCATGGAGCCTGCTATGGTTCTCTCTCTCCCTCCCTCTCTGCTCCTTCCCTGCTCAGGCTCTCTTTCTCTCTCAAAATAAATAAATAAACTTAAAAAAAATTTTTTAAGAAGAATGCAAGTATAATGGAATTTGTCAAACACAGAAGCCTAAATAAATACAGAAAGAAAAGCTGGCAGTGTCTGTTAAAGCAATGTCCTAAAAGGTACACATCTTGGTTAAGCATACAGAAGTATTATGATTGATTTGGTGGGTCAGCTCTCCAGGAGCTTTGCTAAAGAGACGAAAATGTACTGGTCAGGCTCACCTAAGTACTCAGATCACTGTAAATTAATAGCCTACCTTCTGGCTTGTGTACATCAACCTCTGTGAGCTTGGTTCAATGTGACTCCATCCCTGAAAGGCAGATCCACGGTTACCACTTTACTAAACCAATCTGGCTAGTGATTCACAAGCAGGGTTTCACAGTCTGCAACACTTAAGGCCATCTTCCAGGCTGTGATGAATGGCCCAAGGAAAGCCTTCGGTGTCCCATCCAGTTAGCCAGCCAACCTTCCTAGGGCAATGCCTTGATGCCCACCTCCTTCAAACAAAAATTCAGAGTTCCTAGGACAAAGGGCATTCCCTAAATGATTTTAGAGGCTACAGTTTCCTACTTATTGCAAGCCAACACCCCAAGGTTTGGGGATGCTTTGGATGGAAAAGCAAATGCCTCAGATACCAGATCACCACTGGCAAGGCGGTAACAGATCTCAAACAATAGTTTCTAAGCTCTTCCCAGTCTTGATTTTCAGCCTTCACCCAACCTCCAAAGACTCTCAGAAGCTGAACACCATGTATACACTCTGAAAGATAAAGTTTAAATTTATGAATAACTCAGTTCGTACAAGAACAACAAGCAGCACTGAGCATTTGTAGAGCGGCAGATACTCTGCTCTGTCCTTTACATCTAGGTCTTGACCTGTTCTTACTGAAAGAATCAAAGACTGTCCCATGGGTGTGTTTGGAGAGCTTCAGCTCCAGTCTGCGATATCCAAAAAGACTGTGTTGCTAGCTTCATGATTTCATCCTACAGTGTTCCAATTGTCTACTTGAGAGTCAGCAACCTTGGGTTCCATGAGTATAGAAGGAGGCTGTGGACATTAATAGCTCACACCCTCTCTGACTCTCTTCCTGCTCTCATCAATATCTAAACAAAATCGCTACACACATATGAAAAGACCATGACTACCCCCTTACAGTTTTCCTCTCTTAATTTATTTCAATTATTATTGAATATTTCATAACTACATGAGTAAAGATGGTGATTTTTTAATGTTTTTTTTTTGAGAGAGAGAGAGAGAGAGAGAGAGAGAGAGCAAGTGGGAGAGGGGCAGAGAGAGAGAGGGAGACACAGAATCCAAAGCAGGCTCCAGGCTTTGAGCTGACAGCACAGAGCCCAAAGTGGGGCTCAAACTCACAGACCCCGAGATCATGACCTGAGCTGAAGTCGGACACTTAACTGACTAAGCCACCCAGGCACCCCAAGACGGTGATATTTTTAAAGATTTATATACTCATCACTCAGAATCAACGAAAGTTAACACTGGATATTTACTCTTAGTTTACAAAAATATACTAAAGATACAGTGGAAGCTCACTATATATTATTTCAAGTTTTCTTATATTTCTACATTTTATTTTTATTATTATTTTTTTAATGTTTATTTTTGAGAGAGACAGAGCACGAGCAGGGGAGGGGCGGGGGGGGGGGGTGGGGGGAGACACAGAACCCAAAGCAGGCTCCAGGCTCTGAGCTGTCAGCACAGAGCCAGACACAGGGCTTGAACGCATGGACCACGAGATCATGACCTGAGCCGAAGTCAGACATGTAACGCACTGAACCACCCAGGCGCCTCTTATATTTCCACATTTTAAAATTTCCATATTAATAAACAACATACAAAATATTGTTTGTGTTTGTAAAAGTAGACAAATGATCTAATACCATCCATATGCTTCACAACTTGCTCTTTATCACTCAACATTTTTTGAACTGTACCAACACTGAGTCATATAGCTTATTACTCTTAAAAACTTCAATTATATGAACATGCCACCACTTATTTATCTATTCATCAATTTGATTCCTGAGGGTATGGTGAGGGTGCTTTCAATCTTGGTGATTGCAACAGAGTGGCCATGGAGAGATACAAAATTCTCTTGTATCTTCACAGAAGCAGGATTGCTACATCATAAGGAATGTAATTCTTCAGTCTGTTTTGTGAGGATTGATTTAGTTAATATATTAAAGTGATTAGCAGTGCATGGCAGGGAACAAGCTACTGGTTGAGGCGCAGTGGCTACAGACATCTTACATTTTGATGTAGGCTATCGATCTTGGTCTTTTTTTTTTTTTTTTTTTTTTTGGTATCTTGTCTTAGAGAATTCCCTCCCTACTGTGATGTTAGATATTCTTCTACGCATTTTGGTTAAGTTTCTGAACTCTTGTTTTTCACTTTGAGATCTCTAGTTCATCTGAAACTTATTTTGGTGTGTGCTCTGAGCTAAAATACTAGCTTTTTATTAAAGATAAACAATCATCACAATAACACCTTATCTCAGTGGATTCGCAGTGCTTGTCTTTACCATATTCCAAGGTTCCGTGTATGTGTGGCTGTTTCCTGGCTCTCCAATTCACACCACTGGGATAAACATTCAAGTTCCTAACCTCAGGGAGCCCTAGTTTCATTGATAAAGAGGAGATAAAATCATACCTATTTCATCAGTTACTGTGAAAATTAAGTAAATTAACATATGCAGAGTGTTTAGAATAGTGTCTGGAATGGAATGAGTAAAATACATGAGTTAGCTACTGTAATGGTTAACTTTATGTGTCAGTTTCACTGGACCATGGGGTACTCAGATAACTGGTCAAACATTATTCCAGATGAGTCTGTGATAGCGTTACTGGCCAAGATGAACACGTGAATCTGGACACTGCGTGAAGCAGAAGCCCTTTCTAACATGCATGGTTCTGACCTAATCAGGTGAAGACTTGAATAGAACAAAAAGGCTGAATAAGAAAGAACTTCTTATAAGAAGGGCTGTTGAGCTGGGACATTGGTTTTCTGCACTCAGGCTGGAATTCATATCACCTGCTCTCTTAGTTCTTAGGCCTTTGGAAGCAAAATGGAGCCATCCCACTGATTTTCCTGGGTCTTCAGCTTGCTGACTGCAGACTGTGGCACATCTCAGCCTCCATTATCATGGGAGCGAATTCATTATGTTCAATCTCAATCAATCAAAATCTCTCCCATCCTCCCTCTCCTCCTTCCCCTACCAGTTCCATTTCCCTGGAGAACCTTACGTGTATATTACTTTCTAATTTTTGATACTGCAAGTTTTCTTCATCTTTTCAAAGTTTTTCTTCACTTCCTCAGACCTTCCCTCTTTCATGTGACTTTTGGAATCAGCTTTACAAATTCCTCAAAGATACCCTGGGGGATTTCAATCAGAAATGCACTCAGATCACAGATTTAGGAGAATAGAAATTTTAACAATACTGGATCTGACTTCCATGATTAGCTTCTATCCACCCTCTTTGAGTCTTCTTTTATTTTTCCAATTAAATATTCTAATTTTCCACATGAGGAACTTAATACAGGTTTCTATTAGATCTATTCCTAGTTACCAGTTTTTTTTCACTATTACGGATGAAATTGTATTTTACAAATTCATTTTTAATTTGTTACTGCACAGGATCCTGTCAGGTCTTGTATATGGATCTTGCATTCAACATGCTTGCTTGAATTTTTTATTATTGTTAATAACTTATTTGAGTGGTACCCTGAATGTTCTGTGTACCAGCTGTTTAGACTGCAGTATATACCAGGACTGTTGCTCTGTTTTCCTACCCTTATACATTTTTACTATTCTTATCTTTTTGCATTAAGACTTGTAACAACACATGCAGGGAAGGGGAACTCTTTTGCACTGCTGGTGGGAATGCAAACTGTTGCAGCCACTCTGGAAACCAGTATGGAGGTTCCTCATAAAACTGAAAATAGAACTACCCTACAATCCAGCAGTTGCACTACTATGTATTTATCCAAGGGATACAGGGAGGCCGTTTCGAAGGGGCACATGCACCCCCATGTTTATAGCAGCACTATCCACAATAGCCAAAGTACAGAAAGAGCCCAAATGTCCATTGATGGATGAATGGGTAAAGAAGTTGTGGTATATATATACAATAGAGTATAACTCAGCAATCAAAAAGAATGAAATCTTGCCATTTACAACAACGTGGATAAAACCAGAGGGTATTATGCTAAGTGAAATTAGGCAGAGAAAGACAACTATCATATGATTTCACTCATATGTGGAATTTAAGACACAAAACAGATGAACATAGGGGAAGGGAAGCAAAAATAATATAAAAACAGGGAGGGGGGCAAAACAGAAGAGACTCTTAAATACAGAGAATGAACTACAGGTTGCTGGAGGGTTGTGGGTGGGGGGTGGGCTAAATGGGTAAGGGGCATTAAGGAGGACACTTGTTGGGATGTTATATGTAGCCCTGGGTGTTATATGTAGGGGATGAATCACTGGATTCTACTCCTGAAATCATTATTGCACTATATGCTAACTTGAATATAAATTTTTAAAAAATAAATCAATAAAAAGACTTCTAATAAGACTTTAATACTGGCCTATTATCAATGTCCTATCCTTCTGAGACACATGAAGAATGTATATGATGTAAAGATAATGTTTGCCTGCAGTGCCCCTAGAAACATGCTCTAAGAAATAGGTCTGCAGCCATTTGTCTAGTTCATTGCTGTGATCTGAAAGAATTAAGAGGGCCAAGTGATTATAGCCTGGACTGAGTCCCTAAGTTAAGCCCCATTATACCAGGAAGACGGGGCCTCTATCACCCTAACTATTTACATTTCAAATGGTATGAATGCCAGACCCTGAGCACACATATTTCTAGGTCTTAAAAGCAAGAAACACCAGCCATTTCTACTACCCCTGGAAAGACATATTTGCATTTCAAAGGTAAGACTGAGAATCCAGGATCCTTTCTATCCCCTTCAAATGAGTAAAAAAATGTATTTCTTTTCTCGCTTGAGGGGAGGAGAGTGGCCACCTCTCTCCTATATATAAATAAAATAAACCCATTGTTCTCCATCCCTCACTTATCAAGTATCCAGGCTATTTGTGGAAAAGGTCCCTCCACCTGGTTTTTACTGTGTTACCCAAGGGGTGAAAAGGAAAGGAGAAGTGTGCCCTTATCATTTACTACAAGGTGATAAAAAATAAATCTGTCTCTCATCTAGAATATCTCATAGGTCATTCAAGATACAATTAATAAACATAAATGTTAAAAATTTATAACATTAGGGGTGCCTAGGTGGCTTAGTCAGTTAAGCATCCGACTTTAGCTCAGGTCATGATTTCATGGTCCGTGAATTCGGGCCCTGTGTCAGGCTCTGTGCTGACAGCTCGGAGCCTGGAGCTTGGTTCGGAGTCTGTGTCTCTCCCCTTTTTCTCTCTGCTCCTCCCCTGCTGCTCTGTCTTGCTCTCTCAAAAATAAATGCTAATTTTTTTTTTAATTTATAACATTAATAGATTTTTCTAATGTTAAATCACTTCTGCCTTCCTGACCCGAACCCTAAATGATGATGATATATGTTCAATTTTAAACATGTTTTAAATTTAAGTAATCTCTACACCCAATATGGGGCTCAAACTCATGACCTTGAGATCAAGAATCCCATGCTCTTCTGACTGAGCCAGCCAGGGACCCCAATTTTAAACATTTTTAGTTTGACTCAGGTCATGATCTCAGGGGTCAAGGGGCTCAAGCCCAGGACTGGGCTCTGCACTGGGCATGGAATCTACTGAAAATTCTCTCTCTCTCCCTCTGCCCCTGTCCTCTGCTCATGCTCTCTCAAATAAACAAACAAACATTTTTAGTTTGGATGAAGCAAAGTTTTTTTTGAGAGAGAACACAACAGGGGAGAAGGGCAGAGAGAGAGAGAGAGAGAGAGAGAGAAACTCTTAAGCAGGTTCCACACTTGGCATGGAACCCCATGCAGGCTTGCTCTCACAATCATGAGATCATGACCTGAGCCAAAATCAAGAGTCAGACACTTAACCGACTGAGCCGCCCAGGTGCCTCTGAAGTAACACCTTACTTAGAACTTCTACCTCAACGTTAACATGGAGACTGTCTTGTGATTTTATTTCCTTATCTTATCAAGTTTGGTATTAAGGTTGTACTGGCTTTATAAATGGTTATAAATGGTAGTTTCAGCTTCTTTCTCTCTGACACTTTGCACAAAATAAAAACCACCTGTCCACTGAAGGACTGTTTTACTATATTCTGTAACACCACCTGCACCAGGTGTCTTGATGAGGGGGGAGAGGGCAATGGATTCACAAATCTTTAGTGCTTGTAGTTTAAGTCAATTTTTATCATGTGTAGTTTCCCAATAAATTGTCCATTTCATTTGTGCTTTCAAAATTACTGTCATAAACTTTTACCGTAGATTCTAAGACCAGTATAATTATACTTGTGAACTTCCTGTGCACACAGGCATCTTCCTGGCTTTGCATCAACTTTTGTTTCTGGGATCTTTTTTTTCTGGCTTTTGAATTCATATTGATTGATTGATTGACTGACTGACTTGCTGTTATATTGTATCCAGCCTCTGATGTGTCTGGAACAGGAGTGACATTTCTGGTTTCAGCTCACTCTTTCATATTGACCAGAAAACCTGACTTTATTTTTCTCTCAGGGACTGTTTTTAGCCCCTTTTCTCAACTTTTTATTCCAATTTCTAATGAGCTAATATGTGCAAAATATATTTTCTACTATCAAGTACTGTCAACTACAATCCAGAAGTTTTTCACCCAAATTTTCTCAGATTACCATACTGTAGCCAAATGACCAGGATTATCTAATGATACCAAATTCCTAGGCAACAGAAACACACACACACACACACACACACACACACACACATTTATAAACATGTACTTATTTAGTACAGTTGGTCACAAAACTAAACCATAATTTTCCAATAAGAGATGACATTTAAGAAAGCAGAAATCACACAATTCTTCAGTCAAATGAAAGAGGAAGGAAACTGAATAATTACTTAACAACATGAAAAGTACACAGAAGGGAATAGTATCAATCCGGTTATGCTCATTCTGCCCTAAAAATGTAGGCCGCAGCTACCAAGTTCATCTGAACTATCACCTGCCAATCAAAATTTTCAACTGTTGTTGTAATGAAGTCATCATTCTGTTTGAGCCTGTTCTCAGGTCTTCTACCAGGTCAAACCGAAAAGTTTTACCCAAATCAGCTGATAAGCACCTGGTTCACATTGGCCCCTTCTTGCTCTTGGTGAAATTCCTTGAACTCAGAGCAATCGTCTAAGTTTTGTTGCAGAGCAATCGTCTACGTTTTGTTGATGGATAAAACCCAAGTCTCATCTCCTCACTGAATCAATCATGATCTTATTTTTCAAGATGAGCATAATCTTGGTCTATAATAATATCCACATATAAGGATGAATAGAATCTCAGATTTGGGAATTGTGGTTAGCTTTAATTTGTTTTGGAAGACTCAATTTAGGCCAAAAAGAGTTAAATAACTTGCATGGGGGCACATCCATGTAGGTAATGGCAGAGCACACCTTGGACTTATTTCTACTTACTCCTGGTCCTGTGCTTTTCCCCTTGTTTCAAATCCGCCCCACCCCCTTTCCTTTTTCCCTTTTTAAAAAAATGTTTATCTATTTTGAGAGTGTGAGTGGGGGAGGGGCACAGAAAGAGGAAGAGAGAGAATCCCAAGCAAGCTCTGCACTGAGATCAAGAGTCAGACGCTTCACTGACTGAACCACCCAGGCACCCACCCTTCCTTATTCCCTTTCTTTCTTTTTCTTTCTTTCTTTCTTTATTTCTTTCTTTTTTAATATTTATTTATTTTTGAAAGAGAGAGAAAGAGCATGTGGGGGGGGGAGGGGCAGAGAGAGAGGGAGACACAGAATTCCAAGCAGGATCCAGGCTCCAAGCTCAGCACAAAGCCCGACGTGGGGCTCCAGCCCACAAACTATAAGATCACAACCTGAGCCAAGATTAAGAGTCAGACACTTAACCTACTGAGCCACCCAGGTGCCCTCCTTTTTCCCTTTTAAACTTCAGCGATCTGAATCACCTAGAAAATAGTATGAGACGCTGGGGCACCTGAGTGGCTCAGTTGGTTAGGCTTCCGACTTCGGCTCAGGTCCTGATCTCACGGTTTGTGAGTTTGAGCTCCACATCGGGCTCTGGGGTGACAGCTCAGAGCCTGGAGCCCACTTCAGATTCTGTGTCTCCCTCTGTCTGCCCCTCCACTGCTTGCACTCTGTCTCTTGCATTGTCTCAAAAATAAATAAACATTAAAAAAATTTTTAAAAAAAGAAAATAGTATGAGATGCTCATGAGAATTAACAGCCATGCTTATTTGCCAACAATCAACCATCTTTCTAAAAACTGAAATAAAGGCTTATGTTGCAGCACTTAAAAGCTGAAAATGGCTTTACTAGATGCAAGAAGATTTATGGTTCCTTATAATTAAAAAATTTTCATAAACAAAACATTAAAATGATTGCTAACCGGGGCGCCTGGGTGGCGCAGCCGGTTAAGCGTCCGACTTCAGCCAGGTCATGATCTCGAGGTCCGTGAGTTCAAACCCCGCGTCGGGCCCTGGGCTGATGGCTCGGAGCCTGGAGCCTGTTTCCGATTCTGTGTCTCCCTCTCTCTCTGCCCCTCCCCCGTTCATGCTCTGTCTCTCTCTGTCCCAAAAATAAATAAACATTGAAAAAAAAATTTTAAAAAAAAATGATTGCTAACTAATGCACAGACACGTGACCAAGAAAACTTACACACAATGAATATTATACCTGTTACAAATCAAATCCAAAAGGAATCACTTTAGGGATAATATGAAATCTCAGAAGTTTTGGTTAATCTGGTAAGGAGAAAAGGGGTAAGTAACTAACATTATTTGAATGTTTATCTTATGCCAAGAGAGTGGTGAGCATCTTGGGTCATTGAGCTCAGTTCATCCTAAGACAAAAGGGAATATTAGCACTTCAGTAGCAAGTTATTATGACCTAATTTTCAAAATATCAGTATATATCCTTAAATATAAGCAAGCATTCTTAACAAATGTCACCACAGAGAACCATACTATACTAAAGTATAACTCATATCGGGCATTACTAACTTTTCTCAAAAATTCTGAAAAAAATGGAATATAGTTTATTTAAATTGTAGAATTTGCAATCAAAACGCCTTTCAGGGACTCCTGGGTAGCTCAGTTGGTTAAGCATCTGACTTCGGCTCAGGTCACCCATGGTTCGTGGGTTTAAGCCCAGCCCTGTGCTGACAGCTCAGAGCCTGGACACAGATTCTGTGTTTCCCTCTTGCTCCCTATCCCTCCCCCTCCTGCACTCGCTCACTCTCAAAAATAAATAAACTTTTTTTAATTTAAAAATTAAAAAAAAAATCTTTCAGTTCCAAACATTTTTTTTTCTTTTTGTCTATCTTCTTATAATGTTTTGATCTGCCTGAGTTGCTTTATTTGCCTGGCATTGCCAAGAATTTATCAACACTGTTACCAATCTGATAACATTTTTGGATTTTACCAATTACAAAATCACTTTTGAATTCCTCACTAATCAAAGCATTGCCAAAGGCTCTGGGCAATCCCAGTGGTCTATAGTATTTATGTATCAGCTAAGCGAAGTCTTGAAAACACAATGGTACTCTGAGCCCTTTGAGTAAAGATGAGCTCTTCAGCTTTCACAATCCTTAGGAGCAAAGTGAAACATCTAAGTAACTTAGAAGGCTGTAGCTGTAAGGACAGGGAAGGGGAAGTGAGCTGAAATCCAGTGGAAGGAACACTAGACTGAAGGCATTTACTTACTTACTTATTTATTTAATGTTTGTTTATTTTTGAAGAAGAGAGAGAGAGAACACACATGTGCGTGCATGAGAGGGGGAGGGGCAGAGAGAGAGGGAGACACAGAATCCAAAGCAGATTCCAGGCTGAACTTTCACCACAGAGCCTGACGTGGGGCTCGAACTCATGAGCTGTGAGATCATGACCTGAGCCTAAGTTAGATGCTTAACTGAGCCACCCAGGTGCCCCTGGACTGAAGGTTTTTAGACCATGGATGAGACCTAATTCCATCATTACCAAGGGGTATATCCTGTGGCATGTTATCATACTTTTACGGTACTTAATTCTTACATTAGAAAAGAAAAAAAAGTTTAAAATCAATGACCTATTTTTTTCACCTTCAAAATCTCTAAGAAGAGCAAAGCAAACTCAAAATAGAAGGAAAAAAGTACAGAGCAGATTTTCAAAAAAAAAAAAATCAATGACATGGAAAATAAGCAAACAACAGAAAAAGTTTAAAAACCTAACAGTTAGTTTTCTGAAAGATCAACAAAATATAAAACCACCTAGCTAGTCTAGGGGCACCTTGGTGGCTCAGTCGGTTAAGCGTCTGACTTCGGCTCAGGTCATGATCTCAGAGTCCATGAGTTCAAGCCCCATGTCATGCTTTGTGCTGACAGCTCAGAGCCTGGAGCCTGCTTCAGAGTCTGTGTCTCCCTCTCTCCTTGTCCCTTCCCTGCTTGTTCTCTCTCTCTCTCTCTCTCTCTCTCTCTCTTACTCCCTCTCTCCCTCTCAAAAATAAATAAACATGAAATAAAATTTTTAAAAAAAGAAAAGAAATCATTGTGATTCATTCTATTAATATAATCAATGAGAAAAATGTTATGAACATTCCAACGGATGCAGAAAAAAATATTTCACTAAATTCAACATAGTTAAAAATACAATAGTCTCAACGAACCAAGAAAAAAAAGAGAGGTTCACATTATCTACAAAAAAACCTACAGCTGACATTATGTTTTGTTACAAAGTATTAATGCTTTCCCCCTAAGTTATGGAACAAGAAAATAATACCCCATCTCAAAACTTCTATTCGACATTGCACTGAAAGTTGTAACCATTGGAATAAGTAAAGAAAAATGAATAAAAGTCATAACCATCACTTGTGTTACCACGTGCAAATGGCATAACTGTTTATGTAGACAATCCTACAGAATTGAAAAAAAACTGCTAGAAACTAATCAGTGAATTTAGCAAGGTTGGGAGATACGAGGCTAATATAAAAAAATCACTTATATGTTAATAGCTAGCAGTCAGAAATGAGGTTCGAAAATAATTTTTTACAATTGTGCAAAAAAACAAAATATTTAGGAATAAATTTTAAAAAGAGCATGAAAATCCTCTACACTCAAAACAATAAAATATTCCTCTAAGAAATTAAGGAAAACCAAAAGAAATAAAAATTATGTAATTTTTTTAATGTTTATTTTTTATTTGCAAGAGAGAGAGTGCATGCAAGCGGGGGAGAGGCAGAGATGGGGCAGGGGGACAGAGGATCCAAAGAGGGCTCTGTGCTGACAGCAGTGAGCCCAATGCGGGGCTCAAACTCACAAACCACAAGATCATGACCTGAGCTGAAATCAAGAGAAGCCAACTGAGCCACCAAGGTACCCCAAGAAATATGTAATTTTTAAAGTCTCAATATTGTAAAGACATAACTCGTTCTCTACAGAATCACTGGAGTTTCATCATAATCTTGCAGTGATTTTTGTGAAATTAAAGAGATCATTCTGATTTTATACAGAAATATAAAGAACCATGAATCCATAGTAATATAGTTACAAAAGAGTGATGTTGAAGAAGTTACACCACCTGATTACTATAAAACAAAGACAGATCAACAGACACATTTAGAAAGTAGACCAATGAAACAAAATAAAGAACTCCTAGGTAGACCCATACCTCTAAGGCCAATTGATCTTTAACAATGATGCCAAAGTACGTCAAAGGGGGCAAAGATTATCTTCAATCAAGGGTCCTATAATAAATGGATATGCATACTTTTAAAAAAAGAACAGAAGCCCTGACCCCACACCACACACACACACACACACACACACACACACACACACACACAAATTAATTTGAGGTGGATCATAGATCTGAACATAAAAGCCATAGAGATTTTGGAAGAAAACACAGAAGGTCTTTGAAACTTAAAGGTAAGCAAAGATTTCATAAACAGGAAACAGAAAGCAATAGTTATAAAGGAAAACATTGATAAATTGGACTTTACCAAAATTAAGAAATTTTGGCCCAACAAAGGATATCACTAGCAAAATGCATACACACTCTGCACAAAGGTAAATAAATGCACAAAGGACAGCTATCCAGAACATAAAAGAACTACAACTCAATAATAAAAAAATAAGCACTCAAAAAAAAGGCAAATTATTTGTGAAGACTTCACAAAGTAAGAAAACAAGTAGCTGACAAACACATTTAAAAGCACTCAGTATCTGGGGCGCCTGGGTGGCTCAGTCAGTTGAGCATCTGACTTCAGCTCAGGTCATGATCTCATGGTCCATGAGTTCAAAACCCAGCATCAGGTTCACCACTTTCAGTATAGAGCTTGCTTTGGATCCTCTGTCCCTGTCTCTCTCTGCCCCTCCTCCACTCTCATCCTCTCCCTCAAAAATAAATTAAAAAAAAAAGCACTCAGTATCTAAGGTACAGCATAAGAAAGTGGATAGTATTGGAATAACATTGTATAGTGACAGATGCCAGCTACCCCTGTGATGAGCGCAACTTCAGTACTAAGTATTTACCCAAGAGAAAAGAAAAACATATGTCCACAAAAAGACTTGCATGAAAGCATGCATAGCAATTTTATTCACAGGATCAAAAACTGGAAATGGCCAGTGTCCATTAACAAGAAAATGGATACATTGATATATTCACACAAAGGAATACTACCCAATAAAAAGGAACCAAGTATTGATACGAGTTGCATGGTTATAGATCTCAAAAACATTTTACTGAGTGAAAGAACTGTTAAACAAAAAAGTACGTACTGTACGATTCCATTGATAGGATGTTCTAGAATTGGCAAATTGAACAGGACAAACTCAGATCAGTGGCTGTCTCTGAGGGGTTTGTGGGAGAACTGGCTGAGTAATGGGTTGAGGGAACTTTTTGCAGTGATGGCAATATTCTGTATCTTATTAGGGATTTAGGTTGAAGAGATACATGCATTGTTGGAACTTATCTAATGGTACATTCAAATATTGTGCATTTGGTATCCTTAAGGTTTGTGCATTTAACTGTATATAAGATTAATCTTAAAAAAAAAAAAAAGAACTATGGCCCTTGGGTGGCTCAGTAGGTTAAGCATCCAACTTCGACTCAGGCCATGATCTCACGGTTTGTCAGTTCGAGCCCCATGTCAGGCTCTGGGCTGCACAGAGCCTGCTTCAGATCCTCTGTCTCCCTCTCTCTCTGCCCCTCTCCCACTCATGTGGTGTGCATGCTCTCTCTCTCAGAAATAAACATAAAAGTAAATAATAAATAACTAAATTATAATATTGTTAAATTAAAAAAAGAACCATAAAAAATATGAATAGGCATACTAAAGTATGGTGGTGGGGAGCTATAGTGATGTCTTCAATTTACTTTAAAATGAAATAAAAAATACAGTAAATTGATGGATATAAAGAAATAAGCATGGTGGGTACTTATGGGATAAGGCTAATATAATGATAACTTTATAATTAATGGGTTAATTCTCACTGAAAAACTCTTTCATCCTTTCTATATGTTTGACAAATTTTAAATATTGGAAATATGGTTAAGACCTACTTTATTTGGAAGGTATAATAATCATGAATTTGATACATTTTCAGGAACCCTGCCACCCCCTAGTATTTTTTCTTCAAATTACTTAGAATGACATTAATCATTAAAAGCTGTTAGCTTTCAGAATACACAATATTAACTCCAATTTCTTATTCCTGTTCACATAATTTTATTTTCTCCATTTAAATCTGTGACCCATTTGTTTTCTATAAATTCTATCGATAATGTTGCAGAGTATAAAACACAGAATGATAACCTAATGGCCTTCTCAGAGGACAAAAATCTTAATATTTAAGGAATACTTTGGTCAAAGAAATGAGAGTGGTTCAGAAACCAATTTCAACAGACAAAATGAAATCATGATCTCTTGAGATCCTTCCTATCAAAGTTAAGTCTTACAATTTCTATATTAAAAGAGGGACTAATTCTATTGAGAAGAAGTTAATTAGTTTTGGTGAAATATTTAAGTGGTAGCAGCAACATTAGAAATTATAGATCAAATATTTATTTTGGATGGCATTCTGCTTGACAATGTAGTCAGCAGCTAGAGTGAAATAAAATCAAAATTAAATTAAATCTGGGTATCTTATTAAAAAATGATTATAATAATGGTAAAGAAGAGATCCCACCCCAATAATTATGACATGCAATGTTTAATATGAATTGTGGATAGAACTTCCCAGAATTATAGCCACCTTTAGCTGATTTAAAATCAATGAGGGGTGCCTATGTGGTTCAGTCCTTTAAGTGGCCGACTTCGGCTCTGGTCATGATCTCCAGGTTGACAAGTTCGAGCCCTACGTCAGGCTCTGTGCTGACAGCTCAGAGCTTGGAGCCTGCTTCAGATTCTGTATCTTCCTCTCTCTCTGCCCTTCCCCTGCTCAGGCTCTGTCTCTCCCTCTCTCAAAAATAAATTAAAACAAAAATTTTTAAATAAATAAATAAATACATACAATAAAATAAAATAAATGAATATAAGAGCTTATTAACACCACATAACTCCTCTTTTTGGATCCTAATTCTAACAAATGAATTTTAAAATGACATTTCTGATATTATTGGGGAAATTTCAATGGCGTAACTCTCAGGTGACATTAAGGAATTAGTGCTAATTCTTTTATGTGTGATAATGGCATCTGGTAATCTTAAAAAAAATCTCTGGGGTGCCTGGTGGTTCAGTCAGTTAAGCATCCAACTCTTGGTTTCAGCTCAAGTCATGACTCATGGTTTCACGAGTTTGAGCCCTAAGTGGGCTCTGTGGTGAGAGTGAGGAGCCTGCTTGGGATTCTCTCTCTCCCTCTCTCTATGCCCCTCCCCCACTCTCAATGTCTCTGTCTCTCTAAAAATAAATAAATAACCTCTAAAAAAAATTCTACTGTCAAAATAGTATAAAGTGTCTGATAGTTATTTCCCTAGTCCACTCTACTTGTGGAGATCCTACAAGCACAACTGGGTAGTTTTGATTTGTGTAGAGGATGCTGAGATACACTAGCTTTAGGACTAAGCCTCTCATTTCCCCAGTTGCGGGAAGGCTGCCTGCTGACAACCCACAGTTGAGTTCCTTCATGGAAACTGACCCCCCACTGAAAGCCCTGCCTAGTCTAAGGTTACACACCCTCTGTTGAGGAAGCTCACATTCAATGACTGATTGAAAACAAAACCCATCACCTTGCTTTCATTAGGGACAATTCCAAAAGTCCATTTCAGGTTAGTGCTCCCTCCAGGACTGGCTTGGCCTCTGTTACAACCCCATCTAAGCTCAGCTTCTTCCTTTGCCCAGTTCTGTTTCACTCACTCCATTAAGAGTGTTGCTCCCAAGAGCAGTCCCCAACTCATGCATACAAATCTTCATCTCAGAGTCTGTTTCAGAGTTCCTTTCTAAGGTAGCCAGAGACAGGGTACCAAAAAGTCGCACAATTCTTCCACTACAAAAGAGGAAGAGAGCAAAAATAATACTCTCTTCTCCACTTGGCTCTGAGGGCTCTTCCCTTGCCAACCATCAGTCCTAATCAGCCACTAGAGCCTTCACGAAGCAATCCCAGTTGCCAAAAGTAATTCCAGTACCTCTTCAAGGTCACGCACAAGCATCTAGAATGTTTCCCTGATCCCACGTCTGTGCAAAAACTGCTTCAGGACATCACACCACATCACATCACACCACAGTGAGATGTCCTGAATTCCAAGATCCTAGGGACAGATAATCAACTTGGTTGGAGCAGAGAAATTTTATAGTTCATGTCAAGCCTGAGCAAACCTCTGATCTCCATTTCTTTCAGTATTAAAGATATACTCTGTCAACCACTTTAGGCCAAGTATACTTCTCCATCCTCTGCTCTAAAAATCTTACATTGTGAAATCAAGAATTGAGCTTGGATAAAGGCCTGAAGGTAGAAACCTTCAACCTCATTGGTTGATGACAACTCTAGCATTTTACAATAACACTACCTGTGATTTCTTTCTTTAAATGTCTTATAGTGTGACTGCTTTCCAAAAGCATGCTTCATACAGTCTCTTCTGTTTCTTCATCATAATATTACAGTTTTATCATATCTACAGAAAAATTGTATAAATGAAATCGTTTTTCTTTTCGTACAACATGATCATATATGTACATAATCCTAAGAAATCTACAAAAACATTTAACTAAGGAGGAAATGTGGGAATGTCACAGAATATAAGATCAATGTACAAAAAATCAGTATTTTTTACATGCTAGTGAGAGACAATTAGAAAATGAAATTAAAAATCCATTTCACTTACAATACCATAAGAATCTATAAAATTTAGAAATAAAGTGATGCATACCTCTCATATTGCTAGAAAAATTAAAGAAGACAAATAAATGGATAAATTTATCATATTCATGGCTTAGTAGATCCAATGCTATTCAGATGTCACTCTTCCCAATTAATATTCCAGCAGACGTTTTTTATAGAAAATGCTGACTCGGAATACATATAGAAATGCAAAGATTATAAAAAATTAAAACGAATCTTGTAAAGAAAACAGCGGAGGAGTTTTACAACCTGAATTCAAGAGTTTTGAAAAAGCATCAGTAATAAAAAGTCAGGTATTCATATAATAAGTGACAAATAAAGTAGGAGAATGCAGAGATGGGTATAGATTACACTTAAACTGACTTTCAGTAAAAGTGCCAAAGCAAAGCCCTTTCCACCAACAACATAAACACAACTGGATATACATACAGAAACAAAGAAGATGAATCCCGATCCCTACCTCACACCATACAAAAATATGAACTCGGGGTGGAAAACAGACTCAAATGAGAAAGCAAAAACTATAAAGCCTTTGTTGCTTGTTTTTTTTTTTTTAAAGGAGAGTATCATCTTGAACCAGGGGCAGGCAAATATCCCTTCAGACACACAGAGGAGTAACCACAGAAAAAAAAAAAAAGCATAAATTATATCTCATCAAATTAAAAACTTCTCATCTAGAGATGCCATTAAGAAAATGAATACAGTGAGTTCATTTATCACAACTGTGCAGCTATGATTTATGGATTACAATGCTAGTAAATTTTACCTACATAAGAAATAACTATTTAATAAAATAAATATATGAGCTTAAATAATTGAAAGGTGTCGTTCTAGCAGAACTTCTCAGAGAGAGGTTCCTAGCTAGCCTTTCCTATCTTCAGCTGGAGTTTTCAAGCTCAACCTGAAAGTTCAATTGAGATAACAAGAGGACTTTCAGTGTGTGTCTGTCTGTGTATATAAAATCTTCCTTATCCAACATTCTTCAAATTTCTCATTTCTCTACCTCAATTTATATGAGTCAGAAGCTCATACATAATGGTGGTGACTGAACCACTCAGGTGCCCCTAAAATTCTTTTAAAGAAAATTTATGCTTTCCTTCAGTGATACAAAAAATAATCCTTTAAAAACTATTTTCAGTTCTCATTAAAAGGATGAAAATATTTTTATCTTTTTTTTTCATATCTCTACAAGATGATGGTTGTTAACTACACTTACTGTGGTCATCATTACACAATATATGTAAGTCCAAACATGGTGCTGTACATCTGAAACATACCATGTTGTATATCAACTATATCTCAATAAAGCTGAAAAAAACCCTAATATTTTCTATTATCTTCTAATCATTCCATGTCATAATTAAAAAACAGGATCTGGAGGGGTATCTGGATAGCTCAGTTGGTTGAGCCTCTGAGTCTTGATTTTGGCTTAGATTATGATCCCACCGTCATGGGACCGAGCCCTTTTGTCAGGCTCTTTGCTGAGCATAGAGCCTGTATGGGGTGTTCTCTCCGCCCCCCCCCCCCCCCCGCCTCTGCCCTCCTCCACACTTTCTCTTCCTCTCTCTGTCTCTCAAAACAACAACAACAACAACAAAACCCAGTGTCTGGATAACCAGGTTATTGAGGTAAAATAGTGCTATGCTCATCAGGTAGTTTAACTAAAGAGGGGAAAAACATTACATATCATGTTTAGCCTCTTTAATAAAATTCAAGTATGTAAAGCTAATTTTCAAACTAGAAAGAATACTTGCTTGTTCCTCTCTCATTATGTAGCAGCTATAATATCTCAATATTACAGAAATAAAAGGAACTATAGTTAATGCAAAGGTTTTCATCATCGATGAAAAGCAAAAGGCAAATGAAAACAAAACGGCAGCCTGCCGAAATGAAGAAGATACTTGCAAATGATGAATATGAGAAGGGGTTAATATCCCAAATATATCAAGAATTTATACAACTTAACACCAAAGAAATCTGATTAAAAAATAGAGGACCTAATCAGACGTTTTTCCAAAGAAGACAGTCAGATGGCCAACAGACACATAAAAAGATGCTCAACATCACTCATCATCAGGAAAACAGAAATCAGAACCCGAATGAGATAGCACCTCACACCTGTCAGAATGGCTAAAATCAAAGACACAAGAAATGAAAGTGTTGGCAAGGATGTGTATAAAAGGGAATCCTCATATGTTGTTGGTGAGAATGTAAATTTGTGCAGCTACCATGGAAAAGAGTATGGAAGTTCCCAAAAAATTAAAACCAGAAATATCCTATGATCCAGCAGTTCCACTTCTGGGTGTGTATCCACCAAAAAACCCCAAAACACTAGTTCAAAAGGTTATATGCATTCCTATGCTTATGTCAGCATTATTTTTAACAGCCAAAATATTATAGCCAAGCAATCTAAGTGTCCATCAAAAGATGAATGAATAAAGGTGTGCTGTTCACACACACACAGCAATATCACTCAGTCATAAGAAAAAACAAGAACGAATCTTCCGTTTGTGACAACGGGGTTGGACCTAGAGGATATTATGTTAAATGAATCAAGTCAAACGGAAAAAGATAAATACGATAAGATTTCACTTATATGTAGAATCTAAAACAAAACAAATGAACAAACACACAAACAAAACAGAAACAGACTCATAAATACCAGAGAACAAACTGGTGGTTGCCAGAGGGGAGGGGAGTGAGGGGAAGGGGGTAAGTGATTAAGAGGTAAAAACTTCCGCTTATAAAATAAATAAGCCACGAGATATAAGTACAGCATAGAGTATATAGTCAATGATATTGTAACAACTTTGTATGATCACAGACAGCAACTAGACTTACCTCAGTGAGCGTTTTATAATATATACAAATGCCCAATCACTGTGTCCTAACACTTGAAACTAACATAATACTGTATGTCAACTATACTTCAATTTTAAGTTAAAAACAAACACTGGTAATTAGAATATACTATGAATTACCTTTTGACCAGAGTAAAATGATAGCTCTCATTTCTCTTTTCTTTGTACCAATCTTAGTCTTATAATGATCATATTTATTACTATTTAATGAGTCACAAGTTTCCCTCATAATGAGGGAATACATTCCCACTATTACTTTTTTTTCCCATGAAGATGCTAGTATAATGTTCGGAACATAAAGTCAAGTCTTTGAAACCTCTTTACCATTAACTGAGAAATTATCCTTCTTGGTAGCAACTTTGTTTTAAATTGGAAGGCAACCTCTTCCAAGGATTTTTATCAAATGTATGAATTAGATTAAAAGTTCTGACATTAACAGCAGGGGTAAGAACAATAATTTAACAATTTCTGATTTGATACAAAATGCTAACCAAATGGAACAAAGACAACTCAATTCAAGGGATTTTTTTTTTCTTACTGCTTTCTTACACCCCCATTTGGACAGAGACAAAAACTCTGCTTTAGCAAAAGTTGCCCAGAAAATATCTCACTGGCTTTCCCCACATTCAGACCATTCCTACTGTCACCCACTTAGGCTTTTAAGAGTACAAAGCTTTAAATGGTTTATTTAATTTCATGTTTATAAATAATTGATGTCAATTTCCTACCATCACATGCTGTTTAATGAGTTCTACAGATTTTTAGAAAGAGAAGTGAATAAAATGTATTCTATGTGACAAGTTAACTCATTTTGCTGACCATTCATGCTTGGTGTATGCACAGCGGGCACAGAAAACCACCAAAAGAGAGCCATTTCAAATCCACGATGAGGCACTGACCTAAGAGGTGTGGAACCAGTGCAAATGACAGACAACTTTCCTATGAAGACTCTCCAAAGCAACATCACTTCAAACTGGTCTTTCTCCTAGTCCAAAACTCCAATAAGCTATTCCTCAGTAATGGTTATTAGGAAAGATAGGGGCACCTGGGTGGCTCAGTTGGTTGGGCATCTGACTTCAGCTCAGGTCATCATCTCACAGTCTCTGAGTTTAAGCCCTGCATCAGGCTCGGTACTGACAGCTCAGAGCCTGGAGACTGCTTCAGATTCTGGGTCTTCCTCTCTTTGCCTGCCTGCACCCCCCCCCCCACCAAAGTAAATTAACATTTAAAAAAATGGATTCACAGGTAAGTACTTGGTTTTCTTCATAGATTTGTCCCTTCAAACTTTGATGGAGCCTTTAGATGTGCATACAAATAGTGCCAAACTATCCTTTGATATTAACACAATAGGGGCTTACAAACAGTATTTTTACATGGTACTTTGCTTTTATTTAAAAATAAAGCTGGAATAAGAAGGCTGATATTTCTCTTTTAAAATTATTATTAAAATGGGGGCACCTGGGTGGCTCAGTCAGTTGAGCGGCCAACTTTGGCTCAGGTCATGATCTTGCGGCCCGTGGTTTTGAGCCCTGCGTCGGGCTCTGTGCTGACAGCTGGGAGCCTGTAGCCTGCTTCAGATTCTGTGTCTCCCTCTCTCTCTGCCCCTCCCCTGCTCATGCTCTGTCTCTGTCTCTCAAAAATAAATGTTAAAATGTTTTAATTATTATTAAAATAATACATGCACTTGTTTAACTATAAACCCCCCCAAATCCCTGTGTATACGGTCAGCCATAACGATAAAAGCAAGGGATTTAAGGAGAAACAGACTTAGTAGGATTACAGATATTGTCTGAAATATATTGCCAGCTGTAATGGTGATAGTAAAGGAATCGATTAAATATTAAATACAGCAAAGTTTCAGTTTCTGGACAAAATGAGACTTGTTAGCAGTGACTGAGTCAAGTTCTGGATGTTGACCGTGAGCTCTAGTTGAGACTCAGAGGGGGGAAAATATCCATATGGATTTGGGAGATGGGAAGAACAGTACAGCTGCGGTGAATGGGTCAACTCAAACCATTTTGCCATTTCTTAATCCATGTCTATCTTGCATGCCATTTTGTTTTATTATATTTGCCCACAGAGTGTAACCATCCTGGCATTTGAGGCAAAATCCTTATGGGTGATGTGCTTTGACCTACAGAAGTCATCTTCAACTTTTTTTTAATGTTTTTATTTATTTTTGATAGAAAGAGAGAGAGAGAGAGAGACGGAACACAAGCAGGAGGGGGCAGAGAAAGAGGGAGACACAGAATCAGAAGCAGGCTCCAGGCTCTGAGCTGTCAGCACAGGGCCGATGCAGGGCTCGAACTCATGAACTGTGAGATCATGACCTAAGCCAGAGTCAGACACTTAACCAACTGACCCACCCAGGTGCCCCAACTTTCTTAAAAATATATTTAAAAGTCTGAAGAAAATGGGGGAAGCTTGGATTAATAAAATAGACAAATACAAATGTTCAGAGCAATTTCTTGTGTGTGGTTTTATTTAAATATTTTGAGTTCCTTGAAGGTAAAATCCTTATTTCTATATCTTTGCATAGTATCTATCATGGCAGGAGAATGCAGCATTGGACTTGTTTTCAAGTGTTGTGCAGAATTCTAAAAGTTCACTCAAGACATTTAAGATGGAGCCTCATTTTAATGTTGTAAATGCTCTACATGAGGAAATGTATGGCCAGAACTGCTATAGAGGTAGTGATTGTGTGTAGGGGGTGTAGAAATGAGCCAAGGACAGCTTTAGGGGAAGATGTTTGGAATTCTCTTTTAGAAGTGTCAACAGGGTCTCAAAGCAGACAAGGCAGATTCCCAAGTAAGGAAAGCACAGGATAGTGCATAGCGTTTGAGCACTTCACCTACTGCCTGGCTCTGTGATGTCAGGCTAGTTGTTCATCTTCTTTGCTTTGAGCCTCTGTTTTCTTTTTTCTTTTTTTAATTTTTTAAATGTTTATTTATTTTTGAGAGACAGAGAGACAGAGCACAGGCTGGGGAGGACCTGAGAAAGAGGCAGACACAGAATCCTAAGCAGGCTCCAAGCTCTGAGCTGTCAGCACAGAGCCCAACACAGGGCTCGAACCCATGAACCCTGAGATCATGAGCTGAGCCAAAGTCAGACGCTTAACCGACTGAGCCACCCAGCCTCCCCTGAACCTCTATTTTCTATAAATTTTTTTTAACGTTTATTTATTTTTGAGACAGAGAGAGACAGAGCATGAACAGGGGAGGGGCAGAGAGAGAGCGAGACACAGAATCGAAGCAGGCTCCAGGCTCTGAGCCATCAGCCCAGAGCCTGACGCGGGGCTCGAACTCACGGACCGCGAGATCGTGACCTGAGCCGAAGTCGGACGCTCAACCGTCTGAGCCACCCAGGTGCCCCTGAACCTCTATTTTCTAAATGGAGATAATATTCTCTGCTTGAAAGTGTCACAAGGAAGAAGGGAGGAGGTCAATTCAGTAAACCACTCTGTAGGCATTGGATAAGTGAAAGCCAGAGTATTTTTGGTACCAGGTCTAATAGTCCTTGTGTAGTCCCCCCACCCCTGCACAGTACAAAAAATAGTCCATGTGACCAGTATCATATGGCAGGTATGATGGTGCATCACTTCCTACAGGTTATCAAGACTGAGGCTTCTGTCTTAAGCATTGTCTTATTCTCTCCTCCTTCTCTCTTATATCACTCTAGGACATGCAAGTTCCCAAGCTGTGATCAGCCCTGTGCAGAAAAGCACATGGAAAAGAACCCAAGCCTCCAGCCAACAGCCAGCAAGGAACGGAGGCATTCCAACCTCCACAGGACTGAGCTTACAGATGCTTCCAGCTGAGTCTTGAGAACTGTATCCCGAGCAACCACTTCACTGAAACCAGGTGAGAGAACCCAAGTGAGAACCACTGAGTAAACCCACATCCAAATTTCTGATCCTCAATTACTGAGAGGTAATACATGATTATTGTTTTAAACTGCTAGGTTTGGGGGCCATTTGTTACACAGCAATGGATAGCTAATACAGTTCCTTAAAACCTCTGTTCTATTAGATGAATTCTGTCTTGGGAAAATCTCAACAAGGCTACACATCCTAATGTCTCTGCATTCAGTCTTCAAGGACTAAGCCACTACCAAACTCTTTCTCAAACTATGACAGAATTAGAAAAGATGGGAGGTCACAGGCAAGAAACAGAAAAGATCATTCACTTGCCAAGTATTTCTGGTCATAATTCTGGAGATACATCAAGCCAGAACACCAAAATACAACCTAAATTCAATACAGCCACAGGATGTGACCTTAGCAAAATGACAAATGGAACTTTAACTCCATGACTAACCTGAATTCCAGAGTGAGAGAAAATGCAATGCAGAAAATTAACCGCTATATTCTTGGAACCGTTAAGAGGAAGTACTTAAAAATATCAAGAGAATAGTTTTACACAAAACCAAGAGAAGCCCACTTAAAGACTAAATGAATTGAAGTGGGAAGGTCATGCATTAAAGTCGCTCCTATCACAAGGGAAATAAACAGAACAGGCTTTGGAGGAAGAAGAGAGATGACTGTATCTTCAATCTGTCATCTCCAGCTTCTGATAATCTTCTAAAAGCTTTGAAAATTGCTTTACTTCCATAGAAACTGTCATTAACAAGTTTGATCACATACAGCTTCTCCTGAAATGTAACATGATTATGAAGCCATGCTGTGTGTGAATTCACTTATCTTCCGACGGACACATTCAACCACCCGATGAAGCAAATCAGACCAAAGTGGAAAGCAACCGCCAGACAGCAAATAGTTTAGGGAGCTGTTGTCTGCCTTCCCTCCATCTGTTTATCCTGTTAAGTTATGAGCAAAGTTGAGCCTCTGTAGAAGTCTGAAGACACATACATCAAAAAGTCTCTGTATTTCCTACTTAAATGCTGACAAAAGTGTAAAACTCATTTTACTAGTTTATTTTCACATGGATATTGATCCTCATTTTCTTCCTCAGTGGAGGGAAATCAGCAGTGATGATAAAGCACCCAAAAGGAGTCACACTGGGGTGCTCGGCTGGCTCAGTCAGTAGAGCATGCAACTCTTGATCTCAGGGTCATGAGTTCAAGCTCCATGTTGGGTGTGGAGCCTACTTAAAATAGAACTTTAAAAACTCTAGATTAAAAAAAATAAGTTGGATGGTTTAAAAAACAAAAACAAAAGGAGTCACATTTAAGGTCAGTGTTACTGTCTTCCATGACTGAATGAAAAACACTATCATGCATTACAACTGCAAAGGCAATCTACATGTGATGGGCTTCTCTAAAATGGACAGATTTCTGCACTTGCGTCATAACATATTCTGTTTTGCAAAGACCTCAAATGCATTCTTATTATTATTTAAAAAAATTGTTTTAATGTTTATTTTAGAGAGAGAGAGAGAGAGAGAGAGAACCGTGAGCAGGGGAGGGGCAGAGAGAGGGAGACACAGAATCCGAAGCAGGCTCCAGGCTCCAAGCTGTCAGCACAGAGCCGAATGTGGGGCTCAAACCCACCAACAGCGAGATCGTGACCTGAGCTGAAGTTGGATGCTTAACCGACTGAGCCACCCACCCAGGCGCCCCTGAAATGCATTTTTTTAAAGGCCTTTATTTTTTTTTTCAACGTTTATTTATTTTTGGGATAGAGCGAGACAGAGCATGAACAGGGGAGGGGCAGAGAGAGAGGGAGACACAGAATCGGAAACAGGCTCCAGGCTCTGAGCCATCAGCCCAGAGCCCGACACGGGGCTCGAACTCCCGGACTGTGAGATCGTGACCTGGCTGAAGTCGAACGCTTAACCGACTGCGCCACCCCGGCGCCCCTAAAGGCCTTTATTTAAATCCAGTGTCTAACTGGTCAGAATTATTCCTTTCCCTTTCTCATCTTTCCTCTTTTCCTTTCTTTGAGAAAAGAGTATTTTCAATAAAACAGAAAAACCAGAATAATAGGATAAGTTAAGTCTTGATTAATTACCTCATTTTAACTTTGGAAGTAATTCTAGGTTTCCACTGAGTTAGCACAATTTTAATTAAAGCACTCCAGGAGAAAGCTCTAATTATGACTGTTAATAGTTTAGACTTATTAATGGTCTATTTTTCAGGACCTATTTTAACATTTTGTATCATGGGGTGCCTGGATGGCTCAGTTGGTTAAGCCTCTGACTTTGGCTCAGGTTGTGATCTCACAGTTCATGGGTTCGAGCCCCACATGAGGCTCTGTGCTCACAGATCAGAGCCTGGAGCCTGCTTTGTGGATTCTGTCTTCCTCCTTCTCTTCCTCTCCCCTGCTTATACTCTGTCTCTTTCTCAAAAATAAATAAAATATTTAAAAAAAATTTTTTTAAACCCACCTTGTACATATACTCCATAGAAAGCAGTTAATGTACCAAATTTTACCTTAGGTCCCCAACAAGAGTATGCCATGACTTCATGTATTAGTAATCCATATTAATTTTCTTGTCTGACATGTGACATGTTAGCATGTCAGCCACATTATGACCCTACATTTGATATCTAGGATTCAATAATCCCAAGATACTAGATGCCTGATTTCAGGGTGTGGAATACAGATGTAGTAATGGTGGACCATTCATTCAGTGATTATTTCAGAGGTGGGTAGAGCGATACATTTGAAAAAAATCCATTTCCCCTTGAAGGGAGAAAAAGAATGGATAAGAGGCTGCTCCTTGGAGACAGGGATGTTCTGGAGGTGGAGGCATTTACCTTAGAAAAGAGAAATATTTCTGCCTATGAACAAGGAAAAGTTTCAACACTATTAAGAATATTGATTAAAGGTCTGAGACTTAGTGAAGTTCCATGTCTACTTGTAGACTTTTATAGAAATGCCAATCATTTCTGTGTGGTAGAAAATAAATCCCCAAAAGTTCTTATGTAATGCCCTCAGAAAATACTAGCCTGCAAAATTCCTTTACTAAATTGCCTACAAATATGTAGCCCCTCAAATGCTCTTCAGACCAGTTTGACAGTGTACTGGTTGCCTTATTAATTTATGTGCTGAATAAAAAACGTCTGACATGAGCTGATTTTATATTTAAACAAGAGTCATGACTAACAGCGTGTAGCAGTAATAATAATAATGATAGCACTACCTTATTATAAACCCATCACCAAAAACAATTCCATCCTTCTCAGTCATTTGTGTGATGTTTTCTTCATGATATTTAGAATGTAAAGCATTGAGGAGCTCTGGTCCATGAGTAAAATGTTTGATAAATGACATTTAAATATTCAACCATACAAAGCTCAAAGTCTTCTAAGCCCTGGGAAAAGCAGGCTCCATGATTCTTTTATAATTTTCTTTGACATAAATGAATGGCCAATCATTTCCAAATCAACAAGGAGTTCATAGACAGGATAACAAAACATTACAATCAGACATGGTGTTAATGATCCATCTGCAGTGGTTCTGAACTGGGGCGATTTTACCCCCAGAGGGCACTTGGCAACATCTGAGGTCATGATTGGCGGCCATAACCAGGCAGAAGGTGCCAGGAGCATTGCATGGTGGGTAGAGACGAGGTTCGCTGCTAACGATCCTACATTGCTTAAAATGTTAGTAGTGCTTATGCTAACAGCTCAGAGCCTGGAGCCTGTTTTAGATTCTGTGTCTCCCTCTCTCTCTGCCCCTCCCCTGCTCACACTCTGTCTGTCTCTGAAAAATGAATAAACCTTAAAAAAAAAACTTAAAAAAATTTTAGTAGTGCTAACGTTGAGAAAGATAAGTCTACAGTATCAAGGTAAAGTGAATAGAGAAATTAGCAGGCAAAAAATAAGGGGGAAGACAATCACAAATGACGTGTAATTCCTTCCAATAAAACTCTGTATAAGAATATTATATTAGCCTAAGAAATAGGATGGCAATTACCTTTGAAGTGCACTCTCTGTTTTCAGGTAATATAACTTGTGATTCATTTCAGAATTGATGTCGAACGTTAAGAATAGCAAATTATTTTCATTTCTCACAATAACTTTGGCAAAATGGCAAATTATATGGCAGTTCAACTCAAGTACAATTGCCACCTTGTTTTATGGGCTGTGTTAACTCTCCACAGGAGTGAAGTATTTCATAGATTTTAATTTCACTTTTGGTAATTTCCTACATGAATTTTGAGGCAAAGTATCCACTTTTCCCTTGGAAAACAGGTGTCCTTGACCAAACCTATACATTATATCTCCTTTCATCATTCGACATTGGAATTGAGATATTATTTCATCCGGGGTACTATAAGTACTTTTTACCAGGGTTTTCATGTTAAAAAGAACCCTACCAGGCCTTTCTCTTGGGGGCACAAAGAGAACCAACAGATTTCACACCTTTCAGAAGCTATGAACATGCCACCGTATTCAACTGTAAATCTTACTCACCTTTGTACATGTATTTGTTTTTTTAAGAAACTGTTCCAAGTTTCATGAGCACATTATTTTCAAGAGGAAACAGAAGTCTTTATGTCCATAAGAGCACAACTTAATGTTGCAGAGACCCAAAATCTACAGAAGTATTTATAAGCAGAAACAAACCTCCAACCCTCAAGAAGAAACCTTGTGGTATGTGTAAGTGGCAGGATGTAATAATTTTCCATATGTGTTACAAGAATATTAAAGTAAGAATTCCCAAAAATCCTCACCTAGAGAGAAAATGATGAATAACATGATAATAAGAATCATTCTAGTCTTTTTTTTAAAAAGCATGCCTAGGGGCACCTGGGTGGCTCAGTTAAGTGTCTGACTTTGGCTCAGGTCATGATCTCGGGGTTTGTGAGTTCAAGCCCCGCATTGAGCTCTGTGCTGACAATTCAGAGCCTGGAGCCTGCTTTGGATTCTGTGTCTCCTCCTTTCTCTGCCCCTCCCATGCTCATGCTCTGTTTCTCTCTGTCTCTCAATAATAAATAAAACGTTAAAAAAATTTTTTTTAAAGAAAAAGCACACTTAAACTATAGTCTGTAACTACCTCTCTCCAAATATGCCCAGGATGATATTACATGCTGACAAGATAAATTCCTCACCAATAAATAGTATTAGATGTTAAAAGTGAAGTGGTATTTGAGGGAACTAAGGATTTTAATTATTTCCTGATGGAGCATACAGCAAAACTCACAAAGCCCGTTGAGAAGGCTTTGATTTCATATCCTGAGAGCCCAAATGATCACTTCCCATTCCCGGCCCCACCTTGCACAGGGAATCCAGTTCAATTCATTCAGCTGATGTCTGGCAGTTTTTAGGGCAACCCAAATCATCCCAGGGATGGAATACATATTAATCCATGACCAGAGGAAGCAGGCCCTTTGGATCTAATCAGGAATTAGATTTCAGGAGATGCTACTTTATTGTGAAGGAAAATGGACACATTAAACTGTCAGGGCATGCCAGATAGAGAGGTTTTCCTTTGCATCTGACCAAACGCAACACACCTGACTGTAACTGAACTCTTTGAAATATACATCAAAGCCCATGCAATACAGAATAAATCATCCCTGTGTTGTGGGATAGGGGGTCTACCATTTCAGGCAGAAGTCAGCTCAGAAGAGAAGCATGCAATACTAGAAACCTTCAACATTACAAAGTTAAAAGTCAGACACTGCACAGGTCAATTCCTATAATCCACTCTGAGTGTTCTTGTCTAGAATATTCTCAACTCTGTAGGGCAGCCATTATACATCTGTTGTGGGTCTGTTTGTGTTACTTCTTGGCTAGAAAGCACACTTATTGCAGAAGGCAATTCTCTAGAAATGTTTTACACATCGTTTTCTAAAGTAGCACACAAGTTTCCAACAGAGCTCACATATCTTGGAAGCCATGACAACCATGCATAGGTTACAGTGGGGCATAAAATTTGCCAACTGTCCCTGGGTTTTCTAAACCCATCTTCTCTTTAGCACTTTGGTTTCAACTATCCTTAATTTTGAGCCACTGGACGAGATTAAGAATCATATTTACGTTGTAAGAAACATGCCTTTTTTTTTCAACGTTTATTTATTTTTGGGACAGAGAGAGACAGAGCATGAACGGGGGAGGGGCAGAGAGAGAGGGAGACACAGAATCGGAAACAGGCTCCAGGCTCTGAGCCATCAGCCCAGAGCCCGACGCGGGGCTTGAACTCACGGACCGCGAGATCGTGACCTGGCTGAAGTCGGACGCTTAACCAACTGCGCCACCCAGGCGCCCCAAAACATGCCTTTAAAAAGGCAATTTTGGGAGGAGAGCCTGGGTGGCTCATTCGGTTAAGTGCCCAACGTCAGCACGGTTCATGAGTTCACCCTGCGTCCGGCTCTGTGCTGACAGCTCAGAGCCTGGAGCCTGCTTCAGATTCTGTGTCTCCCTCTCTCTCTGCCCCGCCCTGCTCATACTCTGTCCTTCCCTCTCTCTCTCTCTCTCAAAAATAAACATTAAAAAAAATTTTTTTTAATAAAAAGGCAATATGGGGGAAATGTATCCATTTAGAACTTGCTTGTGAAAACCAGATTCAGAAAAGCTCTTTCCTTATAGTACTTTGTCATAGAGACATTTGAGAAGAGCTAAAATAAAAGATATTATTTCATAACCACATTCTTATTGAATTCACCATCCCCTTGCCAGGAACACTGACAATTTTCTCAGACATTTTTTTGATTTGGTACTTTTAGGTAAGGTCACTGATGGAAAACAAAGAATAATTTAATTAAAATACTCTATAGCATTTTGGACACCATCAGTCCCCAGAAGGTGAAGCATTGATATTTGAAGATCACACAAAGAAAATAAATTGAAAGTCTCTCTTCTGGGAAAGAGACTTTGCTTCCATTGGAATTCTTCAAAGTTCCTCTTTTGAATTGCTGGCATATTAAGTACAAATTCATAAAACTTCTGTGATTTCAGAGATCAGGCAGTGCAAATTCTAAAGAACATCACATAAATTAGGGTCTCCAAAGAGAGGCCTCAGTTTTCTGATTCTACCTATAGGCCCTAGAGATGCTCTTTTTTTTTTTTTTAAGTTTATTTATTTTGAGAGAGAGAGAGCATGATCAGGGGAGAGGCAGAGAGGGAGAATCCAAAGCAGGCTCTACGCTATCAGTGGAGAACCCAATGCAGGGCTTTTATGACCTCACGAACCGTGAGATCATGAGCTGAGCCAAAACCAAGAGTCAGATGCTTAACCGACTGAGCCACCCCGTCAGTTACCCAGGCACCCTGAGATGCTCTTGAATGTGTTCACTAAGAATGTCTAAGTTATTAGGAGTAGCACTATTTGCAATAGGAAAAATTGGAAGTATTTTCAATACAATTAATAAGAGAATGTTTATAAACTGGGAGAGTCATTGAAACAATCACCTAAAAGACTAAATTCACAGGGCACCTGGGTGGCTCAGTTGGTTAAGCATCTGACTTCAGCCAGGTCATGATCTCACAGTTTTTGAGTTCGAGCCCTGAGTCAGGCTCTGTGCTGACAGCTCAGAGCCTGAAGCCTGCTTCAGACTCTCTCTCTCTCTCTCTCTCTCTCTCTCTCTCTCTCTCTCTCTTCTCTCTGCCCCTCCACCACTCATGCTCTGTTTCTCTCTCTCAAAAATGAATAAACACTTTTAAAAAAAATTTTTTTAAAGACTAAATTCAAATTGAATGTACCAACATGGAAACATCTTTTATTTTTTAACTTTATTTGTTTATTTTGAGAGACACAGAGGACAGCATGAGCAGGGGAGGGGAAGAAAGAGAGAATGCCAAGTAGGCTCTGCACTATCAGCTCAGAGCCCAACATGGGGCTAGAACTCATGAAACCATGAGATCATGACCTGAGCCAAAACCAAGATTTGGGCGCTTAACCAAATGAGCCACCCAGGCGCCCCAGAAATGTCTTAATATATACTGAAGTGAAGTGGAAAATTTTTATGCACAAATGCAGATATACTCTATATATAATATGTAATATGTATATGAAGCTATGTATGATCCATTCCTCTATATTTTTCCATTTTTCTATAAGTTTCTCTATAAGTTCTATATGTTTCCATTATGGAGTATGACATTCCCACACACTGTATTTCTCCTCACATCCAGAAGGTCAGGGTCACTCTAATTGTTAAGAACCTGTGAATACCCCAATGGCAGATAAAAGAAAGGTGAGGGAGAACAAGTCTATTCTTCCTGCTCTACAAAACCTATGCAACCTACAACTTTCAATGCATGGATATTTCTTCGAGTGAGAATTCAAAATTAAAATAACATAGTGGGTATTAAGAAGGCTGGAATGGTTGAAGACTTTGGCTTCATAGTTAATGTTGTCAGTCGTAGAATTTCAAAAATTAGATAAGAACACTGTGAACAGAGGCACTCTTCTACCCCCTTGGTTAATATTTATTAAGTGCCTTTGCATGATGCCTTGCCCATAATAGATACTAAATAAACATTTGTTGAAGTAATAAATGGTGCTGGTAGTTCAGTTTAAGGTGCACATTGTTAGGTTGGGATAAAAGTGAGGGTTGTACAGAATTGAGAAATGAGCCATTACAGTCATCTCCAAGGGCTTGTCTACAAAGTCTTTGTAAAAAGTTCCCTTCCCTTGCTCAGGCTTGGCATGGGATGACCTCATAAAATCAATACAACTTCCTAATCCCTAAGACCCAGAGCAGGTCCCACATTTTTCATCTTTACTGCTTTACCACAACTAGAGGTCCCAATACGATACACCCTGCAAATGGCAATCATTGTAGTAATAAGGTTTTTTCCCCATGCACAATGCAGCTTCGTTTCAGGCTACATGAATTCAAAGAAGTCATAAGGACGTCAGCCATAAAATGATCATCCACAGGTGAAAGAGTACACTTATGATCACCGTGCAAAGCCAGTAGTCCCCAAGGTATTTATCATCAGGGTTAGGCATCAGGAAACAAATATGGAGATGAAGGGAGCATGGCTCCCAAAAGAAGCATTTACAGAGAGCAAAGCTTTGGAATTCCAGAATTTGAGCTAAGTTTTAAATCTAGAGGGGGAAGTCTGTAAGGAGGTAGAAACATATCCCCATGTGTGCAGTAAGGTGAGTAATAAGGATGTAAATATATACAGAGGGGTTGTGGTCTGCCCCCCTAAGGAGAAGAGGAAAAGGGGAAACTGTATGATGCTTTTGAAAAACATATTCACTGAATAATCTGTAAATCTCATTGGACTCCCCCAGTGATCTTCTAAAATGTTTTAGTCAAAGAAACAATAATGGCATTTGAAAGGCAATGGGAAACACTGAAGTGTCAACGTCCGGCTCCCACTCAGAAGGCATTTCCCTTGTGGGGCATGTGTCATAGTAGGGAAATGTGAAAGGTTTTTGTTGTTGTTGTTGATGTCATTTTCTACCATCTGGCATGATGTGGCTTCCCAGCTGAGGACAAAAGTCCTGGAATGCCTACCTCCTTTGTAAAAATGGCTTTTGCTTTGGTACTTTTAGACATGGTGCATGTAAGAACATTAGCCCCCCCCCCAAAAAAAAAGAAAAGAAAAGAAAAATTAGGGACCAGTGGAATATCAAAATAAAAAAGTAAAGATGAGTGCTTGAAAGCCAGACCACAAGGTCTTACTCAATTGTTAAAACTGGGAAACAAATATGACTTTGAGCCTCCTTGTAGGCCAAAGCAAAAAAGCATACATATAATAAATACAAAATGATTTGCAAGAAAAGAGGATCTTGAGATCGTGGAGACATTTTTTTGTGGATTTTCATAGGAATGACACAGTTATAGTTCAAAAAACCTGGTTTTTAAAGGCCTGACGGACCTTAAAATAGGATTAAGGATATCAAAAGAAATTTACACAATTGTGGGTTTGGAAAAATTGGAGATCGTTTTGAGAATGTATTCTCTGATAAGATATTAGGTACATAAAGACTTGCCCAGACTGAAACTGAAAGGATGGAGAAAAATATTTCATGCAAATGGAAAGAAAAGGGAAGTTGGAGTAGCAATACTCCTACCAGACCAGACTGACTTTAAAACAAAGACTGTAACAGAAGACGAAGAAGAGCATTACATAATGATAAAGGGATCATTCCAAGAAGAAGGCAAGATATTCATAAATATTTATGCACCCAACACAAGAACACCTAAATATATAAAGCCAATACTAACAAACATAAAGGCAGAAATTGACAGGAATACAATAATAGGAAGGGACCCAAATACCTGATTTACATCAATGGAAGATCAACCAGACAGAAAATTAATAAAGAAACACTGGTCTTAAGTGACACATTAGACCAGGTGGACTTAACAGTTATAAACTGAACATGTTATCCAAAACCTGCAGAGTACACATTGTTTGCAAGTGAACACAGAACATTCTCCAGGAGTGAACACATGTTAGGCCACAAAAGAAGTCTCAAAAAATTTAGAAGAATGAAATCATACCAAGCACCTTTTCCAACCACAATAGCGTGAACCTAGAAATCAATTACAAGAAGAAAATTGGAATAAACACAAACATGTGGAGGTAAATCAACATGCTACTAAACAGCCAATAGGTCAATAAATCAAAGAAGAGATTTAAAAAATATCTTGAGACATATGAAAATTGAAACACAATTTTCCAAAATCTATGGGACACAGCAAAAGCAGTTCAAAGAGAGAAGTTTACAGCAATACAGCCTTATCCCAATAAACAAGAAAAATTCCAAATAAACTAACTTTACACACAAAGGAACTAAGAAAAGAACAAAGCCCAAAATTAGTAGAAAAAAAAAAGGAAATAAAGATCATAACAGAAATAAATTAAATGGAAACTGAAAAAGTAGAAAAGATCAATAAAACTAAAAGCGGGTTCACTGAAAAGACAAAAAACCAGACTCATCAAGAAAAAAAAGCAAGAGCCCAAATAAACAAAATCAGAAATGACACTACAGACATACAAAGGATTATAAGAGACTACTATAATTATACACCAACAAATTGGAAAACCTAGAAGAAATTGATAAGGGGAAACACACAACCTTCCAAAACTGAATCACGAAGAAACATAAAATCTGAATAAGACCACAAAAAATCAAATTGAACCCATATTTTAAAAAACTCTCAATAAACAAAAGTCCAGGACCACATGGCTTTACAAGT
Organism: Prionailurus viverrinus; assembly: GCF_022837055.1. Taxonomy (NCBI): domain Eukaryota; kingdom Metazoa; phylum Chordata; class Mammalia; order Carnivora; family Felidae; genus Prionailurus; species Prionailurus viverrinus. The sequence continues at coordinate 93,365,544 of NC_062561.1, read as the reverse complement.
GAATTCTACCAAACATTTAAAGAATTAGTATCTATCTTTCTCCAATTATTCCAAAAAAGTTGAAGGGGAAGTAATTCTTCCAAATTCATTCTGTGAGGCCAGCATTATGTTGCTATGAAAACCAAAGATACCACACACACACACACACACACACACACACACACACACACACACATTACAGGCCAATATTCCTGATGAATGTAGATTAAAAAATACCCAATAAAATATCAGCAAACCAAATTCAACAATGTATTAAAAGGATTATATACTACAATCCCTGGGATCTATTCCAGGGATACAAGAATGGCTCAATAATCCACAAATCAATGTGATACACCACATTAACAAAATGAAGGAGAAAAGCCATATAATTATCTCAAAAGAAGCAGAGAAAGCATTTCACAAAATTCTACAACCATTTATAAGGAAAAATCTCAACAAAGTGAGTATAGAGGCAACATACCTCAATATAATAAAGTCCATATATGACAAATCCACAGCTAATATCACACTAAATTGTGAAAAGCCAAAAGCTTTTCCTCTAAGATCAGGAACAAGAAAAGGATGCCCACTTTTACTCAACATACGTTGCAAGTCCTAGCCATAGCAATTAGGCAAGAAAAAGAATTTAAAAGGATCCAAATTGGAAAGGAAGAAGTAAGACTGCCATGATTTGTAGATGATATAACACTATATATAGGAAACTCTAAAGACATGGCCAAAAATCTATTAGAACTAGTAAATGAATTCAGTAAAGTTGCAGGATATAAAATTAACACACAAGAATCTGTCAGATTTCTATACACTACTTAACAAGCTATCAAAAAGAGAAATTAAGAAACAATCCCAGGGAGCCTGGGTGGCTCAGTTGGTTAAGCATCCAACTCGTGGTTTCAGCTCAGGTCACAACCTCACGGTTTGTGAGTTCAAATCCCACATCGGGCTCTACAGTGGTAGTACAGAGCATACCTGGGATTCTCTCTCTCCCTCTCTCTCTGTCCCTCCCCTGCTTGTGCTCTCTCACTCTGACAATAAATAAATAAATAAACTACAAAAAGAGAAACAATCTCATTTATAATTGCATTAAAAACAATAAAATACCTAGAAATAAATTAAACCAGACATTAAAGGCCTGCACTCCGAAAATTCTAAGACATTGATGAAACAAACTGAACACAAATGAATGCAAAGATATTCTGCACTCATGGATGGGAAGAATCAATACTGTTAAAATGTGAATACTACCCAAAGCAATCTACAGACTCAATGCACACCCTATCAAAATACCAACAGAATTTTTCACACAACCACAACAAAAATCCTAAAACTTGTATGGAACTACAAAAGGCCCCAAGTAGCCAAGGAAAACCTTGAAGAAGGGCACAAATGGTAGTATCATGCTCTGTGATTTCAACCTAGACTACAAAGTATGGTATTGGCACAAGAACAGACACTTGGATGGATGGGGCAGAAAAAAGAGCCCAGAAATAGACCGATTCTTATATGGTCAACTAATCTATGACAAGGAAGGCAAAAACAGATAATGAGGAAAAGAGTCTCTTTAATATATGTTGCTGGGAAACCTGGACAGCTACATGCAAAGAATGAAACTGGACCACTGTCTTACACCACAACACAAAAATAAATTGAAAATGGATTAAAGAGCTGAACAGAAGACTGAAACCATGACACTCATAAAAGAAAACATAGGCAGTAAATTCTTAGACATCAGTCTTAGTAGTACTTCTTTGGGCCAATCTCCTCAGACAAGGGCAACAAAAGCTAAAATAAACAAATGAAATTGCATCAAACTAAGAAGCTTCTGCATAGTGAAGGAAACCATCAACAAAACAAAAGGGCAACCTACTGAATGGGAGAAGATATTTGCACATCATACATCTGGTAAAGCACTAAAAATCAAAATATAGAGAGAATTTCTACAACTTAATATTTTTTAAAATCCAATTTTAAAAAGAATAGAGGATACAAATAGACATTAAGAAGGCATCCAGATGGCCAATAGATACACGAAAAGATATTCAAGATCACTCATCAGGGAATGCACATCAAAACCACAAGGAGATGTCCCCTGACACCTGTGACAATGGCTATTATCAAAAAGACAAAAACTGACAACTACTGGCAAGGATTTATAGCAAAGGGAGCCTTTGTACATTCTTGGTGGGAATGCAAAATGGTGCAGCCACCCTGGAAAATAATATGCAGTTTCCTCAAAAAATTAAAAACAGCAATACCACATGATCTAGCAATTCCACTTCTGGGTACTTATCCTAAGAAAAAGAAAACACTAATTCAAAAAGATGTATGTACCTCTATGTTCATAGTAGCATCACTGACAATAGTCAAGTGTAAAGAAACTATGTGTCCATCAATAGATAAATGAATAAAGAAGATGTGGCATATAAATGCAATGGAATATTACTCAGCCATAAAAATAATGAAATCATGCCATCCATAACAACAAAGAAGGACCAAGAGGGTATTAGGCTAAGTGAAATCAGTCCAACAGACAAAGACAAATATATCATGATTTCATGATTTTATGTGTAATGTATAAAACAGAACAAATGAACAAACAAAACAGAAACACACTCATAGACTTATTGATACAGGAAACTAATTGTTAGTTATCAGAGGGGGGAGGGGCTGTCTATCTATACACACAGACATACACACTTCTTCCTTGAGAGAATCTTACCTGGAGTGAGAAGAGGCGGTTGTGATATAAAGAAGAATTCTTGGGTATACTGGCCATACGTCATGGATACTATTAAAGTCTATTCTAATTATTAACAATTGGCATAATTTTAGCAAGTGTGAGAACAACTACTGCTCTTTATTACACACACCAGAATGACCACAACACATCACTATGCCATCCATTGAAGCGAGGACAGACACCTTAGTCCTAAAATGGTCCCACCCACAGAATACAAAGAAATTACAAATAAAAACTAGAACTATTTAGGTTGTTCTCAACAAAGCTTGCTGAAAGGGACTCTAACAGTAGCAAGCTGAAATGACCAATGCCTCTTCCTCATGAAGAGTATTAGCCTGAGAAAGTGAGGCTTATGATTTGCCTCCACTAAGGATGGAACTGCCTTAGTAATTAAAAGAAATGCTCAAATAACTTGCCATTTGCATTTTAAGAGACTAAAGAAGCATCTTTTAGACAAAAAATAACCCACACCATTTTGAAGTAGATGATTAAGGGCAAGGGACTTCCCCTATTATAAGACTCTATATTAAAGTAAAACACGGCACTGACACACAGAAAGAAAAATAGGTTATTGAAACTGAATATAGAACTTATAATCAGACTCATGGATATATGGAAACTCTGGGTGTGTGTGTGTGCACGTGCACACATACCACACACATGCAGATTTAGCATTTGTAACACTAACTAAATTATGTATATATCTAAAAACTAGAAACAACCAAAAAGGTCATTCAACAAATGACTATAAATCAAGGAATAGCTATATAGTCATAATATTCAGCAATAAAATTTACAAACAACTCGGGTGCCTGGGTGGCTCAGTTGGTTAAGCACCTGACCTTGGCTCAGGTCATGATCTCACGGTTTGTGAGTTTGAGCCCTGCATCAGGCTCTGTGCTGACAGCTCAGAGCCTGGAGCCTGCCCCTGATTCTGTGTCTCCCTGTCTCTGCCCCACCCCCACTTGCATTCTGTCTCTGTCTCTCAAAAATGAATAAACATTAAAATTTTTTAAATAAAAAAAATTACAAACAACTAATACTTGCAAAAGCATGAATCAATCTCAAAAAATTGGGGCACCTGGGTGGCTCCACCAGTTAAGCATCCGACTCTTGGTTTTGGCTCAGGTCATGATCTCAAAGTTCATGAGTTCAAGCCCCACGTTGGGCTCTGCACTGACAGCTCGGAGCCTCCTTGATATTCTCTCTCTCCCTCTCTCTCTGCCCTTCCTTCATTTGCTCACACATGCTCTCTCTCTCCCAAAATAAATTAACATTTAAAAATCTTAAAAATTGCTATACTAAGTTGAAAGGACCCAAGCAAGAGAGTACAAACTATATGATCCCATTTATATAAAATTCTATCGCATGCACATTAATCTATAGTGACAGAAAGAAAGTTGGCTGTTGCTTGGTGGGATGGACTGCTATCAGCAGGGGGAAATTTTTAGGGTTAAATGTTAATTATCTTCATTGTGGTGGTGGTTTCTCAGATGAATACATAACTTAAAACTAGTCAATGTGTACATTTTCACATTGTGTACTCCAATTATACCTCAATATTGTTTTTAAATGAGAAAGGCTTGGTTCAAAGAGAAGAGGTTCAAAATACAATAGAAGATATAATAATTATTAGTTGGTTCATTGGCAAACTGGCATGGGTCATAAAGAACAAGTAGGAGTTATTGGACTGAAGTAAAAGGAACCCTTCTACAGTAACAGGAGAGAAGAAGAGAATGTGTGTATATACAGGTAGATTTGCTGGAAGTAAGGCAGCTTTCTCACCTCCACCACTAATGGATCTGAAACTGGCAAGGTTACCTGCTCAGAGTGAGGGGTGGGGGGCAGAGAAGAGGACTTTAAAAAACAATAGGGAAAGCATTTCAGTTACTATTGCTGTAGAATAAACTAAACTGAGTGGCATAAAATAGCAACCATTTGTTACGCTCGAGAATTCTGTGTGTCGAGCATAGAGAGAGGGCACAGCAGAAATAGCTTATTTCTACTCCAAAATGTCTAGGACTTGAGCAGTTCTCTTGAGAGGGGGATGTAACTCAATGACCGGGGCCTGAAATCATCTGAAGTTTCACCCTCTCACATGTCTGAAGACAGATACTGGCTATGGGGTCAGGAACTCAGCTGGGGCTACTGGCTGGAACATCTTCATGTGTCCTGAAGTCTTTCCAGAAGGCTGTTTGGGCTTCCTCACAACATACTGTCTGGTTCTAGAAGAGAAGAAATTCTCCCAGAAGAACCAGGTGGGAACTGTACTACTTTTATGACCTACTTTAAAGCTGTTCCTTTAATAACATGCCTGCCTAAATTTGAAAAGAGGTCACATGGACCCCACCTCTCTGATGGAAGGAACAGCAAAGTCCCATTATTATACCAGCCAGTAGGATATTGTTACGGCCATCTTTGGAAGAATCCACTTGGCAACAGCAAGTTTGGAAAAGCCATTCTATGTGGGAGAGTGAGTAGGAGTGAGTTATACACTGTCAGGCAGCGTGTAAGACCCACCTGAGGTTAGTGATATCTAAATATAGTAGAACCATCTGCTCTACTCTGGGACTTTCTCCGGCAGTTCTCAGTTGCTATGGAATAAACACCAAGAAAGCCAAAAGCAGAGCTCATCAGGAAGAAGGGTTTGCCAGATGTGAAACACAAGAGGGGAAAGAGAATTTAGGAATGCTGGCAAGAGGGGATGAATCATAGAATTAAGATGGGCAAGAAGAAACTGTTTTAAAAATTGAGGATTCACAGATAATGAGACAATACACTGGTTGCTTATTCTTATCAGCTGGCAAACTTAGTAACAACAACAACAACAACAAAGACGCAATGGCAAGAATAAGAGCAAGTATAGCCCTGGGGGTGACAAGCAGAAAGCCGAAAGCCAGTCTACCTGGGTCTGTACTCAACCCTTACCACTTACTTGCTTTGTAACTTTAAGCATGGTAAACTTTCTCTACCTCAATTGTCTCATCTGTAAAATGGCATAATTGTGCCTTCCTCATGGAATCATTAGGAGTATCAAGTTTCTTATATGCAAAGCACTTAAAACAGTGCCTAGCATATAACCAACACTAAATAAGTACATTATTAGTATTAAAAAGTGCCAACATAATTCTTAGTATGTAATGGCTTCATCATATGCCTTCTGTAATTACACTTTTAAAACTGGCTTTAGAGCTTATGCTTAATAAAAGGGAAGGCTGAATGATTCCACTATTTATAGGATCCTTGCACTGCTAAGTTTAAATATGTACATCCCAAATGTGCACCACCAACTCCGGAACTCAATTCCAATTGCAGAATTCCAGTTTTTATGGACACATGCTGGCCCTTTCTTAGGATTTGTTGTGCTTGATTTTTCTTACAGGCAGTGTTATGCCTGTCAGATAACCTGAATTTGGTAAATTTCCAAGACTGCCACTTCTTAAATCCATTCCAGTCACATGTCACCTCCCGATTGTGCAAAGTAAGTTTAGTATCCAACAGTCCTGGCCGTCCGTATCTCCATCCAGATGGAAAGAATGTCGTCAGTTCAGCTTAACATCAGTTGTTTAATGTGAATAACTCTAGCACTTAATTTTGATGTTAAAATGGCAAGATAAATCTAAATGGTTGATGACTAAGGTAACAGATCATCTTAATCCAGTTAGAGATTCCATTAGTTCTTAATACTGCATGATACAAGTACTTCTGAGGCTAATTTTTGGCTCAAATGAGTCCAAATGATGCACGTTAAAAACAGATTTCCTGCCTGATTCCATTTGGGGGCCACAAATTTGTTCTAAACATTTCCTATTTTTAAGTTAGATTTATTATGCTACATCTCTCAAGAAAGTAATGCCCAGGTATCCTTTTTGTTTGTTTATTCATTTATTTTGAGAGAGAGGGAGCACGAGTAGGGGAGGGGCAGAGAGAGGGAGAGAGAGGGAATCCCAAGAAGGCTCCTCACTGTCAGTGCAGAGTCTGATTCCAGGCTCGATCCCACAAACTATGAGATCATGGCCTAAGCCAAAACCAAGAATCAGTTGCTTAACCGACTGAGCCACCCAGGCGCCCCTGTCCAGGTATCCTTTTGAACATTTCTGTAATCCTTCCTGTAAGATACAGTACCGTTCACCGGAAATTGGCAACTCATTTATCCTGAGAAATCGTGTTCATTCCGTGAGTTTCAAAAGACAACAGACACCACCCCGCTCCCCCAACCTTGAATAATGAAACACCTGTTTCTCCCAACATTCTCTACCCATGAATGAAGTAAAGCATACTAAAAATGAGGCACAGAAAACTTGCTAATTTCTAGTTACTATCCCAGCAGCAAAATCATACCAGTCTTCTAACAATTTCTTTCATTACAAGAATTTATTGACCAGTTAAGTATTTTGTAAAGCACTGCAAATGCTTCTTTCCCAATGACCTTCACATAGGGATCCTTTAACCATGCTAAACAGTGTGTGTAAGAGGACACACAGCCTGTCTCCCCCATGTTACCAGGGAGGGCAAGAAGAAACAGACTCCCCAATGCCCTGGCTGAAGGGGAGAAGACCATGAAAGCCATAGGTAGTCAAGTCCACACAAAACAGACATGACAGCAACATGCAAAAACCTGCCCTAAGGCAAAACATTCTATTTACAGATATAGGGAAAATAGGAATATAGCTACAATCTGATCAATCATCATCATGTATCCAAAGAAATTCTATGACATCCAGAAGGAGACATAGTGCAGAGAAATCATGCTTACATGAGAACCAAACAAGTAGAGAGGATCATCCACTCACAGGAGCCTGGTTTAGGAAATATCTCGGGTAGCAAGCAGCCCAAAAAAGCAACTTTTAGTGACCTAGAAAAATGCTTACAAATAGATGGTGCTGATTTACATATACCACCTGTATGACAGTAATAGCTCTCTCTCCCTGAAAATAAGTAAATTGGCATTTCCAGCATTGCTGGAAACAGGTACTTGCAGTGTGCTTGCAGAATCAGATTTCTGAGCCTGCAGCATGGGTAACAAAATCAGTCCAGAGGTCTGTCTTCCATCCTGCTGTCCTGTGGTTCCACCCATGCCATGCACACCTTCCCATCTTGCCAGAGCCCGAAAATAGCTTCCATGTCAAACCTCCCAAGAGGAAGGCTGTATTACAAAACCCAAAAGCCGGGTTCCTGTGGTTACTAACATCTCCTGTGGACTCCCATTTCCCCAAACATGCCATAAGAGTGGTATTTCTCAGGGTCTTCTCTTGCTCTTTTTAATTCTGATGCTTCACACATCTCACTCAATCTCATAATCTAATGATCTTGGTGTCATCCAGATTCCCAACAGGAAACAGAGGGCACACTCCAAGGGGGGCAAATTGTGTAGGGTGTATCTAAAAAGAAGCTATTTACAAAGAAACAGAGAAGATATGAGGGACCATAATGTGATAGTGCAGTAACTTAGGGCAGGCCAAAGGAGGAAACACCACTGACCCCAAACCTAAAGGGACTAAGAGCATGATGGGTGCAATTTTGTAGAGGGTCACCTTGAGAGAAGAAGTGACCTTCTAATGAGGGACACAAACAGACTGAAGCAATCTGCGAAGGAGGGAAACAAATAAATAAAATTGACCTCACTCTCCCATATTCTCCCACTGACCATCCTTCTGGGGATCTTTGGGAGAAATTCCTTTTGGTCATTCACATTTCTACACATCTTGAGAGCAGAGGCACTGACTGCCTTTGTTACAGACTACCTTTCCAAGGATGTCGGTATAGCACACAATCTTGAAGATAAACATTGTGTCTCCCTCCAGAGTCAAGGGCAGGCATTGCTCACTGCCCATTATAAAAGATGCAGACTCTCCAAGTTCACGGGTCTCCTGTGTAGGTGCTGCTGGCCTTCTTCACATTTTCTTGTGAATATATTAGGGGCTGGGGAACAGACACAATAAAATTCTGATAACACTAGCTACCACTATTGCTATAAAAGGATATACTGTGGTTTTTTTTCTTTGTTTTGATTTCAAGTTTTTATTTAAATTCTACTTAGTTCCCATATATAGTAAAATTGGTTTCAGGAGTAGGATTCAGTGATTCATCACTTACCTCTAACACCCAGTGCTCATCCCAGCAAGTGCCCTCCTTAATGCCCATCACCCATCTAGCCCATCCCCCCACCCACTTCCCATCCAGCAACCCTCAGTTTTTTCTCCATAGTTCAGAGTCTCATATGGTTTACTTCTGTCTCTTTTTTACTCCCTTTCCCTATGTTCATCGGTTTTGGTTTTTAAATTCTACGTATGAGTGAAATCATATGGTATTTGTCTTTTTCTGACTGTCTTATATCACTTGCAAATGGCAAGCTTTCATTTTTTTTTTTGATGACCAAGTAATATTACACTACACACACACACACACACACACACACACACACACACACACTACCATATCTTCTTTTTAAAGTTTATTAATTTATTTTGAGAAAGAGAGAGAGAAGGGGGAGGGGCAGAGAGAGGGAGAGAATCCCAAGCAAGCTCTGCACTGTAAGCACAGAGCCTGATGTGGGGATCAACCTCACAAATCATGAGATCATGACCTGAGGCAAAACCAAGAGTCAGACACTTAACTGACAAAGCCACCCAGGTGCCCCTATACCACATCCTCTCTATCCATTTATCTCTATCCATAGACATTTGGGATGTTTCCATAAAATGTTGCTACAAACATTGAGGTTCATGTGCCCCTTCAAATCAGTATTTTTATAATAAGTGATATAGTTATTTTTCAACTGACCAGGAGTCCTGTGTCTTCTTTGCTTCTGTGGCGAACTGACTCATTTGCTCCTAAGTAAGGTAAAACCTCAAGCCCTTCATAGTTCTTAACAGACATCCCAATGGGCAGAACCTAACCTGAAGTCAGAGGGCAGAGCTATCATCTGATTCATAGAGGTCAGCCTTCTGGAGCGAGAACAGGGAGAGGAGTGCATCTGAAGGGGCAAGGGGATGTATCTGCCACATGATCTGAATGCTACTAACTGTCCAGTCTGTATCTCTGGGCTTGACAGCAAATATCCTGAGCTTCTGACTCATACGTCTAATTGTTCACCGGCCATGCCATGGGCAACCAACTCCCAAGGTTTTCAATTTCAGGGAATGACACCATCATCCATCTGTCCAGCTGCCTAATCTTTGTTTTATTCTTGACTCATCTTTCTCACTCCCAAACCTCATCTTGTCAATCCAAATTCACCTCTAGCTTGTTCCTTGCTCTTCATCTCTATGACCACCAGCCTATCAGGCCAACGCCATCTCCCTGTTGGAAGACATATCAACTTACCCTTTTTGCTTCATCGTGACTAGCTCCCCTTGAGTTCTCTCAATACTTGAGCCACCATGATATTCTTCCAGTTCCTCCTAGTAGCCCTGTGACATCCCTTGACACATCTTTCATACACGCTGACTTCTCTTTTGGGAACGTGTTTTCCTCCCCTCTTTTCGTGGGTAACTCCTGTACATCCTTCTGATCTCTGATCAAGTGTTTCTTCCTTAGAGACGCTCCCCCAACCCCTCAGCTAGGCCCGGTCTTTCTTTCAGACTAAGAACCAGACTAAGTTCTCTATGAAGGCAGGAACCAATTTGTTCTTGTCCTCCATGATAATGGCAGCTCCAAGCACGATGCCTCCACAGAGCAGGTTCCGGTATATATATGTCACATGAATGAGTGCAATGAAACACAGTGGCTCGGATCCCAGTCAAATAAGGCACCCCTCAAACATGCCTACTATGTCAGGGCTGACTAGATCAATAAAAGATTTCTATATGCGAGTAACTCACCTAACATAACGATAATGTTGGATCAGAGGATCTCTTTTTGAGCTGCTTGGGAATTTTTAGCCAAGTGGGCAGTTACCAAAGAAATACTTTCAAGACATATGAAATTTAGAGCACATAACTTTTAAGGGTTCATTGTGCTGGAATGAAAATTTGCTACCCAAATATTTTTCATGATTTTCCTGACATTTTTTGAAACCTAAAGCATCACTTTAAAACAACATAGGTGACATCTCCCCTAGAGCAATCTGAGCCTAAATTAATGTAGCAGAAACAGAAATGGTAATTACAACTATCACTGAGACATTTTCATTCCTATTCCAAAGCATTTATTCTCATCCACAACATCCAAGCTTTGACTTTCTGGTTTTAATAGCATTTTTTATATTTAAAAAGAAATGTATAAAATGAAAACCAGGGCCTCGCTCCACATGAGTAAGAACACAATATAATTTATCTGTCACTATCTTACTGCTCTGAGAACAAGAACACTTTCATTTCCTCACTTTTATCTACAGAGGTACAGTGTTAACATTGCATGAAGACAAACATTGGTATTTTCACTCCCTATTTAATCGAGAAATGTGATACAGAGTCCATTTCCCTTAGTGCCATGCAGAGGCTTTATTTTTAAAGACAGTCCCACCCATTCCAAAGGCAAACACCTGAATAAGGCATCAGAAACACATCTTTCCACCTTTTTTCAAATTTTCAGTTCTGGGTCAGCAGCAGCTGGGATGGCAACCCCAGGTCAGCTCTGCCACTAGCCAGGAAGTAAAAAACAAACAAAAAAAAAATTCCATGAAGCTTTTTAATTTGGGGAGAGGGCCTTCATAATTCTTCATATGCTTAGTTTGATTGGGCTGTTCTTTGACCAATTTGTTTGTTTGTTTGTTTGTTTGTTTTTTAGGACGTCTTTTCTATGTTATTCTTTGTTGCAACTGAAGCTATTATGGATAGTGACAGCAAACCTACAACTGATTTTCCTGATGCTTCTTTTACAACCCTTTTTCTGCCCCAATAGTGGGGGTAGGGGGCTCTGGAATGACAAAACAGTATAATAAAGACACAATGGAATAAAGGAGAGAAGTGGGTGGGGGGGGATACCTAAGTTTTTGCCCCTCACCTGTTACCATATAATCTTTAACTCAGTTTCCAAAATTAAAAAAAAAAAAAATGTGTGTGACAAGGTTAACTCTAAGGTCCTTTAAGCTCTGCGATTTCTTTTAAGATTTTTTAAAGTTCATTTATTTATTTTTGAGAGAGAGTGTGTGTGCGCACGTATGTACGTGCAAGCAGGGGAGGGGCAGAGAGAGAGAGACACAGAATCCGAAGCTCTGAGCTGTCAGCACAGAGCCCAACGCAGGGCTCAAACTCACAAGCCGTGAGATCATGACCTGAGCCGAAGTCGGACGCTTAACTAACTGAGCCCACAGGTGCCCCTAAGCTCTGTGATTTCTATTGTCATAAAGAGATAGTAAAAAAAAAAAAATCACTTCCTTCTCAAGTGGAACTTAGAACTGTTTTTATGCCTGAAAGTTTCTCATGATATTTGGTTTTAAAAAATAATGAGGATGAGGTTGCTATTTGCAACAGACTAATCTGTAGGAATCAATACAAAACATTTTTGGTTTTATTTCTTTACAGCCATTGATAAGTACACAGAAAAATAAAAGCAAATTCTAAAATGCTCATTAGCGAACATCAATCTACAGCATGAGGTATTTGTGTAATGGTTTGCTTGCTCAAGTCAATTTGCTTGCCATCAAACTAGAAATTCACACTGTAATCAAAGTAGGAATTCCTAGCTAAAACTTAGGTGGTAAAATACAAAGTGCACTTATACAAACGTTAACAAATATTGGAATCAAATTACTCATAGCATCTTTCAGGGACTAATTGTTCCATGTCTAGACATTACTTTCACACCAAGTATCTTTCTGGGGCTAACAGTTTAGAAAGAACACATGCGTACAGGGTATGGAGAGCAATACCCCAAGACCCCTAACTCTGTAGGATCCACAGAGGGTATCAGGCAAGCTCAGGGCACTAAGCTAATGACTAGAAGTTGGCCATATAGACACAGATATTCCAGATCTAGCCCCAAACAAAAGGTTTCACTGAGTGGCTATCTAGCTACTTGATACAAACCTCATTCTGTATGTCAACAAATCTCCAAATTTTACTCTCAGGATCTCTTTACAATTGTAAAAATTAGTGGGGAGCCCAGGAAAGCCTCTGTCTCTATGGGCTATATCTGTTTGTTTGTTTTTTTCCAACGTTTATTTATTTTTGGGACAGAGAGAGACAGAGCATGAACGGGGGAGGGGCAGAGAGAGAGGGAGACACAGAATCGGAAACAGGCTCCAGGCTCCGAGCCATCAGCCCAGAGCCTGACGCGGGGCTCGAACTCACGGACTGCGAGATCATGACCTGGCTGAAGTCGGACGCTTAACCGACTGCGCCACCCAGGCACCCCTGTATCTGTTAATATTTACCACATAGGAAACTAAAACCAAGAAATCTCTTAAAGATGTATTAATGAATTAATTTTAAAATGGTAAGAAACTATATTGGAAGACAGATAACATATTTATATGAAAAATAATATTGTAAAACAAAAAATATGATACAAGTGGCACTGTTTCACACAGTTTTGCCCACAGTTTTGCCACAGTTTATGTCTGGCTTAACGAGAAAAAATTTCCTACATGTTTCTGCATTTGATCCATTGCAATATGTTGCTTAGGTTGGAGCATATGAAAGAAATAATTTGGTCTGGTCCAGATATGTAGTTGGAAAGCAAGAGATTTTGACTTTTCATTCCGTTGTAGGTATTCTACATAAACTCTATGAACAAATCTAAAACAAAGTTTATGATAATTCATTAGATTTTAAAAAGCAACTTGTTGATCAATATGATCAATATGTAGAGCGACTTCTTCTTCTTCTTCTCCTTCCCCTTCCTCTTCTCCTTCTTCTAAGTAGGCTTCACACCCCACTGTGGAGCGCAATACAGGGTTTGAACGTATAACCCTGAGATCATGACCTGAGCTGAGATCAAGAGTCAGACGCTTAACCGACTGAGCCACCCAGGTGCCCCTGTAGAGCAACTTCTGATTTTTGAAAAAGAAATATTCTGGGACGTGCTTCTCCTCCCCCTCGTCTTCTTCCTCCCTTACAAATCCCAAAGTCCCATCCCCGAAAATCTGCTTCACCATAGAGTGGAACTTGGGTATCTGTATTTATTAAAGTTCCTCATTCAAGATTGAGAGAATGGTGATAACTCTAAATGGAGGTTACTTTGAATGAAAGGTCAAGTTAATAATGTTATTGGCTATTGATGTAAAAATATACATCCACCTTCTAGCTCCAAGGAGAAACAGATTTGGATTCTCCATGTGGTCAGCAAACCTATAATCTCCTGTCAACTGGAAGAGCAGCACACAGAACTTTAAGGAAATTTTATTTTCTGACTCTTGATAAAAACAGTATAGAATCATATAACTCATTCATCTACTCCAAAATACTTATTGAACACCTCTAGGACCCAAGCACTGTGCTGGATGGTGGAGATATGATGGTGAATAAAATAGGCACACACTAGAATTAATCCTTCTAAACTTGGTCATCCTGAAACGAAGACTCTTTGTTGTAGTTTGTCACAGATAAAATATTAACAGACTCAAGACAACAAACATACTTACAGAATATTCTCTTGAGGTACAGAGCACACTAACACATTTCCTTGCACAAATAGAACAGAACATTCACTGGATTCACTGTCCATCTGTTTTCTGACCCAAAAAAAACTTCAGAATTTCAACAGTTGGTCTGAAATTTTCTCCGTATGTTTGAAAAATATTAATGTTTTTAGCTATAAATTTAAATATTAACGTGATAAAGATATTAATCTAAATAGAGATTACTGCAAAATTTTGACCACCTGGTCAACATATAAGCTAGAAGCAGTGATTTAAGATATTTTCCTAAAATTCTCTTCTTTGTAAGGTTACATTTAACTTAGTTCCATTTAAAATATTTCTTAATGTTTCCTTATGCTCTTTATAGCAATTGATTTAAAAACAACAAACTTCAGGGGTGCCTGGGTGGCTCAGTCATTTAAGCGTTTGACTCAATTTTGGCTCAGGTCATGATTTCACAGTTCATGGGTTCAAGCCCCGAGTTGGACTCTGTGCTGACAGTGCTGAACCCGCTTGACTCTCTTTCTCCTCTCTCTATGCCCCTCCCTCCCTCTCTCTCTCAAAATAAATAAAACAACTAACTTCAGTGTGATGTCACTGTAATTGCTCACCGTATAGTTTCCTTCAATGTTTCCATTTTCCAGATTTGCAATATCACTACATTTCTTTATCACTATGCAGTGGAGTCCATGCCTCCCAGAACATGCCTCTTTGGCATAAGGATTATTTTGAGCTGAAGGAAGATAATCAAGACCCAGCAGACTGAACAGAACCTTTTTACCTCCCCCTTAAATGCCTAAAAGAAAGGGGACCTGTCTCAGAATGAGAGCTATTACCAGAGATAATTCTTGTCACTTAAGAGACTTATCTGCATGTCAGGGCAATCATATGATGACCAAAGCATTTTATCACCTTCTCTCATCTTCCTGTGAACTGCCTCCCCCCTTTGAAGCCCCAGTACCCTATACTTTTCCTTAGTTCAGGATGGTATATAAGCCTCAATTGCCTGGCTGCTTTGGAGTCTCCTATCTTTGTGGAGCTAGGGTAAAGGTATAATTATTTTTCCTCCCCTCTACCTATTTACCCAAGCAATTCTTGTTTAATTCATTTCACCTTCTCTCATAAATCATTTTGTCAGCTCCTTATAATTCTTGTTGCTTTTTTCTGATTCCTCCTTGATTTCTGGAACTAATAAAGTAGTTGGTACTTAGCTTGGCAGGCTACGTTTCTTTAAGACATAGGTAAGAGTTATGACCACGCTGTCCTATGTCGTGTTATTTCTGTCTCCAAGACAAACTATCATATCTAAGTTTCATGATGCTAGGTTTTCATTTTTTAATTTACTCTTGGGTCCTTTTTGGCAGCTTTCTCACACAGGATAATATCTATGTGATTGGTTTGCTTCAAGTCAACACACATTAAAATGATGTATCCAGTGTCTAGTTCTAGTTCTCTGATATGCGTATGAAGGACACACATGTACTTAGAGAAGGAACAGGGAAATAAAGGACAAATATTATGGATCCCTTACTAAAAAAGAAGTGCCACAGTGTTTTAAGAAATATTTCTGGCAGGGGGTGGGGAAAAAAAAGAAATATTTCTGGCATATGTTAAAAGCTTGGGTTGGGCTATTATTTTTTTAAGAGTGTAGTACATATTGTATACACAAGAATATACACATTGTGTATATGTGTATACACATTGTGTATATGTGTATACTACACATAGTGTAGTACACATTTTATACACAAGAATATACACATTGACTATATTCTTCTATTACATTAACTAAAATGGGTGAACATCACAGCCCGTGCATATAAAGAACCAATGATTCAACTGCAGGGGAAAAACTATTGAACTCGGAGCCTAATATTGGTTCTACTATTAATTAATTGCCTACCATGAATCTGGTGCTATACTAGATATATGAATAAAGATGAAAAAGTTGTTTCTATCAACAAGGAAATGCCGGAAAGAGAAGGCGGTATAAGCACAGAGCCCAGACTCCGAGTCAAATGTGGCTTTTATGCTTTTTAGCTGTTTGACTTGTATGCGTTCCTGAACCTTGCTAACCCCAAGTTTCCCACTCAGAGGCTTAGAAAATATACAAAGCTAAATCAAATGCCTCCCATTTACTACAACTTACTCAAGGTTAGCGCTATCATTAAGCGATTTACGTAAATTATCTCATTTAGTTGTGATTTTTTCCCGTGAAGCTAGAAAGTCTCAGAGACGGTCAGTCACACAGTAAGAAAACAACAGACTTGGGATTGGAACACAGTTTTATCTCCGATCTTAGACTGTTTCCTTCTGTTTTGAATTAAGTTTGTTTGAATCAATGATACGCCGACACAGGGTTTTACATGTTAAGTTGTTCTAAAGGGCTTCTGATGAAAACCTTTGGTCTTTATAGGTCTATCTTCCACCATTCTCAACCCCCAGAGTTAACATCCTAGAAGTCTTTGAGCTGTCTCTCCCTTGGCATTTACCTCTGCATCAGTAAATAATCACATTTATGGTGCACTACTTGATTGAGGTGGACAGGAAGGGGCAGGCAAGAGGGACAGAGATTAACTATTGTTTTTCACAATGAAAGATGAGACTCCTTCACCATTTCTATACCTTCCAACTCTTCCACACCATAGCCATTGTTCCCTCCCCTATCATCCTCCCCAGAGAGTAACACACTATTCAGTGTTTACTTATCATGACCATTTAATATTTGTGTGATAGTATATGTTGATTATATTTTTCTTGCACAACCTTGTTTTCTTCAGATTTAATGACTATTCTACAGTTCTGTGTGCTTAGCATTAATCTATTTCCACTTCTCTCTGATCCTCTAAATCTTTCAGTACCCAAATATGTCAAGTTTTCTTTTTTGTCACTTTCCTCTACTGGAGACATCTCTCTCACAGCTTTCTGAACTGTTCCACTCAAGATAGTGGCCCTCTGTACTACCAGTCTCCATCCTGTATACTCTCTTCATCTCTTCCTTGAGTTGGATTTCTTATTCCCCAAACCCCATTAATTGCTCTTTCTTCATGTACTCTCTTATTTTAATGGAGCAACTTCCCCTGTGGCTTCCCAAGAAAGAGTTCTTAGGAGTTAAAATGTTTTGTTTTTTTAAGTGTATTTACTTATTTTTGAGAGAAACAGAGAGAGTGACCAAGGGAGGGGCAGAGACAGAAGGAGAGAGAGAATCCCAAGCAGGGTTTTGACTTGAACTCACAAACCGCAACATCATGACCTGAGCCAAAATCAAGAATTGGATGCTTCACCAACTTAGCCACCCAGGCACCCCAGGAGTTTTAAGGCTTTGCATGTCTGAAAATATCCTGGTCTTCCCACACTCGATTGATAGTTTTGCTGGGTATACAATTGTCAGTTGGATATTGTTTATCCTGAAAATTTTGAAGGCATTACTCCACTGTTTTCCAGCTTCCATTTGCTGTGAGGGGCTCTGAAGCTCTTCTGCTTTCTAATCTTTTATATAATACCATCACCACCCCCCTCCTTCATGGTGCTTCTAGGACCTTCTGTTTGTCTCCAGGGTTCTGTTTCATGCTATGCCTTGGTATGAGTCTGCTTTCATCTGCTGTTCCAGGAAATTCAATTATTTGGTTCTGGAAATTTTTCTTGAATTCATTTTTAATGTTTTTCTCCTTTCCATCTTCTCTGCTTTTCAGATATGGTATCTCCACTACTGAATATCTCAACTGACTTTCCTTTCCAATTTCCCATACGTATATATTAATTTCCATGAGTTTTTCCTGAATATTCCTTCAAAAACTGTATCTTGTTCTTCCTGCACAGATCCAGTATTTTGTCTTATGCCTGACAATAGTAATGATCAATTTCTGTAAGCTTTCATTTTCCTGATTAGCTTCTTGCAGGTTTTACAGTCATTGTATGAGTTTTGTTTCAAAATCTTTCATCTTAGTCACTCCCTCACATGTCTGTTCATTATTGCCTATCTGCTCATATGTTAAAAACTGCCTGGAGGGGCGCCTGGGTGGCTCAGTCGGTTAAGCGTCCGACTTCAGCTCTGGTCATGATCTTGCAGTTTGTGAGTTCAAGACCCACGTCAGGCTCTGAGCCTGGAGCCTGTTTCAGATCCTGTGTCTCCCTGCTCTCTGCCCCTCCCCTGCTTGCACTCTCTCATGCGCACTCTCTCTCTTAAAGATAAATAAATGTTAAAAAATTAAAAAAAAACTGCCTGAAAATTCTGTGGTATGCTCAACCATGACCTTTATACAAGGGAATCTGGCTCTTCTTTTATGAGAGAAACCCCAGTATTAGTATTTTTAAGTATTTGCTCCTAGGCTTCTCAGAAATCCCAGAAAATAATCTTCCAATCACTCAAGTTTTGTAAGCCCAGTGGAAAAAGAGGTCTGCAGGAGAAGGGGATCTCAATATTCATATACAACATTTCATTTAATATCTATGTTTCAGTTTGGTTCTCTGCCCTGATGTGTGCCCAGTTCACAAATGCCTGACTTCTTACCTACAGAGAAAAATTAATTAATGGTTGGCTTGGAGTAGGCAGTGTTCAATGGGAGGGTGAAAACTGCTCCATTAAGAGCCTTTCAGTCAGCTCTCTTGGTATCTGGGGCTACCATATTTAGGGCACATTTCAGATCTGCTGTGCAAGAGTGCTTCCTCTATTTCTCTGACATCGGCCTAAGATTCAGCAATCTCAGATCAACTAAGTCTTTTCCTTATTTCTAAAATATTCCTGACATTGCAGCCTTCCCTTTCCATCTCTATTTTATGCCTTTCTAGATTTGTTTTAGTGGAGTTTTAGAAAATGATTCAGGAAGCATATGCATCTGTGCTAGATACATGTGGTTCATGCCCTACCTTTAACCAGAAACCCTCAGAATCCCACGTGTCCATCACTATTCTAGCACTAGAGAAACATCACGTGATGGACATCACTTCTTTGCATTTCCCTGTTTTTGGCTTTCCCTCCATTCAATGAGAGATACTCTTTGCCTTGAGGAAAATTAGATGTTTTATAGCTGGAATGCCAAGGAAAAGTACTGCAAAATAGGCTCTTTCTTGAAATATTAAAGAAAATCCAAACTTTCAATTATAAGAGATGCATCAAGAGAGAGAAAGTATTTTCTAAATTCAAAAAATCCCCCAATAAGTATCAAGACTCAAAGCTATGAGGAGTAAGCATATTGTTTTTACCATAAAGTAAAAAGTACTATGGAGTAGGAAATTTCTGCTCTACAGATGGTAATAAAAATTCCTTGCTAAGGTAGAGTAACTAGCCTGGAGAGAGAGGAGGGGAGAAAGAAGCCTTAGCCCTGAGCCTCTCCCAGGAGTGGGTGGAAGAGAAGCTGGTAAAAAAGCATCTCAAGATGAATTAGGAATCTCTGTGCAGGGTACATGACAATCACTTGCCACATGGAAATCTGAGCAGAGTTCTCCTATAGGTTATAGATATTCAGCCAATAGGGTTCAGGAGTAATAAAGCTGTAGGATTAGACAGATGACATCTTTAAATGGGGTCAAAACAAGCAAACTGGAGAACTGGCCTCTGTATAGTAACAAGGTAGATATAAATTGGCTACCTCCTTGTAACAGAAGAAAAAAATCACAATCTAGATAGATTTTTTTAAATTTTTTTATGTTTAATTTTGAAGAGAGAGATAGAGCGCGAGCAGGGGAGGGGCAGAGAGAGAGACACACACACAGAATCCGAAGCAGGCTCCAGGCTCTAAGCTGTCAGCACAGAGCCCACAAACCCCCACAAACTGAGACCATGACTTGAGCCAAATTCGGATGCTTAACCAACTGAGCCACCCTGGCGCTCCAATATATATTTTTAACCATAGGTAAAATACCAACAGGCTCCTCACATGGTGAAGATGCCTACAATGCTGGTAGGCATTGACAGCCTATAGAAATGTGGTCTTAGTGTTACACATCTGTTTTTCTTTAACTGTTGAGATCTTCACTTACTGATAATTAGATTCCCCATATGAAGATCTGAGTTTCTTTTTGTTGTTGTTGTTGTTGTTGTTGTTGTTGTTGTTGTTTATTTATTTATTTTGAGAGAGAGAGAGGGAATCTAAAACAGGCTCTGTGCTGTCAGCACAGAGCCCAACTCAGGGCTCAATCCCACAAACCATGATATCATGACCTAAGCCAAAACCAAGAGTCAGACACTTAACCAAATGAGCCACCCAGGAGCCCTGGATGTGAGTTTCTTTTAAATAAACCCACAGCAGCTTTCACAGACCACAAAGAGACACCACAAAGAGACACTACGAGGACGAAATTTTTAAGGCCCCAATAGGGCTCTGGTGTCTCGATAACCAAGGATCATGGAGAAGTGGGCAGTATACCACTTGCTTCCCTGGATTTCTTTAATTACAAGAGTGGTTAAGAGGCCAGACAACACATAGAGTTGAGCTTCCCTACTTTTCCATTCCCTAAACAAGTGATTTTAAGGAACATCAATAATCACAACCAAAACAGCAAATCAAAACCAGTCAGTGCCTACGCCAAGTAGAAGGCCTATTACATTTGACCCTTGAACAGCATGGGTTTGAACTGCATAGGCCCACTTAAAGGCAGATTTTTTCAATAAGTATATTGTAAAACTTTTTGGAGATTTCTATCAATTTGAAAAAATTCACATATGAACTACATAGCCTAGAAATGTCAGAAAAAAATAAGAAGTTAGGCATGTCATAAATGCATAAAGTAGATCCTAGTCTATTTTACCATTTATTACCATTTTATCATATGCACAAATCTATTAGAAGAACATAAAATTTGTCAAAAATTAGGCATACTAACACCGTCCATGGCACCATTCACAGTCGAGAGAAATGTAAACAAATGTAAAGATGCAGTATTAAATCACAATGGTATAAAATTAACTGTAGTACATACTGTCCTACTGTAATAATTTTGTAGCCACTTCCTGCTATTACAGTGAGCTCAAGTGTTGTATCTACTTAAAATGCCACGTGATGCTAATTATCTCCACATGAGCAGTTCATCTCTCCAGTAAATTGTGTGTTACAGTAAAAAGTGATCTCTCGCAGTTCTCCTGTGTATTTCATCATGTTCAGAGCAATACCATAAACCTTGACGAACACCATGGGACCCATAAGAAGTGCCACTAGTGATGCTAGAAGTGCTCCCAAGAAGCAGAGAAAAATCACAACATTACAAGAAAAAGCTGAACTGCTTGATATCTACTATAGCTTGAGAGCTGCATTTGCGTCCCATTTCAAGATAAAGGAATCCAGTGTAAGGACTGTTAAAAAAAAAAAAACAGGGGGGGTGGATTTGTGAAGCCATCACTGCAGATACACCAGCAGGTGTGAAAATCTTGCACTCTTTTCAAAAGACTTTTTAATCTCATACTGAAAATGCAGCTTTTTAATTGTATTTATATGGGAGAGCTCATGAGCTAGGGACAGAGGCAGAGGGACAGAGAGATTCCAAAGCAGGCTCCACACTCAGTGCAGAGCCCAATGTGGGGCTCCATCCCGCAACTCTGGGATCATGACCTGAGCTTAAATCAGGAGTTGGACACTCAACTGACTGCACCACCCAGGTGCCCTGAAAATGCAGCTTTTATATGGGTGCAGGATTGCTATCAGAAAGGCACACCTATAGATTCTAACATGATTTAAGAAAAAGCTAAGTCATTATATGACAACTTAAAGCAAAAGGAAGGTGAATCAATGTTTTATGCCTCCTAAAGCAAGGAAAACAAAGGCAAAAATAAACTATTGGGGTTACATCAAATTACAAGCTTTTGCACAGCAAAGGAAACTGTCAACAAAACAAAAAGGCACCCTACCGAATGGGAGAAGATATTTGCAAATGATATCACCCAATAAGGGATTAATGCCCAAAATAAATAAAGAACTTATACAACTCAACACACACACACACACACACACACACACACACACACACACACAAAACAAAAATGAAAAAATGGGCAGAGGATCTGAACAGACATTTTTCCTAAGAAGTAATATAGATGGCCAACAGACACATGAAAAAAATGCTAAACATCACTAATCATGAGGGAATTGCAAATCAAAACCACAATGAAATTGCACTTTACACCTGTCAGAATGGCTAAAATCAAAAAACACAAGAAATAATAAGTGTTGGCGAGGATATAGAGAAGGAACGTTCATGCACTGTTGGCAGGAAAATGCAAACTGGTACAGACACTGTGGAAAACAGTATGGAGGTTCCTCAAAAAATTAAAAATTGAACAACAATATGATCCAGTAATTCCACTTCTGGGTATTTACACAAAGGCACAAACGCCAATTCAAAAAAATATATGCATCCCTATGTTAATTGCAGCATTATTCATAAGAGCCAAGATATGGAAACAACCATCAATAGATTAGTGGTCCATCAGTAGATTAGTGGATAAAGAAGATATGATACACACATACACACACACACACACACACACACACACACACACAGAAATACTACACAGCCATAAAAAAGGAGGAGATCTCAGGGCGCCTGGGTGGCTCACTTGGTTAGGTGTCCAACTTCAGATCAGGTCATAATCTCACAGCTCATGAATTTAATCCCTGAGTTGTTCTCTGCACTAACAGCATGGAGCCTGCTTTGGATTCTCCATCCCCCTCTCTCTCCCTTCCCCTCCCCTGCTCGTGCTCTCTTTCTCTCAAAAATAAATAAATAAGTATTTTTTTAAAAGGATGAAATCTTGCCATTTATTACAACATGGGTGGCCCTACAGAGTATTATGCTATGTGAAATAAGTCAGAGAGAGAAAGACAAATATGCTTTCCCCCAAAACAAAACAAAACAAATGAATAAACAAAAAGCAGAATCGGACCTATAAACACAGAGAACAGGCTGAGGGTTGCTAGAGGGGAGGGGGTTGGGGGAGGTGGGCAAAATGGATGAAGGAGAGTTAGAGATACAGGCTTCCAGTTATGGGACAAATAAGTCATGGGGATAAAAGGCACCGTGTAAGGAATAGAGCTAATGATACTGTAAAGGTACTGCATGGGGACAGATGGTATCTATGCTTCTGGTGAGCAGAGCATAATGTATAGAGATGTTGAATCACTATGTTGTACACCTGAAACTTGTGTTTATATTGTGCATCACCATCACTCAAAAAAATTTTTAATATGTAACTATAAAAAAAAGGAAGGACCTAAAGCTGGTGAATTTATCACCAGCAAAGGATGGTTTGATAATATTAGAAAGAGGTTTGGCCTAAAAAATATCAAGATAAGAGGAGAAGCAGCTTCAGCTGACTGAGAGACAGAAGATGAGTTCCCAGACACAATTAAGAAAATCACTGAGTAGAAAGCAGTTCCTGAATAGGTTTTTAATGCAGACAAAAGTGCCCTGTTCTGAAAAAAGATGCCACAAAAGACATGCATTAGTAAGGAAGAGAAGCAAGTACCAGGATTTAAGGCAGGAAGGGAAAGGTTAACTCTACTGTTAGGTGCAAATGCAGTTGGTTTTATCAACAGGACTGACCTCATCTATGATGTTGCTGTCTTCTGAGCCTTGAAGGGAATCTACAAACACTAGTTGCCAGTCTTTTGGTTGTACGAGATGGTTGGGACATTGAGAACACTTTTTCTGGATTAGTTCCATCAATGCTTTGTTCCTGAACTCAGAAAGTACCTTGCCAGGAAGGGATGCCCTTTTAAAATTCTTTTGATCTCAGACAATACTCCTGGCCACCCAGGACCCCAGGATTTCAACACCAAAGGTGTCCAAGTGGTCGACTTGCAGTCAAACACAACGTTTTTAATTCTGCCTCTAGATCAGGGGTCCACAGCTTCTGGTCAACAGTAGACTATTAGAAGATTTAGGAGAGTCATAAGTTATATATGGATTTTCCATTATGCAAGGGGTTGTCACCCCTTGCCCCTGTACTGTTCAAGGGTCAACATTGCTATTGTAATTTTCAAGAAGGTACTTTTGTTTTGAGCAGACCACATGCTTTATTAAGTAGATCTAGAACAGCACGTTCTATCATATGTTGGGAACAGTTAGCTTCCGTGAAAGGCCTCTACCCCTTAAGAAAACCCTTTGTGAAGTCAAGAAGATAATTTTTTTTAATGTTTTAATGTTTTTTTTTTATTCTTTGAGAAACAGAGAGAGACAAAGCATGAGCAGGGGAGGGACTGAAAGAGAGACACAGAATTTGAAGCAGCTCCAGGCTCCAAGTTATCAGCACAGAGCCTGACTCAGAGCTTGAATTCACAAACCATGAGATCATGACCTGAGCCGAAGTTTTGGATGCTTAACTGACTGAGCCACCCAGGTGTCCCAAGTCAAGAAGATATTTTGAAAGGAAAATGGCAGATAAACCTTATGGCACAAAAAGAATCAGGGAAATAAAATTCCCTGGTCTGTATTAGTCTGTTCTCTAGGGCATGTTATTCTATCAGTGGCTTCAGAATAACGGAGGAACAATGTATTTCAGAAGTTATAAATAAGTCTAATTGGAATCAGAAACTATTGTAAATAACAGATTCATATATCAGCTCCAAGTAAAATGCCTTCATGAGACAGAAATCCATTAATTATGTTTCTTAAATTTAGGCAAAGGCAAGAAAACCACAAAAAAAAATGTACTTTGGTTTTCCTGGTTTTGAAAGAATCCTTATCAGTACTGGGCACTAAGGGAAGGAGCACAGGAATCTTGGCTTCTTTCTTGTTCTCTCTTCCCAGTTAGATCAGGGTGTGTAAAGGGTTCCTTTCAATGGAGCATCAGTGTTCGCTTATCTCAGAATAATCACAAGTGAAGTAAACACGACTTTCTGCAGCTATGGTCATTTTGTACGCTTGTTCATGACACAAAATGCACTGTTGTTAATTTCCTTAGCAAGCCATTGCTCCTATCTATATTGTTATACCAAAGACCTAAAACAAGACCTTGCCAGAGACTCATTTCTGTGGCACTTAACTGATGCTTTGTACTTTATCATTATGCTGTATGTCTTCTAGTCATTCCATTCTATGTGCCAGGCTCCATCAAGGTGACTGGAAATAATAATGAGATATCTAAAACCAAGGAATCACACATTTCACACATAAAGAATGACAGAGATAAAAACAAACAAAACAACATACAGCAGCATTATCTACACTAGCCAAATTAATGAAACAGTCCAAGTGTCCATCAGTGGATGAATGGATACAGAAGATGTGGTATATATATACAATGGAATATGACTCAGCCATCAAAAAAAATGAAATCTTGGGGTGTCTGGGTGGCTTAGTCAGTTAAGCAACTGACTTTGGCTCAGGTCATGATCTCATAGTTCGCGAGTTCAAGCCACACATCAGGCTCTGTGCTAACAGCTCAGAGCCTGAAGCCTGCTTCTGATTCTGTGTCTCCCTCTCTCTCTGCCCCTCCCCTGCTCACGCTATGTCTCTGTCTCTCAAAAATAAATAAATGTAAAAAAAAATTTAATAAAAGAAAAGTTAGGGGTGCCACGGTGCCTTAGTCCATTAAGCATCTGACTTTTGATTTGGGCTCAGGTTATGATCTCAGTCATGAGATCAAGCCCCGTGTCAGGCTCTGCACTGGGCATGGAAACTGCTGGAGATATTCTCTCTCTCAAGGGAGGGAGGGAGGGAGGGAGGGAGGGAGGGAGGGAGGAAGGAAGGAAGGAAGGAAGGAAGGAAAAGAAAAGAAAAATAGAAAAGAAGTACAAGCCCAACACCAAGAAGAGGTGTACAAATATAAGACTGAGCAGATGGGATGGGATCAGGTTGGGTAGTATCCCTAAGCATCTCCCTCTCTGCCAATGTCTGGAGCCACCCTTCAAAACTTCATGGCACACTTCCAGATTTTTGTTAAGATCGACTAGGTTATTCATACCAATCCTTCCTCTGAAAACTTTGATAAACCTGGATAAAACTTAAATACCCTCTTTAAACAATGGAAAACCTGAAAAGGGAGTAAGGAATACCTGGCCACAGTAACAAGAAAGAAAATGGAGACAGAGAAGTAAGGTCTGGGGTTCCCTTTTGTCTTAAGAATATTTCCCAAACCAGAAAACTGTTTTGATAACCTTTTTAGGACAGCAGGAGCACAACAGTCAAGACATACCTAAGGTAGAGAGGCTAATGTGGGGGGGGGGGATTCCTTTACAGATGTATCTTCACCCACATGTGATAAAGAAAAAAGTATATTGAATAGGATTGGAACGTGTCACTTTAAGAATCCTGTCTAGGAAACCCTACAGGTTTTCCATTTACTTCTGGATGCTCACAATGTTATTTTTGACCCAGAAAATTAAGATCACTCATTTGCCATAGTTTGAAGCTTGTCCCAGACGGAGGCTAAATTCTCTGAGCTGTTGGGTATAGGGAGAGTAATCAGATAAAATCACTGTTTTGTTTGTTTGTTTATTTGTTTTGACTGACTACTGTATGTGGACTTACAGAGACACCCATGCCTGTATAGACATACTCATCATTCCATACATGCATGAAATTGAGGTTCTCTGAATTTTACCCATGGTGAGATGCCTGCACGGATTGTATTAGCACCAGGCTGTAAGAGACAAACACTGCAAAGCATTTAAGCTTCCTTACCCAGTGAGTAGAGATGAAGAGAAGCAAAGCTGAATAAGGAGAGCCAGATGGACCCCCGGGCACAGAAACAGACTCCATCCACCCCCCCAGCTCTGCAAGTCAGAGCTGGCAGTGAATCTACAAAGCTGAGACGGCAAAATGGCTTGGCACAGAGCCAAAGAAGCAGAATTACAGGATGTTAATCCACCAGAGCTTGGAGAAGACCCAAATTTTGGTAGGCAAGAAAAGGAAAGCCAGATCCTGTTTGAGCAGCTCCAATAGGAAGATCCAAGGCACCTATTCCCTCCCATGATCCTCACCTTCCTGAATGAAGACAATGATGGTGTGAGCCCACATTTCCCCATCCTGCTTAAGTTCTACTAGTGCCTAAGGAACAGGAAAGAAAGCTAAGGAAAGTATACCCCTTTATTCTTAGGGAGACTACAGGCTTGACTAGATTTATACCCAATCAAGGATGAACAAACAGAAAAGAGGAGAGGGGGAGAAAACTATTCACAGAACTGTAAGACAGAAAAAAAATGTATGTCTCTCATGCTAACCACATTTAAAGAATGCATTTATTCAACTTTATATCCAAAAAATAACAAACTTTAAATAGCAACTTCTTGGGGCGCCTGGGTGGATCAGTCGGTTAAGCATCCAACTTTGGCTCAGGTCATGATCTCATGGTTAGTGGGTTCAACCGCTGTATCAGGCTCTGTGCTGACAGCTCAGAGCCTGGAGCCTGCTTCAGATTCCGTGTCTCCCTCTCTCTCTGCCCCTCCCCCACACGCACTCTTTCAAAAATTAATAAACATTTAAAAATGTTTTAATAAATAAATAGCAACATTTTTATGTTCTTAAATGATGGGAGGAGCCAATAGTAGAGAACAAAGTCAGGGTGATAGGTCACAGGATGAGGTTTATGTCTTAACAGTTAATATTTGGGGCTCCTGGGTGGCTCAGTCGGTTAAGCGTCCGACTTCACCTCAGGTCACGATCTCCCAGTCCGCGAGTTCGAGCCCCGCGTCGGTCTCTGGGCTGATGGCTCGGAGCCTGGAGCCTGCTTCCGATTCTGTGTCTCCTTCTCTCTCTGCCCCTCCCCCGTTCATGCTGTGTCTCTCTCTGTCTCAAAAATAAATAAATGTTAAAAAAAAAATTTTTTAAAAACAGTTAATATTTAGTGTTGTCCCCTCCACTGCCAGAATGACTGCTCTCCCAAACACATCTAATAACCCCCTTGAAGAACTTTGGGCTTGATGTGCTAGGAGGTCCTACGGTCCACAGAAAGAATGATTCCACCAGAAAACAGAACTGTAGGGAACAGAATGCCCCCAGATCATTTTGGGCTCCTCGTGCCAACAAGCCAATAGTCTCAGAAGCAGGTCTCCCTACTGGCCAAGACTATGGACACTGAGCAGGAGGAAAGTGGGTTGCTGTCCATAATGGGGGGCTACATGTGAAACCAAGAGCCCCTCCAGAGTCCCTCCCTGCCGAACAGTAACGATCAATGGTAAACTCCGGATATCTAACAAAAATAAGACATCTAAAAACTAAGATCCTGCAGGAATGAAAGTCTGGGTCACTAGCTCAATAAAGAACACCATTCAGCTAAGGTTGCAGCAGAGGTGAGGGGAACACAGGATGGGTGTTGGAAGACTGGTACAATGGGGAAGGAAGAAGGCACGTGACCAGCTACAGAATCAGGGACCTTAGCAGCTCTATTCTATGTCAGCTGAATTTTTCTCTCTTACCCTTTTCCCTCTCACTACCTTAGACAAAAGGACATCACTGGCAGTTAATGTTTTAGGTGGGGGTATGACATATGGCATTTGTTTCTAATGCAGCTGATGGGGCATATTACATCTCCTTTGTTGGGTTTCAACCAGAAGGAAAAAGAGTGGGTAGTGAACAGCAAAACGGAATTCTACTGGTTATCTTCCAATCACTTTCCAAAATACAGTAAAAACCTTGGATGGAGAGTAACTTGTTCTGTGAGTGTTCTGCAAGACCAGCAAACATTTCTAATACATTTTAACTTGATCAAGGAGCAATGTCTTGCAATATGAGTCCTACGTGATGCCGAACGTCACATGATCACAACTGAGCCAACAGTTCTTGAAATTCACTTTGATACACGAGTGCTTTGGATGACAAGCATGTTTCTGGAACGAATTACCCTCTCAAACCAAGGTTTTTGTACTTCCTATCTTGCAAACTGACACGCATGCATTTTATCAAAGGGCTCTGTTTCCCTCTGGATCCCAGCTGGGTTTGGCTAATGGAGAACTACAGCAGGAGTTAGCACAGAACAGAGTAAGGTTCTGTGTAAGAGAGTTCTGTGTAAGAGAGTAAGGTTCTGTGTAAGGAGAGTAAGGTTCAGATATCTGTTCTCCTTGTGCCCTCCTGGGTCTCACAGTCCTACTCTTTATACATAGTCTGTGTGCTCAGTGGAAGTCTGATTTATTCATTCAACAAGTATTTACTGAAGGCCTACTAGGTCTCATCTAGTGCTGGGTATACAGCAGTGACCTGAACAGAAAAAAATCCTCACCCTCCCCCCTTCAGTGTGGCGATGGGGAAAGATAAACGACGTAGAGAGGTAAACTACAGGCATACCTCATTTTATTGAACTTCACTTTATTGCCTTTTTTTATATGTATATAAATTGAAGGTTCGCAGAAACCCTGCATTGAACAAGTCTACTGGTACCATCTTTCCCACAGTATTTGCCCACTTCATGCCCCTGTGTCACATTTTGGAAACCCTCACAATATTTCAACATTTTTCATTATTATTATATTGGTTATGGTGATCCATGATCAGTGGGGTGACTGGCTGGAAGCTAGGATGCTGGTAGGCACTTTTTTTAATCAATCAAGAATTCTTGAAGGATATGCTTTTTTTAGACATAATGTTATTGCACACATAACAGACAACAGTGCACTGTACACATAACTTGTATACTCACTGGGAAACCAAAATAACCATCTGCCTTGCTTTGTTGCGGTAGTCTGGAACCGAACCCTCAAAGTCTCTGAGGCAGGCCTGTATTTACACTGACAGATGGGATAATGCTGAGAAGAAAAATAAAGCAGAGAAGAAACACAGAAAGTGCGTGTGTGTGAGTGCACGCACAGGTGTGGGTGTTGAAGGTATGGGCCCATGTTATATCATGGGGCCAGGGAAGAAAGGCCACGTGGAGCTGGAGAGGTTGGGTATAAAACTGAAACAAAATCAGAAGACAAGCTATGCAGGTTTCTGAAAAAGAAAAAAGGCATTCAGAATAGAAGAACCAGTGATCACATCTTCCTAAGGCAAGCATGTTTCTGGAAGACCGGGTAAGAGGTCACTGTGGCTGCAGCAGACAGCCTGGTAGAGAGTGGTAGGAGGTGAGGCCAGAAAGGTGGCTGTGACTAGGGCAGGGCAGTTACTTGAGGTTACCGTTTCCACCTATAAGAATTTCTCTTCTCCAAAGGCAGACACAACACACGCCTTACATCCCCATCCACTGTAAATCTGCAGGGGGGTACATGTTATTGAGGCCGTGGTTTCTACATGCAATAATTTAGGTCCTCCAAAGGCACAGAATCCCTTCCCTCCCTGCCCACAGTGAATTCCAGCTTTGCAAATCACATAGTTTGTTCTGTAATTTGGTTTTTCTGGGTCCCTGAAGAAAAGTTAATATTCAAGAATTATATGTGATATTAGGGGAGAAGTTGTTTTATGAAGTCATTTGAAAGACTCTTTTTTGTTTTGCTGTTTTCTTTTTCTTTTATGTGAATGTCCAATAAGTTTCTGACGTTATCCCTCTGGTCATTTCTATCTACTTATCATTCCTGCCTCAATATTGTCTTTTTTATGGTGAGCCTTTTAGTTGATCAAACTGACAGAAAATGAGGGAAGTAAATGAAATATGTACCTTTTAGATTTTAAACGCTGTAACAATCACAAAACATTTGTGACACCTTGATTACTGAGATATTGACTTTGCAGCCTAAGACCATGTCTATTGCAAAATCTTGAGAAGGAGAGAGGTGGGTAAGGATCAGTTGGGTTGAACCAGAAGCTGTGTTACTGGCAAGACCTGGTGTTGCAAAAATGCCCATTATGAAGAACAAGAACAAAACATCAAGAAACCAGAGGGGCTGGCTACTCAGGTAGTTCTTGACAGGGGGGGAGGGGGCAGTACTTTACAGGCATTTATTTTAAAGTGGAACCAGAAGCATACAATCTAGCAGAAATACAACAGAAGAGCATGAATCTTAAAGTGTCCTGAAGATCAAAGAACCATCTGGGGCTTAAGAAAAAGGCTGAAGACAACCTGACAAAAAGCATTATGAAAATGTGCCTCACTGAGTGATTAAAGGAACTGTCAATAATTAGCTGGAAAATTACAGGGGATTAGAGATGTAATAGATCTCTGGAAAAACAAATGATCTGATTTAAAAATGGACAGGATATCTGAATAGTTATTATCCCAAAGAAGATATCCAGATGGCCAACAGACACATGAAAAGATGCTCAACATCTCTAATTACCAGGGAAATGCACATCAAAACCACAATGAGCTATCATCTCACACCTGTCAGAATGGCTAGACTCAGAAAGACATGTAATAAGGTGAGGATGTGAAGAAAGGGGAACCCTCTTGCACTGTTGGCAGGAATGCAAACTGGTGCAGCCACTGTGGAAAACAGTACGGGGGTTCCTCAAAAAGTCAAAAATAGAACTACCATATGATCCAGTAATTCTACTAGTAGGTATTTATCCCCAAAATATGAAAACACAAATTCAAAAAGATATAAGCACCCTTATGTTGACTGCAGCATTATTACAAAAGTTAAGACATAGAAGCCACCTGAGTGTCCATTGATAGAAGAATGGGTCAAGAAGATATGGTATACATACACACAATGGAATATTACTCAACCACTAAAAAAGAATGAGACCTTGGGGCACCTGGGTGGCTGAGTTGGTTAAGTGTCTGACTCTTGATTTTGGCTCAGGTCATGTTCTCACAGTTTGTGAGTTTGACCCTTGCATCAGCTCCACACTAACCATGGAGGCTGCTTGGGATTCTCTGTCTCTCTGCCCTCCCCCTACCCCTTTCTCTAAATAAATAAATAAATAAATAAATAAATAAATAAATAAATAAATAAATAAATAAATAAATACACGACTTAAGAGAAAAAAAAAGAATGAGATCTTTCCATTTATCACAACATAGATGGACCTAGAAGGTATTATGCTAAGTGAAATAAGTCAGAGAAAGACAAATATCAATCAAATTATTTCATTTATGTGTGGAGCCTAAAAAAAACAGACAACAGAAACAGACCCATAAATACAGAGAACAAACTGGTGGTTGGGCAGAGACAACTGGGAGATACAGGCTTCCAGCTATGGAAGGAATAAGTCATGGGCATGTTCCCAGTACAAGGAACATGGTCAACAGCATTGTAAGAGTGTTGTATGGTTAAAGATGGCAGCTACACTCATAGTGAGCACAGCATAACATATGCAGTTGTTGAATCGCTATGTTGTACACCTAAAAGTAATGTAATATTGTCTTTTAACTATACCTCAATTAAAAAAAAGCCACACATGGCCTCAAGAAGAGTGCTGCCTGGTTCACTCATAATCTGGATTTATCTTTGAGCTGCACTGTCCATTTTACACCATCCCTAAACCACGTCTCTAACACTGTTCTCTGTCACATGTACGATGGATGGACATATCCTTCTCCACAAGTTCCTAATGACCAGTTGCAGAAAATGCTGACTCTCTGTGTCCCCAAACACATACAGCACATATTTCAAAAGACAGGGTATTCATCTTTTACCTAAGAGTCAGCTTCCCTCCAACACGCTTAACTAAGTATCTTCTTATGCCAGTAACTTCTCACCCCAGGACAGTTTCTCTTTCTGTGTCTGGGCAGCCCAGCTTCTCCCTCCCACCTTCTCTCTCCCCTCTTTTGTTGCCCCTCTATGCCGAGAAATAGGGTGCTTCACATCCCTTTCCTTTTAATTGAAGAGAATTAATTCCAGCTTTGAGTCTAAGCTCAATAGAAATCCTCTGATAGTACAGAGTTCACCTTATTTCTGAGTACCACTAATAAATACCCTTTCTAATGGGGCCATCTATGAGGGGTCCTTGGCAAATAATTTTGTGCAACACTTGTCTACTATTAGCAGTTTGATTTTTTTAAGCTTATTTATTTTTTGAGAGAGAGAAAGAGAATCATTGGGGAAGGGGCAGAGAGAGAGAGGGAAAGAGAGAATTCCAAGCAGGCTCTGCACTGACAGAACAGAACCCAACACGGGGCTCGATCTATAAATCATGAAATCATGACCTGAACCGAAATCGAGTGGGACGCTTAACCAACTGAGCCATCCAGGCACCTCTTGATTTTTTAAATGTACAGAATTCAAGGTGTGATGTAAGGCATGACAGTTTGTGGATGAAGAGATGGAGTAATAGGTAGACTGGACATACAAAATGGTTTATTTTCCAGTCAGTGCATGTGAAGTTTCTTCTTAGTATCTAGGTACCATCCCTTACTATCCGCACCCAGGTATCATCAATTTATGTTCTCTACTGCCATATGCATCATTCCTGGCTAATTTCCTATCACCCCCTGTGAGAAAAAGGTAGCAGTGGCATTATTACTCATGATGCCATTGAAAAAAACGTAGGACTGCAGTTCCCTAATTCCATTTATTTAACACTGGTTACATCATTACTCCTGACACTATATCATCTGTCATGCTGCCCAAGAACACTGGCTTCCAATGACTCTCACAAACGTTTTTAGAGTGTTTCACTGACAATGTCCACAAGTGCAGTTCATACATAGAGGATGAAAGTTTTATATTCATGCTAAATTTACTTTTCATAATTGTATTAGTGTTCTACAACACATCCTCCAACCCCATGTCTTCTTTGAGCCCTTTAAGACATAATCACAGCATTCTTTTCTTTTTAATGTTTATTTATTTTCTTTTTAATGTTTATTTATTTGGGGGGAAGGGGCAGAGAGGGAGGGAGACAGAAGATCCAAAGCGGGCTCTGCACTGACAGTGGACAGCTTAACATGGGGCTCGAACTCACAAACCATGAGATCATGACCTGAGCTATAGTCATAAGCTTAAATGACTGAGCCACCCAGGTGCCCCCATAATCATGGCATTGTTAGAATGGGATCCTTCTTGGTATTGACCTCTTCCTTACTTCCACACACTACCACCAGTGGGGAGGATTAAAGGAGTGAGAAGCATTCTCGTTAGGGCAAGGAAGTTTGCTTGCTCAGCAACGTGGGAGAGCAGGAAATCACCATCTAGATCAAGGTAAGAGAGGATATAAGCTGAAAGGGTCCACTGGCACTGCAAAGTAACAGTCTTGAAATACTTGAGGGGAGACATAGACAGCCACCCCTAAGGACAGCTCAACACATGGCATGGAGCCTACAGAGGAGATAGGGCAACTGTTCTGGGTCCCAACAGCAAGGGATCATGAGCAAAAGAACCCTGCCTCCAGTCCTGCTGCCCTCGGGTGTTGCAGACTGGAGGTGACCCTGCATTCACAACATGGGTCCATATAAATGGCTCAAGTCCAAGGGAAGACAGTGGACCGCAGGCATTGCAGGGTCCGAAACACATTCTGCGTCCAACATTTGGGGATCATTACCCCAAATGATCACGTCAGCATCATTCCAACAGCCCAATCTTGTGGGAGCTCACAAATACAGCACCGGCCATAGGAGTTCTCAGCTCACCAGGCTACCCTACAGAACCAGGAGCAAGCCAGAGAGTCCTAGGAGGGTCCACAGGCCTCAGGATGTCTGGCCAACCTGTCACGTGGGGTGGAGAGCTGCAGATATTCCAAGGAAGAAAAAAAGACTGGGGCCTACTCATGTCCCAACTGAGGCCCAGGCCACCCTGACTAGTTAACACTAAAAGCACCCAGCACAGTTGTAGGCATCAGAAGGGGATTCAGAAAATTTCAAGGAAGTCATAGTTTAAGGCACAGACCACCTCAAGGCATGGTGCCTAGGGCAGGAGCCCACTTGTCCCAGTCTAGAGGTGGCACTGATTCAGCCACAGCAGCTCATACTTTTAAGTCTGCCATGGCAGAACCATGTAGTGTACAAATACATACACCTCCCAGTTTACATTAAACTACATTTAACTAAATACATATTTCTTGATACTTCACAAAATGGCAAGGTGTTCCGTCATCTGAACAAATCTGGAAAATAGTTGTCATTTAGTCTAATTTACAACAGACTAATGTAGTCTGTTTACTTTCTAATTTTTTTTTAGTATTTATTTTTGAGAGGGAGAGAGAGAAAGAGACAGAGCAGAGTGGGGGGAGAGAGAGGGAGACACAGAATCTGAAGCAGGCTCCAGGCTCCGAGCTGTCAGCATAGAGCCCTACACAGGGTTTGAACCCCCATACCACAAGATCATGACCTGAGCCAAAGTTGGATGCTCAACCGAGGGAGCCACCCAGGCGCCCCATCTTTACTTTCTTCTTGACAACACTGAAGCCAAATAAGATCAGTCACTTGGCATTTCACTCCCACCTCCACACCATACTGCTCACTGTCTGGGCACTAATCAGGTTCCCAAAGCATAAAGTGGCCTGCCTCACCACATCCAGCGCAGAGGTCTGGATACCCTCTACACAGAAGCTATGGCTCACCGCCAGTATTCACTCAACACCTTCCAGACAAATGACCCAAACTCTCATAACATGGATGATCTTGAGAGTTCGCTTAGCTCTCTTCCGCATTTGATGCGGTGATGATACAGAAGTTTATTACATGATGAACATGACCGACTAGGTTTCAAAACCCAGAAAATCCTGAAATCAGAGCCTCCGCACTGACCTCGGTGGTGGGATAAACAAACAGGCAGCTGTGATCACTCCAATGTAATCCTATTAATCACCCCAGCCCCAGAATAAAATAGGAGACAACCAAGACTCCTGCACCAGCACTAAATTAACTTCCTCCACCGCTGCCACACAGAGGAAACGATTCATCATATTCAGGCCTGAAGCTCATTTTCCACATGAAAAATGAACTAAAGTATAATTTAATGAACCGCAGAAAACAGGTACATTTCCATAATGTTTGGGGATTTATATGTATTAAAAAAAAAAAGCAAGAGCTTCTTGGCTGAATAATGATCAAAGCCTACAGTCCTGCCCAAACTGAGGTTCATTTTTTTCTTTGAAGTTCACTTTTAAAGAGTTGACCTTTCCTGGCACAGATTCCTCCTATGCTCTTTACTGAGTAAATAAACAATTGCACCTCTGTGAGGGCCTGTGTTTCTTTTTGTTCTTGGTGACTTTCCATCTCCTAATGGCATAATGATGGCAATCTCCAGCATCTTAACTGTCCTTGAAACCTAAACCAGACACCGAGACTTAGTAAACCTGCTTCAGTCTTTCTTGCTCAGGATGGTCCTCTAAATAGAGTGTTAAGACTACATTTGGCCAAGCGATGAAGGGTTTTTGGAGCTCCACCAATTTCAAGGACATTTTAGGCTCTTCTCAAAGACCACAGACAAGGAGACAGGAGAAGGGAGCTATCAGCATGGACTGGGGTCCACAATGAGAGCTTCCTAGGACCTGCAAATCTTAAATTGGGTCTTAAAGAGAACAGAGGATGTGACCAGACACAGAGGTGAAAGAAGGGTGTGCCAAGAGGTGGGATTAGAATACTCAAGACATAAAGTAAGATCTTCATAGAAATTAGAGGGGATCTGAGGAATGAGCAGCTTATCTACACTGGTTGGTACATAAAATAAAGGTGGTTAAAAATAACATTTGCTAGACATGAGGAAGAGAGTAAAAACCAGTATGCATAAATTCATGTTTTTAAGCTGAAAACATTAAAGCATAGAGAAGGCCTTTAATCAAAAATAGCCAATGGGGGTTGGGGAGCTTAGGAAGATGGCAGAGTAGGAGAACCCCGCGCTCACCCTGTCCCACGTTTGTAACTAGAGACCATCCACATCCAAGTCAATAAACCAGAGAGTGATCTGAAGACTGGCAGAGCAAACTCCATAAATCAATATAGAGAAGAAGCCACAGCTCCAAGGTTAGGAAGGTCAGAAGAGTGGAGGGAGGCTGCCCACAGGAGGGAGGGAACTGCCTGTGGAGAAGGCAGAGAAATGCGCCAGGAGCTCACACAGGAAGACTAATCCCTGTAATATTTGGCTTTAAAAACAAGAAGGGCTGGAATCCCTGAGTTTGTAAAACCAGTGGGACTTTGGAGCCTGGAGCACAGAGGTCAGTTGACTCAGCACATAGGGAACAGGCAGGGTGAGGGACAGCTGGGTCGCTGCCCTTAAAGAGAGAACAGCCTGCACGAACAGGCAACATAAAAACAGCAGTTTACACAATACCAGGGGCAAATGGGAGACACATCTGTTTATACTGATTTCAGAGTGTGTTTGGGGACTTCCCCATAAACAAGGGAGCTGGCAGGAGCCATTTTCCTCCCCCACTCACCAGCATAAACACAGGGCCATCTAAGGGAGGTGGGGCTGTACAGACACTTGCTACCTAACCTCCTAGCAGTGAGCTATGCCCACGAGTTCTCCTGAGGACTCACCCACTCCAGCCTGGGCAAATTTTGTTAAAGCCTCCCATGAGCCCTGCATAGCCATTGGCTGCACAGCTGCCCTCACACCCTGGCACATCGACCTCAATGTGCCCAGCCATGCACCCCCAGCCACCCCCAGCAGCTGGACAACCCAGCTGCTTGTCCCAGCCACCATCACACACAAGGCCCAGCTGTGCCCAGCCATTGTTGCCTGCCGTGCCCAACCTGGCACCTCTTGCTGCCCCAGCACACGGCCTCTAGCCCCCACAGTGCTTGGGGGATCCAGCATAGAACTATTGGCACAGCACAAATTTTGCTAACACTGCCTCCCCACTCCCAAGTTCTCCAGTGGGCACTCCCCCTCAGAGCTGGCCTGCCTGCATCCCACCAACACCACAGAGAGCAAGCACAGCCCACAACAGGCAGAGGGTCAGTGCAGCTGACTGCATTGAAAGGAAGAAGTGACTGAGACACAACAGCAGGGCATATTCAACACATGCAGGATATTCTCCTGAAGTGCCAGATTCTGGTGAACAGTGGACACAGCACTGGACACAGCACTCCAGGGCACTCCAGCACCTTTTCTTCATAAAGTCATTTCTTTCAAGAGCAGAAGACATATATGACTTTCTTAACACAGAAAAACAGACAGAGAGAGGCGGACAAAATGAGGAGACAGAGAGAAATTTATCCCAAATGAAAGAACAAAGCCCCAAATATCTAAGCAAAACAGATATACATAACATGACTGATAGAAAATTTAAAGCAGTGATCATAAGGACACTCACTGGACCTGAGTAAAGAATGGAAGACATGACTGAGACTCTTAGAAGACAGATAAGGAATGATATAGCAGGGATAAAGGGAACAATGAACAAAATGAGAAACACAGTTGATAGAATGAACAGCAGGATGGAAAAAACAGAGGAATGAATTAATGACCTAGAAGACAGAGTTACAGAAAGTAATCAAGCTGAACAAAAGAGAGAAAAAAAATTATGCAAAATGAGAATAGACCTAAGGAATTCAATGACTCCATCAGACATAATAACATTCATATTATAGGAGTCCAAGAAGAAGAAGAGACAGAAAGGGAGCAGAAAATTTATTTGAAGAAATAACAGCTGAATACTTTCCTAATCTGGGGAAGGAAACAGACATCCAGATCCAGGAGGCACAGAGAACCCCCATCAAAATCAACAAAAGCAGACTCATACCAAGACATATTACAATTAAACTGAAACAGTATGGTGGTAAACAAACAAAACAAACAAACAAACAAAACCCTTAAATCAGCAAGACAAAAGAAAACACTAACTTACAAGGGAAAAGCCATAAGGCTAGCAGAAGATTTTTCAACAGAAATTTTCCAAGCCAAAAGGGAATGGCATGATATATTCAAAGTACTAAATGGGAAAAATCTGTAGTTGAGAATATTCCATCCAGCAAGGTAGTCATTCAGAATAGAAAAAGAGATAAAGAGTTTCCCAGACAAATAAAAACTAAAGGAGTTTGTGACCATTATACCAGCCCTGCAAGAAATATTACAGGGTACTCTTTGAGTACAAAGGAGAGATCAAACGACACAGTATAAATGTAGGAAACACAAAAGCATTAAAAATAAATATTTCTGTGAAAAGTCCAGGAAATGACAAAATAAAAGGATATAAAATATAACACATACCTAAAACATCAGGAGGAAGGAAAAACGAATGAGTTCAAACTTAAATAATCATCAACATAACACAGATGGCTATATGAAAAAGAGGTAACCATGTATCAAAAACTGCTGAAAAACATGTAAATAATAAATAAAAAGGAATCCAAATATATCACTACAGAAAGCCAGCAAAACATGAAAGAAAGAGAAGAAAGGATCAGAGAAAATCTTCAGAAAAAAAAACACAAAACAAGTAAATTTAGGCAATAAATACATATCTATCAATAATTGCTTTGAATATAAATGGACTAAATGCTCCAATCAAAACACACAGGGTGACAGAATGGATAAAAAGAACAAGATCCTTCTATATTCTGCCTGCAAGAGACTCATTTTAGACCTGGGACACCTACAGATTGAAACTGAGGGGATTGAGAAAACTGTATCATGCAAATGGATGTCAAAAAGAAAACCAGAGTAGAAAAACTTATAAAAGACAAACTAGACTTTAAAACAACTGTAGAAACACCTGGGTGGCTTAGTCAGTTAAGTGTCCAACTCTTGACTTTGGCTCAGGTCATGAGCTACATGTTCTCATTCATTCGTTCTCTCCCCCGCCCCCAAAATAAACATTTTTTAAAAATAAAACAAACACTCTACAAGAGACAAAGAAGGCCACTATATAATAATAAAGGGGGCAATCCAACAAGAAGATATAACAATTATAAATATTTATGTACCCAATATGAAAGCACCCAAATATATAAAACAATAACAAACCTAAAGGAACTAAGTGACAATAATACAATAATAGAAGGAGACTTTAACACCCCACTTACATCAATGGACAAATCATCTAAACAGAAAATCAAAAGCAAACAGTGGCTTTAAATGACATACTGGAATACATATATTTAACAGGTATATTCAGAAGATTCCATCCTAAAACAAAATGCACACTCTTTTCAAGTGCACATGGAATATCCTCCAGAATTGATCACATATTTTTTTAAATGTTTATTTATTTTTAAGAGAGAGAGAGAGAATTTGAGTAGAGGAAGGGCAGAGAGAGAGGGAGACACAGAATCTGAAGCAGGCTTCAGGCTTGATGCTGTCAGCACAGAGCCAGATGCAGGGATCAAACTCACGAACCATGAGATCATGACCCGAGCCAAAGTCAGATGGTTAACTGACTGAGTCACCCAGGTGCCCCCAGAATTGATCACATATTAACCCTCAAAACAAGCCTCAACAAATTCAAGAAGATCAAAGTTATACAATGCATCTTTCTGGCCACAATGCTCTGAAACTTGAAGTCAACCATTAAAAAAAAAATTGTAAAGACCACAAATACCTGGAGATTAAATAGCATGCTACTAAATAATAAATGGGTCAACTAGGAAATAAAAGAAGAAATTTTAAAAAGAACATGGAAACAAATGAAAATGAAAACACAGTGGTCCAAAACCTCTGGGATGCAGCAAAAGTGGTTCTCAGATGGAAGATTATTGCAATATAGACCTACATCAAGAAGCAAGAAAAACCTCACATAAGCAACCTAACCTTATACCTAAAGGAGCTAGAAAAATAAATAAAGCCTAAAGCCAGCAGAAGGAATGAAATAATAAAGATTAGAGCAAAAATAAATGATATAAAAACTAAAAAACAATAGAACAGACCAATGAAACCAGGAGCTGAGTCCCTGAAAAAAATCAAAAAAATTGGGTGCCTGGGTGGCTCAGTTGGTGAAGCGTATGACTTCAGCTCAGGTCACGATCTCTCAGTGCATCAGTTTGAGCCCCATGTCAGGCTCTGTGCTAACACATCAGAGCCTGGAGCTTGCTTCAGATTCTGTGTCTCCCTCTCTCTCTGCCCCTCCCCAACTCGTGCTTGCTTTCTCTCTCTCTCAAAAATAAACGTTAAAAAAAATAATAATAAATCAATAAAATTGATAAACCTCTAGCCAGACGTATCAAGAAAAAAGAGAAAAGACAACGACCAACACTACAGAAATACAAACAATTATAGGAGAATGTTATGGAAAATTATATGCCAACAAACTGGACAAACTAGAAGAAATCAGTAAATTCCTAGAAATTCCTAGAAATATATAAACTGCCAAAAGTGAAACAGGAAGAAATAAAAAATTTGAACAAACTGATAACGAGCAAAGAAATTGAATCAGTAATCAAAAAACTCCCAACAAATCAAACTCCAGGACTAGAGGGCTTCAGAAGCAAATTCTACCAAACATTTAAAGAAGAGTGAATATATATTCTTCTCAAACTCTTCCAAAAAATAGAAAAGGAAGGAAAACTTCCATTCTATGAAGCCAGAATTACCCTGATACCAAAACCAGGTAAAATAACACTAAAAAAGAGAATACAAGTCAGTATCTCTGATGAACACAGATGCAAAAATCCTCAACAAAATACTAGCAAACCAAATACAGCAATATATTAAAAACATCATTCTGGCTTGCAAGGGTGGTTCAACATCCACAAATCAACCAACCTGATACATCACATCAATAAGAAAAAGGATAAGAACCATAAAATCATTTCAAGAGATGCAGAAAACACATTTGACAACATCTATGGGAGTACAACATCCATTCATGATAAAAACCCTCAACAAAGTAGGCTTAAAGGGAACAATCCAAGGGGCGCCTGGGTGGCTCAGTCAGTTGGTTGAGCATCTGACTTCAGCTCGGGTCATGATCTCACAGTTGATGAGTTTGAGCCCCGCGTCAGGCTCTGTGCTGACAGCTCAGAGCCTGGAGCCTGCTTTGGATTCTATGCCTCCCTCTCTCTCTGCTCCTCCCCCACTCGTGCTCTCTCTCTGTCTCACAAATAAATATAACCATTAAAAAAAAATCTTTTTAAAGGGAACAATCCACAACACAATAAAGGTCTTACATGAAAAACCCACAGTTAACATCATCTTTAACAGGGAAAAACTAAGGGCTTTTCCCCTAAGGTCAAGAATAAGACAAGGATGTCCACTCTTATCACTTTTATTCAACACAGTACTGGAAGTCCCAGCCTCAGCTATCAGACAGAAAAAGAAATAAAAGGCATCCAAACTGGTAAGGAAGAAGTAAAACTTTTACTATTTGAAAATGACATGATACTATATATAGAAAGTCTTCAAGACTCCACCAAAACACGGCTAGAACTAATAAATTCAGTAAAATCGCAAGATACAAAATCAATGTACAGAAATCTATTGCATTTTCATACACCAATAATGAAGCAGCAGAAACAGAAATTAAGAAAACAATCCATTTACAATTACACCAAAAATAATAGAATACCTAGGAATGAACCTAACCAAAGAGGTAAAGACCTATACTCTGAAAACTAGAAAACACTGATGAAAGATATTAAAGATAACAAAAAGTAACGGACAGACATTCCATGCTCATAGATTGAAAGAACAAATATTGTTAAAATGTCTATACTACCCATAGCAATCTACACATTTAATGCAATCCCTATCAAAATACCAATAGCCTTTTTCATAAAACTAGAAGAAACAATTCCAATATTTGTATGGAACCACAAAAGACCCCAAATAGCCAAAGCAATACTGAAAAAGAAAAGCAAAGCTGGAGGCATCCCAATTCTGGACTTCAAGCTATATTACCAAGCTGGTAGTCATCAAGACAGTATGTTACTGGCACAAAAACAGACATATAGATTAATGGAACAGAATAGAAAACCCAAAAATGGACCTATAACTGTATTGTCAATTAATCTCCAACAAAGCAAGAAAGAACACCCAATGAGAAAAGGACAGTCTCTTCAACAAATGGTGCTGTGAAAACTGGACAGCTACATGCAAAAGAAAGAAACTGGACCACTTTCTTACACCATACACAAAAAGAAATTCAAAATGGAGTAAAGACCTAAATGTGATACCTGAAACCATAAAAATCCTTTTTAAGAGAACACAGGTAGTAACCTCTTTGACATCAGCCATAGCAACTTTTTTTCTAGTTATGCCTCCTGAGGCAAGGGAAACAAAAGCACAAGTAAACTATTGGGACTTCATCAAAATAAAAGGTTACTACCCAGTGAAGGAAACAATAAACAAAACTAAATGGCAACCTACTGAATGGGAGAAGATACTTGCAAATGAAATATCCAATAAAAGGTTAGTATCCTAGTATTACTTGGCAATCACAAAGAATAAAATCTTACCACTTGCAACTATGGAGATGGAACTAGAGGGTATTATACTAAGCGAAATTAGTCAGGGAAAGACAAATATCATATGACTTCACTTGTATGAGGACTTTAAAATACAAAACAGATGAACATAAGGGAAGCAAAAATAATATAAAAACAGGGAGGGAGACAAAACATAAGAGACTCTTAAATATGGAGAACAAACAGAGGGTTACTGGAAGGGTTGTGGGAGGGGGGATGGGCTAAATGGGTAAGGGGCACTAAGGAACCTACTCCTAAAATCATTGTTGTGCCATATGCTAACTAACTTGGATGTAAATTTAACAAATTAAATTAAATTAAAATACCAAAAAAACGGTTAGTATCCTAAATAAAGAACTAAAACTCCACACCAAAAAAACAAAAAAACAAAAAAACAAAAAAACAAAAAAACAAAAAAACAAAAAACAAAAACAAAACAAAAACCCAAATAATCCAATTAAAGAAAGAATGGGCAGAAGACATGAACAGACATTTCTCCAAAGACGACATACAGATGGCCAACAGACACATGAAAATATGTTCATCATCACTTACCCTCCAGGAAATACAAATCAAAACTACAATGAGATATAACTTCATACCAGTCTGAATGGCTAAAATCAACAATTCAAGAAACAACAGTGTTGGTGAGGAGGTGGATAAAAAGGATTGCTCGTGCACAGTTTGTGGGAATGCAAACCAGGGCAGCCCCTCTGGCAAACAGTATGGAGGTACCGCAAAAAGAAAAAAACTACCTTATGATCCAGCAACTGCACTACTGGATGTTTACCCAAAGAATACAAAAATACCAATTCAAAGGGATACATGTATCCCTATGTTTATAGCAGCATTATTTACAATAGCCAAGATATGGAAGCAGTCCAAGTGTCCACTGATTGATGAATGGATAAGGGAGATACAGTGTGTGTGTGTTATGGAATGTCATTCAGCTATAAAAAAACAATGAAATCTTGCCATTTGCAATGATATGGATGGATCTAGAGGTATAATGCTAAGTGAAATAAGCCAGTCAGAGAAAGACAAATATCCTATGATTTCACTCATATGTGGAATTTAAGAATCCTAACAAATGAGCAAAGGGGAAAACAAGAGAAAGAGAAACCAAGAAATGGACTCTAACTCTAGAGATCAAACTGATGGTTACCAGGGTGGGGAGGTGCTTGGGGGGATGGGGGAAATAGGTGATGGGGATTAAGGAGTGAACCTGTAATGAGCACCAGGTGATGTATGGAATCATTGAATCTCTTTAACTGTATACCTGAAACTAAAATAACACTATAGGGTAACTGGAATTAAAATAGAACTTTTTTACAAAGTAGGCAA
Organism: Prionailurus viverrinus; assembly: GCF_022837055.1. NCBI lineage: Eukaryota > Metazoa > Chordata > Mammalia > Carnivora > Felidae > Prionailurus > Prionailurus viverrinus. The sequence goes on along the minus strand of NC_062561.1, from coordinate 93,320,850 downwards.
AGGTCGGGGCGCCTGGGTGGCGTAGTCGGTTAAGCGTCCGACTTCAGCCAGGTCACGATCTCGCTGTCCGCGAGTTCGAGCCCCGCATCGGGCTCTGGGCTGATGGCTCAGAGCCTGGAGCCTGTTTCCGATTCTGTGTCTCCCTCTCTCTCTGCCCCTCCCCTGTTCATGCTCTGTCTCTCTCTGTCCCAAAAATAAATAAACGTAAAAAAAAAAAAAAAAAAAACAAAGTAGGCAAAGGTGAATGCTTAACAGAAAATTCTGTCATACACAATTTTCCCCTAATTTATCATAAATATTATGTAATTTAACACTTTCATTACGATCTGATGGTCTGAACACAGTACCTCACGTGGTACTCTTTAATAATGGAACACAAGTAGTAAGAACAGCCAGTGGTGTGCAAATCGGAACACCAAGCTCTTGGCCTAGCTCCTGAACCAACCTACTGGATAGCTTTGGCTAAATCTGGACAACTACTGTAACCAATTTAAGAATAAATGGATTCTCCTGCAAATTATGCTTTTTAATTGTATTTACAGAGCACTCAATGTCTCCATGTTAAGGCATCAACACCTTTGGGGGTCTTCTTGGATGGTACGCATCATAACCACCTAAAAGGTCACCACTGTTACCCTCACCTTACATGTGAAAAAATGGGATCAGAGTTCAGTTCTGGTAGACTCCAAGGCCTCAACTCCTGCATCACCCTCACCTCCATCTTGTGTCTGGACATGACACCTCCTCCAGACCTTCCTGAGCATGAGGGATACCATGATCCATGACCTGGGAAAATGTGGTTTTGATTTTGCTCAGCAGACCGAGATTATCCAGCAGGTATGGAGGGATGACTTTCTGTCACTTATCAATATTTCCAGTTGAGTGTGTGTGTGTGTGTTTGTGCACACTGATGTGTTCATGTGCTGTGATTGTTTGGGGTAGGTGGTGAAGAACGATTTCCAGATAGCTCACCATAGCACTGGGACCCCCCAGAAATCATGAGAGTCAAAGATGTGCCCTTTCAGCAGGCTGGAGAATTCCATGGAGTAAACCCTTCCTTTCACAGCTCTCTAGCTCCCGAGTTATACGGTTGTTCTAGCTAAAGGCTACGAGCACAGAACAACTCTGTAGGACACAACCCTTTGGCTACAGCAAGGCCAGCCTCTCCCCATCTTTGCGAATATATCTGCCTCAGGCAATCCAGCCTTTGCCACTTACTAGCTTTGTGTGACTTTGGGCAAGCCAATTCGCCTCCCTGAGCTTCTTTCCTCAGCACTAACGTACGAACGTGAACAGTACTTCTCTGTGGCAATTAAATGAGATAATGCATGTCATATAGTGGCACAGGGCCTACGGTATGAAGGCTCAGTGAATGGTAATGACATTGCTACTCCCAGTTCTGTATTGGTTTGTGAGGTTCTTCCTACCAGGAAAGCTTCCCCTCCTCTTCTCAATGACCTCCCTCACCTTTCTCTCCACCTTTCAGGACAGGTAGAGACATTTCCTCCAGGCTCCTTGGCATGTCTCTTTTCTGGACACCTGGGTATCCCGTGGGCTTACGTACTTCACCATTCTCCAGTCACTTCATAGGCAGAGTACGGTCACCCAAGAGCATGGTGCCATGACAGAAGAGCCCCTGGGCACTGCTGTTAGCTAATCCCAAGTGTGAGGGACTACGCTGTGACATCCATTGTGTTTTCTAGAAAAAGGAAGGCCAAGGCATTCAGAGAGTTGCTAGAGCAGTCGGGAGGGTTAGGTAGGAGAATGGGTGTGATAGAGGCTGTCCTCCTTGAGCCTTGCTGACAACAGCTCCCGAGGTTCTGTGAGTAGTCACACCCAATGCAGGTACACAAGTGACTAGGTTGGGAAGTCTCCAGTTACATCCTAGTATGCAGCTGTCCAGCTACTCCGAAGCCAGCTTTTCTGAAACACTTAGGCATGCTTGATTTCTTCTACAAAAATAAAGCCAGAAACTAAATTCCTCTCTTGGCATGTGTTCATGCTCTCTACTCCCACTGTTTGCAGAGCTGACTGTCTACCACTGTCAAGGTCACAGAGCCCTCTCATCCTTCTTACAAGCAGAGGCAGCGACCGAAGACCATTACCCAAAAAGAGCTGTCTGCCCCTTTCCCTGCGTGACTTCTCTTCGCGGAAGCAGATGGTAATTTTATGACGAATCGAATGAACGGGTGAGAAACTGTCCAGGGAAGCAGAAGATGAGGACTTGTCCTCATCCCTATAATCCAAGAATAATTCTTTCAACAGTGTAAGTAAATTGATAACTGTTCCAAACCAAAGTCTCCTACAATTGGCCAGAGGGAAAAAAAGGTGGATGGAGTCCAAGTAGAAATTTATCTAATTCAAGCAACATGGGAGATGTCACCTGTAGGTCTGAATTACTAAATATTGTTTTCAGTTTCAAAATGGGCCTGAAAAATGTATTTGTAATCGTCAGCCATATTTTCAGGAAGTAATGGATATGGCCAAACCACCTCCTAAAGCCTGTGGTTAAGGGAATAAATAGAAACTGTCTTCTGACAACTTTCCAGTGAACCCTTTCTTCACACACTGTATGAAGCTGATCCTGGTCAAATAATCACAAATTCAATACTAACGAAGATTTTTTTTTTTAAATAACAGTTTACTTTATCCTCTACATACCAAAAATTCTAAAGAAATCTAAATTCTACAGTGACTCCTCATGTAATTTTGGGGGTCACTTTCATTAGATACTCAAAAAAAACCTTCCATTCTACTCCTGAAACTAATATTACACTATATGTTAACTAAGTAGAATTTAAATAAAAACTTGAGGGGGCGCCTGGGTGTCTCGGTTGGTTAAGCATCCAACTTTGGCTCAGGTCATGATCTCACAGTTCCAGAGTTCGAGCCCCGCGTCGGCCTCTGTGCTGACAGCTCAGAGCCTGAAGCCTGCTTCAGATTCTGTGTCTCCCTCTCTCTCTGCCCCTTCCCTGCTCACGCTCTGTCAAACTCTCTCTCATAAATAAATAAACTTTAAAAATATATATATTAAAATAAAAACTTATTTAAAAAAAGAAAAAAGAAAAAAAAACTTCCAAATGTTGCAAAATTCTCCCTTTGCCTGTCTGACTGCTAACAACATCCATTGTTTTCTTTGCCCGGTATTCATTACCTCTGGCAATGACCCTCTGGTTTCCCCATAAGGATCCACTTGTCTCCCACTCTTGGTCTTGTAACTGGCAGGGAAGGTGGAGAACACAAGGGCTGGATTCCCCACCATGGCTCCTGAGTGAGCATTTCACGGCCACTTCACCTGGAAAGAGCTGGAACCAATCAGACCCTCCCTTATCTATGTCATGTCTTCTGTTCTCTACCTTCTGCTTCTTTTCATTCCACCTCTACAGCTCTGCCTTCTCCACTTCTTCACACACATGGCAGAATCTCATGCCAACACATGCCAGGTGTCTTTATAACCCAATTCCAGAATACCAAGAAAAAGATTCTAGCAAGCACATATTTTTCTACCACTGGACCAAGCAGCTATTCTTATATTAGTACAAAGTTGGGTGACCCATTCCTCATCAGTCTGGGATCAAACACCAAAAGAGTAGGTAGGCTATTTCATTGGATGATACCCCAAAGGCTATCTACTACTGTCTCCTTTTCCCTTTTAATTACAACTTCTTTCCTGCAGTGTGCCGGTATTTCCTAGATCACCCAGAATGGTCATTTCTCAAGTGACAGAAAGCCTACCATGATTCAGACAAGGTGGCAAAACTTGGGAAGTCTAGATATCAGCATCTGCCGGAGAATTCGACATTTCCATAGCAACACTGGCACTGGTGTCATCTTCTATCAAGGGTCATGCAAGTTATCCAAGTGAATGTGTAGGATTTTCATAAGGGATCTGTCATCAACCTCATCTATTCTGATGCCTCATGCAAGGTCCCCAACAGCTGATTCGAAGCAGAGAACATTAATTTGTTGTATTTATAATTTCCACAATACTAGCCACAGTCTGGAGAATTACAAAACCACATTGCAGGTGACAAATGCCTGCTTTTGATAGGATGTTTACAAGGCAAGTTAACCAAGAAAGATTATTTGCCTCAATTAGAGAAGTTTGAAGTTTCCCGGAACATCTAAATTACTGTTCACATTTTGCTGCTTGGAAGCATTATATTTCATAAACCTAACCATATGGAATAATCGGTTTAGCAAATTTAATGAAACCCTGACGCATTACTAAATCGATCTAGAGCAGAGAGATTCCCAGAATGGAGGAGAATTAGGAATTCTCCACACCATGCTACAACAGAGATTCCATTCGTTGATAGGAATGCAGGAAGATATCAATCTATTTTTACATTATATATATTCCACCAACTAACACCATGATGGAGAAAATATATACTTTATGACATAATTTAGCAAACACCCCCCCCCCCCACCTCCCAGAATCCCAGCCACTCATTCAGCTGTTAATCCTGGGTTGCCTTGCAAATTTCTTTTCTGAAAGGGTCTTACCTGAAACTAGCAACCTAATTCCCTCTTCCATTTCTCTCTCACCTCATCACCCTCTTTCTCTCCCCTCTTCCTGTTAGTCCCACTGTGGTGGGTTAAGGCACCCCAGTTATTGCATCATTCGAGATGGAAATTCAGGCAATGTCATCTCTCTCTCTCTCACCCACAACATTCTAACCAATTAACAAGCTATGTCCAGTCTCTCCAAGACACAGTTTTTCCTTTATATACACTTATTTTTCAGAAGCACTTTTAAGTCCATGGCAAAATTGAGGTATAGAAGGTACACAGATTTCCCATATATCTCATTTCCCTACCCACACAGCCTCCCACACTATTAACACACCACATCAGAGTGGCAGATTTGTTACCAGTAATAAGTCTACACTGACACGTCATTATCACCCCCAAGTCCATAGTCTACCTTAGGGTTCACTCCTGGGATATACACTATGGGTTTGACAAGTGTACAATGAAATGTATAACCCCCTGGCAGCCAACGATCTTTTTACTGTCTTCTTAATTTTGCCTTTTCCAGAATGTCATATAGTTGGAATCATACAGTATGAAGCCTTTTCAGATTGGCTTCTTTTACTTAACAACATGCATCTAATGTTCTTCCATGTTCCTGCTTGGCTTAATAGCATACTTCTTTTTATCACTGATATTCCATTGTCTGGATGTACCCACTGTTCATTTATTCATTCACCTATGAAAGGATATCGTGATTGCTCCTAAGTTTTGGCAATATGGATGACGCTGATATAAACATTTATATACAGGATTTTATGTGAACTAAAGCTTTAATTCTTTGGGGGAAAAACCAAGAAATGAAATTACCAGATCTTATGGCACATGGATGTTTCATTTTGGAAGAACCTGCCAAACTGTCTTCCAAAGTGGCTGCACCATTTTTCATTCCCACCAGCAATGGACAGGAGTTCCTGTTCCTCCACATCCTCACTAGCATTTGCTGTTGTCAGCACTGTGGATTTTTGCCATGTTTATAGGGATGCAGTGTTATCTCATTGTTTCAATTACCTTGCAAAATCTTTTGGTTGCTGTAGATTACCAGTTAGTGACCTGTGTTTTGGTTTCCTCTTCCTACCTAGATTCCAGAATCATGCTGACAGTCATTCCACTTTATTCATGGTCCATAAGGAGAGGCACGTTTCTTTTTTTTCCCCTGCATTTGTAGTTTTTGGAGAAGGTTTTTTTTTTCAAGTTTTATTTAAATTCCAGTTAGTTAACACACAGTGTAATATTAGTTTTCAGGTGTAGCATTTGGTGATACTATACTTCCATGCAACACTCGGTGCTCATCATAAGTGCACTCCTTACTCCCCATCACCGATTTCAACCATGCCCCACCAACCTCCCCACTGGTAACTATCAGTTTGTTCTTCAGAGTTAGGAGTCCGTTTCTGGGTTTTTCTCTTTTTTTTTCCTTTGTTCATTTGTTTTGTTTCTTAAATTCCACATAAGAGTGAAATCATACAGTATTTGCCTTTCTATGGCCGATTTCGTTTAGCATTATACCTCTAGACCTATCCATGTCATTACAAATGGCAAGGTTTCACTCTTTTTATAGCTGAATAATTTTCCATTGCGTGTATGTATGTGTATAATAGAGATCGAAAGACAGAACTATTTTGATATACATAGATACATTTCCCAAGTCTTTGTCCATTCACCTGTCAATGGACACTTGGGCTGCTTCCATAATTTGGCTATTGCAAATAATGCTGCCATAAACATAGAGGTGTATGTATCCTTTCAAATTAGTGTTTTTGTATTCTTTGAGTAAATACCCAGTAGTGTGATTAACTGCACTGTAGGGTAGTTCTGTTTTTAGCTTTTTGAGGAGCCTCCATACTATCTTCCACAGTGGCTGCACCAGTTTGTATTCCCACTAACAGTGCACGAGGGTCCCTTTTCCTCCACATCCTTGTCAACACTTATGCTTTCTGGACCTTTTTTTAAAATTATTTTAGCCATTCTGATAGATGTGAAGTGATCTCTCATTATAGTGTTGATTTGAATTTCCCTAATAAGTAACATTGGGAATCTTTTTATGTGTCTGTTGGATATCTGTATGTCTTCTTTGGAGAAATGTCTGTTTATATCTTCTGCCCCGTTTTTAACTGGATTATTTGGGGGGTTTTGGTGTTGAGTTGTTTACGTTCTATATACATTTTGGGTACTAACCCTTTATTGGATAAGTCATTCAAATATTTTCTCCCATTCCATAGTCTTTTAGTGTTGTTGGTTTTTTCCCTCGCTGTGTAGCTTTTTATTTTGATGACTTCCTAATAGTTTATTCTTGCTTTTGTTGCCCTTTCCTCAAGAGATATATCAAGAAGGATGTTGCTACAACCAATGACAGAGAAAATACTACTCATGCTCTCTTCTAGGATTTTTATGCTTTCAGGCCTCACATTTAGGTCCTTAATCCATTTTGAGTTTATTTTTTGTATGGAGTAAAAAAGTGATCCAATTTCATTCTTTTGATGTTGCCAACCAGTTTTCCCAGCACCATTTGTTGGAGAGACTGTCTTTCTGCCATTGCATATTCTTGCCTCCCTTGTTAAAGAGCAATTGACCATATAATTGTAGGCTGGTTTCTGGACTTTCTGTTCTGTTTCATTGCTCTATGTGTCTATTTTTGTGCCAGTACCATACTGTTTTAATTACTTTAGCTTTGTAATGTGACTTGAAGTTTGGAATTGGGATACCTCCAGTCAGTTGTTCATTTTATATTCTCAACTATATCCTTAGAACTTTTAATAGTGCCTGGCACAGATGAGGGACAGGATAAGCATTTGTTAAGTAAGGAAATGAATTCCACCAATACAGTCCAGGACAACAAAAAAAGAGTCTGCATTGATTTAACTTTTCACATACAGACCCATCCTCCTGCACACCTATTTCTAATATAAATAGCTAACAGAGAAACCAGAAGAGTAAAAAACATTTGTTAAAACTTTGTAAAAGGGACTTTTTGGTTGGCTGTGATTGTCACTAATTGGTTGTCCACTTTTATTGTTTTCTTCCCCACATTAAGTGTGTAATTTTACACTGCTCCTTTAATTGATGATTTTAACTTGGATGATGAAGTTAAGGTCTGACTTCATTAATATACACTTACACGAATAATTATTTTATGAACGATTCTAGGAAGCTGCCGGTCATTCTGAATAAGAATGGTCTCAGTGTGTAGCCAGAAAGAACTGGACTAGACATTAAGAACCTCAGACTGATTAGATTTTGAAAATCTCCCAAATAGGGTAATAAAATAGTCCATTAAGAGATCTTTAAAGGAGAGAAAGCAAAACTTTTTTCAAGTTTTAAAAAATTCTTCAACAGGTTCCTCAAAAAATTAAAAACAGGAATATCATACAATCCAATAATTCCACTACTATTTACCCAAAGAAAACAACATTAGTTCAAAAAGATATCTACATCTGATGTTTATTACAGCATTATTTACAAGAATAAAGATATGGAATCATGGGGCGCCAGGGTGGCTCAGTCGGTTGAGCAACCGACTTCAGCTCAGGTCATAATCTCACAGTGTGTGAGTCTGAGCCCCACATCGGGCTCTGTGCTAACAGCTCGGAGCCTGGAGCCTGCTTCAGAGTCTGTGTCTCCCTCTCTTTCTGACCACCCCCGCCCACCCCGTTCATGCTCTGTCTCTCTCTCAAACATAAATAAACATTAAAAATATTTAAGAAAAAAAAGAATAAAGATATGGAAGCAGCTCAAGTGTCCATCAATAGATGAATGGATAAAGAAGATACAAATATGTGGTGTGTGTGTGTATATATATGTAATATGTATATGTATATATATGTGTATACATATGTGTGTATATATATGTATATATATGTGTATATATATGTGTGTGTGTATATATATATATATATATATATATATACAGATATATATAATGGAATATTACTCAGCCATAAAAAAGAATGAGATCTTGCCATGTGCCACACCATGGATGGACCTAGAAAGTATTATGCTAAGTGAAATAAATCAGACAGAGAAAGACAAATACCATATGATTTCACTTGCATGTGAAATCTAAAAAACAAAACAAGCAAACAAAGTAGAAACAGACCCATAAATACAGAGAACAAACTGGTGGTGGTTACCAAGGGGAGGATTGTAGGGATGGACAAAACATGTGAAAAGGGAGAGATAAAGGCTTCCAGTTATGAAATGAGTAAGTCACGGGATCAAAGGTACAGCACAGAGAATATAGTCAACGATTACTGGGCACAGCATAACATACATACTTGGTGAATCACTATGTTGTACACCTGAAGTTGATGTTAACATTGTATGCCAACTACACTTCAATAAAAAATTAAAAATAATAAAATTAAAACCTATGCCCCAAGGAGAGCTGTATTCCATGGGTTTATACGGTTCCTGTCTGCTCTCTGAATCCTGATTCCTTCTCCATCCTTAGTAAGTACATTGCTGTCTGAATTTGAAGTCAAAACATTACAACAGTTGAGACTTTGGCTACCTGATTCATCTCTGCCTTTCAAGTTTCCAGGTAGAAAAACTTATCCAATAGGGGAAATTAATTTCTTTGAACTGAGAGATCGGAGAGAAACGGCCTTGCCACGTACAGACATATGCATTGTGAAGTAATATGACCTCACTCCCATGGGCAGAACTGGGTTATTCACCTTTACAGAAATTATTTTAATTCGATCTGAAAAATAAAACACAATATAGACATTTCCTGTTTCTCCACCCACACGCTTCTTTAAATTTATACCTTTTAATTAGCTTTGTAAAATGAAAAATGCTCTTTACATAAACAGTCCTTTGAGATTATTTTATTCAGATTATATATTTCCTGGATTATCCCCAGAGATAAGGCTCTAAATCACCACAAAAAAACGGCAAAAAAAAAATCAAATGAGATCAATTGTGTTTTTGCCAAAGCCCTTACGACCCCGAAGACTTTTTAAATGGACTCTGTTCCATTTATTTCACTTTGTAATTTCTCTTGACTTCTCATTCTATGTCCTTTTCTGGGTGGTATTATCCAAGTATGATCAGAATTACTAATAGTTCATACCTTTACCCTGAGTTCTAGAACTACCTAGCAACTACCCACCTGACATTCTCCTTGGATATTTCCAATACCTCTTCAAATGCACAAATCTAAATTTTAACTCATGACCTGCTCCTAGATTCTCCTCCCCGAAAACATGGGCCTCTTCTAGCGTTGTGTGTTTCAGGGACTGGAGCTACCATCCATCCAGTTGTCCATGCCAGAAATCACTGCTTGTGTGAGGCCTGCTGATTTATACCTCCCTATCAGTAAAACTTATTTTCTAGATTTCCAGTAGCACCACTCTAGCCCACACTACATTCCTTTTATGGCAATCCCCATCCTACTGATCCTCTTAAACCTACTCTTGCTTCCTCTTCGATGCATACTTGACTATGTAGGCAAAGTGGTCTCTTACGTATTTTTTTTAACGTTTATTAATTTTGAGAGAGAGAGAGAGAGAGCATGGCAGGGGAGGGGCAGAGAGAGAAGGAGAGGGAGAATCTCAAGCAGGCTCCATGCTCAGTGCAGAGCTCGACATGGGGCTTGATCTCAAGAAACACAAGATCACAACCTGAGCTGAAGCTGCGAATTGGACACTCAACCAACTGAGTCACCCAGGCACCCAGGCAAAGTGGTCTTTTAAAACCAAAGCATGTCCCTTCCATCCCAATAATGTTTTAGGAAAAACAATAAACTCCTTAACCTGGCATAAAATGGTGTTCCTGACCACATCCATTCCTCTGTAAGGACTCATGAGTAGGAAATCATGTGTCCCCTTTTCTGTGTCTTCACTGGAGCCCAACATTTACTCTGTGTGGGTGAATAATTGATAGGTCTGACCCTTCACTACAGCAAACAATCTCAAAGGCAGAATCTGCCTTTCTTTTTTCCTCTCACAATTTTATTGCAGCATGAATACAGTTCGCAGCACCAATAGGTACTCAACAATCAATGGTGCATTGAGTGAACGGACAGATGACTTTTCATCGAAGGGTAAGTAGCTATCTCTTAGTATGATTTCAGAAAGAAATAGATACCAAATATCACTTTCCTATGTAACTCTTCTACCTCTCCCAGGATATTTGAAATTCCAATACTAACACAGGGGCCCTTTTATTCCACTATTTGAAAGGAGGCTTAAAATAGAAATGCCATTGGGATCTGGAGAGAAATGTATTTCGTGGGGCCCTGGAGATGATGTGTCAAAGGGAGAAAAAAGCAAGCCAGAAGGAAGGCTGCTTTTGTTGTCAGGCTCCCTACGGCCTTGGAGGAGTCACCTGACAACAGATCCCGCAATGTCTTCTGTTGTTAGTGCTCCCTCTCTGCAAAGCTGAAGGCTTCATTCCATCCCAGTCCCTAGATTCCTTCCTATCTAAGAGCAAGAGAAATTTGAGGCGTTAAGAACTAACTTAAAAATTTTTTTTAATGTACACAAATGTAAAGATGAAGAATCAAATCATGACTGCTTAAGATTAACTATAGTACAAAAACCAAAAAAACAAACAAACCCTTAATTGCTCTGGAATTCATCAGAACCTGGTCATAAACTTGACCTTGAACTTCAGGCCCAAGATCTGTTTCCTTTTCCAAGAACCCTCCGAAAATTCTTGCCTCAGTTCTAATAGTTTGTACACAGTTGTTATTTCTTAGATCCATGTTTTTATGGTGTTATCCTACCCAGTATTGGCTCCTTGTGTTCTGGTCCCTCCCAGAAACTGAAAGGTCGCCAGAAATGTCCCACACCTTGACAGGGACCGGCCACCTAATGACAAAACCCCAGATGGTGAACATCCGCTTCATGTGCATTGATTCTCTATTCCTGTCCTCTGTTCCTATGGTGGCATTAAGGAGGCACATTTTTGGATACCCTGGACTGTTATTAATTGATTCTCTTTTATTCAAACCCTTCTTCCTAAGAGTCTCTGCTCTACATGAATGTGCAAGTCTAATTACAGACCGTGGTTCCTCCCTCTTTGTCCCATCTTGCATTTCTTTGATCATATGCACTTGGGTCATTACTCTCTAGGGTGTTATGGGTAAGACAGGAAAGCTGTGCATGTCTAGAGAAGTGATATAATCACTTCTGAAACTAGTTGTAGTGGAGAGATTCTAAAATGACCCCAATCATTCCCCACGTCCCAATATTCATATCCTTGTGTAATGCTCCCCTCTGTTTCCCCCAACATTGGCAGGGCCCATGATTTGTTAACTAAGCAAAAGGATAAGACCAAGTTGATAAAAAGTCACTTCCTCGATTATGTTACCTAACATTGTAATTTCCTTCTTGCTAGAAGAGTTTCTCCATTGATTTTCTCCATTCCTGGCTTTGATTGATTTAGCTGCCCTAGGGAGTGGTCTACATGGCAAAGAACTAATGGCAGCCTTTAGCCAAGGAGTAAGGCCCTCAATCCAAGAGCTCACAAGGAACTGAATCCTGCCAACTGCTACACGACCTATGAAACAGAGCCCTCCCCAGTCAGGGATCAGATGAGACCCCAGACCTGACTGACCCTTTGACTGAGCCCAGTAGGAGACCCTCGCAGCTCATCTGTCCCCAGATCCCTGACCCACAGAAAGTGAGATAACGTAGATTGTCTGAAGGTGTTAATTTGTGGTAATACGTTATAAAGCAATAAATGGCTAATATACTAGTTATTAAAATTATAATTTTCTTGGTAATTTTAAAACTCAAACTCTTTCCCACCACACAGAAGATAATCAGCACACTTAACTGGGCAAAAGCCTAGGATAATGGGAAAAAAAACTTGTGATCTGGAAATCAGAAATATGTGTGTTGGGGTGCCTGGGTGGCGCAGTCGGTTAAGCGTCCGACTTCAGCCAGGTCACGATCTCGCGGTCCGTGAGTTTGATCCCCGCATCAGGCTCTGGGCTGATGGCTCAGAGCCTGGAGCCTGTTTCCGATTCTGTGTCTCCCTCTCTCTCTGCCCCTCCCCCGTTCATGCTCTGTCTGTCTCTGTCCCAAAAATAAATAAACATTGAAAAAAATTTAAAAAAAAAAAAAGAAATATGTGTGATTTTTATTTATCTGTGAAACCCTGAGCAAACCGATTAGCCCACTCTATCTGGGCCTCTGTTTCCCTATTTAATAAGGATTAAGAGATACAAACCGGTGGCCTATGGAATTCATAGTCACCAAATTTATTGTTTGTCCCCCTGTGTTAGACTCACAGTGCTTGTTGGTTTTAACTAATTACCAAAATTTAAAATTAAGGTTATCTCACTTTTAAAAAAAAATACCAATTTTTAGTTCTTCTTGAAAAAAACTACACAATCCTGCCTTGTTAGACATCCCTTATCTGCAGGTCATGGCTGCAGCCTGTATCTGGGGACCACTTGCTCTCCAAGCTCAGCATGGTTTCCACCAGTCTTGAATCCCTGAGACTAAGTGTTGCTTCTGATTATTACATATGCATAGCATTTTTAAAATAGTTATTAAAACATGAAATATTTCAAATGCAAATATGTCTTTCAAAAGTGGGAAAAGAAAAACTAGAAACAAAAGAAAGCAAGCTGATCCCTAATCCATTTCTGTATGACTCCTGGAGACATTTGAGCTGTAATTCTTGGTTTAACCAAGTAGGTATAGGACCTATATGCAGAAAATGCAAAATGCTGATGAGAGAAAACAAAGAAGAAGTAAATAAATGGAAAATGATTCCATGTTCATGCTGAAAGACCCAGTATCATTAAAATATTAATCCCCCCCACCATTGATTAATAGATTTAAGAGAATACCAGTCAAAACCACTGCAAGCTATTTTGTAGCTGTTGAAAAATCGATTCTAGAATCTAGGTGGAAAGGCAAAGACCTAGAATATCCAGCATAATACTGAGGAACAAAGTTGCATGAATAGTACTATCCTATTTCAAGTTCTACCGTAAAGCTACAGTAGTCAAGACAGCATGGTATTGACAAATGGAATAAAATCCAATGGACAGAATGAAAAGCCTAGAAATAGACACAGACAAATACAGTCAACTCACTTTTTGACAAAGGCAATCCAGGGAAGAAAGGACAGCGTTTCCAGCAGATGATGTTAAAATAATTGGACTCCCATACACAAAAGACTGAACTTAAGCATTTTCCACATGACATAAAAATTAACTCCAAATGAACCACAGACCAAAATATAAAAAGCAAAACTGTCAAACGTATAGAATAAATGTAGAAGAAAATTTGTATGATGAAGGATTTGGCGATCAGATACAACACCAAACACTTAATCCAAAAAAAAAGCTGATATTAGTTTTTAATTAACATTAAAAACCTCTGCTCTGCAAAAGGCAGTGTGAAAAGAATGAAAGATAACCCATGGGCTGAGACCAAATATTTGCAAATCACATATGTGATAAAGGACCTGTATCCAAAATATACAAAGATTTTTCAAACTCAACAGTGAGAAAGCTAACACGCCAATTAAAACATTAGAAAATGACTGAAACTGATAGCTCAATAAAGAATATATACAGAAGATAAATACGCATTTTAAAAAAGGGTGCCTGGGTGGCTCAGTCTGTTGGGTGTTGGACTCTTGATTTTGACTCAGGTCATGATCCCAAAGTCATGGGATTCAGCCCTGCATCTGGCTCTGAGTGGAGCATGGAGCCTGCTTGGGATTCTCTCTCTCTTTCTCTCTCCCTTTATCCCCTTGTCTCGAACTGGCACATGCTCTCACTCTCTAAAATAAAATAAAATAAAATAAATTGTTTTTTTACAGGCTACATGCCATAAAGTTTCATTTATATGGTATTATCACAAACACAGAAGTAGGAGTCAGGAAAAACATCAATGATTGCTGGAGATCTGAGGGAGGGTATAAATGAAACCTAAGGTATTTTTAGTGTGGTATAACTATCCTGTATCACACCATAATGGTGTGTACATATTCTTATGCGTTTGTCAAAATCCATAAAAATTTCGAGGAGAAAGTGAATTTTAATGTGTGCAAACTTTAAAAAATCATTTAGGTACTCAGGGAATTCCAGAATAGAATGCAGATTTTGACAAAAGAATCTGTTTTACAAATGTATAAAACTGAGGAGACATTAAGGAAGCAGGCAAAGAGCTAAGTATCTTTGGAAATGAGTGGAGGGAGTGACACTAAAGGCAAAAGGCATTGTACATAAGCACTGTCCTCTAGTCTAGGGGTAGAGAGAAACAATTCTGAAACTACTATTCATGCATCCTGGAATCCAATAATTGAGTAAATGTACAAGGAAATAATGGTTTTCTCAACAAATGAGGCTGGATACATTGGAGAGTCATATAAGAGGGAAAATAACTTGGCCCTTACACTTGATACATAAAAACCAATTCCAGATAGACTGGAGACTTCGGTCTGAAAGGTAAAGCTAGAAAGCCTGTATAAGATTACATGACCTTCATGACCTTACAATTGCCAAAGACTTCTTAAACAAGAAAGAGCCTCAAGCATAAACAAAAAAAGAGTTACTAAATTGGACCTCTTGAAAATGTGAAACTTATGTTCATCCAAAGTTACAACTGAGGGCAAGAAGAATAAAAAGAGTCAGAAGCTAAACCAGCAAGTGGAAGATGTTCTCAATATATGCATCTGACAGAAGACTCACAATATATAAAGATACTGTGTTAATCAATAAAAGAAAACAAGATATAGGGGGGCCAGGGTGGCTCAGTCGGTTAAGCATCTGACTTCGGCTCAGGTCATGATCTCACAGCTCATGAGTTCAAGCCCCGTGTCAGGCTCTGTGCTGTGTGTCAGGCTCAGAGCCTGGAGCCTGCTTCAGATTCTGTGTCTCCCTCTCTCTCTGCCCCTCCCCCTCTCATGCCCTCTCTCACTCGCTCTCTCTCAAAAATAAACAAACATGAAAAAATTTTAAAAAATAAAATATTTTTTAAATGAGTAAAAGTACAGAGCAGGAATTTTACACACAAAAAAAGAATATTCAGATAGCCAATAAACATACATAAAGATGCTTAATTGCATTACTTACCAGGGAAATTTAAGTTAAAGCAGCAATAACATGATATGTACCTGTCAAAATAGCTAAAAATACAACAAACATACTAGCATCAAGGGTCTGTGAGGAAGTGAATCGACAACTCTCATATACTGCTGTTATTATTTAAAATGAACACAACCACTTTGAAATTAAGATAACCACTTTGGAAAACTCAGAAAGCTGTATGTTAATCCCATGAACCAGCAATTCTACTCCTCGATACGTACCCTAGATAAATGAATGTATGTGTGCAACCAAAGACATGTCCAAGAATGTTTACTACAGTACTCTTCCTAATATGCAACTAGTGGAAAACAACTCAAATGATCATGAACTGGAGAATACGTAAACGGTAACACTCAAACAATGGAATATCATATGGCGATGAAAGAGAACAAAGTACTGTAACATGAGACAACACGTAGAAGCCTCGCAGGTGTAACCTACGGTTAAAGAGGCCAAGTAAAATGGAGTCCGTTTCTTGTAATTCCATTTCTCTAAAGTTCAAAAACAGACAAATTAATCCATGTTGATAGAAGTCTGCAGAATGGTGGGTCCCTTTATGGGGGTTACTGATGCAGGGAACATGAAAGAGCCCTCTGGATGAGCTGGTGACGCTCCCTTTCTTGATAGGAATGGTGACTGTATACATATGTAAAAACCCATCTTTTGTACGTTACTTTATTATACTTCAATTAAAACGTACACCGGAAAAGACTATAAATCATCCCAGAGCCCAGATGCACAATAACTGATACACCACGTTGTTTGGAGAGTTTATGCCGAGTTACTCCAGAGGGGAGTCGCTTATAACACATGGTCTTAACAGGTTACTGATATATTTGACATTTGTGCTAGTAAGCTGAGAAAATTACCAAATTCGGGGCGCCTGGGTGGTTCAGTCGGTTAAGCGTCCACCTCCTGATTTGGGCTCAGGTCATGATCTAATGGTTCGTGAGTTTGAGCCACGCCTCGGGCTCTGCACTGACCATGTGGAGCCTGCTTGGGATTCTGTCTCTCCATCTCTCTGTCTGACCCTCCCCCACTCATGCTCACTGTCTCTCTCTCTCTCTCTCTCAAAATAAACTTTAAAAAAAATTATTAATTCAATTTTCACACAAAAACACGTGACTAATGTATTGTATTATGTTTTTCTACTATTGGTTATTTTGTGTAGACTTGCAACAGCTTCTAATTTTCAATCCTGACCATCAGATCATCGATGTTCTCTAAAAGGGACTCAAATACCATGGTTTTGAAGACTCACTGTATTGAAAGGAATAAAGTTAATTGTCAGTGCAAACTTCCCAAACACTTACTTGATAAAACAGTGTCTCATCATGGCCTAGGAAGTAAATTCTCTTTCTGATTTTTACAAGGATTCTCTACAGCTGTATCTATACACGTATATAAAGTGGTCATTTATTTTTCTTCTACTTCAGTTTCCGCTACCTGCCCACTTCTTCCAGGTTGCATTTTTGCTATACAAATGTGGTTTTACAAGGCTAGCTGTATGAATCTGATGGCTTCATTTAAAAAATTTTTTTATGTTTTTTTATTTTTGAGAGAGAGAGAGAGAGAGAGAGACAGAGAAAGACAGAGCATGAGTGGGGGAGGGGCAGAGAGAGAGGGGATCACAGAATCTGAAGCAGGCTCCAGGCTCTGAGCCATCAGCACAGAGCCTGATGCAGGCTCCAACTCACGGACCGCAAGATCATGACCTGAGCTGAAGTCAGATGCTTAACCGACTGAGCCACCCCGGTGCCCCAAATCTGATGCCTTCTAAGACACTGTGGTTTTAGCTCTGACAAGGCTACCAGTTGTTCAGTGATGCTTTGGGACCCAGATGCAGAGAATGATTAGCTAGGCTTTGCCAAGTGAAGATGTAGACAGTGTCATTCTGACTCTGCTTTTCCTTAATGAAACTGTTATTCTTTGATTTACAAAGAAGGATCAGGGTTTGACAAGGTGGTTTTGACATTAGGGGATAATAAAGTTTAGAGCAAAATATTAAGAAATCACAAGCTAAAATGACAACAATGCCATATATATATATATATATATATATATATATATATATATATATATATATTTGAGAGAGAGCAAGTGGAGGCGGGGGGAGTGGCAGAGAGAGAGGGAGAGAGAGAGAATCCCAGGCAGGCTCTGCACTATCAGCACAGAGCCGGACACAGGGCTCCATCTCACGAACAGTGAGATCATGACCTGAGCCAAACCAAGACTAGAAAGCGTAATAGACTGAGCCTCCCAGACACCCCAACAACAACATCATCTTTAACCAAGCCATGGTTCTTATACCACTGCATCAAAAATATGTGACACTCGGGGCACCATGGGAGGCTCAGTCGGTTAAGCGTCCGACTTTGGCTCAGGTCATGATCTCATGGCTCATGAGTTGGAGCCCCGCATTGAACTCTGTGCTGACAGCTCAGAGCCTGGAGCCTCTGCTTCGGATTCTGTGTCTCCCTCACTCTCTGCCCTCCCCCACTCGTGCTCACTCACACACTGTCTCTCAAAAATAAGTAAACATTTAAAAAAAATTTTTTTAATGTGATGCTTATTAGAAGTTCAAAGGCTAGAGCACCAGATTCTCTCTCCCTCCCTCCCTCCCTCCCTCCCTCTCTCTCTCTCTCTCTCTCTCTCTCCCACTTGCATGCTCTCACTAACATCAAATTAAAAAATTAAAGTTCAAAGGCTAAGGCTCCTCCCCACAGAGGTAAACCCTGGGAACCCAAAGCTCAACAATGCCTCCAGTGATACTTACTCTTACTGTCACTAACGTTTGAGAATCAGTGGTTTAGATCTTATTAAAGGTTTGTAATTACACACCAGGGTAAGAAGGGTCAAACTACAGTCCATTAATCATGGTCCTGCTGAACTTCACAAAGACCCTAAACCCTAATTCTCTAAGTGTGGTCTCCAGATCACCTGCATTAGCATTGCTGAAGTCCCCATAAGGCCGTCCAGAGCTACTGAATCAGAAACTCTGGAAATGAGACCCAGAAAGCTGTACTTTCATGAGCCCTCTAGGTTATTTTTTTTTTTTCAACGTTTATTTATTTTTGGGACAGAGAGAGACAGAGCATGAACGGGGGAGGGGCAGAGAGAGAGGGAGACACAGAATCGGAAACAGGCTCCAGGCTCTGAGCCATCAGCCCAGAGCCTGACGCGGGGCTCGAACTCATGGACCGCGATATCGTGACCTGGCTGAAGTCGGACGCTTAACCGACTGCGCCACCCAGGCGCCCCCTTCTAGGTTATTTTGACACATCCCAAGGTTTGCAAACTCTCCACCAAAAAAAAAAAAAAAAAAAAAAGCCACAACTTCTTTACCCTCCATTTACTAATGAGCTATATTACTACTACGTTCATATGTTGCCCTGGCCAGAGAACATAACTGAATTTTTATTTTATTTTTTTCATATGAAATGTATTGTCAAATTGGTTTCCATACAACACCCGTGGTCATCCCAACAGGTGCTCTCCTCAATGCCCATCACCCACCCTCCCCTCCCTCCCACCCCCCATCAACCCTCAGTTTATTCTCAGGGTTTTTTTGTTTTTGTTTTTGCTTTTTTTTTTTATGAAATTTATTGTCAAATTGGTTTCCATACAACACCCAGTGCTCATCCCAACAGGTGCCCTCCTCCATACCCATCACCCACCCACCCCTCTCAGTTTTTAAGAGTCGCTTATGCCCCTGCCCCTCCCCCATGGTCTTCTGTTAAGCATAACTGAATTTTTAAAAGGAAGAGCCCAGGCATAAACTAGCAAACTAATCCAGAAATGAGGCTCAAGATCAAAAGTTTTACGGTGCTGCTTCCAAATGTCTGGGCATTTTGCCTCTAGCGCTATATGGATTGACAGGCAAACTGTACCTTGACATTAATTACCTGCTTACAATTTATTGTAAAGTAAATGCAATTGCTTCCCCGAGACTTCAGCATTTTTGGTTCTAAGAGAGATCCTCATTGTGTTCAAGAAAAAAAAATGGCTTTCTTCATTCTGAAAATAAAGTCCGTATTTGACCTTCAGAGTTCTAAATTACCAGTCCCCAAGTATGCATTCCTACATTTCTAAGAGATAAACAGAGGGAAAGGAATGATTCCTGGAGACTGCTAATATCCATAGCACTTTTCCTTCACTCTGCAGAAGAATCTTTTAGCAACCGTACTTCCAAAATCCATTCTCCTTGATCCTCAAGGATTAATATGCGCGCCGTATGGACACAGGCTCAACCTGAATGGACACATTCATGTTCTCGTGAATGGAGGTGTTTCTGCTAGCCACTACCCCAATATATTATGGTTTTTCTTTTCCTTCTGAATTAAAGAGACATTAACAGAGGATTTTAAGATAGCACGTGTAAGGGGCACCTGGGTGGCTCAGTCAGTTAAGCATCCGACGTCAGCTCAGGCCATGATCTTGTGGTTCATGGGTTCGAGCCCCACATCTGGCTATGCACTGACAGCTTGGAGCCTGGAGCCTGCTTCATATTCTGTGTCTCCCCCTTGCTCTCTCTCCCCCTCCCCTGCTTGTGTTCTCTCTGTCTCTCTCTCTCTGTCTCTCTCTCTGTCTCTCTCTCTCTGTCTCTCAAAAATAAATAAACCTTTAAAAAGTTAAAATAGCATGTCTATAATTTTCAATGAAATTTGTCCGATTTACTAAAGTACAGAAAGGAATAAAAAGAAAGCACCATGGTCCCTAACCAATAACAATCATTATCCTGTTATTCAGAGAACTCTTGATTTTTTTAAAAAAGTAATAAAATAGGGATGAATGCACACATTTTAGTTTTGAAAAGTAAAACAGCAAAAACAGTATAAAATTAAAAGACTCTTCCCAGCCTGTACTCTCTCTACGAAGTTAGCTACTGTTAACAGATTCACAAAATTTCAGAAAAAAATAATGTATATTGTTTGTGTTTAAACAAAGGGAATCATATTACATATACCCTTAGGTTATTTAAAACTTATGCCAGTTGCCTTGTAAGGATATAGCATTTATGTAGTGTAGAATTACAGAGTAGCTTCAATTTTATGACCATTACAAATTAAAAAGGAAAAAGGAAACAGAGCCATTAATACCTTAAAATTTTAGAGAATTTTCTGTGCACCTCAATGTGAAGAAATTAAAAAATTGAGTAAAATTGATTAATTTCTGGCAAAACAAATGATTTGGAATTAAAGAGAATCAACCTAGAGGTTTGCCTGGACAAACGATTTCAAGTCTTCAAGGAAGAGATGATTCTCTGGCTATGAAATAATTCTCATACCATGTCGTCCACACCATGCAAATTTCCAGGTCACAGAAAAAGACAGAAAAATTACAAAGCAAGCATAACCTGTGTGTGCGAATTTGGCAAATTCAGCAGCGCCCCTCTCCACCAAAAAACAAATCAGAACCAAAGGCACTGATACATCTTATTTGTAAATTAAAAATGCAGAGATTCTAAACAAATTTTTTTTAACGTTTACTTATTTTTGAGAGAGAGGGACAGCGGGGGAGGAGCAAAGAAAGAGGGAGACACAGAATCCAAAGCGGGCTCCAGGCTCTGAGCTGTCAACACAGAGCCCGATTGGACTCGAAACCATGAACCGCCAGATCATGACCTGAGCCAAAGTTGGACCTGAGATTAACCAACTGAGTCACCCAAGTGCCCCAAAAAGGCAGAGATTCTTAATAAAATATCAGAAAATACAACTCATCAGTACATTGAAAAAATAAAATACTAAGACCAAATAGGTTTTATTCAATTAACAACAGGATGTCTTAATAAGATATCTATTACTGCAACTTATCATACGAACTCCACCACACTGTAATACCTAGAAGGCAGGAATCAGGACCTTTGGGGTTCTTTATCTCTGCAAGTTCAGTACCACGCACAAGTGCCTGATACAAAATAAAAATTTAATAAATATTTCTTAAGGTAATGAAGAAAGCAATTAATAAGTTGATAAGAAAAATCAAAGAAGACAAGCTAGGAGTATTAATAAATGTCCAAAGTTATTTGAAGAAAGTCAACATCTATCCCTGATGAAGAAAATCTTACACTATGTATAATAAGACTTCCCTGATATGAAAAAGAACACCTAAGCCAAACTATCACCAATGTCATGCTGAATAAATTATGGCAGATTTTCTTCTAATTCAAAGTCAACAGGGGCCCTAATTAAAAAAAAAAATTCTGGAATTAGGCCAAGAAACAAGAGATGTAATATTGATAAGGAGGGAAAAAATTATTATTTGCATAAGACTTAATTGCTTATCCACAAAATCCAAAAGAATTAAATATTGTTGGTAATTTTTTTTTGAGAGAGAGAGAGAAAGAGCACAAGTTGGGGAGAGGCAGAGGGAGAGAGAGAGAGAGAGAGAGAGAGAGAGAGAGAGAGAGAGAGAGAGAATCCTAAGCAGGCTCCACTCTGTCAGCATAGAACCCGATGCGGGGCTGGATCCCACAATCAGGAGATCATTCCCTGAACTGAAATCAAGAGTCAGACGCCCAACCGGCTGACCCACTGAGACACCCCAAGTTTTTAAAAAATCAACTAGGGGCTCCTGAGTGGCTCAGTCAGTTGAAGATGTGACTCTTGATTCTGGCCCAGATCATGATCTCATGGTTTGTGAGTTCAAGCCCCACATCTGGCTCTGTGTTGACCATGCAGAGCCTGCTTGGAATTCTCTCTCTCCCTCTCTTTCTCTCCCTTTCCTCTGCTTTCTCTCTCTCTCTCAAAACTAAATAAAACTTTTTTTAAAAGTTTTAAAAAATCAAATGAAAAGGATTGGCAAGTAGGGCAAACCATTAACAGTATAAATTAGATGTTGGGTACATAGCTACTCGCTGAAAAATGCTTCCAACTTGCAGTTTTGTTTCAAATTTTTCATAGCAAAACGTTGGAAGGAAGAGTAGAAAGAATCAAATATTTCATTCAGCAGCATGGTCAGTTACAAACACAAACAAATATAGGTTGAATAACTACACTATGACCGCAACAACCTTGGAAAAACAATAGATGAATGATTGTATTTGATGGAAATAATATATACAGAATATCTTCGAAGACAGAATGTACCCTAAAATAACTGTGCAATATAGAGTATCTTAGAATAACTGTAAAAAATGATCACAAACATGGAAATTACAAGTTCTGCTTTAAACTAACTCAGACAAATGAATTATAACTTGCCAAGCAAAACCCGGTGAGGACTGACTTAAACAACTATGAACTTCCTTCAGGGCTAACATGAATTCCTGAAAATTTCATAAACCTAATAAAAGAAAACAACTACAATAATCCATTAGCAACAAATTACCATGCTATTTCGACAGCAGAAATTATGTGAAATATATCTGATTTCTTAAAATAAGATTACAAGATAATGTGATTAGAAGACAGCATGATTACTTAAATATCGCTATAAATGGAAATATAATGTATCTTGATTTTTTAAGACTCTCTTAAGACTGACTTGTCATTTTATCAATTCAATTTTGACTTACAGATGACTTATATTGACTTGAACAGAAAGAACACCGGAAGCAAACAGGACCAGCAAACAGGATGCTGTCCAAGAGGCTCATAGGCTTTTGCTCCGAGTCTCTTCATTTGTGTTAGCTTTTAGCTTTTGAATATGCAGTTACCCCCCTACCTGGATCAAACCTCTTTATGTAATAATGTTTTTTTTTTTTTAATTTCAGCTACTTGAGCTGACCTCAACAGCTCAAGAGCCAAAACAGCCCTGGAGACACGCTGCAAGCAGACAGTGGGCATGCTCTGTGGGTGGGCAAAGATGGGCTGGACACAGGTGCGTGCTCTGGAACGGACGAACTCTGGTCTAGAGTGAGGGTTTCTCTGACGTTACGCGGTAGGATAGGTGCTCTCACAACAACTATAGTCCTCTCAGAGGACATCACTGCACTTGTGATGAATCAATCTGTTGCAACGTAACATGTTCATTAATGAATCAGAGGAGGCGACTGAGAAGATGATGACACGGCACAGGTCACCTTAACCTCTCGTGGCCTCTAGCTTTTCTTAGCATTTCTTTGTTCCTGCAACAGGACAATTTCCACTCCCTGAGTGGGGTCCGTGGGTCTCAATGTACTTCCTCCCTCCCTCTCCCCTTTCTGTACTTTCCCCAGCCTCTTTTCCAGTCAGACCTCAGCAAAGATGAAGGTTCTCTGGGCTTCTCCAGTCATGCCCCAATTCCAGAGTAGGTGCCCCTCCTACGAGCTCTCAGAGAAACCGGTCATGTCGCTTTTTCTCACTCGTAAATTTGTCTGTTCCTGGGCGTATTTCCTTCTCTAGACTGAGTAGCTTCCAAGTCTCGGACCGTTTTGTCTTTTTCTCTGTTTGATCTCCAGGAACTAGAGTGCAGCAAACAAATGCACTGCACTTTTTTGCTTGGCAAACCATAGCTGGTGCCATTTGAATAAACCGTTATGGGAATGGCGCCTCCTAGAGATGGGTAATATAACAACCGGTACCAGATCTAGGAAAGTCGTGTCATCTTAACATTTGCCACACGAACGAATTTAAACCAAATATTCCCTCCTTCCTATTTCTGAAATTCTGTGACTATTCACAAATTTATAAAATGAACCCCATTTGGGTATAAATTGTAAAAACTGCCAAATTACGCCCATAAATCTTGTACACATATCAAATAATACGCAGTTTGTAATTCAAAAGGATATATGCACCCTGATGTTTACTGCAGCATTCTTTACAATAGCCACGATACGGAAGCAAGCTCTGTGCGCATCCACAGATGAATGGATAATGAAGATGTGGTGTGTGTGTCTATGTATTTATGTACATGTGGGTATTACAATGGACTATTACTCAGCATTAAAAAGAACGAGATCTTGTCATTTGCAATGATGTGAATGGAGCTAGAGAATGTAACCTAAGGGAAATACGTCAGAAAAAGACGAATACCATACCATTTCAATCCCATGTGGAATTTAAGAAACAAATGAACAAAACAAAGGAGAAAACATCCAGGCAAACAACAACAAAAACCAGACTCTCAAGCACAGAGAAGAAACTGGTGAGTAGGCAGATGGGTAAAACAGGTGACAGGGATTAAGATCACACTTATGGTGATGAGCACTGGGCAATGTACAGAATTGTTGAATCATATCACACACCTGAAACTAATATAACACCATGCTAATTCCACTTCCATAAAAAGAAATATTCAGTTTAGAATTTACAGGCATACTCAGCTTTCTACAATCATATGGAAGAACAGGTATGGTAACAGTAATAGTGAAACGTATTTATTGAGGCACTTAATAGAAAGTAGATACCTATGCTTATATATGTAAGTAAAGATCTACAAATATTTTGAAAAAAGGTCTAGAAGATGGATATATTTAAAATGATGTAAATATGTAAAATTTTCTACCCTTATGGCCTTACAGATTCTTTTCTATTAAATGTTTAATAATTTACTATTGTCACTATTCTTTCAATGTTCAAATTGTCCAAACTTGGCCAGTGGGAGTCCTTTCCTGAACCTTTTGACATCTCTATCTTCTTACAGTCTGGTAGAGCACAACACTTTAAGCCAAGTCCATACCTGCCTCTGCCTCAGAATCTTTAATTTCTGCAAAAGGCCTTGTCTCTCCTGTTTACAAACTAAAGCCTGGGCTCTAGGTATCACATTGACAATGGGGATTGATTGCTTCTAGATCCTTTAGGTGCACAGAATACACACACACACACACACACACACACACACACACTATACATACATACCTACATATACAATATATTCATACTGATACATCCAAGGAGAGAATTCCTCCTCTCCTTTTTTCATTCCATATGTTTTCCCTCCTCCATAGTGACAATACGGACTTCCAAGAACAATACATGCCCTTCTTTGCCTAATCTTGCAATACACAAAATTCAGCAAGACCACACTCACCACTTCCAACAAACTTGTCAAATTAATTTTTCTTTGGAATTAATTTTGCTCTTAGAATATATCCCACTAAAAGGGTGCCTGGGTGGCTTAGTCAGTTGAGCATCTGACTCTTGATTTCAGTTCAGGTGATGATCCTAGAGTCATGGGATAGAGCCTCGTGGTGGGCTCCATGCTGACAGTGCAGAGCCTGGTGGGGATTCTCTCTCCCTTTCTATGCCTCCCCTCCCTGCTCCCCCTCCCTCTTAAAATAAATAAACTTAAAAAAAATTATTTCTCCTTCTACCCTGCTTATGCACACACACTCTCTCGCTAAAAACAAACAAAAAAAAACAAAAAAAAAAAAAAAAAAAAGGAGTATATCCCACCAAAGGGATAAAGTCAGAGAATGCTACATGAAAGCTATTTGAACTATTTTTTTCATCTTTGTGATAGAAATTTGTCATGTATTTAAAATCTTTTACATTTAGGAATTCCCACCATTCCTCGAAATTCATTTTTCCTTTCAGAGGACGTAAAACATTAACATGGTTCCAAAGTCAAATATACATTAAAAATACTCTCGGAAGGATCTCATTCCTGTCTTTCCTACTTTCATCCACTGTTCACAGGTAATTAATTTCATTTCAAAAATCTCACATGAATCTCTAAGATTGAGACTGATAGGGATGTTTAAGTTGGGAATAGGGATAAAATGGTAGGTGGTAAATTGGGAACACATAGGGCATCTCCTATGGCATTAATATCAGAAGAGCACATTTCAAGTTATACTATACATTTTAAAGCACAAATATTTTTCATGACTTTCTTGAATATGACTCTCAATACATTATAAATCAAATTATTTCTATAAAAGGTTATTTAAAACTTTGCGTGAGGACGTTTCTAACATCAACAATGCAACTCAATTAAAGAAACTAATATGCCCAGGCATTCTACAGACCACTTTTCTGACTACGTAGCTTTTGAAAAGGAGGGGCTATTATGTTGAAAGAAAAGTAATCTGGGGGAAAAAAAAAAACGTTTTTTCCCTGGGAAAAAAAACTTAACTAGCACAGCTGTCAATGAGCTCTAAACATGAAGGCAGGGGACTCTACCTGTCATCTCGACTCTGCACAAAGTAGTTGTTGGAACTTGAGCAAGACATTCACTCGCTCTGTACCTCAGCTTTCTTAATTGCAAAATGGGTATGCGCTGGAAAAGGGGAGCAGGGTAACTTTTTTCAGTCTTCCTCTCATAACCTGTGACCAGATATTATTTTTTAGTTATTCTCAAATGTAACTGTTCAAATAATTTACTTTGAACCACTTGTTATATGCCAATTATGAGCCCTTATAATATAGGCCTGGGGCTCAAAAATGTCCATTTTGGGGGACGCCTGGGTGCCTCAGTCGGTTAAGGGCCTGATTCTTGATTTTGGCTCAAATCATGATCTTGTGGTCATGGGCTCAAATCCCATGTCAAGCTCTGCACTGATAGCGTGGAGCCTGCCTGGGATTCTCTGTCTCCCTCTCTCTCTGCTCCCCCCTGCCACTCGTGCTCATGTGCTCTCTCTTTCTCTCTCTCAAAATAAATTTTAAAAAGTGTCCATTTTACAGGTGTCCCAGGTGCAATAACTCAGGGAACCTGTGCACCACACTTTGAGAAACTGTGGCTAATGTACTCATGTACGTGACTGGTCCCAAGTTGAACAGGCCTTAATCTTGAAGAAAGAACTTGCCTATATGGAGTTATTCCAATAGTTCTGATTATGTTTCTTTGCTATAGGAAATACTCTTCACATCAAATTTGATGAACTATTATTTTTAAAATAAAGTCAACCCTTCGGCTGTAATCCAAAGTGTAATCCACAGTAAAACCGCCCTAAGTCATTCATAAATATACGAATATATATTATATACCATATATGATATATATAGTATACATAATGTATTTCTAATATATACGTAAGTATATGTATATATGTATATATAAAAATATATATGTATGTATATATATACACATATATATTTTTATAGATGTGTATATACGTGTGTATGTGTGTGTATGTGTGTATATATATATATATATATAAAATTTTTTTTAAGTAGTCTTCATGCCCAGCATAGAACCCAACACCCAACACGGGGCTTGAACTCATGAGCCTGAGATAGACCCGAGCTGAGATCAACAGTAGGACACTTAACTAACTGAGCCACCCAGGTGCCCCATCAAGTCATTTATATTTTAATACAAATAAATCTGTCAAGTTATGCAATACTACAGCTGGGAAGGTATTTGTGAATTAACCCAAAGCTCCAATTATACAATTCTGAGAACTGAAGTGCTTTGTTCACAGTCTGACAATGAGGGTCATGTCAGGTTCAAGACTGGAGTCAAATGTCTTTGCTCCAAGTTTCAGGCCACATTCATGGAATCACAGAACCTTTCTTTTCTTTGAGTAATACTTCATAAGAAAAAAGTATGAACAATGGCCTCCAAAGCCACATGGACACTTCCTGATCCCTGGAATCTGTGAATGCTACCTTACGTGGGTTTAAAAAAAAAAAAAGGCATTGAACAGGTGAATAAGGACCTTGAGACAGAGAGATTATTCAGGTGAGTCCAAAGTAGTCACGACGGTCCTTAAAAAAGGGTCAAACAGAGACAGCACAGTAATGAAGCAGAGGGAGAAAAGGTAAAGAACTAAGGAACAAAGACAGCTCCTCGAAGCTGGGGAGGCAAGGACATAGATTCTCCCTCCCCTATAGTATCCAGAAGGAAATCAGCCCTACCACTGTTACCCCTATGAAACTTTTGTATTTCTGAGCTCCAGACTGTAAGATAATACATTCATGTTGTTGTTAAGGCTTATTTGAGAGAGAGAGAGAGAGAGAGCACGCACGACTTGGGGAAGAGCAGAGAGAGAGAGGGAGACACAGAATCTGAAGCAGGCTCAAAGCTCTGAACTGTCAGCACAGCGCCCCACATGGGGCTTGAACTCACAAACCGTGAGATCATGACCTGAGCCAAAGTCAGACCCTAACTGACCGAGCCACCCAGGTGCCCAGCACATTCATATTGTTTTAAGCCACTATGTTTATGGTAATTTGTTGCAGCAACAAGAAGAAACTAATATAGGAGGCTGTAAGAAATGTAGGGCACTGGAGACCAATTAGCAGAAACTTGGGAGGAGGAACAGAAGAGGAAATTGACAAGGTGCTTAGCAAAGGTCACTCACTTGATGAATCTGGGAGCAGCTGGTAGCCAGCCTCAGAGCTTAAGACAGAACAGAAGTTCTAATTAAACAGTTTGTATTCTAATACTTTAAATGAATGGAGAACTTTGTCTGTTTTATCCATGAAGCATGAATGAGTGTTCAACATACACAAAGG
Organism: Prionailurus viverrinus; assembly: GCF_022837055.1. Classification (NCBI taxonomy): domain Eukaryota; kingdom Metazoa; phylum Chordata; class Mammalia; order Carnivora; family Felidae; genus Prionailurus; species Prionailurus viverrinus. The sequence goes on along the minus strand of NC_062561.1, from coordinate 93,291,927 downwards.
ACACTTGTAACTCATCAAGTATAAGACACAGCTTTCCAGCAGTGCTCTTTGCCTTTCATGCCCTTTTCAGTGTTGTAACTCATTTTCACTTGTCTTTTTTACCATATGTTTACTTTTGAGAGGGGGGCGCAGAGAGAGAGGGAAAGAAAGAATCTCAAGCAGGATCCTCACTGTCAGCGCAGAGTTCAACTCAGGGCTCAAACACACCAAACGCAAGATCATGACCTGAGCCAAAGTCAGACACTTAACTGACTGAACCACCCAAGCACTCCTTCAGGTCAGTTTATAAACCAAACAGACTAAAACTGACTGGACCCTATAGAAATCACCTTCCCAACCACAGCTACCTCCCACCATGTGAAAACTAACTTAACACTAATAATTACGTCACCTAGGTGGCGGGGGGGGGGGGGGGGGGGGGGACTTTTAAAATTTTATTTCCAAAAGAATCATTTATTAAGTCTAACCATTAGACTAGGTATGCCCTTCAGACTTAATATATTCAGAATCCCTTTACAATAAGACATGTAATTGCCAGAGCAGAGAGTCAGAGAGACCCGAGTTTGAAGGGTAGCTGGGTAACTCTAGGCCAATTACGGCATCTCTCTCAGTGGGTTTCATCTTCTCAAGAACACAGGCAAAAGCAGAGCCTGCTTCATTAGGCTCACAGAAAGATTAAATGGGATATTGTATAAGAAGTATGCTTTTAGGGTACCTGGGTAGCTCAGTCAGTTAAGCATCTGACTCTTGATTTCAGTTCAGGTCACAATCTCACAGTTCATGATATCGAGCCCTGTGTCAGGCTCCGTGCTGAGTTTGGATCCTGCTTGGGATTCTCTCCCTCCCTCCCTCCCTCCCTCTCCCCTCCTCTCCCTCCCACTCTCTCTCTGTCTCTCTCTCCCCTTCCCTGCTTGCGCTATCAAATTAAAAAAAAAAAAACACTAAAAAAAAAAAGTATGATTCGTTCATTCAGTTGCTACTATTTTGGGCCACCCTCTAAAGGATTAAAAAGGAATGTTAAAGAACAGAGCATTCTTTGTGGTTTTCAGTCAGCTTGGTGGGTACCTAGAGTTTGTGTGGCAGAATCTCTGGGACTTCCCACTGAGGAAGGATGAAACCTATGGGGCTCTGGATCCTTCACCCCACCTTCCACTAGAGCTCCCACATGCAGAAGATATAATACTCTTTAGTCCATAAGGAGGCTCAGTCACAGTTCTCGATGCTCAGTGGGGAGGAATCCTTTCGCTCGCTGCAATGTCCACAGCCCCTTCCCATCAAGCACACAGCACATTCCTGGTATATGTTTGTACGGAGCCTTCAAGGGGTTCTTGGCTTTTGTGATAGAAGACTGAGCCCTCAGCACTGGGGGCGGAATGGGGACTCAGAGGAAGTAAAAGGCACATGTCCGTAAGGAGGGGGAAGAACTTGGCAGTACCAGGAGGGTTACAGGGACCATCCTGAGGCTCTGGCAATACTGTCCACACCTGGCAGATATGAGAAAGGTCTGCAAGCCCAGATCTGGATTCTGAAGAACAGCCCCATACAGAGAGGTGGGAGGGAATGATACCCGCGCAATGATTCCATGAGGCATGCACTACCCTTATACAACATGATTATAAGTCTCTTTACTGTGTGGTCAGTGCAAGTCCTTATTTTGATTTTATTATGTAACACAACTTTTAATTCCAGATTGTTACCAAATCAGCCCAGGATCCAGCACACCGTGGCAAGTTGGTGTGCAGTTCTGTTTCACATCGCTTTCACCTCCAACCATGGACGCCTGTATAGGTTGGTGCCTGGATAATAGTGCTGAGCACTATCAACGCCTGATATCACCTAAACATGGCAACAAGGCTTAGAGAAAGGGAGTCTTGCTGGGGGGGATCCACGGCCAGGATCCTGGAGCCTAGTCATGTTTGAGTGAGAAGGGGTAGAGACAGAGAATCCTAAGTAGGCTCCACACTGTCAGTGCAGAGCCCAAAGTGGGGCTCGAAATCACATACTAGGAAATCATGACCTGAGCCCAAATCAAGAGTCAGACGCTTGACCGACTGAGCCACCCAGGCGTCCCTGCCGAGTCATGGTTTTAACCCACGTCTGTTTGACTGCTGAGCCTGGCTCTCTACCATTCAATTACATGCTCCAAGGCAGTGCTCCCAACCTGTGGCTCTGGGAGACCGTTGAGTTATGGCAAGGTGTCTGCAAATCCATCTTTGCATTTTATAGATGCCAGGTATAGAACACAGCCCATCTTTAAATGTATTTATAGTACTGATGTGCTTGATAAAATACAGACTCACTTCTACAAATGTAAATGATCTGAACAAGTGAACTATTTTAGGTACCGCAGGTGCATACATTGGGCCCAATTTGGAAGTCAGACGGGAAATATTGGGGACACAGAGAGATGTGTCTATATGTGAGTGAAATATCTGGGGATGAGAACTCCACCCCAGGAAAGAAGACCTAGAAGGAACTAGGCAGACCAAGCCCTAGAGAAAGGCAATGAAAGCAGAAACACAAGGTAGAAAATGTTGATAAGGCATGTAAGGCCACGTGGATGGTGGTTAAGAGCCTCCGGAATCATCTGAACTGAATCTCGGTTCTGCCATTTGCTGGGAAATGAAAGTTGTTACATAGAACCTTTTAGGATAGAATCTGTCACCCCCTCATGTTGCCAAATCTGTGCCCAGGATCCAGTGCACCAAGGTCAAAGTTTATGCTCTGTTTTACCTCCAAGTCTCCCTCTGCCTCTTGGAGGCACACAGGGATCTTTTGTGCACAAAGTGAGATATGTATGAAGCATCTGGCCAATCTTGCCCCAAGCCCCATTGTGAGGTTTAAACAGGAGAAGACACAGTGCCAGAAATGTGACAGGTGATCAGCGTAAGGTCAGTTTTTGAGTGGGTCTTTGGCCAAGTTCTGCTGCTTCTCTCTCTCCCAGGGAGCAGTGATGCTTAGTATTTAAGCCCATGTTTAGACAACAGAGATAAAAGGAAGAGGTATCTGCATACTTAGAAAAAGCTGCTACAAATCCTTCACCCCCTGCTCTGTAAGAGAGGGCTGAAGGTAAGTCTTATGCGGACCATGTATAAAATAAGACAGAAGATTCAAAATAAAGAACATTCTAATAGCCATAAGAAGGAACAGTTGGTGGGAGAAACTAGCATTTAAAAACCTACAGGTGGGGGGAGGGCGCCTGGGTTGGCTCAGGTGGTTAAGCATCCAACTCTTGGTTTCAGCTCAGGTAATGATCTCATGGTTTGTGGGTTCAAGCCCCACACCGGGCTCTATGCTGACAGTTCAGAGCCTGGAGCCTACTTCGGATTCTGTGTCTCCCTCACCCTCTGCCCCTCACCCACTCATGTGCTGAGTGAATCTCTCTCTCAAAAATTAAAAAAAAAACACCAAAAAAAAAATTTTTTTAAACCTACAGGCAGGACGCCTGGGTGGTTCAGTAGGTTAAGCATCTGACTTGGTTCAGGTCATGATCTCACGGTTCATGGGTTCGAGCCCCACATCAGGCTCTGTGCTCACAGCTCAGAGCCTGGAGGCTGCTTCAGATTCTGTGTCTCCCTCTCTCTCTGCTCCTCCCCTGCTCAGGCGCTCTCACTCTCTCTCTCTCTCTACCTCTCTCTCTCTCTCTCTCAAAAAATGAAAAACATTAAAAAAATTGTTTTTAAACCTACAGGCAAATTAATATATTTAAAAAAGCAGAATATGCTTTTTTACACCTACAAAACAATCAACAAGGAGCCTCTAACTCTTTAAGGAAATAGTTTATATCAGGAGAGCTCTGAATGAGAAAACAAAGCAGGACAGTGTGCAACAGATCTTAAAAAGATTCATACCTTACAATGAGCAAAATAAGGTTTTTATCAAGTTTTTGGTGCTTAAACTGTTTCTTTAAAATTCAATTATGGAGCAGCTCTTTTCTTTAGCAAAGCTGCCCTGGGAGGGTTAGTGTATTTAACCTTTAAAAATCATATTACTTGAGGTGCTTGGCTGGCTCAGTCGGTAGAGCATACAACTCTTGCTCTCGGGGTCATGAGTTTGAGCCACACACTGGGTATAGAGATTACTTAAAAATAAAATCTTAAGGAAAAAAAAAAAACATATTACTTGTTCCTTTTCTTTTCTTACTGTTCACCAAATGTGGAAGTATGCTTTCCTGAATTCTAAGTCCCCTTCACTGTCATTTGGGTTCTCAGGGTGGCAGGCACCACCATGGGAGAAGGAGGAGGGGTGAGCAACCAATGCATGTTGAAAAAAATAGGGAGAGGGGCGCCTGGGTGGCGCAGTCGGTTAAGCGTCCGACTTCAGCCAGGTCACGATCTCGCGGTCCGTGAATTTGAGCCCTGCGTCAGGCTCTGGGCTGATGGCTCGGAGCCTGGAGCCTGTTTCCGATTCTGTGTCTCCCTCTCTCTCTGCCCCTCCCCCGTTCATGCTCTGTCTCTCTCTGTCCCAAAAATAAATAAAAACGTTGAAAAAAAAATTTTTTTTAATAAAAAATAAAAAAAAAGAAAAAATAGGGAGAGTCCTTTCTTCCACCTTCACCTGCCCACCAAGGGTGTCTTCTGGAAAATTCTGAAATAGAGAAGACCCATTTTAAGATAAAATCAGCTTGGGTCCATTGCAGTCACCTCCAGAATCAGATTTCAAATGACTCAGTCCTGGTAGATGTGGTTCGATAGATGATCTATTCTGAGAGTAAGGCATGAAGCCTGGGGATCTGGTCCCAAGGAAGCAGGACAAGCGGTGTCACAACAGAGGCAGGTAGCCACACACATCTGTCAACCATCTGCCAGGGTGTGAGAAGAACTCATACAGTCAGGTCTAGGTCAGGCACAGAAAGAAAAAAAAAAAAACAACCCAAAATAGCACCACAGATGTTTCTTCCTGAGCAGCATGGTAACTGGCAGACAGAATGCTTAGGTGTCATGAGAACAGGCTTTATGCACGTCTCCCCCACTATGGATAGATATAGATTGGTTCCTTAACCTCACAGAAGCTCAGTTTTTCATCTGTGAAATGAACCAAAAATACCTGTCATGGGGAAAACTCTTTAGATTCCACGTGAAAAGAAAATCCACTTTTATGGACTGCATGTTTATATGTCCCCCCCCCACCCCCCGCCCAAAACTCATATGATGAAACTCTACTCCCCAGTATGATGGTGACTGGGAGGTGGGCCCTTTGGGAGATAATTTTGGAGGAAATGAGGTCATGAGGGTGGAGCCCTCCTGGATGGGATTAGTGCCCTTATCAGAGTCACCAGAGCTGGCTGCTTCTCTCTGCTAGATGCCTCGGGAGAGTATGAGAAGTCAGCAGTCAGCAGCCTGGAGGGGGGGGTTGTCACCAGAAATTGACCACACCACCACCCTGATCTCAGTTCTCCAGCCTCCAGAACCATGAGAAATATTCTTCTGAGTTACAGCCTTCTGAATGGACTAAGACCCCCCCCCCCCCCCCCCATCCTCAACCACCTTCAGGGCAAAGGAAGGTATTGGCTCATGAAACACAGTTCAAATATGGCTGGATCCAAGGAGGCAAGCTGTTGAGGAATCCTCACCTTTTTATTCCATCTCTGCTCACCTCACCAGGGTACCTCATTCTCTCTGACTCTAGGCAACTTGGATGTTCAAAGCAGCTCCAAATGTATACCCATCTGGTAACACAACCCTAAAGGCAAGAGGTTATTTTCTCTGCATCCGTTTCAGGAGGAAATTGCCAGGGAGAGCTCTTACGGGGCCCACGAGAACCACACGCAATCTCTTAACCAGTCCCTGTGAATATGAAAGTGGTAGTGGTTCTTCTGTCTGCCCAGATTCTGTGGCCAGGAAACCGAGATGAACAGTCTTATGGAAACCATGGGAGTAGGGCAGAGATTTCCCTAAGGAAAACTGGGAGGCTGTTACTGGAATCAGAGTAAGGCAAAAAGGAAAATGTGCTAAGGAGAGTGGCTCAGTTAAGCCTCTGACTTCAACTCAGGTCATGATCTCACAGTTCATGGGTTTAAGCTCTGCATCGAGCTCTGTGCTGACAGCTCAGAGCCTGGAACCTGCTTCAGATTCTATGTCTCCCTCTCTCTCTCTCTGCCCCTCCCCTGCTTGCACTCTGTTTCTCTCTCAAAAATAAACATTTAAGAAAATTTTTTTTAATAGCAGGAAAATGTGCTAAGGAGAAAAAACTATAGAGGTAGCCAATCTCTATAGTATTTTTCTTTTTTAAGTTTATTTATTTTGAGAGAGAGTGCAGGCAGGGCAGAGAGAGAGAGAGAGGGAGAAAACAGAATTCCAAGCAGGCTCCACACCACCAGCATAGAGCCTGATGGGGGGTTCAAACTAATGGACCGTGAGATCAGGACCTGAGAGGAAACCAAGAGTTAGATGCTTAACTGACTGAGCCACCCAGGCGCCCTCTATAGTATCTTTCTCAGGATGGTAACAGGAGGATGAAAATGATGTGAAAAATACTTTGCAAACCATAGAACTCTATTCTCTGTTCAGTTTAATCTACATTCAAAAACTGTAAAGATACACTGAGTATGGTAATAAAGAGAAAAAATATGATGAGACAGGTTTTAGATTTTTTTGTGCCTGCCTGGTGATGAAGCTTTTGGTTCTCCATACATCTTGACAGGTGCAGTCTGAAGGATCACAACACATGTTCAGGTGTAACTGAGGGAAGAATTCCTCCTGAAAGAGGGCTGAAATCGAAGGTGATTAACTACAGACTTTCTTCACAGAGGAAATTTACTAACAGACACAAAAATACAGGAATGGTTATATATCCAGTCTTTCCTGTAGGACACACAAACCCCTGAGGATGTGAGCCAGCCTTCCGATTGGAGACAACAACCCATGTCTGTTCTCTACAAAGCAATAAAACTCATTCTCCTTAGGTTGCAAAAGTACTGATGTGCTTTCTTCTTCTAGAAATTTTAGTTCCCTGCTGTGATAGCTGGGTGTGCCACAGAAGAAATTTGAGAGAATCAAAAGATCTTGATTTTTCCCCCCTTCACATTTAAGGTTTCTTGACCACCGTAAAACAGTAAAGATTTTCCTGAGTCCTTACTCAATGACTTACACTGTAGTACAAGACAGATCATTTAATTTTTGATTATTAAAAATCTATGGAATTGCTTTTGCTCTAAATACATGAAAAGAGGGGTGCTTGGGTAGCTCAGTTAAGCCTCTGACTTCAACTCAGGTCATGATCTCACAGTTCATGGGTTTAAGCTCTACATCGAGCTCTGTGCTGACAGCTCAGAGCCTAGAGCCTGTTTCCGATTCTATGTCTCCCTCTATCTCTGCCCCTCTCCTGCTTGTGCTCTGTCTCGCTCTCAAAAATAAACACTAAATGAAAGAAAGAAAGAAAGAAAGAAAGAAAGAAAGAAAGAAAGAAAGAAAGAAAGAAAGAAAGAAAAGAAAGAAAAGATATGAGGAGTGACAGCACAGGATAGTTCACATTCTAAAATTCAGCTTTTCCCATTTAATTAAGGGATATCTACTGATTGAAGCCCTTCAGTTTTTCCTGAGATACGACCATGAGAATAAACATCCATTCATCCCTAACCTCACCCTTATACACACACACACACACACACACACACACACACACACACACACACACAAATACTGTAAAACCATTAACATCACAAAGGTATTTAGACACATTTTAACCAATGGGGCTCCTGGCTGGCTCAGTCAGTTAAGCATCTGAGTTAATCTCCCTAGCCTGGCATTGAGCTCTCTGCTGTTCAGTGCCAAACCTGCTTAGGATCCTCTGTCGCCCTACTCTGCCCTTCCCCCACTCACTCCGACACTCACTCTCTCTCTCTCTCAAAAATAAACAAACACTTTTTTAATGGGAAAAAAAAACAAACATTTTAATCAAGTAACATACTCAGACCCCTGATTTAAATTTAACTGTGTAAAGGAACTGAAAAATTCTAAGTTTCTCAAACTTAAAATTTTCTACTGCCCTACTATCTAAGACAGTGGTTTAACCCACATTATGTCCCAGTGAGGCACAAGCTAATCAACAATTAGTGTCAGAGGTTTCCATAATCCTTTTTCAGCAATTGATGGAATAAAAGATACAATTCAGTACAATAAAGGTAACTTAAAAAGTATCAACCAATTGACCTAATTGACATTTACACAACAATCACCTCAAGACCTGCAAAATACAATTATTTCCAAGTGCACTTGGACCCTTTACCAAGTTTGATCATATTCTGAGTTATAAAACATGCCTCAATAAATTCAAAAGGATTATTGGGTGCCTGGGTAGCTCAGTTGGTTAAGCGCCAACCCTTGAGTTCAGCTGAGATCATGATCCCAGGGTGGTGGGTTTGAGCCCCATGTTGAGCCCCACCCATGTTAGGCTCTGTGCTGACAGGGCAGAACCTGCTTGGGATTCTCTCTCCCTCTCTCTCTGCCCCTCCCCTGCTCCTTCTCTCTCTCTCTCTCTCTCTCTCTCTCTCTCTCTCTCTCTCTCTCTCTAGCATGCACACGCATGCTCTCTCAAAGTAAATGAATAAACTTAAAAAGTAAATAAATAAATTTAAAAGATTGAAATATCACAGAGTATGTTCTCCTACACAACAGATTTTAACTAAAACTCACTTTTTAAGGGGCACATAGGTGGCTCAGTCAGTTAAGCAGCCAACTTCGGTCCAGGTCATGATCTCACAGCTCATGAGTTCAAGCCCCACCTGGGGCTCTGTGTGGATGCCTGGAACCTGCTTCGAATTCTGTGTCTCCCTCTCTGCCCCTCCCCTGCTTGTGAGCTCTGTCTCTCTCAAAAATACATAAACATTAAAAAAAATTAAAACTCACTTTTTAAAATCTGAGATTCTAGTAAATTTCAGGATACAAGGTTAATACACAAAAGTCAATTGTTTTCCTGTACACCAGTGATAAACTGGAATTTGCAATTAAAAACCAAATTATCCAGGAGTACTGATGCATAGGGGCACTTGTACCCCAATGTTTATAGCAGCACTCTCAACAAGAGCCAAATTATGGAAAGAGCCTAAATGTCCATCAACTGATGAATGGATAAAGAAATTGTGGTTTATATACACAATGGAGTACTACATGGCAATGAGAAAGAGTGAAATATGACCCTTTGTAGCAACGTGGATGGAACTGGAGAGTGTGATGCTAAGTGAAATAAGCCATACAGAGAAAGACAGATACCATATGTGTTCACTCTTATGTGGATCCTGAGAAACTTAACAGGAACCCATGGGGGAGGGGAAGGGGAAAAAAAAAAGAGGTTAGAGTGAGAGAGAGCCGAAGCATAAGAGACTCTTAAAAACTGAGAGCAAACTGAGGGCTGATGGGGGGCGGGAGGGAGGGGTGGGTGAGTATTGAGGAGGGCACCTGTTGGGATGAGCACTGGGTGTTGTATGGAAACCAATTTGACAATAAATTTCATATATTTAAAATAAAAAATAAAAAAATAATAAAAACCAAATTATCATTTACAACAGCACCTAAAAATGAAAAACTTAAGTCTCATAACATATGTCCATGATTTGTATGGAGAAAACTACCAAACTCTGATTATAGCAATTAATGAAGTTCTAAATATATGGAGAGACAGTCTGTGTGCATGGATTAGAAAACCAATATTGTTAAGATGTCAGTTCTTTCCCACTTGACCTATAAACACAATTTCAATCAAAATCTCAGCAATCTGGGGCGCCTGGGTGGCGCAGTCGGTTAAGTGTCCGACTTCAGCCAGGTCACGATCTCGCAGCCCGTGAGTTTGAGCCCCACGTCAGGCTCTGGGCTGATGGCTCAGAGCCTGGAGCCTGTTTCCGATTCTGTGTCTCCCTCTCTCTCTGCCCCTCCCCCGTTCATGCTCTGTCTCTCTCTGTCCCAAAAATAAATAAATGTTGAAAAAAAAATTAAAAAAAAAAATCTCAGCAATCTATTTTGTGAAAATCAACAAACTGATTCTAAAATCTCCATGGAAAGGCAAAAGACCAAAAAAGAGCCAACACAATACCATAGAAATAGAACAAAGTTGAAGAAGAGACATAACCCAACTTCAAATCTTACTATAAAGCTACCATGATCAGGACAGAATGGTATTGGCTAAAGAATAGACACATTTATGAATGGAACAAAAGAGAGAGCCCAGAAGCAGATCCAAAGTCAACTAACTGTTGGCAAAGAAGCAAAAGCAAGTCAATAAGGGAACAGTCTTTAACAAATGGCACCAGAACAATTGGAAATCCACATGCAAAAACAAATAATCTAGACACGGACTTTATACCTTTCATAAAAATGAATGCAAAATGGATCATAAAACTATATGTGAAATACAAAATTATAATGTTCATAAAAGATAACATAAGAGAAAACCTAGGTGAGCTTGGGTTTGGTGACTTTTAGATAAACACCCTAAGTTTGATGCATGATAGGAAAAAAATGTTAAGTAGGACATCATTAAGGTTATAATTTTCCACTCTGTGAATGACACTGTCAAGAGAATAAAAAGACAAAGTACTGACAAGGAGAAAATATTTGAAAAACATATATCTGATAAAGGATCTGTACCTAAAATATATAAACACTTAGAAAACTCAATGATTAGAGGGGAAAAAAAAACAATTAAAAAATGGACAGAAGATCTGAATGAGTATCTCAGCAAAGAGGATACACAGATGGCAGGCATGCCTGGGTGGCTCAGTCGGTTAAACAACCGACTTCAGCTCAGGTCATGATCTCATGTGAGTTCAAGCCCCGTGTGCTGACAGCTCAGAGCCTAGAGCCTACTTCGGATTCTGTGTCTCCCTCTCTCTGCCCCTCACCCACTCATTCTCTCTGCCCCCCCCCCATCAAAAATAAATATACATGAAAAGAAAAAGTTTTTTAAAAAGAGGATATACAGATGGCAAACAAGATATGAAATGGAGGTCCCAATCACATGCTATTAGGGAACAGCGAATTAAAGCAGCAATGAGATACCACACCATACCTACTGAAATGGTTAAAATAAAAAACTGACAACATCAAATGCTGACAAGGATGTAGAGGAAGGAGAATCCTCATAGCTGGTGAGAAGGCAAAATGGTACAGACACATTAGCAGTTTTTTCAAAACTAAGCATAGTCTTACTATATGATCCAACAGTCCCACTTTTGGATATTTACCCAGCAGATCAGAAAACATTCATCCACACAAAAACCTGCCCAGGAAATGTTTATAGTAGTTTTATTCATGACTGAAAAAAAAAGGAAAAAACCAAGACATCTTTTGAAAGGTGAATGGATAAACAGACTGGTACATAACAATGCAATATTATAAAGCAAAAGAAGAAATGTGCTATCAAGCCATAAGAAAATAAGGAGGAATCTTAAATGTTTATTACTAAAAGAAAGAAGCCAGTCTGAAAAATCAACATGTTATATGATTCCAACATCCAGGAAAGGCAAAACTATGGAAAGAAGGCAAGATCAGTGATTGGCAAGGGTTGAGATGGGGAGAGGGTGGTGAACAGAGCATCCGGGATTTTTAGGGCAATGAAACTATTCTGTATGATACTATCACTGTGGATATACCACATTATACATTTGCCAAAACTCACAAAACTATACAAAACAAACAGTGAGCCCTAATGTAAACTATAGACTTTAGTTAATATTAATGCATCAATATCAGTTCATCAACTGTACCACACGATAATACAACATGTTAATAAAAGAGGAAACAGTGAGCAAGGGAGAGAGGGGGTATCAAGAACTCTGTACTACCTATTCAATTGTCTGTAAACCTAAAATTGTTCTAAAACTAGTCTATTAATTAAAAAAAACACTTTCAAAAATGAGTCACCAAGGAAATAAGAGAAATTAAAAAATATTCTTAACTGAAGTTAAATTAAAACACAAATTTCAAAATTTGCAAAATTCAACCAAAGCAGTACTCAGAGGGAAATTTATAGCTTTAAATCCTTATTCAAGAAAGAAAAAAATTGTCTAAAATCAATTATCTAAGCTTCTTTCTTCTATCTTAAGCTTCTTAAGAAGCTGGAAGGGCTGGGGCACCTGGGTGGTTCAGTTGGCTGAGCATCTGACTCTTGGTTCTGGCTCAGGTCATGATCTCACAGTTCATGAGTTCAATCAAGCTCCACATCAGGCTCTGTGCTGACAGTGCCAAGCCTGCTTGAGATTCATTTTCATTCTCTCTCTCTCTCTCTCTCCCCTCTCTCTCTCTCTCCTCCCCATCTCCCCCCCCTCTCCCCCTCTCTCTCTCTCTTTCTGCCCCTCCTCTGTTCATTTGCTCTCTCTCAAAATAAACTTAAAAAAAATTTTTTTAAGCTGGAAGGTCTAATTAAACACAAATTAAGTAGAAAGTAAGTATAATAAAGATATAAGCAAAAATCAAGGAAATATTGAAAAAAGTCAATTAAATCAAAAATTGTTTTTTGAAAAGATAAACCTCTAGATAGACTGACCAAAAACAAAACAGGAGACACCATTATGGATCCTACAGAATGATACAGACAATAAGGGACTGCATTACAAATAATGTCATATGAATAAACTTGTCAAAATAGATGAAATGAGCAAATTGCATGAAAGACTCAAAACATGCACAAAAGAAACTGAGAATCCACACAGTTTCATGTCTATTAAAGAAACTGTATTCAGTTATTCAATAAGATTGAATAAATAAAAACCTTCCCACACAGATACCCCCAGACCCAGGTCTTTAGGAAAGATACTCCCAGTGGCAGACAGACCACCTCTTCCTGCTTGCAAATAACAGCAACTGAATGTGAATCCACTGGGGCTCCTTCCTTCTAGGTCTTCTCTTCACAAAATAGATAAATTCCAAACTATGAATGAAACTCAGGAGAGCAAAGAGTGACCCTACTGGACATGTAGGTATACCTCGGAGAGGGCAGAATGCATTGGGACAACCTAGGTTATATATTCATTTCCCAACATCCCCACCCCTTCACCCCTCCACCCCGTACCTGTGTGTCTCTCTCATTAAACAGCTATTGCTCATTGATTTTCCTCTTAGACCTTATGGTTACAGCAAGAAACATCTGGGAACTACTTCAGTAGATCATCTTTAAGATGATCCCTCCTTCCTCCCTTCCTTGCTTCCCTCCCTCCCTGCAATAACTACTTACTGTCAGCCTACTATGTGCCAAGGAATTGAGTAAGCAAAACCGAACACAGCATTTGTCCTCATGAAGTATATGATCTAGTTCTAAGTCATCACAGACTGAATGAAACAAGAACAACTAGTATCCAAATGAATCTACATGCTCACTACTGTTACCCCTATTGTATACCTAATGTGGCTGAGCATTGGACAGAGTCAGTTACTTGCTGAGGTTTACAGAGCCAGAAAGGACAAAGACTAAAATCTGAGCCTACGTTTGTCCTACTCCAAAGCCCGGTGCCATTTCCACTCTGCGGTCCCGCTAAATTAAGAAACGGGTTAAATTGATTCTGAATATGTATTATATCTCACTAGCAGAGTAACTTATTTGTATTTAATCAAGGGTAACAGCGGTGTATTATATTCACTGCTTGTTATGTTTTTGAAGGGCTGGTTTCAAAGTTTTTATCAGAATAAATTTAAAATTCTGGGAAACTGTCTGAAATCCACAAATCCTTAAAATACTTTTACCCCTCAACTTTGAGATAGAAATAAACTTCATTTAATAGAGAGTGCCCTTGAGGGGTGCCTACCTGTCTCAGCTGGTTAAGCATCTGACTCTTGGTTCTGGCTCAGGTCATGCTCTCACGGTTCCCGAGATTGAGCCCCAAGTCAGGCTCTGCACTGTCAGCCTGGATTCTCTCTTTCTCTCCCTCTCTGCCCCTCACCCATTCATGTTTACTCATTCTCAAAATAAACTTTAAAAAAAATGGAGTGTCCTTGACCTGACCCAGAAGTTCAATGAGTAGATGTCTCTGCAAAGGTTTGTACATAGGCTATTAGGAGTCTGGCTGTGTTTCAGGCTGGAGGTAGTAAGGCAAGAGTAAATTTAGGCTATAAAAGTCAAGTCCTAATACAAATCTCCACACCGCAAAGGAAACTCCCAGGTGAATTTCTTTAAAAAATAAATGTTTATTTTTGAGAGAGGGAGAGCTTGAGCAGGGGAGGGGCAGACACAGAGAGAGAGAAACCTAAGCAGGCTCTGCACTGTCAGCATGGAGCCCGACACAGGACTTGAACTCACAAACCATGAGATCATGACCTGAGCCAAAATCAAGAGTCAGATGCTGAAATGACTGAGTCACCCAGGCGCCCCACTTTTTAAGTAGGCTTCTTGCCCAGTGCAGAACCCAATGCAGACCTTGAACTCACAACCCTGAGATCAAGACCTGAGCTAAGATCAAGAGTCGGACAATTCACTCTCACCACTATTATTCAACATAGTATTGGAAGTCTTAGCCTCAGCCATCAGACAACACAAAGAAATAAAAGGCATCCAAATCAGCCAGGAGGAAGTTAAACTTACACTCTTCGCAGATGACATGATACTCTATATGGAAAACCCAAAAGACTCCACCAAAAAACCGCTAGAATGGATTCATGCATTCAGCAAAGTTGCAGGATATAAAACCAATGCACAGAAATAGGTTGCATTCCTACACACCAACGATGAAGCAACAGAAAGAGAAATCAAGCAATCAATACCATTTATAATTGCACCAAAAACCATAAAATACCTAGGAGTAAATCTAACCAAAGAGGTGAAAAATCTATACACTGAAAAGTATAGAAAGTTCATGAAAGAAACTGAAGAAGACACAAAAAAAATGGAAAAAGATTCCATGCTCCTGGATAGGAAGAACAAATATTGTTAAAATGTCAATACTACCCAAAGCAATCTACATTTTGAATGCAATACCTATCAAAATAACACCAGCATTCTTCACAGATCTATAACAAACAACTCTAAAATTTGTATGGAACCAGAAAAGACCCTGAATAGCCAAAGAAATCTTGAAAAAGAAAACCAAAGCAGGAGGCATCACAATCCCAGACTTCAAGCTGTATTGCAAAGCTGTAATCATCAAGAAAGTATGGTACTGGCACAAAAACAGACACTCAGATCAATGGAACAGAATAGAGAACCCAGAAATGGACCCATAACATATGGCCAACTAATCTTTGACAAAGCAGGAAAGAACATCCAATGGAATAAAGACAGTCTCTTCAGCAAGTGGTGCTGGGAAAACTAGAGAACAACATGAAGAAGAATGAACCTGGACCACTTTCTTACACCATACACAAAAATAAACTCAAAATGGATGAAAGACCTAAATGTAAGACAGGAGGAGAAAGCAGGTAAAAATCCCTTCGATCTTGGCCACAGCAACTTCTTACTCAACATGTCTCCAGAGCCAAGGGAAACAAAAGCAAAAATGAACTACTGGGACCTCATCAAAATAAAGACGTTCTGCACCATGAAGAAAACAATCAGGAAAACAAAAAGGCAACAGGATGGGAGAAGATACTTGCAAACGACATATCAGATAAAGGGTTAGTATCCAAGATCTATAAAGAACTCATCAAACTCAACACTCAAAAAAACCAAACAATCCAGTGAAGAAATGGGCAAAAGACATGAATAGACACTTCTCCAAAGAAGACATCCAGATGGCCAACTGACACATGAAAAAATGTTCCACATCACTCATCATCAAAGAAACACAAATCAAAACCACAATGACATACCACCTCACACCTGTCAGAATGATTAACAACGCAAGCAACAATAGATGTTAGCAAGGATGCAGAGAAAGAGGATCTCTTTTGCACTGCTGGTGGGAATGCAAACTGGTGCAGCCACTCTGGAAAACAGTATGGAGGTTACTCAGAAAATTAAAAATAGAACTACCCTATGACCCAGCACTTGCACTACTAGGCATTTATCCAAGGGCTACAGGTGTGCTGTTTTGAAGGGACACATGCACCCCCATGTTTAGAGCAGCACTATCAACAATAGCCAAAGTATGGAAAGAGCCCAAATGTCCATTCAAAGACGAATGGATAAAGAAGATGTGGTATATATATACAATGGAGTATTACTCAGAAATCAAAAAGAATGAAATCTTGCCATTTACAACTACGTGGATGGAACTAGAGGGTATTATGCTAAGTGATATTAGTCAGTCAGATAAAGACAAATATCTTATGACTTCACTCATAGGAGGACTTTAAGACACAGAACAGATGAACACCAGGGAAGGGAAGCAAAAATAATATAAAAACAGGGAGGGGGACAAAACATAAGAGGCTCTCAAATATGGAGAACAAACAGAGGGTTATTAGAGGGATTGTGGGAGAGGGGGATGGCCTAAATGGGTATGGGGAATTAAGGAATTTACTCCTGAAATCATTGTTGCACTATATGCTAACTTGGATAGAAATTTTAAAAATTAAATTAAATTAATTAATAAAGAAAAAGAGACACTTAATCTGAATGAGCCACCCAGATATTCCCACTTTTTTATTTTTTTTTTTATTTTTACCAAGTGAATTTCTGATGTAGGGTCATAAGGTTGATAGACATATACAAACAGTGACACATTCTTTCTCACTAATAATTCTGATTAATACCCTCTCCGTGTGTGATGTCAGCAGGTGCTTTGCAGACAGAGGTAACCAAGCTTGGGGTATCAAGTCCATAATCCCGATCTGAAATCCCACACCCTTAGCAATATGGTCTAACTCTCCATTTCTGTGGGACACCTTCTGCCATGGGTCCCTTCCCCTACACACCTATGCTTCAACCACAGCAGAAAGCAAACCACTTTCTAAATATTCCTCTAAGCTTCCAAACACTCTCTATAAACGATATATCCCTCTCCACCTTCTAACAGCCTGTAAGGCTCAATCACCCGCTCCTCTGTAAAATCTTATCCCTGTGGAAATTGATCCCTCCTTCTACTTAGTTTTCAGAGGATGTGCACAACTGTCTGGCGCCCTGCTCATCATTTGTCCTGACGAGGACAAGGTGCAGGGCATGGGGAAGGGAGCCTGGACTATGTCTTCACTCTTCAGACTTCTAGAGCCTAGTTCAGTGATGACCCAATAGAGGCAGTGAATGCATAGCAAATACAAGAATTAAGATACAAGGAAAGGAAATCCAGCCAAGAACCCAAACTCCACAAGTTTGCAGGTCAACAGCACAGGAGTCGTCAGCCCCACATTCTCGATCCACCACCAAGGTCATTGCTCTGTAGAGCCATGTGTTCCGTGCTCTAAATTACCTTAAATCATTGATGTAATTCTCAGTTTGGGTTTCCAATTTGGAGTGAGACCCTTAAGGTACTTTTCATTATTTTTTTCTAAATCCCTTTTAATCATGTTTTAATACCCATCAGAAGCTTGAAATTGAAATGTTGTGACCAGACTGCCCTGAGTTTTCTGGGCTACATGTGTACAGGGAGGGTCCCCTCAGATCTGTACTGTAACTATACTGATCATTTTCCTCGAGAAATGTGTGTCTTACTAGAGGCAGTATTATGAAACCAATAACACAGATAAAAGAATATGCCCAGACTGATGGTTACCAGAAGGGAGGTGGGTGGGGAGGGATGGCTGAAGTAGGTGAGCACTTGTCGTGATGAGCACTGAGTAATATTTAGAAATATTGAGCCATTGGGGCGTCTGGGTGGCTCAGTTGGTTGATCGTCCACCTCTTGATTTTGGCTCAGGTCATGACCTCACAGTCATGGTATTAATAGAGCCCAGCCTCAGGATCCATGTGAACAGCACTGAGCCCACTTGGGATTCTGTGTCTCCCTCTCTCTCTGCCCCTCCTCCACTCATGCTCTACGTCTCTCTCTCTCTCTCAAAAATAAACATTTTAAATAAATACATGCATACATACATAAAATATACCAAAGACAATGGGGCACCTGGGTGGTTCAGTCGGTTAAGCATCTGACTCTTGGTTTCAGCTCAGGTCATGATCTCACGGTTCATCGGTTGGAGTCCCACATCAGGCTCTGTCCTAACAACGCAGAGCCTGCTTGGGATTCTCTCTCTCCTTCCCTTCCTCCCTCCCTCCCTCTCTCTCTGCCCCCCCCCCCCAACTTGTGCTCTTTCTCTCAAAAAAAGAAAAAGTATATACATATATATATCTCTGTGTGTGTGCGTATAGATAGATAGATAGATATGACAAATTCATATGTATGAGTAAAGAAACTCTCCCGGGGCACGTGAGTGGCTCAGTCAATTAAGTGTCAAACTTCAGCTCAGGTCATGATCTCAGGGTTCAGGAGTTCAAGCCCCACATCGGGCTCTGTGCTGACAGCTCAGAGCCTGGAGCCTGCTTCGGATTCTGTGTCCCCCCTCGCTTTCTGCCCCTCCCCCACTCATGCTGTATCAAAAATAAACATTAAAAAATTTGTAAAAAAGAAAGCCTCTCCCAATCTCTGCTTCCAAGGACACAAAGTAACCAACGAAGACAGCGCTGGCCTTCCGCAAACCCCTTCTCTCATCCTCTGGTACGGAGTGGGGGGGGGGGGCCTCCTGCTATTTGGAGCTGAGACACATTCACCTATTCCCACTCCTGCTTTGTGCCTGGCAGTACTTTTCCGATGATGCCTCAAAGAGATGGCCCCCTGCTCCAGCGCTGGGTGGGCTTTGCCTCCTGGACAACATGGATCTTTTCTGCTCTCGCGGTGGCTTTAACCACAACCCTCCTTCAGTGTCCCAAGCATTGCAAATGAAAACCAGTTACAATGATCATCCTGAAGGTAAAAAGGAAGAGAATGCTTCAAGATGGCCACCTGTCACCTGACGGGAATGTGAGAGAAAGCAGTGCTGCAGGCCCTCAGGACCCCAAGCAGGGCCCTCTGCCTTGTGATCCTAGGACATGAATACCCCAGCAGTTTTAGGGCCTTGAATCCTATTTGCCCCATCGCCCCTAAGGTATATACCACCCCCCTTCCTGATATAGGATCCGGAGGGGCAACCATGGCTGTCTGCACTCTAAGCCTCTCTGCCACACTGAGCCTCACTGCCTCATGAGGTCCCAGTCATGTTCGGGTGGTTCTGGGGTCCCCCATACAGACCAAGTATGCTCCGGTGTGGAATCAGCGTCTGAGCTAAGGAAGACTCCCTGAGTGGTAGTGGTGGAAGTTTCCCCAGCACACCATGCCAACTGCACGTGACCTGCTTGCTAGAAGATGCTTAGGGCTCCAGACACCACAGAGCAAGCGTGCTTCAGCCATAGCTCCATCTCCAGAGCACTTCTCAGACGAAAGGGCCATTCAAGGAGCATGATCGAGACTGAAAAGGGTAGGGCGTCTGGGTGGCTCAGTGGGCCAAGCGCCCGACTTCAGTTCAGGTCATGATCTCCCATTTTGGTCACATCCCCTGTCCCCCTCTCTCTCTGCCCACTCACACTGCCTCTCAAAAATAAATAAAACATTTTTTTTTTAAAAAAAAGAGCATCTTTAATGTCACATTTTAAGTACAGGAAGTGCAAGCAGTGAAAGAATTTGTGGCCACTCACACAACCTATCACATAGACAAATCCAGATCTGTGCCCGTCAAGGTGACCTTATTTTCATCCCCAAGTCCATAAGTAAATAGATGAAATTATTCTTGCGTTTTACTCAGCCGCAGGTTTTCTAGTAAAATTTCAACGAGAAATGAAACGTGCGAGCTTGCAGGTCAGAGAGGAATGGGAAATTCTCTTTGCAAGTTGTCAGCCTCACTTCACCGGTAGGACTGGCCCAAAGTGCAAGGTCCAGCTTCGGTATTTCCTATTATTATTGCCCTTCTGAGAGCCCACCCTCTGAGCTCATGCCTTCAGGCAACTCACTCAACGCACCTTTAAGAAATTCAGGAGTCATGGAGGCCAGTGGGAATTTTTAAGTCTCTGAAGTGCACAGACCATCCGCTGCCCTGTCTTCCTATCTCCAATCTGTGTTTGGCAAGTCAACTGAGCATTATAGCAGCCTCATCTGATACTTGTTAAATTCAGATTTCTTACCAATTAACTGTGTACGAGGCATTGCGCTAAGAGTTTAGACGCCAGAAGACAGGAAAGAGGGAGGGCAGGGAGAAGGGCAGAAACGAACCTGCCTTCGTGCCTTGTATCTTTCCATTCAGTGGGATATAACCCAGCCGCGTTTGCGAGAAATAAAGCTCAAGTACTTCATTTCCAAAATTAAGGTGAATTTTGCATTTTAGACCACCGCCACTGGAATCACTTTTAATTTCCAGAGTCTGTGTCCTCTGAAGAAGGTTTCAGAGCGACGGACTTTCTTCTTTTTATTATTGAAGTGTCACCGAGTTATTTTTAATTCTGACAGTGTCCTCAAGCTCCTTCTGAGCACATTAATTTCTTTGGGCAGTTGAAAAAAAAAAAAGCCTGAATTTTTCCTCTTACACAGAACCAGCCTCTCACTCAGCTTATACTTCAAAGGAAGGCTTGCTTCACCACCCAGAGCTGGGGCATCAGGAAACCAGGCTGAAAACATGGGCTAGTGTCATTGCCCCTAAAGTTTTTTCTTTTAAAATCCACAAAGGCTGGTCCTCTACACGTTGAAACAATTCAAGTCCACTTTTAGCCTCTGGTCCATCTGTCATTTCAAATGCTTTTCTGGGTTTTCTGCTCTATTTAACTGTAGGCCTTGGGAGGGTTTTCTTGTTGTTGCATTGGTTTTTTTGTTTTGCTTTGTTTGTTGTTTTTTGGTTTTTGGTTTTTTTTTTTTTTTTTTTTGACAACTCATGGTATTTGTGCCCTTGTGGACATTTTCATTTTAATAGGCTACCTTTAGATTCCCCGCCCTCACAGACATCACAGCCTTCAAAATTCATGTGAGGGGCACCTGGGTGGTTCAGTCGGTTAAGCGTCAGAGTTAGGCTCAGGTCACGTCTCATAGTTTGTGGGTTTGAGCCCTGTGTTGGGCTCTGTGCTAACAGCTCAGAGCCTAGAGCCTAGAGCCTGCTTCGGACTCTCTCTCTCTCTCTCTCTCTCTCTCTCTCTCTCTCTCTCTCTTTCTCTCTCTGCCCCTCCCCCGCCCACACTCAGTCTCCCTCTCAAAAATGAATAAACATTATGTATTTATTTATTTATTTATAAATAAAATTTGTGCAAGATTAACTCTATTGATGAGATTATATACAATACATTAAGAAAGATTTTAGTGGAGTGTGCCTATTCTCAAGGCAGATGCCATTAACTCAGAAGTTCAGAGCAAATGAATTTTACCTAGTTTTGCTAATCAGTTTAAAATCCTTACATTTTTCCAAAGCCCTGCAGATGGCCCACAGGTATGTGAAAATGTGCTCATTTTAATCATCTGGGAAATGCAAATGAAAACCACAATGAGACGTGATGACCTCACACCTGCCACAAGGGCTACAATAACAACACAAGAAACAATAGGTGCTGGGGAGGATGTGGAGAAAGGGGAAAGCCCATGCACTGTTGCTGGGAATGCAAACCCGTGCAGCCACTCTGGAAAACAGTATGGAGGTTCCTCAAATAGAATTACCATATGATCCCGCAATTCTACCTCTGAGTATTTATCCAAAGGAAGCTAAAACACGAACTTCAAAAGACACTTGCAAACCAAGGTTTACTGCAGCATTATTTACAATAGGCAAGACACAGAAACAAGTAGGTGTCCATCATTGGAGACACACACACACACACACACACACACACACACACACACAATGGAATATTTTTTCACCATAAAAAGGAAAGGAATCTTACAATTTGTGACAACACAGATGAACCTTGAAGGCATTTTGCTAAGTGAAATAAATCAGACAGAAAAAGACAATACTATATGACCTCACAAGTGGAATAAAAAAGAGAGAAAACCAACACCCACACACACATCAAAAAAAACACAAAAACCTAAACTCCAATACAGAGAACAGACTGGTGATTGCCAGAGGCCAGGGTACAGTGAGGGCAAAACGGGTGAGAAAGGTCACAGGTACAAATTTTCAGTTATAAAATAAGTCACGGGGATGTCATGTACAACACGGCAACTACAGTTAATAATACTGTATTGTAGGGGCACCTGGGTGGCTCAGTCAGTTAAGCATCTGACTTCAGCTCAGGTCATGGTCAGGTCTGTGGGTTTGAGCCCCGCGTCGGGCTCTCTGCTGACAGCTCAGAGCCTGGAGCCTGTTTCCAGTTCTGTATCCCCCTCTCTCTGACCCTCACCCGTTCATGCTCTGTCTCTCTCTGTCTCAAAAATAAAAAATAAACATTAAAAAAATAATAATAATAATACTGTATTGTAGACTTGAAAGTTGCTGAGAGAGTAGATATTCTAAGTTCTCAATGTGAGAAAAATTTGTAACCGTGTGGTGACAGATGTTAACTAGATTTAACCGGTGATCATTTTATAATATGTACAAATAGCAAATCACCAGGTTGTACACCTGAAACTAATGTCCTATGTCACTTCTATCTCAATGAAAGTGCCCTTCTTAGACCCTCACAGAAGACAAACATCAACTAGGAAGTTTAATAATTTTTCCTAAAAAAAAAAAAAAATAGAAGCTCCAATAAGTCTCAGGCAAAATTCTGGAAGTTGTAGATATTATTATCCCTAGGACCCCCTCTTGAGAAATCAGAAGGAAAATTAATTCCCACTCACCCCCAGACCATATTCAAGTGAAACCCCACGTTATTGTGGACCAAGTGAGGGAACTGTATTTTGTCTACTGATTTTTTAACTGTTTGCATAAGCAAGTGTTAAGTGTAGCTTATCTTTCATCATGGAGGTAGACATTCAATACTGCTTTCTTTTTTTTCCCTGAAATAGCTTTATCTGTATTTACCATTCAATTTACTAGTTATTAATAGTTACTGAACATCAAGTGTGGGTCAGGCACTGTACCAGACAATGAGAACACAATGATTAACAGATCTTAGACCTGCTTTCAAAGAGTCTCGAAGATAAATATTAGCAGTAAACAGTCTTAAATGTGATTTTCTGCTGACACGCATTTCTTTGCAGGGAGGAGACAATGGTCATGGACAGAGAGCAAAGTAAGCTTAGGCAGAAACTTTGGATACTGGGTGTTATTCAAGTGTGTGGGATTATAAAAGGAAAGGTTCTTTTGAATCCACACTGAACCAGGTTCAAAAAAGGTTATTTTTTTTAATGTTTATTTTTGAGAGAGATTGCAAGGAAGGGCAGAGAGAGAACAGGGGCGGGTAGACAGAGGATCTGAAGCAGACTCTGCACTGACAGCAGAGAGCCCAATGTGGGGCTCAAACTCACGAACCATGGGATCATGACCTGAGCTGAAGTCAGACACTCAAACAACTGAGCTACCCAGGTACCCCTAAAAAAGGTTATTATTGTAACAGTAACTTAGAACAACAAAAATACTATCAAGAGCCATCAAAGAAGTCTATGCTAAATCAACAATCAGCAGAAAGTCTGGAATACAGACTTATAAGGAGAGAATGAATGTATCAATATGACAGGCATATGAGAAGTTACTCCAAGGTAAAGAAAATTTGCAAATAAATGAAAGGCAACATCATCAAGCCAATTAACAACAACCCACATGCTTATCCTTGGTTCTATAGCAGGGGGAATGCTGTTCTCTTTAAACCTCTTGGGCTTAACTGATGGGAATATTCTAGTAATTGCTACCCAGAGCAAAAAAAAAAAAAAAAAGAGAGAGAGAGAAGATGACACTGGCTGAGGGAGCAGAGAAGCTATCACAACAGCCTTGGATTTTATATTATATATATATAATGTATATACTAATATATATATAATATATATTATATATTATATACATATATGGTATGTCAGAGGGCCAGTCCATATAAACTATAACAAAAGTTGCCTCCTATTCATAAGTAATCACAGAAAAGTCACTCTGAATAAACAATGCTCACCATGCACAATCTTATAGCTTATAAGATATCAGGCAGTGGATAAAAGCAGAAATGTAAATATTATCTGAAAATAGACATTCCCAGCACCACATAATTTATGTAACAAACATTTATATAGCACTTACTTTTCAAGCACTGTTTTTAAAACTTTAAAAATACTAACTTATCTTAGAGCTTGGGTGGCTCAATCAGCTGAGCGTCCGACTCTTGATTTGGGCTCAGGTCATGATCCCAGGGTCGTGGGATCAAGCTCCATGTCGGGCTCCACGCTGAGCATGGAACTTGCTTGGGATCTCTCTCTCTCTCCCCCTGCCCCTCTCTCCCACTTGCACACGTTCTCTTTAAAATAAAAATCTAAAAAATAAAATAAAATACTAACTTACTGATCTCCATGGCTACCGTATGAGGTAGGTACCATTACCTCCATGATACAGATGAGTAAACTGAGGCACAGAGAAGTTAACTAAATTTTCCAAGTACAAGGAGCTGGTCAATGGTAGATCCAGGATGGAAACCCAAGCAGTTTGGCTCTGAAACTCACATGCTTCACATTCTACCTCCTGGGGGGTCGCTTAGGAGTGTGACTAGAAGGAGAACCTGATAGTATCCTCTGAATGCTGCCCTCGGAAGATGCTCTAAGTCAAAGGGAAGAGCAGCACTAATGTCCATCCCACCACCTACTGAGTGCTTTCCATACCAGCACCATAGAAACATTCACGCTCTCTTTCCCCAAACGTGACATAGACTCTACGCATACGAAGATTGCCGGCAATACATCAATGCGGTTTGGTTGAGGTTCATGGGTGTGGCAGCAGACACAGTATTTTGACTTCACCTCTATTTCAGGCCCCTGGAAGTTGCCTTCTTAACTGCAGAGGTTGGAAAACTAAAACAGCATTCCCGGAATCCCCTGCAGCTATGGTGCAAGCAGATGACCTATGTGTTTGCAAAGAGACACGCCTTCACAAAATTCCAGTGGGGGAAGGGTGCTGGGGTGGCTGAGTGAATTAAGCATCCCCGCTTCAGCTCAGGTCATGATCTCGCTGTTCTTGAGTTCGAGTCCCACATCAGGCTCTCTGCTGTCAGCACAGAGCCTGCTTCAGATTCTCTGTCCCCCTCTCTCTCTGCCTCTCCCCTGCTCGCGCTCTCTCTCTTCTCCCCCTCCCTCTAAAATATAAAAAAAACTTTTTTTTAATTTCAATGTGGGAATAAACAGTGTGATCCAGTGCCCCAGAGTGGGAGTTCAGATTTCCTGACAAGGCTGGAGGTGGTGAAGGTCCTCTGTGGCAGCTATAACGGAGCGATGATGTTCTTGCCAAAAGCAGGGTCCGTGATTGGGGCTATTTCTCCTGGTTATGTACTTCCTAGCTGCCAGGATTCCTGGATTATCGTTCCCAAGGTGAGTTCTCTGGGCCTTCTAGAAATCCTGGGAGCTTTCAAACACCCTTTAATAAAAATTCTTCCTGTTTAAACCAGCTGGAGTGGATTCTACTGTCTCAGCTAATTAGCTTTACTTCTATAATCTAATACAGACACACATACATGTGTATGTAAAGGCTAATACATCCAATCCCAAGATTTCACAAAAATCATTACTTTGCATGAATCTCATGTTAAACAGAACAACAAAAAAAAGTGGTCAACTTTAAGAAAATATTTTAGAACGGGGGATGAAGCACACAAACTTTGGAGCCAAACCGCTTGGGTTTCAATCCTGCATCTACCATTGACCGGCTCCTTGAACTTGGAAAATTTTAATTAACTTCTGTACAAATGACTGGAATAGAAAATAGGATATCCATGCCTCATATTCCTCAGTAATAAAAAGTATCGCTTCCCCAATTCTACCTGTGACATGTGACAGAGAGGTGTGGTCACCTGCCCAACATCACACACTAAGTGAACATGAACCCAGGTCGGTCTCTCTTAATGACCCATATTTGTAGCAGCACAGTCCTCTGGAGTTGGAGTCGCCCAATACAGCTGATAACAGTGTCAGTAGGGTTTACAGCTCCCAGCACCATGAGTTTGATTAGTTTTCAGAGGATATCAATAATCACTGAGGACACTGGCAAAATACAAGTTTCTGAACCTACAGAAACCGGAAGCAGCTCCTGGTCTACGGGAACCTCCCCACGTTAACTGTGGAGGTCCCATCAGACAGCTCACTGGCCTCCGAAAGAGGCAGCCTAGGTGCTGAACACCATCTGTGACCTCTATTTACTAACCATGAGTGGACATGGAATGTCTCTTAGTTACCTCCAGTTTCCCCTAAAATATCATTTCGAACACAAGTGTTCCTTCAACAACAATAAAGACAGCTCAGGAAAATCTCTCAGCATTTCTTAGAGGATGCTTACACTAGCTCTTGAAGGAAGACTGGACATTCCCAGATGGAAACAAACAAGAAAGATCAAGAATCACACAGGTAAAGGCATAGCTCACTGAGAAAATATTAAATAGAGAAGCACACGGGTGCCTAGGTGGCTCAACTGGTTAAGCGTCCAACATCAGCTCAGGTCATGATCTCCTCATTCACGAGTTCGAGCCCCACATCAGGCTCTGTAATAACAACTCAGAGCCTGGAGCCTGCTTCGGATTCTGCGTCTCCCTCTCTCTCCACCCCTCCTCTGCTTACGCTCACCCCCCCCCCTCTCTCTCAACATTTATTTAATGTTTAAATAAATAGTAAAAAAAAATTTTTTTTAAATAGCAAAGCATAGCTGAAACATGAAACAGGCTGGTTGAACAATACAAGAGAAGTCTGGCAAGTAATGGAAGTGAACCTACCAGGGCCTGCTGGCACAGATCCCATGCAGGGATTATCTGAAGGGTTTCAGCTGCATGCATGACCATTTCTCCATTGCAAAAGATGGCTTTGGGGCACCTGGGTGGCTCAGTTGGTTAAGCCTCCAATTCTTGGTATCAGTTCAGGTCATGATCTCAAGGTACATGAGTTCGAGCCCTGAGCTGGACTCTGTGCTGACAGCACAAAGCCTGCTTGGGATTCTCGCTCTGTCTCTCTCTTTCTCTCTGCCCCTCCCCAGCTTGCTCTATCTCTTTCTCTCTCAAAAATAAATAAATAAACTTAAAAAAAAAAAAAAGAGGCTGTGGAGACATGATGCCCCAGAGATGGGAAGCTGGTGAGATCAGCAGGAAGTGCAGTTAGGAGATAATCGTCAGAGATCCTGACAGCCTGAACCAGAGGGGCAAGAGGGGGATCAAGAAAAAGGGGTAGATATACACACCATTAAGGAAGTAGAGCCTCACCAGATTGCTGTTGTACTAAACTCAGCAGTGCCTGAGGGCCTCAGTCGGTTAAGCTTGCAACTCTTGGTTATAGCTCAGGTTATGATCTTATGATTCGTGAGTTCGAGCCTCACGCGGGGGCTCTGTGCTGACAGCACGCAGGCTGCTTGGGCTTCTCTCTCTCTCCCTCTCTCTCTGCCCCTCTGCTGCTCATGTGCTCTCTCTCTCAAAATAAGTAAACATTAAAAAAAATAAAATAAAATAAAGAATAAAAGAATAAAAGAAAAGAAAGAATTGGAAAGATGTTGGCCTAAGTATTTTTGAGAGGCTAATCCCTAGTTTATCCACTACCATCAAAAGGTGAAGAGGCACTTTTCCAACTCTTCTCCTCGGGGTGGTATCGGTGAGGTGGAATCTCAGAGAAGCAAGAGCGAGGCAGAAACCAAAGGGGAGCACATACGAGCCAGCAAGGGCTTCACCACAGACAACGCTGGCTGTGGGGTCTTCCGTGCCGTTCCCAGACAGGTTGTACAACCCCAACCCCCCTACCCCCCGCATCTTGGAATAGTCTGCAGGTAGGAGCAGAAAGGCAAGCCATTCATCTGGGCTCTTCCTCTCCTCTCTTTGGTGGAAGTGCACTCCGCTATGCTCACACTCCGGATTGTTCCCTGGCCCCTCCAGCAGCTCCAGGAAGGCAGAGCCCCTGAAATCGCTCCTGTCAGTGGGAGCTGTGTGCGGGATGGGGGGTGGGGGGGGGGGCAGGGAACCCAGAGATGTATGCATCAGAAGCAAGAAAGCCTGGGCTTTCTTCCCCACAAACAGCATCAACGGACACCCAGGCAGCTCTGGCTGCAAATCTGAGGTCCATGGTGTAGACAGGGCTAAGCTGACCTGGAATGGTCCATCAATAGGACTGGAGACCATACGTAGCCCTAAAATTTTTATATGGCCATAAATTTTCTGTAAAAATCCCGATGTCTTCTCTATCGTCTAAGCTCAAAGTTGAGTTTCTGCCTAAGTCTGTCTTCTAGAAGGGGCGACATCTTTCATGTAACTATTCAGAAATTTATTCAATAGTTATCTTTATTTTTTAATGTTTATTTATTTTTGAAAGAGAGAGTGCACACAGGGGAGGGGAAGAGCGAGGGAGACAGAGGATCCCAAGCAGACTGACAGCGCAGAGCCCCACGTGGGGCTCAAACTCACAAATGCGAGATCATGACCTGAGCCGAAGTCAGACGCTTAACCAACTGAGCCCCCCAGGAGCCCCTAACACTTTTCTTTCAAGAACAACTGATCTTGAGGCTAAGTACATTTGTTACAGAAAATATATTCACCAGAATATTTCATAGCAAAAACAGTTCTGCCTGTGAACAATTTCAATAACAGGAGCTTAAATGTACTTGACAACCCCGTGACAATGAACTATCAACCCTGACACCTGTGACTTTGTTATAATATTCCCTCATTAAGAACTTACTTTGAAAAAAAAAATCTCCCTCCTGGAAAAAAGTTCATTTTTGTTGGTAAAATAAATGCACTTCCATAGGTTTCATCTCGATGGAAAACACAAGAGCCGCCTGGGTGGCTCAGGTGGTTAAGCAACCCACTTCAGCTGAGGTCATTACCTCAAGGTTCCTGAGTTCAAGCCCCACATTGGGCTCTGCCCTGGCAACACAGAGCCTGCTTCAGATCCTCTGTCTCCCTCTCTCTCAGCCCTTCCCCTGCTTACACATTCTCTCTCTCTCTAAAATAAATACTTTTAAAAAATAAAAATAAAGTAAAATACAAAATCTCCTTCTTCCACACCTGTAAAAACTACACACAGTACACAGGACTAATGATTTGTGGGAATAAAATTCTGCCCATAAATAAGTGAAAATTTTGAGAAAGACGTTAATATCGAGTGAGTTAACAGTATGCGGAGATGCTCTCAAATTAAATTAGAGCCAATAAAGCAGGAACTGAATGCTATATACAATATTCCCAGACCCCTGTGTGAGAGGAGTGGGGTATGGACCCACATACACAGAAGAGAAAGAACAATGGCAAGGAACTTTCAGAGGATTTTACTAAAACACTTCTTTCCCAAATTGTGCTGTCAGAAGTTTAGAATTAAAATGAATCTAAAAATACTTTAAATGGAGAGCTATGAAAGGTAGTCAAAACCAAGATGTTTAATAATTCATTAAGTAGAAATCTAATTATCTACATCCTGCTAGAATAAAGACTGTGTGAACAGAAGGGTTTGATTAGCTTTAGAGGAGTAAGTCTCATACGACAGAGGGAAAACCAGGGGAGGGAGAGATGGAAAATGTAGACTGCTTTCATCGGTTTCAGTTCAGGAAGTCTGGGTGAAAACAGAAATCGGCATTTTGTCAACCTTCCGATGACTCTCATGCAGTGGGTTAGGGCCACACTTTGCTAAAGCCTGACCAAAAAAAAAGCTCCAATTCTCACAGAGACTCTCTGCGTACCACCCAGAACAACGCTCTTCTGTCCCTAGGAATCCCAGTTCTCGGGATCCCGAGGCAGATTCTACTGTGGACCATTACACTGTCTCCCCTTGTTCCAACCCATCCTTGTTTAACAGATTTCTTATGATTGGCTTCTCTCATGGCATGCCTAAGAGGAAAAAAGTGGACTTCTCTGTCAACATTGGCATTTGAAGTTATTTGAATGCCCTTCTCATCATAAAATAATAAATCAGCACTTGGTTTATACATCAGTCTCTCTTGGCTCAGTTAATGTGATTCTCTACCCCTGAAACTTGGGTTCAATGTCAGGTAATTGTCAAAATTAGGTATGTGAGTTCTCAAAGCTGAAGTTTTTTTGCTACTCTCCCAGAGCGGCGGGTATTTGGGGGTTTTTTGGTCTTTTGTGTGTTTGTTTGTTTTGACTTTGTTTTTCAGGAGTTTTTTTTTGTTTTTGTTTTGCTCTGTTATTGTTTTTGTTTTTATCAGTCTGACACCCTTTTCCATTTTTCTGTACAGCATCTTGAATTTTTCATGAGGAAATCAGATATTTATCCAAGGGATACAAGTATGCTGTTTCGAAGAGGCACACGCACCCCTATGTTTCTAGCAGCACTATCCACAATAGCCAAAGTATGGAAAGAGCCCAAATGTCTATCAGTGGATGAATGGATAAAGAACATGTGGTATACATATATACAATGGAGTATTACTCGGCAATCAAAAAGAATGACATCTTGCCATTTGCAACTACATGAATGGAACTGGAGGGTATTATGCTAAGTGAAATTAGAGAAAGACAAAAATCCTATGACTTCACTCACATGAGGACTTTAAGAGACAAAACAGAGGAACATAAGGGAAGGGAAACAAAAATAATCTGAAAACAGGGAGGGGGACAAAACAGAAGAGACTCATAAATATGGAGAAGAAACAGAGGGTTTCTGGAGGGTTTGTGGGAGGGGGGTGGGCTAACTGGGTAAGGGGCACTAAGGAATCTACTCCTGAAATCACTGTTGCGCTATATGCTAACTAATTTGAGGTAAATTTAAAAAAATTAAATTAAATTAAAAGTCTCTTTAAAAAAATAAATAACGGCAAGAAAAAGGGAGAGTTCTATCACTGCTTGAATCCTGGACACAAGGTGGTCCTACACATAGCCTTGGTCTTCTCTGAGCCAACCAATTCCTTTTTTTGAGTCTCCTTGAATTGGAGCTCTTCCACTCACTAAAGCAGAGTCCAGTAAGACAACACCTCTGTTATCTTCACATACAGAGTTTACCTTTCATTCAACAGCAACAATTAGGTCCAAAGATCTATCACTTGCTCACTTCCAGCCTCCTAGGAAGCATAGACTACTACCTGGACACTAAGGGCACGCCACATGTCCTCCATTTGAGAATAAGGTGAACATGGGAAGGGGCGCTAAAAAACGATACCACAGGCTTAGGACTTTTCTTTACCAAAGACCCCAGACATGCTTCAACATGAGGAGGGAACTCATGTATGAGGTGTTCTCCAAACCTTTCTATCTTGCTGTGTTTCATGCTTACGGCTTAGAAATATTTCTATTAAAAATGAGAGGGAGCTCACCACTCAGTACCCCCAACAGGAAAGGAAAATGGTGGCTGTCACTGCAGTCAATCCATCACCTCAGTTATGGGAAACAGAAGCAGGGGTTACTCGTCCACAGGAAAAGCAATGGCCAGATTAACTCCACAGACTGTAACTGCGGCCAAATTCTTTTTGTCCACCCTTTTGAAGTTAGGTGATCTTTGCCGCTTATGTACATGAAGCAATTAAAAGCATAAAAAAAAAAAAAAGAAAAAAAAAAAGAGAAAAGTTTCATCAACATATTGCAGAGAAACCAAGGAAAACAATTTTGCTCCAGAAAAACGATGCACCGAACAAGAAACGACTCAGCGTGTTAAACGGACGTTTGATTCCCTGCCAGAAAGGCTCCCACAGTCAAGGTGGGACTAGGTTGCAAAATATAACGGTACCAGTCATAGAAAGCCAGTGATATTTAGGAAACGTCCAGCCTCATGAAATAACTAAACGTGGCATCATGTTTATACTCAAAACTCTCTTTCCCCGTTGCAAAAAAAAAAAAAAAAAAAAAAAAAAAAAAAAGACCTGACTCAGAAAAGAGGTAACAGCTCATCAAAAAAGACAGACGTTCAGAAGCGACAGCTCACTGGTGTCTACTCGCAAGGCTATAAAGCATGCACACGCTGTCTTCTCTACCAGAAAAGACTGCAAAAACAGTAAAATTAGCACCAAGATGAAAGCGGAGCTGATGCGACCATGTTGCAAACGTCCAGAGAGAGTGTTCTGTCGGATAACTGGGCGGGAAAAGACTAATACTGCATTTGTGCTGGAATTCATACCGGCATACGGCTAACAGCAGAATGGGAATCTATACCAACGGGTAATCTCGGCTTCAGAACAGAGTCCGCAAGAGGAGTAACGATGCAAGATAACCCATAGTATCTGTGTTGGTAAAAACCAAACCAGGAAAAACCACACAAAAATATTCTGCACTTTCTCGGATTCCCTCACCGTCTTCCTCCTGTGCCTCTCTTGGTGAGCACCGCATCCACACACAGGCATCCCTCCATTTTCAGGCTTGGGAAAAAAACAACGTATTGCGTGGCTCTGTGTCTGGATTCCTGAGCAGCCACTGAGAGCCAGGAGTACACGGCATCAGCACCCCCATGGGAAAAAACGTCCTCCATGAAAAAGGAAGAGGAAGCTGGAAAGCTATGTTCCTCTTTCTCTTTCTTTCCACGAACTACCCCAAAGAATGGTTCCTCCTTTGCAAGAAGCCCCAGAACAGTGTGCTTCATGCCAGCTCACTGTTAAACAGCAGCTAGTGTGTGGATACGTGGCATTCAACAGCATCACGTCGCCTTCTCTCTTGCCTTGTTCACCTCCATGCCCCAGGATGGTGCACACCCCGGACACACAAACAGCACTCTGAGCACTGCCTTCAGCTCTCCTTTCGGGAAGCTGTAAGAGCGGGGCATTGTTGAAGCTACCACGCTGGAAACAGTGAAATCTCCCTGCACGCTATCGCCAATCATCTTATTAATATAATTCATAACTTCGGGGCACATGGGTAGCTCAGTCAAGCGCCCGACTTCGGCTCAGGTCATGATCTCACAGCCCGTGAGTTCGAGCCCCACGTCAGGCTCTGTGCTGACAGCTCAGAGCCTGGAGCCTGCTTCAAATTCTGCGTCTCCCTCTCTCTCTGCCTCTCCTCCACTCACACTCTCTCTCTCAAAAATAAACATTAAAAAAATAAATAATAAAATAAAAAATTTATAATTAATGATTTCCCTTCTAATATTCAACAGTATAGCAGGGCTTTGCGCTTTAACCTGGAGACAGCAAACTAGTCCTCATTTACACAGGCCTTCCGAAATGCCCCCTTTCTATTTTTATTACCAGTAAGTGCAAGGAATACACTTGTGCTTGAGCTATATATTGTTCCATAGCAAACCACCCAAAATGAAATGACTTAAGGCAAAGATGAGGGGGTCTGGCCCTCATGGTTCCAATCCTGGCGGCCGCAGCTGGAGTCACTCGAGTGGCCAAATTCAGCTGTTGGCTGGGTTAGTATGATGGGAGAAGATGGGAGTCAGTAGGCAAAGAGGGCAAGGTTAGGGTCTGAGGTCCCTGGGTGGGGAAAAACACCTATTTTGGAAAGGTGCTGGGAGCGTCTGACCACAGCAAACCCCCTCAGGCGAGAGGTTCCTCTTCAGAATGTAACAGAGCCCACCTCCTCCCCCAAGGGTTTCCCTCAGGAATTTGACAAAAGACCTACGTATGGCCATAGACCACCCCTCACACAATGCAATGGAGCCAGTCAGGAATGGGCAGCCCAGCACCTGGAGCTATCAAACCAATAAAGGGTAGAACCTGAGAAGGAACGAGGGGGACGGGAAGGGTGGGGGTTGCTGACCAGAACCTTATAAAACAAGGACCCTGGCCTAGCGTCCTCAGGCATTCATTTTCCAATGTCCCCTCTCTATAAAGAGAGCTTTCCTACTACTCTTCCTCTCTGATCTTATATTCTAATAAACCTTGGCCTGCTGCTCATTTTGTGTCCACCTCTTCGTTCTTCCAAGGGGCGAGACAACGAATCCTGGGTATTGTGGTAAAAAATCCTGCAACACTAGAAGATCCAAGAAAGTGTCACTCACCTCTCTGGGCCTCCCCGAGCCTTTGCAAGGTGGCTCACCTCCCCCAGGTGAGCTGCGGCCTCCTCACAGCAGTGTGTGCTCAGGGTAGTCTGATCTCTCACAGGCAGGCTGGCTTCCAAGAAGAAACAAAAGCTACCAGTTCTCTTATGGCCTGGCCTCTCAAGCCCCAGAATTCACTTCCATCGACTCTTATTGTTCAAAACAAGTCACAAAGGCAGCCGTGACTCAAGGAACAGGAAAGATATACTATCTCTCGATGTGATAATGGCACCTCTCCAGACAGAGGGAGGTATGCAGGGCTCCATCTTTGATGACCATAGACTATGGTGATCTCCGGACCCGCCTGCAGAGTAAAAATCATCCCGGGACCTTGAAAAACTCTAAGAGCCGCACCTAAAGCCAATTTAGGGCACACCCTAAACCAATTAATTCACAATTGGGTAGGTGTAGACCACAGGCTTCTGTTGTTGTTTTTAAGCTCCCCAGGTAATTCCAAAGTAAAGGCAAGTTTGGGTACCCTTGATCTACCAGAACTTGTGAGAAAAGAGATTTTAAAAAGCTGAAGATTCCACCTGGCAGGCCACAACTGTACATGGTTGTATGTCATTTCACCGTATGCACCGTGGCTTGTCTTGGGTTTAAAATTTAAGTGAAACACAGGGGCGCCTGGGTGGCTCGGTCGGTTAAGTGTGCAACTTTGGCTCAGGTCATGATCTCATGGTTCGTGAGTTCAAGCCCCACATCGGGCTCTATGCTGACAGCTCAGAGCCTGGAGCCTCTTCAGATTCTGTGTCTCCCTCTTTCTCTGCCCCTCCCCCACTCATGCTCTATCTCTCCCTCTCTCTCAAAAATAAATATTTAAAAAATTAAATTTAAATAAAATGTAAGTGAAACACAATCACTTCAAGCACGATAAAGCAGCTATGATGAGCCAACCTAGCATGCTTTTGGGGTGACCAACCTTCCCACGTGCCTGGGACAGAGTGGTTTCCCTGCAACACGTGGCTTTTAGTGCTAAAACCAGGACTGTCTGGTCAAAGTGGACAGTGGGTCACCCTCAACACTGCCTCATCTGCCTCTGCTCTACCGGTCATGTTCTGGTGAGTTCTGTTTCTGAACAGCATTTCCACTGTTGCCAACTGACTTCCTTCAAAGTTATGACACTTTGAAGTGCTCGGCACGTTCAACTGCCCTACAACATTGGCATCACCAGGACCCTTGTTAGACACAAACATGTGGGGAAATTCAGACACTGAGTCAGAATCTCAGAGAGTAGGGCCCAGGAATCTGTGTTTTGAAAGCATGAATCTGAGAAACACTCATCTGATCTGCCTGTGGTAAGATGCTTGTGTCTTCACCAATCTCCACCATCCCACACAAGGGACAATCAGGTTTCTGGTTTGCAGGAAGAGGTAGAAAGCCTAGCAGGAGGATTCAATCAATGCCAACTGACCAGCTACGTCTTGACCCAGAGCAGCCAGCATCTCCACTCATGTGATCATCATTTGGGGCTTACTTTTTTTTCCATTTATTGGAGGGGCTGCATAAAACAATTTGCACACCCACAACAGAGGCCGGGGTGTGAAGGGTGTTCCGAGCACAGCAGTCTGCAGTTGGCAAGGCCTGTGGCCTCCAGAACAGCCCAAACCCATCAATACAAGTCACGTGGTAACATTTTCTCCAACCTGGAAGTGGGGAAAAAAAAAATCTTTCCCTTTAAGTTAGGCAAAAAAAATCTAGCTTTATCCGTGACCGGATGCTCGGTTTTCAATTTGAATTTACAGTAAGAATGATGTAGGTTGGGGGCGCCTGAGTGGCTCAGTTGGTGAAGCATCCAACTTCAGCTCGGGTCGTGATCTCGCAGTTCGTGAGTTCAAGCCCCGTGTCTGGCTTTGTGCTGACAGCTCACTCAGAGCCTGGAGCCTGCTTCGGATTCTGTGTCTCCCTCTCTCTGCCCCTCCCCTCCCTGCTCACGCTCTGTCTCTGCCTCTCAAAATTAAATAAACATTAAAAAAAATGTTTTAAAAAAGAAAGAATGATCTAGGTTTCAGAGATTTCAAAATTAGGCTCTTTTGAACCAATTTACCCAAGTACCTAAGTGTACCTCAGTACAATGAAGAGCTATCCCAAGCAAATCAACACCCTCAAATTTTAACCACCTTAAAACAAAAATAAACGTTTTAAGGACTTACCGGTTTATATTCAACTGATGCTAATCCACAAGGAAAAGACTCGAATGCAAGACACTTTGTTGGTCCTATTACTGCATAAATTGAAAGTAAAACAAAGGTATTTCTTCAAACCCTCACACACAGAATTTTTGCTAATCAGACTACTCTTCCTGCACACAGAACAGAAATTTTCAGGAGGACTTCCTCACCTGTCAATTAACCTATAACTTGATCCCTAACTCAGTAAGGCAAATGGAATTTAAAAAGCCCTTCTCAGAAGAACTCCTTTTTGATAAATGATGGCTTTTATTTCTCCCTGTTTCACAAACTTCCTATTTAAATTCAAAGATGATGTAGACTGGAAAAACACAGGCTCTCAGCAAACTCACTTTCCCGTGTGACGATCATGCAACAGATACGACTATGAGTTTTACTTTCCCCCACTAAGTTTTTTAAGGAGACATATTCCTTACATAAATACCCATACGCCAGTTTGTAATCACACGTATTGTCTATAGAAGACTCTCATGTATTTTGCAAGTGACCCACAGTCATTAAAGCCTCTCTGATAAAATGGAAGTCATTCCATTTGTAGGGAGGCTACAGTGACTTGTATACTCGTGCCCCAGCCAAGAGAATCAGCCAGCTCTACTACTGAGAAATGAAAAGATTGCTTCCCCTGCCGCTTCCTCTACTTCCCAGCTGCCCAAGCACAGCTCAGCAACCTAGCGTCTATCACTGATCCCTTCCCCCAAGGGAACCATCGTGAACCCCTACCTGGGCTTTGCCCTCCTGGACAGTAAATACCAAGATGGTGGCCTGGAGATTGGCAGAGTTGCACAAAGCCACCTGCACGGGATGAGTGGTCAGCTTGAGTCTCCAGAGGGCAAAGGTCACAACAGGCAGGCTAAACTTGGCAATCCAATCCAAGGGTGTGAACTCAGAATCAAAACTAAACCCTCAGCCCCCAAGGATGGTGAGCTAGACAGATCCCTGAATAAGAACAATGGAAGGGCAATGATAGAGGCTGGAAGACAGGTCATGGCAGTGTCCCACATAAGGCAGTCTGCCTTACTTCAAACCAGCTACTCAATGGAGTCTTGGATTTCATTCATAAAATGAGAGCAGGAAGCTCTACCTATTTCACAAAGCTGGTAGGAAAACCACACGTAATAACTCAAAGTGAACGTGATTTGTACATTGTAAGTATATGTGTAGACACAAGGGACTCTCACTAGTACTAAGTTCACATCATTCTTCCCAGCACTGGGGGAATTGGGGGGGGGGGAGGGATGGAGGTCTTGGGGTTGGGGGCCTGCACCAAAAGTGATCCCATGAATGTGTAGGTTCTAGTTGTCTATTTATCTGCCACCCTAAGTAGACTGTGATTTCCTTGAAAGCAGGGACCGTGTGTTAGTCATCACTGTGTCTCCATTTACATAGGAAGATATTCAGTCACTGTTGATGGAATGCTGAATGAATAAATTCTGAATCTTCACTGTTATTCAGACTCCTGGCTGGCCGTGAATTACGTGCAGTGGAAAACCATGTGACATAATGTGAGAGAGGAAACTGCAAATGCCTGTGTGCCCAGGGACGGTTTCCCATCTGCCAAAAATGGCCACCACCTCACTTCCAGAGCATGGGCTCCTCGGGACAAAGAGCCTAAATCCTCAAAATTAGAAGCATGCCTTAACTTCAGTCAACATGGGAGGTATTGATAGTGAAAGGCCCTGGAAGATCATAACAGCTAACCTTCGGAGGCTTATTACATGCCAGGCACTGCACTAAGAAGGCTCACCTCATTATCTCATTGAAAACTCACAATGACAATAGAAAGGAGCTTTTGTTCCTATCCACATTTTATAGATGAAGAAATGGAGGAACTCAGAGAGGTTCGGTGGCCTCCCCAAGCTCCATATGGTAGAGCCAGAATTGAACTCTCGCTCTGTTCTTCCTCCAAAGCCTATAGTCTTAAGCAATAGTAGACTTGACTGAAGAAAGAGAGGTCCTGTGCCTTCATCATTAATGAGAACGGGTGCTCTCCTCTTGATTGGCCAAGCAAGCGATAATCTCTCCCCCTCCTCCATCTCTTCGTTCTGTGATCCTGCACACATACCATGAGCCAGCCACTATGCTGGTGCTACAGACAGGACAGTGAATAGGGATAAGGGGAGGGGACTGACAAGCAAAGAGAGGTGAACTACAATGACGTGGTAGTGCTGGGGGTTCAATGTCAGCAGGGTGATGGGACATGGTGACACGGGAGAACCTTGTCAGGCCCTAATGCAATAGAGCAGGGCCAGTCGCTCAGGCCTGGCACCAGAAGGTCCTCTCTCCTCTTCCTGATTTCACTCTGTCCCTATGTCCATGGGCCTCTGCATGCTGCGGAGTTCCCATGTCTAGCTCAATGCCCCCTCATCGTCCTTCTCTGATGCTCGGGGCTCTCCCGGCTGCTCTGTATCTTCACTCCCTACTCCTCACCATTTCTGGCTGCTCTGAATAACTCTGGGTACCCACATGTGACACTGGCCCCAAGAACCCTGGGTCATACCCTCCTAAGGGGCTGGCACCACCATCAGACCTGCTTTACCCTCAGCAAGGATTGAAAACCAGACAGTCTCCACCTTTAGACACTGCTGGGGTCCAGACCCCTGGGACACTTCCCCACTTCCCCTCAATTCCTTCACACTTACAGTATTTATATCCTCAGTCATCTGGTCAACTCGCGCTTACCGATAATCTATTTTACTTTACACTCTCTGGGGATAAGAAAGACAAAAATTTCTCTGCCCCAAAGGAATTCCCAATCTGACAATGACAACCAAGTGGAGGAACTCGAACTCCACCATAGGCAGGTTTATAGTTCCCACATTTATGTCTGTCCCCCCAAATTCTCCCTCAAGCTTCAGACTCATACCCGGCTCCCAACCCAGGAATGTCTGTCACCCCAAATTCTCCCTCAAGCTTCAGACTCACACCTGGCTCCCGACCCAGGATTTTTACCTGGCCCTCTAATAGCATTTCAAAATTAATATATCTACAGTATGATTTTCTTGCCTCACCCGCTCTTCTTCTTCTCTAGGAACAGAATTGATCTCCTCACAGTCAAATAAATATCCAGGGGTTATTTTTCACTCTTCTTCCCTTTCAAATCCCTACATCCACTCCATCCACAGACCTGTCCATTCTGCCTCCAAAACACATCCTAAACATACTCACTTCAAGTTTATTGTTATCAGCCTGATCCACCACTGGGCTACTCCTGGCCAACAGAGCCCTCTGAGTACAGATGAGAAGGTACCCTCCCTCCAGGCCTTCACCACTCAGCACAAGGATGTCCACCGGCAAGCGGGGCACGGGCTGAATTGCAACCCTTCCACTTGACCCCCAGGCTGGACCCCAGTGTAGTATATAACTTGCAGAAACAAGGTCACACCCCCGCCACCCTTTTCTCTCTACCACTGCAAGTGAGGGTCCCAGAGTCTGTTCTCCACACAGCATCCAGAGCGGTCTTTTAAAATCTTAAACCCAATCATTTCACTCCCTGCTCAAAACCATTCATTCTCTCCCTTGATGTCCAAGGCCCAGCATGATCTCCTGGCCTGCCCTTACTCGGGTCACTGTTCTCCTCCTTAAAAACATCCAGCTCCCTGCCCTCTGACTGAGGTGCCTACCTGTGTTCTTTCCTACCTGCTAACTTTGGACCACAGTACATAGAACAGGACTGGTCTTAATATTTGGCTTAGCATCTACTGTCATCATTAGCTCATGTAGTCCCAGCCACACTTCATTATTTACTAGTTATTTTTAATAATGTAAGAAGTATGTGTACCTGGCCCTAAGCCAAAACACAGCTGGGACCTTGCCACTGACTTGGGTCTAATGAACCATATGGTCCCCCGGCTTCTCCCTACTGGAGGTAGGCATTAGCACAGATTTCATGTTCCTCATCGTCTTGCTTTCCTATTTATATAATGTTATTACATCTATAAATACACTTGACCTTTGAACAACACAGGCTTGAGTTGTGTGAATCCATTTATATGTGGATTTTTTTCAACAAATATATTGGAAAAATTTTTTGGAGATTTGCAACAATTTGAAAAAACTCACAGGTGAACCATGAAGCCTAGGAATACTGAAAAAAAAAACATTAAGAAAAAGTTGGGTATTATAAAAATACAGTATATAATACATATAACATATAACATGCATTAATCAACTGCTCATGCGATCAATAAGGCTTCCAGTCAACAGTACCCAATTAGTACTTAAGTTCTGGGGAAGCCAAAGTTATTCATGGATTTCTGACTGCGCAAGGGGTCAATGCTCCAATACCCCCACATTGTTCAAAGGTCAAGTGTATACATTTTCCTAAACAGGGTTTTTTATTTCAGTTTTTAATGTCATAAAAGATTATCAGGCTCTAGGTAATCTTTTAGACTTAATTTTCACTTAATACATTGCTAAAATCTGGGGCATCTGGGTGGCTCAGTCGGTTGAGCATCTGACTTCAGCTCAGGTCATGATCTCACGGTCCATGAGTTCAAGCCCCATGTCGGGCTCTGTGCTGACAGTTCAGAGCCTAGAGACTATTTCAGATTCTGTGTCTACCTCTCTCTATGACCCTCCCCTGTTAATGCTCTGTCTCTCTCTGTCTCAAAAATAAATAAACGTTAAAAAAAATTAACAATACATTGTTAAAATCTAATCACACTATTATGTCATTTGGTTTATTTCATTTTTGACTGCTGTATAATATTCCTCTGTGTGACAATATCAGAATATTCATCTACTCTTCAAGTACAGATGCTGGAGTTCATTCCAGATTTTCATCATTGAGAACCAGACTGTTACGTTTATTCAAATACATGTCTTCTGTTGAATGTGCAAGAGTTTCTCATAGATATAAGCCTAGAAATAAGTTAAGCTGTTCAACCACAGTTATATGTTCAAATTAGGATACAATACGAAACTGTTTCCCAGAGTCTTTGTACCAATTCATACTGCCACCAGTGATGTTGGAAGGTCCTGCAAAGCTACATCCTATTCAATCACTTAATAAGGTCAAACTGTCATTTGGGGTCAACCAAATGGGTATATATGGAAATCTCAAGGGGCCTTGATTTACATTTCCCTGATTACTAAAGGTAATATTTGTCACTTCATAGGTTCTGCGGCTATTTTTTTTTTAACTAGGGCCAACATGTGGATTGAACTCACTGACCCAGAGATCAAGACCTGAGCTGACATCAAGAGTCAGACAGGGGTCCCTGGGTGGCTCAGTCGGTTGAGCATCTGGACTTCGGCTCAGGTCATGATCTCACAGTGTGTGAGTTCAAGCCCCGTGGGGGGATCTGTACTGACAGCTCAGAGCCTGAAGCCTGCTTCAGATTCTGTGTCTCCCTCTCTCTCTCTGCCCCTCTCCCATTCCCTCTCTCTTTCTCTATGAAAAATAAATAAGAACATTAAAAAAATTTTTTAAAAAGAGTCAGACACTTAACCCCCTGTGCCACCCAGGTGCCCCTTCCCAGGCTATTGGTATTTCCTCTCTTGAATGCTCGAATGTCCAAAGTCCACGTAAGGAGAACTTCCCTGACCACTGTCTATGTGAGGCTACCACTCTCCAGTGCATCACTCTGCTCTCTTTTCTTTGTGGTATCTACTATGTCCTGAAATTGTCTGCTTTGTTAACCGATAGGTTATCTGCCTCCCTCAATTAAAATATAAACTCCAAGGACCTTGCTTGCTTCGCTCACTCCTCCACCTTCAGGGCCTAGAACAGTGCCAAGCACAGAGTGGATGGATTAATCTGTGAAGACAGAGATATGTTCAGGATTCAGAGCTGTGGTCCATAGTCAACCCTCTTGAGTTGCAATTTCAGCGCCCCCATTGCTAGCTATGTGATCACGAACACATTACTTAAATCATCTGTCCGTGAGTGGTGCCATCTACAAAAGAGATAATAGTAGTCCTCACCTCACAGGGTTATTGTGAGGTTTCAATGAGTTAATGTTTGCAAAGTTCTTAGAACAATGCCAACGAGCATAGCAAGTGCTCCATAAATGTCGATTACAATTATTAATGCGTGACTATCATTATCACGACCCCATGTCTGCCCAGCAGAAGGCACCAAACCGGCCTGGACCTAATGAGCCTCCTCTGGGCCCACAGGTTCTGGTCTCTCCCCCTGGTCTCGCAGATGCCCCGTCCCACAGCCCAGAAGAGAGTAGAGAGTACTTGGGGAAAAGTTTGGGGGGCTGTTGATTTTCCAAAAAATGGTCCAGTCATCCCACACGTGAAAAGGCTGAGTAACAGCGCAGAGTAAGGGAGCCATCAGCCCACACACCTTCTAACCCCAGCACCGCGTTACACACAAAATCACGACATTATCCCTCTCCCCTTTTATTTTGCTACATATCTTCAAAGAGGAGAAAGGAAATTCGGCAAGGGGTTTTGGCAAAGATATAAAAGTAGACTGGATGAGGAAAGTGGGGAGTGAAGAGGTAAGGCAAGGGAGAAAGGACAGGAGGGGACAGAGATGGAGGGGACATGGGAGATTTCGGGTGGCACTGAGGCTCCGGCCTCTAGAACATTAAAACGCCTAAAATAAAAACATAAAGGAGTCCCTCCACCCCCACCACCCACCCAAGGGAATTTTTCTTTTTAAGGCATGAGTGGGGGCGGGCAAAGGTAAAGCAGAAAGAGGGCCGGGGAGGGGGCCAGGGGAGGAGTGGAAGCCCAAGGGAAACTTCATTTCATCATCTCACCTGAGGGGGAGGGGGATGGTCCCCATTAAATCTGTGCCCCCCACCCCAGTCAATGCCACCTCAATCGAGAGCTTACCTCGTTCTGCCACCAGAAGCCCCTTTCCATCTGGAGCCTTCCTTGCCTCAAAGTGGTAAATGCGGCCTTGGTGAAATGCGCCAGGAGGCAAAGCCCAAGTGAGATTCCACGGAGAATTCCGGCAGGTTCCCTGGGAGGAACTGTTTCCATTTGAGAAGGATCGGGAGTCCTGGCCAGGGACCAGCTGCCTCTCCGGGTGTCAGATTCTGTGACAGCTCTCGGCCCGGGAGGGCGCCGCGCCCCTCCCTCCTCCCGGGGTCCGGGGCGCCCAGCACCCGCCGGGTAGCCTGGGTGGGGGGGCGCGGGGGCCTGGCGGGGGGCGCGGCGGGGGCTGCCGCTCGGGCTCCACCTTCGGAGAACCCAGCTCCTCGCGCGTGCCTCTTCCGCACCGAGGGTGCTCAACACCGACCCCGCTCGCAGGCTGCCCTGCCGGGACTGGGGACTCCCTCCTTGTCGAGTCCTTGACTGGCAGGGACAAGCCCGATCGGCGGGGCCCCCGAGTGCTCAGGCTATTGCCGACCTTGAGGCCACGGAGGGGTGTGCCTGCGCCCCAAATGAACCACACGCATACACACACACACACTTTCCCCGCCTCGATCGTTCCCTCCCGAGGAAAGTAACCTTCTTTAAGCAGCACCAGCAGCGCAGGGGAGGGCCCCCTGCGCCGAAATACGAAAGCCAGCATTACCCCAAGACCAAATTTGGGGATGGTTTTAATTTTAAGATTTGGATGTAAGCCGCTCAAAGAAAGAAAGGGGAGGGGGGAAAAAAGACACGGAACAAATACCCGTGTGTGTGTGTGTGTGTGTGTGTGTGTGCGCGCGCGCGCGCGCGCGCGTGTTGCAGGGCCGAATTTCGGGTGTTACCCGGGGCTTCCGAGGAAACGGAGCGGGGCGGGGGGGGGGGGGAGGGAGAGCACAGACTGTGATTCCCCCCGTGCATGGTTACAAAGGCGTCTGAGTGTCCACTGCCGGCGTGCTCGCCCTTTCGAGCCGGCCGGGGGCGCTCGGAGCGGCCGGGCGCCGCGGGGGTTAAGGCCGCCTCGCTGCGCCGGCTTCCCCGGCAAAGCACGCGCCGCGGCGGGCGGAGGGGAGAGCCCGGAATCTCCCGCCCGCTCCCCCTCCGCCCGGCGCTTCCCGCCCCGCGCTATTTATAGCTCGGCCTCCAGCTGCTGCGGGGAACTCACCAGCCGCGCCGAGCCTTCCGAGCTGGGAGAGCCTTCCAGAGACGGGGAATTTTCATAAATTCTGTGAATGGCAGAAACGTCTCTGGTCCTCTGGATTTTGATTGCTACTGTTCCGTCTGTCTTTCATATATTCCATTAACACGTTTAAAATAAAAGAGAGAGAGAGAGGCGAGAGGATTTTGAGACAGGTGAATTGCAGGCAGGCAGTTCGGCATGCTGGGGACCTTTTGTGATCAGATGCCTGGAAATGGAAACAAAATTCTCCATGGGTTTACTGGCTTCGGGCTCATTGCATATTTTCTGCAACACTCAACCTGTTTGGGTTTTTGCCTGTCAGGCGCATGGCCAAAAAAAGATATATGAAGCCATTTGAAGAGCAGTGAAAAATCACATCCTCTGCCCTCTAAATGCCTTTTTACTGGGGGGTCTCAGGGCTGTCTGTCAGCATATACACACAGCTGGGTGGCTCTGTGTCAAATCCCACACCACCACCCCCAACCCCCCCAGAGAAACAGGCTAGTTATGGTGCTGCGTGGGAGTTCCTGGTCCCAG
Organism: Prionailurus viverrinus; assembly: GCF_022837055.1. Lineage (NCBI taxonomy): Eukaryota > Metazoa > Chordata > Mammalia > Carnivora > Felidae > Prionailurus > Prionailurus viverrinus. The sequence goes on along the minus strand of NC_062561.1, from coordinate 93,247,337 downwards.
TGGATCCTGGTAACAGGAGAAAACATCTGCTGTTCCCAGCCGTACCTTGAGCATATTGCACCGGTCTAGAAGGTCCTAAATCTAATAAACTTGCTCCCAACGCCCTCCCTTCAAGCACTCCTTCCTGAATGAGTCATGGAGCCCCCAGTGCTGTGCAAAGGCCCAGGGCCCCCTGGGAGCTTGGGAGGCACACCAAGCAGGATATGCCCTGGCAGAACTTAGGGAAGAAGCCTCTGTCCAATAAGTGTGGAAAGGAAGCCTGAAGATCTGCGGTAAGGGGTGCTAAGCTCCCCAGCCTCTGCCCCTTCTTACCCATCCTTCACCTTCCAGTGTCCAGGTTTTTTCATTTAAGAGCTGATCCCAGAGGCACCTGGGTGGCTTAGTCAGTTAAGCAGCCACTCTTGATTCCTACTCAGGTCACGGTCACACAGTTGGTGAGTTGAGCCCTGCATCAGGCTCTGCTCATAGGGTCGAGCCTGCTTTGGATCCTCCGTCTCCTGCTCTCTGCCCCTCCCCTGCTCATGGGTGAGTTCTCTCAAACATTAATTAAAAAAAAAAAAAAGCTCCCACTATAGTGAGTTCTTATTTATTTAACTGTATTTAATGAGAATGATCTGAGAATGGGGCTTCTAATAATTGAACTCTCTCTCGAGTTAATCTATGCGCTAAGCAGAAACCCCTTTGGGCTTAGGTCCTTGTTGTTGAAATGCTTTTTCCCTGTATTCACTTTCCTGCCCTAGTCAAGAAAAGGTCCTGGACATACTGTTTCCGGGCTGAATCAGGATCCAGAAATGCATCAGGCAAATGGTCTGGAGCCCCTTGTCCCGAGTTCTGGCTGTTTATATGATCTCGCTGAATTTATTTTACCCCTTTGTGCTTTGGTTCTTTATCTGTAAAATGTGAGTAAGAGTCATAGCAGCTTCCTTGTGTGGCTCTTATGAGGTCAAATGAAATAATCTAGGTAAATTGCTTAGACCAGTACCTGCCTGTGATAAAGCTCAAAAGACATTAAATATATTATTAGCACCACACAAACATGAGCGGGAGTTGACTTGATTGAAATTCGTACAAAGCAGTATTTAAATAAAACCTATTCTTTTCTCTGTAAATCTACCATCTAAATGGGTTTCCTTTTCGTGGAACTAAAGCAGATATACCCAAGCCTCTCCATACATAGAAGAGGCCCCTGGTCACTGACTCTGCCTTTTCTTCTTCCAGGGAAAGAAAACCTACCCCCAAAAGGCTTTTAAAAAGTCCTGCTGCTGATCTGTATCACACTCTGACATCGAGGGTAAAGAATTGCCCGCTTATAGTGGTTCACTGCTATCCTGAGGATAATACTTTGATCTATGAAAAGTTGTTGAAACATAAAAACACTCTGTGAAGTTTTCCAAGGGACTATGTAGGGGAAGTATTTCGACTTAGGTGGAAATTCTAAGCTCAGTAGAGGTTTGTATAGTGTCTCATTTCCCTTCCTAAAAATTAGGCTGTAGAAGGCAGGAACTAGGTCCTGTAAATAGTAGTTCTCTAACAGAGACTGTTTGTCATTTACCCCAGTATTCATCCTCCCTTTCTTTTTTTTTTTTCATGTTTTTACTTATTTTTGAGAGAGAGTCTCTCAAAAGCATGAGTGGGAGAGGGGCAGACAGAGGGAGACACAGAATCCAAAGCAGGCTCCAGGCTCTGAGCCGTCAGCATAGAGCCCGATGCAGGGCTCGAACTCACAAACCATGAGATCATGGCCTGAGCTGAAGTCAGACGCTTAACCATCAGAGCCACCCAGGCACCCTGTTTTTTTTTTTTTAATGTTTATTTTTGTGTGTGTGAGAGAGAGAGCAAGCAAGCGAGAAGGGGAGGAGCAGAGAGAGAGGGAGACACAGAATGCAATGTAGGCTCCAGTCTCTGAGCTGTCAGCACAGAGCCCAAAATGCAGGGCTCAAACCCACAAACCTCAAGATTATGACCTGAGCCAAAGTCAGACGCTTAGCCCAGGCACTCCCATCTTCCGTTTCTTTAGAAGAGAACCCTTGATTTTTAGACTTGCAGTCAGATGTGGCCGGCCGATTATGGCCAATGAGCTAGAAAAAAAAAGTCACATAGAGGCTCCCAAGAAATCCTCCCCCCAGGGATACCTGGTGGTGGTGGTGGTGGTAGTTGTGTATTGTGTCAACCTAGCTAAGACGAAACTGCGTTTCCCAGAATCCGCTTCTCTGTGTGGTTCTGGGCTAGGATGGGGCCCAGGAGAAATGTGCACGAGGTTTGTAAGGTGCAACGGAAGCAGCAGCCATATTTATACTAGGAAGGTCAGTGTAAAGTCAAGTGATGTCGGCCCTCATGCACTTTGTGAGGGATCAGCTGACTCACGGTGTCAGCATGACGAAGCAACAAGGTCTGCAGCTATTCCCGCTGGATCCTGCAGCTTCTCCGGCTCCCAAAGTGCATGCTAGCTGCATTGACAGAGGGTGCCAGCTCTTCCTCCAGGTCATCAGCGTCATTAGCCTTGGGGATTTGGAGGTGGCTAGCACTTAGTGAAGGTTCCTCTTTGTCCCAGTGGGTTCCAGGGTATCCTTGTTCTCTCTCTCTCACTTCCTGTCTGTTATCAGTCAGGGCTCCACCAGGGAGACAGAACCCGTAGGAGATATCTATTAAGACAATTCTTGCAGGGAAGGAACTTATGCTGAAAGCTGGCGAGGTGAGTCCAAAATCTGTAAGGCAGGCCATCAGGAAGGACAGGGCCAGCTGGACCTCTCAGGCACGAGGTTACACTTCAGTCCAAAGGTGGAATTTCTTCATCTGGGAAGTTTGAGTTCTACCTTTCAACTGATTAAGTCAGGTCCGCCCAGATAATCAAGGATAATCTTCCTTAAATGATTAGAGACTTTAGTCACATATACAAAATATCTTCACAGCAACAGACCCAATGACCTTGGACTATAGCCCAGCCAAGTCGACACAGAAAACTAACCATGAAAAGGCCCATCTTTCCTTTGAGAATTAGTCATTTACCTCAGTATCCATAGTATCCATAATACCAACACAGATCATGAACAGTTTCACTCACACCCACAGCATTTCAAGCCCGAGTTGTTCAAGGATCAAGTGTATTAGGGTTGTGATTGCTTGTTGGTGCTCTGGTTACAGAGTTGCCTAGGTTTTTAGTGATTAGGAGGAAGCAACAGGGGTGCCTAGTGGCTCAGTTAAGCGTCTGACTTTGGCTCAGGTCATGATCTTGCAGTTCATGGGTTCAAGCCCCCTGTCCGGCTCTGTGCTGACAGCTCAGAGCCTGGAGCCTGCTTCAGATTCTGTCTCCTTCTCTCTCTGCTCCTCTTCTGCTCACGCTCTGTCTCTCTCTTTCAAAAATAAATAAACATTAAAAAAAAAGGAAGCAATAAATTTTAATGTCTAACCTTATGTTCTTAAGGTGGATGATACTGAAGTACACCAATATCCAGATTTCCTCTAACTTTCAGGACACAGAGGATGATACTTCTTCACAACCTTACCAACGTGGAGTTTTCCAACTCTCTCCTCTAAAAGCCACATGTGAGGTCTCCCTATGCGTGATCGGATAACAAAATCTTAAAATATGTGGTGTTGGCTTTAGTAGTTGTTCTGTTCGTGCTCAGAAAACTCATCATGGAAATTATAAAACCAGTGGAAAAATATTTGGTAGTGTTGTCACCTACAAAAATATGGGGGTACATTAGTACCAATGAACAAGCAACAGTGGAAAATTGGCAATGAGTCTGGTGAAGAATTGTGTGAACAGACCTCTCTGAATGGGCAAAAAATGTGAGGTATTCAACAAAGGGTGACCTCAGCAGAGGAGATTTTAATAACTAACTGGAGAAAATGACCTGTTCTATGGATACTAGTTATACTCTCTTCCCACCCACCCTGTCATCATTCAGTGGCCTCAGGAACAAAGCAGCCATGATTCAGTGGTGGTTATACATGGATTCAGCAACATAGATTTCCACTCACCAAGGCTGACCACTGCTGAGTCCCAATCTGCCAGAAGCAAGAACAAAACTGAGACCCCAATATAGTGCCATCACCCAGCTATTTAGTGGCAGGTTGATTACACTGGACCACTTCTATCATGGACAGGGCAATATTTTGTTCATACTGGAAAAGGCACTCTGGATATGTATTCATCTTCCCTGCATGCAATGCTTCTGCCAAAATCCCCATCCATGGACTTACATAATACCTTATCCACTGTCATGATACTGGAACTCATGGCACTGGAACTCAAGGACCTCACTTAACAGCAAATGAAGTGAGGCAATGGACCCATGCTCATAGAATTCACTGATATCACCATGTTCTCCACCACCCTGAAGCAGCAGGCTTGGGGAATGGTAGAATGGCCCTTTATTTATTTTTTTTTTCAATATATGAAGTTTACTGTCAAATTGGTTTCCATACAACACCCAGTGCTCATCCCAAAAGGTGCCCTCCTCAATACCCATCACCCACCCTCCCCTCCATCCCACCCCCCATCAACCCTCAGTTTGTTCTCAGTTTTTAAGAGTCTCTTATGCTTTGGCTCTCTCCCACTCTAACCTCTTTTTTTTTTCCCTTCCCCTCCCCCATGGGTTTCTGTTAAGTTTCTCAGGATCCACATAAGAGTGAAAACATATGGTATCTGTCTTTCTCTGTTTGGCTTATTTCACTTAGCATCACACTCTCCAGTTCCATCCACGTTGCTACAAAGGGCCATATTTCATTCTTTCTCATTGCCACGTAGTACTCCATTGTGTATATAAACCACAATTTCTTTATTAGAATGGCCTTTTAAAAACCAAGTTAGCAAAAAAAAAAAAAGTTCAAAAACCTAGTTACAGTGCCAGCTAAGTTGCAAAGAACTTGACCAACCTGTGTCCTATGTTTTGTGGAAAGCAGAAATTTAAGGTGATGAACTTGGGGCACATGGGTGGCTCAGTCAGTTGAGCGTCTGACTCTTGATCTCAGCTCAGCTCACGATCTCATAATTGGTGGGATCGAGCCTGGCATCAGGCTCTGGCAATGACAATGTGGAGCCTGCTTGGGATTCTCTCTCTCACTCTCTTCCCCTCCCTCTTTCCCTCTCTCAAAATAAATAAATAAAACTTTTTTTTTTTAAGCTGATGAACTTGGATATTTAGCAGAGAGGACTTTTAGGCAAAGTGTTGAGGGTGCATCCTAGTTCCATAACAGAAACTACTTATAGTAAAATGGGAAAAGAGAGAGATAAATTAATTACTGAGTAAAAAAGAACAAGAACTTGAAGAATTGGAAGGTACTTAGCCGATCCATAAGGAAGGAAGGAAGGAAGGAAGGAAGGAAGGAAAGAAAGAAGGAAGGAGTGGAGTGAAAGCATGTAAGCATGTCCTGGAAAGAACACCAAGGGTGTGTTTGGAAAATTATTTGATAAAGAGATCATAGGTTCGATTCATTGGTTTAATCAGCCATCCTGGCAGGAGTGAGGTCTAGAAATGGTACTATGTCCGCAGGGACACTACCAGTATGGACTACAGGGGGCAGAGGCAGGATGAAATGAAGAAAGCCTATAGGAATTCTGGGGGTTCTATAGGATGGGACAGTACAGCTATTTGGCTGCCACATGCATGATATTATAGTTCAAAAAAAGGAAAGAATGACCCCAAGGGTGATTCTGAAATCAGGGCTGTCACTGCCACCACAGACCTGGGGGGCAGCGCCAGCTCCTTCTTGTTTTCTAAGGTAAGGCTGTCTCCTCCTTATCTGCATTGGGCCAGGGGCAAGGCTGTGACACGGAGCCTCAGACAACAGTGTTGTCACCCAGTCATGCCCCAGTGGGCCTGGAGAGCAGGAAGGAGGGAGCAAGAGAGGATGACTCTGGAGCCTTAAGATGTAATGGTGGGGGGGAGGGGCAACAGATCTAATGGAATTCATCTTGCTAGGTCTTGGACTTGCTTGGGACCTTTCACCCCTTTTGTCTTGCCATTTTCTCCCTTTTGGAAGGGGAATGTCTGCCCTGTGCCTGGCCCACCATGACGGTTTGGAAGTACGTAACTTGTCTGGCTCCACAGATTCACAGCGGGAAAGGCATTTTGCCTCAGGATGAATCAGGTCTCCTGTCTCCCCCATTCCTGACTTAAAGGATATTGAGATAAGCCTGGGGACTTGGAGTTGATGCTAGAATGAGTTAAGATTCGGGGACTCACAAGGCAGAGAAAGACAAATGTCATATGACTTCACTTATATGTGGAATTCAAGATACAAAACAGATGAACACAAGGGAAGGGAAGCAAAAATAATATAAAAACAGGGAGGGGGACAAAACCTAAGAGACTCTTAAATACAGAGAACAAACTGAAGTTGCTGGAGGGGTTGTGGGGGGGGGGTGCTAAATGGGCAAGGGGCATTAAGAAGGACACTTGTTGGGATAAGCCCTGGGTGTTATACGTAGGGGATGAATCACTGGAATCTACTTCTGAAATCATTATTGCTAATGATATATATATCATTACTATATACTAGCTAATACTATATGCTAACTTGGATGTAAATTTAAATACATACATACACATACATACATACATATTTCAGAATGCAAACTTAAAAAAAAAAAGAATTTTGGGACTGAATAAAAGGGGGAGGGAACTCCTGGGTGGCTCAGTCGGTTAAGTGTCCACCTCTATTTCTGCTCTGATCATGATGTCACAGTCTGTGAATTCGAGCCCCATGTCAGACTCTGCTCTGACAGTGCAGAGCCTGCTTGGGGTTCTCTCTGCTTCTCTCTCTGTCTGTCCCCTGTTCATGTTATCTCTCTCAAAATAAATAAGTTAAAAGAAGAAGGAGAAGAAGGAGGATGAGGAGGAGAAGGACAAGAAGGAGGAAGAGGAGTAGCAGGAGGAGGAGGAGAAGGAGGAGAAGGAGAAGGAGGAGAAGAAGAAGAAGAAGATGAGGAGGAGGAGGAGGAAGGAGGAGGAGGAAGAGGAGGAGAGGAAGAAGAAGAAGGAGGAGGAGGAGAAGAAGAAGAACAAGAAGAAGAACAAGAAGAAAAAGAAGAAGAAGAGGAGGAGGAGAAGGAGAAGAAGGAGGAGGGGGGAGGAGGAGGGGAAGAAGAAGAAGAAGAAGAAGAAGAAGAAGAAGAAGAGGAAGTAAGAGGAGGAGGAGAAGAAGAAGGAGAAAAAGAAGATGAGGAGGAGGAGGAGGAAGGAGGAGGAGAAAGAGGAGAAGGAGAAGGAGGAGGAAGAGGAGGAGAAGGAGAAGAAGAAGGAGAAGGAGGAGGGGAAGGGGGAGGAGGGGGGAAGAAGAAGAAGAAGAAGAAGAAGAGGGAGGGGAGGAGGAGGAGGGGAAGGGGAAGGAGGAGAAGGAGGAAGAGGAGGAGGAGGAGAGGAAGAAGAAGGAGGAGGAGAAGATAGAATTTGGGGGCTGCTAGGAGAAAGTGAATTTTTTTGCATGTGAAAAGGGCCTGAATTTGGGGGGGGTCAGGCAGAGAAAAGAATGCTATGGACTGAAATGTGTGCCTTCAAAATTCCTCTGTCAAAACCCTAATGCCTAGTGTGACTATATTTAGATATAGGACCTTTCTGGAGGTGATTAAGGTTAAATGAGGTCATAAGGTTGGACCTTAATCCAATATGACTTCTGTCCTCATAAGAAGAGAGAGAAAAGAAGACACAGACACGAAGCACCAACACACAGAGGAAAAAAACAGGTGAGGACACAGCCATCTGCAAGCCTCCTGAGGGGCCTCAGGAGAAATCCGTGCTGTCAGCCAATTGATCTTGAATTTCTGGCTTCTGGAACTGTGAGAAAACAAATTGCAAGCTGCCCAGTAGGTGGTGTTTTGCCATGGCAGCCCCGGAGGACTAATACAGGTTGTACACGACAAGGTAAAATTTTTTTAAAGTTGAGCTCCTGGGGCGCCTGGGTGGCTCAGTCAGTTAAGCGTCTGACCTCAGCTCAGGTCGTGATCTCACAGTTCATGATTTCAAGCCCCACGTTGGGCTCTGTGCTGACAGCTCAGAGCCTGGGGCCTGCTTCGGATTCTGTGTCTGCCTCTCTCTCTCTGTCCCTCCCCTGCTTGCTCTCTCTCTCTCTCTCTCTCTCTCAAAAAATAAACATTAAACAATTAAAAAAAAAAGTTGAGCTCCTGAAAGAATTGGCTGGGTTCCAAATAAAAGTGGAACAGAGTAAAGAGAACACAAAATATTTGGGGCCTTGCAAAGTTAAAAGGCAACTTTTCCATGACTTTGGAAAGTAAAAGCTAAGCTCAAGAATGCCTTTAAGAGACAAATGCCCATATTTTAAAAATTGAACTGTATTTACAAACACTGAAATTCACAGATTTTAAGTACACAGGGTGGGGACTTCTGGCAATTATATGTAGCCCATCAAAAGACAAGATTTTCACATCCTTTTGCAACCTCTCTCTATCCTGGCCCCAATCAGCAACTGATCTGCTTTCTATAGATCACTATAGATTAAATGTGGCTTCCTTAGAATTTCGTAGAATAAGTTCATACAGTATGTGCTTCTGTGCATCTGGCTCCTTTCACCCAGGATAAGTATTTTAAAAATTCATCATGTTGCTATGGGTATCAGAAAATCATTATGTTTTTTGCTAAATTGTATACCGTTGTGGGGATGACTACAATTTATTTGTCATTCCTACTGATGAAAATTTGGGTCATATACAAGCCTCTGTGTAAATACATGTTCTTATTTCCCTTGGGTAATTATCTAGATCAGAATTGTTGGGTCTCTTTTTTTTAATGTTTATTTTTGAGAGAGAGCAAGAGAGACAGAGCGCCAGAGGGGAAGGGGCAGAGAGGGACACACTGAATCGGAAGCAGGTTCTGGGCTCTGAGCTGTCAACACAGAGCCTGATGTGGGGCTCGAACCACGAACTGTGAGATCATGACCTGAGCCAAAGTCAGACACTCAACTGACTGAGCCACCCAGGCACCCCATAGAATTGTTGGGTCTTAAGACATGTATGTGTTTATCTTGATAAGAAAATGCTGAAGAATCTTCCAATATGGTTGACAGATGACAGTTCCTGTTCCTCCACATACTCATCAACGCTTGGGGGTTCTCAGTCTTCCCATTGTAGCCATTAAATTTGCATAAGGTGGGATCTCTTGTGAATTTAATTTGCATTTCTCTGATGCCTAATGATGGTGAGCGTTGTTTCTTGTGCTTATTGACCATTTGTATATGCTCTTTTGTGAAGTGTCTGTTCAAATCTTTGGTTCATGTTATACTGGACTATTTGTCTTTTCCTTCTGAGTTGTAAGAACTTCTTTATATATAATAATATTTATATATTTAAATATATTTTTTTGAAATATATATTTAATATATATATAGGGACGCCTCGGTGGCTCGGTCGGTTAAGCATTGGACTTTGGCTCAGATCACCATCTCGCAGTTCATGAGTTGGAACCCTGCATCGGGCTCTGCACTGATGATGCTGAGCCTGCTTGGGATTCTCTCTTTTCCTCTCTCTTTGCCCTTTCCCCACTTGTGTGCTCTCTCTCTCTCTCTCAAAATAAACAAAAATAAAACAAAAATAAAATAATAATAAAACAATATATATACAAATATATATATATTTAAAATATACATAAAAAACTCTTATATGTATTTTATGTATGTATTGGATATCTGTGGTTCCTGTTTTCAGCCTCTTGATGGCGTCTTCCAAATAGTTCATGTCTGAATAATAATAAGGTACTTTAGGGGCGCCTGGACGGCTCAGCTGGTGAAGCGTCCAAATTGGGCTCAGGTCATGATCTCATGGCTTGTGGGTTCAAGCCCCATGTCAAGCCCTGTGCTGACAGCTCAGAGCCCAGAGCCTGCATCGGATTGTGTGTCTCCCTCTCTCTCTGCCTCTCCCCTGCTTATGCTATCTCTCTGTCTCTCAAAAATAAATAAAACATTAAAAAAAATTTTAATAAAGTAATTTTGGTGTTTGTCAAAAAAACACTTTGCTTATCCCAAGGTCATAATAGTTTGTACCTATATATTATTCCAGAAGATGTATAACTTTAGCATTCATGATTATGTGAATGATGCATTTCGAGTGAACAGACTGCATTTTTCTCTACACATTTTTATTGACTGTTGGGTCTGTTACTGTCGACTTGAGTTTCTTTCCAATTATGAGTCTTATTTTCCCAATGTTTTGTATCAAGTAATTCTTTGGAATCCTGGATATCGGGAAGTTTATACTGTTGAGATTCTTGATTTTGCTGTCTTCCTTTAAGGAGTGTGGACCATTAAGTTACTTGCTGTTGAGTGTGATCCTTTCAAGTTTTGTTTTTAAGCTCTGTGAGGGTCTACAGTAGCTCCACAACTGAGGTGTGTCCCTTCTTGGTCTCTACTGAGTGGTTATTGGGAGCTCTTCACCATAGCCCTGGGTGGGTTCTGGGAATTGTTCAGTTCATGGATCCCCAGTTGCTCTCTTGCCTCAACTTCCAGAATTTCATCCCATGCACAAGCAGAGTGCTGTGCAGCTAAACAGCCTAAGGGAATTCATAGTCGGATTTCTGGAGCTTTTTTTCCATGGCATTTTCCCTCTCTGGATCTCTTTTCCACAAGTTTTAGCTACCTGGACACCTCTGCCTTCTCAAGTCATTGAGGAAACTTCAGTTCTTTTTGACATCCTCGTCCTGCCTCACGGTTCCAAATGTGCCTCCAGGTAGAAAGCTAGGTCATCCTAGGGGCGTCGATTGAGCATCCACCTTCAGCTCAGGGCATGATCTCACGGATTGTGGGTTCAAACCCTGCATGGGCTCTCTACTGTCAGCTCAGAGCCTGCTTCGGAAACTGTCTCCCTCTCTCTCTGCCCCTTGCCTCACTCTCTCTCAAAAATAAATAAATGTTAAAAAAAAAAAAGAAAGAAAAATGAAAAGAAAGCTAGGCCATCCTAGAGCTCAGCTCATTTGTTTCCTTTTTGTTAGTGATTACAATCCTGTGCGGCTTCAACCCAGTGTCAGAAACCACTTAATTCCCAGCTTTTAGTTGTGTAAAGGCATGTTTCTCCATCATGGTCAGAGGTAGAAAGCCTGATTTGCAGCTTTTCAACGAGAAATAAATGACTCAGTGGGGCACCTGGGTAGCTCAGTTAGTTAAGCGTCCCACTCTCGGTTTCGGCTTAGGTCATGATCTCACAGTTGGTGAGTTCAAGCCCTGCATCGGGCTCTGTGCTGACAGTGTGGAGCCTGCTTGGGATTCTCTCTTTCTTTCTCTCTCATTCTCTCTTGGCCCCTCCCCCACTCGTGCTGCCTTTCTCTCTCTCTCTCAAAATGGATTTTAAAAAAGCTTTAAAAAATCTTTTTAATTAAAAAAAGAGAAATGACTCAAGGTAAGGTGTGTAATATGTGACTCTTGCACCAATGCCAACAGACTTGAGGGGCCTTCCATTAAGCCAAACAGCAGAGAGAGGGATGTGCTTGACCAATTTTGTCCATGTAGCAGTTTGGAGAGCCTTGACCAAAAAAGAATGAACGGTGACTCTTCATTCTTTTGAATGAAGTGGGGCTTTATCTGCTCCTGGCTGACAGAGATTGCTAGAATCAAATAGATAAGATTCCATGAAACTTTTGAGAGAGTTGTACTAACAAAAGAACCAGAAGCCCATGACTATTTCAGACCTAAAATGACTCTTGGTCACCCAGATGCCCATACACAGAAAGTGATCTGATAAAAAGTAACACCACAGGGGTGCCTGGGTGGCTCTGTAAGTTTGAGCATCTGACTCTTGGTTTCAGCTCAGGTCATGATCCCAGAGTTGTGGGATCAAGCCCTATGTTGGGTTCCATGCTGAGAGTGGAGCTTGCTTAGGATTCTCTCTGTCTCTCTCTCTGCCCCTTTCCCTCTCTTGTGCACTCATTCTGTCTCTCAAGTTTAAAAAAAAAAAAAAGGAAGACCCTTCAAGAGGGCAGAGCTAAGAGCCATGGAGAACAGTGAGCAAAAGATTTCCTCATCACAGTATTTTCAGGGCCTAATTACAGAACAGTCCTCACTCCCAGAATATATGGCCCTCACTTTGTCTGCCAGTGGGATTTTAGAAATAGTACATGACCTAATGAGTCTTGTGCGCCTTCCATTTTTTTTCTTACCACCAATGGGATTATTTATTGCTATCACCCTATCTTTGCTCTACCCTATATATTGGGTATGTGGCATGGAGTAGAGGGAGATCAACTGTGTTTTAATTTCAGAGATCTTTGGACCAACAGTGACCACATCTGATTCTGATAACCACAGTGCATTATGCTTTGATATAAATGAGCATTTGAGATCATCTTCCTTATCAAGGGTTGAGTATCCCACACAATGGGAAGAAGAATGTACTGAAAATTTGGTGATCAGATTTGCGGTCTATGGGAAGCCCTCCCAAGTGCTTGCCAGTATTCCGTTCTCTTTTACTTCTGGTGACCCAGATGACTGCACTTTTCCAGCCTGCTGAAATTAGGATAGCTATGTGAAATATGAGTGAAAATGACATATGTCCCTTTGGGGCAGAAGTATTTAATTCCATTTCAAGAATTTCTGGCTCTCTGCTCCTCTATTAAGTTGGACCCTAAATAACCCCAGTTGGAATGGTAGCATTAGGAGATGGTGTTGCCTCCATCGGACTATGAGGAACAGATCCTTTTGCCAACCAACTTTGGGTATCTAGCTTCAGTGACAAATTCAGATTTTTCCTTTAAAGTCACTAAGAAACAGGACACCTGGGTGGTGGTTCAGTCGCTTAAGCGTCTGTCTTTTGGTTTTGGCTCAGGTCATGATCTCGCAGTTTGTGAGTTCGAGCCCTGTATTGGGCTCTGTGCTGGCAGTGTGGAGCCTGCTTGGGATTTCTCTCTCCTCTCTCTCTCCCCCTCCCCAATTCATGCAGTCTCTGTCTCTCTCAAAATAAATAAATAAAATTTAAAAATTTAAAAAAAGAAAAAGAAAAAGAATAAAGTCACTAAGAAGCATTTGTTGTTCTTATTAACCCATCATAGCTTAGTTTATTCCAATACAGTCCTGTTATAGTAAGTGATTTTGTAGAACATGAGATTATAGTAAAACCTTGGATTGTAACTTGTTCTGCAAGTGTTCTGCAGGAGGAGCAAATATTTCTAATAAATTTTAACTTGACAAACAAGCGATGTCTTACAACACAAGTAGTATATGACGCTGAATGTCACATGATCACAACTGACCAATGGTTCTTCTCTTTCTCTCTGGCTGCCAGATTGTGGGTGATCATCAGTGCAATGTCATATTTCCACGAAATCTTCAAAAGGAGGCAAAAGCAAGTGTCATTGGATAGGTTCCTTGTTAAAGTTGCACGAAAAGAAAGATTTCATTGAGCCAATAGATAGCAGAGATTCCATGAGTGATAGTGAAAGTCATCCTACACAATAACCCTTCTCTCTCCAGTCTCCCTCACACCAGCCACAAAGTTTTTCAAAGGTAAGCACAGGTTCATTTGTTTATTTTTGTGTATATTTTGTATTTTCTTAATTATTTTGTATTATATCACAACATAGTAATCATTTTTATATGAATACTTTTGGGTTGTGGAACGAATCATCTGAGTTTCCATTATTTCTTATGGGGAAATTCGCTTTGATATACAAGTGCTTTGGATTACAAGCGTGTGTCTGGAACCAATTATGCTCACAAACTAAGGTTTGACTGTACTTAGAAACTCAAATACCAGCTCTAGAAGACCGACCTATACTGAGTGCAAATGGTTCATCACCTGCCTCCTCGACAGACCATAGATTTCATGAGGGTCAGGATTCTCTATCTTCTTTGCTGTTCTATCTCCCCAGTACCTAGTACAGTACCTAAGATAAGATAGGTTCTTAATACTTATTTTTTAAATAGATGAGTGTATGCCTGAGCATAACAAATTATTGCTCTTATACTCCATTTCATCATCTCAGAGCAATAACTTGATTCTGTGTCCACAGTCCTGGAAGTAATAATTAAAGATTAGGACTACTTATGTAGATCAACTCATCCATATCTTCAAAACAGAAGGACTTGTTACACCAGGATTTTTCATTTTTGATACTGGGCCAATCCTACAAATAAATACTAAACTTGCCATACACACACAATTTAGTTTTCCTCCTCAAAAATGAATAGACATTGAAAGAAAAGAAAATTTGTCACCCTTACTGTGAGGGACAAATACTCTTTCCTAGCAACTGTGACAAACAGGGGAGAGAATACATGGATATTTTGCAGAATATCAAATGTTAACACATACACAATGTACTCGCTGGAAAGCAGTGATTTCTTTTGACATGTGGTGGGCTTACTGTGAGACCAACATATGCTAAACCAATGCAGAAAATGCTGTTAATGTATAATTTAATGAATGCTTTATCTAAAATGTAGTCTTTGCTAATTGCTTAAAGTAGTGAGATAGTAGGTATTTAATTTATACTTAGGGAAATCGCTATGACAAGGTTAAGTTTTATCAGCTTGTTGGTCAACTTGTATTTTAATAATTGAGTTCAAGTGTTGGAGGTATTTCAAAGTCTATTATGCCATAGAATCATAGTGAACCAAGGACACTTGGAATCCGCATTTTATACAATAACTTACATAAACAATTTTTTTCTGTATACATTTTCTCTGATTTTCAAAGAAAACGTCTTCTACTTTCTCTTTTATGCACTCTGACAGAAGAAATAAAGAACACAACAGTTGGAAATGAAGATAAATAAAAACCCTCCTCTCACTTTTAGGTAAAAGAGTACCCATAGTCATTAAAAAACAGTAAGAAAATAAGAGAAATTCTCATAAGCATCTGAATCTAACATTTAGTACTTCCATTTCTTTAAATAACAAGTCTTTGGTTTTGCATATAATAATGAGTTCAAACTTTTGGGCTCCTACAATTAGGTCCTTACAAGGAGGTAAAAAGTTAGGGACACACGGGATTTTTCCTCATTTTCCTGAGACCTGAATGAAGGTCAACAGTAATTCAGCTACAGCTGCATTGCAGCCCCCACTCTCTGCCCAGAAATGTCAACACAAAGAGGAGCTGATTTACCAACAAGAGTAGTGCAAGTTCAAAGACAGACAAATAATGGCCTTAAAAGTAGCCATCAAATAGAACTGAATACTCACCAATGATATCTTTCAAAAAGGAGGATAAATAAAGCCATTTTCATTGCCTATAGCTTATCACTAGAGAAACCAGTAAAAATTGCCCCAGGGCCAAAACCTGCTGATCCCAGGAGGAAAGTCAAAGGCATAGAAGAGAGAGAATGCACCGAAGTGGAAACATAAAGGTAGTGTGTCCTTGTGGGAATTACTCTACAGCGTTTCCAGGGAGATGTGCATGTTTTACCAAATCTCAAATCACAAGAAAATGAGGTGAGACACTGAGAAAATTGAGAAAACCATAATTTTGCTGTGAGGTTTAATGTTTAATCAATACAGTGACATTACCAGTTCAAAGGAATCTACCAACATGGAAGAGAAACCAAGGAAGCAGGAAACACTAGCAGGTGTCTGGAAGGTGGAGGAGGGAAGGTCTAGCTGGAAACCGCCACCATGTTGTAAGGGTGTCCTGTCTGCTGCCAAGAACAAGTCATTCCTGCAAATAAAATCAAAGTTAAGACATTTATGTGCATAATACACTCCATACAATTCCTCTGAGTGGCCTTCTAAAAAATATCAGGTTTGGTAGCAAAATAAGTCCTTACATTGGCAACGCTGATGTGTGATTCTGTGAAGCACTGTCCATCTTGCTAGGGAACTGGAATGCTACTTTTCCTTCGATACTACCCCATAACAGTTGCTGGTTTCTCCACTGTTTGAATCTTCATTATGAGCTACCCTTAGAGGAAATGCAGAGCAAGGTGATGTAAACGTTGAATTTTATGGTGGAATATTCTTTCATAAAATCAGAAACTGACCTAAAACCCAAATTAGTAAAACAACGTGTCAATTTCAACAGCAAAACTGAACCAGGGCAAGCAGACGAATATTTTTATCACTATAAAATTATTATAAAAGGATGGGCTTCAAATGTCCATCGACAGACGAACAGATAAAGATGTGGTATAGACATACAATGGAGTATTACCTGGCGATCAAAAAGAATGAAATCCTGCCATTTGCAACAATGTGGGTGGAACTAGAGTGTATTATAGTGTATACACTATAGAGTGTATTATAGAACCAGAAGTGTGTTATAGAGTGTATTTTACGAAGCAAAATAAGTCAGTCAGAGAAAGACAAATATCGTATGACTTCACTCATATGTGGAATTTAAGATGCAAAACAGATGAACATAAGGGAAGGGAAGCAAAAATATATAAACACAGGGAGGGGGACAAAACATAAGAGACGCTTAGATATAGAGAACAAACTGGGGGTTGCTGGAGGTGGTGTGGGTGGGGTGATGGGCTAATTGGACAAGGGGACATTAAGGAGGACACTTGTTGGGATGAGCTCTGGGTGTTACATGTAGGGGATGAATCACTGGATTCTACTACTGAAATCATTATTGCACTACATGCTAACTAACTTTGATGTACATTTAAAAATTCAAAAAAAAGGGCTTGGGGCACCTGTATGGCTCAGACGGTAGAACATGAAACTCTTGATAGTAGGGTCATGAGTTTGAGCCTTCTATTGAGCAGAAATTACTAAACTAAACTAAAATATAAAATAATAAAATAAATCAGCCCACTAAGATATTTATCAGCTTAAAAAAAAAATGGACATGGGCTTATATGAAGGATATGCCCTAGCACCCAACTTAAACAGGCTTTTGGACGCACTCATCAATCTGACCGACGTATGTATAGTATACATGTGTGTGTGAGTGTGTGTGTGTGTGCGTGTGTGTGAGAGAGAGAGAGTGGGGGGGGGAGCGGGAGGGAGGGAGTGCAAATATGGCAAATTTTTTTAAAAAATAGCATGGTCGGGGCGCCTGGGTGGCGCAGCCGGTTAAGCGTCCGACTTCAGCCAGGTCACGATCTCGCGGTCTGTTCGAGCCCCGTGTCAGGCTCTGGGCTGATGGCTCAGAGCCTGGAGCCTGTTTCCGATTCTGTGTCTCCCTCTCTCTCTGCCCCTCCCCTGTTCATGCTCTGTCTCTCTCTGTCCCAAAAATAAATAAACGTTGAAAAAAAAATTTAAAAAAAAAAAAATAGCATGGTCTGTAGCTGCAGCCACAGCCAACATGACGCTGAGAAAGAATATTATACCCATAATTGCTTATATTAGAAGAAAAATAAATGATAGACATTAAACAAAGAAAACCAGGAAAAGTCCAAATGAAGTAAAAGGAATGAAATAATAAAATAAGATCAGAAATAAATAAGATAAAATACAAACATACAATAAAAACGATCAACAAAATCCAGGCTGGTACTTTGGAAAAGCCTAGATTTAAAAAAATCTCCATCAAGATTAATCCAGGAGAAAAAAAAGCAGTCATAAATAAACAATATGAGTAATGCAAAGGGAAACTGAACTGATTAAGGTTAAAAAGATTAAAGAGAACACATGATGCGTTTCGTATCAATATATTTGAAAACTTGGACGAACTGCACACACTCCTCAAAAAATACAAATTACCAAACAGATTCAAGAAGAAATAAAATATTATTGTTTGACACATTGAATCAATAGTTTGCATTCTTTCCCACAAGTACAGCATCAAGCCTAGACAGATTTTTAGGCAATTTCTATTAAATATTGTACTTAATAGAAACAGTTATAATAGTAGTGGTAATAATAGTAATAATAATTACAAACTTCAACCAACCAACGGGAAAAAAATGAAAAACTACAACCCAACTCGTTTTATGAGACAAGGATAAATCTACTATGAAAACATGACAGATACCATACAAATACAAATTCTTGGCTGTTTGGGGGGCACCTGAGTGCCCCAGTTAAGCATCTCACTTTGGCTCAGGTCATGACCTCACAGTTTGTGGGTTCAAGTCCTCGGTCGGGCTCTGTACTGTCAGGGCAGCATGTTGCTTTGAAACCTCTGTCTCCCTCTCTCTGCCCCACCCCCACTCACACTCTCTCTCCCTCTCTCTATCAAAAATAAATAAACATTTAAAAAAATTCTTGGCTGCTTTCAATAACAAAATATACGCAAATGTTCTAAGCAAAATATTAGTAAGCCAAAGAAACAATATAAAAAAGATATTGCAATGAAGATGTGCCAGCCCAGAAATGGAAAGGTACTTAGTTATCAGATAATCTCTTAGTTTATTAGTAGTAGAATAATAAATAGAAATGTCTTTATATTTATATTTCTATAATTAACAAAATTATATTTCTTTCTCATTAATATAAATGTCTGGAGGACGTAAAGTTTTCTTTGTGTGAAGCTTTAGTTATACTCTCCTACTTCTGGTTGAAAATTTTTTCTCATTTTTGAAAATGTGTATAAAATATTCAATTTCCATTTTGATTTCCTCTTCAATACAGACATTTTTAGCAATGCATTCTTACATTTCACATAGTTAAGATTCTGATCATTGGCTTTATGGGATTATGATGGGAGAATATAGCCTGTAAATATTTCTACATTTTAGAATTTATTACACTTTATTTGTCCAGGTACATGACTGGTTTCAGAAAAGAAAAAAACAAAAACAAAAACAGTTCTATGAGCATGAAAAAGCAAAGTTTATTTTATCATGCTGTACAAATTTGTCAATCTCTACCATGTTCTTATCTCTCCCAATTGCTAAAAAACCATAGATATGTATTTATAGGTTGCATTATTTTTTTTACTTGTTTTTTAACGTTTATTTTTGAGAGAGTGCAAGCAGGGGAGGGGCAGAGAGAGACAGAGGGAGACACAGAATCCAGAGCAGGCTCCAGGATCCAGGCTCCGAGCTGTCAGCACAGAGCCCGACGCAGGGCTCAAACTCAGGAAGCAAACCGTGAGGTCATGACCTGAGCTGAAGTCAGATGCTCAACCGACTGAGCCACCCAGGCGCCCCTGTTGGTTGCATTATTTAAACTCTCTCTTTAATTCATTAAATTCAGAAGGACATATATTAAGAGGCATCGTTTTGTTTTCATTTTGCTCTCTTTGTATTTTGAGGACTTTCTGCTTCATGCACTTAGCAATTTTTATTTGGTTATTCAAGTTTGTGGTTGTTTTATCTTCTTGGTGGATTGTAACTTTTATGACTACTTAACATCCCTTCATCTCATTAAATGCTTTTGCCTTTCAATGTTCTTTTATCACATCAGATACATTCCCAGGGTTCTGGTTTGAATTTGCCTTATATATCTTTGCTTCATCTTTCACTTTTGACATTTCTTTCTCATTTCAAATACATTTCTTACAAAAAACATAAGTACTGGGTTTTTAACCCAATCTGACAGTCTCCGTCTTTTGATAGGGGAATTCAAACAGGAGAACTCAGCACTTCCCATGTATTGCCACAAAAAAAAGACATGGCTTTAGTTCCTCCATCTGATTTGACTTTTGCTATTTAATGAACATGGTGGTCTCTTCTTTTCTCCTCTCCTTATTTTTATTGAATGAGTGAACACTCTCTTCGCTCTACCTCTGTCCTCAGTAGAAGTCTTGCTTGACATTTCCCAGTGACCCCTGTCTTCATGGACCAGATGAAATATTTAGAAAGAGGTACCGAGGTTTTGCCTTTCACATCCTGGGTTTTGCTGAGATAGTTTAGAACTGTTAAGTACCAGGCTAACTCATTAACATTTACATTAACCTTCATCTAACAAATTAAAATTCTTTTCAGGTACATGTAACCACGAATAATGAAGGGCTCCTCGCTGATCTGTTTCCTCTCCTCTATTGTCAGATTGCTGGTTGGATTCAATGAGAGCATTTGCTTCAGAATAAGACATGAGCAGAGGGTGTCTGACTGGCTCAGTCAGAAGGGCATGCCACTCTTTTCCTTTTTAATTTATTTACTTTGAGGAGGGTGGCAGGTGCAGTGAGAGGGAGAGAAAGAATCCCAAGGAGGCTCTGCGCTGTCAGTGCAGAGCCCAACGTGGGGCTCGAACTCACGAACCGTGAGATCATGACCTGAGCCGAGATCCAGAGCCAGCCGTTTAACAGACTAAGCCATCCAGGTGCCCCGAGAGCATGCCACTCTTAATCTTGGGGCCCTAAGTTTGAGCCTTAGGTTGGGTGTAAAGATTACTTAAAAATAAATAAATAAAACCTACAAAAAATAAGACATGGGATAGAACGCTCTCTGAAAACATCTATGTTTCGAAATATCTTTGCATTAATTTTCTATTGCCACAAAGCAAATCAGCACAAATCTTACAATTTATAAATGAGATATCACATCACACCCATTAGAATGGCCATCATCAAAAAGACAAGAGATAAATGCTGACGAGGACGTGGAGAAAAGGTGACCCTTGTGCACTGTTGGTGGGAACATCAATTGGTACAGCCACTCTGGAAAACAGTATGGAGAATCACCAAAAAATTAAAAACAGAAATACCATTTAATCCAGCAATTCTACTTCTGGGTATATATTCAAAGGAAATGAAAATTCTAACTGGGAAATATATCTGCACCCCCAAGTTCACTGCAGCATTGTTAACAATAGCCAAGACATGGAAACAACCTAAGCGTCCATCATTAAATGGATGGATAGAGAAAATGGACATATACACAATGGAATATTCTTCAGCCATAAAAAATGAGGATGTCCTACCATTTGCGACAACATGGATGGACCTTGAAGGCATACCTCTAAGTGAAATAAGTCAGACAGAAAAAGACAAATAATTGTGTAGTCTCACTTTATATGTGTATTTTTTTTTCAAGAGAGAGAGAGAGAGAGAAGTCAGACTTGTGGTTACCAAAGGCAGATGATGGGGTAGCAGAGATTGGAGGAAGGTGGTCAAAAGGTACAGACTTCCAGTTATAAGAAAAATAAGTAGTGGGCGTGTAATGTACAACATGCTGACTACAGCTAACACTGCTGTATGATATACAGGAAACCTGTTAAGGGAATAAATCCTAAGAGTTCTCATCACAAGGAAAAATTTTTTTTTCTTTCCTTTCATTTTATTGTATTATGGTATATGAAATGACAAATGTTAGCTGAACCTACTGTGATAATCGTTTCACAATATATGTAAATGAAACCATCAGGCTGTATGCTTCATGCTTGTACAGTGACGTATGTCAATTCTTTCTCAAAACACTGGGGGAGAAAACATTACAATATAAAACGACACCCACTTAGCATCCCATATTACAATTATGGTCAGAAATTCAGGCAAACTTGGCTAGAATCTCTGCTTAAGCTTTTGCAAGGCTGAACTCAAGGTCAGGATGGGTTCTTATCTGGAAATTCTGGATACAAATCCACTTCTTTACTCATTTAGATCGGTGGCCGAATTCGTTCCTTGTGGTTGTAGAACAGGGTCCTCATTTTCCTGGTGGCCATCAGCCAGGGGCCACTCAGGCTGCCTATATTCCTTAGCATATGGTCCCCCTTATCTTCAAGGCCAGCAATGGTGTGACTCTCCAACTTCATCTTCTGTTACCAGTTAGAGAAAATTCTGCGTCTACAGAGCTCACCTGATTGGGTCAGACCCATGTGGATAATCTCCATAACTTAAGGTCAAGTAACTTGGGTCTTTGGTTACACGCAAAATCCCTTCACGTTGGTATCTAGATTAGTGTTTGACCAATAGGGAGGGTGGGCTCTTAGGGAGCCATCTTTACAGTCTTGCCTAATGATGAATGACAAATGTCACATCAACCGGAAATTGAATTCTCAGATCACAGTTCTTCACTCTGAATGACCCACTCGATTTATTCCATTGTCTTCTACTTTCTAGTGATACCCATAAGATATCGTAAGCTATTGGCATACTTTTTTGGTATATAAATAACACCTTTTTACCCCCTACTGGAATCTATTAAGAATTTCTCTCCATCCTTCGAATTCAGGATACTTGGCAGAATACTCCCAGAGCTATTCTCCAAACCCCTTACTGATTCCTATAATCTGCCTCTGTGTTTTAGCTCTCTGTTGTGAGAGATTTCTTTTTTCAAAGTACTAATTCTGTGCTCTGGAGAAATCATCTTCTTTTTAAGTTCATCTACCCAACTTTCAAAGGCAGAAAGGATGGGATCAGGCTCCCTAAGTACTTTGAATGCTCTAGTTTTGTCTCCTTGAGAGTTCCCAGGGGTTTTTTATTTGAATTCCCTTCCATTAGCTCTAGTTCCCTGGAACCATCTGTTCTGATCAGCCAGGTCCCGCTCTTCCATGTTGCACAATCCCCTTGAACAGGTCGTAAATTCCCTTCACCTGCTCATGGTCCTGTCTCGCAACCACATTTGCACAGGTCAGGCAGTCGGGGTCTCTCCACGGAGGCAAATTTGCAGGTATAGCATTTTCCACACTTGTAAGGCCAGGTATGTAAAATGAAACCTTTTACCTTTTTTTTTCTTTCTTCTTTTTTTTTTTTTTTAGGTACTGAGAGGCTGTTTCCATTCTCCACACCTCACAGACAGTCGTTGTCTCTGAACTATATAGTAAAGGCAAGCAGTTTACCTATGAAGGCAGCCTGCCCCCAAGCTCCCCCAGGGTTTCAAGGATCTCCCTGAGGTAGCCCCTCTCATTGAAAAGTAACAGGATTTCTTTGCCTCTGACCTCAGGGCACTGTCTACACTATCATCTTTGTCCCAGGTTGAGCCCAGTCTGAAAGGAGAGTTCCCAGAAGGAACCATATTAGGATCTGGCACAGGTTTGGTGTATTAGCCCTCGTGTCTGCGCCTGAAACCTTCCTTCTCTTGACCTTGTGCTGCAGATTCAGGAAAGAGACCTTGGATGGAGCTGTGGTCTTCTGGGCTCTGGGAAGAGGCAAAGATCAGCAGTAGAGGGAAAAGTTTGCCCCACCAATAATTTTGAGGTGCAAACACAAGTTTAGGACTCCCTAAGGGAAAAACAGCAGATGGATGACGGTAGATGACTCTCCGATGGCAGTCTTTGCTGCAGGCATCAAGCAGGGCAAGCTTCTCCCTAGTGTCCGATCCCTTCTTCTGCTCAGGGTAACAGCTGAGTCCCCACACCCAACCTATACTTCGGACTAGCGCGCACACACACACACACACACACACAAAGAGCAAATTTTTCCAGATATGGGGAATACAGTGGACCCTTGAACAACATGAGGATTAGGGGCACCAACCCCCGCCCTTGTGATCAAAATCTGAATATAACTTTGACTCCCCAAAAGCTTAACCACTAATAGCCTACTGTTGACCAGAAGCCTTACCAACAACATACACAGTCGATTAACACATATTTTGTATATATATTACATATTGTATTCTTACAATAAAGCAAGCAAGGGAAAAACTGTCACTAAAAATCATAAAGAAGAGAAAATACATTTACAGTGCTGGTCTATAAAAAATCTGCGTATCAGTGGACCCGCGCAGTTCAAACGTGTGTTGTTCAGGGGCTCCTGGGTGGTTCATTTGGTTAAGTGTCAGACTTTGGCTCAGGTCATGATCTCATAGTTCATGAGTTCGAGCTCCGTGTTGGGGTCTGTGCTGGCAGCTCAGAGCCTGGAGCCTGCTTCAGATTTTGTGGCTCCCTCTCTCTCTGCCTCTCTCTCTCTCTCTCTCTCAAAAACAAAGATTAAAAAAAAATCCTGTGTTGTTCAAGGGTCAACCGTGTATCTGTGGCAATTATCTTTTAGTGTTGCAGTTAGAGATCATGACTACTTCCTTTGCATTTTTTATATTGTCTAAAGTTTATTTCATGAGAACAAATTTCTTTTACAATAAAAAGCAATCTTTGATAAAATATTACGGTTGCTACTGACCTGATTTCTCCTGAACTGTATGGAATAATTTGAGGCTCCTGAGAGCTTTTGTTTTTTATGAGATTGCTATTCTGTGCTATGAGAGTTTTTGAGTTGATTGTTTTGATTGCAAAATCGAAAGATCAAGGTATTTGGAAACACCAAGGATCAAAGCATTTGGAAATACATAAATAGCTGCCTTGTTTTTGTTATTCAAATATTTATTGTTTGGTAAATATAGTCTTTCCAGATGCACAGGTCTTATTACTTGGATTCAAAATACTTAGGGGCACCTGGGTGGCTCAGTCAGTTAAGCTTCTTGATTTTGGCTTAGGTCATGACCTCACAGTTCTGAGATCGAGCCCTGGGTCAGTCTCTACGCTGACAGAGTGGAGACTGCTTGGGATTCCTCCCTTGCTCTCTCTCTCTCTCTCTCTCTCTCTCAATAATAAATAAATAAATATATTTTAAAAAGCAGTCTCTGCACCCAATGTGGGGCTCAAACTCACAACCCAGAGATCAAGAGTCGCCCGCTCTACCGACTGAGCCAGCCAGGTGCCCCTCCTTTCCTCACCCCACCCCCTGGATCATTTTTGGAGTCTTATCTCACTGCTTGTACCTATTAAGAAATCTCATCCTCCCATATTGTCTCCATGAATTGTACCTCAGGGAGATGGAGACATTAAATCCCATATTGTCAGGATATATAGAAGAGATCCACAAAATCCATTCTCGCCCTTATGAAGAATTTTGTTCCCACTGAGTAGATGCGTGCCTTTCCACTGTCTGTTATGCAGTCACACACGACATTAAGCTTATTGTGTGATCTTACAATTATGTAAGGTGAAGGTATCCGGTCCCCAGGAATGCAGCTGGGCAGTAACTTCATGATGAAAATGTGACAAGCTGATGGGGGTGACTTTTGGAATGGCAGAGCTGTCTTGGATACTCATTCCTTAGAAACGTACACAGCCACCTGGTGTTAAAAAGTGAATGAATAATTTATATAATAAAGAAAGAGCTACTTTAATTATTGTTCTGCAGAGAAACTCTGGGTTGTTAGACAAGCCGCCAGGCTAACATATGGCTTTTAAATTATTTCACCCATTCAGCCAGGAAAATGGTTTTACATGGGTTTTTTTTTTTCCGTCCCTGAATACAATAAAGGATGAAAGATAGCCACAACCCGGCTCATGAATACACAATGGACAGGGACTAGAAGAGACGAGTCTGGTAGCACCTAAAAGAGTAAATCAACCATAACCTAGCCCCTGCTTAATTTTCTGCTCAGTAGGGTGCCATTGCTATGAACTGAAGGGAACATATGAAGACTCTTACTCTTTGGGAAGGCTTTATGCCTTTATGCCCTGGTGACCTCCAAGGGGGCTGCCAATGGGGTTCTCACCAGGTGTCACCTGGGGAGGGTAGACACCTTGGCTGCAGTGTTCTGCTTCTTTCTTGAATTCTTTGGCTCTCTCTTAAAAAATTGTGTTTTTATTATTCTTTAGCAGTGCAGCTGATGTCCATTTTCCATAGGGACTGCTTACACAGATTCCATGCTATTCATGGAATAATGAATATGCTTCTTAGTCTCTTATGCTTTATCCCTCTTATTAATGTATTAGGACTGAGAATTAACCTATTGTACACTTGTTTGATTTCTAGGTTTCAAATTTTTAATAGCTTTTTTTTAATGCGTATTTATTTATTTTTGAGAGAGAGACAGGGAGCGCAAGTGGGGGAGGGACAGAGAGAGACACGCGGAATCCAAAGCAGGCTCCAGGCTCCGAGCTGTCAGCACAGAGCCCAACACAAGGCTCGAACTCACAAACCGTGAGATCATGGCCTGAGCCAAAGTTGGACGCTTAACTGATTGAACCACCTAGGCGCCCGTCTAGGTTTCAAATTTATACCATTTGATTCCCCAATCACATTGTGATGACTGAGAATCAGGGCATTCTCTCGGTACAGTAGCCCCCCCTTACCCACGGTTTCAGTGACCCAAGATCAGTGGCAGTTCAGAAGCAGACATATTGTCAGAAGATCAGTGGCAGCCTAACACTAGGTACAAAACCTGCGTCATTCACCTCACGTCATCTCATCAGATAGGCATTTTATCATCCCACATCAAGAAAGGTGAATACAGTACCCAATATATTTTGAGAGAGAAAGAGCACATCTACATAACTTTTTATAGTATATTATTATAATAATTCTATTTTATTATTTATTATTGTTAATCTTTTACCATGCTTAATTTATAAATGAAACCTTATCGTAGGTATGTACATATAGGAGAAAACATGGTATATACACCGGGTTCTTCACTAACCATGATTTCAGGCATCCACTGGGTGTCCTGGAATATATCTTCCACAAATAAGGGGGGACTATGGTACTTCTTTCACTGTGTATATCACACTGCCTGACACTCTGTGTCTTTATTTAATAGATGAGTGGAAAGTTGGATGATGAATAGATGAATGGATGGATGGATGGATGGATGAATCTGCATATGTCTCTGCATCTGATTTGGCGAATGAGTGGGTAAAGAACAAAGTATTGATGTATCAGGCTATATTCCTTTTTGTTTTTATTTTATGTGTAGTAGTAAACTAGCTAATTTCCCAGTGAACTAAGTGTTTTTTAAATATTTTATTTATTTTTGAGAGAGAGAAAGATAGAGCGTTCACACACATGCATACATGAGAGCTGGGGTGGGAGAGGGACAGAGCGAGAGAGAGAGAGAGAGAGAGAGAGAGAAAATGAATCCCGAGCAGGCTCCACAACCAGCACAGAGCCCAATGCCAGGCTTGATCTCACAACTGTGAGATCATGACCTGAGCCAAAATCAAGAATCTGATGCTCAACTGACTGAGCCACCCAGGCACTGTGGGTGTAGAAATTGCTTAAAAAATAAAAAATAAAAATAAAATTATCTGGGCACTAGAGGTCCCACCACTGAGCTTTTCGCCATCCATCACCCTCCTCATTGCTCACCTCCCACCTCACTTGACTAGGTTCTATGCCATTGCTCCAATCACTTCTTGGTCCATATCCTCAGTCCTCTTCTCTCTCTCTCTCTCTCTCTCTCTCTCTCTGTCACACTCAACTCACTAAACTCCACCAAGCTGAGTCCCACTGTCCATCAACACTCATTATTGTCAGTCTTTTATACCTTAACTATTATTATTTAAGGGTAGTGGTATTTCATTGTGATTTTAATTTGCACTTCTCTGATAAATAATGATATTTATGTGTAGAGCCACTTAGATATCTTTTTATGTTAAGTGCCAATCCAGGTATGCTGTCCATTTTTTTCATTGGGCCATTGGTCTTTTTCATATCAATTTGCAATTCTTCATATATCCTGGATATGTATCCTTTGATGTTTATGTCTTTTTTAAATGTCTTCTCCCAGGCCAGACCATATCTTTTTGCTTTCCAGTTGGTGATTTTTGATGAACAGATATTCTTATTTTTAATAATGTCCAAGAGATCTTTTTTTTTCTGTTACGATTAGTGCTTTTTATGTCCTATTTAAGAAGCCTTTGCCAACGAGCTTACATGTATGAATTCACGGAGAAGATAGAAGCAGCCCCCAAATAGCTGTTATACCCTGAATAACAACAAACCCATCAAGCTACCTGCTCTTCCTCTCATACACTCTGCCCTCACTCCTACTCCAATAGATGAATTTTCCCTGCTCCTAAGATCAGACCTGCTTCTGTGTTTCATCCCCTCTCAACCATTTAAGACCTTCTGTCTTGCAAATATCTTCTACCTCTTCTGCATCAAGTTTTCTCTCTCTACTAGATTATTCCCATCAGCATGCACATATGCTTTAATATCACCAGTTGTCCATCAGGGTACCAGCAGGAAATTGATAGTACTGAATTAGGACAATTTGAGGAGGATTCTTAGAGAGACCATTGATGAAGGCAAGGGTAGGGTGTAGAGAAACATGGAAGATATGGAGCACTGTGAAGTTCTTTTTTTTTAACATGAAATTAATTGTCAAATTGGTTTCCATACAATACCCAGTGCTCATCCCAAAAGGTGCCCACCAAACTCCACACCCGAAAAACAAATAATCCAGTGAAGAAATGGGCAGAAAACATGAATAGACACTTCTCTAAAGAAGACATCCAGATGGACAACAGGCACATGAAAAGATGCTCAACGTCGTTCCTCATCAGGAAGCACCGTGCAGTTCTTAACAGTGACATCATTACCAAGACTAGGTCTCTAGTGAAGGAAGAGCCAATGGGCACTCAGAAAGAGTCAGTCATGCAAAACGACTATCGAGAGACGACGTAAAGGGAACCAGCTAGCCAGAGGTTTCCTCCTGCAGGAACAGAGCTAGGGGGACAAATATCACAAATTTCCTTTCTTCTGTCTCAGACTAGGGGTCCCCACTGGCCAAATGCAATTAGAAGCCAGAGGTTAAGATGGCTTGTTATATAATCCACGTAGGTCAGCTTCCTGTGGTGTAGAGAAGGGTGGAGAAGGATAGAGATAGCTTTAAAATGTCAAATGGTGGGTGGACAGCAGAATCCATCCCTTCACCCCCTCCAAGTTCATTCTTATTTTTCAATTGGGTGGAAAGTGTATGTCCCCAATACAAGGGACACACATTTCCTTCAGCTCCCATATTAGCACAAAATGATGTCAATGTGCTCTTCCTTCCACATGAAAACTAAAATGCTAGTATCATCACTGTTCTTTATAGAAGATAAGAGAATGGGGGTAGGGAAAAATAATTAAGTGATTACGGCCCCTTCCTCTGCAGCTGTTGCCAATACCTAAGCTGGTAATATCCCTACCCTTTTTCTATCACTCGTTTCATGTTTCCCTCAAGTTCCATTAGCATCTTGGCTGGATGCAGTTAGTTTTTTATATAGAGACATGACTAAAAATTTTTTTCCTGTAAAATCAGTATACTTAATACTCATATCAATGGGTTGCTGAAGTTTTCCATTGACCGATACTACTGGGCAAGGAAGAGGCACTTCAGTCAAACTTCTCTGCCCCTAATCTGTAGCAGAAATACAATTTCTCTTGGAAATTAAGAAGAACTTACCCCAGGGGTCCCTGGTTGGCTCAGTCAATTGAGCATCTGACTCTTTTTTTTTTTAATTTTTTTTTCAATGTTTATCTATTTTTGGGACAGAGAGAGACAGAGCATGAACGGGGGAGGGGCAGAGAGAGAGGGAGACACAGAATCGGAAACAGGCTCCAGGCTCTGAGCCAACAGCCCAGAGCCTGACGCGGGGCTCGAACTCACGGACCGCGAGATCGTGACCTGGCTGAAGTCGGACGCTTAACCGACTGCGCCACCCAGGCGCCCCGAGCATCTGACTCTTGATCTCAGCTCAGGTCTTGATCTCAGGGTCCTGAGTTCAGGCCCTGTGTTGGGCTCCACACTGGGTGTGAAGCCTACTTAAGAGATCACTCACCCCAGTCTGTATAGTGACCCATTTCTTTGCCTGTCAGTTCATTAGCATGCAAAGCCCAAAATGGCCATGGATTGGTCTCATTTTTCAGTTCATCAGAGCTATGACTATTTTCCTTGGGTACTAGAACCTCCAAAATCATCAGCCATGGGGACTGGAAGAAAAGAAAAAAGAACCCCAAAAAACAAAAAGCAATACAAGTGAGTTATTAGGGACAATAGCAAGAGGCAACTCCCACTTCCTCCCTTGCCTTGATGCTTTCTGACTATGGGGACAGCACCATATACAGGCTGTTAGTTTAAGGCAAGAATCTCACCCTTCAGGATGGCACCCAATCCTTGGGGAAACTCCACTCCAGCTGGCACCATGACTGAGTCTTTACTGGGCACCCCTTGATTCTATTGTGCCAGCCACCATAGGGTGTCAGGGTAAGACCATTTCAGGAGGATGAGTCTCACTTTCTTTGCCATAAAATGTGCTGCCTGGCCAGACATGATACTGTATGGGATGCATTGGCAATGAATAAAGCAGGCATTCTGCTAGTCCACAAATGGTAGTGCTATCAGAAACCTTGCAAGCAGAGAAGGCAAATCCGTTGTGAAGGATGTATCTTCCCTATAAGGACAAAGTGATGCACTCTGCATAATGGTAGTGGTGAATTAGAATTAATCTACCATGAGGTAGCCAGCCCAACCGGGTAAATGGTACCAGATGGGACCTCGGCATCAGCATCAGGTTTTAGAAGGTTGGGCATTCAACACAGCAGTAGCCAGATTAGCCTAGGTAAGAAAAGCCTATGAATAGACTCTCTCCCAGCTGCTATGGCCACGTGGTAACATGGATCCATTAAATTGGCTCCAAGGTAGTTGGAAAAAGAAGTTGACATCTAGAGAATGAGTCATACTGTCCACCTGATTTCTGAGGGTCTCCTTCACAGTGGTTGTCCTATGGAACACATTTACTTAAGACATGTATCTTATACCCCATGCCATTCTGAGATGAATATCCACATCTCTTGTTCCCAGAAGTCTTTCTCCACCATTTTCCAATATGTTCCTAACCCCTGAGTGGCAGGTCAACGTGCTAATGCCTGTCCATCAGCCAATGTAGATGTGTACCTTACACCATCTCTCCCTTAACGCCAAGTGGACAACAGATGCACCATCTTAAGTTCTGTCCATAGGGAGGATTTCCCTTCACCAGGGCCCTCCCCACCCCCAGGACACCCAGTGAGAGTGCAGTATAGAAGCTGGTTTTCCTTAGCATATGGGGCAGATACATCTGTAACCCGGACCATGTTTTTCCCTCTTCTTTTAACCAGCCAGTGGGAACCAGTTATGAAGTCATAGGTGTGGGTTGAGGGAGAGGCAGTGAAGCAGGAGAAGCAGGTACCATGGGGATCTGAGCCACCTGATCTTGCAGTTTACTTTTGCCTTTTGGACCTGTTCAGACCCTGTCTCCATGTTCTGTTTCTATTTTATAGAGTGTGACTGTGCGTGTCCAATGTTATGGCTCAGTGGATTAGGTAACACAGTTCATGATTGGCACCTGAGGTCACATACTCAACTTCGTGACTCATAGCCATTCATTCAACTCCACCAGGATCCAGTAGCCAGCCAGGGGCTGGGTTTTCTTTAAGTACCTAATAGTTGTTGGTTGGTAAAGGACAACAGATCTTACTCTAAAACGTTCTCTTGTCCTACTTTGGTTTGGATGGTACGTATTTTTAAAACTCATTTTATTTCTTTATGCTTAAATATTTCAAAGTCAGTTAATGCCATCTTGATATCACACCCTAAATATCTTAGTTTGCATCTCTAAAATTGAAAACATTTCCTACTTAGCCAAATGAACATCATTTGTCCTTAACAAAATTAGAATTCCTTAATATCATTTCATACTCTGTCCATATTAAAATTTCCTTAGTTGTGCAAGAAATGTTCCTTTCATTTAACCTAGGATACTTGAAGGGGCAAAGTCAGTGGCTCAGTCAGTTAAGCATCTGGCTTCGGCCAAGGTCATGATCTCACATTCATGAGTTCAACCCTTACGTCAGGCTCAGTGCTGACAGCTCAGAGCCTGGAGCCTGCTTCAGATTCTGTGTCTCCCTCTCTCTCTGTCCCTCCTCTGCTCATGCTCTGTCTGTCCCTCTCTGTCAAAGATAAATAAATATTAAAAAAAAATTTTTTAACCCATGGCACTTGCAACTTTCTCTTGGCTTGACACTTTTTAAATGACAATTTTGGGGAAAAAAAGTGTAAAATCAGGGAAAATTCGATTAGACTGCCTAAAATGGCATACATAAGTAGCCAAACTTCAAAGAAAAGCAAGTCAACGTGGGACACAGTGGTTAACTGCGGGGAGAGGGCCACAGTTGGAATCAGTTAGGTGCAAACAGGGAGACTTGGAAAGCTGGCAACGTACTATTTCTTGACCAGAGTGATGGTTGCTTAAGAATTTCCTTTCTGAGACAGATAAAGAAACTGATCCCATTCACAATTGCACCAAGAAGCATAAAATACCTAGGAATAAATCTAACCAAAGATGTACAAGATCTGTATGCTGAAAACTATAGAAAGCTTATGAAGGAAATTGAAGAAGATATAAAGAAATGGAAAAACATTCTGTGCTCATGGATTGGAAGAATAAATATTGTCAAAATGTCAATACTACCCAAAGCTATCTACACATTCAATGCAATCCCAATCAAAATTGCACCAGCATTCTTCTCGAAGCTAGAACAAGCAATCCTAAAATTCATATGGAACCACAAAAGGCCCCGAATAGCCAAAGGAATTTTGAAGAAGAAGACCAAAGCAGGAGGCATCACAGTCCCAGACTTTAGCCTCTACTACAAAGCTGTGATCATCAAGACAGCATGGTATTGGCACAAAAACAGACACATAGACCAATGGAATAGAATAGAAACCCCAGAACTAGACCCACAAAAGTATGGCCAACTCATCTTTGACAAAACAGGAAAGAACATCCAATGGAAAAAAGACAGTCTCTTTAACAAATGGTGCTGGGAGAACTGGACAGCAACATGCAGAAGAATGAAACTAGACCACTTTCTCACACCATTCACAAAAATAAACTCAAAATGGATAAAGGACCTGAATATGAGACAGGAAACCATCAAAACCCTAGAGGAGAAAGTAGGAAAAGACCTCTCTGACCTCAGTCGTAGCAATTTCTTACTTGACACATCCCCAAAGACAAGGGAATTAAAAGCAAAAATGAACTATTGGGACCTCATGAAGATAAAAAGCTTCTGCACAGCAAAGGAAACAACCAACAAAACTAAAAGGCAACCAACGGAATGGGAAAAGATATTTGCAAATGGCATATCGGACAAAGGGCTAGTATCCAAAATCTATAAAGAGCTCACCAAAATCCACACCCAAAAAACAAATAACCCAGTGAAGAAATGGGCAGAAAACATGAATAGACACTTCTCTAAAGAAGACATCCGGATGGCCAACAGGCACATGAAAAGATGCTCAATGTCGCTCCTCATCAAGGAAATACAAATCAAAACCACACTCAGATATCTCCTCATGCCAGTCAGAGTGGCCAAAATGAACCAATCAGGAGACTATAGATGCTGGAGAGGATGTGGAGAAATGGGAACCCTCTTGCACTGTTGGTGGGAATGCAAACAGGTGCAGCCACTCTGGAAAACAGTGTGGAGGTTCCTCAAAAAATTAAAAATAGACCTACCCTATGACCCAGCAGTAGCACTGCTAGGAATTTACCCAAGGGATACAGGAGTACTGATGCATAGGGGCACTTGTACCCCAATGTTTATAGCAGCACTCTCAACAATAGCCAAATTGTGGAAAGAGCTTAAATGTCCATCAACTGATGAATGGATAAAGAAATTGTGGCTTATATACACAATGGAGTACTACGTGGCAATGAGAAAGAATGAAATATGGCCCTTTGTAGCAACGTGGATGAAACTGGAGAGTGTGACGCTAAGTGAAATAAGCCATACAGAGAAAGACAGATACCATATGTTTTCACTCTTATGTGGATCCTGAGAAACTTAACAGAAACACATGGGGGAGGGGAAGGAAAAAAATGAGGTTAGACTGGGAGAGAACCAAAGCATAAGAGACTCTTAAAAACTGAGAACAAACTGAGGGTTGATGGGGGGGTGGGAGGGAGGGAAGGGTAGGTGATGGGCATTGAAGAGGGCATCTTTTGGGATGAGCATTGGGTGTTGTATGGAAACCAATTTGACAATAAATTTCATATATTAAAAAAAATTTCCTTTCTGAATATCCATTAAATTATCACTATATGTCTATGCATTTGAAAAATAAAGTGTGATATAACATAAGAATAATTTTAATATATTAATATATAATACTATTAATAATAATATGTTAAAATATTTTGGAAAGTAAATTAATATGCAATTGTCAGGCATTATTATAAAAAATAAAAAGTGAAGAGTAATCATAGCATTTTGATTGATAGTGGCCAAATCTAAATAAAGGCAGCTTTTGTAATGTGTACTGTTTAAGTTCAACCTATCAAAAAAAGTCACTGAGGATTTATTTTCTAGGAGAGCATTGCAATCATGACATTTTTACATGAAGCCATTGGCTTCTATCATAATTTATGACCATCAATTTTAAATCCTGTTCTGTCTGGTATTCTGAATAATTCCCATGCATTATAATATTACGAGCACAGTTTGTTTTGACAAACGTTCTAACGAAAGCTATTTGAAAATTTTACAAGAGGACTCAGGAAGGAAGTTTTACCGTTGTAAGAGATTACATTTAAAAACTAAAAACATCCTTTTATTGTCAAAGAGCAATGCAAGTATTAAACTCTTGGCAAAGAGAACATACTCTAGGCACTTCTACGGCAGACAGCTACAGAGTAGCTTAGCGAGCTGCAAATAGATCATTTCAGCATATCCATTTCCCCAAGTCTTCAGACTCACCTCCTAGGTATTCTGGGGAAAATTTTTTCTCAACTTTTAAAAGTCCATGCCATCAATGGGTTTATGCTTAGAGGTGCCAACCTGGCCGATGCAAACTATCCCTTCCAAGTGCTTGAACCAGCACATCAAATCCTAACACCTTGATGGTCCACCCATAGCAATGGGTATTTGGCCCATTTGATCCTTGTATGTCATCCCCCGCTCAAACACCCTTAGATTTCCCTCCTGCATTCTCCCGAGGCTCCTCCTCTTGATAGAGATTGCTGAGTCTTACACAGGTTTGGGCTATAGGCTATCTCCGCTCTGAGCAGCTCTTCCATTTAAGCTTCCTGGCTATGCTGATTTCTAAATCTTGTAACTGCCTTGGAGGTGGTAGGGATGGGTGCTGAAAGGAACTGGCATCGGTTTGGGAGACAGGTGCCTCAAATGCGGTCATTGAAAGGCTTTTACGGGGGCGCCTGGGTGGCTCAGTCTGTTAAACATCCCACTCTGGCTCAGGTCATGATCTTGCGGTTCATGAGTTCGAGCCCCACATTGTGCTCTGTGTTGACAGCCCAGAACCCGGAGCCTTCTTCAGATTCTCTGTCTTCCTCTCTCTCACTGCCCCTCCCCCACTCATGTGCTGTCTCTCTCAAAAATACACATTTAAAAAATAAAAAAAATAAAAAGAAAGGCATTTATGGAAGTCCCTCCACAGAGAAAGGGAATTTAGGGGAGGTTCAAGATATTTTGGTCTTGCCCAGATCAGCCCAAATGCCTGGATCCCATTTTTTAGGGTCCCACTTTTTCCCCTCCACTGCCCTGACTTTAGTGTAAGAGACAGTGAGGTCAACTCTGCGACCCTTATAATCTGTCCTGGGATCAGCCCGTAGTCACAGCTACCCTGAAACATTAGGAGTCAAAGCATTCCTTCAAAGCTTTCATAGAGGCCTTCAGGTTTCCCATGTGTGTTCTTTACTGAATGCTCATGGCCTTTTGTTTTCCCTATGTACACTGTCTAGGACCATATGAAGACTGAAGATTCCCATCTTTATCATCACCTTGTTGCTATAGTGACAAAACTTCACATTCCTGCTTTAGTCTATCCTACCAGTGATAACCTGAGTAACAAGGATTCCACCACGTGCTGTGGATTAATTACCCTGTTCCTCACTCGTCCCACC
Source organism: Prionailurus viverrinus (assembly GCF_022837055.1). NCBI lineage: Eukaryota > Metazoa > Chordata > Mammalia > Carnivora > Felidae > Prionailurus > Prionailurus viverrinus. Next base: position 93,211,949 of record NC_062561.1, on the reverse strand, counting down.
ACCTTCAAAGAGATTCTATTCCTTGTTTCCCTGACTGACTTATTTCACTTAGCAGGATCTTGAGAAACTTAACAGAAGACCATGGGGAGGGAGGGAGGGGAAAAAAAGTTACAGAGAGGGAGGGAGGCAAACCATAAGGGACTCTTGGATACTGAGAACAAACTGAGGGTTGATGGGGGGTGGGAGGGAGGGGAAAGTGGGTGATGGGCATGGAGGAGGGTACTTGTTGGGATGAGCACTGGGTGTTGTATGGAAACCAATTTTTCAATAAAATTATATTCAAAAAAAGAGAGATTCTACTTCTTCAAAATAAAAAGCAATGTCATCTAGGAATACCACTTTGAGGCTCTATTCCTTGAAGCCACTTAATTTAACTTACTTTGACTTTCTGTAGAATTGTTGTTTTAAGCCACTAAATTTGTGGCAATCTGTTACAGCATCAATAGAAAACTAATACATCAACTAACAATTATTATCTCAGGACACCCATCCCCCTTCATTTCATTGAATGGCTGGAGTATAGTTACCTAACAGGGCACTTTAAATATCTTTTATTTTTTGTTTTATTTGGTGGAGGATATGGCTCTTGGCAAATTCTAAAAGGGACTAAAAAGTATTTGTTGTCATCCAGCTGTTTGAACGTTTTATTGAGCACTTACACATATTTTATACATATATATTTGTGTCTCTCAAAAAAATAAATAATAAATACTAATAATATGCACACACATTTTAATTATAACCCTGGAAGTCTTTACCCTGAAAAATTACTACTATTACTCTTTATTTTAAAATTATACAAACTAGGGGCCCCTGGGTGGCTCAGTCAGTTAAGCATTGGACTCTTGATTTCAGCTCAGGCTATCATCTTACGGTTGTGAGATCGAGCCCCACATTGGGCTCTGTGCTAAGTGTGGAGCCTGCTTAAGATTCTCTCTCCCTCTGCCCCTCCCTCCCAGCTAACACTTGCTGTCTCTTAAAAATAAATAAATAAAACTATACAAACTAAGTCTTAGAGTAGTTAAGATACTTGCTTAAGGTCATAGAGTTAAGATGCACCAGAACTAGAGGCTAAATCCCAGAACTGTAGGAATCCAAAGTCCTTGCTCATTTCATGACACAACGTGGCTTCCACAGACCCAGTGACACTTTACTCCAAGTCCCTTAGCTAGAACATGCTGATACTTCTTTTAGTAGAGCAACCAAGAGACGTGTACATAATATGAAAAAGTCATGCCTCCTGAAGAGGATCTGGAAGGAGACGGTGTCAGTGGGCACAGTTCCCCATTTTATCCTGACCCTTTGTTTTAATTTACTCACTTCAGCTTGCCCCGGTAAAGAGAAACTTCCAAGGAACCAGAGAGCTGCAGGAAGATGAGAGTTGAATCTGTCAATCATAGCCCTGGATCATATTAAACCAGGTTGGATTCAATACGGAGGCTTCCAGCCCTGCTTAATGAATTACAGGTCAGAGAAGGGATATAAAAAACTGCAATGTGATTAACCCATTGACAGAGGGGCTCAAATATCACTTTCTATCTATTGACCAAAAACTAGAAACATGCATTTCAGAAACATTGGCGTACCTGTTTATCAAAAGCATATTCCCACCTATGAGCTCAGATGGACTTGGTATTAACATGAACAACTATGAAAATCTATTTTACTAACTTCCAACTCTACTCACTCCACCACAGCCCCCAAACCTATAGGCTTAAAACCTAAAAGACTGGACAGGGGTGCCTGGGTGGCTCAGTCAGTTAAGCATCTGACTTCAGCTCAGGTCATGGTCACATGGTTCATGAGTTTGAGCCCTGCATCAGGCTCTGCACTGACAGTGCTGAGTCTGCTTCAGAACCTCTATCTCCCACTCTCTCTGCCCCTGCCCCCCCACCAAAATAAAGAAATATTTTTTTAAAAAAGCTAATAGAATGTAGCACCCCACGCTACAGGATCTTGTCATTGAGATTCTGGGACAGTGTGTTTTCTTATCAAAATACATTCATTTCTCAATAGCATGCCCTATATTTTTCTTGGGTAATTGGTCTTACACGGGTAAGAAAATTGCGTTCACAATCATTTTTTACCCCTTTGAAATTATACAGCTCTGCTGCTATAAATAACCAGCATTCCATTTCTATCAGCAGGAGTCTACAGATGATTGACTCTGAATGGTCACCTGCATAGAGGATTGTCAGAGTGATGTCTCCAAGATGAGAAACGTGAGGGGCAACCCAGCTCGCATAGGTGAATGGGCCACAAAGGCCCACATCCATCATATCAGTGCACCATAGCCATTTCGTCTTCATGCCATTGACCCAAACAGCAGGACTCAAATCGCCGAAGCCAAGTTGCTAAATCGATGTCAAACAAGAAAGCTGGTTAAGATGCAACCACCCACAATTAGAGCTAGAATCTGTGAATCAGGATTGGGACAAAGAATAAGTGGCCCTTTGTCAGCGCAAACATATTTTTTTCAATAGCAAAAAGCGCAAGAGTGACACTTGGTGGCCAGTACAAGGCATCACAAAGGACTGAGCCATAGGGAATATTTTCCTCACTGACCTCGCTCTGGGGAGTTTTGCCAATAGGAGAGAACTATGCTGTTCTTGGAAGAAAAAGACCTGTGTTTGCAAGAATGGTATTACTCTTGCTCTATTGAGTAGCTAAGCATGAGAAGGGATACCGCACTGCAGCTGTTTTCAATGAATACAAGTTAATGTGTCCAAAGAAGGACATTTCAGGGGCGCCTGGGTGGCTCAGTCGGTTAAGCACCCAGACTCTTGATTTTGGTTCGGGTCATGATCTCATGGTTCGTGAATTCAAGCCCCACATCAGGCTCTGCACTGGCAGTGTGGAGCCTGCTTGGGGTTCTCTCTCTTTCTCTCTCTTTCTCTCTCTCTCCCTCCCTCTCTCTCTCTGCCTCTCTCTCTGCCCCTCCCCTACTTGCTCTCTCTCTCTCCCCCCAAAATAAAATAAAACCTTAAAAAAAAGAACAAAAAACAAATAAAAACAAAGGACATTTCAGGGAAGAAGAAATAGTCATTAGAGTACTAATTCAGATAGCCATTAAGAGTCTTGGTAAAAATTCTCTTCTGTGATAAACAACAATTTTAAAAAAGCCATTTTCAGCCACTGCACAGAACTTGGTCGCTGATTCCTGCAGCCTGAAGTTACTCTTCCAGAGCAAATGCCTCCAACCCTTAATTCAGATCAAAGCCCCTTCTTATTAAGACTTCTGAGCAGGGGTGCATGGCTGGCTCAGTCAGTAGAACATGAGACCCTTGAGTTTGTGAGTTTGAGCCCCACGTTGGGTGTAGAGAGGACTTAAATTTTAAAAACAACAACAACCGGGCACCTGGGTGGCTCAGTCGGTTAAGTGGCTGACTTCGGCTCAGGTGATGATCTCGCGGTCCATGAGTTCGAGCCCTGCGTCGGGCTCTGTGCTGACAGCTCAGAACCTGGAGCCTGTTTCAGATTCTGTGTCTCCCTCTCTCTGACCCTCCCCTGTTCATGCTCTGTCTCTCCCTGTCTCAAAAATAAATAAAACGTTAAAAAGAATTTTTTTAATAAATAAAAAATAAAAATAAAAACAACAACAACAAAAAAAGACTTCTGAGCATAACCAAGTTAGTGTTCAGTCACTTTAACTACCTGCTTGTCTTTATCAAATCCCAGACCAAAGAGCCTATTTCAAAGTATGTATCGAATAAATACATGTGTAAGTGAATGAAAAAGGTGCAAGCAAATGGAAACCAGAGTAGTTTATGAAATGCTTAGCTGCTGGAGAAGTTAACCTTCCTTCCCCTTCCCCACCACCTTTTATTACAGCTCTATTTCCAGTCTATAAGAAAAAGTCATACCCTCAACCAGCCCAGAATATTTGGTGTGCCTTCTCTGAGGCACACCTCCAGGGCACCAAATCTAGGACTCAACATCAGCAACTTCAATCAGGATACTCCATTCACTTCATTAAACATATTTTCAATAAAATATGGTGCTTAATAATTATCAGTATGCATTATTAGTATTGGTTTGATCGTGTGTTAATAATAATTGTAATAACTCACTCAAAAAATGTTAATTCTTGGGGATGCCTGGGTGGCTCAGTTGGTTGAGTGTCCGACTTCAGCTCAGGTCATGATCTCTTGGTTTGTGAGTTCGAGCCCCACAATGGGCTCTCTGCTGACATGACAGCTCAGAGCCTGGATCCTGCTTTGGATTCTGTGTCTCCCTATCTCTCTGCCTCTCCTCTGTTCAAGCTGTCTCTCTCTCTCTCTCTCTCTCTCTCTCTCAAATAAATAAACATTGGGGCACCTGGGTGGCGCAGTCGGTTAAGCGTCCAACTTCAGCCAGGTCACGATCTCGCGGTCCGGGAGTTCGAGCCCCGCGTCAGGCTCTGGGCTGATGGCTCAGAGCCTGGAGCCTGTTTCCGATTCTGTGTCTCCCTCTCTCTCTGCCCCTCCCCCGTTCATGCTGTGTCTCTCTCTGTCCCCAAAATAAATAAACGTTGGAAAAAAAATTTTAAATAAATAAACATTAAACATTTTTTCTTAATATATTTTTTAAATTCTTAGAGCCTATGGTAAGAGCAAATCTTTTGAAAATTACACATGCACACACACAGTTACAGAAATGTATAAAAGGATGACCAACATCAATGAAAGACTTTCAGAAATATAGTATATTAAGATAAAATTCTGTGTGGAAGTTAAAATGGAAATGCAATTTCAAGCAGAAACATGGGATACAAAATGCCTAATTGTTAGAGAGTTTTTCATGTATATTTTAAAGGATGTTGGGGGCTATCAAATGTCTGTTGTGTTTATATTCTACTGGATACATGAAAAGAACCATGCTTTAATTTTAAACGTCAATATTTGCAACATCAGAAATCACACTTTTAGCATTTACGTAAACTTATGATAAAAAAAATTGTATGCCAATCTAAAACTGGGTGAATTTTTTTCAGAATTCTTTTAGGGGTTTGTGAACCTAAAAGTTTCAAGGCCATTGAATTGGAGTATTTCTAAATCTTGCCTTTCTCTTTTCCTATCTGTCAGCTTTAAGGCTTTATAAGATAGCACAAGTGTTATGTGGGGCCTTTGGGTTTTTGGTTTTGTTTTGAGAACACATGACCTCTGTGGGGATCTGGATAGAGCAGAAGTCTGACAACTGGGAAGCTTCCAATTATCCAGCCAGAGAACTCTGGGTCCATTACTCCAACCAGTTCTTTACTCAACTATACCACTCTAAGAATACAATGGAAAATCACAAGCTCACACACAAAAAGGAGTAATAATTCTTTTTTAAAAAGTTTTTTATGTTTATTTATTTTTGACAGAGAGAGAGGCAGAGAGAGAGATAGAGCATGAGCGGGGGAGGGGCAGAGAGAGAGGGAGGCACAGAGTCTGAAACAGGCTCCAGGCTCTGAACTGTCAGCACAGAGCCCAAACTCACACACCGCGAGATCGTGACCTGAGCTGAAGTTGGATGCTCAACCGACTGAGCCACCCAGGTGCCCCATAATTCTTTAAAACTCTATTTCAGGTTCCAAGCACTAGCCTCCCAATCCTTCAAATTCCAATTCCAGCACCAGAATGACAAGTCTGGCTCTTCTTTAGTCTTTACTATAAAGAGGGAAATATGTTATAGCTAGAAAGAACCAGAATAACCAAATTTCAAAACATTTTTACAAAGTGATCCATCTTTCATTTCACAAAAGCTTTAGAGAAAGATGACCAATAATTGGCTTTCAACACAAAGGGGTCCTAAAAATTTGTCCATTTTGTTCATCTTCACCTTCACTAGAACCTAGGGAGAGGAAGGGGCACCTGGGTGGCTCAGTCAGTTAAGCAGTCAGACTTCTGTTCAGGTCATGATCTTGCAGTTCATGGGTTTGAGCCCCACGTCAGACTTTGTGCTGACAGCTCAGAGCCTGGAGCCTGCTTCAGATTCTGTGTCTCCCTCTTTCTCTGCCCCTCCCACACTCATGCTCTTTCTCTCTCTCTTAAAAATAAATAAACATTTAAAAAAAAAGAATCTGGGGAGAGGCAGTCTTTGGGGTACCAGATCTATGGGGCCCATACAGAGAAACACACTTTCCTTAGGATCAGTGTCCAATGGCTGTCTGCTGGGTTGCCTGTGTGTGGAGGTAGAAATTCACCACTGGAAATTCAATCAAGTGTTTTAGACTTATGGCATTTGCCAGCCAGCTTTGAGGAAGTGTTCTAGCCCTGCCTTCAAACTCCTTGGGAGAGACAGGAAGGGATGGGAAAGGGAGGGCTAAGATGGTGGACAGAAAGGAAAAGTCCCCAGTTTTCTCCAGGCCTTGGATAGCTTGGGAATAGGAGACTGATGGGTGTCTGAGCAGAAATAGAGGGGCCACCAAACAAAGGTGGAAAGAAGGGGGAGTCAGACACTTGAAGTGAGTATTCATTATCCACATTAAATTTGTGACGAGCTAAGTAATGTATTCCCCAGCTAGCCCAACAGCAGTGGAGAACGGTGCCTCGCTTATTTTTGTATCCACATTACTAAGCACACAGAGTGGCTCAAAGTCAGTGTTTTGTCCACTATGTTTATTTCTGACATACCTCAGCACCACGAGTGTGCCATTCCAGACCCTTAGAACTCTGCAGGTCTAACTCTCAAGGAATTATGTGCAGGCATTTTAAAACTGCCTGAAAAGTTTTTACAGGGCATGACTTAACATTTTACCTGTAACAAGTACTTCACTTTTGAGACTCCCTCGCAGGGCGATGATAATTCATCTTCATTTTTTAACATGGGAAGAGAAAACAAATTTAAACCTTAGTTAAACGAGCTACATAGAAATGAGTGGAATCTTGGTCTCAAGTGATATTTAATAATGGCGCGATATCGCAACCAGGTTAGAGTAAATAGAAACTCTGCCTGTGGACAGTGATCACAGCTACCAATTATTAAGCATTTGCTACTTGCCCAGCACTGTGGACATCTTTATGATAACCCCATACATACCGCTATCCCCTTTAACTGGGGAAGAGGCAAAAATTAAAGAGTCTCTTTGACCTGCCTGTGGTCAGAGACCTGGAAATTGGGTGAGCTAGGTTTCAAATCCATTTGGAAACCTATGGGTTCCAGAAGAATCTCCAGCTCTGAGACTCACTGGGTTGTGTGCTGATCTCCCCAGAGCCATGAGAATGGCTTGCCCATAAATGGACTGTGTAACAATGAAGAAAGCTGGAATGAGCTGCGTGAGTATCAGGGCTGTGCAGCTCAGCCCTGTACAGTCCTGTGTGAGATTTTACTGTGTGTTAAGACTCTAGTAACTTTTAGTATGGGGGACCACTATCTGAGTAAGCATTTCCACCAGCTCCCCACTGTTCAGATCTCCAGTAAAAGCAAGTGCAATATAAATGAACCATGCCTGGTTAAGTCCATCCATAATTTAAGACCAGCCCACTTGCACCTAGATGATTTTAAACTATTCAGTCGCCAGGTTTAAAAAAATGACTTTTGGGGGCAAAACCTAGAGTAACGCAAAGCATTTTCTGCATGAAGAAGTGCACTTGACAGTTTGGATTTTAACTCTATTTGTAAAGTAAATTGCTTTTCAAAGAAATCCATGCTTAACATGTTCAATACATGTTTGATTTCTCTGAGTTTTAGAATATAATGTCATTGTTTTCTGTGCCTCTGTCTGGCACTTTTTCCGTAAAAGAAAGCAGTGAGATTCAGCTCCCAAAAAGTACTTGCTATTGCCACAATGCTCCTAGATACACCCTGTGGCCCCAAATTCATCATTTAAAAATGTATAAATAGTTTCTTACAGTCATAGGATTGCAGGATGTACTGAGAGTACCAGGTTATCAAGTGTTATTTAAAGGTACCAGGAGGAGCACCTGAGTGGCTCAGTCCATTAAGCATCCGACTCTGGATTTCAGCACAAGTCATAATCTCACAGTTGGTGGGATTGAGCACTGTTTTGGGCTCTGCGCTGACAGCAGTGAGCCTGCTTGGGATTCTCTCTCTCTCCCGCTCCTCAAAAAAAAAAAAAAAAAAAAAAAAAGTACCAGGAAACACCCGGCTAGATTCTGAGGTAGAAAAGACCAATTAGCAAAGATGAAGTAGGAAAACCTACATTTAGTATTCAAATAACTTGGCTGACACCGTCTTCTTTTTCACCCCATTGCAAGCCAGAACTAGCCAGAGTCACTGAAGATGCTGAAAAAGCCAACACAGCAAGGGCCCTTTGTGAAACAAACTCAAACAGAAAGAACACAGTTTTTTCAGAAATATACAACCTGTGAGCTTACGGTTGTCATGCGTCCACTATTTCCTGATGACACAGTCAGGGTCATATGTGGGTGTGTCTAGTCCTGGGCATGAAATTTATCCTGGAAAACTGGTCCAAGATTTAGCATCTGGTGGCACATTACTCTAAAAAGCAATGCCATTTCCTCCTTGGGTGACCACAGAAAGGTCCCCTAAATGAGGTATGTATACTTGCTGCAGAAGGTTACTATGACAATTAAGTAGAGTAATATACATGAATATCTAACACGGTGACTGGTGGACAGCAAATACTCAATAATGTGTAATAGCCATATGTGATTAGACCTCACTGGAAATGAATATAAATCTACAAATTCAAAAGATTGGTCATTGAGGTCAAACAGATCTGCATTCAAATCTAAACTCTATCACTTCCTGTTGGTTTGACTTTGAGAATGTTACTTAATCTCTCTGAATCTCCCTTTCTTAATCTTTTTTTTAAAATTGAGATGTAATTGACATATAACATTCTATTTGTTGCAGGTGTACAACATAAGGATTTGATATTTGTGGGTTTTTTTTTAATGTTTATTTATTTATTTTGGGAGAGAGAGAGGTAGGCAGAGACAGAATCCCAAGCAGGCTTCTCACTGTCAGGGTTGAAGCCCAACATGGGGTTCAATCTCACAAACCCGTGAGATCATGACTTGAGCAGAAATCAGGAGTGGGACACTTAACCGACTGAGCCATCCAGGCACCCCCAGGATTCAATAGTTGCATATGTTGTGAAATGATCACCACAATAAGTTACACCATAGTGAGTTACAAATTTTTCTTCCTGTGGTGTACACTTTAATCTTTCCATTGGGCTAATGAAACCTATAGTTTGTGATTACTGAAAAAAATAACAGATAAGACATATCGAGTGCCTAACATTACAACAGCAACACACAGGAACCAAATAATGGTCTGTTGCTGGTCAAGGTGGTTGAGTGGCGAAGGCTAATGAATATCTCCAGCCCTGAAAGGGCTTCTATCCTTTTACCTTTAGAGGAAACATGGCATAGGAAGGGAAAGAACAAGAATGAGAAACAAAGAAATGCTGAAGCTTATGATAAGGGATAAAAGAGAAAGGGAAAAAAAACTAATGGAGAGTCAAGGTGTGTACTCGCAGAAGGAAGGAAACAACTCAAAGATGATGAACTAAGTCACCTTCACTTGACACAGACCAATTTCTCTATAATACCCTCCAAAATGAGAGAGGTAGTTCAACTATTCTTTGTAGAGAATTGAGGGTTTTTTTCATTTAAATAACCCATTGGGGCACCTGGGTGGCTCAGTCAGTTAAACATCCAACTTCGGCTCAGGTCATGATTTCACGGTTTGTGGGTTCAAGCCCCACATTGGGCTCTGTGCTGACAAGTGCTGAGCCTTCTTGGTATTCTAAGTAAATAAAAATAAACTTTAAAAAACATAGATTAATTAATTAAAACAACACATTAAGAGCCAACCTATAGAAGAAAAGCATGTTTAAATTATTCTAGTTCTCAGAATTATGATGCCTCTTCCATGACCAGTGGTGTACGAAGGGAAGGGTGACGCTTGGGTGCAGGCACCAAGGCTTGTGTGGTCTTTACAAAACTTAAAAGCACGAACACAACTAAGTCATCGTGTGCCTGCCTTTTATTATCACCGTGGTCAGATGTGGGGTGTAAGCGAACCACCAGATTTTGGCCTCTTAAGGATTTTATCGATCCAAGTTTTATTTTTGCCCTTTCAGGTACTGTGGGGTCTACTTTATGTGGTGAGTGTGTTTCCCTTTCTCTGGTATTCAGAAGCATTCCATGGGTAACACCCAAAGGTAGTTTTTAAGTTGACTGCTGAAATATTACTATGTTCTCATATAAAGGCATTTCCTTTGTATGGACTCTGTATGGGCATTTTATACTAGAATGAAGACATTAGAGACATAATGTGTCACCGCTTAACAAGATTGTCACCAAGAATCAGTCCAAAGCAGTTTGTGCTCTCAGACAGCCAGTCAAGCAGTTAATGACTGAGCAAATCCCCTAGTTAATTTGTCAGTAGAAAACTCAGTGGTTAGCAGCTTCATACAGTACATCCTACTCAACAGACTGTCACCTGAAAATCCCAGAAATGACTGCTGTGTTAAAATCCTCTCCCTCCCTTTTCTGGCTGCTTTCTGTGAAAAGCAGTATTCTTATCCATGCTCCAGTGACAAGGCTGACAGACAACAGGCAGAGAAAGCCCAACAGCTGGCCAGCCTGTTCTGTGTCCTTGGACCGCCCAATGCCGTGATGGGGTGGGTAGTACTGCCACCACGGTCAGGGACCTGTGCCGGAGCAGGTAAATTGGGAACAGGTCCTGTGCAGAACTTACTTTTTTTTATCGTTCTTACTGAATTCAAAATGCCAGAGGGTCAAAAGTACAATGCAGACATAAAATCACTTCTAGAAAGTTAGCATGTATGATCATAAGTATTTCCAAGGGGTCAAATGACAAGAACAATAAGGGATCTTCCCATGATCTTCTGAAGGTCACATGTGGGTGATACATAGGAAGCAGAATGAGTCTATGGCCACTAGACACTGGAATGTCCCCGCTGCTTGGGGCAACATATTAAGAGAAGAGGAAGACACAGAGGGACAGACAAGCAGTTTGGTTGGATATAAAATAATTTTTTTTTCATTTGAGAGAGAGAGGGAGTGCACGAATGGGAAAGAGGGGCAGAGGAGGTGAGAGAGATTGAGAGAGAGAGAGAGAGAGAGAGAGAGAGAGAGAGAATCCCAAGCAGGCTCTACACTCATCATGGAGCCAGATGTGGCACTCAATCCCATGACCTGAGCTGAAATCCATAGACACTCAACCAAGTGAGCCACCCAGGTGCCCCTAAAATAATTTTTATACTCACACTTGAAAAAAGGAAAGTGGGCATGGTAATGACAAAATGGTAAGATTCGTGTAGTTGGTTGTGGAATGAAATGTGTGTACCTCATCTAAGGCCATTTTCTTTTTTTTTTCCTTTTTTAAATTGAAGTCTAGTTGATATACAATGTTATGTTAGTTTCAAGTGTGCAATGTAGTGATCCAACAATTCTATCCACTACAAAATGCTCACCGTAGTTAAGTGTAGTTACCATCTGTGACCTTAAGAAGTTATTACAATATTATCGACTATATTCCTTAAGCTGTACTTTTCATCCCTGGGACTTACTTATTTTATAACTGGAAGTTTTTTGTACCTCCCCCCCATTTTCCGTCCCTTCTAGCAACCAGCAGATTGTTCTCTGTATTTATCAGGCTGTTCCTATTTTGTTGGTTCATTGGTTTTTTTAAGAATCCACATATAAGTGAAATTGTACAGCATCTGTCTTTCTCTGTCTGACTTGTTTCACTTGGAGTTATACCGTCCAGGTCCATCTATGTTGTTGCAAATGGCAAGATTTCATTCTTTTTTATGGCTGAGTAATACTCCACTGTGTATATATACCACATCTTCTTTACCCACTTATCTATCCATGGACACTTGAGTCATAAAGCTATTTTTTAATTAATTTATTTATTTTGAGAGAGAAATAGAGAACAAACAAGCAAGGGAGAGGCATGGAGAGAGGGAGACAGAGAATCCCAGGTAGGCTCTGTGCTGTCAGTACAGAGCCCGATGCGGGGCTTGAACTCAGGAACTGTGAGATCATGACCCGAGCTGAAACCAAGAGTCAGACTTAACCAACTGAGCCACCCAGGCATCCCCAAAGCTATTTTCTTAATGTGCCAGTTTTCTGAGAAAGTCAGTCAGCTAGTTGTATCACCCTCCTCAGCAACTTGGAAAATCAGCCTTGGAAGGGACAGAGAGAGTTTCCCTTAAAAAGGAAAAATAAGGTCAGAGCATAAAATGCTTTCCCCAAGGTTACAAGTTGAATTAGAGGTAGAGCTGAGACCAGAAGCACATCCTGACTCCTTGTGCAGTGACATCTCTCTCTGCTGTATATGTGACAAGGAACAGTGAAATATCCTAGTCCTTAAGTTTCCAAACCAGTTTTTCTAATTACAAGGCTATACTGGAGTTTCCATAAGGAGGGTCTCATAGGTCAAAATTGGGCAGTAGCATTTTATTCCTCCCTATGGAGGTTTGTTATAAAGACCTGTCCCACCACCCTGATTGTTCAGGGGTCCTTACACTAACTTCTATCCTGGATTTCCTTCTTAGGCAACGCCCCATGGTCACCGACCCTGCTTACGATCATGCTCTCTTATGCTGAACTCACTTGTCCTGAGCCCTAATCTCTCAAAGTCTCAGTGAACATTTGGCTGAAAGATCTGATGAATTTATTCTATGTACACCACAGGGTTTCTTTTTTTCCTCTGCTTTATTTTCATTTAAATAAAATAATAAACAAAATAAAATAAAATAAACTTATTTATTTTTATCTAAATCCCAGTTAGTTAATATGCGGTGTAATATTTTAGTGATTCACCACTTACATACAACACCCAGTGCTCATCACAGCTTCCCTCCTTAATCCTCATCACCTATTTAACCCATCCCCCCACCCACCTCCCATATCCATCAGTTTGTTCTCTACGCTTTTGGTTTCTCTCTTTCTCTCCCCTTCTTTTCCTTTACTCAACTGTTTGTTTCTTAAATTCCACGTGAGTGAAATCATAATGCATTTGTCTTTCTCTGACAAATAATACTCCCTCGACATGATACTCTCTAGCTCCATCCACATTGGTGCAAATAGCAAGACTTCATTCTTTTTGATGGCTGAGTAGTATTCTACTATATATACAGAACCTCTTCTTTATTCATTCGTCAGTCAATGGACAAAGGACATTTGGGCTCTTTCTGTAATTTGGCTATTGTTGATAGTGCTGCTATAAGCATCGGGGTGCATGTATCCCTTTGAACCAGTATTTTTTGTATCCTTTGGGTACATACCTAGTAGTGCAATTGCTGGGTCATAGGGCAGTTCTATTTTTAATTTGTTGAGGAATCTCTGTACTGTTTTCCAGAATGGCTGCACCAGCTTGCATTCCCACCAACAGTGTAAAAGCGTTCCTCCTCCTCCTCGCCAACACCTGTTGTTCCCGGTGTGGTTAATTTTAGCCATTCTGATTGGCGGGAGGTGATACCTCATTGCAGTTTTGATTTGCATATCCCTGATGATGAGCGATACTCAGCCTCTTTTCACACCACAAGGTTTCTTAACCTATCTCCACTGAGCTGACTCTGGATTAGACGGTACTGTCCATCCCCTCTTGAGCCCCCAGCATGCTAAGGACTTGCATGGATGGTCTGTGTGTTTGCAGCATACTATGTGTGTAAGTGTGTGTGTGTACTTGTGTACACACAACACCTTTTTTGACAGCAACCATAGAGGGGACAGTTGAGAATGTCTACAATATCTTTCTGGTTTCACAGTGGTGTTCCTAACCAAAAGCACGAACACAAAGTAAAACAGCTAATTTTTGTATGCTATTCCTTTTCCTTCACACTTTGCCATCAGCTACTAAAAGCTAAGGCGTTCAAGACTTCAAATTTGATTGTTTTATGATGGGATGCATTAGGCCTGAACAAAGGAAATTGCTTGTTGAATATTCATTGTCTTAACTATGCATTTTCCCCATCTGGAGTTATTTTTTCAATGAGGTACTATGGTATTTATATCTCCCTATTTTTTTGACAATCTTTCTAAAAAATTTTTTTAATGTTTATTTATTTTTGAGAGAGAGAGAGAGAGAGATAGAGCATGAGCTGAGGAGGGGTAGAGAGAGAGGGAGACACAGAATCCAAAGCAGGCTCCAGGCTCTGAGCTATCAGCACAGAGCCCAATGTGGGGCTTGAGCTCACGAACCATGATATCATGACCTGAGCCAGACACTTAACTGACTGAGACAACTGGTGCCCCAACAATCTTTCTGTTTTTATATTTGCTTTCACCAATTTTGCTACAAACATTTTAATGTGTTAAATTGTTTCCAACACTTAATTTTTCATTAGCATAATTAAACATTTTTATTTCAATACTTGGGATTTTACAACGTACAAAAAAAGCTCTTTTATTTCTTGGGGGAAATGTCTCCTCCGGAACCACCACATTGATCATGTGTTTAATTCTGTCTCCCTGAGCACAAAGCAGGTTAATCCCACTCTTGGGATTACTGACAGATTGGAAGAAAATAAAAAACAGTCTCCTGGGAAGATATAACTTATGAAAGTGCTGACTTAAGATCATTTAATAAGTTCAGAACCAACTAGTTGTCTTTGGTGAACCAACAGAGTCAAATAGAAACCCAAATGCTTGTATTCCCTAGACTTTTAAAAATGCTCCCCTTCTTCCATAGACATGCATTTTAAAATAAATATTTTGAGAATCTTTTTATGTTTGTTTGTTTACTTTTAAGTTATCTCTACACCCAATGTGGGGCTCAAACTCATGACCCCCAGATCAAGAGTCACACGCTCTACTGATTGAGCCAGCCGGGCACTCCTTGAGAATCATTTTAGATTTACAAAAGAGTTATAAATATTTACAGAGATTCCTGTATACCGCATACTCACTTTCTCCTAATGCCAACATCTGACATTAGTATGGCATCCTTGTCACAACTAATGAGCCAATATTGATACTAGCTCTAACTAAAGTCTATACTTTATTCAGATTTCCTTAGTTTTTACCAAATGCATGTTGCTGTTGCAGGATCCTATCCAGGACACAATATTCCATTTAGTTGACAGGTTTCCTTTGGCTTGTCTAGACTGTGACAGCATCTCAGACTTCCAGTGTTTTGAATCCCCTTGACAATTCTGAGTAGTACCGGTCAGCTACTATGCAGAAGGCCCCTCAATTTGCATGTGTCTGAGATTTCTCTCATGATTAAAATGGAGTTATGGGTTCTTGGGGAGCAAGATCACAGAGGTAAGGTACCACTCTCATCAACTGTATGAAGGGTATGTGCTGTCAACATGACTTATCACGGATGATGTTAACCTCGGTCGCCTAGCTGAGGTAGTGTCTGGCAGGTGTCTCCACTGTAAAGTTACTCCTTTTTGCTCTTTCTGTTCTGTGCTATTTCGAAGAAAGTCACTATATACAACCTACATGTAAGACGTGTGAAGTTTAGCTCCATCCTCTGAGCGGAGGGGGGGGGGGGTCATCTATATAAATTATTTTTAGTTCTATGTAGAATATATGTGCATTTTATGTACCCACTCAGTAATTAACTCACATCAGTATGGACTCATGGATACTTATGTTTTAGATTATAATCCAACATTAAACCATTTCTTTTGTTTCTCAAATTATTCCAGTTTTGGCCACTGGGAGCTCCTTCAGCTGGCCCCTCTGTCTCTTTAACATACTACCATCAATTAAATTTTTTTTTGAGGACTTCCTTTCTGGCACTACAAGACACTCCAGGCTCCTCCTTTACACTCCTTGCCCCAATCCTGAAATCAGCCATTTCTCCAAGGAGCCCTGTTTCTCTTTGTAGGAGGGTGGTATTCAAACCAAATCTGGATGTTGGATTTGCTCATTGCCACTGAGGCATTGCTGCTTCTAGACTCTGTCAGATAACAGAATAAGAAACTCTATGTAGGTACACTAACCCAAGTATATACACATATCCACATCTATCTGTATCCACATATATATTTATATTAAGCTACACGTAGGTTCATACTGGTGTTTCCAATTCTGATCCATTCCCACCTGGATTGTTCTAGCCTAACTTCTGTTTATCTGCAATCTGGCTCCCCGTCTCAGCCATCCATTTACTTATCTGTTCAAGCCCACATGTATGCATCATGGTTGCAGACTTGCTCATCCATACACCCACAGAAAATAAGTTTAGCAAGTAGAATGCCATCTTTTTGCCTTTAGTCTCCACTCACTTCCAAAGCTACTTAGGTCAGCACCTTCTCCCTCCCCTCCCCCACCACCTTCATGAGTCAGGTTATTTCATACACTTCTTCTGACACATTCTGCATACCATCCTGGGATCGATCAACTCCTAATTTTGTTTTCAATTTATAGATAATTTTTGTTTTCCTTTGTGGCATAAAGTTCTATAAATGTATGTAGCCTTTTCAGATTGGCTCCTTTTGCTTAGCAATATGCATTTAATATTCATCTATGCTTTTATGTGGGCTAATAGCTCATTATTTTTTATCACTGGATAGGATCCCATTGTATGGACGTACCACAGGTTACCTCTTCACCTATTGAAGGATATCCCAGCTGCTTCCAGTTTTTGGTGATTATGAATAATGCTACTGGTGATTATATTGGTGATTATGAAAAACGCTTCCCAAAACATATGCGGGTTTGGGGTACACATATTTTCAACCAGCTGGGTCAAAACATAGGAATACAACCGTGAGATTATATGGTAAGACAATGGTTAGCTTTATACAAATCTGCAAAACTGCATTCCAAACTAGCTGTACCTTTTTTCATTCCCACCAGGTATGAATGATAGTTCCTGTTGTTCTTCATACTTAAAATTTGTTCTGCATACTTATTGCCAGCAATAAGTATTACTGGCTTGGGGCTTTTTAAATTATTATTTTAGCCATTCTCAGAAGTATGTGGTGGTAACTCATCTTGGTTTAAGTAACACTCCGTGTTTACCACTCCCGTCACACACACATTTTAACATTGCTGAAATAGATACAGGTCTTATAAGCCCTATGTATATTTAATGTAGTGTTTCTGGTGCTGCCTGTGAAATGCTATGGCTCATCTTAGAACAGATGATGCTTTATAATGTACATAGTGCAAAGGGAATGTGACTTTCAGGGACTGAAGTAGGACATCAAACTTGTGTTTTGCCTCTCTCATGAAGTTGTTAATTGGAATTATATTTGGTTGCAAGTAACGGAATTTTTTTAAGTTTATTCATTTATTTTCAGAGAGAGAGGGAGACAGAGAGTATCCCAAGCACTAACAGTGTAGAGCCCAACGTGGGGCTCGCACTCACAAACTGTGAGATCATGACCTGAGCCAAAATCAGGAGTTAGGGTGTTTAACCGAATGAGCCACCCAGGTGCCCCAACAGAATTTTTGATTAACAGTTGATGAAATAAATAGAGTTTTGCTTCCCTCATACAATAGTCTAGAGAAAGACAATTACTAGTATTAATTCAATTGCTCAGAAATGAAGTCAGAAATTCAGAATCTTTTATATTTTGACTCTACCCAAGTATTTCACTTCATGGTTGTAGGATTCCTCCCCTTGCAGACTAGATGTAATGTCTATTTTTTTTAATATTTACTTATTTTGAGAGAGAAGGAGAGCATGCATGCAAGTGAGCAGAGGAAGGGTGGAAAGAAAGGGAGAAAGAACCCCAAGCAGGCTCCACACTGTCAGCACAGAGCCCAATGCAGGGCTCGATCCTACAACTTTGAAATTATGACCTGAGCTGAAATCAAGAGTCAGACACTTAACCAACTGAGCCATCCAGGCACCCTGTAATGTCTATTTTTAATACAAGAATTAAAGGTGGGGAGTTATGTCAAAAAAAAGTTTCAGAAATAGCCAGTTTACTAATTGTCACTGCTGAAACTTGGCTACAAGAGTACCCACAGCTGCATTGGAGGCTAGGAAAGTAAGTGTTCAGCTGACTGATATTTCAGCCTGAACCAAACTGGGCTTCAGGTAGCAAAGTAAATGAGGACACATGACTAGGCAACTAACAGAATTTGAATTTGGAGAGGATGTAAGAGAGGAAATGAGTATTTTGAAACCTTCCTTTACACTAACAGTCTTAATGACTACTATTCATTTTTTTTTTAATTGTTTTAATGTTCATTTATTTTTGAGAGAGAGAGACAGAGTGCGAGCAGGGAGAGAGAGAGGGAGACACAGAATCCGAAGCAGGCTCCAGGCTCTGAGCTGTTAGCACAGAGTGCAACACAGAGACTGAATTCACAAACTGTGAGATCATGACCTGAGCCAAAGTTGGCACTCAACCAACTGAGTCACCCAGGAGTCCCATGATTACTACTCTTTTCTGACTAACCTTCATCAAAGTAAGATATTTTTGTTAAATTGGATAAAATATATCACACTGGCTTAGAAAGTTTAGAGATGGAATAGATTTATAGAGGTGGAAATAAAATGGGACTTAGAAAATCGAATTTCAAGGTTTGTCACTGGCTTTCACTAGCTTCTAAACATTCCATAAATTATATTATCATAGCATCTACTTTCTTTACTTATAAAATCCCTGTTTGCCATGGATAACACTGTTTCCTGTGTGGCAAGTAATTTAGGATTATGTCTTGGACATTGTCAGGACATGTGATAAAGAATGACTTCTGTTATATTCTTCTGAAGATTATCAACTTTTTTTTTTCTGATTGCTTGTTTGTTTAACCAGGCAGTCAACTAGGCTGATTTCAGTCTGCAAACTCTGTCTCCTCTGCAACTGGCACCAGCTGAAATTCTAGTTCAGTTCTTTTAGCTTTAGCTGGAGTGCTTGAAGTCTGCCTCATACATGCATAATTCAGGGATCAGCCTGATATTAAGGTGGACTCCCTACACAGAATTTGGAGCTCTCCTTCTCCCACTTTCTCTTTATAGCTCCTTTGGTTATACTGGAGTCTATCCCCTGTCTTCAAGCCAGTAAAACTATAGCTTCTCTGCTAGTGTTAGCTACTCCTCTCTGATTCAGTCTGGGGTCTGACTTCAGGCTAAAAGTCATAAAAATATGGGAAAATCCTCTGATGCTGTTCCTCTCTTCCAAGTGTCGATCCCCTTCCATAACGAGCCTATTTGAGGAAATGGTCTAGTTTGGGTAGTTGTTTTTTTTAACATTTGCATAGAGTGTGTAATTTTTATTCGAAGAGGTGGTTTGATAGGAATTGCTCAGTCATGACCAGAATCAGGACCTCAGCTTTGTCATCTATAACATGGGGAATAATAATTATATGTGTCACGGTTCCTTTTGGAATTGTTATGTCTGTCAAATAAGATAAGACATATGAAAACTGTTTGTGAACTGTATAGTTGCATTCAGCAGTAATTGTGCAGATGAGAAAATTCAGGCCCAGTGAGACGAGCTGACAGTTGAAAACACAGATCTAGTCAGTATTAAAGGAGGATAACAATCTATATGTCCCAAATCCCGGTCTAGTCCTATTTCAACTATGCCATGCAATTTGCTCCTTTCTCAAAATTTGTCCTCAAGGTACAAGACAGCCATCAGATTTATCCAAATTTGGTGAAACATTAGGCAATTCATTGAATCAAAATTAGCCAGAGTGGTTGTTTGCTTCAGTAGACTAGTTGACTGACCAAAACAGTTTCTCCAATATCAGCTTATAGAAGTAGCTAGCTCTATAACTATAGAGCTCTATATAGCTCTATATAGCTCTATAACTATAACTATAACCTTCAGCTCAGGTCATGATGAGCTCAGCTCAGGTCCTGAGTTCGAGCCCCACATCAGACTCAGTGTTGTCAGCACAGAGCCCACTTCGCTCTGCCCCCAGTCTGTCCCCCTCTCTCTCTGCCCCTCCCCAACTTAAACTCTCTCAAAAATAAAACATTAAAAAAAGAAAAGAAGTAGTTAGAGAATCAGAAATGGCAAGCTAGAGGGGCGCCAGGGTGGCTCAGTCGGTTAAGCAACCAGGTTCGGCTCAGGTCATGATCTCATGCTTTGTGGGTTTGATCCCTGCACTGGGCTGTGTGCTGACAGTTCAGAGGCTGGAGCCTACTTCAGATTCTGTGTCTCCCTCTCTCTGCCCCTCTCCTTCTCGCTCTGTCCCTCTCTTTGTCTCTCAAAAATAAATAATATATTTAAAAATTAAAAAAAAAAAAGAAACGATGAGCTAGGACTTTTGCTGGCTAAACAGGAAACGAGCTTCTCAGAGGTAGGAGATGCTCATAGGCTGTCCTTTGTGACTTCTCACTTCCCTCTGAGCACCCCATGTCCCCTTTTCCAACTCTAGGTTGGTCTACACCCAGTATTTATAAGAGAGATAAAATGGGTCCTTTTTCTCTTGCCTCCTCTTTTTTTATATTGGATACTACCAATTGAAAATAAAGTCTCCTTTGAGCAAGGTTATGCATTACTTTATTTTTGCCTATTATGCCAGCTGAGACATCACACAGTCTGGGTGGGAGCAGGGAGGGGAGTATGGGGTGTCTTTTCCCTGTGGGCTCCTCCAGCAAGAAAGTCACAGGGATCACCCAGATTCTCGCTAAAGCTGGGTGAATTATTCTGGGCTCTCTGTCCCTATGAACTGGGGTGAAACAAGATGTGAACAGCACAAAGAAGAAACTTTTCATGTTTTATCAAAATGTATTAGAGAAGCGCCTGGAAATCTTCAAATTGGATACTAAAATCAATGGGGGAAAAAATCTGCAGAACATAAGCAAAGTCTCTTAAGCAGCCACAAACTTTAAAACTCATTCATTTTAATAGTTACCAGCTTATTGCTAGCGCAGCTTTTAGCTAAGTTGTGCAGACTATGCAAACCTTTTATCTTTGTCTAAATAATTCCGCACATTTTATTGATCCTGCTCAGAACATGTGACTAATTACTTTAAGACCTTGTGCTTGGGAGTCAGACTCCCAAAGCAGGCTTTCCCAGGGTTGCATTTGGCCAACCTTGAAGTGGCATGCAAATACTCAGGCAGCCAGCTGGATACTTGGATTTCCTAGACCAGTGTCTTTCAACCTGTGGTCCATAGACCAACAAGGTCAGAATCTCCGGATGCTATTTAAAAATGAAGATTCTGGCTTCCAAACTATGGCATGGGGATCTTCTGAGAAGGGTGGAGGACAGAAACCTGGATCTTTAACAAGGGCTAAAAGCTGTTGTGAAAATGGACATTTCCATATGAGGTCTTATATATAATGAAGGACAGCTTGTTTTGATGGTCAGATTGGACCTTTGGAGATGTATTTACAAGAAGGATTTCCGGTTCGCAGCATGATAACCTGAAAAGGGACTCTGACTTTCAAGGTGTACCCATCAGGGACTGAAGCTTTTCTACTTGCCAGTTTATCTCATGCTGATATGCCTTCCTTAGAAGAACACACGACAGCCTTTGTCCAGGTGAAATGTGAATAAAATCTGAAATCCTTAGAAAGCACATTCTGAAGGCACCTGGGTAGCTTGGTCGGTTAAGCGTCTGACTTCAGCTCAGGTCATAATCTCCCTGTTCCTGAGTTCAAGCCCTGCATCAGGTGCTGTGCTGACAGCTCAGAGCCTGGAGCCTGCTTCGGATTCTTTGTCTTCCTTGCTCTGTGCCCCTCCTCCGCTCATTCTCTCTCTCTCTCTCTCTCTCTCTCTCTCAAAAATAAACATTAGAAAAATCTTTTTTAAAGAATGTACATTCTGACAAGTCTTTAGACATTCATTCATTTAACACATAATTATCAAGCATCTATCATGAGTAGCCATTGTTCCCGGCAAGAGAAACATAGTAATGAACAAGACAGATGAGGTCTCTGGCCTCATGTAGCTTATATGTTAGTGAAAAGAAACCTGCATCTACATATACATGCAGACAAATATATATTCAGGCTGAGGAATAAAAGAACAGGAGGATGACCTACGGAGTGAATCAGGTGAGGGAGAGAGATTTACCTAGAACATTGCAAACAGGACCTCTGAGAGGTTTGGTCTGAAGAATGAGTCTATCCAATATTTCAGGCACAGGGAACAGTGAATACAAAAGCTAAAGACATGGAAAGGAGGTGAGTGTAGTGAGACCCTGGTGACCAAAGGGAAGCATTAGGAGAGGAGTCTTGATAGTAAAGGAGGTAAAGCCAGAAGATAACTATGCCAGCTTTTCAGTACAACTAGTCCATTATCTAACATGCTTGCCTAAAAATCATCCAATTCTCAGGGATCGTAACTCACTTTCCACTTACCACTGACTAAACCCCAGGCATTTTACATTCTGTAAACAGAGAGATAAATTTGGAGAGAACTGACAAATGGATTTTTGCCAGGGTGAGCAAATATTCCACAGGCTATGGTTTTATTTCTCTGTGGTGTTTTACCCATATTGTATCTCGCTTAGCATTTACTTCAGTTTTCTTTGCTTTTATTTTTCTACTGATCTTCAACGACACATCTGTGTCTCATATCCTTTGAACCAACTCTGTTATCTCACTGGGTTCCTCACCCATGAGTCAAAGAAATGTTGGAAAATCAGGCATTTGCAGTTGGAGAGACAGAAAAGAAGTGTTCGCATGGGGGTTCAACATAGTCATTGGGTATGCCTTTCGGGGTGAGGGTGTGAAGGAGGGATGGTGGCCATGGAAAGACTGCTGGAGGCCTACTTCAGTAGCCCAAGTGAGAGGTAAAGCAGGCAGAAGAAGGGAGAGGACTGCGGAGACAGAAAGAAACGGATTGAGTTGAGAACCAACTTTTAACCAGCTACTTATCAAGGCTTGGATTGAATAGGGCTCATGGGAATAAATAAGTTCTGATGAGGAACACGGGGGAGTAAAAGAGGGGAAACATCAAGAAACAATTCTATTAGAGCATGACATTCTTTGGAGGGAAACCCACAGCCTGAGATCATTATGTCGGACACGAAACAGCACACCTTTCTGATGGGTAAGAAATAAGGCTCTTGTGTCCCTTCCTTCTAGTCCTACAAGGAATGTCCAGACAAACAGATGGGAGAAAAATAAAATATAAACTAAGATGGTAAAGCAGAAACTGAAGGCTTATTAAACTTCAGGGTTAGAGTTTAAAAACAGCCTTAAATACACTGTATTCAATGCATGAGCAGAAAAAACATTAGAACTCTTGAGAAGACATACTAAAAGCACTTCATGGATCGACAAGTTGAGAGAAGCAAGAAATCTACTTTACTTAATATGTTTAGGAAACATATGAACCTACAGCTCAGCATTTTCTCCCAGCCATGATTTTCAGAAACAAATTTAGGGAAGGAATTGTGGAATCTTTGATTTGTTTACCGAACCACTAGCAAATTCTGTTTTAGAATATTCACAAAAATCTCCACATCACTGTCCCCAAGTTCATGTACTCTCCCAACTGAATTCCAATACAATCAAACAACTTTTCTTATGTGTATTCCCTTCTTTTATGTCAGGAGCCAATTGTTTCCTCATTCTATACTGTGGCTCTGACTTTTCTGACAGCAAAGCCATAGACTGTTAAGAGAGATTACCATAGAGCCATACCGAAAGAGAATGTACTCTTCCCAAGGATGAGTTGAATTTTGTCCATAAAAGCACACATGCCCTCAAAGCACCTAGAATCTGACTTACAAATGGGAAGCCCATGTTCAGATTTAGCTTCCATGCATTATATGTCAAAGTTAAAACAAACGGTGGTAAATTACAGAGACAGAACAAAGATATTCTGTCATTTTGGTACATGTAGTAAGCACCAAAGAAAAAGGACCCATATATCAACAGAATCACTGTTATGTAGTTACTGAACCTTCATGAGCAGGAAGTGATTACTCAGTGCTGAAGGTCTGGACTTATTACGTAACATATCCATCAAAGCCAAGGTGATGAAGGATAAGCAGCTTCTGAGATCATCATGTCAGTTAATAGGTACAAGAGCACAAAACAAAAGAGATTAAGAAAGCCAATGTGTTTTATTGATAGAGTCAACCTCGTCTCTCACCAAGGCAAAATACTCATTCAGCCAGCAACCCACTAAAGCTGCTTAGAAAAATACATCTATGCCCCAGGTGAAGACCTAACATGCACTTGTATAGGATAGCACAATCAGCAAATTCATTCATGAAGGTCAACGAGAAGGATTTGCTTGAACTAAAAAATCACAATTTCTTCTCTTTTTTTTAAATCATGATTTCTTAAGAGAGCAGAACAAGATAGTCTTAAAATAAAGAGAAAGGATTTTATTTCATTTAGAAAACCCCTTGAGTTCAAGAAAAACCTATACTGAAGCTTATAAACGTTCAATTAAGAAGGTGTTCCATAGGAGCACCTGGGTGGCTCAGTCGATTAAGCGTCTGTCTCTTTGTTTCAGCTCAGGTCAGGATCTCACAGTATGTGGATTCGAGCCCTGCATCAGGCTCTGCACTGACAGAGTGGAGCTTGCTTGGGATTCTCTCTCTCTCTCCCCCCATCTCTGATCCTCCCCCACTTGTGCTGCCTCTCTCTCTCAAAATAAATAAATAAACTTTTTTTAAAGGAGGAATTGCATACATAATTCTAGTCCAAGTACCTCCTTCCAGTTCTTTCCACAAACTGATTCTTTTCCTGTGTGTGAGTCTCTCTATCTTATGGTAGCCAGATTTGGCAAGTAAAAATACAAAACGCTCAGTTAAATTTGAATTTGAGATAAGTGACAAATAATATTTATAATGTGTGATAACTTGTGCTAGGTCTACAATTACTTGTTGATACCTCAAATTCAAATTTAACTGGGCTTCCTGTATTTTTCCCAGCAAACTAGTGTGCCTATGTACGTCTCTATGTATTGTCTTCTTGTTATCTACTGTTCTTAACACAAGGACAGATAACATTTGCACATCTGATATCCTTAGAATTATATGTCCTATGTGGCCATCAGGTGGAGGCCCAGACTCTGTATCATAAACTTCTGGTACCCAGTGGCTTTCTGGTTGCCCTCAGCTTCTAGCTGCCAGCAGAAATTGGGAATCATGCCCCATTCAAGATAACCCTTTTGCTGGGCTACAATGTCTTCCTGCTCTTGATGAATGACTTACTTCCCACCAATGGTACCTCCCTCATCAGTGTCTACTTTGCCCTATGTCTGTCCCTGATGGTGATCAGCCTGCTGGAGACCACCTTTATCACCTACCTGCTGCACCTGGCCACCACCCAGCCCCCACCCATGCCTCGGTGGCTCCATTCCCTGCCCTTTTACTGCACCTGCCCAACAAAGTGCTGCCCCACTGCACCCCAGAAGAGAAATAAAGCCTTGGGCACCCCCACCCACCCACCACTTGGTGTGAAGGAGCCTGTGGAGTTAGTGGGGAAGATGCAAAGTCCCAGATAGGCAGTTAAATGAGTGTCCTGGGTCATCAAGGGCCCAGCAGAAAGATGAGATTCAGAAACCACACTTGGTCAGTCTGTGGGTGTAGTTCAGCCACATGATGGACACCTTGCTCTTCCGCCTCTACCTGCTTTTCATGGCCACCTCTGTGGTCACAGTCATCATCCTCTGGAACACCTAGGCATGATGTCTATTTGCTCCTGCAGACCCCAACCCAGAGCTGCTTGTGGCTTCCAGAGACGAGCTAGGTCTTTGCCCCTTGTTGAGTATTGACTGTCATAGCCCAAAGGTAACCAGTTCCCTCTTGCATTCCATGCACCTCAATGCAGCCCAACCTCAGTGCAGTCTCAACCCAACTCTAGACATTTTCCTCTTGTATCTGCATTCTGTTGGCTTCCCGCACTCCCCTCATGTAGTTCTACAGCCCCTTTATGTCTTCTGCATAGCAGTCCCACCTCCTCTGCTTCCTTACTTGTCCCAATAAATCACTCTGCCAGAAAAAAAAATTACAGAATTTAGAGCAGGAAAGCACTTAGACACAATGTGGTTTAATGATTTTATTCCACAGTTAAGGAAACTGAGACTCAAATAGATTAAATGACTTGACCAGATCCCATACCTAGTTACTATCCTATTTGGAGAAAGAACTGGGATATAGTTGTCCTGGCTCCCAGTTCTTTCTCTTTCTAGAATATATTTTCTCTCTTAAATCTGAAGTTCCAGTTGGTTTTTCAGTGATACATTTGGACCAGACTGATGCTTTCATTTAAATGGGTGCACCTATATACAAATCATTTGGTTTCTGTATACAAGACAGAACACACGTGCATGCACACGCACACACACTGCACAAACCAAAAGGAGAGTTTCAAAGCAACATGTTATGTAGTCAGAACATTTGTTGTTTGAGGCTTCCCAATATCCATCCTTCATTTAAGTATTAGCTTCCAAAATTCCTTTTAGGGAAGGGCCTTTCTCCCTGCTGAATAAAGTCTAATGGGACCATTGATGAGGGCATCCTTCCTTAGCCAATGAGTGGGCACATGACCAAGCTAAGCCAGGTGATGGTTGTAATTTCCCAGCCCTTTCCTAGCCTCCATTTTTAATTTTGAGAGGATAAATAGAATATTCCTCCACCCCCACCCTACTCCAGACAGCAAGATGGTTGCAGATGATTTACTGCATTGGAAGTGACTGGGCAAGACAATAGAGTAGTTCATATTTGCAAGACCCTTTGGAGCTAATTGTTTCCTTCTATGTAAAGCTCAGTGCTTCAACTCCTTCACACTCTTCCAATACATTATTTGCTTAGCTTTAAGAAGCAGAGTTAAATTGTTACCTGACAAAAGCTGTCATCACCAAGACAGCATGGTATTGGCACAAAAACAGACACATAGACCAATGGAATAGAATAGAAACCCCAGAACTAGACCCACAAATGTATGACCAACTCATCTTTGACAAAGAGGAAAGTGCATCCAATGGAAAAGAGACAGTCTCTTTAACAAATGGTGCTGGGAGAACTGGACAGCAACATGCAGAAGATTGAAACTAGATCACTTTCTCACACCATTCACAAAAATAAACTCAAAATGGATAAAGGACCTGAATGTGAGACAGGAAACCATCAAAACTCTAGAGGAGAAAGCAGGAAAAGGCCTCTCTGACCTCAGTCGTAGCAATTTCTTACTTGACACATCCCCAAAGGCAAGGGAATTAAAAGCAAAAATGAACTATTGGGACCTCATGAAGATAAAAAGCTTCTGCACAGCAAAGGAAACAACCAACAAAACTAAAAGACAACCAATGGAATGGGAAAAGATATTTGCAAATGACATATCGGACAAAGGGCTAGTATCCAAAATCTATAAAGAGCTCACCAAAATCCACACCCAAAAAACAAATAATCCAGTGAAGAAATGGGCAGAAAACATGAATAGACACTTCTCTAAAGAAGACATCCGGATGGCCAACAGGCACATGAAAAGATGCTCAATGTCGCTCCTCATCAAGGAAATACAAATCAAAACCACACTCAGATATCTCCTCATGCCAGTCAGAGTGGCCAAAATGAACCAATCAGGAGACTATAGATGCTGGAGAGGATGTGGGGAAATGGGAACCCTCTTGCACTGTTGGTGGGAATGCAAATTGGTGCAGCCACTCTGGAAAACAGTGTGGAGGTTCCTCAAAAAATTAAAAATAGACCTACCCTATGACCCAGCAGTAGCACTGCTAGGAATTTACCCAAGGGATACAGGAGTACTGATACATAGGGGCACTTTTACCCCAATGTTTATAGCAGCACTCTTAACAATAGCCAAATTGTGGAAAGAGCTCAAATGTCCATCAACTGATGAATGGATAAGGAAATTGTGGCTTATATACACAATGGAGTACTACGTGGCAATGAGAAAGAATGAAATATGGCCCTTTGTAGCAACGTGGATGGAACTGGAGAGTGTGACGCTAAGTGAAATAAGCCATACAGAGAAAGACAGATACCATATGTGTTCACTCTTATGTGGATCCTGAGAAATTTAACAGAAACCCATGGGGGAGGGGAAGGAAAAAAAAAGAGGTTAGAGTGGGAGAGAGCCAAAGCATAAGAGACTCTTAAAAACAGAACAAACTGAGGGTTGATGGGGGGTGGGAGGGGAGGGTGGGCGATGGGGATTGAGGAGGGCACCTTTTGGGATGAGCGCTGGGTGTTGTATGGAAACCAATTTGACAATAAATTTCAAAAAAAATCTGTAAGGTGAAACTTTAAAATAAGGGGAAAAGAGAATTTTATGACAAGTTAGTAGAACAAAATGATAGGGAATCTAAATCTCAATTGGTACTTGGTTTATCAGTAATTATAGGATATAAGTGATGGATGTGAGGATATTTTTGAAAGTGTGTAGACAGGTAGGACTGTGATCTGGAGGACCAAAATTAGGAGAAGGGAAAATAATTCTCCACCTGGAACTTGAAGTTACACAGTCTTCCAGGAAGCCATATAAGACACACACACACACACACACACACACACACACACAAACACATGTATATAACTTATCTAAACCCTTATATAAACATAAGATAAGGGCACCTGGGTGGCTTTTTTGGTTGAATGTCTGACTTGGGCTCAGGTAATGATCTCATAGTTCATGAGGTTGAACCCCACATCAGGCTCACTGCTGTCAGAAGAGAGCCCACTTTGGATCCTCTGTCCCCCTCTCTCTCTGCTCATGCTCTCTCTCTCTCTCTCTCTCTAAAATAAATTTAAAAAATTAAAAAACTGTAAGATAAATTTGTAGTTTTATAAAATATCATTCTTCATTTTTGTGAAATTTAAATGCTTGAAAATTTGGGATTAAAATCTAAGATCCAAAATAATTTTTACATTTTTTTCATTTGTTCATATTGTTTTATTGATAATACTTCCAGGTTTATAAGCTGTATGTTTAACAATATCTGTTGACAGAAATGCTAGTATTTCTAATTTCAACTGACAGTGTCTAGAGAAAATTTTAACGTTCAAGAGATTCATGAAGATTTTTATCTTACTAACTTGAAAATGATACTCAACAGTCAATTTCCCTCAGTAATTCTTGTGGTTTTAAAATTCTTAAGTGTGTGCCACCCTACATGTTATACACATTCTATGTGTGTAGCATCATATTAAACAAATACTACAGCCTCTGAATATTATTCTTCTCCGTATTTTCTCATTGTCTTCTATAATGACAGTTTGGGGCTATAGAAACTGGTTTCATAATATGCTAATACTATATGTACAAAGGCCATATGATTTCACTCATGTGTGGAATTTAAGAAAAAAAGCAGATGAACATATGGGGAACAAAAGAGGGGTCAGCCAGGAACAAATTCTTAATTATAGAGAACAGAATAAGGGTTACTGGAGGGGAGGTTGGCAAGGGGGATGGATTAAATGGGTGATGGGTATTAAGGAGGGCACTTGTGATGAACACTGAGTGTTGTGTGTAAGTGATGAATCACTAAGTTCTATACCTGAAACCAATATTACGCTGTATGGTAACAGAAGTTTAAATAAAAACTTGAAAAAATAAAAAATAAAAAAAAATAAACTGCTACCTGACAGGGGGAAAAAAAAAAGAAGCAGAGTTAGTTTCTGTTGTTTTCAACAAAGGAACTGTGATTGACACATAGTATTTATAGATTCCAAAAATGTTGGCCTGGAAAGAACTTTCCATGTCATAGGCAATCCATGAACTGAGGAAGGTAAAAGAAAAAATACCAAGTCACTGATATTTAAAATATATACCTTTCCTGGCACCTGGGTGGCTCAGTTGGTGAGGCGTCCAACTTCAGCTTAAGTCATGAGCTCACAGTACTTGAGTTCGAGCCCTGCGTCGGGCTTTGTGCTGACAGCTCAGAGCCCACTGCCAATCCTGTGTCTTTCTCTCTTTCTGCCCCACCCCTGCTTGCACTCTGTCTCTCTCTGTCTCTCAAAAATGAATAAATGTTAAAAAAAATTTTTTTAATATATACCTTTCAATTGTGTAGATGTAAAACGGATCTGAAAATAAATGTCCAACTGCACAAAATCAAATATAAAACTCAAACTGTTATGTAGATTGTCATTAGTATGCTTCCAAAGACCTAAATACAAAAAGTAAAATGATAAAGTTTTTAGAAGAAACAAAAGAGAAAATTTCTTTTACCTTGGGTTAGGCATAGGTTTCTTGAAAAGACACAAACACCATGAGCCATTTAAAGAAAACACCAATAAATTGGACCTCATCAAATCTGCAAATTTTTATCCTTCAAAAGACACTGTTCAAGAAATGAAATGACAAGCCCAAGCCAGAGACTGGAGGAAAAGCTTTGCAAAGAATATATCTGATAAAAGATTTGTACCTAGGATATTAAAAAAAAAACTCTCAAAATTCAATAAAAAAAAAACAATAAAAAATGAGCAAAAGATTTGAACAGACCCTTCACCAAAGAAGACATACAGATGGCAAATAGCACATGAAAAGATGTTCAACATCAGTAGTTCTTAGGAAAATGCAAATTTAAAATAGAGTTTAAAAAAATCTCACAACCAAAAGGATGCTAAGGATTCATAATAACTTATTGTGATTTGGTATTCTACATAGCATCCTAGAACAGAATTTGGGAAAAACTAAGGAAATCTAAATGAAGTATGGACTTTACCAATATTGATTCATTAGTTGTAACAAATATACCATACTAATGTAAGAAGTTCATAATAGCGGAAACTGGAAGCAAGGTATATGGCAACTTTTTGCATTCTCTTCTCAATTTTTCTGTAAATCAAAACTGTTCTAAAAAAAAAAAGAAAAGTCTATTGGAAACACACATTTATCCAAATGGCAAAAATTAAAAAGCGTGGCTACACCAAGTGTTAACGAGGATGTGGAGAAATCATCACTCTCGTATACTGCTGACAGGAAGTACAACACATTGTAAAAATATTAGACAAAAAAATCTTATTTATATATTAAAAAAACTTGTATCTAGAATATACTCTTTAAGCTCTTGCACTAATAAGAAGACAACTCAGAAAAAAATGGACAGATTTGAATACATACTTTATCAAAAAAGGTATACAAATCTAACACATGAAAAGCCACTCAACATCATTACTTATTAGGAAGACACAAATTAATAACCACAATAAAATATCACTATACTGGGGCACCTGGGTGGCTCAGTCAGTTAAGCATCTGACTCTTGATTTAGGCTCAGGTCATGATCTCACAGTTTGTGAGATCGAGCCTGGAGTCAGACTGCACTGATAGTGAAGAGCAAAGCCTGCTTGGAATTCTCTCTCTCTCTCCTCCCCCTCCCAGCTCGTGCATGAGCATTCACTTGTGTGCACTCTCTCTCTGTCTCTCACAATAAATACTCTCTCTCTCTCTCTATGTATGTGTGTGTGTGTGTGTGTGTGTGTGTGTATAATTACACTGCTAAAATGGCTACATTTTAAGAGATTTTTGGTACCAGCTACTGGGGAGGGTGCAGAGCAACTAGAACTTCCAGGTACTATCGATGGAAATGCGAAATAGTATAATATCATAGACCATTTGGAAAGCAGTTGGCTAGTTTCCCATGAAAGGACATTTACATTTACCATATGACTCAGCATTCCTCTGCTATATATTTATCCAAGCTATAGGAAAACATATGTCTATATAAAGACTGGGATGTGAGTGTTCACAGCAGCTTTGTTCTAAAAGCCAGAAACTGGAAATAACCCAAATATTTATCAACAAATGAACAGACTGAATAGATAAACAAGTCATAGTATAATCATACAATGGAATATTACTCAGAAATAAAGGAATGAACTACTGATACAAGCAAAAATATCAATGAATCTCAAAACCAACACACCAAGTCAAAGAAGCTGGACAATAAAAGCTATATACTACGTGTTTCATCTAGCTGACATTCTGGAAAAAGCAAAACCGTAGGGAAGAAAATCACACCAATGGTTATCAAAGGCTGAAAGATGGGGAGAGAGGACTGATTTGCAAAAGGTATGATAAGTCACTTTTGGGGCTGAAGAAAATATTATAGATCTTGATGGTAGTGGTGGGTATACATTTGACAAAACTCATTGAACTATCCACATGAAAAGGGTGAATTTTACTGTATGTGAAGAATTCCACCAAATACCTAAAAAAAAAAAAAACTGAGGCAAATACTGGAAAGTTCCAGGATAAATATTAAAATTTGACATATGTTAATGAAAACATAAAGACGTTCCCAAGGTATTAAGGCCGAAGCACTCTAAAACGTGAATAAAAATCTATGTGGTAAAGGAGGGGAGTAACGGACGTGTGCAGAGAGTATTTTAAGTAGGCAGTGCAGTACACACATAAGATTAATGATGGCAAGAAATATGGCCTACCGCGATCTGGGGAAATGACAATTAGCGACAGGGTTGGGCATAAAAGCAGTGGTAGGCATAGACAGGAGCAAAATTTCACAGTATCGGGTACAAAAGATGGGGTACAGGTTTCCAGCTTACTGAGCTGAATTGACAGTGGTAACACCTCCTAAGGCAGGGACACCAGCTTTGCAAGGGAAGATCATGACTTTGTTCTTGTATATGTCGAATATAAGGTTCCTTAAAGTACACAAATATGACAAGTAAGACAATCAAAAAGTTGGGATTCAATCATATGAAATTACTAATATTCAAACCACCTTGATCTACAAAAGGCAACTCATATGTTTGGATCCAGTAAGTTCCTGGAGCTCCTACCCAACTGAGTGACATTATTGACTTTATAAAAAAATTTTTCAAAAAAGCAAGCAACAATGAATATTCTTCAAGCATAATTATTATAGCAACATGCTTCATAACAGAGAGTCTTTTATGAAGGATATAGAAGTTTCAACATTGCACATGATGTGAAACAGTCTTTATGCATCAGGTATTTTTGGCAGTAGTTATTAATCATTTTCTTTCAAGACAAAGTAATTATGATCCATCATAGCAGTTGATATAAATAACTAAAGGAATTTAGGGGAAGAAAACAATTCGCCATTGGAGATTTGCCAAGAAATCAACTCTTCAAGTACAGCTCACAGCTGTGCCTCTGAGATCTGTTAACTGCCTCTACAAGTCAGACTCTGACTTCTGTAACCACAATTAATCTATCCAATTCTTTCTGTTGTAATATCATATTGTTTAAAATTTTACCAAGTACTATTCAACTGTAGGTATGCACACTTAATCCAACCACTGACTCCACAACAAGAATAGGTTGCAAGAGACTATAAATAAAAGAGAAAAACAAATGTGTGACTCATTATATCAGAAGCATGAAGTTTGATCTATAAATATGCCATTTTCATTATTGTCAAAGGTGGGCACAATATTACAAGTTACATTTGAAAAGTCAGCTTCTAGTTCTAATACTTGCTTGCTTGCTCTCTTGCTTTCTCATTCTCTCTGTCCGGAAATTACTGTGCCTCAGATGACTGCAGATTCATGGTTGAAACTATCCAAAGGTGCCAACTTATAAAATCAAAGACGTTGTTCTTTTGAGGAACAAGCGACTTCCATTTGAGTCTTATTTGAAGTCATTTATCTTACACATCAACAAAAATGATTTGTCATATGATCCACGTTGGAATTTCTTTGAGACATACGTTTTCAGTCTGCCATTCTATAATTAACAAGTAGAACCATCAAATCAACGAGACAGTAGCACTACCTAATAGTATGTATACCTCTGTTTATTATCATGTTTAGCAATTATATATTTAATAGGACAAGACTGGAAATCTGGATATCTGGGTTCTGCCTCTGCCAGTTTGGTTTTTGTACTGGTAAGTCTTTTATACTCCTAATAAACTGGTTAATTAAAAGTTAGTTAACATCTACATTTCCTTCCATTTCAAAACTTATGTGACGTTCTGAAAGTCTGCATAAATAGAAAAAGATAAACTTGAGATAATTACATGAGTACTGCGCTTCTATAACTTTTCTACCAAAGTGACTCCAATGGCAAAGAGGAAGGTACACACCTCTCCTCAGTGACCATCCCATGGGTTGGTCTGGGACAGAGCCTGAGGCAACTTTCTGAAGCAAGATTTTTTTTTAAATTTCTAGATTGACCTTTAAATCCATTCTCCATTATATTCCATAATATATCTACATTTGGCTTAATATAAAAATAATATGTTTTCGGGGTGCCTGGGTGGCTCAGTCAGTTAAGCGTCTGACTTCAACTCAGGTCATGATCTCATGGTTTGTGGATTCAAGCCCCACATCAGGCTCTGTGCTAACAGCTCAGAGCCTGGAGCCTGCTTCAGATTCTGTGTCTCCTTCTCTCTCTGCCCCTTCCCCACTTGCACTCTGTCTCTCTCTCTCTCTTTCTCTCTCTCTCTCAAAAACAAACATCAAAAAAAATTTTTTTAATAATAAGATGTTTTCTAAATCCTAAAGCACAATGAATACTCTAGCAAGGTCTATTATGTTTACTGGGTAACACTGAATATTCCCCATAGACCACCTGATAATCCATAGCCTGTTTTGAGAAATATGTATAAGCATCAGAGAAAAGGAGTCTATGCCAGGACTAAAAACTCAAGGTTATGACACTTGGGCAGGAAACACGTATGAGTGGCATAGGCTGGGGGTAGGGGTGGGAACTAGGGCAATCTCCAGATAACCTAAAAGAACACTTGTTAGCTCCAACCAGACTGTTGGCTAGTGTGGCCAAATATTCCACTTCTTCGAGGGAGGTGAAAAGATGAATTTTATATCAATTTTCTCCTCTCTGTTACACACAACATATACAAAATAAAACAGACCAGCTGTCCAGATTCAAGGCAAAGCCTTCCTGGTTTTGAGTCCTTAGTCCTAATGCCTGCTCCAGGAAATGAATTCAATTACACAGGAGAGAGAGCATCTCCATGGAGGATGGAATAGAAAAACATTTTCAAAGGGTCAGAGTGAAGGCTATGGACTTCTGAGGGCAGCAGTGGAATTTTCTCCCTTTCAGTTAGATCATTAAAAGCAGAAAAGACTTCAATTTTTCATAGTCATTATGGGCAGCTTAGCCCGGAGGCAGAAGGCTGGATCAGACAGGCTCTGGAGACTGACTTCCAGGATGATGGGAAAGTCGTGCATTTTATGTTTGCATTTAACCTTGGAATAATGACAACATATTTGCACACCAGGTCAAAAAGCTATGGCATATAAATGAAATATATTTAAAAGCCACATGAGTATTGAGTGCACCAAGCTATGGTCCATAGAGCAAACTACTGTATGGTTGCTTCAACCTTTGAGAAAGAAAACATAGGAGCTGCCACTGACATTCAGAAGCTGGTCTGGCACCCACAGCTATGCCATGTGATCCTTTTAGGGAACATTAACGAGCTCACGGCGTGCCAACCTCAGACAAGCTTACTCTGAGACTATGGATTAAATGAGACAAAACTAGACCACTACCTAATTTTTCCTAAGCAGAGACAAAACTAAGGTCACAGTGCTACCCACAGGCACCCTCACTCTTGGCTAGGATGAGGGATGGCTATTTCTTTACCTGTTAGAGCTCTATGCTCATCCTAGTCTATAGGTAAGATTTCGATACCCAATTTCTCTATAGGTAAGATTTCGATATCCAACTATAGAATTGCTCCTGCTTTCTGACGGACAGTTTAGATAAAAGCCCAGCTTCTTTAGTCCTTCTGCCAAATTACCCAGTGAAAACTCAACTCCTATAGTAGATGTTAACATCCTTTTATGAAGACACCCAGAGTCCCCCACAGTGTGTGTTCTCCCTCGTTGCAATGGGCAATGAACCTAACTCGTTTTACTACAGGTGTGCTCCTGCTGGGACCTGGCCAAAAGACACTGACACACATGTGAAAAATCAGCATGGTCTCCCACCCAACCAGCCCATTCAGTCGAAAGGTGACAACTCTCAAGATGGCCGAAGTGATTCTGCCCAGCTCTCATGCACTCTTCCACCAGATACGCTCTGGTCCTACTTCATTCCACTTCTGTTCCTTTTGTGGTGCTCGATTAGGCATTTTTTCTGTCTCTGATGAATTCAGAGGGTTTGCAGGCCTTTCTGAGATTCATTATTCAGATAGCATATAAACCAGTGTTTATACATTTACTTCTAGGTGACCTTACTCAAACCAATGAAGTAGGAGCATTGCTCTTAAAATGATCATATCGAGAGTGAAGACAGGTATTGTGGGGGAAACAAACAAACTTCAAGGAAAGCAATACAGGACACAGTGTGGTCTGCATTCCCTTTCAGTTGCATAAAAAACAAGCAATTAATTTCCAAAACGCTATTAAGCATGGCATTTAACAAGAAGATATATTCTGCTTTGTGTGACTTCAGAAGGCAACAAATGGAGTCATGTCTAGAACAGGATGTAATCTGGCAAATTTGTAGTCACCAGGGAATAATTACATTCAGTTTGGGTAAATGAGTGTTAAGACAGTGAAATGTAAAACCAGGACAGCCAACATTATTAGAAGCCTGAAGCCTTTCCCTGACATTAATTCTGGTGTCAACACCGACGGAGGTATGCAGACATTCACTTCCAGCTGGAAATAACAATCAGAATTTTTAAACATTTACTATGGATTTTAAAGCAGAAACATAAAGACAAAACCAAAACAGTGGCCCACAATCCTGCTGACCTAGTGAACATGCACAGAAGAAAATCCCAACAAAATGGAAAAGTCACACATAAAATGTCTAGTCTTCCCTCTCATTTTCAAACTGTTTTCCCTCAATGTAACCCTGTTAATAATTTCTATGCATCCATTGAAAACATGAAAAATGTTTCAATGAGATATCACTGCATACTTGTTAGAACACCTTTACACAAGACAGACGGAGTGTAATTCCAAATGCAGGTAACTGCCGAGAAATCAAAGCTCTCATATGTCACAGGACAAAATGTAAAATGGTACAGCCACTCTGGAAAATGGTTTGGCAGTTCTTTCACACGATTAAACATGGACTTATTAAGTGACCCAAAAATCACACCCCTGGGGATTTATCCCAGAAAAATAAAAGCTTACATTAATACACACACACACACACACACACCCTACGTGTAAATGTTCATGGAATCTGTATAATAGCAAAAACTGGGAACAACCAAACATTCCTGGATGAATGGCTCAACCAAATCTGATACGTGGAACATATAATGGAACATAATTTGCAGTAAAAAGAACAAACTATTTATACATGAAACAACCTGAATGATTCTCAAAGACATTATGCTTAGACAAATAAAGAAGTCAGTCTTAAAAACCTGTACTATATGATTCCACTTGCATAACAACCTCAAAACGACAAAACTATAGAGGCTAAGAACATATAGAGCTGTCAGGGTGGGTAGGGTATAAAGGGACAGGATGAGGGAGATCCTTTGTGCTGATAGATCAACTCTATATCTTGATTATGGTGGTAGCTACACAAATATAAATATGGAATAAAGCTCCATAGAATTACACACACACACACACACACACACACACACACACACAGAAACACACACATACACAGAAATGTACATAAACTAAACATGATCTGTAATATTGTACTATTGTCAATTTTGTGGGTTTGATGTGTACTACAGGTACACAAGATGTTACCACTGAGGGATGTTAGATAAAGGGAATGCAGTCTACACTATTTTTGAGACCTCTTATGAGCCTATGAAGCTTCCAGAATAAAATGTTTTTTTAAAAGCTACATATATACCAACTATATAGGATTCTTTTGGCCACAGGTAGAAAATTCTAATTCAATCAGCTTAAAGGAATAGAAATATCTTACACTCCCAGCTAACAAGAGTATGGAAATAACTTAGCTCTGGGCACAATTAAGTGCTCATCAACATCCTCAAGGACTCAGGAATTTTCCATAGTTCTCCTCTGTCATTATTGGCACATGATCTTGGTACCTTAGGCTGGCTTGTATCATGGCCTCAAGATGGATATTGAAAAAGAGTTATTGGGGCACTTGGGTTGCTCAGTTGGTTAAGCATCTAACTCTTGATCTCAGCTCAGGTGTTAATCTCAGGGCCGTGAGTTCAAGCTCTGTGTTGGGTCCCACACTGTGCATGAATACATACATACATACACACATACACACACACACACACACACACACACACACATACATAGAGTTATCACATCCAGTGGTAGAGGGACTATTTCCAGTTAGTATCCATTTTAGTCATAGAAGCAAACATTTCCCTGAAGTCTTATGCTAATTTTCTCTCATGTCCCATTGGCAGGGTCATAAACCAACTCCTAACACAAATGCTAGGGTCAGGGGAGCTGAGCAAGGGGAGTCAGAGCAGGAGAAGGGTATGTAGGAAGGGAACCACCACGAATCATGAGCGACCCTTGGAGCACCAAACAAATGTCTACAACTAAGAGTTAAATAAGTTAAGGCACATGAGCACAACAAAATACCATACAGCTATAAAACATGAACTAGATACCCGTGGGTTAATATGGAATCTTCTCAGAAATCTAATATGAAATGAAATATAAGGTATAGAATCGTGTATATAATATGGTACCTGTTGGGCAAATTTTTTTAAGTAATACCAAACAATGTTGGCATTAAGGACTGAATATTTGTAGCCCCTCAAAATTCCTATGTTGAAATTCTTTTTTTTCCTTAATGTTAATTTTTGAGAGAGACAGAGTGTGAGTGGGGGAGGAGCAGAGAGAGAGGGAGACACAGAATCTGAAACAGACTCCAGGCTCTGAGCTGCAGCACAGAGCCAGACGTGGAGATGGAACTCAAAAATGGTGAGATCATGACCTAGGCTAAAGTCGGATGCTTAACTGACTGAGCCACCCAGGTGCCCCCCTATGTTGAAATTCTAAACCCCAATGTGATTATATTAGGAGGTGGGGGACTTCCGTGGGTGCTTAGATCATGAGGGTGGAGCCCAACTGTCCACAGGCCAGGAAGCAGGCCCTCAAGTAGACACTGGATCTGTTGGCACCTTGATCTTGGACTCCCCAACCTCCAGAACTGCGAGAAATAAGTATTTGTTATTTAACCCCCTCCCCACCTCCCACTGTGGTATATTTGTGATAGCAGCTTGAGCCCCTGACCAAAACAGTTAATATATTCTAATTCCTTGCTCTTCATTCTTAACTTTAGAACCTCCATTTCATCCAGGAACACATACCATTCAACAGGGCAACTTCCTATATATTCATTAGTACCATTTGTGACAATTTAATAGATTGAAAATAGCACATCACTATTGTTTGAAGGTTTTTGGGGGCTTTGGGGGGGGTTGGTTTTTTTGTTTTGTTTTGTTTTTTAAAGAAAGAGAGAGGAGGGGGAGGAGCAGAGAGAGAAAGGGAGAGAGAGAATCCCAAGCAGGCTCCACGGTCAGTGCAGAGCCCAACATGGGGCTCAATCCCATGACCCTGGGGCTCATGATCTGAGCCAAAATCAAGAGTTGGTTGCTCAATCGACTGAGCCACCCAGGTGCTCCCGAACCTAAGAATTTTTAATAATGAATGAGGTTAAACATCCTTCCATAGTCTTCAACATTTGACTTTATATTCTTTAACATTTTCAATCAAGTCATTTTTCTTCTACTTTTTGAATCATGTGAATTTTTTATAAACCTAAGAAAACTAACTTTTTAATCAGCCATAAAAGTTGCAGGTATTTTCTCCTTTGTGATTTTGTCTTTGTTTTTGATGATACAATTGGCAGGGCGCCTGGGTGGCGCAGTCGGTTAAGCATCCGACTTCAGCCAGGTCACGATCTCGCGGTCCGTGAGTTCGAGCCCCGCGTCAGGCTCTGGGCTGATGGCTCGGAGCCTGGAGCCTGTTTCCGATTCTGTGTCTCCCTCTCTCTCTGCCCCTCCCCCGTTCATGCTCTGTCTCTCTCTGTCCCAAAAATAAATAAACGTTGAAAAAAAAAAAAAGATGATACAATTGGCTCTGCAGAAGTTTCTACTTTTCAAATAATTAAATGTATCAAAGTTTTCCCTTTCTAGGTTTCTTGACTGCTTTGAAAAGCTTTTTCTGTAAGACTGTAAGTAAATCCACCCAGGCTGTCTCATAGAACTTCCCAGGGACAGAAATATCCTATACCTGCCTTAATCCAACATGGTAGCCACTAGCCCCAGGGGCTGTTGAGTCATTAGTTTGAGTGAGGAAGTGAATTTTCCATTTTATTTAAGTTTAATGAATTTTAATGTAAATAGCAACATGTGGCTAGTGGCTACCACCCTAGGCAATGCAATTCTAGAATCTTCATGGTTTCATTTTTTAAAATATCTAAATATTTGAGCCTTTAGAGATTTATTTGGACAAAAGGAGTGAATTACCAGGATTTAAATCAGTGATTGCTGTGTTTTATTGGGAACACAGGCCACCTTAAGATTCAAATGAAAGTTGTAGAAACTACCTCCAGAAAAATGAGTGTATGGAGATACAGACAGTATCCTGAAGCTTATCTTCCAGTAGCATGAAATAAATACCCAAGTCAATCATAAATCAAGACAATTTCTGATGATGATCAGAGCAAGAAGGAGCTGAAACATGAGGTAGAGACTGACGGTGGGGAGGAGAGGTGGAAGGCACCACTTTAGGGAAGGCAGATAAGAAAGGCCCTTCTGGGGAGAGGAAATTTTAGCCAAAAGGTAAATGATGAGTTAGAAGCCAGACCCCAAGGGCGCCTGGGTGGCTCAGTCAGTCAAGCATCCAACTCTTGATTTGAGCTCAGGTCATGATCTCATGGTTTTGTGAGTTTGAGCACCACATCAGGCTTTACGCTGTCAACATGGAGCCTGCTTGGGATTCTCTTCCCTGCTCATGATCTCTCTGTGTCTCTCTCAAAATAAATAAACTTTAAAAAAAAAACAAAGAAAACAGACCCCAAAATGCTAGATGAAGAAACTTTAAGCTGAGGAACAGCAAGAACAAAGGCTTGGAGGCAGGAGTGAGGTTTGCTCCTTGGAAGGCGGAAAAGACTTCCAGGGTAAAGCCCAGAGAACAAGGTAGGAGTTAGATGAGATAACAGTGGAGGACGCAGGAGCCACATCAGCTCTCTTCTAAATTGTGCAATTTAAGATTAAACACAGTAAGTAAGGAGACAAAGTTCACACACGGTTGGAGGCGGTGGAATTGGGACACCAGTTACTCCAAAGTCTCTACTCTCCCCCTACGGCAGTGCCTGTCCTGGGGTGTCCTGAGTCTAAGCTGCTCCTCTACTGCCTAAATAATTACACCTGATATGACCTTTACTCTTGCCTCCAGGTTTATTGCCTGCCCCCAAAATCTATCACCTCAACTACTGACATGTCCTCGGAGAAGCCATCCTGGCATCTCTCCAAAAGCTCTTTGTGTCTGCAGTGCCCTCCCGTGCCACAGATGCCTGATAAACAGTAACTCACCCCTGACCTCCCTGAGCCTCTGCCTGCCCTGCAGCTCTAGCAGATACATTAACCTCTTCCCTCATAGCCCCCCTAGCTGGTGCATTCCGCCATGGACCTACTTACTACCGGAGATGGTACATTTTGGTAATATGCTGTCACTTCCAACTACATCTCAAGTCACTTAATCATGTCTTACTCATCTCAGCACATTGCCTGACACATACATCTTTTTTAATTCATGACTGAGTTAATGAATCAATTTCTACAGAAGAACACACTTCCCATTCTGTTCTCTGTTATGAACCATGACAAGCACACTACAGCACTCAGCTGATAATGGGTCTATTTGTCCTGAACTGTGAAGCTGAGGTCTAAACTGGTGTTTCAGCCACACTGCTGGCTTCCTAATATATTATGATAATGCTTTCAAGCTCCCCATATCGTCAATTGATGTCCTGCCTAATAAAGAGCCTATCATTTTTAGCATTCCCTTGAGTCCTCAGTTAATAATCATTCCATTTTCACCTGACATTCTAAAAAGCCCAATCTATTGTTGTCAAAACCCACACAGACTTGATACTTTGTACACATGCTACACTGAACATGCAGGAAGCTTAAAAATTTTTATATTGGCCAACATGATTTTCAAGCCATCACGTGAGTACCTAACAAAAAATTACCACCCCATTTAAGACAGATTCAAATAGCTTTGTCTTGAATGAATCTGTGGCTTGGTATGATCCAGCTTTCATTTTCTATGTCATGATTTGGTTTAATTTAACATTGATTGAGCAAGCTGAGTAAATATAAATTGATTTTTTTCAGGGATAATGCTTTGATCATTTGGCTCTATATGTGGCTTATACCTGTTAGTCATTACAAAGATAAATCAAGAAACAGAATTGAAGCAATGTTATATACTCAGTGGGGAATCACTGGTCATGTAGCATGTGTGCACAAAGTGGCCTTGTCAAATTAGCCATGGAAACATCAAGTGCTATGGAATTTAAAAGCAATGTAATCAGGTATCAGAGCAAAGGTCTACCTTAGACTACACAACTTAGAAAACAAGTTTATTGTCAGTACCTGGGTCTTTCCTTTCAATGTCCAGTCTACCCGTAAAACTACAGTAAAATTCCTGATAATGTCATCTGGTTGAAAAGTGTGCTACTGCCATGATATGTTCTACTGAAAGCACTCTAACTTGGAAGGGCCACCAACTGGCATCTGGAAGACCACAGAAAATGCCAAAGGGTCTAGAAAATGTGCCTTCGTTAGAATAGTTCATATGATTGTCATGTGTTGTCAAGATTATAAGAAACTTTGCTTTTGCTTCCAACATGGCCAAGTGGAACAGACTAGACCCGATTTTTGCAGATAACAACTATCAACTTGGGATAAAATACAAAAACAAAGCAAAACAAATTGGAAATGATTTAGCTACAGTAAAATGGATAAAGGAAGGGCTGAATCTGGAGG
This sequence comes from Prionailurus viverrinus, assembly GCF_022837055.1. Classification (NCBI taxonomy): domain Eukaryota; kingdom Metazoa; phylum Chordata; class Mammalia; order Carnivora; family Felidae; genus Prionailurus; species Prionailurus viverrinus. The sequence goes on along the minus strand of NC_062561.1, from coordinate 93,169,269 downwards.
AGAGTCACTTGGAAGAAGGGAATCACAGTGTGAGCTACTCATGTATAGTTTTGGGCCTGAGAGTAGTCCATAGTCAGAACCATGCATTTCTCAAATCATAGCTTTCTCTTGCTCTAAATACACTACGGTTCCCTATATCCTTTATGATAAACTCAAAACTTTTCACCTATTCTTCAAAGGGCATCATGACAAGACCTGGATGCCTCTATAACTTTATATCTTTTTATGCAGCAGGCTTCCAAGTTTCTGGGCTTCTGTTCAGGCCAACTCCTTCTCTTGGGTACTGTATCCCATTTCCATTTGCTAGTTCAAGAACATGGTTACTCCAATTGACCTCTTTCTTGACTGCCTTATCTTTTCTCTCCTCTAATCCTGTACCCCTCCAGCTACTGCTCTAGCTCTTGGATCCTCTTTACGAAAGATGTCCTTGAAAGGGTTGTTTATAGTCTTTCCATGCAGTCTCTCTTCAGCCAACCCCAATTATGCTTTATTTCTCCAATCTTCCACTAAAATTGCCCTTGCTAAGGTAACTAATGACTTTCCAGTTGCTGTCTAGTGATCGATTCACAGTCCCCATCCTATCTGAACTACCGATAATTTTTGTCACATCTGATTACTGCCTCCTCCTTCAAATACCTTATTCTCTTGCCTTCTGGATGCCACACATCCTAGGTCTCCTTTTCCTGAAAAGATGTTCCTTCTCTGCCTCCTTTCATGGATTCTCCTTACTTTCTGAATCCCTAGAGATTGGAATCCCTGAGAGTGATTCCTCAGAACTGTTCTCCTCCTACATTCCTTTCCTGAGTGATCTCCTCTAATCCTAAAGTTTTAAATATCATCAATACAACCAAGAATCATAAATTTGTATTTCCAGCCATGAATCTTCTCTTATCTTCAGTCTGTAACAGTCAATTACCTGCTCAACATCTCCAACATGTATGCCCAATAGATGTCTGAGACTGCATATCATCCACTGAATTCCTGATTCCAACTCCATCCCCACTCTACTGCCCAGCATGTTCCTCTGGTGATTATGCCCATCTTGGTAAATAACAACTCTGCCCCTCCTGTGAGTGTGAGAACCAACACCTTAGCATCATCATTTCATTCTTTCTCACACTTCAATATCCAACTAATCAGCAAAACCTATTGGTTCTACCTTTAAAATACACCCCAAATCTGTGGTGCCTGGGGGAGCTCTGTCAGTTAACCATCCGACTCTTGACCTTAGCTCATGTCTTGATCTCAGAGTCATGAGATTGAGCCCAGAGTCAGGCTCTGAGCTGAGTGTGGAACTGCTTGGGATTCTCTCTCTCCCTCTCTTTCTCTCTCTCTGCCCATCCCCTGTTCGCTCTCTCTAAATAAATAAATAAACATTAAAAAAAAGAAATGTCAACAACTGAATGAGTCATTTAGGTATAAGGGGGGGATTCACTAATGACCCTGATGCTTCTACCTGGGGAAACTATGTGGACCAGACTGCCATTAGTTAAGCACCTGAAAACAGAAAGATGAGGTTTGGGGAGCATAGGGATTGGAAAATTAATGAGGTCCATTTTAAGTCTGTTGTGTTAAAGTGCTTTTGAGCCCTTAAGTATTGGAAATACTCAATAGTAACTTGGCAAAACAAGTGTGAAGCTGAGTTGTTTGTAGTAACTAACACCAGGGGTGGATGAAATGGCTAGAGAGTGTGCAAAGAAAGAAGAAAGGGTGGTCCTAAATTCTGAAGAACATAACACCTCAAGGGGCAGGTAGAGAAGTTGACACAGCTGAGATAGAAAGAGTGTACTCCATGAGCAGGAAGAAAACCGAAACAGTATCAGAAATCAATGGGGAAGGGGCCCCTGGGTGGCTCAGTTGGTTGAGCATCCAACTCTTGATTTCCGCTCAGGTCCTGATCCCAGGGTCATGGGACCAAGCCTCACATTAGGCTCCATGCTGAGCATGGAGCTTGCTTAGGATTCTCTCCCTCTCTCTCTGCCCCTCTCCTCTTCTTGTGCTCTCTCTCAAAAAAAAAAAAATTAAAATTAAAATTAAAATTAAAAAAAAAATATATATATATATATATATATATAAAATTAGTGGGGACAAACCTTCAAGATGGAGGGAATAGCTATCACCACTAGAGCCCCCCAAAGAGACAAAATGAAAGGAGGCTTAAGAGACAACAAATGATAGTTTGTAGGAGACATTCAGTTCTGTGGCCCAAAGAGAACTCAGATGGTAGAGTACTGAATGGGGGAATGAGATAAAAGAGGTGCACCCTGACTCAGTCAGTTAAGCGTCTGACTTCGCTCAGTTCATGATCTCATGATTCGTGAGTTCAAGCCCCGCGATCAGGCTCTGTGCTGATAGCTCAGAGCCTGGAGCCTGCTTCAGATACTGTGTCTCCTTCTCTCTCTGCCCCTCCCCCACTCATGCTCTGACTTTCTGTCTCTCAAAAATAAATAAACATTTAAAAAACAAAAACAAGTGCACCCTTTCCAGAAGCTTTATGATGTCAGGAAGTAGAGAGAGGACGTTCAATATAGAGGCAGGCTCAATATACATTTTTTTTTGGAAGAAGAGATACTCCAGCATGTTTTTAGTATCCAAAGAAGAAGAAATCCCAACAGTTGAACATTACAGATGGGGAAAGAGAAGCAATAACCAAAATTCCAGGGGAGACACGTCTTTAAAGTACAGACTGAGAAAAGAGCATAGAAAGAAAAAGGGAAATATCATTCATTCACACTTTCAAAAACCATTTGTAAAGCATCAACTATGTGCCAGGCACTGTTGTCGACACTTGAAATCTATCCTTGAAGAAAATAAAGAAGACTGCCCTTATGTAGCTTATGTCTTAGCAAGGTTAGTAGGGGGAGAGGGGACATAAAATAACAAAGAACACTATAAATACATAAATTATGAGTATGATTTGATAGAAGGCACCAAGTACCAAGGAATAAAAATAGAACACTGTAAGGGAGATTGAGAGAGTCAAAACAGGGAATTGCATAGCAATTCTGTAAAAGAGTAATGTCAAAGAAGAGCTTATACACAAACTAAGACAAATGAGGGAATTTGCCACGTGTAATACAGGCAAAAAGAAAGAATGGGTGCAAGCTTATGCACGAAGAGGAGAAATAAAATTTGCACTTTCAGTATCAGAGAAACTAAAAGATAAATTAGCTATCAAAGGAAGAAATATTGCCACAATTTAGCTGTATGTTTCTTTTTAAAAAAATTTTTTAATGTTTATTTATTTTTGAAGGAGAGAGAAACAGAGCATGATAGCTACATGTTTCTTGAAGAGAGGAGCCATTAAGCAGAATTAACCTCTTGGGACGCATGGGTGGCTTAGTTGGTAGAATGTATGACTCTTGATTTTGGCTCAGGTCACAATCTCCTGGTTGGTGGGATTGAGCCCCGCATTAGGCTATGCCATGAGAACGCAGAGTCTGCTTGGGGTTCTGTCTCTCCCTCTCTGCTTCTCCCTTGCTTGTGCACACACACTCTTTCTCTCTCTTTCTCTCTCAAGCATAAATAAATAAACAAGCAAACAAACAAAGAATCTCTTTCTGTGTGTTCTCTAGGGAGCCAAGCTAGTATCTCTGGACTCAGTGTATTATACTTAGATTAGATTAGCAGTGGGGTCACTGAAAAGTCAGGAGGCCCATGATTAATTAATAGGATCTGGGGGCACCTGGCCAGTTCAGTAGGTAGAGCATGTAGCTCTTGATCTCAGGGTCGTGAGTTCGAGCCCCAGATTGGGTGGAGAGATTGCTTACATACATAAACTTAAAAGAAAAAACAGAATCTTCTTCCATCAGCTACAGCCCAGAGAAGCTCACCGTAGAGTTCCATCTCACTATTACAAAACAGCCAAGCAAGGAATTTCATAGTTATTACTCATACCTCTCTTTATTGATTCATTTGGGCAGCAATAATTTATTATTAAAGCTAATTTACTTGAAATGTTCATACACACAGTAATAAATAAGGTCTCTAGATTCACATATGAAGCAGATCTAAATAAAACTGCACACTACCTATAGAATTCCTCCTTCACCTAAAGGCAGCAACTCAATCAAAGAAAAGTCTGTCCAGATGGCTAGGAAGTTTTAGGGATTTCATGAGACCAAGAAAGGATGATTGCTACTCTCTACGTCCAAATTTCTCACACGTTCTGTATTTTCAAAGACCAGTACAGTTGAAAATGGCCTTGTATTCACCGCATTGATACACACTCAAAATTTCCCACAGTGAAGACACCCGAAAGATAAAAACTCAGAGTGCCACAAAAACCACCGCAGAAGCTAAGAGGAAGCTCCATTACCCAGCAAAAGTGATGGGGTGAGGTGACCCCCATTCACCCCCCAAAAAAAGCTATTCTGATCTGCCCTCTGTCTGAAAGAAAGTAAAGAGATACGATTTCCCTCCTCTACCAACAGCTTCCCTCGTCCAGGGACTCGGCCTCTGAAAACAACATTAAATACGGTCTGTCGAGGGGCGCCTGGGGGGCTCAGTCGGTTGTCTGACTTCCGCTCAGGTCATGATCTCATGGTTTATGGGTTCGAGCCCCACATCGGAGTCTGTGCTGACAGCGCAGAGCCTGGAGCCTGCTTCAGATTCTGTGTCTGCCTCTCTCTCTGCCCTTCCCCCGCTCGTGCTCCGGCTCTCTCGCTCTCAAAAATAAATAAACATTAAAAAACTAAAATAAATAAATAAACAAATATGGTCTGTCGGTTCTTAATTGTATTCCTCAAGGAAGCAGATCACGGCCCCTCAGTTGTTTCTCTATAGCCCTTTAGAGCCAAATCATCCAGCCTAACTTGGGGCTAGGAAGGCATGCGCTGACAGTGAGCCAGTGTAATCTAGGATGTGTAGACCCTACAATGAGGTGCTCCAGTTGGAAGCATGGAAATTCCCTGGCAGAAAAATCCCTGGCAGTTGTTGGCCCTGTAATTATAGCTTCGCATGGATTGCATCTGTTAAGAGCGTCAGACAGCCAAGAATTGGGAGAAAGGGAGGCCCCCACCTCAGTGCAGTCAGGCTGTATTACACAAATGCCCACTCAAAATTAGGAATTTGGCTGGAGGCTGTCCACATCAATTTCTCCTCTAAGCAGGAGATTTGACAAGGGGATTTGACCAGTACTCAAGTCGACAATGAGTAAAGCCAACAGAATTCCACACATCTAGTGTTTTGACAAAGATAGAGTCTAGATCTCTCCTGCCTTATTTGAATAAAAGTAAGAAAAAAGCTTTGGACCTATGAGAATATATGCAGAAAGGGAGAGAAACAGTCTCCTAAAGATTCAGAGTAATAGTGGGTGAGTGAAATGACTTATCCCAAGAAATAGACAGTTATTTTGAGAAACATGTGTCCCTAAAGGACCCAAGAAACCACTGTCTATATAAAGAAAATCACAAGAAGTAAAAGGCAAATTGCAAATACAACAGGCTAAGTCACAAAGATATTAAGTTGGGATAAAAAAGGAGCTCCATGCATTGTAAAAGAGTATAAAGAAAGGAAAATTTCACCAGATGAAGTATAAAATTCTCACTAAAGAAAGGAAAAGTAGAAGTATTGTTATAGAATTTAAAATCTTAGATGTGGAAAAAAAAGTCTTGGGGAAGTGAGTCAAAGCCTGGGAACAGAAATATTCCTTTGTTGGTAGAAACAGCATTGAAATAGGAGGTTTGATAGAAATCAGAGGACAAGGAGCAAAATCCAGATCATGTATCTCAATCCTACCCATCCCCTACCCATCCCCATATCCCCATATTCATTCCCAGAGCCCCCAGTATCAGAGAAGCAAGATGTGGGGGAGGGGAGAGGAGGAAGCCTGGGTGGCTCAGTCGGTTAACCATCCGACTTCACCTCAGGTCGTGATCCCATGGTTTGTGAGTTTAAGCCCCACATCAGGCTTTCTGCTGTCAGTGTGGAGCCGCTTTGGATCCTCTGTCCCCCTCTCTCTCTGCCCCTCCCCCACTCGTGCTCACATTCTCTGTCTCTCTCAAAAATAAATAAACATTAAAAACAAAACAGCAAAATGGAACTAACACCTCCCTCTCAAAATATCATTTGGGAGGAAGGGAGAAAACAGACTCCAATTAGGTATGACGGGTGCCAAGGAGAATCAACCCAGGTTGCATCAGAGTATAAAGAAGATCTGGAGAGAGTCACTCAAACGCGAGCCACAGGAAGAGCAGAGGCATGGCATTCCTGCAAGTTTTCTGTGCTGGATGTCTCCCACTGGCCCTTCTCGCCACCCTGTCTCCACCCGCCGCCTGCATTCTCTATGTCCTGGAAGGTTGAATTTTCTTTATGCACAAACCCCTTTTGGCTTCCCTCTGGAAGCCACCTGCAAAAGATTATAGGAAAGGAGAAATTAAGTTTAAGGTAATTCATTCCCACCTCTCTCATATGACCTCCTATGACCATGGACAAGGTTGTCTCTCTATAGAAGACTACAGTTTCTACTGGATGGACTCTTCTGTAACTCTCTTCTCTGGGCTCCAAGAACCGCATCCTCTTTTTGCCTCTTCAGCCCTGAGGGTAAGAATGGCTCCCTGCTGTTGCTGGCCAAAGGGTACTAGCTTTTGTTGGCGTGGGCATCCCTAACTCCAGCCTATAGCTTTGTGAACAGTTTCCCTATTAAACTTCCTCAATTATCCCAGTTTGCATCTATCATCCATTTCTAGCCAGGACCCTGAAACATATACTTGAGCAAATGTAAAATAAAGTAAGAGAAAGAACATACCAAAGAGAGAGAAATAGCCTGAAACTGAAGCAAGCATAACCCAAACAAGAGAACATGCCTTGCATACTTTTGCCTTTCGTTCAATGAATAAGAGCTCAAGGACAAGATTATCAAGTCAAGAATGACATTTAAAAGGAGATTAGAGGGGTGCCTGGGTGACTCAGTAGGTTGAGCATCTGACTTTGGCTCAGGTCATGATCTCACGGTTCATGAGTTCAAGCCCCACATCGGGTTCTGTGCTGACAGCTCAGAGCCTGCAGCCTGCTTTTTTTTTTTTTTTTCAACATTTATTTATTTTGGGGACAGAGAGAGACAGAGCATGAACGGGGGAGGGGCAGAGAGAGAGGGAGACACAGAATCTGAAACAGACTCCAGGCTCTGAGCCATCAGCCCAGAGCCTGATGCGGGGCTCGAACTCACGGACCCGCGAGATCGTGACCTGGCTGAAGTCGGACGCTTAAACGACTGTGCCACCCAGGCGCCCCCTGGAGCCTGCTTTGGATTCTGTGTCTTCCTCTCTTTCTCCCCCTTCCCTGCTCATGCTCTGTCTCTCTCTTGAAAATAAACATTAAAAAAGAATTTTAATAGATAAATAAAAGAAGATTAGGAATAAGACAACAAATTGATAACTTGATAACTAAGACATGAACTACTGCCATTTACTTCCCAGGTAAAAATTAATTTCAGATAGCAAAAAATGAAATGAATAGAGCTGAGAAGCAAATTAATGATGTTGAGAAGGTTACAGTGACTACAGAAGAAAAAAAGTATAGCAATTATAGAAGAAATGAGGGATGTAGAAGACAAACACATTTTAACACAAAGATAATCAAGGTCTCTGAAGTCAAGGACACAAAAGTGATGCCCAAAGTATTCTGACATCTTTAAGTCTTCTCTGAAATGAAGGAAGAACTGACCCTACAGATAAAAACAGCTTACCTGTTTAATTAAATGGGTCAATACCAATATATCTGGGAAATAAACTTTAATGATAAAAAAAATAATTTTTTGGGCAACCAAATGCAGAGACAAATTTGTCCACCAGAGTGAGAAGGCACACCAGCCTCAGTTTCCCCCAAAGCAATGATCAATGCCAAAAGATTAGGAGACATGTCTACAGGGCCAAGAAGAATATCATACTCAGACAAGTTTTAATTCAAGTATAAAAGCAACAGGAAGACACATCAAGAAACATCAAGAAACAGTAACACCCACAAAAACTTTTTGAAAAAAAAAAAAGTCCATAATGAAATCCAGGCAAACAAGAAAAAAACTAGAAATAAAGTATAGAGGAAGAAAGTAGTCAGGACAGAAGGCTTGGTGAAAAGCAGAATGCATTAGAAGATAATTTGCAAATTATATGTGTGATAAGGGCTTAATATCCAAAACATATCAGGAACTTATACCACTCAACACCAAAAAAACAAATAATTTGACTTAAAAAAGGGTGGAGGAGATGAACTGACATTTTTCCAAAGGAGATGTGAAATCCAAATGAAGATGTGATATATGTATCATATAACATACATGATATGATATGTGCCATATGTGATATGATATATACCATATGTGATGTGATATATATGTCATATATCATATGTGAGATATACATATCATGTTTTCTTTGTCATTCATATATATGATATGTTATTCATATATATATATATATGCAACAGAATATTACTCAGCTATTAAAAACAAGAATGAAATATTGTCACTTATCAAGATATGGATGGACTTAGAAGATACCGTGTGAAGTGAAATAAGTCAAAGAAAGACAAATACAGCATGAGTTCACTTATATGTGTAATATATAAAACAGAACAAACGAACAAACAAAACAAAACAGCAACAGACTCATAGATACAGAGAAGAAACTGGTGGTTGCCAGAGGGGGGAGTGGTCAAGAGCTGGGCAAAATAAGTAAAGGGAATTAAGAGGTACAAACCTCCAGTTATAAAATAAATGTCACAGGATGTCATGTAAAGCATAGGGAATATAGTGAATATTGTAATAACTTTGTATGATGACTAGTTATCATGGGGATCATTTCATAAAATACAAACATATCGAATCATGGTGATGCACACCTGAAACTAACAGGATACTGTATGTTAATTATTCTTCAATAAGTTTTTTTTTAATTGACATGCATAAGGGCTCAGAAAATATACCACCCAAATGCCCTTAAAACTTAAAGACATGTACCAGATAATCACTAAATGGATTAGCACTGAGAGTTCACAAGTTGGAAAGTGTATAAAAAGGCCAATAGTTCCTCACCTGTTGGAAGTCAATTGTAATGGCCGAGCCTCAACCATGGAAATGCCCCCATTCAGGGACAGCTGTCAACTTCACAACCCAACCTTATTCCTGTAGGTCTGGTTTCCCCATCAGACCTAAGATTTCAGCAATTCTGGGAAACCCTGGAGGGAGGGATGGTGATGGCACAGGAAAGAAAACACTGTGCTGAAATCAAGGTCAACTTATAAAAATAAATGGCCTAGCATTTCTGCTACTACTAAGATATGCTAAGTAGTTGAACATTCATACTAAGAAAACTAGAAAATTCAGAGCTTTGGAAGCAGTGAGAACCAGAGGGGCTAAAATTCTAGAGAGAAGAGAACCTTTGAGACATGAACCTTTCAGGCTGAATCTCAATGTGGTTAGTGTCTTTTTTGTTAATTTTTTTTTTTTTTAATTTTAGACGGGGAGAAAGAGCAAACAGAGGAGAGGGGGAAAGGAGAGAGAGAGAGGATCTTAAATAGGCTCCACACCCAGTGTGGAGCCCAACAAGGGGCTCTGTCCCACAACCCTGAAATCATGACCTGAGCCCGAATCAAGAATCGAATGCAGGGCCCCTGGGTGGCTCAGTCGGTAAAGCGGCCGACTTCAGCTCAGGTCATGATCTTGCAGTTTGTGAGTTTCAGCCCTGCATCAGGCTCTGTGCTGACAGCTCAGAGCCTAGAACCTGCTTCGGATTCTGTGTCTCCCTTTCTCTGTCCCTCTCCTGCCTGCACTCTGTCTCTCTCTCTCTCAAAAATAAACATTAAAAACAATTTAAAAAAAGAAAAGAGTTAGATGCTCAATCAACTGAGCCACCCAGGTGTCCCTGCCAATGTAGTTACAGCCTGAAAATCAGGCCCCGTCCCAGGCAGAGGGGCCACAGATGGGGGACAGAGACGCCAATGAGCTTTTGGTGGTCATGCTGAGAAGTCGAGACAAACTTGTACACTTGAGGGGCTTCAAACACACGGACGGTTTTCCTTCAACATTTGTTGAATTCCAAAGCTGTGCAGGGCTGGAGGCTAAAGGGCTAAGAAGGCAATCTCTGAAGGCAAACTGGAATGTTACACATTTCCTTGGTGCTTAAGAGAAAAAAACACCTGCCAAGAAGAGCCCTATAAAATTAAAATTCCTAGAGAGAGCAAATAATTCACTCTGATGAGCTGCAACTGTTTGGGAGTTTTTTGTTTTGTTTTGTTTTTTTGGTTTTTGTTTTGTTTTGTTTTATTAGGGAGAAGATGACAATCTGGGCCAATGTAGAGACTTAGTATCCAGACTTAGGCCCCAGTAGATGAACAGAAAACACAGCAGAGCTTTGGCAGTTATATGGGGCTAGAGTGGCAAATGTGGAGATTGGAGACATGGCAAACTCACTGCTGGTCTCCCCTAGAATCACTGCCAAAGTCTAGAGTTTGTGGGATAGAAAAGATTAAAAATTAAGTCTACAATTTCTAAATTTTTTTTAACATTTATACATTTTTTGAGAGACAGATCATGAGTGAGGGAGGGACAGAGAGAGAGGGAGACACAGAATCCAAAGCAGGCTCTGGGTTCTGAGCTGTCAGCACAGAGCCTGATGCAGGGCTCGAACCCACAAACCATGAGTTCATGACTTGAGCCAAAGTCGGACCCCTTAACCGAATGAGCCACCCAGGCGCCCCAAGTCTGTAACTTCTAAAAAGCAGAATAAAAATCCCCAGTCGCTCAGTCATAAGACAAGTAACTGTCACACTCTCAAACGAAAGCCACGAAAAGCCACAACCTTGAAACAGGGGAAAGCCAGGTAGACTGGGTCTTACCTAAGCTACAGCTCAAATGTGAGTCTTATTTAATCTCTGGCTGAATTCAGGGAATCATGTCCATACTCTTATTCCTCAGTAGAGGAAAAGGTAAACCTCCTCTGATGGAAAATAGCATCATCTGGTGTCTCTGACTTTTTTTGTTTTTAATATACAGCATCCCACATTTGATAAGAAATTAGTAGACATGCCAAGGCACAGGATCCATGTGACAAATACCAAAAGAAAAAAATAGCCAAAACAAGAAAACTCACTGATAATTCTGGACCCCAGAGAACAGAGCTAGCAGAATCAAATGGACATTCTAGAACTGAAAGCTGTAATACTGAAATCAAGGATCCAATAGATAGGTTTAATGGCAGATTGAATCTAACAGAAGGATCAGTGAACTGAAAACATGGTTTAATAAAAATATCCAAAATGAACAATAAAAAAAAAGAGAATGGGGAGAAATAATGACCCTCCTATATTACAGCAATAATTGGTTAAAAATGTTTTTTATAGGTGCCTGAGTGGCTCAGTCGGTAAGTATCTGACTTCAGCTCAGGTCATGATCTCATGGTTTGTGAGTTTGAGCCTCACATCAGGCTCCGTGCCTACAGCTCAGAGTCTGGAGCCTCTTCAGATTCTGTGTGTGTCTCTCTCTGCCCCTCCCCCCAAAAAAATAAAAATAAATAAACATTTTAAAAATGTTTGTTTTAAAAGATCCCATTTGCATTGCAACACAAATAATAAAGCAGCTAAGAATAAATCCACAGAAGAAATGTCCAGAAATTTTATGGAGAGAGATGTTAAGAATTTACTAAAGGCTGTTAAGAGAAGGCATGAATACATGGTTAGATAGATCATACCCAGAGCTAGAAAGGCCACATTAAAATATAAGAATTCTGAGGTACCTGGGTGGCTCAGTCAGTTACACGTCTGACTTTGTCTCAGGTCACGATCTCGTGGTTTGTGAGTTCAAGCCTGCATCAGGCTCTGTGCTAACAGCTCAGAGCCTGGAACCTGCCTTGGATTCTGTGTGTGTGTCTCTCTCTGCCCCTCCCCTGTTCATGCTCTCTCTCTCTCTCTCTCTCTCTCTCTCAAGAATAAACATTAAAAAAATTAAAATATATGAATTCTATCTGCATTAATCTACACATACAAAAAATTCAATCAAAATTCCAGTAAGATTTGAAAATTCACTTTATAAAGAAAGAATCTCAAAACATTGGGGAAAGATGCAGGATTTAATAAAGGGCTATGGTACAACTGACTATCCATTTGGGGAAACAAAAATAGGCTTCTATTTCAATATTTCCTCCTGTCTCACTCCTTCATATTTTTCTATATATCCGTATACATTACTGTGCTCACAAAAAAGAAGTAGAACCTTGATAGATGAGAAATTGGAAGCAGGGATGGGAGGACCCAAGACCATTGATGAGATCAATGTGAACATTTTCATCACAGTCCAAAACCTATTCAGGAGATACCACTGAAAAAGTTGGAACAGGGTGCCTGGGTGGCTCAGTTAAGCATCTGACTTTGGCTCAGGTCATGATCTCATGGTCTGTGAGTTCAAGTCCCACATCAGGTGAGCTCAAGTCCTACTTTGGGTGAATACAAGCCTCAGGTGAGTCCCGCTTCTCTCATCTCTCTCCCTTTCCCTCTTCTGCCCCTCGTGGAATTCTCTCTCTCTCTCTCCCTATCCCTCTCTCTCTCTGCCCCTGAATCACTTGCACCCTCTCTCTCAAAAAAAAAAAAAAAAAGGTGATACGAAGAGCACTCCATCTCCAGAGATGGTAAATACAAGGTACAAGTTGCTGAGGGCAAGTGACAGAATTTTTAGTCTGCTGCACCATGCAGCAGGGTCATCTGGGTGAGAAGCCATCCCACACATTTCCCCCTCGTCCCCAGCTAGACCAGGCAACAATGAAAGTGTTTGCCTTCAGGAAGGACAAGAGACTGTGAGAGCTTATCTGGAGGGGTCTATAGGGTTAGAAACATCCAGGAAGATTGGAGAACAACACCCAGGTCTTCAATAAGAGGCCATGGAGAACCACCCATTGCAATATATCATAAGAGCTTAACAAAGTTGCTGGTCAGATCAATGTATTAAAATCAATATCTATCAGCGAAACCAATTAGAAAATGTGCTAAGAAAAAAACTGTGCCTTTCAGGCACATGCATCTCAATGTGTATAGCAGCATTATCCACAATAGCCAAAGTATGGAAAGAGCCCAGATGCCCACTGATGGATGAATGGATAAAGAAGATATAGTATATATATACAATGGAGTATTACTCGGCAATCAAAAAGAATGAAATCTTGCCATTTGCAACTACATGGATGGAACTGGAGAGTATGGTGCTAAGTGAAATTAGTCAGAGAAAGACAAATATCGTATGACTTCACTCATATGAGGACTTTAAGAGACAAAACAGATGAACAGAGGTGAAGGGAAGCAAAAATAATATAAATACAGGGAGGGGGACAAAACATAAGAGACTCTTATGAGAGGCTATATAAACTGAGGGATATAGAGAATAATATAGAGGATATAGAGAACAAACAGGGTTGTTTGCTGGAGGGGTTATGGGGGTGGGCTAAATGGATCAGGGGCATTAAGGAAGATACTTGTTGGGATGAGCACTGGGTGTTATATGTAGGGGGTGAACCACTGGAATCTACTCCTGAAATCATTATTGCACTATATGCTAACTAACTTGGATGTAAATTCACAAATAAATAATTAAATGATTGTTAAAAAAATAAAATAAAATAATAAAAATAATCTTAACAAAAAGAAAGAAAAAACTGTCCCTTTCAAAATAGAGACAACCACCATAACATAATTGGAATTAAACTTCATGAGTAGGGACTCCTGGGGGTGTCTGGGTGGCTCAGTCAGTGAAGCGTCTGACTCTTGATTTCAGTTCAGGTCATGATCCCACAGTTTCTGAGCTCGAGCCCTGCACTGCCCTGACAGTGTGGATCCTGCTTGGGATTCTCTCTCCCTCTCTCTCTGCCCTTCCCCTGCTTGTTCTCACACCTGCACAAGCATGCTCTCTCTCTCTCTTGTCAGTGAAAGAATGAAATTAATACTTAGTGTTAAATTAATACTTCCATTTAAGTGAAAACAGTCCCAGAGAGGAAGAGAAACTGAGGCGTAAAGGTATCATTTGAGCCACTAGATAAAACCATGCCTGAATCCTAAATTCTTGGGAGGGCAACAAATGCCCTTTGGTCATTGGGTAAGCAAATTTGAGTTGCTTGGTTTCTCTGCCTCTTGCAAACAAGAGTCCTATACATCAGATTTTGAGTAAGGAACTCAAGGAAAACAAATTTAATGTTATAATAATGCTGCTTTTATAGGTAAATGAGAAGAGGGAAACTCCCAAGGATTTCCCATTTCCTACAGGATAAACCATACTCCTTAGGCACTATTCCACCAAGACACATTGGAGCCTGGGACAAAAGGAAAAATCAGTAACACTGATCCTGTCTTTATTTTAAATTTGGTATTTTGCTCATTATGGATTTTTCACACAGATTGGGGATTTTTTAATTTTTTTTAATGTTTATTTTTGAGAGAGAGTAAGAGAGAGAGAGCAGGGGAAGGGCAGAAAGAGAAGGAGACACAGAATCAAAAACAGGCTCCAGGCTCTAAGCTGTCAGCACAGAGCCAGACTCAGGGCTTGAACCCACAAAGAGTGAGATCATGTCCAGAGCCTACATTGGACGCTTAAACAACAGAGCCACCCAGGAGCCCCCAGATTTGGGATTTCTTAAGTATTAAAGCATTAAGCATTAAACATTAAAACATCATTTATCTTTACGTGTGAGTTGTTTCTGGAGTCCCCTTTAATTTTGTGCCTGAGGTAAATGCCTTGGTTCCCTCACCATAGTATCAGCCTTGTCTTCAGGCTCTTTATCATCTGGGGCTACACTAATTATCCATCTAGAGTGGACACTGTGGTGTACCACCTGATTTTTTTTAATTTTTTTCATGTTTATTTATTTTTGAGAGAGAGAGAGTGTGTGTGAGCAGGGGAGGGGCAGAGAGAGAGGAAGACACAGAATCCAAGGCAGGCTCCAGGCTCTGAGCTGGCAGCAGAGAGCCTGACGTGGGGCTTGAACCCACGAATCTTGAGATCATGACCTGAGCCGAAGTCGGATGCTCAACTGACTGAGCCACACGAGTGCCCCATGTACCACCTGATTTCTACCAAACACTTAAAGTTTCAAGAATTTATTCCCCCACTGCTGGGACCATGGAAGGCTGACAGCTGGCATCTGGGTCCGTGACTCACTCCACACCTCACTCATTGCCCTTGGCTTAAGAGAGACACCTTGCCCAAGATCATACCCTCTCCCTGGGGGCAAGCCAGATAATAAAAACTCAGGTGGGAATATACAGGTCTGTAGCAACTCTGCAGGGCCATCCTAGCTCTAGAATTCTCTGTAGGGAATCACCCTACACCATTGTCCAGCTTCCTTCTCTGTCCAGTCCTGCTATCTTCCCTTTCCAACAGATGTTGATTCCCAGAACACATCCCTATAAATGCCCTATATGCATCTCTCTGTCTCAGAGTCTGTGATCCAGAGAAGTCACCTGCAACACCTATCTAATTTCACAACACCTCCGGCAATACCAACCTAATTTCCCATGACCCCAAACAAATATCCTTAACTTCTGCCAAGACTGTTCTTCCCCTTGTCTTTACATTATGCTCATACATACATCTATAGTTCTGGTGCATTTTTCCTCTTGCCCCTAAATTCCTCATCTCTCTCCTTGGCCTTTTCAACCCCTACCATCTTCAAGACATGGCACAAGACCCACCTCCTACACAAATGACTTCTCTATCCAGTCCAGCCCACTACTCCTGATTTTTATTGTCCTTAAATATATATCAAAGGATCAATGAGCTTCCTGTCCCATGTACCATGTTCTTTTTGAATCTCTTGGTCATAGTTATAGAAGGATTTGACCTAGGTTAACATCACGCCACCACTGATGCTCCCAGAGCCAACAGCCCTCCTATTGAAGTCCTGACTTTTCTGACTCCTTTGTATTTTCTCACACCACTATGCCCACTCATTCGCAGAATGGACTGAGTTCACTCAGCCACCTGTTTCACCTGCCTGGCAGGCTGAGAAAGTATTTCTTACTTAACCTGCAGGCAAAGGGCCTTCTGAAGCCCTCCTTTCCAAGTCTTGATGGTTTGATAAGGATTTCCTGTCACCTGTATTTTCTATCTAATAGCATCATGCTTGGGGAAAAAACACCGTATTATTTCCATGTGGTAACTCTACAAAGAATAGAGGAGGCTTCAGTGAAAGAGACCAGAGAATTTTTTCCCTTGAAGTCCTGAAAAAACAGTGAACATTCATAATATGAATTTGGCTATGGCAAGCCCTAAGATGACCTATAATACACTCAATCCTGGCATTAATTGAACACATTCTAGAGTTTCCCGGGAAGGGACAAAAACCAATGACCAACAAACTCCCTGAACAAGTAAAATCTATTCCCTGTAAGAAGAGAGTTTTAAAATTATTGTACCTATAATATCTTCTTTGATATCGGCATTGCTTATCTTCATTGCATTTGATTCTCAAAATGGCCCTGTGCATTAGGTTAACCTGCATTGTACATAAGCAGAACCTGATGCTTGCAGAGGTTAAAATATATATCTAATATCACAGAACTAATAAATGGCCAAGTGGAATCTTGAATCCCACTCGTCTGGCAGTCCAAAGTCTTTTCGACTATGCACACTGCCCTCAACTGGATACTAATGGCTAGAGATTTATCACTAAGTTATTTGCTCACAAAATGGTGCTAATATCTCACTCACTAACACCCAAGGGGGAACTCAGTTCATCATTTCTGATAGCCATCAATGTTCTACTTCTCTGTACAGCAGCTCTGGCTACAGGGACTCTTCCTGGTCATGAGAATGGCAATGAGGCCGATTCTCTCAGGAGTCAGGATGGTGTGCTTTTTGTTTTTTTTTTTAATGTAAATCAGAGATATTGGCAACTGAGCAAGAACTTTATCTCTAACAAGGGAAGACAAATGAGAGTCTCTCAGAAAGCTGACGATTATAAATAACTCAGCCTCAGTAAAGGGAAGAGATCATTTCCTTAGAGCTTGTGGTGCTCAATTATAAGGTATTTACACTAAGAAAAACCAGACTTTACTTTTAACACCAACTGTTGCAGCTTAGAGACAGCCCAAACTGCAGTCCTTTCCAGGGTGTTCCAAGTTATGGGGGAAGAACACCGCTACCCAACTACAGCTATGGTTTTTCTTCAAAACCCCAGGATTCCACCAGGCTCTCTAGAGTCTAGACGCAAGATGGTGGCAGTAATGTACCACAGTGGTTGTTTTGGTGCCCAGCCTTCCCATCTGAGCCAACAAACAGCATTTTACAGTAAGTACCCGTGGCTCTCAGACCAAGGGCTTTCTTATCAGGGGGAATGTGCTCAGACTATAGAAGGGGCCAACTAGAAATGCTAGAGAAGAAGTGAGAACATCCCTCGATGGATTGGGTTGGTAGACACAGCCCAGCCTCCTTGTCTCCAGGGCAGAACAGTTCCCAGATGAGCTCTCCCTATGTCTCATACATCCTGAGATGTGTAAGCCTCCAGGTGAGAGAGCGATGCTGTCCCTGGGTTAACAGATATGGCAGACATTTTCCAGATCCCATTAGAGGGAAACAAAGCCTCATTTCCAAGATCACTAAGCAAGAGCTCATATGCCAAGAAAGTTAGAAACAGACCCAGAGCTACTGCTGCTATCTACCGCAGGAAACCACATGAGAACAGCAGGGATATATAGAAAAAAAGTGGGGGGAAAAGCAGAACACAGAAGACTCAGGACAGACGGTTTCAGTCCTGGGAACTGAGTTCTCTATTCTCCTCTACTGAGCTATTTGTCTCATACCAACACCATAATATTTTATTGCTATAGCTTTGTAGCATTAATATCTGGTGGACCTAATGCCTCCTTATAGTCTTCTTGTTTTTCATAACTAGCTTAGCAATTTGCATATGAATTTTTGAGCAAGTTTATCAAATTCCACAAGAGTTCCAACTAAAATTTTGATTGGCTATTTTAAACTTCTGGGGTAATAAGTAGAAAAATGACATTTATATCTATTTGTCTCATCAAAAAATATCAAGTACCTCTTCATTCTTTAGCTTCTTTATTAAAGTTTTTAAATCTGCATAAAATAAAATAAAATTTTCTGCACAGAGGTCTTGTTTTTCAGTTAATTCCAATATACATATAGTCTTGATACTATTTGGGATAGAATAATATACTTTCTAGATGATTATTTTTGTCATTTTTTACAGAAAGATTTATTCAACAACCCTGATGAATTCTCTTATTTCATGTTGATTTTTCTGGGTTGTTTTCAGTACAGTAAATAATACTATCATTTGCAAATAATAAAAGTTTATCTTTTTCCTTCCAATTTCCTCCCAATTCCTTCATATTTCACTCATGAAGACACATGTGAATACCATAAATAAAATATCAGCTATCTGAATGGAATCCTACTGTTAATTAAAAACATATATTATGTATTAAAGGTAATATATCATGATCAAGTTGGGTTTATTTCAGGAATGCAAAAGTTGAACTCCAGCAAATCTTTTTATGTATTTATATATGTGTATGTATGTGTATATATATGTATATATTTATTTATATGTGTATATGTATGCATATAGTTATATGTGTGCATATATGTATACATACTTATATATTGTATATATGTGTACATATATATTTATGTGTATGCATATTTATATACGTGTCTGTATGCATATATATGTGTGTATATGTATGCATATATATTTATGTGTGTATGTATATATTATTTATATATGTGTGTGTATATATATTATTTATATGTATGTATGTATGTATATTTATATGTGTGTATGTATGTGTGCATATATATTTATACACGTGTGTATATGTTTATATATGTGTGTATGTGTATGCATATATATTTATGTGTATGTATGCATATATATTTGTATATACACAGATATATATATACACACATACACGTATGTGTGTATGTATATTTCCTTTGTGATATGGAGAATTCATCTGTGATGATCTGCCTTTATCTTTATCATCCAGGGCCACTCCAGAGTAGAGCACACAAGCCTCATTCCGGGATGACAAGAAGCATCCCAGATGAGATTAGTTTCACTCAGTGCATGACCACAGCAAGCACCACTAGTGTTTATTTGTTTTCTAAGGTGCCACAGAGCCAAGATTTAAACTAATATCCTAATCATAAACCTGGGTCTCACCACCCACAGTCACTATTTCACAATTTGGAAAACGTATTCCAGCACAACAAAGCAATGCTATGGTTTCGTCAGAGGGATAGATTGGTTAGATTTTGATTTCCACTTCATTCTTGAGCTCTCAGCCTTCTCTTCTGTTTGCACTCTCTTTCAGAAATTTTCTCCCTTCCCAAGGTTTTCATTGGCATCTATACCGTATCTATGTGAGGGTGAATCCCGAGTTCATAAATCCAGCCCAGACTTCACCCATCTGCTCCATGCCCTTCAATTGCTTATTCCATAGTGTTCCACTTCTACACTCAACACATGAGTGGATATTACAATCCTTCCTTCCTGTACCTTCCTTTGTCATTGCACCCTATTTATTAAATGTCATCACCACCCACTTACTTGCTCTTGCTAGTATTATGTATGGCATTCTTGACACTTGGAATCATCAGGTCCTGTCAAGTGTGAATCCTCAACATCCCTCAATTAATCTCATCTCCTTAGTCACCACTGTACTCCAAGGTACCACCGTTTCTCATTTATAATATTACAATAGTTGAGGCACCTGGGTGGTTCAGTTGGTTAAGCATCCAACTTCAGCTCAGGTCATGATCTCGCCCTTCATAGGTTTGAGCCCCGTGTCGGGCTCTGTGCTGACAGCTCAGAGCCTGGAGCCTGCTTCAGATTCTGTGCCTCCCTTTATCCGTCCCTTGCCCACTCACACTCTGTCTCTCTCTCTCAAAAATAAATAAACATTAAAAAAAATTTAGAACATTACAATAGACCCCTGACAGGTCTACCTGCTCTTACCAGATTCCTTCTCCACATTTTGGGTAGAGTAATCTCTTCTTATTTTAAGTTTATTTATTTTGAGAGAGCGAGACAGAGAAGATGAATGAAGGAGGGGCAGAAAGAATCACAAGCAGGCTCCACACTGTCAGCACAGAACCCAGCGCGGGGTTCGAACCCACACACTGTGAGATCGTGACCTGAGCCAAAACCAAGAGTCAGACGCTTAACCGACTGAGCCACCCAGGTGCCCCTGGGTAGAGTAATCTCTTACACACAGAATGGATGAGGTTTCTCCTCTACCTTAAAATCCTTTACTGGATCCCATTGTTCTTGGGAAGAAGTATAATTCTGGATCAGGAACCCAGCTCTACCACTCAATAGTCATAGAACTTTGAACAGGTTAGTTAATCGCTCTGACCTATTTCCTTATCTGTGAAATGGGGAAAACAATATCATCTACCTAGATTGTTGGGGGGAATAAATAAGTTAATGTCTATCAAGTGCTCAGAACAGAGGCTGGCTCCAAAAAATGAATGAATGATAGAGAGAGTGGGAACTTCTGGAAAAAGGAGATTCCAGCTGAAACCACACTTAGTCTGCTTCACAACACCTGGTATGATCTACCTCCTACCATCCTCTCTATCTTCACCTTTTGTTATTCTCTTCATTCACAGCCAAGCTGTCTTTTACTTAGTTCCTGAAAAATGTCAAGCTTCCCTTTGGTGGAGGGCTTTCCACAAAGTATTGGCCTCTCCCCAAACTGCTCTTACCACCAACCACCACTGCCCTAACTCCTCTCTGAAGTGTCTATCTTTTCCTCAGGGAAACCTTACCACTCCCCACCACCCCACACCACATCCGACTAGGTTGGATCCCCCATCGTATGCTCCGGCTAATGGAATTCACAAAGCTGCCCGGATCTGCAGTATTTTACTCTAGTCATAATATAAAAGGTTGTCTTCCTGCTGAAGACCTAAAAATAACCTGATATCTGTTATCTTCACAGATGAATATACTACAAATCATGTCAAACAGCAAGGTGGTCTGGATGGCAAAGAATATATTCCTCTGCCTCAGCAATTTATATGGAGACAGAAATTTCCTCCTAAGTTTGAGACTCAGAGGGGTTCCACCTTCTACAGTATACTAAACAGCAATTCAGTAGCATTGCCCCAAACCTCTATGACAAGAGGGTCAAATCAATATTCGCATTGCTGACTGGGGTTGGAGGGAGGGAAGAAAGGTCTTTCCATTTGAATATCCCAGCCCCTAATCTATTTTTTTTAATGTTTATTTTATTTTTGAAAGAGAGAGAGACAGAGCATGAGCAGGGAAGGAGCAGAGAGAGAGGGAGACACAGAATGCAAGCAGGCTCCAGGCTCTGAGCTGTCAGCACAAAGCCCGATGTGGGGCTTGAACCCATAAACTGTGAGATCATGGCCTGAGCCGAAGTCAGAGCTTAACTGACTGAGCCACCCAGGTGCCTCACCCCTAATCTATTCTTGATTCTGCTGTACATTAAAATCTTAGAGTATCTGCCTCTCTACAGAGCCTAGACTATCCCTAGCCTAGACTTTAACACCCTCAAGGGTGTTAAACTCAATGCCGTCTGTCCACAAATGGTGTGCAACTAGATTTTGGTGGAAATTTGCATTACTAGACCATGTATCATCTTACTGATATCTCCTTCCAGGTAAATTAGTGGCTGAGGGAAGTCTTAAGACTTAGAGGAATACACATGTTAGGCTTGATTAATTATTACCAGTGGAAATTAATCTCTGAATTATCCTATCCTGCAAAAGCTGATTTTCATCATGCTTTCACATGTTTCATTTTTGAAAACAGCTCCCCATTCCTCAAGAACTATGTTCTCTCAACTAGCCAGTCTGGTCTGTGCCTTACTTTATAATAAGTGAATTGGACAATTATTACAACGTATTAATTGCAATTAAATTAAATTAAATACAATTAATACAACATATTACAAAGCCTTTTTTCACGCTATGCATTTTTATACATTCTTATCACCTACAATCTTCTAGTTTGTCTGTTTTTTTTAACAAATAGCAAGAATTTTACTAAATGACAGACTTCGTGTGTGTGTGTGTGTGTGTGTGTGTGTGTGTGTTATTGAGCCAGGGAGACAGGGATTAAATTTTCACTTTTTGGAATGGAATTAGAAGCACTGACAGCTTGACGTTATAAAATGAGGACATACCAGAGAGAGTGAGGAGCCTGGGCCCACGCGGAGCTCTTAACATACTGGCATTTGGCCCTTGTTATGAAGTCAGGTCACACATACAGCCTTTGGAATAGGACCTAGGTTTTGTTACAAGACCAGAAGTACTGACTCTCAGAGGTGGGTGGACTTACATTAGTAAATGCCAGAATATTCCTCGAAGGCTCCCCAGTTGCTGGAGGGTCTGCATATTTTTTCCAGAGGCAGCTCCTTGGCACTGGTCAGCATGGAGTGAAGAATGAAGAAATCCTGTGGATTGGCCTTCAACAGTCTCTGGGAGCCTGCCTGTAGACACCTCTGCTGGCCACACTTAATGACTTCAAGTCCCAAAGAACTCAAGTTTGGTGTGTATACTTTGCTAGGTTGTGTGATACCTAAGTCCATAATGACATGGCCCAACTGAATGCATCCCCACTGGAAGGTGAGCTCCCTGAGAAGAGGTACAAGGTCTATTCGACACCATATTTCTAGGGCCTGGAACAGTATTGAGCACATAGCAGAGACTCAATAAATCTTTATTGGGTAAGTGTTAAGGGGTTTAGTCAACAAAGAACATATGTTATAACTTATAGATTTCATTTTAGTGTTAGTATTCACTAAGAAAGGCTATAATTATTCAGTACAATGAAATTGGCAGTGTAGAGGTGGGCTGTTTAATCTCTCTTAGGAAAAGAACTTCCTGTTTGTCTTTTTTTTTTTTAAGTTTGTTTGTTGCTTACTTATTTATTTATTTTGAGAGAGAGAAAGGGAGCATGAGCGGGGGAGGGGCAGAGAAAGGGAGAGAGCGAATCCCAAGCAGGCTCCACACGGTCAGTGCAGAGCTGGTCGTGGGACTACAACTCACCAACCCTGAGATCACAACCCCAGCCAAAATCCAGAGTTGGACGCTTAACTGCACCACCCAGGCGCCCCCTTTCTGTTTGTCTTTAAGGGCTACGGTTCTAAGCACCTTCAGGATCTGCCTGAACTTTTAACCAAGGCCATGTTTTTTCTATGTAACTCCCAGAGAATGCCATAGCACCTATGGCCATTTCTTTCAAGAAGACTCTCTCCAGGAGTCTTTGCTCTAGCGCCCCCTGCTGACTGGTTGGAAACTTTGTCAGATCCATTGTCTTCTAAAGCACTTGCTGCCCCCAAATCCTTCTTTGATTCCCCTTTCTTCTCATCGGCTTCCTATCTTCATGCAGTCTGAATCCTTCGCTGTACAGTCTGGCTTCTTCCTCATAGATGACACCCCCTAATATATCTCTTGTAATCCTAGCTCTGTTTCAGTGTCATCCTTCTAGAAGACCCAAGTGACAGAGAAGAGGAGTCCAGGCAAAGCCTAGCAGTCTTCCTTAGTTGAGGAGATAGAGTTGGTAGTTCGAGGAGAGACTAGAGCTTGGTTAGAGCTTGCAGAGTATCAGAGGGAAGTGAGCTACAAAGACAGAAACTCTAGAATAATGTGCAGAGTTCCCCTTGAGTATTCAGCTAAGCACAGATCAGTATGTGCATATAAGCAAACAGCCCAAGTTCAGGGGAAAAAAAAAAAAACACCTAAAAATATAAGAAGGAAGAATGCCGGGGCATCTGGATGGCTCAGTCAGTTGAGTGTCCAACTTCCGCTCAGGTCATGATCTCACGGTTCCTGAGTTTGAGCCCCTCGTCAGGCTCTGTGCTGACAGCTCAGAGCCTGGATCCTGCTTGGGATTCTGTGTCTCTCTCTTTCTCTGCCCCTCCCCCCACTCTCACTCTGTCCCTTTATCAAAAACAAATAAACATTTTTAAAAAAAATTTAAAAACAGGAGAAATTAATTAAAAAAAAAAAAGACTCTTGCAATGCCTTCAATTTAAAAGACTGACCATATCAAGTGACAGGAGGTGGAAGAAACTCCCATTCTTGGTTTCCCCTCAGGTCATGTTCTCACAGTTCTTGGGATCAAGTCCCAGGTGGGGCTCTGCAGAGCATGGAGACTGCTTGGGATTCTCTCACCTTCTCTTTCTCTGCCCCTCCCCTGCTAGCTTGCTTGTTCTCTCTCTCTCTCTCTCTCTCTCTCGCTCTCTCTCTCAAAATAAACATTAAAAACAAAGGATGTGGAGGAACTGAACCCTTGTGTACTTCTAGTGAGGAGATAAAACTTTAGAGAACCATTTGGCAGCTTCTTAAAACATTATACAGAAGCTGAACTCATGCCCTAGCCATTCCACTTCTAAGCCTTTACTTCAAAAAAAATTTTTAATGTTTATTCTTGAGAGTGAGAGAGAGAGACAGAGCATGAGCAGGGGAGGCGCAGGGAGAGAGGGAGACACATGATCGAAGCAGGCTCCGAGCTGCCAGCACACAGCCTGACGCGGGGCTCGAACTCACAGACTAACTACAAGATCATAACCTGAGCCGAAGTCAGGCGCCCAACGGATTGAGCCACCCAGGTACCCCCTAAGCCTTTAGTTAAGTGAAAAAAGATGTTCACAAAATACTGCCACACAAGTGTTTAGATCAGCCTTATTTGTGAAACCCAAACAGAAAACAACCTAAGGACTATCAACAAATGAATGGATAAATGAATTGTGATAGCTTTACAATGCAATGCTACTCTGCAATAAAAAAAACCTCAGTCACAATCTATAGTGAGAGAAAACAGCTTACTGATTGCCTGGGTTTGGGGATTGAGACCAGGAAGCAGAAAGAGGCAGGAAGGTGGATTACAAAGGGTGGAGGAAACTTTGGGTGTGATGGAAATATTTATCATCTTAATTGGGATGACATTTCACAGGATATGTTTACATATGTCACATTTAATATGCTAAATAATTTAAACACATATAGTTGTAAATTATATGTCAATTATACCTAAAATCTGATTATTCCTTTTTTTAAAAAAAAATTTTTAATGTTTGTATTTATTTTTGAGAGAGAGAGAGAGAGAAACAGAGCACAATTAGGGGAGGGGCAGAGAGACAGGGAGACATAGAATCTGAAGCAGGCTCCAGGCTCTGAGCTGTCAGCACAGAGCTCAAACCAGCACTCAAACTCATGAACCGTGGGATCATGACCTGAGCCAAAGTCAGACACTTAACCGAATGAGCCCCCCAGGTGCCCCTGATTATTCTTTTAAAACAGTGTATCATTGTGATCTTTGATTAACCACTTCCATCACAAAATGGCACAGTGCTTTTTCAAACATAGCCTAACACCATGTTCATTACTTTCTAATCAAAAATTGATCTAGTGCAAGCACCTGGGTAGCTCAGTTGGTTAAGCATCAGACTCTTGATTTTGGCTCAAGTCATGATCTCACGGTCCTGAGATCAAGCCCCATGAGGGGCTTCTTGCTGAGCATACAGCCTGCTTAAGATGCTCTCTCCCTCTGCCCCTCCACTTCTCGCACCTTCTCAAAAAAGATTGATCTAGTGATGCATCAAACAGATTAGATTAGTATCAGATTCAGTGTTGCATGAAAGTAAAGGCAAATTAATTTTGGCTTAAAAATATGATTTTATTCTTTCATTTAAAATGTCCAGAGGTGGATAGCCCAGGGATGTAGAGAAGTTCCACAGATTATGAGGAACCCAGAATGCTACAACTTTTGCCCCATCATATGTTAAGGTAACTCCTTGAGAACCAGCCATTGTAAAGTCATTCCAGCAGCAAAAAAGGCAGAGACTAGCATACTTCTCCCTTTAAGGACACTTCCCAGAACACATATACTTTTACCTCCTTCTCATTGACCCAGACTGAGTCACATGGCCACTCCTACCTGCAAGGGATGCTGGGAAAGGTAGTCTTTACTCTACATGGCTATATGGCCAGTTAAAAATCCGATGTGCCATTAGCACTAAAGAGAGGAAAATGATAAAGGGGCAACTAGTAAGCTCAGGTTTCCACAGAAGGTATATAACTGAAAAATAGATTGTGGATCACCTCAGTCCCAAACAAATGAGCCTTTTCAATTCTGAAAATAAAGCCAGTTTTCACATGTGCCTCTTACACATTCACTCTTCCTCTCCAATATTCGTAAGCATCAGTGAAAAACAGGAAATTAGCCTCAGCCCGTTATTATCATAGATGAATGTCTCTCATCATCTAGAACCGGTATAAAATGAGCTTTGTTACAAAAGACTGCCCTATGACGGTTACTTTGGGGGCTCTAGTTAGTGAAAAGGACTCCTAAGTCACACGTGTTTTCTCTGGTGCATCAACCAAAGATACTCATGGAAAAAGACTAAGCCATATTAAACAGAGGTGCAGACCAGCTGTACGCTTTCCTGAAAATGAGTTTTTGTAAAGTTCAGTGGAACGCTTTTGCCATCCTTCTTTCATTCCTTCCATGCCAGGGCAGAGATTAATCACTGCTAAAGATCCTCAAAGAATGTCAACGCTCAGATTTGGCAGGAAGTGTTTGCCTGCCTTTACTCCATTCGTTGCCAACTCTGTTGCCTTCTAGCGGACATAGAGTGGGATACTGTGAATCACAGAATGATAAGCCATTGCTACACTCAGAGTCTGGGGAGAAAGTCGTGGACTGAGGTACAAGCTGGGGGCGGGGGGGCAGAGGTAGATTTACACTTCCCATCCTTCTAATCCCGGAACCTTTGGAAGATCTTCTGCTTCTAGTGCCCAAGATTTAAGATTATGAAAACTCAGTATTCCTAAATCGCCTAAATTCTCTGGTTGAAAACAGAGTGGGGGAGGAGGGATCAGAAAAGAACACCATGCACTCAGAGGTTGCAACAACCTCCCACATCTTTCTTCTCCGTGCAGAAGCTGAGAGAAGCCTAGGTCATGTCCAGTTTTTAAATATTCTGGGATGTTAAAAATGAACAGCAGGACTTCTGGAATGATGAAGTAAGGAGCCCAGTGAGCCCACTCCCACCAAGACAATCGGTTGAAAAAAAAAAAAAATATATATATATATATACACACACATATATATATATAATATATATATATATATAGTCAACCCTTGAATAACATGGGGATTGGGGGTACTTACCTTCTGCACAGAGAGAAATCCATGCATCATATATGACTCCCAAAAACTTTGCTAATAGCCTACTTTTTTAAAATAATTTTTTAAGTTTATTTATTTATTTTTGAGAGAGAGAGAGACAGCGTGAGTGGGGTACAGGCAGAGAGAAAGGGAGAGACTGAATCCCAAGCAGGTTCTGTGCTGTCAGCACAGAACCTGGTACAGGGCTCAAACCCATGAAACTGTGAGATCGTGACCTGAGTTGAAACCAAGAGTCAGACACTTAACCCACTGAGCCACCCAGGTGCCCCACTTACAGCCTACTGTTAACCAGAAGCCTTACCAAGAATACAGTCGATTAATACATGTTTTGTGTATTATATTTATTATATATTCCTTCTTACAATAAAGTAAGCTAGAGAAAAGGACATTATTGAGAAAATACATTTACAGAACTATACCATATTTACAAAAAAAAATCTGCATGTAGGTGAACTCGCATAATTCAGACTGGGTGGTTCTAGGGTCAACTCTGTAAATCAGTCCTTTAAAGGCTCTGGAAATTGTCCTAAGGCATACAGCAAATGGAGAAACATTCATTCAACAAAATCTTATTAAGTTCCAACAAGAACAGTGAGAATCTGTGCCATGTGAGCCAGGATCCACTCCATTTCCACCTACCTCCAATCACTTCCATGTCATAAAGCTCTACCCCTAGAACCTGTAGCCAAGAAGATGGCGGGTCTCCTTCCAGCACCACCCCATATCCCACCCCAGCGCCCAGTAGTCTGTGGCTCTGGTTTTACCCTGGAAGGAGCAGACCACTGGTGTTTTTCTTCACCCCCAGCCCTGAGTTGCAGAAGCTCTATGCCAAGCCAAGAGGAGACGGTCTCTCTTCCCCCATCCAGCCCCACTTCTTTTTTTTTTTTAATTTTTTTAATGTTTATTTATTTTTGAGAGAGAGAGAGAGAGAGAGAGAGAGAATGTGAGCAGGGGAGGGGAAGAGAGAGAGGGAGACACGGAATCTGAAGCAGGATCCAGGCTCTGAGATGTCAGCACAGAGCCTGACGTGGGGCTCGAACTCATGGACCATGAGATCGTGACCTGAGCTGAAGTCGGACGCTTAACAGACCAAGCCACCCAGGCGCCCCAGACTTTCCTTGTTCTTGAAGCCTTTGACAGTTTAGAGGATCACTGATCGGGTATTTTGTAGAATGTCCCTCAACTGGCATGTGTCTAATGTTTTTCTCCATATTACATGGATTATAGGTTTGGGGGAGGAAGGTCACAGAAATAAAGTACAGGCATTTTTATACCATTTTCCTTCTTATTTTATTAAAAAAAAATTTTAATAGCTATTTTTGAGAGAGGCAGAGTGTGAGTAGGGGAGGGGCAGAGAGACACAGAATCCCAAGCAGGCTCCAGACTCTGAGCTGTCAGCACAGAGCCCAACACGGGGCTCGAACTCATGGACCGTGAGATCATGACCTGAGCCGAAGTCAGATGCTTAACCGACTGAGCCACCCAGGTGCCCCCATCCAGCCC
Source organism: Prionailurus viverrinus (assembly GCF_022837055.1). Lineage (NCBI taxonomy): Eukaryota > Metazoa > Chordata > Mammalia > Carnivora > Felidae > Prionailurus > Prionailurus viverrinus. Next base: position 93,140,596 of record NC_062561.1, on the reverse strand, counting down.
CACTTCTATGGCAGATACTCTACCCCAGACACAGCAAGCCCAGAATGCTGTGCCCTGATCACCCCCATCGCAGCTCATTTGTAAAAGCTCTATCTTTCTGCTCTACACAAATACTCTGTTAGCAAAAGGAATGAACCTATTGCAGCCCAAGAAAAAGAGGGGATTCCCTTTTCCCCTCAAGGGTATCATTGAATTTTTCAAGGAGGAAGCAGGTCAGCACAGCATGTAGAAAAAAATCCCAATGTCTCAAGTGGGTTGACCATCAGACCATCAAAAGTGACCCATGTCTGGGCAGTATTGACCTGCCAGACATTTAACTCTTCATGCCCACCTAGTGCTGCCTGGATTTGGGCAGGTGTAAAGCCAGGGGATATGAAGCAATGCTCTGCCTCAAGTGGGACACTGTGGCTCTCTGAGACCAATTCAAGGGCAGTGGCAAATATACCTGTGGGTCTCTGGGTCCTAGCTGTTTGCCTCTTGTTGCCTGGAAGTGAGTAGTCCTTTGATATCTGTATTTGCCTTAGGACTTCATTCATATCCTCCTTCTCCTTCTCCGCTGTGCACTACTGGCACATGGGACAGAGGCTCCACATAGAGGAGGACTCTCTAGTCCTCCCCTCTCTAGTCCTCACCTCTAAAGTGTCACTCCCACTGGTGCCCAGGGAGAGTGGCAAACTCCGTGCCTAAGGGTGCTGTTGAAGGCAACAGAGATCTTGGTGAAGAGCAGTGACAGTGGTTTCATGACACAAACAAAATGGCAGAGTGGCCAACTGAATACGGAGAACCAGGGGTAGAGACAGTCAAGAAGAGCCCTCCTGGAGGTAACCTGGGAATCAGGAAAGCTGTGCACACAGGCTAGGCTACACCCACTGGTGAGCCGTCACAGCAGGACAGAGCAGACTTGAAAGCAGTCCAAGCCATATAGATCCACCAACACAGGACAGAAGGCTCACTAGTACAAGGGGCTCCAGCACAGCCTCTGACCAAGCACTGGCTGGACAATAAGCTCTGTCCCCCCAGGGAGCGACTCCTACAGGCTTACAAATAACACCAAAGTCAGGGGCCCCTGGGTGGCTCAGTTAGGTAAGCATGTGACTTCGGCTCGGGTCATGATCTCATGGTTCGTGGGTTTGAGCCCCGCATCGGGCTCTGTGCTGACAGCTCAGAGCCTGGAGCCTGCTTCAGATTCTGTGTCTCCTCTCTCTCTCCCTCTGCCTCTCCTCTTCTTGTCCTCTGTCTCTCTCTCTCAAAAATAAATAAACATTTAAAAAATGTTTTTAATTTAAAAATCATTCCCAGCCAGTCTGGAAGACTATGCTTACGCCCAAACTGTGCCGTCTCAAGAGCCACCAGAGGGAGCCTCCAAGCTACTAGCTCCAGGCTAAAGGTAGGCAAAACTGACACATGACAATGACACAATTACCTGATTTGTATGGCAGCAAACCACACACACCAGTAAAGGCTAAAACTCATATGGCTTTGTAAGGAGCCTGAAACATGACTTTGGCCAACAGTGGTTTATGCTGAACCCCGTGTAGCCGAGCTGAAGATAAAAACAGGGAGGAAAATCTGAGCAAGGCCATCAAACTGTGCAGTGTGGGGGGAAGAGACTTTGGCTGCAGCATAAATAAGTGAAACGACCAAGGAAACACCACGACACTGGGGTCAGGGGAGACCACCACTCACTGTCATCTAAAATGTCCACTTTAGAAAAATCACTGGCAGTTGGGGTGGAGGTGGGGGGACAGACTGGAAGTAATGCAAGACTAGAAGCAAGGAGTTTGACTTCTAATTTTTTTAAATTTTTTAAAATGTTTTATTATTTATTTTTGAGAGAGAGACAGAGACAGAGTATCAGTGGGGGAGGGGTAGAAAGCAAGGGAGACATAGAATCTGAGGCAGGCTCCAGGCTCTGAGCTGTCAGCATAGAGCCCCACTCGGGGCTCGAACTCACAACCTGCGAGATCATGATCTGAGCCGAAGTCAGCTGCTCAACCGACTGAGCCACCCAGGTGCCCCTAATTTTTTTTTTTTTAAGGTAGACTTTGCACCCAGTGCAGAGCACCATGCAAGACTTGAACTCACAACCCTGAGATAAAGACCTGAGCTGACTCTCGACAGTCAGGGGATTAACTGACTGAGCCACCCCAGGTACAGCCGACTTCTAATTTCTGATTAAGAAATGTTGATGACCTGATTAAAAACAATGGTGGGGGGTTGGGGTGGAAATGGAAAGCATTACAAAGAGCCATTATAAAGAGTACAAACCAGTACTAACCAACTGGTTAGTGAGGATGGGAGGGTTCAATTCAGAGAGAAGGTACTGGGAAGAAATCCCAAAAAATTGACAAATGGACCCACGCGTCTGCTATAATTGCTTTTGGAAGAATGGGAGAATCGACATTTACGTGTTCAGTCTGATATACTTCTGAGAACTTCCAGGGAAAATGTGCAGGTGGAAGATGTATACAAGAGCCTAAAAAACATGGGCTTAAGGCTATACGTTTGGGAGTTACCAGGATACAGAGGTTGACAGAAGTTATGCAAGATCACGTAAGACGAACATTTAGGTGGAAAGAAAAAGAAAATCACATTTCTATCTTTTTTTTTTAATTTTTTAAATATTTATTTATTTGAGAGAGAGAGAGAGCAGGGGAGGGGCAGAGAGAGAAGAGGACAAAGGATCAGAAGTGGGCTCCATGCTGACAGCAGAGAGCCCGATGCAGGGCTCCAACTCACAAACCGTGAGATCATGACCAAGCAGAAGTTGCACGCTCAACCTACTGAGCCACGCAGGCACCCCTAAAAAAAAAAAAAATCACATTTCTGTCTTAAGTGACTAAAGACAGGACACATGGGGCGAAGAACAAGGGCTCAGGCAGAAATGACAAGTTCCATCTGGTCCTAGTTGAGTTTGCAAAGACGCAGGACATTGAGGAGGAAGGGAGGGAGACTGGTCTTCAGGCCAGGCACTGTGATCGTGTAAGTAGTGAGGAGACAGATGGGATCCAGGGAACGGAATGGAAGCTTTTATTACCAAGCCTGACACCCCCCAAGCTCAAGCCCTGAAAAATCACAGAGCTCTCTGACCATCCGTTTCCTTTGACCATCGTAGGACAAAGGAAGGTGTCAAACACGTGATCTTTAGATTTCTGTTCAGCTGTAAAATTCTAATCCTCACATTCAGCCTGCCATTCGTGACCCCGTGCTTCCAAATGATGGCACACCGCATCTCTTAGCCTTTGCCTGTTTTGACGTTTCCTGAACCTAAACTGAGCTTCCCTGAGATACCCACCTCTCCCTCATCTCGTATTATTTACAATACTTTTGGTTCCAAGTATAGACATCCTCCTTCAGGCACTCCTGGGCGGCTCAGTCGCTTAAGCAGCTGGCTTTGGCTCAGGTCATGATCTCACATCCGGTTCTCTGCTGTCAGCACGGAACCCGCTTGGGATCCTCTGGCCCCTCTCTCTCTGAGCTCCCCTACTTGCACGCATGCACTCTCTCAAAAATGAACAAGCATTCAAAAGCAAAAAAGATTCTCTCTGCCCCTCGCTCCCCAACCGCATATGCGTGTGTGTGCACTCTCTAAAATAATAAAAAAAAAACCTGAAATTGAATATTTTATTTGTTTCGAGAATTTGAAAAATGAGTTTTATCCCTGAAAAAACCTGGAGACCCCTGAGGTACTGCAAGACCAGAGATAATAGTGATGAGGGAGTGTGGGGCCATAATGCAGGCTAGCAGCACCCCACCCCACCATGTTATTCCCCAGAGGAATACGTGATATTCCTCAGCCACTCCCAGCTACCCAAGAACAAAGGAAAGAGGGTTAAGTGCTTGCCGTGGTGATGTGGGAACCTAAGGCAAATGAAAAATTAAATTCCCTTACTGCCTACAGTGCACCGGAGTCCTTGAAACAGGCAGAGCGACCTTCCTCTAGGAGCTCAGCTGCCTCAATGATGACACTTTGCTGAGGGCAAAAGAGAATCTTGGCTTATCATCCCAACCTCCAGGATCCTGTAAGTCTGCTTTAACATACAAAAATTCCTTTGGAAACTTCCTTTATCTCAGTTCCCCCCAAGGTATATGCTGGCAATCATACTCCAAGCTTATGGTCCCTGATGTACATCTGAAGGGTCTCATGACTGAGGTTTTACTAAACGATAATGCATGCTATTTTCCTAACACCAGCTAGCCCCTCAAGGTCCTGGAAACCTCGCTTCCAAAATATTTACTCTAGACTTATTCTATCCCTGACCACCGCCCAACCTGAAGGTACATAATCAGTTCCCGTCACAACCCCAGTGCAGCTCTTTCTGCCCACAGGTCCTGTCCCGTGCTTTAATAAAATCACCTTTTTGCACCAAAGACGTCTTCAAGAATTCTTTCTTGGCCGCCAGCAAAGGACCACCCCACCATCACCCCAAAACTTCATCAGTAGGGTTTTTTAACATCAACCCAGAGGCAGAGAGTAACAGATTGTCCTGTAAAGATAAGGCCATACTTCAGAATCGATTGACACTAGCTATGATAAAATAAACCTCCTGCATTTCTGCTTCCCAACTCCACATACAAGGAGTTTGGAAGTCACCATTCCATCTCAAGCTGAACAGACTGAAAACATCAACAACTCTTCTTAGATTTGTAAAAGAATGGAGGTCACTGTTATGCCCAGAATTCGTGATCCCCAAAGACCACCAGGGAGCCGAGTCCGATGCAAAAGCAAAGAGCCTTTATTTGAGCTAGCTCGAGCTCAATCCCCTACTTGCACCGATGCAGCGGTGAGATGCCGGAGAGAGCGAGTGAGTTTCAAAAGCACAAAGGTTTCATAGGGATCTAGGGGCAGTTGATGGGGTAGTGGTTATGGCCTTAGCCGATTGGCTGGGGAAGGGTCAGAGTCCCGTTGCGCAGGTTGCCGGGTGTGGTTTGAACGGGAAGTTTGAACAGGAATTTCTTTCTGCGGTTTTCCTGGAAAGGGGGCCATGTCAGGGACACAGTCACTCAAGATGGAGGACACAACGGGGCGCCTGGGTGGCGCAGTCAGTTAAGCGTCCGACTTCAGCCAGGTCACAATCTCGCGGTCCGCGAGTTCGAGCCCCACGTCAGGCTCTGGGCTGATGGCTCAGAGCCTGGAGCCTGTTTCCGATTCTGTGTCTCCCTCTCTCTCTGCCCCTCCCCCGTTAATGCTCTGTCTCTCTCTGTCCCAAAAATAAATAAACATTGAAAAAAAAAATTTAAAAAAAAAAAAAGATGGAGGACACAAAACAAAATAGAGTCGGCCAGTCTAGGTCCGCTCTTTCATTCCCCCCTTGTCATGTAGCTTACGGACCCAGTCATAGTGAGAGGCCTGAGAAAATTGAAACTTAAAAGCTTAAGTTATGGGAAACTGACACCTAACCAAGCTTAACCAGCTTGTTCCGCTTCTGTACAATTGCTTGGCGCGCCCATGAATTCCTGATCAATCATTATTGCCTGGCACATCCGTATATTCTTGATCAACCATTGTTACTTGGCACATCCGTGTACTCCTGATCAATCATTGTTGCTTGGCACATCCGTGTATTCCTGATCAATCATTGTGATACCCGTACCCCCGGTTGTGGTCTGACCTGAAGGCAGGAACCAATCGAATACTGTTAAGTGTCCAACTTTAAACACCAACCAATCGCAGCTCTGTAACTGTGGAAAATTCCTGATTTCCCCATGACTTGTTTGTACCTGTCTATAAAAGGGGTGTAAAAACCTCTCTCAGGGCCTCTTGGCGTCACCGGCAACGGGGGCACAGAGGTCCAGGTTCGAACCTGCAATAAATGACCCTTGCTGCTTAGCTTTGACTCTGGACTCTGGTGGTTCGTTTTGGGGGTCTCTTAGACTCTGGGCGTTTCATTTGGTGCGTTGGCCGGGAAGGCCCCCCCCAAACCCACCAGACCCCAAGTCAACGGGTCATTTCTGAGACCGATCGGTAAGTAAGCCGGCTCTGTCTGTGTCTGTGTCTGTGTCTGTGTCTGTGTCTGTTGTCTGTTCGTTTCTGGCTCTCCTGCGCGGGATCTGTATCAGTGACTGACCTAGCCCTGGCGGACGCGCTATAGGGAAGTCAGTCGGGACCAGTAGGAGACGTCCTCTGGCTCCCGTCTGGGGCACTATTTTGGCCCATCAGGACTCTGTTCGGGTTACGGACACCCGTTCTGTATCTGGTCTCTTCTCCAAGGCACTTTCTGTTTGCCGCCGCGCTTGCGATTTAACTTGTCTCTTCTCCCCTGCAGGTATATCCAACTCGCTTCCGGAACAGAAACTAACTTGGCCCATTTATCTTTTCCTATACAGGCTATGGGACAGAACCAGAGTACACCTCTCTCCCTTCTTCTAGCTAATTTCAAGGATGTCCAGGCTGGAAGAAGGGAGAGAGGCCATAACCTAAGCCTGGACATCCGCCGGTCGAGACTCATCACTTTCTGCCAGTCTGAGTGGCCCACTTTGGGAGTGGGCTAGCCTACTGAGGGCACTTTTTGTTTGCCTATAGCGGCCAAGGTCAGGGCCACCCAGACCAGGTTTCCTACATCCCCGTCTGGCAAGATCTTGTTAAAAACCCTCCACCCTATCTTCCCCCTCCCCTTGCACCCCAGGCCCTGCCCGAAGCGGCCGCCCCACCTGTTGCCCGCTGGTTGCCCCTCAAGGGGAACCGGGGGAGGGAGGGGGGGCGGGAAGCGGCAGCTGTGCCAGAACCAGGGAGGCTACAGGCAGCAGCCGTGCCTAGCCCTATTAAAAATGAAACCAACCGTGAAGGGCCAGCCGGACAAACTCGCGGGCGCACCCAGTGTGAGCCAAGCTCTCGCCTCCCCCACTCCACTGTAGCCCTACCCCTGCGGGAAATAGGACCCCCCGATAAAACGGGCAATCCCCGACTCCAGTATTGGTCCTTCTCCACCAGTGACCTATATAATTGAAAAACCCAAAATGCTCGGTTTTCTGATAACACTAGAGATCTTATAGCCCTCCTAGAGAGCATAATGTTCACCCACCAGCCTACCTGGGATAACTGCCAACAGCTTTTGCGAATCCTGTTCACCACAGAAGAAAGGGAGAGAATTCAACTTGAAGCGCAGAAGCTGGTCCCCGAGGAAGATGGTCGACCCACTGTTAACCCTGACCTCATTAATGCAGCGTTTCCCCTGACTCGACCTGATTGGGACTACAACGTGGCAGAAGGTAGGGGACGACTGCTCATTTATCGCCAGACTCTAATGGCGGGTCTCTGGGCTGCAGCACGCAAGCCCACCAATTTGGCCAAGGTGTACTCGGTAGTACAAGGTAAGACAGAGAGCCCTGTCACCTTTTTAGAGAGATTAATGGAAGCCTTTAGGCAGTACACTCCCATGGACCCTGAGGCTCCTGAAAATCAGGCTGCTGTTGTAATGTCGTTTGTAAACCAGGCTGCCCCTGATATCAAAAAGAAACTCCAAAAATTAGAGGATTTAGAAGGAAAACAGATCCAGGATTTACTCCGCATTGCTCAGCAGGTATATAATAATCGGGATGCTCCAGAGGATAAGCAGAAAACTCGCCCCCCTAGGCGCCCCCTAGACAAAGACCAATGCGCCTACTGTAAAAAAAAAAAAAAGGACATTGGATTCGTGACTGTTCCAAAAAGAAGCAACTGCACTCGGGATCAGAGCCATGGCCAAACCCCTTTACACGCAGTCTCTAAAAACCAACCATCATTTGAATGGTCTGCGGAAGCTGAGCAGGCATTCCAACAGATAAAGAGAGCTCTCCTATCGGCCCCAGCTCTAGGACAGCCCAATATCTCTAAGCCCTTCCACTTATATGTGGATGAACATAAAGGCATAGCCAAGGCAGTGCTAACCCAGCATCTAGGTCCGTGGCCCAGACCAGTGGCCTATCTCTCAAAGAAAAAAAAAACTGGACCCTGTAGCCGCAAGATGGCCCCCTTGTCTCCGGATAATAGCGGCTACAGCCCTAATGGTTAAAGACGCCGATAAGCTGTCCCTGGGTCAAGAGTTACATGTCACCACACCCCACGCCATCAAAGGAGTACTCAAGCAGCCCCCCGATAGGTGGATGAGCAATGCTCGGATGGTCCACTATCAGGGACTCCTGTTAAATCCCTTGAGGACCACATACACCCCTCCCCGAACTCTAAACCCGGCCTCGCTGCTACCCGACCCTGACCTGGAATCCCCGCTCCATGACGGTGCCGACATCCTAGCCCAGATCCATGGAACAAGGAAAGACCTACAGGACCGGCCATTACCTGATGCTGAGGTCACCTGGTTTACTGACGGAAGCAGCTTCGTCCATCAAGGACAGAGGTACGCAGTATGCGGGGGCAGCAGTGACATCTGAGACTGAAGTGATATGGGCAGAGGCTCTGCCCACAGGGACTTCTGCCCAAAGGGCAGAACTAATTGCATTGACCCAAGCATTAAGAATGGGGGGGACCACAAAGTGACTGTATATACAGACAGCCAGTATGCCTTTGCCACGGCCCATATACATGGGGCAATATACCGTGAGAGGGGACTACTCACTGCTAAAGGCAAAGACATCAAAAATAAAGATAAAATTCTGGCCCTATTGGCCCCTAAAAAAACTGGCTATAGTACATTGCCTGGGTCACCAAAATAAATAAATAAATAAATAACTGATCCAATCTCTTGAGGAAATAACCTCACTGACCAGACTGCACGCCAGGTAGCACAAAACCCCATTCAAGTATTCTCTGCGCAGCTACCAGACCCAGGGCCCTGAGATTTACCCCCACAGCCTGAATACTCAGAAGATGATCTTATCGGGATGCGCAAGCTCCCCATGACCCAAGTTACAGGATGGTGGAGGGACTCCAGAGACCGCCTTATCCTTCCTGAAAAACTGGGCCATGCAATCCTGACAAAAATACTCCAGAACGCGCACCCACACGCCACAGCCCAAGGCCACCGAAAAAGAGGAACCATACCAGGAGCCCACTGGGAAGTAGACTTCACCGAGGTAAAGCCCGGCAAATACGGCTATAAATACTTACTAGTGTTCGTAGACACTTTTTCAGGATGGACTGAAGCCTTTCCAACCAAGAAGAAAACGGCACAGATAGTAGCCAAAAAGATCCTAAAAAAAATCCTGCCCAGGTATGGTTTTCCAGTCATGATAGGGTCAGACAATGGACCTGCATCTGTCTCTAAGGTAAGTCAGGGATTGGCTTCCGTACTTGGGGCAGATTAGAAATTACATTGTGCCTACCGGCCCCAAAGCTCTGGACAAGTAGGAAAAATAAATAAAACATTAAAAGAGACCCTTATTAAATTGACTATGGAGACTGGCGCTAATTGGGTAGAGTTACTCCCCTACGCTCTGTACAGGGTTTGTAACTCCCTATACAAGTTGGGCCTTACACCCTATAAAATCATGTTTGGCAGACCCACACCTAATCTTAAGTCAAACCTCATTCAATTAGACCAAGATAACAGCCTCTTGTCTTCTCTCAGGGCTCTACAGCAGGTTCATGAGGCCGTGTGGCCTAAACTAAAAAAACTGTATGAGGCAGAACTCCCACCCACTCCTCATCAGTATCATCCAGGAGACTGGGTCCTCGTCAAGCGACACCAGCAGGAGAACCTTGGACCCAGGTGAAAAGGACGTTACCAAATCATCCTGACGACTTCCACCGCCATCAAGGTAGATAACCTCCCCACCTGGATCCACCACACCCACATGAAGCCTGTCGACCCGTTGTCTGACCTCGTGGGACACACTGATAAAAATACTACTTGGACTGTAGACTGGAGTAAGAAAAACCCCCTCAAACTAACCTTGCGCCGTGCCTCCCCTAGACATGTTCAGGATAATAACCCTTGTCCTACTAGCCCTCAACCTCAACCTCCTGGAGGGAGGACTAAATGCCCCCGTTGACAAACAGGAATTGTACGGAGCTCTGTATGGAAGGCCCTGTGATTGCAGAGGTGGCATAGTTAGAACCCTTACCCTGCCACATGGTAACAGACTAGTAGCCGGCTCTATAGGAAGGGGTGGTCACTATCAGCGAAGATACACTCAAACCCAAGACTGTGGAACCACAATTGCTCACTTAACCCAGACCTATGACATCACAGGACCCCAAAAACAGCAGTGGTTATGTGTTGACAAACCTAGGCCCCTGCCCCCCACAGCAGAATGCCCTTGCTCTACTTTCCAGGAGTCGATGCATAGCTCTTGTTATGACTCCTATCAGCAATGTATAGGGCCAGACAACTCCACTACCAGTTTACAGCTATCCTACAGAGTAACAGGGCAGCAAAAGCTAGTGATAATAATATGCAACTTCAAGCCGGCTGCCGTGGCTCAGTTGGAGCCGCCGTCTGCTGGAACCCCCATGCCCATCCCTAGTTTAAACTTTGCAACTGGCAGATCCAAACGAGCTGTGGTTGTTATCCCCCTCCTGACAAGCCTAGGAATTACAGGTGCATTAACTATCGGGACAGCAGGATTAGGAGTCTCCATACACTCCTATCTGCGACACTCTCTCGGCAACTAATTAACGATGTCGAGGCCTTGTCAGGGACGATCCAGGATCTGCAAGATCAGCTAAATTCCCTAGCAGAAGTGGTGTTACAAAATAGAAGAGGGTTAGATCTGCTAACCGCAGAACAAGGTGGCATCTGCTTAGCCCTACAAAAAAAAAATGTTGCTTTTATGCCAATAAATCAGGAATAGTTCGGACCAAAATTAAATAGCTCCAAGAGGATCTCGCACACCGAACAAAATGATAAACTTTATCAGGGACAGACTAAACACCATTCAGATTATGGTCCTTAGACCACAGTATCAGCTCCTAGACATAAAAAGCGAGCTTGATTAGGTAACATTGTAGGACCCAAGATTGGGTCCTCAGGTACTTGAGAAAGGGGGGAATGAGAGGCCTGAGAAAATTGAAACTTAAAAGCTTAAGTTATGGGAAACTGACACCTAACCAAGCTTAACCAGCTTGTTCCGCTTCTGTACAATTGCTTGGCGCGCCCATGAATTCCTGATCAATCATTATTGCCTGGCACATCCGTATATTCTTGATCAACCATTGTTACTTGGCACATCCGTGTACTCCTGATCAATCATTGTTGCTTGGCACATCCGTGTATTCCTGATCAATCATTGTGATACCCGTACCCCCGGTTGTGGTCTGACCTGAAGGCAGGAACCAATCGAATACTGTTAAGTGTCCAACTTTAAACACCAACCAATCGCAGCTCTGTAACTGTGGAAAATTCCTGATTTCCCCATGACTTGTTTGTACCTGTCTATAAAAGGGGTGTAAAAACCTCTCTCAGGGCCTCTTGGCGTCACCGGCAACGGGGGCACAGAGGTCCAGGTTCGAACCTGCAATAAATGACCCTTGCTGCTTAGCTTTGACTCTGGACTCTGGTGGTTCGTTTTGGGGGTCTCTTAGACTCTGGGCATTTCAATAGGATTGGCTGCATTTCTATTTTGTCTCTTCTGTTAGTAGGGCTTGTACTGAGCACGGAGGACCATTAGTTGGACAGCCCCCACGCGGTCCCTGACAAACTGGACCAGCCTGTTGATACAGGGTCCGAGGGTTACTAGTAAGCGGGATGGCGAGGGGTCCGGCAAGGGCCGAGATGAGGGTAGCTAACCAGGGAGACCAGTTGAACAAAGACTCGTACCAGGACTGAGATTGTTCTCTCTATGATGTTTTTGTAGCCCTTCCCTTATGAGGGCCATAGATTCTTTTACGACCCCTGAGTGATCAATATAGAAGCAACATTTTTCCCCTAGGGCTGCACATAGTCCTCCTTGCTGCATGAATAATAAGTCTAATCCCCTTCTCTTTTGGAGTACTACTTCTGATAAGGAAGTAAGGGATTCCTGTAAATGAGAAATTGATTTCTCAATTCTTTCTATGTCTAAGTCAATGGCTGCCCTTAGGGTTTGGTAGTTTTTGTCCTGGATGACGAGTGAGGATATTCCGGTCCCTGCCCCAGATAATCCCAGTCCCAAGAGTGCAGCCAGAGTTAAAGTTGTAATAGGCTCTCTTTTATTTCGGGGGTTAGCAGAGCCTAACCTGTTAAGTATTTCTTCCCCCGAATGGTACACTAACTTGGGAATCAACTGCACAAGTATGGAGAAGCTTTCCTTTGAGGAGTTAAGGACCTGGGAGTGGACACAGGGAGTGAGGCCGCTGGAACAGGCCCACCATGCATTTTCAGGGGGAAGTAGATACACTGTCTCCCTAGGGACTGTTAGGGTTTCACTACAGAGATGTGACTGTCCAGGGGGAATGTGGCCGTCCGGGCGGGGGCAGGTCGGGGAACTAGTACTTGGTTGGGTCCTACCCCCGTGGGGGACTGCAGGGCAAGGGGAGTCGCTTGCATTCGGAGGGCAAATAACGTTCCCTTGTCCTTGGCTCCCAGCCTAACCCGGTAGTATATCCTGAGTCCCCAGGTTTTTCCACTCTCCAATCCTATTGTTTTTTACCTTGGCTTGTAAAGGATATAACTATGGGATTACCACGCCCCCAGGCATATGGCGGTCAGGGGCCACTGGGCCGTTTTAGCACGATAAGATCTCCGGTGCATGGTGGGGTCCACCAGATGTGCCCTGTCGAGACACATGACCAGGAGGTGCAAAAGTAGTCAGCCGTGTCCCTGCATGTGCTCGAGCGAGAGTGGCCAGGGCAGACATAGAAATAAAGGTTCTGCGCATGGAATCCGGGGCGTATGGTGACAAGGGGAGCAGAGTTTGGAGGTCTACGCAAAGTTCTGGGAACCAAGTGTCCCTGGGGTGGCTCTGGAAAGTCTGAGTAAGTATTGTCCCCGAGCTGGTGTCTATGATCTGCCAGGTGATGTTTTGGGGGGCATGGGGACTCTTGGCAGCATGAGCAGTGACAAGCAGAGCTAACAGAGTTACCAATATTAGGTGGGTCAAATGCGCTGTAGCTCGAGCGGGTTGTGTTGGTCCCGATTGATGGCCCATCGCGTGACAAAGTCCTTCTGGATCATGGAGGGGTCCGCTGGCCGAACGTGGGTGAGATGGACCCAGGTCGCGATGCCATCTACTTTGAGAGCGGTGGGGGTTGTCAGCACCACGATGTAGGGTCCCTTCCAGCGTGACTCGAGGGTCTCTCAGCGGTGTCTCTTGATGTAGACCCAGTCTCCCGGCCTGTACTGATGAGGTGTCAGGGTTGGGCTGGCCTCGTAGATGGCACAGAGGCGCAGTCAAATGTCCTCATGTGCCCTGTGGAGCCCTCTCAAGGAAAGAAAAAGTTCTTGATCTTTAAACTGAGCAAGAAGTTCAGCTCGAAGGTTGGGAATAATAGGGGGTGGCCTGCCAAACATGATCTCGTAGGGAGTAAAAACCTAGGTGTAAGGAGTGTTCCTAACCCGGTAAAGGGCATAGGGTAGGAGAGTCACCCAGTCCCCGCCAGTCTCCATGGTTAATTGGTAAGGGTCTCTTTTAGGGTTCTATTCATTCATTCTACCTGTCCTGAGCTCTGGGGCCTATAAACACAATGTAATTTCCAGTTTTCCCCCACCACCTTGGCTACTGCCTGCGTTACCTGCGAGATAAAAGCTGATGCATTGTCTGATCCTACCATGGCAGGAAAACCATACCTGGGTAAGATGTCTTCTAGTAGCTTCTTAGCCACCGTCTGAGCCGTTTCATGCTTGGTTGGGTATGCCTCCACCCAGCCAGAGAAGGTGTCTGTAAATACTAAAAGATATTTATAACCATACTTTTCTGGTTTAACATCAGTGAAGTCGACCTCCCATTGGGCTCCCAGTCTGGTGCCTCTGAGCCTGGTTCCTTTTTTATTTGATGTGGCTCTCGCGTTGGTGAGTTGACAGGTCTTGCAGGCAGATACAACTTGCTCTATTTTGGTGTCCTGTTGGTGAATCTTGATTCCGGCATGTCGGATTAAGTCTTTTAATTTTCAGGCCCCCATGTGAGCAGACCAATGCATGTGCTCTAATACTGAGACTCCGAGCCGGTCTGGCAGCATGAGCTCCTTGTTAGGTGTATACCACCATCCCTTTATCTCCTGGGCCATGGGGGGTTTCTTGATCTGCTGTAACTCCTCCTGGGAGTATTTGGGCTGGTCTGGTAAAACTGGGTCTCCCGGGTCTGGTAGTTGTCAGCAAAACCCGGAACCCAGAGGCAGCAGTAGCCAGCCGATCCTAGGAATTCCCTACTTCCCTTTGGGAGGTGGGAGTAGGGATCTTTAGGACAGTTTCTTTTCTGGCATCTGATAACTGCTGCTGTCTGACCTCCAGGATGTTTCCCAGGTAACTTACCCTCTCCCTGCATATCTGAGCCTTCTTCGCGGTTGCCCTGTACCCCAAGGCCCACAGGGTAGCCAGCAGGTTCTGGGTCCCTCGCTCACAGTCCTCGGCTGTGTTGGCAGCAATCAGGATGTCATCTATGTACTGTAGGAGGCTGAGGCCAGGGTGCTCCTTTCTGTACTCACCCAGGTCCTCTTGTAGTGCCTCATTGAAGATGGTGGGCGAATTTTTAAACCCCTGAGGCAGCCGTGTCCAGGTGTGTAGCCCTCCTCCAGATCATGCCACTCGAAGGCGAACAAGGGTTGGCTCTGGGGTGTCAGCGGCAGACTGAAAAAGGAGTCCTTTAAATCTAGTATGCTATACCAGACCCTGGAGGGCGCCAAGGAGTATATGGGTTGGGAACAGTTGGGTGTATGTCCGTGACCCTCTTATTTACTTCCCGGAGGTCTTGTACTGGTTGATAGTCATTTGTGTGAGGCTTTTTGACCGGCAGTAGGGGGGTGTTCCAGGCAGACTGGCAAGGAACTAGTACCCCTAGGCTTCGTAGTCTCCGGATGTGTGGTTGGATCCCCTTCCGGGCCTCCTGAGATATGGGGTATTGTTTGATTCTTACCGGACCTTCTCCTGGCTTGAACTCTACCAGGACCGGGTTCCTGTGAGCGGCTAGTCCTATCCCCTCCGTCTCTGCCCAAACCGAGGGGAATTCTTGTAGCCATGTCTATATTATCCTCTCTCGGGAGAGCCTCCTGGTGGAAGTGGTATTCATCCTCTAGATTCATGGTCAGGACCTGGATGGGGTGGCCCTTGCCATCAGTGACCTGAGGCCCCCCCTTGTCTAAAAGTTATCTGAGCTCCAGTCTTGGTCAGTAAGTCCCGTCCTAACAGCGGGTAGGGGCAGTCCGGTATTACCATAAAGGAGTGGGATACCTGGACTGTCCCCACATCTACCATTCTTTGGGTAGTCCATGAATACTGGCTCATACCAGTTGCCCCTTGTACCCAGGACTTCTTGCTGCTAGTTTTTTTTTGTGGGGTGCAGAGACCGAATATTGCGCTCCGGTGTCGACAAGGAAGTCAACAGGGGTCCCCTCCACTTTAAGAGTTACCCTGGGCTCAGGGAGAGGGTCCGAACCCCGACCCCCCTAATCACTCAGTTCATCTAGCTCTAAGACTTTTACTCGATCAGTCTTCTTTCCCTTCCCGCTGGCCTTTTTCGGACAATCTCCGGCCCAATGCCCTATCTCCTTGCAGTATGCACACTGATCTTTCTGTAGCCTCTGCTTCCCCACCGTGGTTCCTTTACCTCCTCTTGAGTCATCCACCAGCTGCTGGAGATGGCGGTCTCATTCCTCAGGGGAGTCAGCAGTGGTAGCTAGTAGTATTCTGGCCAGGTCTCGAGTCTGCTTACTGCTGGCAGCCGCCATGGTGTGAGCCTGCTTGTCCTCAGGAGGCTCCCGGTTATTATATACCTTTTTGGCTACCACCAGCAAGTCCTGCAGTCTATCTATTTTCTGTAATTTTCTCCTAATGTCTATGGCCGATTGGTTTACAAAGGCCATGATAACAGCTGTCCTGCTTTCCGGAGCCTCTGGATCCATGGGGGTATAGGTACGGAATGCCTCCATGATCCATTCTAAAAAGGCAGCCAGAGATTCATCTTTTTCCTGTTGCACATTTCCTACCTTGGCCAAATTGGTTGGCTTCCTAGCAGCCATTCAGAGACCCCCCATTAGAGTCTGGCGGTAGACCTGGAGCCTCTCCTTACCTTCTGCCATGTCGAAATCCCACTTGGGCTTGAGTTAAAGGGAAGGAGACCTCTATCTGAGCCTGGTTGGTGGTGGGATTCCTGTCTGCACCTGGAACTAGTTTTTGGGCCTCATTGAGGATTCTTTCTCTTTCCTCAGTCGTGAACAGGACCTACAAAAGCTGCTGGCAATCATCCCACGTGGGCTGATGGGTAAAAAGAACAGAGTCTAATAGATCAATAAGCCCTGCCGATTTCTCAGAAAACTTAGGATTCTGAGCTTTCCAATTGTAGAGGTCACTAGTGGTGAAAGGCCAATAGTGATGGGGCTGATTCCCCTCCGCGTCTGGGGTTCCGGTGGCTCGCAGGGGCAGAATAGTGGAGTCAGCGGTGGAGACGGATTGCTCCCTCTGAGCCCTTTGCCTGGTAAAGGGCGGGTTTCCCACTGGAGCGTTTCCGCCTCCCGCTCTCAGAACAGCGTCTGCCTCCCCCGGAGGGGGAGGTTGGTGTTCTTCCGGCATCCTAGGGGGGTTATACGGGGGAGGAGAAATTAATTCTTCTTCAGTACCCCCCTGTAGGACAGGGTAGAGGGGTGCTGAAAGCTGGGTAAGACTTTTCTTGTTCTCTTTCTTCTGTCCCCTGCAAAGCAAGAATGGGTTTTGGCTCCAGAGGGCGTGGGGCTAGGAAGGGCTTAGGCCAAGAGAGTGGGTCTTCTACAAGGTCCTGCCAAGTGATAATGTAAGGGAGCTGGTCAGGATGGCCTGTCTTGGGCCGAGAGATGATACCCCTGACTTGGTGGATGGTAGGGAGGTCAAAGGTTCCCTCTGGTGGCCATCCGACATTGAAAGCTGGACATTCTTTAGAACAAAAACCTGCCACCGACCTTCTCAGACTTCCACACTGAGGTTGTTAGCTCTTCCCCTAACATCCTTAAAATGATCAATCATAATACTTAGAGGAGTAGTCTGAGTCTGTCCCATAATGTCCGTCCAGTAAGTCCACAGAACAAAACAGAGAAACACAGAAACAGACAAACAGAGGGCTCTCAGAAAGTCTTCCAACTCCATGGAAGCAAAACTGAAAGCTAGACGATGGCCTCACGCTGACTGGCAGGAGCGACCCGCCTTTTCACAGACCTTTGAGGGGAATCCATCTCCCTCCAGAAGGGAGGATCGGAATGTATTCCAAAACTCCTGGCCCGAGGTCCTCCAGTGCATCCACTTAGACCGCACCGGGCACTACCAGAATTTCAGAAATGAGCTCACAGAGAAGAGACAGGGAACGAACAGACACTAACTATGGCCAGTCAGGCTCTCTGGGTCGGGGGTCCCTCGGGGGTCTTGGGGATCCCGGACGAGCCCCCAAATGTTATGCCCAGAATTCGTGATCCCCAAAGACCACCAGGGAGCCAAGTCTGATGCAAAAGCAAAGAGCCTTTATTCGAGCTAGCTCGAGCTCAATCCCCTACCTGCACAGACGCAGCGGTGAGATGCCGGAGAGAGAGAGCGAGTTTCAAAAGCACAAAGGTTTTATAGGGAACTAGAGGCAGAGGGCGGGGCAATGGTTGTCGCCTTAGCCGATTGGCTGGGGAAGAGTCAGAGTCCCATTGTGCAGTTGCCGGGCGTGGTTTGAACGGGAAGTTTGAACGGGAATTTCTTTCTGCGGTTTTCCCGGAAAGGGGGCCATGTCAGAGACATAGTCACTCAAAATGGAGGATACAAAACAAAATGGAGTCGGCCAGTCTAGGTCCGCTCTTCCAGTCACAGGGTAAACAAGAGGCCCTGGAATTGGAAGGACAGACAGACAGGAAAATACAAAGAATACCAACACACCCCAGCAGAAGCCTCCATGGAAACCAGCCCCAGAGCCGCAAAACCTGAATTGCAATTAGTTAACTGCTGGAAGCTTAGCGTGGACAAGCCTGAGAGTTAAAAACCCCAGGGGTCCCCGTCAGAGGGAGGCCCCCAAACTTTTGTGAGATTTACCCCTAGGAGCTGAAGCTGGTTCTCACGGTAAGTATTGGAGAAAAATCCTCACCCGTGCTTCCAGAGGGAGAGAGAAGGAGTCATTTTGAAATACACCCGGGCATCCTGTTCTTAATAAGGTCTGTCCTCAGGAGAAAGTGGTTAACCAGAGCCTAACTGACCTGAGGAAAGGGAGATACATAAGTCCAGCCCTCTTTACCCATCCTGTGCTGCCTAAATGGGGGAGAAGGAACCTGAGAAACACGTGACATTTCTAGTGCAGAGGTAAAGGCACAGGGAAAGACTGAGGCCTTACTCAGAGGACTATAGATGCCTCTCTGCCCCCACACCTCTCCACCACATTCCTAAAGCCCATTTAACAGCAGTTCCTTTGATCCGGTTAGTCCTGCCTGGCTATCACAAACACATTACAAGGCATACGAAAAGACCAAACAAAACCCCAAAACCAAAAACCAAAAACCAAAAAAACAGTTTTAAGACACAGGGCAGGTGTCAGACCCAGAGGAGGCAGGGTTGTTGGAATTATCAGACCAAGAATTGAAAACAGCCGTGATTAATGCTGAGGGCCCAAATGGGTAAAAGCTGGCATGCAATTAAACCTTTCTGGAATATTCCAGAAAGTTTGATACTGTTCGCCTGCCCTTGAGGTCTATCTCTTGATCTCCACCTAAAATCGGAGCGGTAGGAGCTAACAGATGAAACACAGGACAGAGAACCACAGAGAACAGCAGACCATTTTGGGGGGGGGGGGGTGCTCCAAAAGTAGACCTTTGACCTCCCAAGGCTGCTAGGTGAATTGGTTGCAGCACCAGAGCAGACCAAGGTGTCCTGACTCACTGATTCCTGGGGCGGGCATCAACTCTTCCCTCTCCCCTCCACTTCCACTTTCAGCCCTGCCCCACCCCTCCAGCCCATTCTCTGCAGGCAACTCCAGACCACCCTTCAGCTTAAAAGAAAAGCTGAGGAGCTTTGAATGGTAAATTAGTCCCTTAAAAGTGGCACAGCTCCCCAGGGTGTCTGCATTATAAAAGAGGAGCTTTGGGGCAATAACCCATCCCCAAGGTGAATTTTAGAATTTATGATTCCAAGTTAAAGGATTTTTTTTTTTTTTTTGGCTGGGTCTCTCCAAATCCCCCATTTTTGGAGGGGCAGTTTAGGATTTACTCTAAAGCTGAGACCCAAAGGCCTGTTTCTTTCCCAGGGAAGAGAACTTTTCACTAATGTGCTATTTTTTTATGGTTCTCGCACTCACTGTCCAGAAGAGGCTAATGCTTTTACCCCCGAGAGAGAAACTAGTTACCAGATCAATTGGGGGGTGCATCTGGGGACCTCGAAATGGATGAAACTGCAGTTTAAAACTATTTAAAAAGGGTCTTGGAGCACCTTGGTGGCTCAGTCGGTTAAGCGTCCCACTCTTGGTTTTGGCTCAGGTCATGATCTACAGTTTCCTGGGTTCCACACACACCCCCATTGGGCTCTGTGCTGACAGTGGGATTCTCTCTCTCCCTCTCTCTCTGCCCCTCCCCGCTCACACTGTCTCTGTGATGAGCGAGCATGGGGCAAGCCGAGGGCAAAGTATAAGCTAGCATCACCCCTCCCCGCCAGGTGACATCTGTGTGATATTCCTCAGTCACTCCCAGTTACCCAAAAACAAAGGAAAGAGGGTTAAGTGCTTGCCATGGTGATGTGGGAAACTAAGGCAAACGAAAAGAAAATTCCCTTACTGCCTATAGCCCACTGACAAGTCCTTGAAACCAGGATAGTGACCTCCCTCTAGGAGCTCAGCTGCCTCCAGGAGGACACTTTGCTGGGGGCAAAAGAGAACCTTGGCTTAACATTGTCCCAACCTTGAGGATCCTGTAAATCTACTTCCTTTATCCCAACTGCCCCAGGATACATGCTGGCAATCACACTCCAAGCTTATGGCCTCCTGATATACATCTGAAGGGTGTTATGACTGAGGTTTTATTAAACTGTAATAAATGGTGTTTCCCTAGCAACAGCTAGCCCCTCAAGGTCCCGGAAAAACCTTGCTTCCAAAATTCCTTAGAGACTTACTCTATCCCTGACCCCCTCCCAACCTGAGGGTACATAATGAGCTACCCGTCAGACCCCCCGTGCAGCTCTTTCTGCCCACAGGTCCTGTCCCGTGACTTAATAAAATCACCTTTTTGCACCAAAGACATCTTCAAGAATTCTTTCTTGGCTGTTGGCTCCGGACCCTTCCCCCACTATCACCCCAAAATTTCATCATCTGCCTCTCTCAAAAATAAATAAATAAACCTTTTAAAATAAATAAAACCTAAAAAGTGTTTCATTCTTTTATTGTAAGGAGTCCCCAAATTAAATCTTTCACCAGAGTTCTGGAAAGGATAAAAACTAACAAATACTGGATTTGCTTTCCTTTCCCTAATCTTCCTTCTGCAATACAAGGGCTAACGAGCAACAAAATGATTCCCACCCCACCCCCACCCCCCCAGAAAAACAGGCTTAACAATAGCTTTTTCTGCATGGATTGCATGTGACAGCCAGGCACGGCTCTAAATGTTTGACATACAGCGCCTTCACTTAACCTTCCTGAAAACCCAGGCAGTTAGGCGCTGTCTTTATCCCCAAGGGACTGGTCCAAGGTGTGGCAGCTAGGGAGGGGTGGGAGCCTTCTTACCCACCATACCACTCCTTATCAGAAAAAAGCCCAAAGCTTTTTGCAAGCACAGGAGCAAAAAGAATCTGATTGGGCAGTGGCTACAGGAAAACTACTGTTTTATAGACTTCAACGTTTTTACAATAGCAATATAATTTAAGAGATCGAAACGTAGCATAAATAGAATAGAATCTTAAATAAGAGTCTCTCTCTTGAGAGACTAGTTAGCATGTGATATGTTCTCTGAGCCCCTGTCGGATCACCCATAAAATGATCATAGCAGCCAATCCTTTAATTTGTATACAAAGTAACGGTACATGAAAGTTCTCCATAAACCGTTAAGACCCCATCCAAATGTCAGAAGCAATTATTTCTATCTATATATACGACGGAGCTGCAAAACACAAATCGTGTAACTTCAGTGATTCTGCATACAAGCTAAAGGCTCTTTAAGAGTCGGGAAAAATGAAAGCTTCCATATTTGTATTTAAAACCGGCATTGCGCATATGAAGATGAATAATAAAATTCAAGCTGATCATTTAAATTTTTTTTAAATAGGCTTCATGCCCAGCTCGTAGCCCAACGTGGGGCTTGAACTCATGACCCCGAGATCAAGACCTGAGCTGAGATCAACAGTCGTATGCTTAACCAAATGAGCCACCCAGGCGCCCCTGATCATTTTAATTGTTAATTTTTTTGCTTAGAATTTTGTTCATATTTTCATTCTATGTTAGCACCTTAAACTGCACTTTTTCCTGTTTTGTGAAAAAGGCTTTTTTGCCCCTGGTGCAAAATGAAAAAGCCTGCAAATGATCTGGGCTCAAGACGATTGTCTACTAAAACTCAAAAACATACTCAAAGGCACATTATATATATAATTAAACTGATTACGCAACCCCCCCTCCCCGCCCCAGAACATAACGCCCCATGTTCCTGCACATCCCTCATGAGACACATCTTACTGTTAACATCATTGATTATCAATACAGGATCACTCATCGTATGGCTTACTTGAGTTATTCAAGATTAAAGAGCATATACACAACAAATCTTCTTCATAGAAGACCCTACCCCTTTTCCTAGCTCATTAGATTTTCCCATGTGGCTCTGAATATTTTCATTAACATCTCATAAACCTCCCCCAACCAAAACTCCCACAAACCTTTTCCTCAAGGCAACCACTGCATGCCATTGGTACACACATTACTGCTTATTAGCTGAATTTCTTTTTCTGCCCCTACTACCATGTCTTTGTTGTATATTATCAGGTCTATTTATTTTTCTGTGTTTATAGCTATTAAGTCTTCTTGACAAGGAAATGCACTTTTATTTGACCCCTTCTGTAGAATACTCAACATATTAGCTATGCACAAATACATTATTTCCTAAAGTAAAATAAATTTTAAGATTTTAATCGGTAAGACCAGCAAGGTATTTGAGAGATCCTTAAGCTCAGGTTTTTCCAAAGTTTTTCTTTCTTTTTTTTTTTCAACGTTTATTTATGTTTTAGAGAAAGTGCACAAGCAGAGGAGGGTCAGAGGGAGAGGGAGACACAAAATCCAAAGCAGGCTCCAGACCCTAAGCTGTCAGCATGGAGCCCAACAGAGGGCTCAAACCCACAAACCATGAGATCAAGACCTGAGCTGAAGTTGGCTGCTCAACCGACTGAGCCACCCAAGCACACCCAAAGTATTTCTTTTTTCTCTGTAAGTTTATTTATTTATTTTGAGAGAGAGTGCAAATAAAAGGTCACACTGATTAATACATCTGTTGAGAAGTAGAATCACATGTCCTATCATATTTTGATTTAAAGACTTGAAATCATAGATAATGTACAGTATTCCCTTTTAATATGGCACACTTTCTTTGGCTGTATTCTTTCATCTTCAGACCCTAACTTCTTTGATTTGATTTAGTGGACCGAGAACACTAAAGGAGTGTTCCACCGAGTGGATGTGGTGGAGATAATTTTACAGTGGTAAGTACGGTTGGAGGGTATAGGGAAGGCAAAAAAATTTTTCTCCCCTCTTATGTTCAGTGCCTGGGGCATGCTAATTAAACTAACAAAAGATGGGTTGACAGAAGAAAAGGGATACAAATTTTACTTGATGTTAACATTTTAATGTTTATATGTAATGAAGCCTTCATAGATGAGATATGAGGATCCCAAAAGGGTGTTTGGATGCAAGGACTCATATACTCATTTTAACAAAGGGCGATAAATTTGTGAAGTGACAAGAAAAAGGAAAAGGGGTTTGGGCTTCCAGGGGTGGTAAATGGTGGGAAGGTAAATATAGGAGGGGAAATTAATGGAAGATAAGGGTAATTTTATTAAAGTATGTTTGTGCAGACCCATCTCAGTACTGACTTTCTGTGATGTAGAGATCTGCCTGGGGGGCAGATGTGGACTCTGGCCACGGTTCTTCTTCCAGCCGTGTAACAAGGGAAATCACTTTGGGACTTGTGTGAGTGTGTAGGGTCAGAATAGAGTATCATCCCCCAAAGTCTGTTCCATGGACTCCCTCAAAATATGATTTCTTGGACAACTCAGCAAGAAAAATCCCTTTTTCTTTTAATTTTTTTTAAACGTTTATTTATTTTTGAGACAGAGAGAGAGCATGAATGGGGGAGGGTCAGAGAGAGAGGGAGACACAGAATCCAAAACAGGCTCCAGGCCCTGAGCTGTCTGCACAGAGACCAACACAGGGCTCAAACTCATGGACCATGAGATCATGACCTGAGCCGAAGTTGGACGCTCAGTCGACTGAGCCACCCAGGCGCCCCAAGAAATATCCCTTTCTAAGAAGCACTTTCACACTAAGAATCGTTGCAGTAAAGAAATCTGCCAAATACAGTTTTACCCAACATTGCCAAAAATTATTTGACTGCAGAAAACCTTTCCATTTTGTTTTTCTTTTTAAAATAGCAATATTTAAGTAGTCCTGGAAATATACTTCCATAAGAAATATGTTGGGGATGCCTGGGTGGCTCAGTCAGTTGAGCGTCAGACTCTGATTTCAGCTCAGGTCATGATCTCACATTCATGAGTTCGAGCCCCACATCAGGCTCTGTGCTGACAGTGCAGAGTCTGCTTGGGATTCTCTCTCTCTCCCTCTCTCTGCCCCTCCCTATGCTATCTGCATATCACAAACCCTCTTACGAAATTCACAGTTAACTTAATCTTTTCATAGGGGTGCACATTGGTCTTAATTACATGGAAATCACACTCCCCTTCTATGGTTTTACCAGAATGTATTCCAGAAGTCCTATTCCCAGAATCCTTTTAAACAGCCTGGCAATTTTGACTGGTACACTTGTTTCCCTCACAAATTCTTCCCTCAATAACTTGTTGATCGATCAATAAGCAGAAACGTAGATATCTGGTGGAGTTAGGGCACTTCTGATCTTGACACATAGCCACTTTGATTTTTCTGAAATAAAAAAAAATTCCTTTTACCTTTAATACTTCTTACGTAGGTTACCCTCCCATGGATCAAAATACAAAAGGTCTTGGAAAGTGATCTCAATTCTTCAAACCTGTTGGGAGGGAAACCCCTTCACACGCAGCATACCTGCACACCTGCTTTGACCTGAATTGGTTCCTCAGTCTCCAGAACAGGGTTCCACTCAGTTTTCAGGCTTTCACTAAGGATAACTATACGGGGAGCAAACCCCAGCTCTTTGCAAAATACTTCTTTCTTTCCTTTCCATTCTGCTCCTAATAATTTCACCAATATAGGTCAACCGACAGTTATTCCTTACATGTAAAACAATTACTCTGCAAGCATCCTTCAAGTGTGACTTCTACATTAGCGTTAAGCACCGCAAGGAAAATAATCACAGTCAGATTTTTACCCATGACACTTCGCAACAAAAGATCATGCCCTGATTTGTCAAAGGGAGAAATGCTATAAGGCTAATGAGTAAGGATTCCTTCACATTATTAAAGATCTTTTGGGGCGCCTGGGTGGCGCAGTCGGTTAAGCGTCCGACTTCAGCCAGGTCACGATCTCGCGGTCCGTGAGTTTGAGCCCCGCGTCAGGCTCTGGGCTGATGGCTCGGAGCCTGGAGCCTGTTTCCGATTCTGTGTCTCCCTCTCTCTCTGCCCCTCCCCCGTTCATGCTCTGTCTCTCTCTGTCCCAAAAATAAATAAACACTGAAAAAAAAAATTTTTAAAAAAAAAAGATCTTTTGACCTAGTTTTTGCAGGACAAGGTGTGAGAACATCAAGGCTGCCAGTTCCTAATGCATTTTTCCAGTTCATTTCAGTCTAACAAGCATTTTTGTGAACATCTTAAATATACAAAGATTAAAAAGACATGGCCTCTGCCCCCAAGGGCTTGGAGTTAAGTGGGAGCAAGAGAAATAGGAAAAGGCATTTTGAAGGTAGTATGACAAGCACTAACGAGAGGCAAATGTACTGTGAATGAAACCTAAGCCCTCACATCCACGGTTCCTTCAAAGAAAGAAGGTTCCAAGTGTAGAGGCCAAGAACAGGCCGCCCCAAGACAGGCTACTTTGGCATGAACATTATTTTGAGTTAAAAGCAATCAAAGCCCAGCAGAATGCAGAAAAGCTATTTATGTCCCCCTCAACTGCCTGCCTGTACGAGGAAGAGAATTAGTAACAGACAGTCTCCTTTACTGAAGAAACTTATCTACATAACAGGGCGCCTTTGTCTTCCAAACATCTCCTCTCACCTTCCTGCTGATGGACCCCTGTGCTTATCTATGAAGCCCTCCATACACACAAACACTAAAATATTAATATCCAATAAAAATTTGTATGCCTCTTCTTCTGCTAGCCCATGTTAGCAATCCGTTGGGTGTGTTTGAAATTTCCATGTCGGTGTAGATTCCTCATACTTATGTATATATATACGCTATTAAATTGGATTTTCTCCTGTTAATCTCACATCAATTTGATTCATACTCCAGCCAGAAGGGCCTTGAAGGGCATAGGAAATTCTTTCTCCCCAACATTGGCAGAAGATTTTGTAGATTACAAAACTAAGATATTTGTGTATTCCCTTTCTTTTTTTATTTTTTTTTAACATTTATTTATCTTTAAGAGACAGAGAGAGGCAGAGCAAGAGCAGAGGAGGGGGAGAGAGAGAGAGACACCGAATCTGAAGGAAGCTCCAGGCTCTGAGCTGTTTGTTAGCACAGAGCCCGACGCGGGGCCGGAACTCACGAACTGAAAGACCATGACCTGAGCTGAAGTCAGACGCTCAACCGACTGAGCCACCCAGACGCCCCTGTATTCCCTTTCTTAAGAATGACAGCCCAACTGTACAGGCTCCAGGTAGGCCTATGCTATCAGAGATCTGCCCTGCCACTACACTCCTATTTATAGGGTACAATGGGTTTTGGCTGGTAAGGACAGGAAATCCACCCTCAAACTTCATCTGAAGTCATCACAATAGAGAGAACTTATAACACAAATGATAAGTCCACACCATGATGATGCTGCTGCCTGTCAGCAAAGACCTCAACCACAAAATAAATTTTAAAAAATTTAAAAAATAAAAAAAAAATTTAAGAATCCATTTTTTTTTTCACTGTGAAATTAGGACAACATTTGATGAAAGAGTCAAAGCTCAATCAATCATCATTGGTGCTACTGTAAGAACCGGCCTGGCCGTCTTCTAAAGGCCCTGTACATCACTAGCAAAGCAGCTTTTGTACAGAGCAATAGGTAAAATGCTAGCTTTCTGAAGTGGAAAATTTTCACATAAAGATGAAGCAAAGAAATTTATAGCACTAACTTAGATGTTATGGAATTTAGAATCAATAAGCCTTGGGAACTCCCCAAAAATATCTATATATAAAACATATTGATAGCTAGCTAGATACAGAGAGAATTGAGATATATTTATATACACACTTACGCACATATGTGTGAGCTTAATTATGTCAACCCAAATTCCAGGCATACAGATGACTCTACCTAAAACAAAATGCTGCCTTCCCACGTCTCACAGAACTTAAGGCAGTGAGCTAAAGACTCAAAACTCCATTCCCTCTTTATCAACATACTTAAAATTCTTACTTTGCCTACGGAGGATCAAGAACGGAATTCGATAGATTTAAGTCATTATTTGTTAGTCAAATGGAAAAAAAAACAGTAGTTATGGCGACTATGGGTCAACTATTAACATCTTCAGTTTCCAAGGAAGTCACACTTTAGGGTTACTGTAGGAGACATTAAGGCTGTCAACTACCATTCACAGGAAACTGGCCATTCTGAGAGTATTCCTTCAGAAAGCAAACAAGCATGGATGTTTTCTGTTATCTTTGTTGCTTCTAAAAATGGGCCCCATAGTGTGGCGCCTGACTGGCTCATCCAGTGGAGCCTGTGACTCTAGACCTCAGGGTTGTGAGTTTGAGCCCCATGTTGGGTGTAAAGATTACTTGAAAGTAAAAAATTGGGGGGTGCCTGAGTGGCTCAGTCAGTTAACCCTCCGACTCTTGCTTTTGGCTCAGGTCATGATCCCAGGGTCATGGGATTGAGTCCCACATCGAGCTCCATGCTGAGCATAGAGCCTGCTTAAGATTCTCTCTCCATCTCCCCCTCTCCTCCACTCCTGCTCTCTCTCTTTCTCTCTAAAATAAATTGAAAAAAAGAAAAGAAAAGAAAAGCAACTCTGGGCTCCATTCCTAACCAGCCATGTGATTTTAGGCAACTCAACCTCCCTGAAGATCAATTCCCACATATGTAAAATGGAAATAATATATTTCTACCTCACTGAGATACTGTAAAAAATTAAATGGAAGATAATTTATACAAAACACAGTATCCTTCACCTAATAAATATTCAAACAATGTTGCTCTAATTGTTATGACATAAAATGCAAAGTATGAGTCCTGGTAGAAAGTCAGTGTTCTCACCGATATGATTAACTATATTTATCACCAGGGACTTAGGGGCTTCTGTTCGACTAACAATGTATGATGCAATCCTGTTCCAAGGTTTAGTTCTTTTCTAGTGTGGACCTTTCAGAAGGGCTCCAGAAGTTGGGCTTTACTGAAAACTATTTGGTTTAAAGAATGTTTCCAGGAGTTTGAACAGTATATGGAAAAAAAACTTACACTCAATTTATACCCAGTTTTTCCTCCTTCCCAATGAAGACTCAATAGAGGATTCTACAGTGAACTCAAGTGAGTATCAACAGTCATTAGGGGTGTCTGGGTGGCTCAGTCAGTTAAAGCTTCTGACTCTTGGTTCTGGCTCAGGTCATGATCTTGCAGTTTTGTGGGTTCAAGCCCCACATCAGGCTCTGAGCCTGCTTGAGATTCTCTCCCTCCTTCTCTGCCCCTTCCCCACTCACACTGTCTCTGTGTCTCTCAAAATAAATAAATAAACTTAAAAATTTGCTTTTAAAAAGAGTGCCATTAAACCATTAACTGAGAGCATCATTCAACTCAGCCTTTTAGAGAGGTGGCATTATTTGAAGCATAGGCATGTACTTAGCAGTGAGACCAAGTTCTAAGTACTAAATCTATCATTCTTTAGTTCTATGGCCCAACACAACTTACTTGTACCACTCAATTAAAAGTTTCCACATCTTCTAATAAATAGGGATACTGATTGCACACACATGCACACACACATTAAATACTGTATGAGGGCTCCTGGGTGGCTCAGTCAGTTGAGCATCTGACTTCAGCTCAGGTCATGATCTCATAGTTAGTGAGTTCAAGCCCTTGTCAGTCTCTGTGCTGACAGCTCAGAGCCTGGAGCCTGCTTTAGATTCTGTGTGTGTCTCTCTCTCTGCCCCTCCCTTGCTCATGCTCTCTCTCTCTCTCTCTCAAAAATAAATAAAACATTAAAAATTTTTTTTTCAAATACTGTATGTAAAACACAGGTGCTCCATAAAAGTCAGGATTCCCTTGGTGAGACAGCAGAGCATAGAGACTTGCTAGTAAACAGATGTGATGTCAAGAATAGACTCGTGTTTCCAAGATTTCATCAAATTCTACAAAGGCACAAATTATGAACAAATGCAACCAAAAAACTTTGAAATGAGATACAGAACAGTGACGATTTTCCCAACCCGTTTTCCCAGCATTATATAAATAGTAAAGGAAAAAAATGAGCCTGTCTTATTCTTCCATTCTCACTCTGTGTAAATTTGGAAATTACATTAATTCTCTTTACATTGAGTGCCTCACTAATGAGTTTACCAAGTGATGTACTATGTTGATAGTAAATATTTCATCTGAGCCACTTACTAGGTTTATTAGCTGAATTTTTCATGTGTTTATTTACTGATTTCATTTATTCATTGCCTATTACGCATCTGAAAAAGGAGACTCAGACATGCATGAACCAGACTGCAAGTCCCATGAGGGCAAAAACAAATCTTCTAAAGTTCACAAAACAGAACAACTACCGAGTCACATAGGAGGCAAACAAACAAAAAAAAATTTCTAACTGGTTGATTTGAATAAATTACATATTAAATTCTGTGCCCTTCCCCATATTGCAAACCATATACACACAAGGACCGAAATATGCTAGAAACTACCCCCCCACCATGTGCAGTGAATTGTTTTCAGCTCTAGATTCTTGATTCTTCTGCAAGGTGGTCTGACTTTCAGAAAAAGATTATAAATCATTTTTATACGGTTCGTGTGTGTGTGTGTGTGTGTGTGTGTGTGCGCGTGTGTGCGCACATGGGTAGGTGTGTTGCAACATTGGGTTAGGGAACACACACAAAAAACACCCTTGACCTTAGACAGTCTTAGCATGTGATTAATTAACTTGTTAGTGAATGCATTAGAAGAATAAACATCTATTCAGCTTTTTCTCCATGTTCCCACTTTCTGATGCCAGTAAGAGGCAAACAGCTCAAATATCTCAAGGTTAGTCTTACATCTCTGTCCTAGGCTCACAGATTGTCTTCTGAAATTGAAACAAAAATAAAGTTACCTGTTTTGTTTCTCAGAAGGTTGAAATTAGGAGGAAAGAGAATCCAACGTGAACCAAGTCACATATCTGTTTTTGTATGCATCGACCAGAAGATATAAGCATAGAAAGAAGAGAAAGCTAAACGAATAAAATAAGAAATACAATGTTTAAAACAGATTTTCTTACATTTTGTTAGTTCCAGGAATTGTAAGTTGGCAGAAAGAGAAAAAATCTTCTATGTGATGGTGAGAGTCACCTGGAGGAATGGGAAGGACCATGGAGAAAGGGTCAGAAGGCCTCATGAGGCCACATTCTGGTATGGAACTCCTAGGAGTCTCAAAATTGCAACATTGAACCTACTTTCACACAGAGGTAAAATGGTAGAACATGTTTTTATTCTTTCCACAGGTGCCTTAATTTGTAAATTCTAACTTGTTATAATATGGTATTAGGCCTCCATTTTCTACTTCTGCCTTGGGTCCTGCAAGTGTTAGGAGGTGCCTGGGCAAAGCAAAGCAAATCCACAATGTTGATTGTATTTATACTGACAGTAACACAGCTGATCATACCCAGAGCAATTCTTGAACACACGCTGATTATTTTTACATGTTAAAAAAATTTTTTAATGTTTATTCCGTTTATTTTGAGAAAAAGAGAGAGAGACAGCATGAGAAGGGGAGGGGCAGAGATAAAGGAAGAGAGACAGAAGCCCAAGCAGGTTCTGTGCCATCAGCACAGAGCCTGATGGGGGGCTCAATCTCACAAATAGTGAGATCGTGACCTGAGCCGAAATCAAGAGTCAAATGCATAACAGGCTGAGCCACTCAGGTGCCCCTACATGTTTAAATAGAATCGACCCCATCCCTCTTTCTTTATTCTGTCATTGAGTCTATCCAGGTTTCCAGTGCATTCCATATAAGAATAATCTTTTCTACGTGTGTGTGCGTGTGTGTGTGTGTGTGTGTGTGTGTGTGTTGATTGGATAGCAGGCAGTGGTTAGGGCAGGATGGTTCCACAGTGCTCCTAATTCTTTGACCAAGTCTGGCACCTTGGCAGCATTTTTGTTTTTTTGGTGATAACATAACACTAGTTGGTTTTTTCCCAAATGCATAAGAAGAATATTACCTTTCTGTGTTTCATATTTTGCAAAGAACAAGACACTTTCTGTTATATTTGCATCTCCTGCAATTAACTAACCAATATATCTTCCCACCATCTCTGTATTCATGACCCTGTTTTTAGAGCCACCTGACCTATCTTAATGGCTGCTTACTTATTTCTAAAATACTCTTTCAGCTTCAACATCCTAATATATTTGATGGTCAATTTTACTCCTCATCTGTAATGCTCCCAACCCTGTATTTAAATATGACCACTCCTCTGGCAGTGCCTCTAGACCCGAAGAAAGCCACTTTTGGCTTCCAAAACCACTTAGATATGCACTCAGCTACAACCATGTTAACCAGGACACATTCTCTCTCTCAAAATAAATAAATAAACTAAAAAAAAAAAAAAAAAAGGAAGGGGCACCTGGGTGGCTTAGTCAGTTAAGTGTCCCATTGATTTCAGCTCAGGTCATGATTTTGATTTTGATTTTTTTCTTCTAGAGGAATGTATATGTCTGTTATGAAGTTTGCCCGTAGTTAGACTACTGAGGAACAAAGGTGAATGTCTCAGCCACCAAGGGCTTTGGTCCTTCCTCAGAGATGAGAGATAAGGTCTTGAGCTTAAGTAAAGCCAAGTGGTAGAAACAAGGTCTTCAAAGACCTGTACCCTCAGGGAAAATACAGGCTTGATAGCATCTACCCACTATCACAGAGTGACAAGAGAGTCTACCTCAACCTGGAGTTTGGTGGAATAAGGGAAAGAAGTCTCCTTCAGAGGTTGTAACCATGAGCCTACACCTTGGACAGACTCAGAGTTAATTCGACCCTGTCAGTTGGCCCAAGAAGCTTTGAGCTTAGAAATTAATAATATTAATTCTTAATTTATTTTTAAAAAAATTTTTTAATGTTTATTTTTCAGAGAGAGAAAGAGACTGAGTGTGAGTAGGGGAGGGGCAGAAAAAAAGGGAGATACAGAATCCAAAGCAGGCTCCAAGCTCTGTGCTGTCACCACAGAGCCTGACGTGGGGCTCGAACCCAAGAGTCACGACATCATGACCTGAGCCGAAGCCAGACGCTTAACTGACTGAGCCACCCAGGCAATCCAATAATAGTCATTTTTAAAGAGATTAATTTCATAATGATATCCTCAATTTGTCTAGAACACATTATGTAAGACTCTTCCTGAAATTTGATAGGTCGTGCTTATAAAATCTTCTGGTCCTACTGGACACTTTGTGTGTGTGTGTGTGTGTTCAGATTTTTAACCACAGTTTCCTTGATGATTATCTATCTATTAGCTGTCCTATTCATTCTTGAGTCAAAACTAATTCTTCTAGCAATTTTTACTTTCTGAATATCTATTTCATCCAAGTTTCCGATTTGATTGAAATAACATTATTCATATTCTACTGTGATTTTTATATCCCTGAACCCTGAACTGTAGCATTCATTTTTATGCCCCCTTTTCATTCTTAATGATGTTTATTTTCTCCTCATTTTTGTGGATAATCTTGCAAGAAGTTTATCTTCTTCATTCACATTTTTCAAGAATTAGGTTTTGGCTCTATTGGTGTTCTCTATTTTCTCTTTCTTTTTCACCAATGTGGGCTTTCAGTTTTATGATTTCTTTCCCCCACTTATAATGCGTTTGCCCTGTTTTCACCTGTGGGCAATAGAGTGTCCGATGTAACCCTGAGCTACAGCATTAGGGCAGCCACAGACAATACGTTGACCAATGGCCAAAACTGTGCTCTGACTGAATCTTTTTTAAATTTTAATTAGACTCTACTTGGGGCTCAAATTCACAACCCTGAGATCTAGAGTCACATGTTCTACTGACAGAGCGAGTCAGGCACCCTTCAACTGAATTTTATTTATAAAATAAACAATGGACTGAATTTAGTTGGCATAGTTTACCAACCCCTGCTCTAGATGAGGGGGAAAGGGGGAAATCTCTGCAACTCACTTAATGAGACTTTTCTTACCTTAATCCCCAAGTCAGGTTAGGGTAAAAAGGAAAAGGTGAGGGGTGTGGGATTGAGCCCAGCATCGGGATCCATGATGAATATAGAGCCTGCTGAAGTTTCTCTCTCTCCCCCTGTCCCTACCCTGCTCACATGCACACTCTCTCTCTCTGTCTCTAATGTAAAACAGAAAATAAAAATTTTTTAAAAAGAAGGAAAAGGCAAATATCACTTATGAATACAGAAGTAAGCGTCCTATAGAAGCCATTAGCAGACTGCACACAGCAATACTGAAAATTAATAATACAACAGGGGGAAACAGGGGTTATCCCAGGAATTTAAGGGTCACCAACATTAGAAAATCTATTAATATATTCGGTATAATTTCAATCAAACTCTCAAGAGTTTTTTTTTTAATTAAGGTACAGCTGACACACAGTGTTACATTAGTTCCAGGTGTACAACACAGTGATTCGACAAGTCCATACTTGTGCTGTGTTCACTACAAGTGTGGCTATCATCTGCCACCATCACAACACCATTACAGAACCATCGACTATATTCCCTACGCTGTACCTTTTATCCTCATGACTTGTTCACTCCATAACCGGAAGCTTGTATCTCCCTCCCCGCTTCACCCCCTTTGCCCATCCCCCTCTTCCCTCTGGCAACTGTCAGTTTGTTCTCTGTAGTTAGAGTCCCAGCAAACTTTTATAGAACTTGACAAGCTGATCCCCAAACTCACTCAGTAGGCCAACAACAGCCAAAATTGTTGTGTGGTGTTTTTTTTTTTTTTTTTTTTTGCTTTTTTAGAGAAAGAGAGTGTGTGAGGAGGGAAGGGGGGCAGAAGGAGGGATTGAGAGAATCTGAAGCAGGCTCCATGCTGAGCACAGAGCCCGATGAAGGGCTTGATGCCATGACCCTGGGATCATGACCTGAACTGAAGTCAAGTGTCGGACACTCAACCAACTGAGCCACCTTAGCATCAGCCAAAAGAATACATGAGGACTCTTTCTATAAGTATCAACTTACTATGAGACTATAATTTAGGCAATGTAATACTGGCTCAGGGAGCTCATATACATATGGAAGCTGGCACATGACAAAGTAGATACTACAAATCAAACAGTGAAAAAATACACTATTCAATAAGTGGCGGCAAAAGTTTTGGTAATTCATATAATTAAACACAAAAGTAGATCTCCAACTCATGCATGTAAGTTACTGTCTTAACTACAAGAAGCAAACCTCTAAAATTTGGGGTATATCGTTATGACTTCATAAGTTAATTTCCTACACAGAACACAAAAAGCCAAATTTATAAAGAAAATTATATATATAACTACCTTAAAATGAACAACTTTATTACAAAAGGCAGCACAAAGTAAAAAGGCAAGTCACAGACTGTGAGAAGATATTAATAATACATATGCCAAATAAAAACTTATGAAAAAAGGCAAACAATCCGAGGAAAAAATGTATAATTAATAAGAACTGGGAAATCACAAAAGAGGACATCCAAACGGCCATTGAATACATAAAAGAATGATTAACCTCACTAATAATTAGAGAAATTCTATTCATTGAAAATTCTGTACAGCTATTAAAATGAATGAAAGTAGCAAAATGAAATACAACTTACATCCATCAAAGTGGCAAAACATTAAAATGTCTAATAAACCCAGTGACTGATATATGAGAAAGTAAGACATTTTCAATAGGTACAACTTCTAAAGTCAAGCCCAGAGTGTTTGGGGCACCTCAGAAGTGGAGATGCCAAAAAAAGGAGAATTCTCCCAAAGAGTGGCAGCTGGTAGACAAATCTAGCCTATTTCACCACTGTATCTAGTTTGGCACAAACTACTTAAGAGATCTGTAACAGCAACTCCTTTATCTTGTAAGTGGAGTGTAAATTGGTTGAACCCCTTTGAAGACAAATTGACCAAGTTGAAGATATATGCAGATGATGATGATAGATAGATAGACAGATAGATAGATGATAGATAGATAGATAGATAGATAGATGGAAGGAAGGAAGGAGAGATGGATGGATGGATGGATGGATGGAAGGAAGGGTAGATAGATACATAGTTATATAGGGAGACACATGTATACATACATTATGATCTACAATGAACAGAAATCTACTCCTATCATCTATCCTGGAAAAATGTTCACAAATATTCACAAAGAAACCGGCTCTTTATGCTCATTACACTGCTGTTTACAATAGAAAAACTAGAAAAATTTAACTGTCAATGAACCAGACAACAGATAGCCTAGTTCAGTTGTACAATGAAATTTTATGTAGCTATTAAAATTAAAAGGAGAGCTGCATGAATCAACATGAACAGACACCAAACACATAATGTGGGATGCAGAAAGCAAGTGGAAACAGGATGGTATTCATAAATACATAAATGTGTGCTA
Source organism: Prionailurus viverrinus (assembly GCF_022837055.1). NCBI lineage: Eukaryota > Metazoa > Chordata > Mammalia > Carnivora > Felidae > Prionailurus > Prionailurus viverrinus. The sequence goes on along the minus strand of NC_062561.1, from coordinate 93,105,500 downwards.
AAAGCATAAAAAACCATACTTGCAAAAGATAAAAATGCACTTCTGGGGTAGGAGGAAGACAGGATGTGGGGGTTAGGTTTAACCCAATTGTAAAGTTTTATTCCCTACAAATTAAAAAATGAAAGACAATGAGAAACATTGAGTACATATATCAACAGTCTGACATGCATTTAATCTTAGTGATGGGTATATGCTATGTATATTCTTTCCTTTGACTTTTCAACATGTTTGAAATATCCCATCATTTAAGTTAATTTTTAAGGGAGCCTGGGACCAGTAAGTGAAGTCTTAATTGCCAAGTTCCATATTGAAGGATTAGGAGGTACAAATTTCCAGGTATAAAATTAATCAGTCACAAGGATGAGATGTACAGCACGGGGAATATAGTCAATAATATTGTAAAAACTTTGTATGTTGACAGATGGTGATCATTATGTGCATCACGGTGAGTGTTTCATAATGCATGGAATTGTTGAATCACTATGTTGTACATTTGACACTAATACAATAATGTGTATCAAGTGTACTTCAATTAAAAACAAAGTCCCTTGGGGCACCTGGGTGGCTCAGTCGGTTAAGGGTCCAACTTTGACTCAAGTCACCATCTCACAGTTCCTGAGTTTGAGCCCCTCATCTGAGCCTGGAAATTGCTTCAGATTCTGTGTCTTCCTCTCTCTCTGCCCCTCCCCCATGTGTCCTCTCTCTCTCTCTCTCTCTCTCTCTCTCTCTCTTTCTCTCTCAAAAATAAATAAAACATTAAAGAAATAAATAAAGTCCCTTGTTGAAGTTCTTATTTCTCTTTTCATAAAAAACTTTCCCAAAGAAAACTGGCAAAAAATCAGAAACAAAACCCAGAGGAAAATCTTTTTATTTTTAAGTTTATTTATTTACTTGAGAGAGAGAGAGAGAGATGGGCAGAGAGAAAGAGTGGGAGAGAGAGAATCCCAAGCAGACTCCTCACTGTCAGCACAGAGTCCTGCAGGGCTCGAACTCACAAGCTGTGAGGTCTTGACCTGAGCTGAAACCAAGAACCAGACACTTAACTGACTGAGCCACCCAGGCACCCCCAGAGGAAAGGCTTTTACTAAGGTTGAGATATTCATCCTCCCCTACATCTGTATTTCCCTAGTAAATGACAACAATAATAAAGGAGAGGTGTGGGTAGAGGGAAGGGGAGAACACCGAGCCCAGTTTGGGAAGTTCTTACATGGGAAGAATGAGACTTCTCTACTCTCATGGCCACACAGGAGAGAAGGGGGATGCTTCTGACAGAATGCTCAGGGAAACAGCTCTCCTTAGATGGCTTGCTTTTGTCCCCTTCACGGGGCGCATTTTGACTCATAAAACAATGGCCAGGAATCTACTAGACCTGACTTTCCCAGTCTCTCCCAGGATGGAGTTCTTCACCTCCCCCCTTGTCCCTTTTCAACTTCTCTGTCTTCTCACCTACCTCTCCTAGCAAATAACTTTTACTTAGTTTTATGGATTGTTTATGCTTAACATTTGAGCTAAAGTTTCTGCCCATGATTTTAAATAAGTCATCAGAATGAATTTATGCAGATGTACAAATTAAAGGGTGGAAGGATGAGTAGATGGATGGATGGATGGATGGGTGGATGGGTGGCTGGATGGGTGGATGGGTGGACAGAGTTGATGGATAGGTCAAGAGATTCAGAGAATAGGGTTGATAAATATAACAGAAAGATGTTGACAACTGAGTTCCCCGGATTCTTGTTCCCGTGGTATAAAGCTGATCAATCTGGGAAGGAAGGAATAGAAGAAATCTTCTATTTCTATCCCAGTTACTGAAAGGGAAGAAGACAACTGAGCGAGATTAATCTGCTTGTCATCATGCTGATGACCATCTTTCTGGTAGATAGACTAACAACATTTGCTGGGAGGAGGAGAGTCCTCACCTATAGAATACTCTTGACAGGAAGCAGTTGGATCAGGATTGTGGAAGGCAGAATAATAATAATGTCCTCTGCAAAGATGTCCACACCAATAATGTACGAAGATCAACTTTACTTTGCCAGGAAAGTATTCCATAATCCCTCTTTTACCTTAGGCTATATTCACACTCCCACGCTCCTCCAAAGTATAGTCTAAAGAATTCACCACCCTGACAAGCTACGGGACATCATGCTGTTTCACTATACTGACAACATCACCCCAACTGAACTTGACGAGCAGACAATGACAGGTGCCCAAGATGCTCTAGTGAGACAGACGCATGCAGAGGACTGGCAGCAAACCTGACATCAGGGAACTTCCACATCAGTGATGTTTTCAGGGATTCAGTGGTCCAGCAAAAGTAAAAGACAGATTATTGTACCTTATACCGCTAAGCAAAAGGCATAGCACGTCCTAGGGCTCTTTGGGCTTTGGAAGCCATTTATGCTGGACTTTGGAAAATGAGCCCCACTTATTAATCAGATAGCAAAAAGCTACAGTTTCCGGTAGGGTCCCGTTCAAAACGAAGCTCCGCAGCATATCTAAGCTGCGGTCAGGTGTTCTATTCTCTTGGGCTGTGTGTGCCAGCAGGTGCGACTGTATAGGAGGTCTCTGGCCAATGAATTTGCTGCATAGCGTATGGCAAGCCCCAGCAGGAGACAGTACGAATCCCTGGGATTCTAGAACAGGGGCATGCCCTGACGGCAGAAAACTATGTACCTGTGGACAAAGAGCTCCCGCAGAGCTAAGAGTCCCCAGTAGGAACTGTGGGTCTGATCGCTGGATACCACTGACTACACGAATTGAGTGCCCACTGACAACTCTGCGTGGTCTCATAGACCAGATCATAAGGACGGGAGCATTCCAAAGTGACACACTGGAGACCAGGTTTGAGTGGGTCCAGATGCAAGAATACATTACTTGATCAAGTGGCTCAGACTCTCAGGCAATCCATTTCGGTAGTGATACCTTCAATCTGTCCACACCTATGACCTTACAGGGGCTAATCTTGAGGTTTGCTCTTCTCATGGTCAAGAGCAACAAAGAATAGGTCCCAAAACAATGAAGAACTGGCCGGCAGGTTAAAGAGATCAACAGTCTCCCAGATCCTTTTGTCTGGTCTAATGAAACAGTCTCCTATATGACCCTTGACTTCTATTTTGGTCCCCCTATTCACACAATAGGCAGACTGATCCTTTTATCTATCTATCTATCTATCTATCTATCTATTTTTGTGTTTTTCATTTTATTTTTGAGAGAGAGAGACAGACAGACAGAGTGTGAGCAGGGGAGGAGCAGAGAGAGAGGGAGACCCAGCATCCAAAGCAGGCTCCAGGATCCGAGCTGTCAGCACAGAGCCCGATTTGGGGCTCGAAACCATGAACTGCAAGATCACAACCTGAGCCAAAGCCGGACACTCAACCCACTGAGCCACCCAGGCACCCATGCCTTCCTACTATTCTTTGAACATATTGCTCCCTTTGTCTGGATCTTTATTTCCTACCCACCCCCATCTTTTCAGGGCTTGATTTAAATCTCTGCAGACCTTGGTGAGGTCTTCCCTGACCACCATCCCCCTTCCCTATCCCTATACCCTGCTTTAGCTTTCCCCACTGCTATTCCACAGTACCAGACATATATTTCATTTGTGTAACATCTGACTGACCACAAGAGAAGACAGAGACCCTGCCCATTAGCTGCTGTACCAGCATCTGGAACAATACTTGCGACATGGCAATGGCTCAGTTAACATTCACTGAATGAATGAATGAATGAATGAACGAACGAACGAACAAATACTGCAGGTCTGGTAATGATATCAATAGCAAGATGCCAACATCTTTTTCTTTCTTTCTTTTTTTTTTTTTGTAAGATTAGACTTCTTTAAGTTTATTTACTTTGAGAAAGCAAGAGAGACCTCGGAGGGGCAGAGAGAAAGAGAGAGAGAATCCCAAGCAGGCTCTGCACTGCCAGCACGGAGCCTGATGTGGGGCTTGAACTCATGAACCATGAGATCATGACCTGAGCTAAAATCTAGAGTCGGATGCCTAATCAACTTAGCCACCCAGGCGCCCCTAACATCTTTTTCTATAAGAAGCCCTCCTTCAGGGGCACCTGGGTGGCTCAGTCAGTTAAGTATCCTACTTTGGCTCATGTCATGATCTCACGGTTCGTGGGTTTGAGGCCCTCGTGGGCCCTGTGCTGACAGCTCAGAGCCTGGAGCCTGCTTCAGATTCTGTGTCTCCCTCTCTCTCTGCCACTCCCTCGCTCATGCTCTGTCTGTCTGTCTCTCTCTCTCTCTCAAAAATAAATAAGCATTAAAAATTTTTTTTTCATTAAATAAATAAATAAGAAGCCCTCCTTCCATTTCAGTGTGCATTGAACAAAAAGGGATTGAAAAATCCCTCTGATTATATATTTTGAGATTTTTCTGAAATCCCTTTTCCAAAAGTAAGTGCTCTTTGTGATTAACGCAATCCAAAAATTGTCGCTCATTATCCCTCTCCCATCTCAGCCCTGTTCCCACTCCTACCTCCAGATACTAGTTAACAACATTATGCTTTATCCCATTCCTTTCTCCAAGAACATACCAAGATTTAGTAACCTTTTAAGCTTTGGCCACCTTAGTTTTTATAAAAATGGATGATCCTATATATATATTTACTATAACATAGTTTTCTCAGGGAAAACAAAACAAACTGTAATCTTAGGACAATTGCATGAGAAACATACAAATACTCATATTTCTATAAATTCATAACGAGACCGTCTTCCTGAGATCTCTTGGGGGCTTCCGTCTAGGGGGTAAGCACTATACACATAGTGTATTATTAGCTAGAAATATTTGCCAACGGAAGCCGCAGCTGCCATCTGTATGACAGCAGAAAGGAGAGCTAATTAGTGCATGCAGGCTGAGACCGAACCATCAAAACTGACATGAACGGTGGCCACATCACAAGCCCAGGGGCATGCCGTGCTGTGGGGTTCTGTTCTGCACTATTCGGCAGACCAAGCTCGCGTTTTGCCAGCTGTAAATGACAGCAGGTCCCGACTGGTCGCTGATAACTAGACTCTCTGGCCAGGTTGCTCCTGAAGCCGCCACCACCAGACTGCTCTGCCCCACCTCACGCAGTCACAGACCCCCTGACCCCCTGACTCAAAGCACAGATGGAAATTGGAGAAACGTGTCCACCTGAGGCAAATTTCATGCTCACTGTGTCAGATTTCGCAAAGGCCAAGACTTGATTTAATTGGTCTGTGGTGAGGACGATGTGGTTTGGATATATTGCAAAGGTTTTGCATTCTTGATTTTCAAGGATGCTCAGGATATTTTTCTACGTGACAGAGAGACTCTGCACTTTCCTGGGCCTGGATTCAGAGACTTTTGCCTATTTCCTCCTTGAGCGTTCTTATACAATCACTTCCCCAATTGAAGCCTCCAGCCTTCAGCCCCAGTGGGCACTGTGTAAGACTGGGCTTCATGTGGTTACTCCAAACCACTTAAGCCGTAAGCTTCATCTTTTATTGGTCCATGCCTCTCACATCCTGTTAGCAGAGCAATGGCGAAAATTTGTAAGAATAAGGTACATCGGCATCTGACACCTTGTAAAATTGACCATGCTAAGGTTTGAGTTTCATGGGCCTTAGACCATATTGCTAAGTCAACACAAGCTGTCCTATCTTCTCCGCCTACTCTACCGTTTGATAAGGACCTTCTGGTGAGTATATCCCACATCCTACCACCCTAACCCCTAGCCCATAGATAGCCCCTTAAAGAGCACTGTATGGCTGGGGAAAAGTCCAAGCTATAGTGATACAGATTCGTGATTCCAAGATTATATAGAAAAAGTCAAAGGCGCCTGGGTGGCTCAGTCGGTTAAGCATCCAACTGTTGATTTCAGTTCAGATCATGATCTCATGGTTCATGAGTTTGAGCCCCGTGTCAGGCTCCGCGCTGACAGCACGGAGCCTGCTTGGGATTTTCTCTCTCCCTCTCTCTCTGGCCCTCCCCCACTCGAGAACACATGTTCTCACTCTCTTTCAAAATAAATAAATAAATTTTTTAAAAAGTCATATCGTATTTATTAAATTTCAAAGAATCCAATCAAGACCCTTCTGTGTTTTTCATCAAGACTGTTTTATCAACCTAGAGCCAGGCTAACACAATGTCTACCAATCAGGGGTCAATTAATTATACTCAATGGAATTCATTAATTAGGTTGTGATAGACATGAAGGAGCTCTTATAACAATTTTTAAAATGTGATAGTGACAGATAGTTATTGTTACTGAAATAGGTCTGATTTTGTGATAAGAAAAAAAAGAAGAAGACTATAGAACTATAAATGTAGAGTGTGATCCCATCTTTGTAAAATTTAATTCCTATATCTGTTCATGTATGTGTATACATACATAGAAAGACATCTGGAAGGATGCCCAAAACACCCATGCATTCACTCAACAAATATTTTCTATGCCAGACATTGTTCTAGGTGCTGAGGATAATAACAGGGGACAAAGCAAACCAGGATCTTCACAGAGTTAAATTTTATAATAACAAGAAAACAAAACAAAACAAAGAAAGTACATATAACATTTCAGAAAGTGATAGGCACACACTCTGGTGAAAAATAAAGTAGGCTTTGGAGTGGGCTTTTGTCACCTTGACTGAGGCAAGGAACTATACTTCCCAGAATTCCATTGTCTCTAGGGCTGCTGGTTAGAGTTTGACCAAAAAGGAACATGTGTGATGTTTAGGAGGCAGAAATGAAGCAGCAACTGGTACTATCCAAAGGTCAAAGCTGTCAGAAAAGTGAGAGACACAGAGGTCCCTGGGTGACTTAGTTGATTAAGCATCCAACTTCAGCTCAGGTCATGATCTTAAGGTTCCTGAGTTTGAGGCCTGCACTGCGGGGACGGGATTGGGGGGTCGGTGCTCTGCACTCTCTCCCTCTCTTCCTCTCTCTGCCCCATCTCCCTACTACTAACCCTGCCAACCAACATCAGCCACAAGCCGAACCCCTGTGCTCACCCACTGACCATTCCCTCAGAGGTATTACACTCATTTCCTTTAGCATTTTACACCATTCTCTCTTTCCTCCAACCTTCAACGCTTCTGCCTCCCTACCCCCTTACTTCCCATTGCACTAAGAAGTGGAAAGAACTTCCACTCATTCCCACAATCATATTAACTAACAACAACAACAAAATTCACTGGCATCTGGATGATGCCCTGCCTTCCTTCCTATGACAGAGCCTGGCTGGAAGCTCATTAATTCTCTCTTTTGTTCCTGAAAACACAGAAGACTACATTTTCCAGCCTTCCTTGCCATTGGGGTAGGGCATGAATAGCAGCCAAAGGAACACAAGCCATTTCCATACCTGGCCCCTAAAATCTCCATTGAGATTCTTGACTCTATCTCCCTTGCAGGGTTGGGAATAAAGGATCCCTGTAAGGGCAAAGCCACACCATGGCAGGAGCTCCATTTCTGGAAGCACCATTTAGAGGGGGACAGCCTAGAAGAGAAGCCAGACCTGCTCTGCTCTGTGATATGAAGGAGAACTACATGAACCATTATTTTACTGTACCTAATAGTTATTACCCTAACACACCCTCTTTCTCTGTAGCTGGAACTGTCCACACACCCTGAGTGACGGCAAATTCATTCAGCTGTAAACTAGATCCCATCTTTTCTCGCCTGCTCAAGGACAAAGCACTAGAGATTGCCCCCTCTCTGTCACATCATCAAGGTTTCCCTCTCTACTGGCTCAATCCCAGCAAATAAACAGGCTTTCATATCTCCTGCTGTACAAAAAGCAAATAGCGCTTTTATCTGGGTGATGAAACTTTTTACAAAGATTTCTACTTTTTGCTTTCTTTCCCCTGTATTGTTTACATGAATGCTTTCTACCCGCCCCAAAAAAAGAGAGTGAGAGAGAAGAGAAGAGAAGAAAGAAAGAAAGAAAGAAAGAAAGAAAAAGAAAGAAAGAAAGAAAGAAAGAAAGAAAGAAAGAAAGAAAGAAAGAAAGAAAGAAAGAAAGGAGGAAATTCATCACCTTGCCTTAGGAGAAGTTTTCCTGGATACAGGATATGACCAATGATTTCCCCTTTCTTTCCCATGCCAAACATTCTCTGGGGCTCCTCCACTCATTCCTCTGCCTGTCAAGAGTCTGACTCTCAGAAGCTTCTTGCTGCATAGGGCATTCACAAAGAACATCAGGAAATGGCGAAAAGACACAGGGTCACTGCCCTTCTGATGGCTAGTATTCCTAATCCATGGTGTCAAACAGGTGACATTCATCAGCAGCTGTCCTTTGCCCCCATCCAGCGGCACACTGTCCTCACCCGGTGCCCTCCTTCTCCATCACAACCAGATATATATTTCACATATATATGCTATCATGTGTATATCACGTATATAGTAAATCACGTATACACACAGATTTCACATACATGTGATTTCAAGTCATTTACATCTCATTAACTTCAAATAAGTCCCCTTTATTGCCACTCAATTCAACGAAGTATCTCTCCCTGGGTTTACAACCTAACACACTGCCACATCTAGCTCTCGAAGACAAAGAAGTACTTCTTTATTTCCCAGGTTGGACTTTGAAAATCTAAAGGGAAAAGGTCTTCTAAACAGAAATTGATTTCTTCACATCGCCATTTCGGTAATGGACACCAGCTACTGTTGCATTTGCACTTCATTCAGAAAGGCACAGCTTTGGGGAGAATTTTTTTTAACTGCCTGCCACTTCTGGAATCAAGCTTTTCTGCTCCATTTGGACAAGGATCGGGGCTTCTGCAGTTTTCCTAAATGTTTTACTGTAGGCGGAGCAGACCCCAAGGTACAGCCGATTGACTGGTTACTGTAGAAATTCTGAACAATATCAGCCTGTCACCCGCCCCCTACTTGTTATTCAGATAGAACCCTATTTGCTGTCAGTCTTCCTGGGGATAGAATAGCTCTTGGACAAAACAAGTCACACAATACCCTGCTGCCCTGAAGGATCCTGCTGTCAAAGGCAACTCAGGGCCACACCAAATTGTCACCAGTAAAGGAAACAAACAAGAACCTGGAGAGCAGAAGCAGCAGCATCCTCTGTTTCAATGACATTCTTTTTCATAAGATTATTGGCTACAATTTCAGGTTGTTGTTGTTGTTGTTGTTGTTGTTGTTGAGGCCAGTAAGGTAATAATGCTTCAGTGTTTTTTCAGTGCCTGCATTTCATTCGCTTTAATTTAAACCCAGAAAAAGAGAGTTTAATTAGAACCTTGGAAACTTACCCAGGACACTTCTGGGGGCAAGAAATTGTATCCTCACCACATGCTTCAGAGTCTGTGTCCAGCAGGGATGATTATCCCAAATGCAGGGCCGGGCATAGTCTCATGTAAAACACCAAAGGAAAATGCCTACTGGTCTCCAGGTTCCTTATTAAAGACAGTCTATCAATAACAAGTCAGTTAATCAACAGGTATGACTTGAACACCTGCCGTGTGCCTAACGTGAGGATTCGGAAGAAACAAAGCTTTGCGTTGGACTTGAATCAGAAACAGCAGGGGCATCTTTATTCCAATGCCAGCAGCTGCGGGAGAGAGGAGCAAGCATAACCGATTTCTCCCCTCCCAGAGTTCTATGGACCATAGTGTGTATTAAGAGAACAAAGAAGGGAAAGAGAAAAAATCTAGAGAGGCAGGTCATTTACACCCTACACAAAATATGGCATCTATATTTTCTGAAATTATACGAGTCCTTCTAGTAAGCACATATTATTATGTCAAGTAAATATAATACGTTCTACAAACTTTGGGGTTAAAGATAAGCCTTGGGGCTAAGGGGCTACACTCTCTAGTTATAATAGGTCCAGTTGCTTTAATAAAACAATCTGACCTTAAGAGTCTTGACTTCTTTGCACTGAATGTCAGGAAGAGACCACGGAGAAAGTCTCTACTTTATGATAAGGGACCAATTTAATCTTATCTAAGCCCCTTTCAGCCTAATTAATCAATTAATGTGAGTCTGGGTTTAGCTCGCTAAGTCAAAGACACTCTTCAACCTTCCCCATTCTTATCAGAAAGGTAATTGAAAACACACTACCTGAATACACAAAGTAATTTAGTCCAAGGTGATTGCTTCCCTCGCAAACCTCGTTACCCAAAAGCCACTTCTACCCAGAGCCAAATAAAAGACTTGACACAACTTCACCGCATACACACTTCCTGATTCCACAGATTCTTTTTTTATGCTTAGTTATTTTGAGAGAGAGAGCATGAGCAGAGAAGGGGCAGAGAGAGGGAGAGAGTAATCCCAAGCAGATTCCATGCTTTCAATGCAGAGCCTGACCCAGGGCTTGATCTCAGTGAGATCGTGACCTGAGCTGAAATCAAGAGTTGCTTAACAGACTAAGCCACCCAGGCACCCTGATTCCAGAGCTTCTTATTCTGCATCCTCAACAACACAACAACACAGAAGTTTGGGACACGTTTCCTAACCTCAACAAACTCTAAGAAAAACAAACATATTTAAGACAATGAGAGGTGGGGCACCTGGGTGTCTCAGTTGGTTAAGCGTCTGACTTCAGCTCAGGTCACGATCTCACAGTCTGTGAGTTCAAGCCCCGCGTCGGGCTCTGTGCTGACAGCTCAGAGCCTGGAGCCTGCTTCAGACTCTGTGTCTCCCTCTCTCTCTGCCCCTTCCCCACTCATGCTCTGTCTCTCTCTGTCTCAAAAATAAATAAAAACATTTTTTAAAAATTATTTAAGACAATGAGAGGTAATTGTTAGGGTCAGGCGTAAGGCAGGGTAAAAATAGGAGTCAGAGGCTAAAAAATTTTAGCAGTCAAAGGCTTTATTTGGGAGCTAAATAAACCTCTGGTGAGGTTCCGTGACCCAGGGGGAGAGAGGGAGAGAGAGAGAGAGAGAGAGAGAGAGAGAGAGAGAGAGAGAGAAGTCAGGGAAGTCGCACCCAGGTGTGGGGTGGGGTTTTTAAGCTGCAGCAGTTCCGGGTTTAGGTCTGGGTGGGCCTTTTTCGCGTCAGGTCGTGCTGTCGCTCGGTGATTGGTTGACCTCCAATTCGTTCTGGCTACTAGGGGCTTTTCATTGGGTTGCACTGGCAAGATGGCTGTCCCCTCTACTGTGGTTCCAAGGACATCCTAACAGTAATTAAGGATTTAACTGTGGGGTCCTGAGTAAAATAGGAAATCAGAGTAAGGAGGTTGCAGTGTGGTTGTAAGAAGAGGAGATCTGAACAGAGTCGTAACCTCAGTTGCTCTAATTTGGTTTCCTGGCTTCCTTCCATATTCCACCGGCACTTGACCGTTGACCTATTTCCTCCTTAGTGAAATCTTCCCTAAAGACTGGAGGCATCCGCTCTCCTAAATACCGTTTAAGAACCTACAATGTGGACCAAGTTCTTTTTAATCTTCTAAACCCCATCTCTTTGATGGTGGTTCCCTTCTTTCTGCTGTGGGTCCGGAATCCCTACTATTTGGGGCAAAATGACTTTAGACTGTGTTAGAAATTATGCAATCAAGTGTTGCAATTATGGTCACTAACTTTGTCTCCCTGCCAGCATCACCCTGCTGGCCCCTAGAACCACGCCTCAGCCTCCAGCCCTAAAGGAGGGGGCCTACTGGAGGTGCCTTCAGGACTCTGGGGACCAGAGACTCCAGCAGGAACTAATGATCCTCTTGAAGCCTGACAACAAGGGAATTTCTGCTTTCCCTCAATCATGATGCAGTTTTGGGGTAATGGTGGGGCATCCGGAGCCAACAGCCAAGAAAGAATTCTTGAGACCTCTTTGGTGCAAAAATGGTGGTGTAAAAATGACGATTTTATTGAAGCACGGGACAGGACCCATGGGCAGGAAGAGCTTCCCGGGGACCCTGTGGAGACACTGGTTATGTATTTGGGAGTTGGGGGAGGTACTGTCCAGGGGAAGTTTCCAATGAGATTTTCGTATGCTAAAGAAGACTCACAAGATACTGGAGGCCTAGTTATTGTTAAGCTAAGGTTGTTCTTCCCCCTAGGGGCACCTGGGTGGCTTAGTTGGTTAAGCAACCAACTTTGGCTCAAGTCATGATCTCACAGTTAGTGGGTTGGAGTTGCCCGCTTTGGATTCTGTGTCCTCCCCCTCTCTCTGCCCCTCTCCTGCTCATGTTCTGTCTGTCTCTCTCTCAAAAATAAATAAAACATTAAAAAAATTTTTTTAATAAAAAAAAGTTGTTTTCCCTCTAGCAAAGCATTAACATTAAGACATAGGGAGTTCCTGGAGAAATGTTTTACTCTGCCGGCCTCAAGTGTCTGTCAATGGGCTGCAGGCTATAAGGAAATTTAATTTTATCTGCCATTTCCTTCTGCCTTTGTTCCCCATGTCACTGTGGAGGAGTGATGTTTGGGCTCAGGAAACTGAGTCTACAGGTTTCTGGAGATTAGGCTATTGATAAGACTTCCTTTTTTTTTTTTTTTTTTTTTTTTTTTGGAATTTACTAAGATAGTTGTCCTGCAGGACTGTGATCTCTATCAGTTAACCAATTGTTTTTCCCCTTTCCTTTTGTTCTTAAGCCACCAGGAGTGCCCCAGGACTATCACACACATCCCCCCTGGGGGTGGGGAGTGTTTGTGGGGGTCAGCTTGCCTTCTGCTCCCTCATCACATTAGACCACCTTTCCGAAGGGGTGTGGACCATCCAAGAAGAGTCTGGGAAGACCAGAGGTGGCAGCTCTCCTTGGGGCTTCCCAGTGCCTCCTGTCACAGCGTGCCTGTGGGGAAGCTCCCTCAGGCTCCTTGACCATTGCCACATGAACACCAAGGTCACATCTGTCTGGACCCCCTAGACAACAAGGGGCGTGCCCTGTGTTTTCAGAGAACTGTTTCTCCCCAATCAGCTATTGTTTGTTTTCAAACCCCACTAACCATTAGCTGTCTCAGCAGAGGCCTGGACTGACACAAAAGATTCCAGCTTATGCACACGCAAAGGCCCTGCATTTCTCATCAGGGAGGAGGAGCCCAAATTCTATCCAGTTTATACCAGCGCTCTGGGCATGTGCACAACCTTCTCCTTGTCCCACCCGTGACCTCCTGATGCCGGTTAGAGGAGGGAGGATATTTTGCCTCATTTTAAGTCTCCACCCCAAAATAGACAGGGGATGTATGTTACGCATGTGTTTGCTCAATGTGCACGTGCTATCTTTCTCCATGAAGAGTTGTAAGTTTCCCCGCCCTTTCCTTCAATATGTATGGAAGGCCAATCCCTGTGATTATTAGGCTTGTTCCAATTTCAGTTGGGGGTTACAGATTGAAGCCAGCCTCCTATCTCACCTTGCTTAACCACTTTGCAAGCAATAAATCTCTCTCCACAAAAGACCAGTGCTACATACAGTGTTTGGCTTTCCATTTTGTGCAGGTGAACGGACTCCTTTCAGTTGGATAAAAACCACCTTGCTCTCCAAGAAGGTGAAAAGAAGGTAGCAAGACAAAAAATAGGTCAAAAGGACAGAGATCATAGGCTCTTCTAAGAAAGAAAAATAGGTACAGAGGAACAGAAGCCTAGATACTCCAAATTGTGCTGGAATTCAGGGATAATATTGATAATGAATTTGACAAAGTATAAATAACCGGTAACATTTCCATTATCATTATTTTAGTGAAACCCCTCTTCTTCAATGTAGTTACCAGCATGGGGGTGCCTGGGTGGCTCAGTGGGTTTGTTATGCCCAGAATTCACAATCCCCAAAGACCACCAGGGAGCCGAGTCCGATGCAAAAGCAAAGAGCCTTTATTCGAGCTAGCTCCCTCAATTCCCTACCTGCAACAACGCATAGGTGAGAGCCAGGGAGTTTCAAAAGCACAAAGGTTTTATAGGGGTCTAGGGGCAGTTGGTGAGGTAATGGCTGTGGCCTTAGCCGATTGGCTGGGGAAGGGTCGTGGCCTCAGCTGATTGGCTGGGGAAGGGCGGAGTCCCGTTAAGCAGGTTGCCAGGTGTGTTTTGATCGGGAAGTTTGAATGGGTGAGCGGGAGGTTACTCAAGGGGAGGAAGCGTGGTCTGAGGTTTCTGTGATTTTCCCGGAAAGGGGCCATGTAGGGGACATAGTCACTCAAGGTGGAGGACACAGAACAAGATGGAGTCGGCCAGCGTAGGTCCGCTCTTTCAGGTTGAGCATGGGACTCTTGGTTTCAGCTCAGGTCATGATCTCAGTTTCCTGGGTTTGAGCCCCATGTTGGGCTCTGTGCTGACAGCATGGAACTTGCTTAGGATTCTCCCTCCCTCTCTCTTTCCCCTCCCCAACTTGCGCTGTCTCTGTCTCTCTCAAAATAAAAAACTTAAAATGTTGTTACTGATCAGGTTTGGGGGTGATAGTGGGGTTCATGGGGTCTGGAGCTGATGGCCAAGAAAGAATTCTTGAAGACACCTTTGGTGCAAAGAGGTGATTTTATTAACACACAGGGACTGCACCCGTGGGCAGAAAGAGCTGCCCAGGGACCACGAGAGACAAGTTACATACGGTGGAGTTAGAGAAGGTAAAGTCCAGGGGAAGTTTCCAATGAGATTTTCATATGCTAAAGAAGACTCCCAGGTTTCCTAGCTGTTGTCAAGCTAAGGTGGTTTTCCCCTCTAGCGAAGCATTAACATTAAGACAGAGGGAGTCCCTGGAGAAACATTTTACTCTGTCTGCCTCCAAGTCCATGGGCTCTGTCAATGGGCTGCAGGCTACAAGGAAATTTAATTTTACCTGCCATTTCCTTCTGCCTTTGTTTCCCACATCAGTGACCTGCAGCAAAAAGTATTTTTAAAGTTTTGCAGTGGCTTAAGGGAGTTAAGAGAGTTGGAGAGGCATCTCGCCTGAAAGAGGGCAGCCTGGTGGAGCTGAGGACCCAGGAGCTGGGGGAGGCGAGGTGGGTGTGAGCGCTGGGTGGTGGCTGAGCTCCGGGAGTGCAGAGTGACAGCTGGGCCAGTGGGGAGGTCAGTCACTCAGCTCCTTCCACCGATATTTATTGACGTCCTTCTGCTGCAGGATTTTTTTTACCACAACACCCGGGATTCGTTGTCTCCCCGCTTGGAAGAACGAAGAGGTGGACACAAAATGAGCAGCAGGCCAAGGTTTAATAGAATATAAGATCCGAAAGGAAGAGTAGTAGGAAAGCTCTCTTTATAGAGAGGGGACATTGGAAAATGAATGCCTGAGGATGCTAGGCCAGGGTCCTTGTTTTATAAGGTTCTGGTCACCAACCCACCCCCCACCCCCCCCCTTCCCTTCCCCCTCGTTCCTTCTCAGGTTCTACCCTTATTGGTTTGATAGCTCCAGGTGCTGGGCTGCCCATTCCTGACTGGCTCCATTGCATTGTGTGAGGGGTGGTCTATGGCCATACTTAGGTCTTTTGTCAAATTCCCGAGGGAAACCTTTGGGGGAGGAGGTGGGCTCTGTTACATTCTGAAGAGGAACCTCTCGCCTGAGGGGGTTTGCTGTGGTCAGACGCTCCCAGCACCTTTCCAAAATAGGTGTTTTTCCCCACCCAGGGACCTCAGGCCCTAACCTTGCCCTCTCTGCCTACTGAATCCTATCTTCTATCAGTACTATGTGCCTAACACTATTCTAGGTGTGGAGAATAGAGCAGGGAACAAAAAATACAAAACCTCCCTTTTATGAAGCTGATACTCTGTTCTGGGGCACAGAGTGGAGAAAAAAGATGGGGAGTACATTTCAGAATCTGTTAAATAATCGCAAGAGCTTGAGAGAAAGATAGTGGGGGAGTGGACAAGACAATTTTGGATGGGGTGTCCAGGGACAGCTTTCTGAAGACAGTGTCATTGAGATGTTAAAAAGTAAACCAACAGACCAAAATGGTGTCACTTAGGTTAAGGCCCCATGTCAGTAAACTAAGACTTAGCACTTAACCTAACTGTTGGTTCCCCTCCCCCACCAGGATGTAACTGATGAGGGAGCTTGGGGCAAGCTGATGGCAAAATACAGACTGGCACACCCCCCACCCCTGATGGCAAAATACAGACTGGCACACCCCCCACCCCTGATGGCAAAATACAGACTGGCACACCCCCCACCCCAGGTGGCATCTGTGTGATATTCCTTGGTCACTCCCAGCTACCCAAGAAGAAAGGAAAAGGGGTTAAGCACTTGCCATGGTGATGTGGGAACCTAAAGCAAATGAAAAATTAAATTCCCTTACTGTCCGCAGCCTACTGACAAGTCCTTGAAACAGGCAGGAGCTCAGCTGCCTGGATGAGGACACTTTGCTGGGGGCAAAAGAGAACCTTGGCTTAACATTGTCCCAACCTTGAGGATCCTGTAAATCTACTTCCTTTATCCCAACTGCCCCAGGATACATGCTGGCAATCACACTCCAAGCTTATGGCCTCCTGATATACATCTGAAGGGTCTCATGGCTGAGGTTTTATTAAACTGTAATAAATGGTGTTTCCCTAGCAACAGATAGCCCCTCAAGATCCTGGAAACCTTGCTTCCAAAATTTCTTAGAGCTTTATTCAGTCCCTGACCCCCTCCCAACCTGAAGGTATATAATGAGTTACCCATCAGGACCCCAGTGCAGCTCTTCCTGCCTGTGGGTCCTGTCCCCATGCTTGAATAAAATTACATTTTTGCACCAAAGATGTCTTCAAGAATTCTTTCTTGGCCATCAGCTTTGGACCACCCCATCACCCCAAAACTTCACCATGACCTTTAACCAGCCAAATTAGAATTTCCTGGTCAACAGCCAGAAGGTAATTCCCCTTAGGAGGGCCACCAAGCCTAAAACAAAGGATTCTTTGTTAACTCCCCCCCTCCCTTCCACCACCTACACCCACCACTCCCCCCACGCCCTACACCCCCACTTTGAAAAACGTTTCCTTTTCTGGAGCTCCCACAGAGCTCTTCTCCATATGGTAGGTGGGACATCTCCCAATTCATGAATCATTTAATAAAGCCAATTATATTTTCAAATTTACTCTGTCAAATTTTGGCTTTTTAACGGGGTAAAGAGCCAAAGGAAGTGAGTGGACCACTTCGTTTTCTGGGCCACCAGCCTCAAGACAGAGAAAATTTAACTGTGCAAATGCCCCGGGCACCTGGGTGGCTCAGTCGGTTAAGCGCCCGACTGGGACTCAGGTCATGATCTCACAGTTTGTGGGTTCGAGCCCCGTGTCAGGTTCTGTTGCTGACAGCTCAGAGCCTGGAGCCTGCTTCGGATTCTGGGTCTCCCTTTCTAGAACTCTCTGCCTTTCCACTTCTGTGTGTTCTCTCTCAAAAATAAACAAATATTTTTTTTTTTTTATTTAAAAATAAATATTTTTTAAAAATTTTGTTTTAAAGTGCAAAGGCCCTGAGGTGGGCACATGGTTGCTCACTAAGAAACAGCTCGGGAGCCAGTGTGGCTGGGGCACATTAGGAAAGCCCCAAACTGTGAGTGGTGCATGTCTGACACCAGCCGGTTTCCGTGAATTCCAAACTGTTTTGCACTCAGACGTGTACTGTGGAGAATTCTAGTTCGGTGTCAGCTGTGCTGGCCTGGCAGCATGACTTCTACCAGCAGCGCATCTATTTTCCTACCACAAATGCACTGTGGAGTTCACTAAAAGGAGACTTAATTTTTATAGGGAGTTTTGAGCTAGCTGCACTGTTTGGAGCCAATCCGGAAAATCTCTTAAATCCTTGCAACCTGGAAATGTTGTGCCCCCAGCCCTGGGGCCCCAGAAGATTAGATTGACAAAAGACGGATTGACCAGAAAAATACCCAAACGGATGCTTGTTCAGCAGAGAGGAGTCAAGCAAAGGGATTGTTAGAATGTAGGCTTCTGTGATAGCTTCCAAAGAAGAACAATACATTGCAGGCAAGTGACGAGACAAAGGAAAAGGGTGGTCAGCTTTCAAGGGTGGCACCCCCTGGGGAGGTAATATACTGGGAAACGAAGGAAATAAAGATTATGTCCTCCCATCTCTGCCCTGCTTCTTTCCCTCTTCTTGGTGGCCATAAAACTTCCCCAAGAGAGAGCATTCACAGCACTCCCCATGTTTCAGAAGCTTCTGCTTTTAGTCAGATGGGGGAAGGTCTGGGAAAATGCCTTGCTGCCTCCAGTTCAAAATCCCTACACCAAATGGCATATTTTGGGGGTGGTATGTTCTGGTCCCCCGACTGGCAGAACAGGAGCCAACACCCCACTGCCCTGTTGCTGGACCTTTATCAGTTAAGACTCTTGCCTCACACACACAGGTGCTAGGGCCCCTTGACCTGGTGAATCTTACTGATTCTGCTTCAAGCTTAACAAGCTCACAGGCCTGGTCCATGATGATGTGTATGTTCTTAATGTTCCCTAGCATTTCTGTTCTTGAGACCTGAAGCTCTCCCTAGACTCCTTCCCCATGCACGTTTAATTGGCTGTTAGCTGAAGGTAACTACAAGCATGAAGTTGTAAAGAAGTCTTTCATACCAAAGACAGGTTCCTCCAAGATGCTCATGGGGAGGAAAAAGGAAAAAACAACTTTTTAAAATTGTCACTGCCTTTCTGCTCACTTATCAAATCAGGAGGAAGAGAAAAAAAGAGCTTTTGGCATTAGCAACAATGCTACCAAAATCCTAGGTGATTTTCAGGGTCAGGACATAGACTTTACAGGAGAGAACATTCTTTCCTCTTTTCTTTCTTTTCTTTTTCTTTTTTTCTTTTCTTTTTTTTTTTTTTTTTATTCTCAAGTTAGTTAACATACAGCGTAGTTGTGGCTTCAAGAGTAGAACCCAGTGATTCATCTCTTACCTACAACACCCAGTGCTCATCCCAACAAATGCCCGTCACCCATTTAACCCATTCCGCACCCCCATCAACCCTCAGTTTGTTCTCTGGACTTAAGAGTCTCTTACAGTTTGCCTCTTGCTCTGTTTTTATCTTTCCTCTTTTCATGGAGAAACGGAAATTTGCCAGTTACCCTAGTAAGCGAAGGAAGCTGTTTTGACCAAGTTCTCACAAGACATTGGTTACTACAAACCTTAATTCATTGATCCAACCGTATTTATTGGCCCAAAGCTAAACTCAAGTCCCCCAAAGAAATGTAAAGTTCTCAATCCACAGAGAAATTTCTCAGATCCTCCCTAAATTGCTTGGGGCCCCTTAGTCCAGGCTTTCCGAGGATGAAGGCTTTTAGCATAGCAACCTTATTTAGAAGGAGGCATTGATCAAACATGGGCCAGGGCCACATGGGTGCCTCAGTCGGTTACGCAGTTAAGTGTCTGACCGTTGATTTCCGCTCAGGTCATGATCTCAAGGTTCCTGGGATCGAGCCACAGGTGGATCTGAGAGCAGAGCCTGTTTGATATTCTCTCTCTCTCTCTCTCTCTCTCTCTCTCAAAATAAATAAATGAGCATTTTTTTTTAATGGACTAGATGAGTGATGGGTATTAAGGAGGGCACTTGTAGGGGCACCTGGGTGGCGCAGTCGGTTAAGCGTCCGACTTCAGCCAGGTCACGATCTCACGGTCCGTGAGTTCGAGCCCCGCGTCGGGCTCTGGGCTGATGGCTCAGAGCCTGGAGCCTGTTTCCGATTCTGTGTCTCCCTCTCTCTCTGACCCTCCCTGGTTCATGCTCTGTCTCTCTCTGTCCCAAAAATAAATAAACGTTGAAAAAAAAAAAAAAAAAAAAAAAGGAGGGCACTTGTGATGAGCACGGGCTATTGTATGGAAGTGATGCATCACTGAAGTGTACTCTTGAAACCAATATCGCACTGTATGCTAACTGAAATTTAAATTAAGAAATAAAAATAAAAAGTAAAATAATTTTGGTTATGATTATGCAGTAAAAAAAGAAAAAAGAGAGAGAAAGAAAAGGAAACATGGTGAGGGCTTTTCTTTCCCCTCCCTCACCTTTCAGGAATCCCTGTTTTGTAAGCCAGTTGAGAAAGTAATATCTGGACACATGAAAGTTTATAAAGCATATGTGTACTAAATAATGACCTAAGACAACAGTGTAATAGAAGCCACGAGATGATATATAAAGCCAAATACATGATATTGTGCATTCACAGGAGGGAGAGATCTTTGTGGGTTGGTGCAATCAGGGAGGGGATCCTGGTGGAGGTGCAGAAGAGCAGGTGTTTGCAACAAGTCCAGAAAGGCAAGCAGAGCATCAAGAAGAATTGCTCTTTCTTTTAATGTTTATTTATTTTTAAGAGAGACAGAGAGAGAGAATGAGTGCGTGAGCAAGCAGGGGAGGGGCAGAGAGAGAGGGAGACAGAATCTGAAGCAGGCTCCAGGCTCGGAGCTGTCCTCAAAGAACCCGATGCGGGGCTTGAACCCACAAACAGTGAGATCATGACTTGAGCTGAAGTTGGACTTAATCGACTGAGCCACCCAGGGGCCCCAACGAGAATTGTTCTTAAAGGGGCAGGTAATAACCCCTACCCCCATGGGCTGAAGGAAATGCTTGGAGGGATTTGGGTTTATCACCAAGAATGGGAAAGACCCTCTGCCTTCAAGTGGGTGCTAAACGTCCTGAGATTCAGGAGGTCCCACACCAGGGAGGACTGCCCTCCCAAAATTCCACCAGCTACCTCCATGGAGAAACATTATGGGATCAACAAGAGATGTCCTGGAATGAAGAGCTTATGTTTTAGACAATAACAGGCAAGCGATTAAATGCTTGGGAGCCAGCAGGGAACTCCTTCCCACAAACCTCCCCACCAAAAGTATAAATCACCCAAAAAAGCTTGTGGAAAACTGCACAATTTTCCTCTGTGTAGGCCAATGCCAAATCACCCATATCAAAGGGTCCAAAGCGTTCAGGCAAATAAACGTCTCCTTAAAGCAGTGGTCTCCAACTACCTTTTAGTTTGCACCTTTAATTAATATGTTTTGGGGCGCCTGGGTGGCTCAGTCAGTTAAGTGTCTGACTTTGGCTCAGGTCATGATCTCACAGTTTGTGGGTTCAAGCCCCGCATCGGGCTCTGTGCTGACAGCTCAGAGCCTGGGGCCTGCTTCGGATTCTGTGTCTCCCTCTCTCTCGTCCCCTTCCCCATTTGTGCTCTGTCTCCCTCAAAAATAAATACACATTAAAAAAATTAATATGTTTTAATGTATTGCAGTTATTGTTTTTTAAAAATACGGAAAATAAAAAATTAAGGGTAAAATAAAAGTAAATGGACATTTCTAACTTTCTCTTGACAACTCAATGGATTCTCTTCCACACCCAACCTTGGAGATCACTGCCCAAAACCACAAGCCAGTCCTGTATAAATCAGTTGACTCTCACTATGGCTCCATTGATAATTCTATTTTTATTTTATTTTAGTTGGCACAGTGCTAAAGTGGAAGGGAGAGATAGAAAAGGGAAACCCAAAGCAACCTTTACTATCATTTTTTAAAACTAGTAAATGAGACCAGGTACACTCTAGGCCAAGGTCCTGAGGCCACCATACCTGGCAGAAACTAGAGCTACAAATTGACTTTCTTTTTTAGGTAGGTATGGCAAAGCCTTCCCAGAGTCCTCAGGGGAGAGCCAGATGATTCCCCAGCAGGGTGTAATCTGGCCCCCTTTCCCCATGACCCTTACTAGGGTGTGAAGGATCAAGGGCACAATAAATATCAAGGAGGCTGTGACCACAAGAAGCCATTAGAGACTATGGCTGCTGGCCAGCTGAAGAGATAGGATTCAATGACCATGGGTGGATAGCCCCCCAAAAAATGCCATGTTGTTGTTTTGAATTTCAGGTGCCTAGAGTTGAGTTCATCACTGTTGTCCATGGCCTATTATCATGAGTCCACACGAGGCTCCTCGATTTTCTTGTTCTCATGAAATCTATGTTATTTTTATATATGAAGTTTTATTTGACATAATGGTATGACTTCTCTACGACTTCATGCATCAACATGCTTTTATGAATCCATCCGTGTTGTGTATGCATACCCACCACATTTGCCTATCCACTCCTCCAGTAATAGACTTCCCAACCACCTCCAGCTCCCCATTGAGGGAAATTAGAGAGTATCACCCCCAAAAGATGTCTCTTTGACACCAAAAATCTTTTGGGGGCACCTGGGTGGCTTAGTCGCTTATACGTCTGACTCTTGGTTTCGGCTCAGGTCATGAGTTCGAGACCCACGTTAGGCTCTGCACTGGCTGCACAGAGTCTGCTTGGGATTCTCTCTCTCTCTCCCTCTCTCTCTCTTTGCACCACCCCCACTCCACTGTCTCTGTCTCTCTCAAAATAAATAAGCTTTTAAAAAATTGTTTTAAATCTTTTGAACCAAAGTTATTTAAGAAGCTACAAACACAAAGCAAGTTCCCCTTTTTCTTCCTAAAAGTAGAATATAAATTCTCCTTTCACTGGAGACAGACTCTTAGCAGCCCAGAGATGTAACCAGAGGAATCTGCCAACAACCCTGACTTCATTAGTTCCTTCCCGTATATTTACCTTCCCACAGTGTGCTGCCCCCAGAGGCCTAAAATTGCTTTCCTTTGTCCTGTCACTTTTCTACATATGCGCTTCTGTTCTTTGTTGAAGATGCCACGTAAGGCAAAATTTTAAGCCACAGGCTTCGACTTGCTTTTCTCATTTAGGTTTCTCCCACATGATGTGCGCTGCTCAAGAAACTTGGTTTTTCTCTTGTTAATCTGTCTTTTGGTTACAGAACTGAAAACTCGATGGGGAGAGGTAAAGTTTTACCTCCCCCACATCATTCTCTCACACAACACAGCAATGAACCCCCTGCCGCATGTGTCCTCCGCATTACGATTAAGAGTGGGATTCCTGGGGCACCTGGGTGGCTCAGTCACTTGAGTGTCTGACTCTTGATTTTGGCTCAGGTCATGATCTCACAGTTTGTGAGTTCAAGCCTCACGTCAGGCTCTGCGCTGAGCATGGAGTTTGCTTAAGATTCTCTCTCTCTCTCTCTCTCTCTCTCTCTCCCTTTCTCTCTGCCCCTCCTCTGCTCACTCTTGCTCTCTCTCAAAATAAATAAACAGGGGCACCTGGGTGGCTCAGTCACTTGAGTGTCTGACTCTTGACTTCGGCTCTGGTCATAATCTCACAGTTCATGAGTTTGAGCCCCATGTCGGCCTCTGTGCTGACAGCTTGGAGCGGGAACCTGCTTTGGATTCTGTGTCTCCCTTGCTCTCTGCCCCTCCCCCACTCGCACGCTATCTCTCTGTCTCTCAAAAATAAAATAAACATTTAAAAAATTAAAAAAATAAAGACTTAAAAAAAAAAAAAAGGAAGAAGCTCCCCTATGCTGATCCCTAGGCTTTAAAGGGCCCCCTCTTGCCCTTCTGTTTCTATACCTTTGTTCACAGAGAAGTGATATGCCCACCTATAGGCTGGGCCTCCCCTTCTCTATAATATGGGGTACAGGGACTCTGAGATTCCTGCCCCAGTGGTTGTAATTCCAATTCCAGGTTCTTCTTGGGCCTCTCCCCTGATCCAGCTTCCTGAAAGACCACCACTGTGTATACCCCTCGGCACAGGGGACAGGCAAGGGCAGCTATTGTGATGTGTGGGTAGAGCTTGGACCTACAGGCTGGTGTGTCCAGCACATGAAACCCTATTTCAGGGTAGAGACAAATATGGAAAGGCAAGGAGACAAACAATAGGCCAGAGGTTAGAGGGAATGTGACGGCCGGGCCTTCCAGCTTCAGGTTCTCTTGAAAGATTTAAATGGGACATGCTGGTGGGCGGAGGGGTATTGATAGCAATTTGTGGGTAAGAGCTAACGAGGATAAGACTGAAGAGGTGAAGAGAAATCTTGAAGCTTCCCCTGTGTGAAGAGGAAGACAAAGTCAAGAAGGGCCTAGGGACATGCACAAGCTAGCCAGCCAGGGAAGGAGAAATCTCTCCTCTTTCTCTCCTCACCCGGTGCCAGTGAGTCTTGCTGGAAAGAAGTGTGGTCTTTGCCAACTATGAAATTAATCTGAAATTTGCACTATATCCACAGTGATTTGTTATGAACTTTACTAATTTTGGGGGGAGGCGTAATTTATTTTTGAGAGACAGAGAGAGAGAGAGAGAGAGAGTGCAAGGAGAGGAGGAGCAGAGAGAGAGGGAAACAAAGAATCGGACGCAGGCTCCAAGCTCTGAGCTGTCAGCACGGACCCCAACGCAGGAATCGAACCCATGAACCGTGAGATCATGACCTGAGACGAAGTCGGACGCTCAACCGACTGAACCACCCAGGCGCCCCTGTTATGAACTTTTCTTTAAACAAAGTTTTCAACTCTTCGCTATGAAGGTATATTTGCCAACCTAGAAGCTTATGACAGATGTATTTAAGTTTGCTCGTTTGATTTAGAACTTTTAAGTATCTAGACACGTGGGACATAGGCTTCCATTTGCACTCTTGCCCGGACCCTGCACACGTAACATGAGAATAGCCCACCATTCTGTGAGAAGCCAACTGACAGTCTGTGGGCATGCATGACAGGCCAGGGATTGGGCTTTACTTGTGTCATTTCACTGAAATCTCCTAAAATTTTCTGAGACAGTGTAGGCTCATGACCTGAGGACCAAAGAGGTTAAGATGTTTGGCCAAGATCGCAGAGCTAATAATCAAGGACCTGGACCTCCCACAGAATTCTTGTCAATCACAAGGATTTTCTTTCCACTCGATTATGCCTCAATTTAAGCTAGTGTTGAGATGTGGATACAAAGGGCAGCTGAGTTGCTCTTCGGTTTTATTTTCATTTGGAATGGGCCAATGACACCAACTGTCTCCTAATCTAAATTGAGTGTCTCCTTAGAGAGACCCAGAGTCTACCAGCTTGTCTTTCCCAGGCTCCTCGTAACGGTGACTAGACGCCTTCCAGAGGTTCCGAACGTGCGCCCTTGGAAACACAGTTTGGCTTCTGCAACAAATCAGGCGAGGATCTGTTCCTAACTCTAAGATAAAATAAAAAGAAAGGGAACCACTCAGAAAATTAAGAGCTCTGCTCTGGAGCTGTGTGTGTGTGTGAGGAGGTGGGATGGGAAGATTGGGGTCCCTTTACCGTTTGAAAAATAACCAGCAAATGTCAAATTTGTCATTCCTATGTTTTCACGAATCGCTAATCAATTGCGCGTGCTGATAAATATCAGAGCCCTCTTAAGAGTTTTATTCTTTATATTTGAAACGCCGTTTCTACTTTTAGATCCATTAAGAAATGTAACTGTCAAAGAAGCGGACACATTTCCCTACTACTTTTATTAGCTTTCAAAATCACGTAGCCGATCACGTTACTCCCCTATTTTAAACGCTTCAGTAGCTCCAACTGCCTGTTAGATCAAATCCAAGTTCTTTAGCATGACATTCAAGACCTTTTAATATTGGAATGAAGCCAACTATTTCAACTTCAGTGCCACCATTCACCTCATATTCTTTTTTTAATGTTTATTTAGGGGCGCCTGGGTGGCTCAGTCGGTTGGGCGGCCAACTTTGGCTCAGGTCATGATCTCACCATCCGGGAGTCTGTGAGTTTGAGCCCCCATCAGGCTCTGTACAGCTCAGAGCCTGGAGCCTGCCTTGAGTTCTGTGTCTCCCTCTCTCTCTGCACCTCCTCCACTCACACTCTGTCTCTCTCTCTCTCATCCTTTAAAAGTACCCATTTTTTAAAAAAATGTCTATTTATTTTTGAGAGAGAGAGAGAATGTGCATGTGAGCTGGGGAGGGACAGAGAAAGAAGACAGAGGATCCAAAGCAGGCTCTGTGCTGACAGCGGTGAGCCTGACTTGGGGCTTGAACCCACGAACCGTGAGCTCAGGTCGAACCACGACCTGAGCTGAAGTCGGACGCTTAATTGGCTGAGCTACCCAGGCACCCCTCCCCTCTTTAAATATGCCAAAATACATGCCATTCCCCAAACAGCCCTTTCCCATTTCATATCTGTGTGTTTGCATATGCTAAGCCCCTGCCTTCTTCAGTCTGCCTGCTGAAACTGTATTTATTCTTCAAGATCCATTCCAGAATAACCCCTCCAAAGCTTCTCCAAGTATCTCGATGAGCGATTGCCAAAGTTTGGTAATACAGGCATTATCAATATTTACAAAGAAAGTTCTAATATAGTATTGTCTGCTTTGACTTTGTTCATGCACACATAAACAGGTACCTACCACAATACGGAGGATAAGTTACAACCAAAAACAAACAAACAAGCCCAGGAAGAATATCACCTCAGAATAAAGGAGAGTTTTTCAATTTCATGAATTTGGTTTTAGAAAAATTTCACTCATTTGGTTGTTCTTAATTTTCTCCTTTTGCCACAGGAAAACAATGGTAACCAAAAAAACCAGCCATGGATAACTGGGAACCACTGTCCCAGACTACAGACAGAACTGGCTGTTCCATCATCTTGTAACACTTTCTACAGATTTGCAACATTGAGTTGTGTTTATTTTACTGGACCTCTCCCACTCTCTTTCCACTAATTTTTGAATTTTTGAGTATTGGGATTATTATTATTTTCCATATTCCAAGCATCTGGCACATAATAGATGCTCAATAAATGTCTGTGAAATAAGTGTTTAAAAAATTTTTAAACATTTATTTATTATTGAGAGACAGGGCATGAGTAGGGGAGGGGCAGAGAGAGAGGGAGACACAGAATCCAAAGCAGGCTCCAGGCTCTGAGCTGTCAGCACGGAGCCCAAGGAGGGGCTCGAACCCACAAACCACGAGATGATGACCTCGCACCCACAAACCGCAAGATCATGACCTCAGCCAAAGTAGGATGCTTCACCGACTGAGGTGCCCAGGCGCCCCTGTGAAATCAATTTTTATACAAATGACTATGTGTAAGAGGAATGCCAAGGCAGACTGGTCCCAGACAAAAACAAAAACAAACAAACAAACAAAAAACAACTAAAACAGTCCTTATTCCATATGAGAAGATAGTTCCATTTCTGAATAAGTTTTTTATCACTGATAGTGCTTGCACCATTAAATACCCTCTGTCAAGATCTTTCTCAGTCAAGGATCTGCTGGGAACAGTGTATTAGACAAAGCTCTCCCTCCTCCTCTAGGTCATAATCATCCTCTCCCTCATCAACATCCTTTAAAAGTATCCTCTTACCCTGTAGCTTCAAAGGGTTTCACAAAAGGAGAATATCATCTGTTCTTTGAGGTCGGCTGTACGTTAGTGGGGATGCTATGCTGTAGGCTACAGAAAATATAATAGCCTAACTCAAATTAGATTTTAAAAAAAAGGTAATTTATTGGTTCACATAACTGAAAAGTTGCTCAGGTAAAGCTTGATTCAACAGCTCCCTGATGCCACCTTGAACCTGACCTCTTCCTATCTTGCCACTCTGCCTTCGGCATGGCTTTCTTCATCTAGCACTGGCCCCGTTTGTGGTCTTAAGAGGCACAGCTATCTGCCACTCCACACGCTGTACGCTTTTTCTTCCTTGCAGAAAAGAAAATAGTTGCCCTAACCTTCCCACAAACGCAATCTGATGATAATAGTTGGCATTACCTGCCCACATCTGAACTGATGCCAGTAGAATAAAATTCATTGCTTGTCTGATTGGAATCTCAGGCTTTAGTTCTTGAAGCTAGGGATCGAGCCAGTTTTCCAGGGAACACATCAATACCCTCACGGAAATCTGGAGTTACTGGGAAGAGATAAAGGAATGCCTGTTACAGTCCGTACAGTGATAATTTTTGGAGACGCGAGTATCCTGAAAAACTTTAAGACTTTAACAAATATACTTACGGATGTTTAAAGATCTCTTTCTTGGGGCGCCTGGGTGGCTCAGTTGGTTAACCTTCTGACCTCAGCTCCGGTCATGATCTCACGGTCCATGGGTTCGAGCTCCACATCGGGCTCTGTGCTGACAGCTCAGAGCCCAGAGCCTGCTTTGGATTCTGTGTCTCCCTCTCTCTGCCCCTCCCCTGCTCATGCTCTGTCTCTCTCCATGTCTGATAAATGAATAAACATTTAAAATTTTTTAAAAATAAAAATAAAGATCTTTTTCTCTCTCTCAAAAGAAAAAGAGTGATGCCCTCCCCAAATTCATATCCTACCCCCACAAAAAGCAGCCACATTATTCTTTCTTTAACAAAGTAGAATTTAAAGATCCCTTCTAGAAAAAGATGGATGATGATAAAGGAGCCGTTTCAGGAGCTGACCCAGAAAGTAATGATTAATTATATTCTTGCAGGCTGAACTGTCCAATGTACTAGAGGGCATCATCTTTCTTCCAGCTTCTAAGGAGGTCAAGAGATTCTTTGCCTGTGGCAGTGAGATATGAATGGAAGGTTAGTCACTTGATCCTTCCACAGAAGCAATAACTCACTGCTTCCAAGGTAAGCTCTCCAAAGGACCCCTTTTGAGGGACTGTATAAGACCAATCTACTCAGCTAAAATGGACAGATTCTCAGATGCTCTTTTTACAAGAGTCTGCCTTTAACTTAAGAATTCAGATTGTCTGCCCATCTAGAAGAAATTGCCCAGACGAATGTTTCATGATGGACTGTCATGATCTAAGAAATGACTGAGGTTTATAATCTTAAAAGGTAATAAGTCTTGGGGCACCTGGGAGTTTTCAGTTGGTTAAGCGTCTGACTTCGGCTCAGGTCATGATCTCACGGTTTGTGGGTTCAAGCCCCGCATGGAGCTCTGTGCTGATAGCTCAGAGCCTGGAGCCTGCTTCCGATTCTGTGTCTCCCTCTCTCTCTCTGCCCCTCCCCCGCTTGCACTCTGTCTCTCTCTCAAATATGAACAAACATTTAAAAAATTTTTTAAACTAAAAGGTGATAAAAGGCAAATGTTTGTCCTACAATTTTGGGTTGAGATTTCAACTCCAGTTAAAATTTTAATTACCTTTGAGGTAAACTGTTTTAAAAATGAGGCCACCCCAATGGGGGCACCTGGGGGCTCAATTGATTAAGGGACCAGCTCTTGATTTTTGGCTCAGGTCATGATCTCATGGTTCATGAGTTTGAGCCCCACATCAGGCTCTGCACTGACAGTACAGAGCCTGCTTGAAACTTTCTCTCTCTGCCCCTCCTCAGCTCTCTCTCAAAAATAAATAAATATTTTTTTAAAAATGGCGCCAGTGAATATAATCTCTCTGTATCCGTGCCCATTGGCTATTCCCACCCCCCCCCCGCCCCGCCCACACACACACATATTGACACTGAGCTTGACTATGTGAGTTGCTTTGGCCAATGGAATATTAGCAAATGTGATACAACAGAGGCTTGAAAAGTGCTTGCCTACAAGGAACTTTTCCACCACTATGGGAAAAAGCCTAGGTAGCTTTTTGGGGGGTGTCACAGCATGTAGAGTAAGGTCCCTGCTTTTCCAGCCATCCCAGCCATGCCAGACATCTGAGCCAAAGCCCAAGTGCATGTGTGAGCCCAGCCTTCAACTTGGGGAACAGAAATTAACTGCCCCAAGCTGAGCCCAGCCCATATTGTCAACTTACAGAATTATAAGCAAATAAATGTTTGCTTTTTGAGCCTGTAAGTCCTGCTATATTGATACGTGTACTATAATTGGTAAAACCCTTAGACCTTCGATGGGGATTAAAGAGCACACATATCATGATGAGCACTGAGTAATGTATAGAATTGTTGAATCACTATACTGTATACCTGAAATGAATATAACACTGTATGTTAACTGTACTGGAATTAAAATAAAAAACTGAGGAAAAAAACCCTCATACCTTAAAGTGCCTACACCACTTAATGTACATAGTAGGTGACCAATAAATGACTACGGAATTTCTTAAAGAAACTAATCTAATTGTGCTGGTCATCCATTTGAATTACACTAAATGCATCTGCAAAATGATTTTTCCCATGGAATGTCAGAAAAGATAAAACATTTTACTGCAAAATTAATTTTGGTCCCCTTATTTTATTCAGGAGACATATAGGATGTCATCTTTCAGTTAGTCTAGCCAAGCTGTAAAATAGGACTTAAATAATAAATAAAGTAATTGACCTAAATGCTTAGTTCAGTTTCTGACCCTTGATATATGTTCTTGCTGATGATGCTGAGAATGACTGTGAGCTCCCCAAGTATAGGGGCTGTTTTAGTCCATCTTTTATTCATGGTACATTACTTACAGTAGCATGGATATATTTTTAAAATATGAGGTTTGCGGGGCACCTGGATGGCTCAGTCAGTTGAGCATCCGACTCTTGATTTCGGCTCAGGTCACGATCTCACCGTCATGAGATCATAAGATTGAGCATGAAGCTGCTTAGGACTCTCTCTCCCTCTCCGTCTGCCCATCCCCCCTCTCAAAAAGCTAATTCATTAATTAACTAATTAAATATGAGGTTTGCAATGAAGAGGATGATATATTAAATAACGGGAATAGTAGGGGACAGGGTTTTTTATTCTACTAGGAATACACTGTGATTCTTAAAATGTGACTTCCATCTTTCTTCAGGTAAAAAATTCTTATCCCTTCAAACGTTATCTCTTCTCCCTTCTCTTTCTTGCATACTTTATACCGCTTATCTGGTCATCTTTATCTATGAGCTACTCTTTAAAAAATGTTTTTATTTGAGTAGAGTGGACACACAATGTTGTGTTAGTTTCAGGTGAACAACAGCGAATCGACCAGTTTAGACGTGCTGTGCTCACCACCAGTGTGGCCACCGTCTGTCACCATGCAACAATACGATTGACTACATTCCCCATGCTGTGCCTTTCATTCCTGTGAATTACTTGTCTATTGATTGCTCTTTGCCTCTTTCCATCTTATCTCTCTGTCTGACACACTAGGGATTTCCCTTTAATGTTAGTTACTTAACTGATTCTCTCTTCTTCTGTACCTAATCCCCTATTTCACTCATCTCTC
The DNA here is from genome assembly GCF_022837055.1 of Prionailurus viverrinus. Classification (NCBI taxonomy): domain Eukaryota; kingdom Metazoa; phylum Chordata; class Mammalia; order Carnivora; family Felidae; genus Prionailurus; species Prionailurus viverrinus. The sequence continues at coordinate 93,074,763 of NC_062561.1, read as the reverse complement.
AATCTGTGAATTTCAAGGACTGCATTTTTGGTTTTTTTACACCTACACATCTGTTCAGTTCCTCTTTCCTATTCCACCTGCTCTTTTTCATACTATTTTGTTCCTTCATGGTGTGAGTGAATACTTTTTTTTTATCTGTACACTCATACTAAATATTATCAGTGTATAATTTCTCTCTAATTTATGTTTGCATTTTTGGATACCAATTATTTTGTTGGTTGGATCTGCTGGATCTCAGTTATGTAATCTGTCAATTTTAAACACGAGTTCATCTTCAAGGATGAATATTTATTCCTTGGGAGTCCTATGCACTCTGGTTTATAAAATTTCTAGAACAGAGTGATTCTATCCTTGCTTATTCTTAGAGAGCAAAAGGTTTCAATGGTTCTGAATCAGTTTCTTTTTTTTTATTATTATGTTTCTTTAGTTTTGAGAGGCAGAGAGAGACAGAGCACGAGTGGGGAGGGGCAGAGAGAGAGAGAGAGAGAGAGAGACAGAATCTGAAGCAGGCTCCAGGCTCTGAGCTGTCAGCACAGAGCCCAACGTGGGGCTTGAACTCACAGACCACGAGATCATGACCTGAGCCGAAGTCGGACACTTAACCTACTGAGCCACCCATGTGCCCCTGGTTTCAATGCCCAAGTACCTGATGGGGGCCCAGCCCTTTTCAGCTAAACTCTGGACACAATTCCCAGGCGCCATTCCAACTGCATATTTCCACAGCTACCTAACATAGACAAACATATTCCTCCCCTCTCCCAGATCACATATCTTACACTCGCTGTCATTTCTAACACACTGACTCAGTTTCCACCACAACTACCCTTCTTCCCATGCTCTAGTCAATTCTCTCTTCTCCTCCGTCTTCAGCTTTTTCCTTCACTTCCTGCTTTTTTGGTGACAAGTTTATCCAACCTGGTCTTCAGCTCTACCTCCAGGGCCTTCTCAAATTCCTCCTACTCCACCTAAAATATTGCAATGACTTACTAAAATTCTATTTTAGAATTGTGAAGATATAGTCAAATGACTCTGCTCTCACATAGGAGTGCACACAGAATACATTTAGAATCATATGTACTTCATTATAAGATTTATTTACAAATCTAAAACTAACTTTTCTTGAGAACCTACTTAATAAAATCGGCCTCCGGCCTATTAGCCTTTAATCTACCTCACAGAGAGATTGCCAAAATAATGGCTCTACAATGTTCTATGTTTTAAGGGGTAGAAGAATGATAGTGGCTCCAGAAAAACTAAACACTAAAAACAATTCACTGTTCTAGAAGAATTTTTTTTCCTTTTCATATTTTTATTTAAATTCTGGTTAGTTAACATACAGTGCAATATTGGTTTCAGGAGTAGAATTTAGTGATTCCTCACTTACATACAATACCCAGTGTTCGTCCCAAAAAGTGCCCTCCTTAATGTCCATCCCCCCCAATGTCCCTCCATCAACCTTCAATTTGTTCTCTACCCTTAAGAGTCTCTTATGGTTTGTTTCCCTCTCTCTTTCCCACCCCCCCCTTCTCATATGTTCATCTGTTTTGTTTCTTAAAATCCAGATATGACTGAAATCATATGGAATTTGTCTTTCTCTAACTGATTTATTTCACTTAGCAGAATACATTCTAGTTCCATCCACATCATTGCAAATGGCACAATTTCATTCTTTTTGATGGCTGAGTAATATTCCATTGTATTTATATACCACATCTTTTTTATCCAGTCGTCAGTCAATGGACATTTGGGCTCTCTTCATAGGCTATTGTTGATAATACTAGCAAGATGCTTGAAAAAAAAAATTGCACGGTCATGCAAAAAGGACCTAATTCTCTAAAATGATGGCAGTTATATTTCCCATTAAGCAAACTCACTAGAAATATAATAAGCATACTTTGTACTGTCTGGGCAGTGAAAAAAATTTTTTACTGAGTTTCTGAACTCAGTAAATTGATGTGCACAAAGCTCCAACTCTGGAGGACCGCCTGCAGATTTCTTGTTACTAGACAAGTCTTGAAAAAAGAAACTGAGTAAGGGGGATGTCAGGACCAAAGCAGAGGTCTCCACGTCATTATGCCCCATATCTGGGAGGAAGAGAAATCATGGGCAGAAACCCTCCTTGTGCAGGCACAGGAAAGATCCAGAGAGTGAAAGGTCCAGAGATGGTCAGGGATGTGTCCATTCATTTAGCAACACCAAGAACCCACTGTGTGTGAGGCACCACCATGCCAAGCAGGACAGAGGATGTCAAGCTATTTCAGACTAAGGGTCTGACCTCTGTAATATTCTAATCTAGTGTAAAACAAAAAAAAAGTCACAGAGAAGTCCCACATGAGTAATACCGATAAAAAGTTTAAAATATCCAGCAGGTTAAGGGGCACCTGGGTGGCTCAGTCAGTTAAGCATCCGACTTCGGCTCAGGTCATGATCTCACAGTTGATGAGTTCGAGCCCCGTGTCAGGCTCTGTGCTGACAGCTCAGAGCCTGGAGCCTGCTTCGGATTCCGTGTCTCCCTCTCTTTGCCCCTCCTCCCTTGCACTCTTGTCTCTCTCTCTCTCTCAAAAATAATTAAACATTAAAAAAAAAAAAAAAAGAAATCAGCTCCCTGGTCTCCTTCAGCAACTGCTCACATTCAGCCCTCTGAAAATCACCAATTTCTAGGGTGTCATAGGAAGGAAATAAAAAGCCCTACAAGTGCTTGTAAAATTCTGCAAGACCCTATCCAATACCATCATCCTGCCAGGGATCCTCCACCCTGATGGAACCTGAAACGGCCTGCCAGCAAAATTCAGCCTGGACTCCTCCCCCATCCAGCTGTGCACCTGCCAGACATAGCATTTAACCTCTCAGCTTTCCTGCCCAGGGCGCAGACAGCAGCACAGCCTAGATTAGCTCTAAAACCCACCTCTTCCTAGATCTTATGAGGCTAGGAGAGATTTTGAGGTAGCCAGTTAACGTCCCTTCTCTTCCCGTTCATTTGGTGACAATATTCATATAAGCTAATTTCAGTAAAACCACAGAGATACCGGAGCTTAGACAGGAATTTACCGTAGACTTGGTTCTTTTCTGCTTTTTCCTGGATGTTCATAGCCACTGCCCTGCCCTCTGCTATTGGGTAAATGAGTACCATTTTTCTCCCTGAATCATCACACAGAAAGTCTCCAAATCCAAGTGCAAAATGGTGGCCCCTCAGAGGCAACACCATGCAATTATAGGTCTGCAGCTTGACATATTCCAAGCAAGCAATTTACAATGTCAAACAGCGTGCAGTTTCTCTGTGCTGCATAAAAAAGACACCCTATCCATTTGCAGAATTGCTAGTAAATCAACATAATTTGCTTTCCCTGAGACTGCGTTCTACTAGGGAAACCTCCCTCAAAACTGCTGAGATGACTACAATTATATAAAATTATGGCATCTCACAATAAGGAACTTCCCTATAATTGGTCATGCAAATGAAGGACAATAATACATATATAATTTAGACACAGAGGATTATCCTTGAAAAGCAGTCTGTTGTTCCCAAGCTAATTTCTCCAGGGTTCCCTCCGCTTCATAAAATCCCTGAATTCTACAATTCAGCAGCTATTAGCAGGGAAACACTCTTTGCTTGGGGGCAAAATATTCATGTATTTAGAATATAATGTACATCAAGTATTTGCAGTATTTGAACGCAAACCCGCCATCCCTGATGGTGTCTGTCACTGCAGAATGAAGAATAATTAGGCTTGGTTTCGAAGCAGCTGACAGGCAGATTTTTTTTTCCTAGAAGTCTAACAGAAAGCCTGAGGGCAAGTCAATGGTATCTAATTCCACACACCTGGCATCACCAAAGAAAACAGATCAGAGCCCACATTGGGGCTCTTTGTAATACACTTTCCCTGAGAGTGCTGCCCCAAGACAAGGAAAGATTCACCCTTCCTTGTACTGTGTTGGTTTACAGATCTGGATATGGCTTTCATCAAAGAATGTCCTTGAAATTCAAAAAGGCAGTTTATTCCGGGAGCAAGAAGACTTAGATAAAACGCAAGCAGCCTGGATCCTAGCACAGCTTTCGCATTGACTAGCTCTGCGATCACGATCAAGTCAATTTGCTTTACTACCCCGTCTCCTCAAGTGCAAAATGAACGAATTGAGGTATGTAATCCCTTTGCTATCCTTTCACTACAAAATATTATGAATCCGGGTGCCTGGGTGGCTCAGTCAGTTAAGCATCCAACTCTTGATTTCAGCTCAGATCATGATCTCATGGTTCGTGAGATCAAATCCTGCGTCAGGCTCCATGCTGACAGTACGAAGCCTGCTTGGGATTCTCTCTCTCTCCCCCCTTTCTCTGCCTCTCTCTCTCTCTCTCTCTCAAAATAAATAAACTTAAATATATATTATGAATCTGTTAAGAGGTTGCTGGGTTCTTGGCCTAGATTCAGCAAAGAATTGGAGACCCAAGACCAGAATGGTGAGACTGAGTAGGTAAGTACAGTACACTTTGCAAGACTGAAAACGGATGCACTGCTGGAGCAGGAATGACGGTGACCCCAAGAAGCTCCACCTGCATTCTTTTAAGTCTGCTTTGTGTACACATAAACCTGGCTTTGGTTGACATTTTTACTTGGCAGCTGGTGGTTTTTTCATAGTTTGGCTTCATGCATGAGCCTACCCATGATGCATTCTGTTATAACTGGATGTACTCGTGTGCTGTATTCTTATGAGTGTCTAATGAGCTTCTGTTGTGACCTTCAAAGGTATTTAAGGGCTTACTTGCACCCTGTGTGCGCATTGGCTCAGCTCTTGGAAGTCCCCTGGTGGCTTTTGAGCCAGCTCTGTGGCTACTTAGCCTTTCCTGTCTGGTTAGCCCTCAGATGTGGCTCTGAAGGTGTGACTGTAACCCTCAGGGGATGGCCTGAGGGTGTGGCCATCACCTGCCTCATCTCTCCTCATTCATGCCTAACTGCCTAATAAATGTTGGCTATCTCACAAAACGTCACTTTGTAGTTACAGCAAGAACGTGGCCTCAAGACGGACAGGCTGGGGGCTGGATCCCAGTTAGGGTATTAGCTACATGAATCTATACAAGGAAGCTCCCTAAACCTTAGCTTCTTCGTCTAAGAAATGAATTTAGGGGAGAATTAAGTGTGTACCTGATATATAATTACCATTAAAAATCTTAGCCCACACTCCGGGATAATTACAGCAACCCTAGGCAAAATTGTGCAATAAGTCAGGATGAAGCCCCTCTCCCTGGATTTTTCATTGTCCTTTAAGCTTATACTCCTGCCTTCATGCTGCTTCCTTCTTGCAAACGGGATTATCCAGCCACACTAAAATGAGGGAGATACAACGTATGAGCAGTATTTATTTATTTTTTATTTTACTGTAGTTGACACACAATGTTACATTAGTTTTGGGTACTTAACATATGATTCAACATCTCTACACCTTATGCTGTGTATGAACTGTATCTCTTTTTTTTTTTTTAAGTTTATTTATTTATTTGGAGAGAGAGAGCACGTGCGTGGGAGAGAGAGGCAGAGGGAGAGAGAAAAAATCCCAAGCAGGCTGTGTGCTATCAGCACAGAGCCCAATTCGAGGTTCAAACCCACTAATGTGTGATCACAACCTGAGCCGAAACCAAGAGTCGGACGCTCAACCGACTGAACCACCCAGGTGACCCTGAACTGTATTTCTGCACAACACAGCACAGAGGCTAATAGCACAATACCTAGATTCAGACAGATCTGGGTTCGAATTCCAACTTCATCCCAAGTCACCCTGGGGAAGATAGTTAATTTCTCCAAATCTCAATTCCTCCATTTGTAAAAATGAGGATAATATTCTCTGCCTGTATACATTTGGTATAAGGACTAATGATGTTGATGTTCATCAATATCATCCTGACAGGCACGGTGATGTTCACGACAGGCTTAGTATTATGCTAGGTACTAGTGAGCATCTGATACACAATGGTGCTGGTTCTTATTCCCTCATCCTGATAATGGCTCAAGGTTAGCTTGTAAATAAAGACAAATTTGCTGGTCTTCACACAGGAACTTGAACCACACTACCCCTCTCTGCCCAGTTGATGTGTAAAAATTCATTGCAGTCTTCAGATTCTACCTTTTTCAAATTCACTTTGTTCTTTTGAGCCCTCCGTTTACTTCCCTTACTCTCTCTTCCAGTTTTCCGATAAAACAACAACCACAATAGTCTCTCCAGTCCCATTTACATAGGATTCCATCCTCAAATTTCTAGGATCCCTAAAATTTCTAGGTTCAAATTTCTAGGAGCCTGACACAGGGTTTGATCTCATGAACCATGAGATGATCTGAGCTAAAATCAAGAGTCCTTTCTCATTCATTCTTCCACCCAACCAATCATGAGTACTATGATGAGTACTTTCATGAGTCTTTGAATGAACACCTCCTATTTGCCAGTCTTCGTTAGAAGCTGGGAATACAAAAACAGCAGAGACTGTTTGTAATGGGCAGGTAACGGCAGAACTGACAGAAGAGGCATATTTAAGAGACATCGAGGAGGCAACATCAACAGGACCCGAGGATCCATGGATATGGCAGATCGGAAGTGAAGTTCACTCTCTTTAATTCCTCCCCATGTTCTTCTAGAAGCTTTTGTGTGAATATGCTTTTGTCTGCATATCCTCCTCTACCAAGCACCACTGTAATGTAGATTGTACGATATCAGGAATATTAATGTAAGGGGGGGGGGAATTTATTTTAACTTTTGGCAATTTGGGGAAACAAACTTTCCACTAGCTAAAACCGGCAGAAACTGATTTAGGGAAGGCAAGTGTCAAGTATTTGACTCCACTTAGTAATTTGGTTTGGGACCTTCAAAGTCTTTTTTTTTTTTTAATGTTTTTATTTTATTTTTGAGAGAAAGAGAGAACATGATGGGGGGGGGGGCAGAGAGAGAGGCAGACACAGAATCTGAAGCAGTCTCCAGGCTCTGTGTTGTCGGCACAGAGCCCAACATGGGGCTCGAACCGACAAACTGTGAGATCATGACCTGAGCCAAAGTCAGATGCGTAACCAACTGAGCCACCCAGGTGCCTCAGAACCTTCAAAGTCTTTAAGAATAATTCATTCTTTTAAGAGTCAGGGCTGTATTGATTAAAAAAAAAAAAAAGCCAAAACAGAACATCTAAATGTGCTTTACTCTGCAAAAGAAAACAAATGCTATTCTGGAACCACAGTTAAGTCAACAAGCAGCCACACTTAAAGTGTAAAAAGCTCACAATCTGGACATGGATTGTTTATTGCTTCCTTATAAGGCAAATAAGGAAGAAGGTGGGAGCCTCTCGAGACCCCAAAATTAGAGATGAGAAAGTGCGCAAGAGACCAATGGCCTCCAACAGCATGGCTGAAGTCCAGGAGCAAGAAGGAAAATGATCAGAAGGGGGCCCGTGTGCTGTGCACGGACAGACTCCTGAAGCAGCAACATGGATACCCAGTTTTGTCTTCCTTTCCTGCAGTGTAATCCACTTCTCCCACTCCTCCTTATTGTCCTGACATCCATACAGTCTATCTAAAATCTCTCGTATCCATTGGAAGGGCTGTACCTATGCACAGAGAAACAGCTCAACAATATAGAAAAGCTTTCTGGAGGCAGGAAAAAAAAACTGCAAGAGAACCAGTGACATCTCTTAGAGTGAACCAGTGACATCTCTTAGAGATACATGATGACCTCCCATCTCCAGAGAACCCCATCAAAGAATGACAGAAGCCCACATGACTGCCATTTTTAAATAAAAAAGCAAACTGGAGACAAGAAGTTCAGAACCAATAAGAAGGCACACTAAGAAGATATACACAGCTTCACTTTTAGATCACAGTTGTCCCAATTGCATACTCATTTTGAAACTTTCTTGAGAATGTCATTGTTCATTAATGCTCAGCGTTGGAACTCTCTATCAATTGTATGCATCTGCTGCGTGCTGAAACAGTTAAGTGCTCAATTCTGTCAAACAGTGTTCTGTTCTATAAAAAAAAAAAAAAATCCTGAAATGTTAAAAAAAAAAAAATCCAGTTGTTAGAGTTGTTGCTCAGGGAACCTACCAAACAGGGCTGTAATTTAACTGCAAACCTAAAAGCACAGTGATGATCCAGGAAAGCTACTCTTGTTCTGGCCCAGTCACTAAGGACATCCATGTGCCCGATCTAATGACACTTTCTGACTTCATCTTATTTGACCCCTCATCAGCCACGCCCAAAGGAATCCTTCTTTGAAATAGCTCTTCCCTTCCCTTGCATACTCTAGCTTTCTCTCTTCCCCCTCCTCTATTCCTTCTTGTTCTTTGTCACCCACACCTCCAACTCTTCTTGTAAACTTTGACTCCTTGAGTTTCTCAAAGTCCATCTTGGGCCACCTGCTCTTCTCTTCTTTGAAGCCCTCCCTTCTATGGTTTTAATTACCACATATGAGCCAAGGGCTTCCAATGCATAATTTCAGTCCAGACTTTTATTTCATGCCCCATAAAAATATAACTAACCAACTGTTGACAGCTCCATTTAGATATCTAGCAAGCAACCCCAACTCTACGTGTCTCAGACTGAAGGTGTCACCACTTTCCCCACAGCGCACCCCTACACCTGGCAAATCTGCAAGCTGTGCTTCCAACATCTTCCAACATGTCCAGGCTCCAGAGTTGCTCTTGCAAGAAACCCAGAACCATGGCCGATCCCTTCTTTCCTTCACCCCTACAACTAATTAGTCACCCACTTCTGTTAATTCTACTTCCTAGATTTCTCAAATACATCTATTTCTCTCCACTTTCCTTGCTCTGTCCTTGACCTCAGCCATGGTCTCCTCTCCCCTGGACTTCTGGAAAACCTTCTAACTGGTCGACCAGACCTTTTTTTTTTTCTTTTTTGAGAGCGGGGGCAGAGGGAGAGAGGGAATCTTAAGCAGACCCCATGCCCAGCATGGAGCCCAATGAAGGGTTCAACCCCAAGACCCTGGGATCATGACCTTAGCCAAAATTAAGAGTTGGATGATCAACCAACTGAGCCACCCAGGTGCCTCTCCCAGACCTATTCCTATCCTCTCCAATAAATCCTTCTCCTTGAGGGCAGGGTGATATTTTTAAACACAGTCACAATGTCACTCCCTTGCTTGAAACCCTTAAATGGATTTCTATTACATTTAGTCTAGAAGATCCAAAATCTTGAACATCACCAGCATGATATGGTCCTGCCTAATCTGGCTTATGTCCATTCCCTAACATGAACTCCCCCAACCCTGCTTCTTTTGTTCCACATTACAGCTACACTGGACATTGTTCAGTGCCTCTAATGAATCAGGCTCTTTTCTACCTCACAGCCTCTGTATATGTAGCTCCTTCTGCCCGAAATGCTTTTCTGCCTATTTCTTTTGACTACCCTCACTCTTGCTTAATGTGTTAGCTTAAATAAATGTCTCTTCTTCAGAGAAGTAGCTCTTGATGCCTACCCAGAGTGTGGCAAAGACCATATCACCTACTACATATTCCAAGTATTCTCTCCACATTTTTCCAGACTTTCTCGCTGTAAAATAGAGTTTGGTAACTAGCTTCAGTCCATTGGCTGGGAGGAATGACACGCTCTGGTCTTTAATAGAAACTTCGCCATATGCTCTTAGTAATGTAGCTGAAAGCAAAGACCTTCATGATAGTAGAATTGTAAGGTGTTACAATTTATTTATTTATTTTTATTTATTATTTTTGAGAGAGACAGTGAGAGCAGGTAGGGGCAGGGAGAGAGGGAGACACAGAATCTGAAGCAGGCTCCAGGGTCCGAGCTGTCAGCACAGAGTCAGACACAGGGCTCGAACTCACGAACCGTGAGATCATCACCTGAGCTGAAGTTGGACGCTTAATGGACTGAACCACCCAGGCACCCCTTGAATTGTAAGATTTTAACATGAGTGAGAAATAAACCCTCGTTGTGTTAAGCCATGGTAAACTTGGGGTTTTTCAGCAGAACGTAGTTTAGTCTATCCTGAGTAATATTCTGTTAGATTGTCTCGGTAGTCAATCTCACATCATCTTACTCTGCTATGTGGCTGGCATCTAGCACAGTGTCTGACCTCTAATGGGCCCTGAGAAAATATTTGTTAAATCAGTAAATGGGTAAAATGCCAGAGTGCATACACTGACAATGATTTCCTTTCAAAGAGATTAAAAAAGATTTAAGACAAAAAAGATTTAAGATTCTTTGCTAGCATTCCTAGAAGACTCTGGAGATTCAAGGTCATCTGCAATGTGACCCTGAGCACTTTACTCTTCTTCCTGGGGTTAGACAGGATAAACGACAAGGACACCTGAAGTTACAATCCCTGAGAGATTCCCTTTTCAGAAGATAGAAGAAAAAGGCACCACAACAATTGTATATCTTATGCCCGCTTTGCACGAAGACATGTCTAGATTAACAATGCTAAGAGAGAGGTGCCTGGGTGGCTCTGTTGGTTAAGCATCTGACTTTGGCTCAGGTCATGATCTCATGGTTCATGAGTTCAAGCCCCGCACCGGGCTCTGTGCTGACAGCTGGGAGCCTGGAGCCTGCTTCAGATTCTGCATCTCCCTCTCTCTCTGCCCCCTCCCCTGCTTATACTCTGTCTCTCTCAGGGGAAAAAAAAAATGCTAAGAGGGATTTCCTGAGTGAGGGGGAAAAATTATCAACTTTCCTTTTCAACTACAGACAGAAATATAAAAGACTATGAATGAAACTATGGTTTTTTATTCTTTCATTTATTAAGATATTAGCTTAATACAAAAGTCTAATCGATCATGTTAATAATAAAATAATAAATAATAGAAATAAATACCAATACTTTCTTTTGGCTTGAAAATAGTACAAATTAATATGGTACCCCAGGATTTGGTTTCAATAAATTTTTGCTCTAAAAGCACTATTTTGGTTCATCTTAAGTTGGGGAAGTCTAGCCATTTCGTTCTTAAAAAGTAGTATTTCAAAGTGTGAAGATACAGGGGAGCAGTTCCACTTCCTCTGGGAGGCCACCCACCAAATCTTCAGGTACACAGAGGCCTGGCTGTGCACCTGCCTCCGGGAACTCTGTCGAGCCCTCTGGAGAAGCACCAGGATCTCACAGTAGCATCTCTCTAAAAAAACCTGCAAAATTAAGATGACAAATGGACAGCTAATGTCACAGTGAGTCAAGCCCCAGAAAATATAATTAAGAGAATTACTATGAGGAAAAATGTGGCAATTACAAGCCAACATCACTCTGTAAGGACACCATGTCGAAGGCTGCCGTGCCCATAGTAACTATACACAACCTCAAGGAAGTAGGAGATCCATTCCCCTTGACATCTATGAGCAAAGAACATAGGCAGTTCTCCTCCTTTAGCAGCACAAGGAGTAAATATATCCTGCAGGCAGCCTATGCATAGAGAACATGTGCAATTAAAAGTAAAAACAGTCCGGGCTATGATACAGCAGCAAGGAAATATGGGAAGACCGTGAGACTGGGAGTGAGGAGACCTGGCTTTGGACATGTTGTAGCTACTAGCTCCTCGTTTGACCTTGAGCACTAGACTTCCACTCACTGGTTCTTGGTTTTCCTGTGTGCATGGGGAGAGCCTTTAAAAAGACCCACTTAGGGCACCTGGGTGGTTCAGGCACTTAAGCATCCGACTCTTGGTTTCACCTCAGGTCATGATCTCACAGTTCATGAGATCGAGCCCTGTGTCGGGCTCTGTGCTGACAGTGTGGAGCCTACTTGGGATTCTCTGTCTCCCTCACTCTCTGCCTCTCCTCTGATCATGCATACATGTTCTCTTAGTTAATTAATTAATTAATGGACCCACTGTTTTAAAACTGTCCTCAAAACTCCAGCCCCAAATTCCTGGAGGCCTCCATACTTCCTTTCCTCTTCATCCCAAGCAGCTCCACCTTCACATGTGAAGACCTGGAACTCAAGGTGGAACTCCATTTGAACAAAGGATGTTTACATAACCACCGTGTTAACTAACGGTCTTTTTTCTTCAACAAGATTGACTTCATCTCATCCCCCTTGGCCTCATATAACCAGCTGACCCAGCGTCCTTCACCAGATGAGTGGAGTCAGATTCAGTTCAACTAGGCCAGCCCCCCAAAAGAAACCCTAGAGAGGATACCACCCCAGCCAGAAAGCTGGTCTTTGATTTCAATCCATCTGTGTGAGCACCTTCCTACAATAAGCTGCCTGGGGTGACAAAGATGTAAAGACTATCCAAACAAGCCTACCTTACTGAGAGGCCCTACTTGGGCTGTGTATCTTCCATTTGCCATTTTAAGTCCCCTCTTCAACCTTCTCCACCCAACTCTCTGCTCCAAGAGGTAGAGAGCCTACCTCTTGGAGCAGAGAGTTGGGTACCTGTAGCCCGGGTTCTTTGTTACTGGTTGGACTTAGCAAATAGAGGATCCCAGCAGGAAGTGATAGTCAGGGAGGAAAGTCACACTGGAATAGGTATCTTCCTTCTTCCTCCTTGTAGGGTAGAGCTAAAAGTTACAACTCCTCACAATATGGCTTTTTCTTTTTTTGTTTTTTAATTTTTGTAAGGTTTCTTTTTGGTTTTGAGAGAGAGACGGCACATGAGCAGGGGAGGGGCAGAGAGAGAAGTAGACACAGAATCCGAAGCAGGCTCCAGGCTCTGAGCTATGAGCACAGAGCCCAAAGCAGGGCTCAAACTCAAGAACCATGAGACGATGGCCTGAGCCAAAACCAGATGCCCAACCAACTGAACCAGCCAGGCGCCCCACAAAGAAGGCTTTTTCTAAATGACTCTCTTCTTCTGGTTCCAGGGGCATTTCTTTTACCTTTTTTTACTTTTTATTTTAAGTTTTTTTGTTTTTTGTTTTTTGTTTTTTTAGAGAGAGAGAGAGAGCATGACCGGGGGAAAGGGACAAAGAAAGCAAGAGAGAGAGGGGGAGCGAGGAGGGACAGAGAGAGAGAGAGAAAGAGAGAATATTAAACAGACCCCAAGCTCAGCGTGGAGCCTAACACAAGGATCGATCCTACAATCCTGGGATCATGACCTGAGCCAAAATCAAGAGTCAGATGCTAACCAACTGAGCGACCCAGGTGCACCCCCTTCTTACTTTTTATATTTTTATTTTATTGTGGTACCAACATTTAACATGAGATCTAACCTTTTAACAATTTTTTTAATGTTTATTTATTTTTGAGAAACAAAGTGCAAGCAGCGGGAGGGGGCAGAGAGAGAGGGAGACACAGAATCTGAAGCAGGTTCCAGGCTCTGAGCTGTCAGCACAAAGCCTGACATGGGGCTTGAACCCATGAACCGCGAGATCACGACCTGAGCTGAAGTCAGATGCTTAATGGACTGAGCCACCCAAGCACCGCAACCCTCTTCACAAATTTTTAATAACAAAGTGTTCAGTACTGTGTTGTTAATGATGGCACACTATTGTATATTAGATTTCTAGAAATTCCTTCTCCTCCAGCTCCTGGTAATCACCATTATACTCTCTGGTTCTATGAGCTGGACTATTTTAGATATTTCATATAAGTTGCAATCATGCAATATTTGTCCTTCTGTGACTGCCTTATTTCACTCAGTGTAATGTGCTCATCCATACTGCTACATATTACAGAATTTCCTTCTTTTTTAAGGTTGAATAATATATAATAATTATAATCTGCATAATATAATATATATTTATCACATTTTTCTATCCATTCATCTGTTCCCGAACATTTAGGTTGTTTCCACCTCTTGGCTATTCAATGCAATGAACATGGGAGTGCTAATATCCCTTTAAGATTCTGATTTCAATACTTTTGCATAAATACCCCGGAGTACATAACAGGTACTGTTGGATCATATGATAGTTCTATTTTTAACGCTTTGAGGAAACTCCGAACTGTTTTCCATAACATCTACACTAATTTGCATTCCCACCAACAGTGTACAAGGAAGTATTCCAATTTCCCACATCTTTACCAACACAGGTTGTCTTTTGTATTTTTTATAACAACCACACTGACAGGTGTGAGGCGATATCTCATTGTGGTTTTGATTTGCATTTCCTTAATTGTTAATGACAATGAGCATTTTTTCATATACCTTCTGGCCATTTGTATGTCTTCTTTGGAGAAACATCTATTCAAGTCTTTAGCCCATTTTTAAGTCAGGTTATTAGGGGTGTTTTGCTATTGAGTTGTAAGTGTTCCTTACATATTTTGATATTAAGCCCTTATCAGGTGTGTAGATTGCAAATATTTTCTCCCATTCAGTAGGTTGTCTTCATTTTTTGATGGTTTTCTTTGTTGTGTAGACGATTTTTAGTTGGATGTAGTCCCACTTGCTTGTTTTTGCTTCTGTTGCCTTTGCTTCTGGTGTCAAATCCCAAAAAGTCAATGCCAAGACTGATGCCAAGGAACTCAGCCCTATGTTTCTTCCAGAAGTTTTATAGTCTCAGGTCTTCAATTTAAATCTTTAATCCATTTTGAGTTAGCAGTCCAGATTCAGTCTTTTGCATGTGGCTGTCCAATTTTCTCAGCACCATTTATTAAAGAGACTGCTCTTTCCCCATAGTACATGCTGTAGGCTTTCATATACACCCTTTATAATTTGAGATAATTTCCTTCTATCCCCAGTGTTGTTGAGTTTGTTTGTTTGTTTTTTTCAGTTTTTATCATAAAAAGGTGTTGAATTTTGTCACATACTTTCTCTGCATCTATTGAGATATGGATTTTTATCCTTCATTATTATTATTTTTTTAATAGGCTCCAGTCCCAGCATGGAACCCAACATGGGGCTCAAACTCATGACCCTGATATCAAGACCTGAGCTGAGATCAAGAGTTGGATACTTAACCAACTGAGCCACTGGGGCACCCTATCCTTCATTCTACTAATGTAATATATTGTGTTTATTGATTTACCTAATTTGAACCATCCTTGAATCCCAGGAATAAATCCCACCTGGTCATGAGGTATGATCCTTTTAATGTACTGTTGAATTTAGTTTGCTAGTATTCTGTGGACGATGACTAGTATTTTTGTTAGCTATTATTTTGCATTTATATTCATTAGGAATATTGGCCTGCAATTTTCTCTTCCTGTAATGTCTTTGTCTGGCTTTGGTATCAGATAATGCTGGCCTTGTAAAATGAGTCTGGGACGTTCCCTCCTTTTCAATTTTTTGGAAGAGTTTGAGAAGGACTGATGTTAATACTTCTAAAAATATTTGGAAGAATTCACAAGTGAAGCCATCTGGTCTTGGACTTTTCTGGGATGTTCTGGATCACTGAATCAATTTCCTTATTTATTATGAATCTGTTCAGACTTTATTTCTTCATGATTCAGTCTTAGAAGGTTGATGTTTCTAGCAATTTGCGCATTTCTTAGAGGATATCCAGTTTATTAGGGTATAATTGTTCCCTGTAGTCTCTTGGGATCCTTTTTAATTTCTGTGACATCAGTTGCAATATCTCCTCTTTCCTTTCTGAATTCACTTTAACTCTCTTTCTTAGCTAAAGGTTTGTTAATTTTGTTTATCTTTTCCCCAAAATAACCACCTCTTAGTTCTGTTGACTTTTTCTATTTGTCTTCTTATTCCCTCTTTCACTTATTTCTGCTTTAATCTTTATTATTTCCTTCTGCTAACTCCTGAGTTTAGTTTGCTCTCTTTTTGCAAGTTCCTTGAGACATAAAGTCATTTACCTGAGATTTCTTTTATTGACATAGAGTTGACATATGACATTATATTAGTTTCAGGTGTGCAACATATTGATTCAACAACTCTATACAGTACTCGGGGCTTATCACAGGTGTACTCACCATCAGTCACCATACTATTTTATTACTCTATTATTGACCGTGTTCCCTAGGCTGTACTTTTCATCCACGTGACTTATTTATTCTATGACTGGAAGTGTGTATTGCTTAATCCCCTCCCCCCATTTCACCCATCCCTCCACCTCCTTCCCTCTGGCAGCCACCAGTTTGTTCTCTGTATTTATGAGTCTATTTCTATCTACTTTGTTTGTTTTTAGATTCCATTTATTTATTGACTCCTGCTTTGCCTTTTCTTTGTTACATCTTTTCTTCTGATTTTCCATGGGATGTTTTTTCAAAGGTCTTGAGTAGAATGTGTAATTTATTTCCATTCGTCCTTGTTTAGGAAGAGTGTAAAGCTACAAATTCTCTTCTGAACTCATAAGTGGCCTTTGCTAGGAGTTTCTATATGGAATGTGACAATGATAACTGTATTTTTTTTTGAAATTTTCAACTGTATGGGAGAGGTTTTTGTTTTGTGTTAACTCCTACTTTTACTGCATTGTGATCTGAGAGTAAGATCCCACGATTTCTATGTTTCCATGTTTTAAAAATTTTATCAAGGTTTTCTTTGTGACCTAACAGAACCAGCAAGGGTAAGCCAGAAGGCCAGAGACCCAGAGAGGATCTGTAGTTTGAGTCTGAAGGCAGTCTGCTGGCAGAACCTCCCTCTTTAAGAGGAGGTCAGTCTTTTCTCTGTTAAGGCCTTCACAGGACTAGATTAGGTCCACCCCCATTAGGAGGATAATCTGCTTTACTCAAAGCCCATGGATCTAAAACATTAATCTTATGTAAATATAGCTTCACAGAAATATCTAGAAACATCTAGAATAATTTTGAACCAAATATCTGGGTACCGTGGTGTAGTCAAGTGGAGGTATAAAAACCATCATATCCATACTTCCGAACAATCTAAAGAACATATTCTTCCAGGCCTATGGTTTTCAAACTCTACCAAATGAAAGATTACCTAGAAAATACATTAAATGGCACACTCCCAGGCCTAGAAGACACATAAGCTCCTATTACTGGAAGCTACTATCAAGTTACTATGTCAGTAACAAGTTACTAACCAAGAGAAAACTATATTTCCTCAATATTTTCATACACGAGAAGCTTGGTTAAAAAAAATATTGAGCTTAGAGGTGACTGGCTGGCACAGTCAGCAGAGCATGCGACTCTTGATCTTGGGGTCTTGAGTTCAAGGAGTAGAATCCAATGATTCATCACTTACCTGCAACACTCAGTGCTCATCCCAACAAGTGCCCTCCTTAATACCCATCACCAATCTCCCCCTCCCCCTTCAATTGTTCTCTGTATTTAAGAGTCTCTTATGGTTTGCTTCCCTCATATTTTTCCTTCCATATTTTTTCTTCTATTCCCCTATGGCCATCTGTTAAGTTTCTCAAATTCTACACATGAGTGAAATCATGTATATCTGTCTTTCTCTGACTGACTTATTTCACTTAGCATCATACCCTCCCGTTCCATACATATTGTTGCAAATAGCAAGATTTCATTCTTTTTCATCGCTGAGTGGTATTCCATTGTGTATATGTACCATATCTTCTTTATCCATTCACCAGTTGATAGACATTTGGGCTCTTACCATAATTTGGCTATAGCACTGCTATAAACACTGGGGTGCATGTGCCCCCTTCAAATCAGGACTCCTGTATCCTTTGGATAAATTCCTAGTAGTGCAACTGCTGTGTTGTAGGTTAGTTCTATTTTTAATTTTTTGAACCTCCACACTGTTTTCAGAGTGGCTCCACCAGAGCAACCCAATTTCTAATGGCAGGGAAAGGCTCTGGGGCCGTTGATCCTTTCTTCCCCAAACAGGATCCTCTTCCCATGCCTCTATAGTTAGCTCCTTCCACTGAATCAGAAGATTCCTTCCTGCAGTTGTGAATGAAGTAGTCTCAGTAGCCATACTGAAGGGAGGTGACAGAATACTACCTGGTTTGCATCGAGTACCAGAAGCTGCATTCCTGGGGAACAAAGTACTAGGAATACCCATGGCTTCCCAATGTGCTAGCCCTGCTGGGCACCATTTGCCCTGAGGTGCATGCGCATGCAGCATGGTAAGATAATGCAGGTGTTAGACCTCGCTTCCAAAGATGCGTTTCTTGGCACATTGGAAAACCAACAACCTTAGAGGTCAGTGTTCTGCTCTAACAATGACAATGGAAGCCTGTAAGCTAGCTGTTGATATTATCTTATTACTTCACATTTCAATAGCCACAGAGAACAAAGGCGCTTGAAAACATGTGAGAAAATGGAAATACTACTACTCTACTGCCAGTGACACCCGGACAGCCATTAAAAATTCAGTTGTCAAATAAACAAAGTTGCAAGGGCGTCCTCCTCTTTCAGAATAAGCCGGGCAGGAGGTACTATTTAAATCTCTTCGCTGGAAATCTGTCTTATCAGCTTTCAGTGACATTGGATGTATGCATTTATCTGGAAATCAGAAGTGATTTCTGTCAATCCCTTGTTGTAGTCACATTTCAATTAAAACCCTAAAGGAGCCCTCTTATCAGGCCCCGGCATTCGTCTGAGTCATCACCAAATACACTTTCCCTGGAAACAGGATTTGTATTTTCTCTTTCATTGACTACTGAAGTTATTCCAGCTTAAATCTGGTTTTGCTCACCAATTTACTTCTCAAAATAAGAGATAAGGTTTTTAGCAGGATACATTGCCTTCCTCTGCCAAAGTAAACCCAACCGCTCATGAATATATTTTACATAAACTCCAGAAAAATTGAGATTCACTTAATGATTTGTTGAAATAAATTAGTTTTGTTTTAATTTTTTAAATGTTTATTTATTTTTGAGAGAGAGAGAGAGAGAAACAGAGTGTGAGCAGGGGAGGAGCATAGACAGAGAGGAGACACAGAATCCGAAGCAGGCTCCAGGCTCTGAGCTGTCAGCACAGAGCCTGATGCAGGGCTCGAACTCAGGAACCAGGAGATCATGACCTGAGCCAAAGTGGGACTCCTAACTGACTGAACCACCCAGGCACCCCAAAATAAATTAGTTTTTATTAACTTAGGGCATTTAAATGCTGGCCCTTAGCAAAGCCCATCAACCCAATAAATAAAAATGATTATTATTTTTATTTTTAATGTTTATATTTGAGAGAGAGAGAGAGAGAGAGAGAGAGGGAGACAGAGTGCAAGCGGGGGAGGGGCAGAGAGAGAGAGGGAGACACAGAATCCCAAGTAGGCTCCAGGCTCTGAGCTGTCAGCCTAGAGCCTGACTTAGGGCTCAAACCCACAAACCGTGAGATCATGACCTGAGCCTAAGTTGGATGCTTAACTGACTGAGCCACTCAGGCGCCCCAAATAAAAATGATTATTAACGAGAGTACCTACTTGTTCTATCACACAGAAAATGTATCTAATATTTATAATGTCAATTACCAAATAATTACCAAATGTTCCTGTATTTTCAAGGAAAGCTACTGTTAATGGCATATTGGGAGGGGGAGGTTTCCAAACCTCACAACTTCTAAAATCTTGGTTAAGTCTGTAAATATTCAATACTAAAGAAGATATTCTATACATCTATATTCATACTCATGTACATATTCACATGTAAATAAAGCCCTTTTACTTTTGAACATACCCACTCGATCCAGGGTATTTAAATCAGGAGGAGGGATGCCAAGAATGTTACTTCCCTGCAAGATTTTGATGAGTTAATCTTAGAATTCATAAAACTTAGAGCCTCAAGGCGTGGAAAATCTTGGTAAGCTTACTGGCCAACTTTAACGACAAGAACACAGAGACTCAGCAAGATCGTATTTGAGATATAGTCAGACGAGAGTGGCAGCTTCCAAGCCTAAAGGACCTACCTGGGTTCAGGTCCTTCATCTACCAATCAGTTTGAGCAAGTTACAAAAACCCCTCAGGCTCAGCTTCCTCATCTATAAAACCGGACTAATAAAAGTTAACTTAAAAGTCATTTTAAGATGAGGAGAGGGCCACCTGGGCGGCTCAGTCGATTAAGTGTTGGACTCTTGATTTCAGCTCAGGTCATGATCTCACGGTTCATGGGGTCAAGCCCTACATCCAGCTCTTCCCTAACACTGCAGGGCCTTCTTGGGATTCTCTCTCCCTCTCTCTCTGCCCCTCCCCTACTCCCACTCTCTCTCTCAAAAATACACATCAAAAAAGAAAAAAAAAAAAAAAAAGATGAGTAGGAACATTAGTGAACACAAGCTCTCAATTAATTATGATACCAATTATTATCACATGTGCCTGGTAACCTAGCAGGTGCTGCTACTTTAAGTAGCAAAGTGGCAAAATATAAGTGCAAAGGGAGGCTAAAAATAAATTTTTTTTTCATTAAGGTATCATTGACACACAATGACATTAGTTTCAGGTGTACAACACGTTGACTCAACTTCTCTGTACTTAAGTGGTGCTCACCGCAAGGGTAGCCGCCATTTGTCACCGTACAATGCTATTACAATACCACGGACTGTATTCCACCATTAAGACATTTTATTGGATCTGAAGTTGAGAAAATATTGGATAAACTGTGAATGGGGTAGTGACCCTGAACGAGGAGAGTAACTTTGAGACCAGGAGGAGAAATGGCTTTTCCAGCTCCTACAAGAAGCTTAAGAGATAAGGCCTAAAGCCCAAGTAGTCTCTGGTTAAAACAAGAGTAGACTGACCTCCACTCTCTATGTCCACGGTACATCCCCTGGCCTCCTGGGGTGCCGTGTGAGCTCATTTTCCGTCCAGTTCCATGCATCGTGTTTCTCAGTAACCGTGTGTATCACTAACCACAATTTTACCAGGATTAAACCTGCACCGGGCTAGACACAGGCCCTGACCCTGATCATTTTTCACATTGTTGATCCTGATTTCTGTCTGGTACTTTATCACTGACCCTAACGGAAACTCTATGGAGCCATTAAAATCATGGAAGAACTGAATGTACTTTTCCCTTATTTGCAAAAGTGCTAATAAATGAATCTATACATTGCAAAAGGTAAGAAGACTGAAACACTCCAAAAGAAAGGCTTTTTAAAGGTTATTTATTCTGGAGAGAGAGAATGCAAGCAGAGGGGCAGAGAGAAGGAGAGAGAATCCAAAGCACTGTCAGCACGGAGCCCAATGCGGGGCTCAAACCCACACACTGCAAGATCACAACCTGTGCCTAAAGTTGGATCCTTAACTGACTGAGTCACACAGGAACCCTATAAATGTTTTGTTGGTTTTTTTTTATGAGGATTCTTTCTGTTGTCTGTAAAAGATGCTTCTTAAATGGAGAATACTGCAGTCAATTAAACATTTAGAACATACTATGGGCTCAATATTCTAGAAAATATAGGATAAGCAATTTCAGGATGTTTACAATCTAACTGGAGATAGGACTAAGACACAGAAAACCATTACTGAACTACTAAACTCATTAGGATATCCGGTGTGAGTTAAAGAGATAAGACAACAATGACACCACTTTCCATGGCTCTTTTACATATATAATTTCAGTTGACGTACATAAAAACCCTGGGAGCAGTGCATTAATATTCCCACTTGACAGGTGATAAACTAACTCAAATCACTTCAGGCTGTGACTCCAGCCTCAGGACACCCAGTTCCGAAGGGACCATGTAATGTAAACACAGAACTTTCCTACCCAACATCCATCCCTGCCCCTTTTTTCTCCTGAAAGCCAAGATTTTGTGTATAGAAGGGTCTTCTGGGAAGCTGGTCCCACCCCACATCCAGGGTACACCTGACAGCTTTGTGATAATACATTCCTTCACCGGTAATTCATCCAATTCTGTCCAGTCCTGCTGTGATGCCTGCCTCCTGTGATTCGTAAGAGGGAATTAAAAGACACATAGTCTCCCTCTTCCCCTGGTCATTGCTGGATGTGAATGCTGTGTCCAGGAACACCATGGCCATCAAGCTGCTGGGCCTAGGATGCCATTAACACAAGGGTGGAAGAACGGAGGGATGGCAGGACCTAAGTTCTCAACTGCATCTTTGAGGAGCCAACCGCCATCTCTGAAACCCTACTCCCTTTGGGAAGTCCCGTTACATGAACTGAGGAATTACCTTATTGGTAGACGAGTTGAGAGCGCTTTCATGTGTTCCGATTTTTATTTCAACTAGCCACTAAAAGCATCCTAAACTTTTCCTGAAACACAGAACCAGGATTCCAGCACAGGCTAGCAGAGAGCCTTCCACCTGTTTTCCCACCGTTCAATGTTCTTCCTCCTCCTTGGAGTTAACACGACGCTCACTGGTGGGTCAGGACTGAGAACGTGACTTTGAAGCTGACAATGGGTATGCCTGCAGGTGGAGGAATCAAAGGGCTGAGGGTGTTAGGATCATGAAGCCACAAGCACCATGCTCTGAGCGACCAACTGAGCATTTCCTTTGTCCTGAATTGAAGAATCTGAGTAACAAGCAATATTATGTGCTTTTGTTTATTGCCATCACCAGAAGATTTCAGTCTTTCTTACTCCTCCTTCTCTTTCATGAGCAGGCTGGACAGATTGTGTTCCTGTTCTGCCAAACTGAACAGGAGTTGGTGAGTTCATCAACCAGCCACTGATCCCACAGTATCGCTTAAAAGCCACATCTCATGTTGGGCACTATGAATGACTACTATTGAGAACACTATCTGTACCCTTGGGGAGACCATGCTGTGGTCAAGACACAAAATGGCAACGATAATAAAAATAACCCTCATTTGGGGCACCTGGGTGGCTCAGTCGGTTAAGCATCAGACTTCAGCTCGGGTCATGATTTCATGGTCCGTGAGTTCAAACCCCACATCAGCTCTGTGCTGACAGCTCAGAGCCTGGAGCCTGCTTCAGATTCTGTGTCTCCCCCTCTCTCTGCCCCTCGCCACTCCTGCTCTGTCTGTCTCAAAAATAAATAAACATTAAAATTTTTGAAAAAAATAACCAAATAAAATTAATTTTTTTTTAAATAACCATCATTTATTGGTTCATATTAAGTGCCGGATATAGTACCAGGTGTTTTACCTACATTTCTCCCTCATCCACACGTGGTAAATGGTAAATATTAGAAGAATATATATAAGCATTTAACACAGTGGCTCTTCATACTGATATTTAGACAAAAAAAATCAACATCTGTTCCCAAAAATACTTATTGCATAAGGGCACGGAGATGGTGAGTGATTTACTACTTTTTTTTTTCCAAATTTTCTGTAATGTTTTATTGTTGGGTTTTTTGTTGTTTTTTTAATTTTTTTTTATTTTTTAAAATTTATTTTTGAGAGAGAGAGAGAGAAAGGCAGAGTACAAGCAGGGGAGGGGCAGAGAGAGAGGGAGACACAGAATCCAAAGAAGGCTCCAGGCTCTGAGCTGTCAGCACAGAGCCTGATGTGGGGCTCGAACTCATGAACCGTGAGATCATGACCTTAGCTGAATTCAGTCGGAGGCTTAACCAACTGAGTCACCCAGGTGTCCTTATTATTGTTTTTAAAACTAAAAATGCATGAATCTGATTCATTGTATGAGTAAATTTCTCTGAGTCGTTTCATCTGAAAAATGATGATTCTCAGCTACTAGGTATTTGTAAGGACAGTTTTACATGATAAACTACATGCAAAGAGCTTATATAAGAATAATGAATTCTTAATCAACATTAATTCCCTTTCCTCTCTGGCAGAAGACAACATTTCATTATTCTCCCTTGCAAAAATGCCAGTACTAAATTTGGATAATCCAATATCATTGATTCCTAATGGAAAGCATTAGCATAGATGAAAGGAAAAACCAACTTTTTTTTTTTTTAATCCATTGCAATTGTTTAAAGCCATGAAGCACAGCAGGGGGAAATAATCTATGACAAGAAGAGGTTTCTTGATTGTCAGTGGTAGTTCCATTTTTTAAATTTCCTCTCAAGTCAGGTGATTTCTCTTACCAAAGCATAGCTGCTAGAACATCAACACCATCAATATACCAACAGTACATACGTATGCCAAAAAACCAGAGGATCATCTCAACAGGTACAGAAAAAGCATCTGACAAAATTCAATAGTCACTAGTGGTAAACAGCTCTCAGTAAACCAGGAATAGAAGGGAACTACCCTAATCTGATAAAGATTACCTTAAAAAAAAGTATAACTAATATTGTACTTAATGGTGAAAGAATGCTCTCCCCCTAAGAGCAGGAAGAAGCCAATGCCTACTCTCACCACTTTTTTTTTTTTTTTTTTTTTTTTTTTTTTTGAGAGAGAGACAGAGAGCATGAGTGCGGGGAGGGGCAGAGGGAGGAGAGAGAGAATTTTAAGCCAGCTCTATGCTTGGTGCTAAGCCCAATGTGGGCTCGATCTCACAAACCATGAGATCATGACCTTAAGCAAAATAGTCAGGCATTCAGCCGACTAAGCCATCCAGACGCCCTTCACCATTTCTACTTAACATTCTATTAGAATTTCTAGTCACCTTAATAAAGCAAGCAAAAAAAAAAAAAAAAAAAAAAAAAAAAAAAGACATAGAGATTGGAAAGAAAGAAGTAATACTGTCTTTATTCCCAGACAGCATGATATCTGCATAGAAAATCCTAACACGTCGGGGTGCCTGGGTGGCTCAGTCAGTTAAGCATCTGACTTCTACTCAGGTCATGATCTCACAGTTTGTGGGTTTGAGTCCCACATCAGATTCCGTGCTGACAGCTCAAAGCCTGGAGCCTGCTTCAGATTCTGTGTCTCCCTCTCTCTCTCTGCCCCTCCCCGGCTTGCACTCTTTCTGTCCCTCAATAATAAACATTAAAAAAAAAAATTTTTTTTAATAAAAATAAAAAACAGAAGAGGGGAAAGTGGGTGATGGGCATTGAGGAGGGCACCTGTTGGGATGAGCACTGGGTGTTGTATGGAAACCAATTGGACAATAAATTATATTTAATATAAAAAATAAAAATTAAAAAAATTAAAATTAAAATAAATAAAATCAATTTTCATTTAAAAAAAATAAATAAATAAACAAAAATCCTAACATGTCTACAAAAACTTTTTAGATCTATTATACAAGTTTGCAAGTTCGCTGGATACTAGGTGAATACATGAAAATCAATTATACATAGATTAGCAAAATTTGAATTAAAACAGATTTTAAAAAACCATTTACAATATAACCAACATCAAAAAACAAGAAATATTTGGGACCGGTGTAACCAACTCTATGTAAGAGCTGGACCCTGAAAATCAAAGATCTTGGTAAGAAATTCTAAAAGACATAAATAGGGGCTCCTGGGTGGCTCAGTAGGTTAAGTACTTGACTTCACCTCAGGTCATGATCTTACGGTTCATGAGATCGAGGCCTGCTTCTGGCTCTGTGCTGACGGTGTGGAGCCTGCTTGGGATATTCTGCACCCCCCACCCTCCATGTGCCCTCTTGCATGTGTGCACTCTCTCTCTAAAAAAATAAATAAACATTAAAAAAAAAAAGATTCTCTCTCTCCCTCTGCCCCTCCTCTTCAAGTGAGCACATGTGTTCTCTCTCTTAAAAAAAAATTTTTTTTAATTAAGTTAAATTAAATTAAAAGACCTAAATAAATGGAGAGTTATGTCCATAAATGGAAAGATTCAATGTCGTCAATTCTCCACAAGGTCTGAAGATTCAGCACCCCAATGTGCCAGGAGGCTTCTTTTAGAGATATTGACAAGTTGATTCTAAAATGTATATGAAAATCTAAAGAACTTAGAATAGCCAGACTAATTTTTTTCAACATAAACTTGGAGGACTTACACTAATTGAGTTATGAAAAAGCTACCTTGGTCGAGACAGTTTGGCATCAGGGGAAGATCCAACACAGAGATCAGCAGAACAGAGCTCAGAAATAGACCTGCATATACACAGGCAACCTATTTCGACCAAGATGCAAAGGTAATTCCGCAAAGTATGCTGTAACAACTGGATGTGCCAAAAAAATTAAATTAAAATAAAGAGCGTTGACTCTTACCTCACACTCGTTCGGTTTCCAAAATAAATCAGTTGCGACTTTAGGAACCACCTCCAGTAACTTAAGCCTGACTCTCACATAGCTTAAACAGAAAGACCTTTCTTTCTCTTCTTAAGTTTTTAAAGTATGCCTTACTCACTTGACATTTAATGTCGTCACCTAGTTCTCTCCTGTTGTTGTTGTTATTGTTGACGTTGTTGTTTTCAAATGCAAATTACAAAAAAGCCCAGGCAATAGGCTTGAGTGACCAGTTATTTTCACAAATTGCTATCATGCTGAAAGGTATGTCTTCTTGGGCTTAGTTTTTCGCTCATGTAGGGAGAGGCTGACAGAGATACCCAGATGCCCTCTCTTAAACTATCTCACGGGCTCACCCACATGGTCATCAGGAGAGCACAGCTAAAGTTGCTGTGCTTCCTTTGGTGTGACCCTCAGAGTGGTGGCTTTCTCTACAATCAGAACCAAGCTGTGGTGCTTTCATGTATTTATTTTTAAAGACTTTATTTTTAAGGAATCTCTACACCCAATGTGGGACTCGAACCCACAACCCTGAGATGAAGAGCTGTATGCTCCCCCCGCCTGAGTCAGCCAGGTACCACCTGAGGTGTGGTGCTTTTAAAACTGCCTGTCTGAACTACCCTATGACCCAGCAATTGCACTACTAGATATTTACCCAAGGGATACAGGTGTGCTGTTTCAAAGGGACACATGCACCCCAGTGTTTCTAGCAGCACTATCGACAATAGCCAAAGTAGGGAAAGAGCCCAAACGTCCATCGATGGATGAATGGATAAAGAAGAAATCTTGCCATTTACAACTACGTGGTTAGAACTGGAGGGTATTATGCTAAGCGAAATTAGTCAGAGAAAGACAAATATCATATGACTTCACTTACATGTGGAATTTAAGACACAAAACAGATGAACATATGGGAAGGGAAGCAAAAATAATATAGAAACAGAGAGAGGGACAAAATATAAGAGACTCTTAGTTACAGAGAACAAACTGGAAGGGTTGTGGGAGGGGGGGATGGGCTAAATGGGTCAGGGGCATTAAGGAAGACACTTGTTGGGATGAGCACTGGGTGTTATACATAGGGGATGAATCACTGGAATCTACTCCTGAAATCATTATTGCACTATATGCTAACCAACTTGGGTGTAAATGAAAAAATAAAAATAAATAATAATATAAATAAATAAATAGATAAAAAGTAAAACTGCTGTCTGAGTCCCACCCGGAGTTACTGAATCAGAGTCTCTGGGGATGGCTTTAGGCATTCGCATGTACAAGTTTGTCAGAGAGTTGCTTTTACTCAACAGCGTTTGAAAATCACAAGAAGGTTGGATATATTAAACCATGATTACATGAAAGGATCTTATTTTTAAATATCTTTATGTTATAAACATTTGTTTATAAACAAAAACAAATATGTTTATAAAGATATATTTATAAACATAAACGTGTATTGACAGAAAACAGACCACAGAGTAAGTACTCTGTTGGTGGGACTCATCTGGGGGCCTGGTAACATTCTCGCATGCCAGGCTCTCCAGCTTGGACTTTATTTTGTGGGCCAGTTGTTCTCAAACTTCAGCATGACTCAGAACCACCTGGAGGGCTTGTTCAACTAGATTGCTGAATCCCACTCCCACAGTTTCTGATTTAAGGGGTCTGGGGTTAAGTCCAGTCATTTGTAATTCTAACAGGTTGCGGGCAATGCTGAAGCTGTGCGGGACCACACTTTGAGAACCACCAAGAAGCTTTAAGATACTAAGAGTGGGGTGCCTGGGTGGCTCTGTCAGTTAAGCGACTGACTCTCGATTTCAGTTCAGGTCATGATCTCACTATGAGATCGAGCCCGGAGTCAGGCTCTGCACTGACAGCTCAGAGCCCGGTTAGAATCCTCTCTCTCCCACTATCTCTCTCAAAATAAAATAAACATTAAAAAAAAAAAAAAAACTAAGATATCAAGAGTGAGTGTGACATAATCAAATTTACATTAAAAAAAAACTCTTTGGTGCAATGATTTTCAACTTTGGCTGCACATTATATAATCACTTAGGCCAGGAGATCCAAGAGCTCTTAAACAGAAGCCCAGGGCACCTGGGTGGCTCAGTCTGTTGAGCATCTGACTTCGGCTCACGTCATGATCTCACATGAGATCACATGATCTGCTGTCAGCACAGAACCCACTTCAGATCCTCTGTCCCCCTCTCTCTCTGCACCTCCCCCACTCATGTTCTCTCTCTCTCTCTGTCTCAAAAGTACATAAACATTAAAAAAAAAAAAAAAAACAGAAGCTCTTGGTAGTGGGGGAACAAGTCTCAAGCGTCAGTATCTTTTAAAGCCTGCAGGTGATTTCAATAAGCATCCACATAATAACAACCATGCTTGCTCTGTAACAAAGGTGTTGGAGGCAAGTAAGACTGGCTCATGAGAAGCCACCTGAGACACTGCTTTATAAACCGAGTTGTCCAGAACGTAGGGATAGACACATGGGCAGGACTCCAGGCCCATTTCCATAGTTACAATAAAGCAGTTCTGCTTTCCTCTTTTCAAATGTTCACTCAAAAAGGGTCTGTGGCTCTAACCCAAAAATGAACAGGTTTGGGCAATCACAGAGTCAGGAGTGTGTCAAAATAAGCTTGGCTCCCAGATTGTCTGGAGACATTAAGAGTCGCTCAGGGTTGCTGGGGTTTTATGTCTCCTGAAATGTCGACCAGCAAAGGGTAATTTGCCAAGGGAGAAACTTCGTGTGCAATGAGGAGCTCAGGCAGGCTACTGCCAAGGTCTGGCTCAGGCACTGTACTTTGTTATCATTCCCTAGGCAGGATCATCAGCACTGATGGAACTGAGGGTCAGGCGAACTGTTGGGAAGGAGGGTTTGGAGATTTCATGTCTGTTACCGTGGTCATTTATCCAGGGGCCAGCTTTAGATATTATGGAGGCATTTTCTGGGTAAATTCCACAGAAGCGGAAATTCCTCTGGTGCCAGGAATATGACCATTTTTCCTTCTCATAAGACAAGTGAAGGTTAATTCTGTGTTATTCATCGTTCCCAAGGAAAGTGTGCCAAAAGTCACAAAACTTTCTATGAATGATAATTATGTATTTACCTTGAGGAAAACATATAACAAATAAGGATATTAAGGATATTGGTGGCTTGCCCTACAGCAGTGGCTGCAAACATGAAAACACGTACATTTTGAGGGCTATTAAGTTTTTCCAAGGGAAAAACAAGCAACCAGCATGGTGGGTTTTCAGGGAAATCCATCCAGACTCAATTCTTACCTCGTTTCATAAATGGATCAGCTGACTGCAATATATACAAATACTGAATCCTCATGTTGTACACCAGCAACTAATAAAATGTTCTAAGGCACCTGGGTAGCTCAGTCGGTTAAGCATCCAACTCTTGGTTTTGGTTGAGGTCATGATCTCACAGTTTGTGAGTTCAAGCCCTGAGGCGGGCTCCATGCTGACAGTGCAGAACCTGTTTGGGATTCTCTCTCTCTCTCCCTCTCTCTGTCCCTCCCCCCTCCAAATAAACTTAAAAAAAAAATTTTAATAAAATAAAATGTTCTATATTAATTATATCTCAATTTTTAAAAATGGAGCAGCTAAGAATGTGTCTCGATTGGAGACATCATGCTGATTCTCTCCTTTCGACCCTCTTCCTCCTTCCCAGTCACCCTTTACCCTTTACAATTGGAAAGAGTATCTCTCACCCCCAATTCTACTAGGGTGCATCACTTCAGGGTTTAAAAAACTCTAGGAGGGGCACCTGATAGGCTCAGTTAGTTAAGCATCCAACTCTTGATTTCAGCCCAGGTCATGATCTCACCATTATGGGATCAAGTCCCGCATCAGGCTCTGTGCTGGGCATAGACCCTGCTTAAGATTCTCTCTCTCCCTCTCCTTCTGCTCCTACCCCCCCAAATAATAATAAATAAAATAAAAAGGTCCAGGATGCCCAAGGACATGACCTCTTCTTTTTGTTGTTGTTGTTTATTTATTTTTGAGAGAGAGAAAGACAGAACATGAATGGGGGAGGGGCAGAGAGAGAGGGAGACCACAGAATCTGAAGCAGGCTCCAGGCTCTGAGCTGTCAGCACAGAGCCCGATGCCGGCTCGAACTCACGAACCGTGAGATCATGACCTGAGCTGGTCAGATGCTCCAGTGACTGAGCCAACCAGGTGCCCCGGACATGACCTCTTCCATTCCTCACAATTCTGTCCTCCCTGAGAGGGAATCCCTAGAGATCAAGGCCAGGAGGACACTGTACGGAAGACTGCAGATCCCAGAGCCTTACTGCCTTTGGGCACTTTTAAAAGTATTAAACCGACAGAAGTATTCTTAAAACAATAATATTTCTGTTTTCCAACGCTTTCTGGGGATACATTCAACAAGGTCCCAAAAAGTAAAGAATCATGGGTACAATGAACAATCATTGGTAAGTCTTGATAAAGTTTTGTTTTTTTTTTGTTTTTTTTTTTTTTTTAATTTTTTTCAACGTTTATTTATTTTTGGGACAGAGAGAGACAGAGCATGAACGGGGGAGGGGCAGAGAGAGAGGGAGACACAGAATCGGAAACAGGCTCCAGGCTCTGAGCCGTCAGCCCAGAGCCTGACGCGGGGCTCGAACTCACGGACCGCGAGATCGTGACCTGGCTGAAGTCGGACGCTTAACCGACTGCGCCACCCAGGCGCCCCTTGATAAAGTTTTTTTTGATATGCATTCCTGAAATTGGGAGGGAGGATAGGTCTAGTGAGCAGGTAATAAATCCACCTGGAAGGAAATCAGATAGTTTTCCGCTCCTCAATTTCAACAAAATTGAAGTGGCACCTAATCAAGTCATCAGCTGGTACATTAAAACTTTATATATTATATACTTATAATCTTATACATTAAGATTAATTTTTGATGACCTATAACTATGTGATTTGGATGCACAATTTGGAAGGAATTCAAAAATTCTTTGCTATACACATAACACAGCTCCTTCTATATACTTATGGGATATGGGTATGGGAACATGGCTTTGGTGCTCGTATCTAGAAAAGAAAAATATAAATAAAAGTGATGTTCAGTCCTATTTTTATTCCAGCAATAAGTAATATTTATCGATATTCATACACGAACTGGACAACAAGTCCTATTGGTTTTATTAAGAGAAAAGTGTCTTCAAAAATATTATCTTTTGTGTTTACAAGTCACACATCAATATTTTTATTTATTTTATTTTGATTAATTGTGCAGAAATAATCAAGTTTGTGGTTAAATCAATCTGAAAGAAACTTTTTTTTCCCCAGAAATCATTCACAAAGAATATCATAGTAAAGTCAAATTTAGGAAGAACAATTTACTTTCAATTTATATAAATATTTTCTTGCACAGACATGTGGTAGAATGATCAGTAAAAGAATTCCAAGCCTAAAATATACTACACTGGGATAAAATTCCCTGCAGGAAGTATAATGAAAATACAAGTCCAGAATAGATGGAGCAACAGATGTGAAATTCCTGTTAAGGAAACTTCTTGCCTGCGCCTGGGTGGCTCAGTCGGTTAAGTGTCCGACTTTGGCTCAGGTCATGATCTCACGGTTCAAGAGTTCGAGCCCTGCGTGGGTCTCTGTGCTGACAGCTCAGAGCCTGGAGCCTGCTTCATATTCTGTGGTCTCCCTCTCTCTCTGCCCCTCCCCCATTCATACTCTGTCTTTCTCTCTCTCAAAAATAAATAAACATTAAACAAAACTTTTTAAGCCCAAGAAAAAAGATGCCAGGCTCCCACGTGCATGATACATTGCCTTACTTTATATGAGGGAGAAAATCACTTTTAAAACACTCCCGAAAAACCCTCTTTCTAACGAACAAGTACTTGTACCCCTGTTGAGTTAAAGCTTGGTCTGGCAAAATTTCCCTCTCCCTTTTGCTGGAGACAGGGGACGTATGTGGCTTCCTTTCCTAACCTTGCTGCTGATCAAAGCAGAGAAAAAATTCCCCTGTGGTTTTACTGCTGCACATGGCAAGTGACTCCTCCCCCCCAGCAAAAGGCCGCAGAAAATGATACAGGATTCACTTGTAATTAAATCTGTAGATAACAGGTCAGGAAAAATAAATCCAAACCTTCATCAGAAGATTGAATTGACGGAATAGAAAAACATACCACCAAGCTACTAATATATCATTTTCTCAAAAACAATTATGAGGCAGCATATTGGTCCTGGCTATAAACAGAGAACCAAATATAAATAGATAATTGACTTTTCTAGGATCTGGTTTATAAAGGGGGGGGGGCCTTAAAATACACATTCTACAACATCTGCATCCAGACACAAAGTAGATTCATCCAGACGAAAGAAGGGAAAAGCTGACCGACCAACAGGATAAGAGAGAGAGGACTGGAGATTAAAATAAGAGAGGAAAGCCAGAAGGGATAATATGAAGAAGACAGAGCAAAGCACCAGCCAAGCTTGACAACAGGTGGTCATTTGTGTCCCAGTGAAAGAAAAGCAGAAGAGGTTTAAGGAAGGTTTCTGCACTACTTTGAATTTCCAAATGGATTGTGATCTCCAGGTTAAGGGAGCATGTTTGAGTGGAAACCCAGAGGAGCCAGCGGGCCAGCTACCTCCTCCTGCCCACCAGAACCAGGGCATAGCAAAGAGGGAACCACGAGGAGAAGGAGGAGCACCAGTGGCCCAGCATGGCCGCTTTGTCTCTGTTTCCTATTCCAAGTGTTACCATGCAAATAGGGAACTGAAGACTGAGCAGATCAGGTGACCCTGAATTTCTCTTTGCCTCCAGAAGAGAATCTCATCATTGAGTCTTACTGAAGGACTATGCCCAGGGGATGGATGCTCATGCATCTTGGGATTTTTAAAAGTTTCTCTTAATGTTTATTTATTTTTGACAGAGACAGACAGAGCGTGAGGGGGGGGGGGGGGCAGAGAGAGGGGGAGGGAGACACAGAATCCAAAGCAGGCTCCAGGCTCTGAGCTATCAGCACAGAGCCCAACGCAGGGCTTGAACTCACAAACCATGAGATCATGACCTGAGCCAAAGTCAGAAACTTAACTGACTGAACCACCCAGGCGCCCCAACCTCGGGATTTAAAGTATTGTCAGGGCACCTGGGTGGCTCACTTGGCTCACTCTTGATCTCAGCTCAGGTCATGGTATCGCGGTTTATGAGTTCAAGCCCCACATCGAGCTCTGGGCTGACAACACAGAGTCTGCTTGGGATTCTTTCTCTCTCCCTCTCTCTCTGCCCTTCTCCCCCCTCTAAAATAAATAAATAAATATTTTAAAAAATTACAAAATAAAGTATTGTCAATAAACAGTACTATGTCATGAGTCTGATGATGTCCTGTGTCCGAATACTTCTGCAATCGTATGGGAGGCTGCTTTAAAAACTGTGGGGAGGGGCACCTGGGTGGTTCAGTTGGTTGAGTGTCTGACTTCAGCTCAGGTCATGATCTCATGGTTTGTGAGTTTGAGCCTCACGTCGGGCTCTGCACTGACAGTGCAGGGCCTGTTTGGGATTCATTCTCTCTCTCTCTCTCTCTCTCTCTGCCCCTCCCCCGCTTATGCTCTCTCTTTCTCAAAAATGAATAAACATTAAAAAAAAACCTGTAGGGATTATCTTATCAGTATCCTAAAATTTAGGATCACTTTGGGAGTTCCCCGGGATTGCGTGACCTCTGCAGTCACGGCAGCTCTTGGGCAAAGCTTTAGTTATTATTTCATGCTAGGGACTCAGGTCTGCGTTTATGATGGGGGAGAGTTTCCCTGTTAACAGAATTGAATACATCTCACGAACACCACGCTTCCACCCATTGATTTCAGGGAATATCCTGGACAGGACTGGTAATTACTTCCCAGGTCCCTGACTATAGCTTTTCATTTTCCCTACAATCGATGCCCGTAACTTCAGCCTCTTCCATCATCAAACATTAAAATCCATTGGCTTAATTAAGTCACTCCAGCATTTACAAAATGAGGTGTCTGCTTAGCTAATAATACATAAGCAGCTGTTTTGAAACCCAGTAACTTTGAAATTACAAGACATACTTAAAAGGCACCCTCTGTTCTCCCTGTATTTTCTGTCTCCACAGTTATTCTGATCTGAGCTGTTTCCTGAGACTGACTTTGGACCTTCCCCAGTTCTTCATGCTCCTCGCCTCAGGGTCCCTTGAGACCCCATGGCTTTGCAATGGGACTGTTGTATATTTACATATCCTTTGGATGATATCACCTCCCTGGTGGAGATCATGACCCACAGCAGCTGGCATCTCCAAGCATGTCTAGGCTCTGCTCCTTGGGCAGCTGTCTGCATGCCCACATCTGAGGGGAATAGCAGAGTAGCTCTGCCCTGCTCAGGGTCACTCTCCACCCCATTTCCTTCACTGGGAACATGGAAGTGAGACTTAGGGGCTGCAAGCCTGTGAGCTCTGACTTTAGAGCTCCCTAAATATGCAAAAAGTTTGACCTACCTACTTGATCGTGTCCTCCTCCTTCAATCCTTCAGTGCACTACCTCCTAGGTGCAGAGCCTGTGAACTTGTGCGTGGCCCCATCTGGCTGGTAGCCAGCACTTGGAAAGGCAAACTTCCGCTCTCTGTGATGTCACCATCATACTCAAGAAACAAGGTATGTATCTAATAAAGTGGGAGTAGAGTGTCTTGATGACTAATATGCCTTTCTGAAAGATTTTCTTTCCATTAACAGTTGAAACAAACCAAACAAAACCAAATGGGAGTAGTTATTCCTGATTCATTTTGACAAGTAAAGAATTTATCCTTGAAAACTCACTGGATACTTAAAAAAATTTTTTTAATGTTTTACTTATTTTTGAGAGAGAGAGAGAGAGAGAGAGAGAGAGACAGAGTATTAGTGGGGGAGGGGCAGAGAGAAAGGGATACACAGAATCTGAGGCAGGCTCCTCAGAGCCCTGAGACATGGGGCTCGAACTCATGAACCACGAGATCATGACCTGAGCCGAAGTTGGAGGCTTACCCGACTGAGCCCCCCAGGTCCCCCAAGAGATTTTCAATCCCATTTGAACTCATCACATATTTCATTAGGAAATGAGGAACAAAACTTCTGCAGCAAAGCCAACAACTAGACTGTTAGACCCCAGGACCCTTAGCATTTATAGTTTAAGCTGAGGGGGGAACAGGTGGCAAAAACTTTCCAGACAAAACAGTGCATTTCTTTCATGAATATGGCTTCCATGTTCGCCATGGAAGGAAATAACTAACGGTTGCTTAGCAACCATAAAAGATAGACAGCTTGGTGATTATTTGTTGAGAACTTCCCTTTGCCCGAAAAGTATTTTTCTTTTTAAAAACTGAGTATAAAATAGAAAAAAGAATTGAGGGAAGTCCTAGGATTCCTCAAAAGCTTAAATATCTGTTGTCTCATGTAAGCTGACAACAGCATCGTTGGGCTACCTCTGCAGGTAGTGCACTGGCAA
Organism: Prionailurus viverrinus; assembly: GCF_022837055.1. Classification (NCBI taxonomy): domain Eukaryota; kingdom Metazoa; phylum Chordata; class Mammalia; order Carnivora; family Felidae; genus Prionailurus; species Prionailurus viverrinus. The sequence goes on along the minus strand of NC_062561.1, from coordinate 93,039,517 downwards.
GCGAGGAATCAGGGCTCGGAAAGGTGAAAGTGACAACATCAGAGCACACAGAGAGATATGTACTGTCTTCCATTTCCTCTTTACATCCTAATTCTTGAAACATAAAATGGAGACCAAACAGGAGCCCACATTCCCCAAAGCCAGGTACATCACTTTCCACTACCCGACAAGGGTTCACTCTTACAAAGAGCTCACACTTAAATTTAAAGGTATTTCTCATGTATGAGCAGCAGGTAAAATAAATGTTTGAATTATATCAACTTCTGTAGCTTTTTAAAAACTGTTTGTTAGTGGTTTCCCTAGAGTTTGCAGTATACATGTTCAATTAATCGAAGTCCACTCTCAAACGGCACCTCATGGAGGGTATCTCATAAGAGAGCATTCACAATCCTCCTTCCCATCCCTTGCAACATGGTCTCCATCCTTCCACTTATCCATATCCTATATTCAACTAATACATTATGCTATAATTACCTTGAGCACTTATCTATTAGACTATCTTCTACACTTCTGGTGGATGAACCAAAACACATTCCACATGCCACGTTATGGGCCCTAAATTCCTAGGGAGCAGAAGCTCCTTTGGTCGGGACCTTGCCCTATGTATCTCTTTATGTGGCTATTGATTCATATCATCTAATATCATTTGTACTAAATGGGTACTCTAGTGAGTAAATGAGTTTCCGGAGTTCTGGAAGCTCCCCATCTGGAACTCTCCAAACCACACCCGTTTGGGTTGCTATGGAGGCTTCAATTGGCATGGTTGCTTAAAATCATCGGCCACTGGTGACTGATTCGAAATCCAGCCCTGTTCCTAGTCCCATGGTTGGTTTCCCCAGCAACCAGCCTCCACCCTCATTTGGGGTCCAAAAGTCACCTAATTAACATAACAAAAGACCCCTCTCTATATGGGGTGAAGACCAAATATATATTTCTTTTTTTTTTTAAGTTTATTTAATTTGAAAGAGAGTGTTCAGGGGAGGTACAGAGAGAGAGAGGGACAGAATCCTAAGTAGGCTCCATGCTGTCAGCACAGAGCCCAACATGGGGCTTGATCTCACAAACCATGAGATCATAACCTGACCCAATATGAAGAGTCAGATGCCTGAGTCGCTCAGTCGGTTGAGCAACTGACTTCAGCACAGGTCATGATCTTACAGTCCGTGGGCTCGAGTCCCACGTTGGCCTCTGTGCTGACAGCTCAGAGCATGGAGCCTGCTTTGGATTCTGTGTCTTCCTCTCTCTCTGCCCCTCCTCTGCCTGCACTCTGTCTCTGTCTCTCTCTCTTTCTCTAAAATAAACAGTAAAAAAAAAAAAAAAAGAGTCACACACTTAACAGACTGAGCCACCCAGGCGCCCTAATATATTTCTTATTATAAAGTTGTTTATTTGTTTTGTTTATTTTTTAGAATCCAAAGCAGGCTCCAGGCTCTGAGCTGTCAGCACAGAGCCTAATGCATGGCTTGAACCCACGAATCATGAGATTATGACCTGAGCCAAAGTCATGACCTGAGCCTCAGCTTAACTGACTGAGCCATCCAGGTGTCCCCAATATATTTCTTATTATAAATCACAATATTACAACAGGTAAAGTTTCCCCCACTCTGGCTTCATTCAATATTCTTTCTTTGGCTTTGGCTTTCTGCAGCTTGAATACGGTATGTTTATGCATCGATTTTTTTTTTAATTATTTATCCTGCTTCTCATTCTCTGAGCTTCCTGAATTTGTAGTTTGGTTTCTGTTATAAATTTTGGGAAGTTTTAAGGTATTATCACTTGAAGAAAGAAGGAAGGGAGGGACAGAGAGGGGGTAGAAAGGAGAGAGAGAAATGGATTCACAGAGAAATGGATTCAGAATGTGAGGTACAAAGCAGACAGGAATACCATTTAGGACATTTGGCCAAGATTGTGTTAAGCCTCACATAAAAGCAGAGCCCTGACAGAGCCATAGTGAGGGCTGCCCAAAGATGCCCCATCTCCCAGGGTACCTGTCCATCCTTCAGAATCTCTTTGCTTTGTTGATTCTGAGTTTACTTGACTGACAGCCAGGTGAAATGAGTAAGGGGGACAGTCTACAGTGGAATATAACTCGCCCTCCCCTGCTCACTACAGCACAACTAAGTTGGCCTCTCTCCTTATCCTGAGTCCCACCTCAGGGCCATTATCTGTGCTGTTCTTTTTGTAGCAATGTCTTCCTCCACCCACATACTTTGTCATTATATATGTTATTTGCATGCCTGTTTGATTTCTGTTTTCCCCACTATGCATAGGCTCCAGGACGAGCCACTAAATCACCCACAGTGCATGAAACATGCTAAGAACTTGTGAGTATTTCATAATGAATGGCTAAGTTGGCCACTGTGCTAAGTGAGAATTCCTGCCCCTTTTGCACAATCACCAGAATAGGCCATGGGGTGAAAGATACCATCAGAGCTGAGGGAGAAGAGGGAGGGAAACTGGGGGAGGTGGTAAGAGTGTGGTAGAAGGAGAGTCAAGTGACAGCTGAGACACACTGGAGCATTTGTCAAGGAAATGAGGTACTGGAATAACCATGAATGCACTGATAAAACTAGCCATGGTTGGGAAGCCAAGAGAGTTGAGAGGGAATAGAATAGAGTATGGAATGCTTAGGGTAAGGGTCAGATACCCAAAGGCCATACAGTGCCAGGTGGGGGGGAATTTCTTAATGGCCTACAATTGCCAAGCCACCAACAGGTCAGGTTCCCATTTGATTTCATTGACTTCACAAACTAATGTCACCATGTTGGAAAACCAAATTCCTCAATAAGATAACTAGAAACACAAAGACTTGGCCTGGAGGAAACTAAGGGGTATCTCATTTTCCATAGTAACAAACATAAGTATCCTGTTGAGAAAAGAAAAACTAAATCTTTGAATGAAGTAAGAGTACCTCAGGAAGAGCGATAAAGCTCCTTCCAAGTCAGAACTGCCTAGTGGCATTATTTGAACTTGGTTATCAAGGTTGGAACTAGAAAAACTTTAAATCTCTCACCTAGATTGCTGATCAGTTAAATGTACATACTTATTAAGATAATTGAGCTTAAAAAATTAACTGAAAAACTAAAGTTTGATTTTATTGAGTCAATCCAATAAGACTTCTGTCTATGATACTGCCAATGTTTGACTCCGGTGAAGTCAATTAGACACTAAATCCTTGAAGTCCTGCTCCTGACATACACAGAAAGTAAATTTCTCTCCATATTATTACATATTCATTAGTTAGGAAATATTACATATATGACCTCTACTAAGAGCCTCTAAAGGATGGTTATCCAAACCGAAGGTATTATGTATATGCATACCTAATGAGTAACTTTTTATCCCTAAATTGAAAAATGAAAGTCCAAGGTTACCCAGCTACTAAGTCCCCAAATCACATTTCATCAGAATCAGGTTTTCCCATTTTGTCATTTTAGAATATCCTCATATCACACATTTAAGGTCATCAGTTGAATGCCATCAATTTCTAAACACATTCAGGGATGAATTTTGTTATAAAATTAGGAAGCTAAGGTTGGCTTTATCAAAATATTCTAGAACCTTGAAGTTCATCTTTCAAGTTGCTTTCTCTTTCTTTCATCTGATAGAAGTGAAGTCTATAAAAATAAAAATTTGGTTCCATTCACCCTAAGGAATTTACGACCAAATGTTAGCTCTATTTGATAAGATAAAAAAGATGCTTCCCCCACTTCCTTCTCTTCACTCTCACCTCATGTTTACCAGAGATAACACTTAACACCTTTGGAAGCAATTTTTTTTTTCTAAATTCTCCTTGCTGATAATCGGAGAAAATTCAGGGCCTTGAACCTACAAAATAAACTAAACAGAGAGCAGCTGGAATGACTTCAAGTGCAGACACATTGCACCAATGCCCAGGTTTACTGGATATAAGAGAAGGGGTTGATGAAAAAAGTTGACAAAGTCCTGGATGTTCACCAATGTTAAGTGACAGCTTAAAGAGTCAAGACACAGGAGGAAGAGGGGTGGGCCTGGGGATAACCTGGCTGAGGATCTAAAACAGCGGTGGCTGGAGACATTTTTGTTTGTCACAATGACACAGATGCTCCTAGCAGGTCCTTCTCAAGGATGTTGCTAAGTATCCTACGGTGCACATGACCAAACAGAGAATTATGTGGCCCCAAATGTCAAGGCTGGGAAACCCTGTTCTAAAAGATTCAGGGCGCTGCTCCTGTCTATTTTACTTCCCCTAAATGTGTGGGGAAAGTTGACCTTTTGGGTTCCTCCTTACCATGGTCAACAAGTAGGACTAAAGTTTCCACAATGCCATCACGCTTCCACAACGTCAAAGTTAGACAGCAGATTGCTGGTCACCCGTTTTCTGTCCCCAGCTCCACCATACAAGCTAATTCCCCAATCTAACCTAATTCTAATGCCCAGCTGGCACATTTATGTGCCTGATGACAATAAACAGGAAGTAAACTTCTTTTTTATATGTATTTGTATTTCCTAAGAAACTGGAGACTAGACCGTGTCTTCCTTGAAGGACATACTACAGCATCAGTCAGGAGCTTCCAAGGCCTGGGAATAGACCTAGTGGAGAAAGGAGGAAGAAGGAAAGGGGGTATTGACATAATGTCCTGATTCAAAGTCCTGCCAGCTACACCAAGGGTACACTCTTAGCAGGGAGCAGCTGTCAACATGAGGATAAATCTGCCACTTCCCATGCTCCCCCACCCCTCAACCCACAGGTAAACAAGTTATTCCAGAGAATTCCGAGGCTTCCTTGAGGTCCTCATCAGAGTATTAAGCATTAGCAATGCCTGCTCTATAATGGATGTTTCTACTTTTAAAACACAGAAGATAGGCAATGGAAAAAATATTCATGCATTACCCACAGTCCTCAGTTTTTCAAGATCTCATCCAATCTGAATTTAGACCTTTTTTTTTTTTTTTGAGAGAAAGAGTGCACAAGCAAGGGAGGAGCAGAGGGAGGGGGGGGGGGGAGAGAGAGAGAGAGAGAGAGAGAGAGAATGAATCTTAAGCAGGCTCCATGCTCAGTCCAACACAGGGCTCAATCTCACAACCCTGGGATCATGATCTGAGCAGAAATCAAGAGTCAGACACTTAACCGATTGAGCCACTCAAGCGTCCCAACCCAATTTTAGACTTTACATGAAATAATAATGATCTTAAACACATTTTAGGGAATAGAAACTTAAGAGTTATGTTCCTCAATTATGAAAACATGGACAAACGTCCACTTGCTACCCTTCTGCTTTGATTAGGAACAAAACTGCTGCCATGTGTCAGATTTTGTCCTTCACCAGCTTACACTCCTTTACTGGCATTTTACTGCCCTACAAATAAACTCTAAATTTCTAGAAGTTCCTGCATGATGGTTGTTATTTCTCATGTTCCTCCTTGCTTCCCATGCTCTGTCTCCCTATCTCATGTTACTGAAGTATCCCAAGCTCTTTCTTGCCTTGATATCCTAGAATTTGCTCTTTCTTCCCTGCACTAGAATATTCTTCCTTAAGGTTTTTCAGCATGACTGAGTCCTCCTGTTCTCAGGCCTTTGCTCTACTGACACCTCTTCAGAGAGACCTCCCAGACAATCATATCAGCACATAGTTATTCCCAAGACCATATTTCCTTTCCTTTCAAAAACTTATTACAATTATCATTAACCTTTTCGGTTTTTTTTTAAATTTTAATGTTTATTTATTTTTGAGAGAGAGAGAGAGACAAAGACAAGGTATGAGTGGGGAAGGAGCAGAAAGAGAGGGAGACATAGAATCTGAAGCAGACTCCAGGCTCTGCACTGTCAGCACAGAGCCCAACACGGGGCTTGAACCCACAAACCACAATATCATGACCTGAGCCAAAGTCAGTGCTCAACCAACTGAGCCACCCAGGCGCCCCAATCGTTAATCTTTTTAGTATGCTTTTTACTACTTTCCACTAGAACATTAGTTCCATAAGCACAGAGATCTTATCTGTGTGTTGTCTGCTTCCCACATAGTTCCTAACACACAACTACAACTGACCAGATTTGTTGCATAAATTAAGGAACAAATCCATAAAGCAAGACATTCTCCATAAGGAGGCATTATTCAAACTGTACCCTCCAGAAATTTCAAATGTAATCACACAGCCTGAGCTATTTAGAGGAGTCAATATAGAGACAAAGAAGTATGAGCTCCCCAAGTTCTGAAATGGAGCGGGATGTAGAAATCAGCCAATATACTGACCTCATTGATTAAGCCACACAAACAACCCAGTTTGCCAGATGAAGGCAGTCGGTCTGCACTCTTCCAATTCATCCAGGAAAGTAACACAGACTAGTCTCATTTCCATATCAGGACAAACAATTTGGATGTTTTCATAAAACCGAACATTTTATAAATCACTTCCACCAAGCTGACATTACAAAGAAAATCAAAATTGTTCCAAAGGACCCTGTAAATATCATGCCCTCGAGGAAAGTTAAATTATTAACAATGAATTACCACAAAGGAAGGTCATTGGGAAAGTCGTCAAATGCTCACTAAATACACACAGATGTAGGGCACCTGGGTGGTTCAGTTGGTTAAGCATCCAACTTTGGCTCAGGTCATAATCTCATGGTTAGTGGGTTCGAGCGCCATATCAGGCTCTCTGTTGTCGTGCAGAGCCAGTTTTGGATCCTCTGTCCCCTCCCTCACTGGTTCTCTCTCTCTCTTTCTCTGTCTCTCAAAATAAATAATAAACTTTTTAAAAAACAGACATAGATGTGTTTTTGTGTCTGTACATGTGGAAGACAAGAATTTCCAAGTTACAACACTGCCTGCCACACAACAGCAGTCTAGATACAGAAGGAAAGGTCACACCTCTCATGTGAGAACCTTAAACTACTACCTGACAAATTTCACTGGGAACAAAAATGCTTAAAATGTGTCTTTAAAAAATAACAATATCGGGGCGCCTGGGTGGCGCAGTCGGTTAAGCGTCCGACTTCAGCCAGGTCACGATCTCGCGGTCCGTGAGTTCGAGCCCCACGTCAGGCTCTGGGCTGATGGCTTGGAGCCTGTTTCCGAGTCTGTGTCTCCCTCTCTCTCTGCCCCTCCCCCGTTCATGCTCTGTCTCTCTCTGTCCCAAAAATAAATAAAAACGTTGAAAAAAAAAATTTTTAAAAAAAATAAAAATAAAAAAAATAAAAAAAAAAATAACAATATCAAACTTCCAAGCCCATAAGGCCCTTGGGCTTATGGCCACTGCTCCACCACAAAATGGTGGCTTTGATACCCAGACACTCTGGAAAGGGTGTTTCCCTGAACTAGGACCCTTGTGTCTTAGTCAAGTGTTTCACACGTGGTGGGGGATGGGAGGGGGAGGGGTAGCCTGTGCAATTACTGACACTTTTCATACTTTTAGTTTGTATGAAGATTTTGTTTCTGAATCTAGATCCTACTCTTCCCCTAGCTGCACACACTACACTCACCTTCAGCTATAGTGCTGCATTTCTTTTACAGTATACTCGAACATCACCCCAAGTATAGCAATGCAATTGTTAGCAGCTATAAGCAAAAAAAAGAAATATATATTATATATGTTATATATATGTATATGTAAGTATATAAATATATATATTTTATATAAATATACATTTATATATAGTATATAATTATTTATATATATTATTTATATTATATATTACACATTATATGTAATATATTATATTATATTATTATATATTATATGTCAAAATTATATATATTATATTATAATATATTATGTATTATATATTACATATTATATATTATATATTATAAATATACAATATATAATATATATTGTATATATACAATAATAATGTATATTATTATGTCATATATTATATAATATGTAACATATATTATAATAATATATATTATAAATATATACAAAGCATTTATTTGTTGGGTTTGTACCACAACCAGCTGAAGAGCCAAAGAACTTCAGTATCAGAATCCGACCACCCTCTTTCCCTTTCTCCTTTATTATTTATTAATTTAAGTCTTCCTAGAGCTCCCTGCTCATGACTCCTTAAGGTCAGTAAACCATCGACCTTCAATGATAAACTTGGGTTACAATATAAATATGTCACGTGAAACGCACAACACCAACTTTACTTCTTAGAACTCAAATCCCCTCAGGAAGGGAGCCGCCTGGCTGGTGCTACTATATCCCAAGAGGCATGATGAGGCTCGTTCTTGGAAAGCTGGGAAAAAACAGCTGGAGACCTGAACTAAGTGCACTGCCAAGATGAAGAGGCCTTGCTGGCAGGAACAAGGAGCCAACTGGACAATGTACACCTTCTCCCTCCACCAGCCTTCCGGTTGCTCTCTAGTGCCTCCTATAGGCAGACCTACGGGAAAGCTGGCATCCAAAAGAGAAAGCTGTTCCACAGCATCACAAAGCAGGGGTACAGACAGGTGCATTTGGAACTGGGAAACAACAGCACACCCGTCTCCCACCCGATCTCAGGTCTCAGATACGTGTTCACTCTGGTGGCTTCTTGGCAGCTACTTGAGGCCATTTGGTTGAAGAGTTCAACTTGTTTACCTCTGGAAACAGATGTGGACTTCTAGTTATTAATGTTGAAACAGGGCACACGAGTCACCCACTAAATCTCCACCAACAGAAGCAAGGAGGCTGACGCCAGAGATAGATAAACACAACCTTGAGCATATGAAGCAACTTACCTGCCAAAATATAAATATAAATTGGGCTGTACACTCTGAGACTTCAAAGAATAACAAAATCAATCCCAGTAAGTCACTTTGTCCCAGTATAAATGGTCTGCCTCTCCTCTCTGCTCTAAAGTGAATACAGATGGCTCAGTAATTCAAGGACTGATGAACTGGGTGGTAGATTTTCACAGTTTATTTCTCTTCTCCCTTGCTGCCTTTCTCTTTGGCAGACCTGAACACCCACTCAGCTGCTTCATCCTGGGCTCTCTGAAAGGCTCAGTGGGAACGATCACAGAACCACTGACTACAAACTCAGAGGCCTACCAGCCAAATCCCGTGAAGTCGGGATTAAGACAAGGGAGTGTGCAAAATACCCTACCCATGTCTCAAGCAACATACTGTTTTGGGGGAAGAATTGCCTCTACTCTTCAAGGTCCTTCCAGCTGGACCATGAGTCAAATCGACATGAGAACAATTAACAAGGGAAAATCAAATGTAATAGCATATGTAAAGGGAATCTACACAGACATGGAAATTGCAAAACCAATGAGGCAATATGATGCTTCCATGAGCTAAGGAGAGGGGTTGGGGCCCAAGGACACAAACAGGAGAAAGACCATGAGCAGGAAGGTGAGGGGAAATGTTTAGGAAACAAAGAGGCTCTGCCCTGTTACGTAGATACGTTGCTTCAGTAAAGGGGAGTCTGTGTTACTAGCTCTTTTCCTGGTAGAAGCAGGCAGTTGAGGGGGAGGTAAAGAGCTTTTCCTGAGTCTGCTGGGTTTTGATCGCTTTTAACTCAGAGTAAAGTTCCATGCCAAAGTGGCCCATCTTGGGGCGGCCTGCCCTTGGCCCCTACAGTACAGATTTCCTCAAAAGTTTACAGCCAGCACACACATTGCTTCTGATCCTGTGACATGGGACATGCCCAACACCATGGAGGAACTGTGAAAGCTCCTATAGATACCTGGCAGGGGAGGCGGGGCTGAAGGAGGAACCATGTTGCCAGGCTACTTCTAGCACCCGAGCCAAGGAAGCTCCCATAGACAAGGCTGTGTGAAGACAAGGCAGGGGTCAGGAGCTGAAAAATCACAGTACTGAAAGACTCTCACCTAAAGGACTCATGGGAAAAAAAGAGAAATAACACATTTCAGGGGGACATTTTAAGATAGAAAATCACAGTAGACATTTAGGACTATCCAAATAATTTTTCCTCCTCTTGCGCACCAACCCACTCCCTCCCCACACCCCGTACAGGTGGCCAGGCAAACTCAGAGATGAATAACAATCACAAAAGAACCAACCTGGACATGTGCATTTAAAACTCTGTGGGGCACCTGGGTGGCTCAGTTGTCTGAGCATCTGACTCTTGATTTCAGGTAAGGTCATAATCCCAGGGTCATGGGATCATGTCCCATGTCAGGCTCCACACTGGGCATGGAGCCTGCTTAGGATTCTCTCTCTCTCTATCCGCCCCTCTCCCTCACTCACATTCTCTCTAATTTTTTTTAATCTAAAAAAAAAAAAGGAGGGGAAGGTAAAGGTGGAATAAAATACAAGCAACAGGCAAGTAGAGAACACATTTAAAAGGGGAACGGCTGAAAAGAAAGCCAAAATGAATCCAGAGTAATAGTCATTCATAGCCTCAAAGAAACTGCAGAAAGCTTACTGATTATTTAAAAAGAGGTCAGGGTGCCTGGGTGGCTCAGTCAGTTAAGCGTCTGACTGTTGATTTCAGCTCAGGTCATAATCTCATGGTTTGTGAGATCAAGCCCCACAACAGGCTCCATACTCAGCACGAAGCCTGCTTGGGATTCTCTCTCTTCCTCTCTCTCTACTCCTCCCCCACTCGTACTCTTTCTCTTTCTCTCTCTCAAAATAAATAAACTTAAAAAAAAGAGCTCAAATTAGAGATTCCATAGTTCAAAGAAGATATTATGAGTTAGCATGAATGGATGAAAAGGCAAGCAGGTAGAATTTGAGAAAGAAAGGGGGAAAAGAGATAAAAATATTACAAAGAAAAGCCACACATAAACTGGATCCAACATACACATAATTTGTGTTCATTACTCAAGCCAGAGACTAGAATTGATGAGAAGAAAATAAAAGAATAACTTAAGCATGCAAAATAACAAATTGGAAATATATATAAGGAAAAAGAAAGTACACATAGGTAGGAAGAGATGAATAAAGTGTTGAAAAGCTGATTTAAGAAAAGAGAAAATACAAACAGTAGAAAGGATAAACAAAACAAAAGCTCTAGAAAAGAAAGTGAATTAAAGATTTTTTTTCAGTAACCTCTACCCCCAACATGTGGCTTGAACTCATGACCCTGAGAGTAAGAGTCGCATGTTCCACGAACTGAGCCAGCTGGGTGCCCCACAAAGAAAGTGAATTAAATCAATTCCTAGAAAAGCGAGAACACAAAATTAACAACATTAACTACAAAAAATGCTATAAAGTATAGAAGACATCAGACTTACAAAAGAATATCATCTGCAATTATCAACATTGCTGAAGAGCCAAAGGACTTGGATGATTTTCTAGAAAAATAAATAGTAGGTCTGAAAAGAAGGGGTTTTTGTTTTGTTTTGTTTTGTTTTGCTTTGTTTTGAAGTAAGCATCATTCCCAGTGTGGAGCCCAATGCAGGGCTTGAACTCAAGTCCCTGAGATCAAGACCTGAGCTGAGATCAAGAGTCGGATGTTTAACCAACGGAGCGCCCCATGAAAAGCAATTTTTAAGATCTATCATTTAAGATCCTCACCTCAAGTATTCTTATCAGTGGGCTTTGTGAGCAGGTTAAAATAAAACTTTATAAAACAGACAATTCCTAGTCTTATAATAGTGAAACTAGTTCAGACAACAGCACAAAAAGAGAGTTATTTGTAAAGTTAATAATACCTTCACATCAATATTAGTTAAAGTATGTAAACTGCACTCGTGAATGCAGATACAAAAATTCAAAATAAAACATCATCTCATTAAATCCAGCAGCATATTGAAACAAGACACCATGACCAAGAAGTATTTTGTTGGAGGGATGCAAACACATATAAGACACCAGTGCAATGATTACATCAGCAAACTGAAGGAAAGAAAATTTATAAAATCCAATAGTCATTTCGGATAAAAACTGAGGTGAAACAGGAATAGGAGGAAACTCCTGAAATATGACAATCTACCAAAATCAACACTGACCTAGCAAATGTACGTTAGTATTTCTCCTGAAAGCAAGAAATGTTTGAATGTGCAACTCAAAAGCCTATACCAAGTGCTGTGAAAAACAGTGAATGATCGACTATTGAAGGAGTTTCTGGGCTTCAAGTACATAAAAAAAAATTGTATAGACATTTATACCTATGAAGCAGGCCCTATAGAGTGAAAAAACAGATTATTGCTAGTGATGTCCATAAATCTCCCAAGGAAAGAAAGTTTGACTCAAGACTTCTTGCAAGAAAGGTACTTTTTTTTTTTAAGTTTTATTTATTTATTTTGAGAGACAGAGAGAGAGAGAGAGAGAGAGGCAGAGAGGGAGAGAGAGGATCCCAAGCAGGCTCCACATTCAGGATGGAGCCCAATGCGGGGCTCAATCTCACAACTGTGATCACAACCTGAGCAGAAATCAAGAGTCGGACGCCCAAACAAATGAGCCACCCAGGTGCCCCAAAAGGCATTTTCAATGTATGTAAGAATTAGGGATTCCAGTTCCAAACACTCATTTTTACAAATACACATGTGCACATACCTACACACACACACACACACATACACACACACACACAAACACACACACACACACACACACACACACAGAAACATACCTGCATACACATGTACACATATACAGGCATACACTCATACAGACACGTGCAAACACAACATCACATGTGCCAAGTGCATACACAGATACATACATACATGTACATCTTCATTTTTCCAAATCCCACAGAGTGAAAAAATATTTACTGGATTTCAGCAATTCCTTCATTTAATGTTAGTGTCTCTTCTGCAGAATGAAGCAAAAGTCAAGGGAAGTTTATTTGATATATTTTATTTAAATTAGTATGTAACATATGATCTCAGTTTTCCAGATGATTCCTATCTATCCTGCCTGAATATGTGAGTTAAAACCCCTATAGAATAGGGTTCACCAAATATTAAGAACAATCCTAAATGGGGCTTTAAGCGATTCCATTTTCCTTTTCTTTATGACTTGAATTTCTAATAAAGTTTATATCCTTTTTACAAAACCAATAAAGTCCACTGTCTGCAAAATGAAAAATAAGAATAGGAGTAAAATGAGAAGAAAACAATTAGCATTACCATGATGAGTTTCCATTATAATGTGCTCAGTGTGTCTGTTGGATGAGTCAAAGAAAACACTATAATGGAGTTTCCATTCTGTAAATTTGATTTCGCTACAGGAAACACGAGCTGAGACAGCCATTCCAATCACTTAATGGGCATCCCTGTCTTCTTCTTATTCAATAATACCAATTATAGCTGGAGAAGGCCTCCCCATCTCCTGTCAATGTTTCCTGTGTGTATTCTCCGGGGTTCTCTTAGTTCAGTATTAAATGACTCAAGTGTCAGGGTTTCATCTATTTCCCATTATAGAAGCCAACCATTCTCTTACATCTACAGGGTGACAAATATGCTATGATGTGAGGAAAGGTCATCTGTGCCTTATTATTGAGTTCTAAGAGGACCTCCTGGCATGCCACAGTTCCCTGGATATCTGATTAAGCAACAATGGTACCATAGATTAGACTCATTGATAGATATTTCCAGTAACAAGAAGAAAATCTAGGAACCACCTCTCTTAACATTCATATACCCTTGGTCAGGCTGCCTTGTTAACAGTATGGAGAAGCTTGTGAAATTATAGTTATTCAGATTCTCTCTTTGCCCTACCTTACTTGGAAGCAGAATTCCAAAGCCTGCTGTCCTAGATCCCACCTCCATTTTCTGATCACATTGTGTCTCCTTCCTAAATTACACACACACAAAGCATGCCTGGGTGGCTCAGTCGGTCAACTCTCCGACTTCAGCTCAGGTCATGATCTCATGGTTCATGGGTTTGAGCCCCATGTTGGCCTCTGTGCTGACAGCTCAGAACCTGGAGCTTGCTTCAGATTCTGTGTCTCCCTCTCTCTGCCCTTCCCCTACTCGTGCTCTGTCTCTCTCTCTCTCAGAAATAAACATTAAAAAAAATAAATTACACACACACTTTCAACCACATTCATGCATGCACACCCCACAGAGGCAGCTGCCTTCCTGAGAAGCAGTGTGGCCAACAGAGCTCTGATGAAAATATGGTATTTGCTTTCTGGCCAAGACAATAAACATGAAAATACACAAAGTAAATGAAGAATACAAGGTGATGGCAATTAGTAAAAGGGGCTAAAGCAAAGTCTAGAGCACACAAATATTAAGTGATTATGGCTTTAGGTTAGGATTTTAGAGGATTTCCAGAAAAAGGTTTTTTTTAAGAATTATTTTCTCCCTTTTTGGACTTACTCCTCTTCCTCACCTTCTTTGCAGAGAGTTCTAGTGCAATTAATCCCTATTCCTTCTATTCCTTTCATTCCTTTCTAAAAGAACTCTAGTAGAAAACATGGGGGCACTTAGGTGGCTCAGTTGGTTACACATCTGAATCTTGATCTCAGCTCAGCTCTTGATCTCAAGATTGTCAGTTCAAGCCCCACACTGGGCTCCATGCTGGGCATGGAGCCTACAAGGAAGGAAGGAAGGAAGGAAGGGAGGTAGGAAGGAAGGAAGGAAAGGAAACAAACTTAATAGCTCTGAAAGAGCCTAGAAGCACAAGTGGCCCAGGAGCATTGAGCACATCTAACAGCCAGATCCTGGTTTCTATTACCATTCCTCACTAAGAGAAAGCAAGATGGCTTAAAAAATAGCTATTCCCGGTCTATCGCAGAGAAAGTTCAAGATGAGTCTGGAACTTCGTCTTACACCAGAAAGGAGAGAAGTCCTCAAAAACAAAGGATGGGGCGTGTCCCAAGGACACAGGCATCAGCCTGTTGGGGCAACCTAGAGACAAAGACAAGACAATGTAAGTGCCAAAAAGAGTTAAAGGCATTAATAAATTATAAGCCCTTCATGGGGAAATGGGACTCAGTGAGTTGAAAATGATAACAAACAAGGCAAAAATGATACTGGCACAAGGGCGGACACTTGCTAATAGAAGAAAGCCAAGTACCAAGTAGCAAACATGGAGAGAATGTTGGAGCTAACAAATAATTTTCTTGTTTTTTTAATTTTTTTCATGTTTATTTATTTATTTATGAGAGTGAGAACGTATGTGTGAGAGAGGAGAGGGGCAGAAAGAGAGAGAGGGAGAGAGATCCCAAGCAGGCTCTGTGCTGTTAGTGCAAAGCCTGACTTGGGGCTCGAACTCACTAACCAAACACTGAGATCATGACCTGAGCAGAAATCAAGAGTCAGACGCTTAACCAACTGAGCCACCCAGACTCCCCAGCAAATCATCATTTTCTAACCCTAACAATGAAGACCGGTTCAGGGCAGAATCATAAATGGGTGCTAAATATAGGAGGGAAATTGCCAACTTTATAAAGGCAAAATTGCCACATAATAAGGTGCACCCATTATTTGTAGAGTTTGAGGAGTTGTGACAGATTTATATACCTAGGTGGCCACCACTAAAATCAAGATTAAAATCTTTTCCATCACCTTAAAAATTCCCACGTGCCCCTTGGCAGTCAACACCCCCCACACTCCCAGCCTCAGGCAACCATGGATATGTTTTCTCTCAGTAGATATTAGTTTTCCCTTTTCTAGAATTTCACATAAATGGAACCACACATCCCATATTCTTTGGTCTCTGGCTTCTTTCATGGAGCATACCATTTGGGAGATTCATACATTCTGTGGCATGTATCAGAATATTGTTCCTTTTCATTGCTGAGTCTTATTCCATGGTATGAATACACCACAATTTGTACCTGTGGTCACCTATTGATGGACATTTCAGTTGTTTCCAGTTTGGGTCAATGATAAGCAAAGCTGCCATGTATGTATTTCCGCACAAGCCTTTGTATGGACGTAGGCTTTCATTTCTCTGGGATAAATAACAGAGAGCAAAGTCCTAGGTCATATGGAAAGTGCATGTTTAACTTTCTTAAAAACTCCCAGATATTTTGCAAAGTGGTTGCACCATTTTACATTCCCACAGTAATATAGGAAAATTACAGTTGCTCTGTATCCTTGGTATTGTCACTCCTTTTTTTTTTTTTAATTTTAGCCATTTCTAGTGGGTGTGTAGGGAGTAAACTTTGATGAGGAACAGGATATCTGCATGGTCTGAAAACGTCTCACCAAAGATTGCTTATTAGGAGCCAGGGAGAAAATAATATCATCTAGTAGAGAAATCAAGCTACACTGATCAAAATCATTGTAAGTTAAAGGCAATGGAAACTGTTGTCTCTGGATGACACACCCTGAGAAGCACACAGTATCACTTTTGTAGTATTCTTTTTTTTTTAAATACAGTTTATTATTTATTTATCATTTCAGAGAGAGAAAAAGCACAAGTGGAGGAGGGGCAGAGAGAGAGGGAGACACAGAATCCAAAACAGGCTCCAGGCTCTGAGTTGTCAGCACAGAGCCTGATGCAGGGCTCGAACCAATCCAACCATGAGATCATGACCTGAGTCCAGGTCGGATGCTTAACGAACTGAGCCACCCAGGCGCCCCACTTTTGTAGTGTTCTGACTGGGGGGGGGGGTGCATAACCTAAAACTGATCAAGACAAAACATACACAAACCCTAAATGAGGAACGTTCTGCTTTGAAAGGGGACCGCAGTCTTACAAATTTCAATGTCATAGAAGAAAAGGAAAGACTGAAGAATTGTTCCAGATTGTGGATACTAAAAAGACATGACTGTTAAATGCATTACTTCATCCTAAGCTGGATCCCGTAGTGCAGGGGATCTTATTCTTCGGAAATCTACAGTGAAGTACTTAGTTATACTCTATGCAGCTTTCAATTGGTTCCAAAATTAGATATATAGATGATAGTTAGATAAATAGATAGACAGATAGATGATAGATACATATGTACATATATACACGCACACATACATTCAAAGGGCAAATGACAAACCAAATAAATCAAAATGTGCCAAAATGTTAACAATAGGTGAATCTGGGAAAAGGGTGTGCTGAAATTCTGTGTACTATTTCTTATTTACAAATAAAAACTACTTTAAGTAGGGGTGCCTGGGTGGCTCAGTTGGTTGAGCATCCAACTCTTGGTTTTGGCTCACGGTTCGTGAGTTCCACTTCGTCATGGGGCTCCATGCTAATGGCGCGTAGCCTGCTTCCGATTCTGTCTCCCTCTCTTTCTGCCCCTCCCCTGCTCACTCTGTCTCTTAAAATAAACTTAAAAAAACAATTTTTAATAGAAAAAAAACAATTTTAAGTAGCTAAGCAGATTGGATCAAGATGGCACCTACCTCGTCCTCATATCTAAAATCTTCAAAAATTACAAAAAAGAAAATGAGTCTTTTTTTTAATTTTTTTTTTAAAGTTTATTTATTTTGGGAACAGAGAGAGACAGAGCATGAACGGGGGAGGGTCAGAGAGAGGGAGACACAGAATCCGAAACATACTCCAGGCTCTGAGCTGTCAGCCCAGAGCCCAACGCGGGGCTCGAACTCACGGACCGCGAGATCATGACCTGAGCCAAAGTCGGTCGCCCAACCGACTGAGCCACCCAGGTGCCCCAATGTTTTTTTTTTTTAAATCAATAACAGCCACAGGAAAAAATAAGGAGGGACATCTGTGAACCAAAAATGGTGATGTCCTAAATAATAATAAGCAAATTAGAATAGAAGTCATAACTCGAAACAAACAGATACACTTCCCACTCCTCCATGCAAACACCAAAATCCAAACCCAAATAATGGCAGCTGGCTTCGAGTTAGATGCAAGTACATAAAAGTGAACCTTGAACTCTTAGACGGTAACCTGGGCTCCAAGGAGAAAGCATTTACAAATTCAGGATTCACAGTGATGGCAGTAATGTGGTTCCATCCTCTGTCCTGATAAGGGGTGGAGCTCTTCCAAAGCCTCTGGCTCATCCCTGGCCATAGTTAACAGCCACAGGCCGGGAGGCTCCATGACCAACAGGAAGAGAAGCGGGGGTGGGGGGGGAGCTCAGAGAATCAATAGCTTCCACGTTCAGACCACCCATCTATTTCCCTGGCCCCTCTTTTGCTGTCTGGTGCTGCTCTCCCAATCCTCTATGACCAACTGTTCATCTCTCCTCTCTAGAGGGTCTGATCCCCCTTGACTTACTATCCTGCCTGCTCCTCTCTGACAAAGCCATCACTACATATTTGCCAACCCTGTGTGGCCAAACCTGTCCTGTTGCCACCCAAGTCTTTTCCTGAAGTCCCCATGTTACTCTATTCATATATCCCCAAGGCTCACGTCCTCAGACTCAGGTCTTCTAATCTGCTTCCCTCCCAAATTCTTCCCCTCTTTGGTTCTTGGCACCACAGATCATGTTTCCTTCAGTTCCAGACGTTGTGAGTCGTTTGTTAGCAATTTTTAAGCCTATCATCCTTTTCGGCCCTCACGAGCCAACCTTGCTCATTTTGCAGACAGTTGCATTTCTCTTCCATAATTCTCTTCCAACCAAGGCAAAGTTTTGGAAGCAAGGTCTCAAATAGGCACTCATGATTCCAGTCCAAGGTGAGCACCCTGGAACCTTTTTTAATTACAGATCTGGAAAAGTAAAAGGATCCCTTTCCCTCAATTCCCAGATATGTCATTTCATAATAAACAAGAAAGGAAATAAAACCAGGAACAGCAAGTAATGAATTGGCCTGAGTTTTAGGAGTTTTTACACTGGCTTCCAAATATCATATCGAGATCCAGCTGAATTTTTTTTAATGTTTATTTATTTTTGAGACACAGCACAAGCTGGGGAAGGGCAGAGAGAGAGGGGGAGACACAATCTGAAGCAGGCTCTAGGCTCTGAGTTATCAGCATAGAGCCCTTAGGCGGGGCTTGAACTCACCAACCACAAGATCATGACCTGAGCGGAAGTCACCCAGGTGCATGCCAAATGAATCTACTTGGCCTCTTTCCAGGACACACGACATTCAAAACTGATGTTTATGACTTCTCCTGTCAAGTCCTCTGGCCTGTTTCTTTGTTCAGTTCTCTCTCCTAGACTGGCTAGACTCTGGCTCTTTGTGAGAGCTGCACTACAGATTCATTTGTTTGGTAGAAATCTTACATTATCACTTCCCCATTGTTCTAACCTGGGTTAGACTCACCGTTGAAAGATCAACATGACGTCTGTGATGACACACCATCTTGCTCCTGTGTCAGTGTCTGTCTCTTGAGTGACAAGCCATAAGACACATCCCAGAGGCTCTGGACTTCTACTAAGCTACCAACACGGGCCAACCACCTACTCTACCCAAAAGCAGGATACCCGTGAAGACAAAATTTTTAAAGCAAAGCAACAAAGATTTAAGAAAGGCATTTCTGCCAGGTTTACCCCTTCTGGCTTGTTTATAATGGCCCCTGTGAGGCGCCTGGGTGGCTGAGTCTGTTAAGCATCTGACTTCTGCTCAGGTCATGATCTCACGGTTCATGAGTTTGAGCCCCGTGTGGGTCTCTGTGCTGACAGCTCAGAGCCTGGAGCCTGCTTTGGAATCTGTGACTCCCTCTCTCTCTGCCCCTCCTCCGCTCATACTCTGTCTCTCAAAAAAAATAAATGTTAAAAAAAATTTATAATGGCACCTGTATCAAAGCCGGGTTCCAAGAAAATTCTAATACAGCAACATCAGTAAAATGGAATGAGACACAATGTGAAGCCCTTTATTTTTTTTATTATTGTGATTGCATCCCCAAATATCAATGAACACAGGCTTGTAGGATTTCTCCTTTAATAATTGCTATTAGAGGGGTGCTCGGGTGGCTTAGTCAGTTAAGCGGCCAGCTCTTGGTTTCAGCTCAGGTCACGATCTCATGGTTCGTGGGATGGAGCCCCATGTCGGGCTCTGTGCTGACAGCTCAGAGCCTGGAGCCTGCTTCGGATTCTGTGTCTCCCTCTCTCTGTCGCATGCTCTGTCTCTCTCTGTCTCAAAAATAATAAATAAAAACATTTTTAAAAATTCAAAAAAAATTGTGATTAGAAAATATTTGTTACGAAGGCCCCAGCTAAGTGCTTTATTTGTAGGACCTCACTGAATCTCTGCAGCAGTACTCTGAGATAAGCAATTATGCCTTCACTTTACAGATGAGGAGACCGAGGCTCAACAAGGTTCAATAAACTGGCCAAGTTCACACAGGTAATAAATGGCTGTGCAAGGGCTCAAAGCCAGGCTGGACTGACCGTCACCTGTGCCCTCACCACTCTTCTTACTTTTCTCCCTCTTTTTGTTTTTTTTATTTCTGCACCTGTGCGTGTTATCTCCCCAGTCAATACAGTTGGATTTATTAGAACCTCCCTGCCAATAGCCATTCCCCTTAAAAATACCTCAAACTGCTCTCTCTCCCACAATACTTTCAAAATGAACTGCCAACAAGTATGTAAATGAGCTAAGTGGCGTCCTTAGGCTTGAAGAGGACACATCTGCAGGCTTTACAGCCTCGTATTCCTTACAATGTTGCAAGCACTGCCCCTTGCTGCCCCCAATAGCTGTTTTACAAGATCTTCATGCCTTCATAACTGTTCCGGCTTCTCCATTAAGTTTTCCTTGTGAAGACCGATGGTCTGCATGCCTGTAACGTTGGAATAATAAAAGGAAATGGGAATGCTCTACTGGAGCATCCTCTGTTCCCAGTACCAATACATCACTAAATTAAATGCTCCCGTTCCGGAGCGCTGTCAGAGCACACCACCTCTGCGGGCCAACTCATACAATTCTGCAGGCGGCAGAAGCCAAGAACAGGTGAACAGAGTGCCAGTCCGTTTCATGAACCAGGAAGTGCGTCTACCACAGAAATGGTCTGTGCCGCCATTGCTAAAGGAAGCCATGGATATCACCCTGGGGCTTAGTTGGGTCAAGCCACAGGGCCTTGAAGCTAGAGCCGTTTGGGGATGGATGGAGAACAGAGAAGGAGGAGATACATCCAGCGGTACAGAGCACACAACACCGGCCTTACCTTGTTGGGTGCTGATACTTATGGATTTCTGTCCATGTTCTTGAGCTTTATTCTGGGATACAGGTAAGTTTCCTGGAGGCACCGTGATTATCAGGGCTCTTACAGCTAAGCTTTGGCAAAAACCAGACCAACATGTGGTCTACAGTTAATTTTGTTCCATGACACATGAAACATGATCCCCTGGGTCCAGTATGCCAAAATCCTATGATTTATGAGACTGTCAAGTAGGGGCATTGGGAATAGGTAGTATTCCCTGCCCAAATGTGAGCACCTAGGATTTGTCCCTCTGATCTGTTAGGCTGGTTCTTTCCCAGCCGTGACAGTTCCCTTACACGTATGTGTGAGTTGGTACTCTCCTGTGTACCAGACTGACTGTCTACAGAGATCCAGCGTTGCTCTGTGCACTTTTATCTTTCCAGTCCTCTTCTTTAAGAATTCTGTCCCTTTTAACCACCCTGAACTCAGAGGTGCATCTTCTCAAAGTAGGCAGACCACCAGGCTCAGCCTGAGTACCTCTCTGCACTTCCGACTGGAAACCCTCCAAGCAATCATCTGGGACCACCTCTCTCAAGGACTATTCTTCAATGTCCGTGTTTGATATCTTGAGAACCATTGTGTTATTACATCTTGTCCCATTGATTAGTTGTTCCAGGCAAACCTTATCCCTTTACCCATCCTCAATTAGAAGTAGATGTTTTACAGGGTGCCGGGGTGGCTCAGTTGGTTAAGTGTCTGACCTTGGCTCGAGTCATGACATCACAGTTTGTGGGTTCAAGCCCCACGTTGGGCTCAGTGCCGACAGCTCGGAGCCCAGAGCCTCTGCTTCGGATTCTCTGTCTCTGCCCCTCCCCCACTCACGCTGTCTGTCTCTGTTGTTTCCGGGCACTTGGGTGGCTCAGCCGGTTAAGTGTCAGACTCTTGGCTTCAGCTCAGGTCATGATCTCACAGTTTGTGGGTTCGAGCCTCTCATCTAGCTCTGTGCTGATGGTAAGGAACATGCTTGGCATTTTTTCTCTCTCCCTCTCTCTCTGCCCCTCCCCCATGTGCACACACGCTCGCTCTCTCTCTCTCTCTGTCTCAAAAATAAATAAATGTTTAAAAAAAAAAAGCAGATGTTTCTTTTTCTCTTAAAAATGCTGTTTCCCAAGCAAGCCTGGAGCTTACCTGTGTTCCATGCCTCCCTTACAGTTACCTCCAACCAGAAAGTTGTTTCTCACCCTTCCTCCCATCTTCAGATCCTATCCTGCAGGTAAGACCCAGCTGAAACACCACCTTCCCCTGTGAAGTCTTTCCTGCATCAACCAGAAGTAATCTCCCTTCTCTGAACTTTGTTGGCAAGGCCCACACTCTGTCACATAGCAAAATATGCACGGATTTTATCTCCCTCCTAAACAGTAATCTCCTTACACACAGAAATCAGTTTTTCTGCAATACCTGTAACTACTCAACCCTACTAGATATTAGCAAATGTGAATGGATGAACAAATACAATGGCAGATAGTGTCATCCCATCACAGATTCACCAGCCACAATTGGCAAAGTATAGGGAGACAGACTACAATTTACATATGGCAGGGACATCCAACCTGTCATTCATGAATATCCTAGAAGTAAAGAGAACAAGGGATGTGTTATGCTCTTTTGTCAGTCTAAGTCTCACCAGGTATGCCCCTAATGTTAACAGCTATCCTTCTGGGGTGCCTGGGTGGCTCAGTCAGTTGAGCTTCCAACTCTTGATCTTGGCTCAGGTCATGATCCCACAGTTGTTGGGCTCTGCACTGAGCGTGGAGTATGCTTAAGATTCTCTCTTTCTCTAAAATAAAAAATAAAAATAAAAACTATCCTTTCATGATATGGTCCCTATATACAAGCCAGATATTTCTTCAAGTGCTTAACTAAGGAAATAGTTGCCTGATCGAATGCTGGAAAAAAACCTCGTGGTTGAATTGAGAGATGATGTATTGACGACAAACATGGGGCCTTTCTAGGGAATTCTTGAGAGTAATTTTGATCTCATGGGTTAGTTCACCTTAATCATGACTTCAGAACTAAACATTGGCTCAATATATGACTCCCTTAATTTTCGGAAGAATGAACCACGTGTTACCCAGCTTGTATCCCCAGTGCCTGGCAGAATGTCTGATACGCTAGGGGATGGGTATATACGTGGTTCTGAGTTGAACCAAATCTGACTGTAGTGTAAGCATCCATCCTAGTGCAGGTTGTGGTTGGTAATTATGCCTCTTCCCTCCAAGAATTGTGCAAACCCTCTGCCCAAAATGAATCATGTATTGATTAATATACAATGCAGTTGTTAGGTTGCTACTCTTCAAGTATCAAAGAGCTGAGTAGTAGAGCTTCCATTTCTCTTTAAGCTGGTCCTTATTCCTTTTTTCCCACCACTTCCTTTATATGCCTTGTGTTTCACAAGAGAGACACCTCAACTACCACCAATTCTTCCAAAACTCTGAACCGAACTAGGCCATTTGCAACCCACTTAAGTTCCATATTGGTGGGAAAGGGGATGTTTGAATCTTCGTAATTAACATGATTGACACCATTTTGAGTTGTGTACCCACTGAGATGTAAAAAATGATCAAGGATCACTAAACTCGGGCCAAGGTCCGGCTTCAATCACTAAACTCACCAACATACCAAGGTTGACAATTACAATGACAATCACCACAAACAGAGTGGCTTAAAATAACAGAAATTACTTCTCTCACAGTTCAGAAGGTCAAAATTCTGGCTGGAATCAGTACCAATGAGCCCAAATTATGGCATCGGTGAGCCTTTCTGAAGGCTCTAGGGGAGAACCCACTCCTTGCCTCTTTTAATTTACGGTAGCTGCTGGATTTCCTTGGCTTATGGCCACAGCTTTCCAATCTTCAAGGCCAGCATCTTCAAATATCTCTCTGCCTTGTCTTCATCTGGCTTTCTGTTTCTGTGTTTGTGTACTCTCTCTCTCTCTCTCTCTGCCTCTGCCTTATATGGATACATCCAGTAGCATTTAGGACCCATCTGGATAATCCAGGATAACCTCCCCACCTCACGATCCTTAATTTAATCTACAAAGACAGTTTTTCTTTTTCTTTTTTTTTTAATATATGAAATTTATTGTCAAATTGGTTTCCATACAACACCCAGTGCTCATCCCAAAAGGTGCCCTCCTCAATACCCATCACCCACCCTCCCCTCCCTCCCACCCCCCATCAACCCTCAGTTTGTTCTCAGTTTTTAGCTCTCTTTGGCTCTCTCCCACTCTAACCTATTTTTTTTTCCTTCCCCTCCCCCATGGGTTTCTGTTAAGTTTCTCAGGATCTACATAAGAGTGAAACCATATGGTATCTGTCTTTCTCTGTATGGCTTATTTCACTTAGCATCACACTCTCCAGTTCCATCCACGTTGCTACAAAAGGCCGTATTTCATTTTTTCTCATTGCCATGTAGTATTCCATTGTGTATATAAACCACAATTTCTTTATCCATTCATCAGTTGATGGACATTTAGGCTCTTTCCATAATTTGGCTATTGTTGAGAGTGCTGCTATAAACATTGGGGTACAAGTGCCCCTATGCATCAGTACTCCTGTATCCCTTGGATAAATTCCTAGCAGTGCTATTGCTGGGTTATAGGGTAGGTCTATTTTTAATTTTCTGAGGAACCTCCACACTGCTTTCCAGAGCGGCTGCACCAATTTGCATTCCCACCAACAGTGCAAGAGGGTTCCCGTTTCTCCACATCCTCTCCAGCATCTATAGTCTCCTGATTTGTTCATTTTGGCCACTCTGACTGGCGTGAGGTGATATCTGAGTGTGGTTTTGATTTGTATTTCCCTGATAAGGAGCGACATTGAACATCTTTTCATGTGCCTGTTGGCCATCCGGATGAAAGACACATTTTCTATTTAAGGTAACATTTGCAGGTTCCAGAGGTTAGGACCTGATATCTTTGAGAGACACTATTCAACCTATTATATCTTTTCTTAAAATTTTAGATAAATTAAGAATATTCTGGAGGGTTCAAGTAATGGGTACTTACTAGAATCTAATAGTAGCCAGTGCTTTGTCCATTAAATAAATCAAGGCCAATTTTCTCCTCATCTCTGTCATATGTCAGGGGATTAAAGGAACTGGTTTTTTAATATATAGATGTATCTCATCTTCCATGAGCAGTCTTGGCTCATGTATCTACCATGATAGCACACTCAGCCTTGTGTCACATTCCCAACCAAACAAAACCAATTTCATTGTGAGTAATACAAACTTTACTGAAGACTGAAGTGGGGAGGGAAGGGAAGAAGGGTGGTGGAAAGGGAAATTTACAACATGCAACCAAATTTCATTTAAACAAATTCCTCCTGGGGCGCCTGGGTGGCTCAGTAGGTTGACCTTCTGACTCTTGATCTCAGCTCAGGTCATGATCTCACAGTTCGTGGGTTCTAGCCCCCTGTCAGGCTCTGAGCTGACAGCATGGAGCTTGCTTGAGATTCTCTCTCTCTCCCTCTCTCTCTCTCAAAATAAACATTTTTTTTAAATTCCTCCTGAAAATGCCAATCCAAACCACAGTGAGCTATCACCTCACACCTGTCAGAATGGCTAGCATCCAAAAGACAAGAAATAACACGTGTTGGCAAGGATTTGGAGAAGAGGTAATCTTGGTGGTGGGAATCCAAACTGGTGCAGCCACTATGGAAAACGGTATGGAGGTTACTCCAAAATCAAAAATAGAACTACCATATGATCCTAGCAATTGCACTTCTGGGCATTTATCCAGAAAACACTAACTAGAAAAAATATATGCACCCCTGGGTTTATTGCAGCTTTGTAATCAAGATATGGAAGCAGCCCAAGTGTCCATCGATAGATGAGTAGTAGATGTGGTATATATATAACGGAGTATGACTCAGTCATCAAAAAGAATGAGATCTTGCCATTTACAACAACACGAGGGAGCTAAAGAAAATCATGCTAAGTGAAATAAGTCAATCAGAGAAAGACAAATACCACACGATTTCACTCATCTGTGGAACCTCAAAACAAAGGAACAGACAAAAACAGAAACTGATGCTTAAATACAGAGAACAAACTGGTGGCTGCCAGAGGGGAGGTTAGTGGTGGGTGGAAGGGGAGGCAAAATAGATAACTGGAATTAAGAGGTAGAAACCTCCAGTTACAAAATAAATAAATCACAGGGATGAAACGTACAGCCTAAGGAATAGGGTCAATGATATCGTAACAGATGGTAACTACACTTATCATGGTGAGCACTGATTTATGTATACAATTGTCGAATCATTAGGTTGTACACCTGAAATTAGAATATTGTATGACAACTATACTTCATGATAAGCTTTTTTTTAAAGGAACACTTATAAAATAAATTATATATATAAAAAAAAAATCCTCCCAAGCCCATGCTTTCTCCTCCTTCACCTCTGCTCTGGTCTCTGAACAGTTTACTATGCTCCTCTCTTTTCTTCTTCCAAAACTTTCCCTGTTGTCATAAGCAACTCAATTCTTGCACCAAACTTGCAAATTTCAGTCAGCCAAACAAGAGCTTCACAGTTACCTAACCCTCCCATCCTTGGCCCAAACATGCTTTTTCATGCCTCACACACCAGCTCCAATCATTTATCAGCTTACTCATCAATCAACACACCTCCTTCTAGAAAGGAGTCTGCTGGGACACCTGAGTGGCTCAGTTGGTTAAGCGTCTGACTCTTCATTTCAGCTCAGGTCACGATCTCACAGTTTGTGAGTTTGAGCCCCACATTGGGCTTGATGCTGACAGCATAGAGCCTGCTTGGGATTCTCTCTCTCCCCTGCAACCGTGTGTGCGCACGCACACACACTCTCTCTCTCTCTCTCTCTCTCTCCAAATAAGTGAAATAAAATAAATAATTATTAGAAAAGAATCTGCTGCTAAGTAAAATACAAATTTTAATCATTACATTAGGACAGTTAATCATTGTTTATCCCTGTTTTCATAGTAAGTTGGGGGGAAAGACTCCCCCGTTTCATCAGAGACTCCACACAGATGACAAAGTTTCACAAAAAGCAATTCTAATTTCTGTTCCTCTCAAAAACAAACAAACAAAAAAACCTAACCTTATTGCTTCTTTGTTATCACCATCCTGAGAAAACATTTTTGTACTAAATGCATTTTTCTTATTCAGGCTTTGTGAGAGTTAAGACAACATTCTTCGGTGTCTGAAACATGTCTTGTGGGCATTTCCTTTCACAAGCTAGTCAGTTTCCAAGGGTTTTCCAAAATTCTCCAAATATGCCTGGCAGCATTGTGGAAATAACAGAACCTTGGAATGATTCCCTGGATCCAATTCTCCACCTACCTTAGCTGGAAAGATTAATTCCTCCGATCAATAGTTTAGTAGCTAGAAATCCATAAATGAAATGATTTTGCCCTTTTCAATTGTGCATGAATCATTTCCCCAGCTCTCTGACACATCACACTTTTTATAAGAATTAAATTAGCTGAAATCCCAGTCTGTCAACTAGTCACTGTAGACGGTATGCAAATGAGAGAGACCATCCTTGCCCCCAAGAAGGATTCAGAACGGGGGAGCACAGACAAGGGAGAAGTTTGCCCAATACTGACAAAAGCACAGGAACATAAAGTCGTTGGTAACAAATGTTGCACTGGGAAGCCTTTTTATCAACCTATTTCAGGACCAAACTGCCTTCCACATAGAATAGAAGACCCACATAGATTTCCACCCGGATTCTTTCCACATAAATCATAATCAGGTAGTTTGCGCATGCAGCCTAGCCTTTTTTGGGCCAGATACTCCAAAACATCTATCTCAAAAGCAACAAAGAGTGGGCCATTTGTTGTGTTTCAAACCCGTGAGAGGGATTGGAAATACCTAAAAGGACTAGAAGGGACAGCAGGTGGAGGAAGAAAAAAGAAGGAAGAAAAGCAGAGAAGTCTAAAAGGATTATAACCCGAAGACATAGCAGTGACAACTCTTGTGTGTTACCGAACACGTTTATAATAAAGCCCAAATTCTGCACCGAAAACGACCAGCTTCAGCTTGAATTCCTCATTAGAGTCTACTCAGGGGCATCAGAGGATCAAGAGGCTGGTCCTAACACGGAAGACCTTTCCCAATTGCAATCTCAAATCCTGGGGTCGCTGGTCTTCTCACAGGCTACCAGCCTGAAGATTAAAACAAATGAGGTCAGCCACCTCGGGGGGGGGGGGGGGGGGTTGCGGGGGGGCATGTGTCATAAACAGGAAGCCTGTGAGTATTTCTGACAATCTCTAAAAATGAAAATGCCTTTGGCTATTCACTGATCGTTCCAGAAGCTTTGCCTCTGAACAAGGACAGGGCACTCTTCACGGCTGACAGCTTTTTGGGAGCAGAACGTTGCGAAAATACGATTTCTCTTCTTACAGAGCAAACTCGGATGCCTCCTGACAGAGCACCGCATCCAGGAGCAGAAGGGGCGCCTGCTAGTTGCTGGCCTGCAGCGAAGGGCATTGGCGGAGACAAAAGGTATTTTCCCTTCTGCGGCAGAGAGGAGCCCATCTGTCATCCTGCCCCCGGCGCAGTGGCAGTGCGGGGGAAATCCTTCATGAACAAGAAGCCTCCTGCCAGAGTTCCCTGGAAACACTCCCCAGACGATCCCGCCCACGCACGCTTCTTCCCAGCCTGCGTTTTTGTACTTTTCCTTTTTATCGCTCCACGGGGCTAGGCAGAGAAGGGCGCCCGTGATTTCCAGCCAGCCGGAGGGTCTGCCTTCAAAGCTGTCCGAAGTGTGCGGTGGTGTTTAGCCCCAGAACAGCACCGACCGCCTGAATTCAGAGTCACACCCAAAACTAAGAACGGCGTCTTGCAGACAAGCTGATGGGAGGTGGGAGCTCGCCAAAGCTGTGTGCCCCCGCGCTGAAGCAAAGACCCTCCAGAGATCACAGATAGAATCAGAACACAAGCAGGGTCCCCAGGGAGGATGGGGGCTGCTGCCACCGCCACGTGTCCGTCTGATAGCCAGGTTTCTCCGAACCGGGGCGAAATGACAGTCTGAGCCCTGGACGCAGGAATGACTTCTCCCTCTGGTCCCAGAAGGGAAGAGGAGGGAGATGCAGGCTAAGAACCCTGTGCACCCAGTAGTTTCAATGGGGAGCCCTCAGAACAGAGAGAAACAGCAATGGTTCTCTCCTTGGGGCCCCCAAGGCACACTGAGTCTTGCCGGGGAGGCAAGTGTATGCAGCTCTAGTCTTGTCTTTGGACCACATCTGCACAAAGTGCCTAGAAGCTGCTCCACGCCTAGCCTTTGGGAATGCACAAATCTAACCACTCCACCCCTTTGTAAGCTCTGCTCTCCTTGGGCTTTTCTTCAAGAGTTATTCATGTTTTTTCCTGACCTGTTCTGTGCTTTGGGGACTGTTGGAGGGCTTTCGGAAATGAATGAACTAAGCCCCGGGGCTGACTCCACAGATCAGACTATCAATCAGTTGCTGGTATCTGATCCCTCCCGGTAAAAGTGACACCAGCCCAGCCAGTTCGTCTTGTGGGGCGCCAGGCACGGGAGCCAGGAAGACGCCAGCAAGTCCTCCCCTGACCTTTGCAAGTCATGGGCTTGTGTCATGGTGTCAGTGCTCTCTTCTTCCTCTACCTCTCTGCACATGTTGATGACCCCGGGAGGGGAAAGCGGGGAGCTGTTATTTGCAACAGGGAAACAAGAATAGGGCAGCAGCACCACCGTTCTCAAACTTGCAGAACTGCAGGAGAGAACATGAAAGAAAACCTAGATGCATGAAGATGGTGCTTTCATTAGTGTGTCCACTGCCGTCTGAACTACAGGAAGAAGTCATGTGGCTCACATTGTACCTATCACAGAAAACAAGAAAGAGGGAGTTTTATTCATCACCCATAGAAGGTAACCAATCCATATCCAGTCTGGATATGCCGATAATAAAACTACGGGAAAGATTTTCACCTTTTTGGTTTTTAGTTTCTTGATTATCTACAGAGATCAGAAGAGTTGTGCAGGCACACCTTGTTTTGTTGCATTTAGCTTTATTGCCCTTCGCAGATACTACATTTCTTACAAAGTGAAGTTCTGCGCAAGCCCTGCATCAAAGAAGTCTATCCGCACCCTTTTTCCAACAGCAACAGCATTTTCCCACTTTATGTCTCTGTGTCGCATTTTGGTCATCCTTGCAGTATTTCATTATTTTTCATTGTTAATTGCTTTTCATTATTATTTGTTCATTATTATTTCATTTCTCATGGTGATCTATGATCCGTGGTTACGACTCACTGAAAGCTCACAATTAGCATTTTTTAGCGATAAAGGATTTTTTTAAATTTTTGTTTAATGTTTATTATTCATCTTTGAGAGAGAGAGAGACAGAGCACAAGCAGGGGAGGAGCAGAGAGATAGAGAGGGCGACACAGAATCCGAAGCAGGCTCCAGGCCCTGAGCTGTCAGCACAGAGCCCAACGCGGGGCTCGAACCCAAGAACTGTGAAATCACGACCCGAGCCAAAGTCAGACGCTCAACCGACTAAGCCACCCAGGCACCCCAACCATAAAGTATTTTTAAATTAAGGGATGTACACTGTGTTTTAACGCATAATGCTATTGCACACTTAACAGATGACAGTTTAGCATAAATGCAACTTTTACATGCCCTGGGCAACCAAAAAATTCAAGTGACTCCCTTTATTGTGATACTTGCTTTATTTGCTTTATCGTGGCATTCTGGAACTTAACGTGCAGGATCTCCAAGGAATGCCTATAGAATGAACAGATCTTTTTATTCGACTCTGTGGAAACAGCAGCCTTTTAGGCTACTCAAGGAAAGTGCTCTGAGAAAAGAACAGAATTCATTCTTTTACAAAAATTATAATGTCAGTTCCATCATGGCCAGGACAGGATATTTTTGTAGAAGTAGCTAAGCCAGTCCCCAGCCCATAGTGCTCTTTAGTGTATGGCATATTACTTTTGCAAAACTGAAATCAAAGTCTGGGTGGAGAAGTCTAAAGAACAGTGTTTCTGTAGGTGTTGTATATATAAGTGATGAATCACTGAATTCTACTCCTGAAATCAGTGTTGCACTGAACTGTATGTTAACTAACTAGAATTTAAGTAAAAATTTGAAAAGTGAGGGGGAAAAAAAGAACAGTGCTACTGTCACAGTGTGGACCAGATTGAGAAAATTCCCCCAAAATGACAGATCCAAAAGAACTCCAGTCTGGGTCTTCTCTCCCAGCATAATTGATGACTGGTTCCCTAGGACATAAAAACAACAAAGAGCCAGAAGCTGAGGGAGAAGAATGTCCTTTCTGGAATATGTAATGAGTAGGAGGACACAGCAGTGAAACATTTGCAGGAGATTGGGAAGCAATTTCCCAGGGCAAAGAAATACCTAATAACAGGAAGAGGGGTGCCAGGGTATGGCTCAGTCGGTTAAGCATCTGGCTCTTGATTTCTCGCAGGTCATGATTTCACAGTTCATGAGTTCAAACCCTGCATCGGGCTCTGGGCTGGCAGCATGGAGCTTGCTTGGGATTCCCTCTCTTCCTCCCTCTCTGCCCCTTCCCCACTCATGCCCTCCCTCAAAATAAACAAACATTTTTTTAAAAAAGATAACAAGGGGGCTCCTGGGTGGCTCAGTCGGTTAAGCGTCCGACTTCGGCTCAGGTCATGATCTCAAGGTTCACGAGTTCAAGCCTCACATCAGGCTCTGTGCTGATAGCTCAGAGCCTGGAGCCTGCTTTGGATTCTGTGTCTCCCTCTCTCTCTGCCCCTCCCCCACTCGTGCTCGATCTCTCTCTCAAAAATAAATAAAAACAGGGGCGCCTGGGTGGCGCAGTCAGTTAAGCGACTGACTTCGGCTCAGGTCATGATCTCGCGGTCCGTGAGTTCGAGCCCCACGTCGGGCTCTGTGCTGACAGCTCAGCTAAAAGATAAATAAATGAAAAATGAAAAAAATAAATAAATAAATAAATAAAATAAATAAATAAAAACATAAAAAAAATTTTTTTCAACGTTTATTTATTTTTGGGACAGAGAGAGACAGAGCATGAACGGGGGAGGGGCAGAGAGAGAGGGAGACACAGAATCTGAAACAGGCTCCAGTCTCTGAGCTGTCAGCACAGAGCCCGACGCAGGGCTCGAACTCACGGACCGCGAGATCATGACCTGAGCCGAAGTCAGCCGCTTAACCGACTGCGCCACCCAGGTGCCCCCATAAAAAAAATTTTTGAGATAACAGGAAGAGGATACTGCATATCCTCCCACATTGCCTGCTCTGGCACGAAAAGAAACCCTATTTTCCAAATCTTGAGGAACCTCGTTCAAATTCTCATCATCTGAATTATCCATGTGTTCCAGGTGAGGAAACTGGGCAAAAGTACAACCACGAGAAGACGTTTGCAGATTACCCAGCCCAACCCCCTCATTTACCCTATAAGGAAGAAAAGCCCAGAGAAGGGAAGTAATTAACACAAATCATCGGAGGAATAAACATCAAGCCCAATGCTAGAACTCTGGTCTTCTTTTTTTTTCATGTTAATTTATTTATTTATTTGGAGAGAGGGAGGGAAGGAGAGAGAGAGAGAGACAGAATCACAAGCAGGTTCTGTGCCATCAGCCCAGAGCCCAATGTGGGGCTCGATCTCAAAAACCATGAGATCATGACCGGAGCCAAACTCAGGAACCAGATGCCCCCACTGACTGAGCCACCCAGGCGCTTCTAGAACTGTAGTCTTCTAAGCCAAGAGCTCCGCAGTACCAATTCAGGCTTCCTCTGGAAATGGTGTTACTTCCTCCTACCCTGCTTGCCCTGCCTCCCTCACCAAGCTACAGGGACCAGCAGAGAGAAGTCCCTCGGCATATCTTAAGCCTCTGGCCTATCACAGCTCACTACACTAATAATTGCTATTATTTCTCTCATTCATATTTAGCTCTTCCTCTGTACTCCCCTATGGCCCCTCAGATATTACCATCAGCAACATACCTACATCACTGCACCGTAAGACTTGACCTTGCTATTTGCATTGCTGCTTTATACCTGTCTTCCTCTCTAGACTCTAAATTCCTTGAGAATGGACAATATTTTTATGTCTGCCTCCTAACACCTAACACAGGGCCCAATGAACAATAATACTTGGTAAATAAACAGAGTATTGTTATATAAAGTTTGCCTGTTTAACTGATTCATTTTTCATGGGTATATGCATTCTGACTCCCAAGCAGATTTCCAGCTCCTTGATTTCAAGCCCCTTTATTTTCTCAGTGTCCTACAATTATTGGGGTATAGGACGGGAGGTGGAGTGAGAAGTCAGGGGGAATTGTCAGGTGCATATTTTATACCTCAGGTTCTTGGGCAAGAGTCTGAGTGTCTCCCGCAGTTGTGTCTGAATTCTGCCACATTCTTACCACCCACCTCCACCACCCCACCCCCCACCCTGTGGCCCAGTAAGTGCGAAGAACTTCTTAACTCCAATGCCGCAGTGCATAGATGGACTTTTGGACTTTGCCCACCACGTGGCTCTGGAGAGGAACATGGCAGCCACAAACCTGGATGAGTCAGCTGAGTCAGCTGGCTATCCCAGAGAAGCAGGGTTTTTCAGGTGAGCAGGACTCCATTCCTTAGCCCTGCCAAGGGAGGAAAGAGGCAGTCTCTGAAGAAGTAAAATAGAAGAGAAGACTTGAGGGTAAGGCCATTCCTCACTCCCTCATCCCGACTATAATCATTTTTCAGCCAACACAAAGGGGCAATCTTCTGCAGGAGGAAGGATGGAGAATGGGTTGGCCTTAGTAATATTTCCAGAGTGATTTATCTTTTAGGCTTCCTCATGATGTTATTGTCTTATAGATTGTTTTGGTTCAATAGTCAGAAAAGGGATAATACACATATCTGTGTCTATTTATTGAGCTTTCTCTGTGGTAGACACTTTGCTAAGTACTCTACATAATTTATCTCATGTAATACAATCACCAGCTCCTGGAACTGTGCATTTTTTTCATGTCGTTCACTAGAGGAAATTGAGGCAAATGACGTTAGGCACCTTGTCTGAGATCACATGACTAGTTGGATTGGGTTGAACCCTGATTGGGTTGGAAGTTCTTAATTGCCCTACTTGCTAGGCAGGTAGCTCCAGGAAAGTAGAGATGGTGTCTCCATTGTTTCCAGCGGTAAACACTCCCATTGCTCATAAGCAAACACCATAGTTCCTGGAGCATAGCAGATGCTTAATTAATATTTGTTGAAGGAACATGGGGCTCCCGGGTGGCTCAGTCAGTCCACAAAGCATCCAACTCTTGGTTTCGCCTCAGGTCATGATCTCACAGCTTCATGTGTATGAGTCCCACATTGGGCTCTGCACTGGCAGTGTAGAGCCTGCTGGGGATTCTCTCTCTCTCCTCTCTCTCTGCCCCTCCCCCACTCGTGCTGTCTCTCTCTCTCTCTCTCTCACACACACACACACACACAATAAATAAATAAGCTTTTAAAAAAAGTATTTGATGAAGGAACGAATGAGTGGAAAAGGGTTGTCTCAAGACTAGAAAAACCAGATGGAGAACCATCTATCATGCTAATGGTTGCCAAAACAAAGCCGGAGTAGCCATACTTATATCAGACAATCTAGATTTTAAAATAAAGACTGTATCGAGAGATGAAGAGGGGCATTATATCATCATTAAGGGGTCTATCCACTAAGAAGATCTAACAACTGTAAACATTTATGCTCCAAATATGGTAGCACCCAAATATATAAATCAATTAATCACACATAAAGAAACTCACTAATAATAACACCATAATAGTAAGGGACTTGAACACTCCACTTACAGCAATGGACAGATCATCTAAACAGAAAGTCAACAAGGAAACAATGGTTTTGAATGACACACTGGACTGGATGGACTTACCAGATATATACAGAACATTTCATTCTAAAGCAGCAGAATACACATTATTCTTGAGTGCAAATGGAACATTCTCCAGAATAGATCACATACTGGGACATAAATTAGCCCTCAACTAGTACAAAAATATCGAGATCATACTATGAATATTTTCAGACCACAACACTATGAAACTCGAAATTAACCATAAGAAAAAATGTGGAAACATAACAAATACTTGGAGACTAAAGGACATCCTATTAAAGAATGAATGGGCTAACCAAGAAGTTAAAGAGGAAATTAAAAAGTACATGGAAGCCAATGACAATGATAACACCACAACCCAAAACCTCTGGGACACAGCAAAGGCCGTCATAAGAGGAAAGTATATAGCAAGCCAGGCCTTCCTAAAGAAGAAAGAAAGGTCTCAGACACACAACCTAACCTTACACCTTAAAGAGCTGGAAAAAGAACAGCAAATAAAACCAAAACCAGCAGAAGACAGGAAATAATAAAGATTAGAGCAGAAAAAAAACAGGAGAACAGATCAATGAAACCAGAAGCTGGTTCTTTGAAAGAGTTAACAAAATTGATAAACCTCTAGCCAGTTTGATCAAAAAGAAAAAGGAAAGGACCCAATAAATAAAATCAAGAATGAAAGAGGAGAGATCACAATGAACACAGCAGAAATAAAAACAATAAGAGAATATTATGAACAATTATATGCCAAAAAAATGGGCAATCTGGAAGAAGTATACAAATTCCTAGAAACATATAAACTACCAAAACTGAAACAAGAAGAAATAGATAATTTGAACAGACCCATAACCAGTAAAGAAATCAAATTAGTAATCAAAAGTCTCCCTAAAAAACAAGAGTCCGGGGCCAGATGGCTCTCCAGGGGAATTCTACCAAACATTTAAAGAAGAGTTAACATCTATTCTTTTGAAGCTCTTCCAAAAAATAGAAACGGAAGGAAAACTTTCAAACTCAGTCTATGAGGCCAGCATTACCTGGATTCCAAAACCAGACAAAGACCCCAGTAAAAAGGAGAACTACAGACCAATTTCCCTAATGAACATGGATGCAAAAATCTTCAACAAGATCCAACAGTACTTTAAAAGAATTATTCACCACGACCAAGTGGTATTTATACCTGGGATGCAGGGCTGGTTCAATATCTGCAAAACAATCAATGTGGCACATAATATCAATAAAAGAAAGGACAAGAACCACACAATCCTCTCAATAGATGCAGAGGAAACATTTGACAAAATACAGCATCCTTTCTTGATAAAAACCCTCAAGAAAGTAGGGATAGGATTACACCTTGAGATCATAAAAGTATATATGAAATACCCAATGCTAATATCATCCTCAATGGGGAAACACTGAGAGTTTTCCCCCTAAGGTCAGGAGCACAACAGGGATGTCTACTCTCACCACTGTTATTCATCATAGTATTCGAAGTCCTAGCCTCAGCAATCAGACAACACAAAGGAAGAAAAGGCATCCAAATTGGCAAGGAGGAAGCCAAACTTTCACTCTTCACAAATGACATGATACTCTATATGGAAAATCCAAAAGATTCCACCAAAAAACTGCTAGAACTGATCATGAATTCAGCAAAGTACCAGGATATAAAAGCAATGCATAGAAATTGGTTGCATTCCTATACACCAATAATGAAGCAACAGAAAGAGAAATCAAGGAATTGATCCCATTTACAATTGCACCAAAACCCATAAAATGCCTAGGAATAAACCTAACCAAAGAGGTGAAAAATCTATACACTGGAAACTATAGAAAGCTTATGAAAGAAATTGAAGAAGACAAAAAAACTGAGAAACTATTCCAAGCTTCTAGATTGGAAGAACAAATATTGTTAAAGTGTTGATACTACCCAAAACAATCTATCAAAATAACACCAGCATTCTTCACAGAGCTAGAACAAACAATCTTAAATTTTTTATGGAACCAGAAAAGACCCTGAGTAGCCAAAGCAATCCTGAAAAAGAAAACCAAAGCTGGAGGCATTACAATCCTAGACTTCAAGCTGTATTACAAAGCTGTAATTATCAAGATAGTATGGTACTGGCACAATAACAGACACTCAGATCAATGGAACAGAATAGAGAACCCACAAATGAACTCACAAACGTAGGGCCAACTAATCTTTGACAAAGCAGGAAAGAATTTCCAATGGAATAAAGACAGTCTCTTCAGCAAGTGGTGCTGGGAAAACTGGACAGCGACACGCAGAAGAATGAACCTGGACCACTTTCTTACTTCATACACAAAAATAAACTCAAAATGGATGAAAGAACTTAATGTAAGACAGGAAGCCATCAAATGGAGGAGAAAGCAGGCAAAAACCTCTTTGACCTCAGCTGCAGCAATTTCTTACTCAACACATCTCCTGAGGCAAGGGAAACAAAAGCAAAAATGAACTACTGGGACCTCATCAAGATAAAAACCTTCTGCACAGCAAAGGAAACAATCAGCAAAACTAAAAGGCAACTGACAGAATGGGAGAAGATATTTGCAAAAAGACATATCAGATAAAGGGTTAGTATCCAAAATCTATAAAGACTTATCAAACTCAACACCCAAAACACAAATAATCCAGTGAAGAAATGGGTAAAAGACATGAATAGACACTTCTCTAAAGAAGACATCCAGATGACCAACAGACACATGAAAAAATGCACAATATCACTCATCATCAGGGAAACACAAATTAAAACTACAATGAGATACCACTTCACAGCAGTCACAATTGCTAACATTAACAACTCAGGCAACAACAGATGCTGGCAAGGATGCAGAGAAAGAGGATCTCTTTTGCACTGCTGGTGGAAATGCGAACTGGTGCAGCCACTCTGGAAAACAGTATGGAGGTTCCTCAAAAACTTAAAAATAGGACTACCCTACAACCCAGCAATTGAACTATTAGGTATTTATACAAGGGATACAAGTGTGCTGTTTCAAAGGGGCACATGCACCCCAATGTTTATAGTAGCACTATCAACAATAGCCAAAGTATGGAAAGAGCCCAGATGTCCACTGACAGACGAATGGATAAAGAAGATGTGGTATATATATACAATGGAGTATTACTCAGCAATCAAAAAGAATGAAATCTTGCCACTATATGGATGTATGTAGAGGGTATTATGATAAGTGAAATCAGTCAGTCAGAGAAAGACAAATATCATATGATTTCACTCATACAAGGAATTTAAGAGACAAAGCAGATGAACATAAGGGAAGGGAAGCAAAAATAGTATAAAAACAGGAAGGGGGTGGGGCGCCTAGACTGCTCAGTCAGTTAAGCATCCAACTTTGGCTCAGGTCATGATCTCATGGTTCGTGGGTTCAAGCCCCATGTTGGGTTCTGTACTGACAGCTCAGAGCCTGGAGCCTGCTTTGGATTCTGTGTCTCCCTCTCTCTCTCTCTGCCCTATCCCTGCCTGTGCTCTGTCTCTCTCTCTCAAAAATAAATAAACATAAAAAAAAATTTCTTTTTAAAAACACAAGGAGGGAGACAAAACACGAAGAGACTCTTAAATATAGAGAACAAACAGGGTTGCTGGAGGGGCGGTGGGTGGGGCGATGGGCTAAATTGGTAAGGGGCATTAAGGAATCTACTCCTGAAATCATTGTTGCACTATATGCTAACTAACTTGGATGTAAATATTAATTAATTAATTAATTAATTAATTTTTTAAATTTAATTTAATTTTACAAAAGAGTAGAAAAACTAAGATGTCATAAGTACATCAATATTTGGCCAACTTATTTTATATTTTGTTTTTTTTTCATTATTTTATTTTTTTATGTTTATTTATTTATTTTGAGAGAGACAGAGACAGTGCAAGTGGGGAAGGGGCAGAGAGAGAGAGGGAAGAGAGAGAGAATCCCAAGCAGGCTCCACACTGCCAGCACAGAGCCCGATGCAGGGCTCGGACCATGAAGCTGTGAGATCATGACCTGAGGTGAAACCAAGAGTCAGACGCTTAACTGACTGAGCCACCCAGGCACCCTTATATTTTGCATTTTGTTTTGTTTATTTATTTATTTGGGGGGAGGGACTATGAGCAAGGGAGGGGCAGATAGACAGGGAAAGAGAATTGATGTGGGCCTCGATCTCATGGCCCTGGGTTCCTGGTATGAACTGAAACCAAGGGTTGGATGGTTAAGTGACTAAGCCACCCAGGTACCCCTTGTATTTTGTATTTTTGACAAAAAAAAACTTGAATATTTCAATCACTTACTAAGAAATACATAAAGTTAGAATAGACTTGTTCTTTCCCAGCCATAGTAGAATATGAATAAAAGAACCAAAAACTGACCAAAATTTGAAATCCCTCCCCCTACCAGAGAGGAAGGAGCCTGTGGACCCTGGGGATCAAGAATGCATACAAATTGGGTTTTATGAGGAAAATATTAGAGTTTCAGCACCAGAATAAATTCTCATTGTCATCTGGTCCGCATCCCAGCTTCAAGCACAGAAACACTTAAATCAGCCAATACAAAACCTTGATTCTAGAAAAGAGAGACTTTATAAACACAAAGCAAAGGTACTCTTATTACAATTCCACTTCTCACAAAGTTAGAAGAGACCTTCAGGGATCAGTAGTCATTCATTAATTCATGGAATATTTGAAACTCTGATTACTTTTTCCCATAGATATAAAAGATCCCCCCTTTTTTAAAAATAACTGTGAACTTCAATTGTGAAACAAGAAAGGTCTGTGATAGAGATGCTGTGTTCTTTCAACCTTTAAAAAATTTAGACATCAGGGGCACCTGGGTGGCTCAGTCGGTTGAGCGTCCGACTTTGGCTCAGGTCATGATCTCATAGTTCATGAGTTCGAGCCCTGCGTCGAGCTCTGTGCTGACAGCTCAGGGCCTGGAGCCTGCTTTGGATTCTGTGTCTCCTTCTCTCTCTGCTCCTCCCCTGCTCACACTCTGTCTTTCTCTCAAAAATAAATACAGATTTAAAAAAAATGTTTTTAAATTTAGAAGTCATGGGGCACCTGTCGGTTAAGCATCCAACTTTGGCTCAGGTCATGATCTCACCGTTCGTGAGTTTCAGCCCCACGTTGGGCTCTGTGCTGACAGCTCAGAGCCTGGAGCCTACATCGGATTCTGTGTCTCCCTCTCTCTCTGCCCCTCCCCCTGCTCACACTCTGTCTTTCTCTTTCTCAAAAATAAACAAACTTTAAAAAATTTTTTTTGAATAAAAAATAAAAAATTCAGAAGTCATTTTGAGGTGCCTGCCTGGTTCAGTCTGTAGAACAGGCAACTCTTGATCTCGGGGTTGTGAGTTCAAACCCCACATTGGGCATAAAGATTACTTAAATAAATAAATACTTTAAAACATTTTTTAATGTTTTTGCAGTATATACTTGCTAAAATTAACCAGTGTCTCTTGCTAAAGACCCTTAGTGATTCCTCACTGAAGTTCTGTACCCCTGTGCGTTGTGGATACAAGAGTCTGCTCAAGGTCTGGCGAATTCAATTTACTTGTAAATGTTCCCATAAGGAACCATGTTACTCTTCTCTAACTACTCGGGATTTCACTGCTATTTTCACTGAAATCATTCTCACAATGAGCTCCAACTCTTTGTTGGGAATGACTGACAAACAGTTAAAATTTTGGTGGCCTGGCTCTAAAGCTAGTGTTAATTAGGTTATCTCCTTACCAACTCCAATGAGTAATTACTGAGATTCCTATTTAGAAATCTTTCTTATTTTCAGACCAATGTAAAGCGGCCCAACCTACATCTCATACTAAGAAACGGGTGTCATCTACAGAATTGTCTTCTCGTGACAATAAATCTTTCTTAACTAGTGTTTTCTCTAAGCTCTCAACTGTCAATCCCGGGAGACACCAGGGAGACTTATCATGAGGCTCAAGATTCAGTCCTCTTAACCACCCCATAAACACTACTTCAGCTTTTAGTCCCTACCACCACGGCTACCATCAAGCAGTGCCATTGAATTATGCAAAACCTGTGGCATCTACAAGACACTTCCACCCAGGTATACCAAGGTACAGAGCTCCATGGTGAGCGATATCACACAGTTATTTCTTGCTCTTACCAACCACTCTCCCATCATCAAAGAGACAGATATATATCCACAGAACTGGGGAGGAAACACAGCTAGGGACAGACTGCAGACAGTATTCAAATTCACCCTTAGGATGAGCTCCTTCCCAGAAGTCACCTCAGTCTTCATGCAGATGCCCTCCAGGCTGCCTCCTCTGTGCTCAGACCAACACAGACACAACTGGCAGCGGGTGCTCTTTTGTCTAAACCCAGGCCCCAGGGCTCCAAGTTTTCATCAGAATCCATGGCAGGATAAAGAGGATTTCAATCCAACCGCTTCTGCAGCCACAAAGGAAAAATGAATACCAGAGTTTTAGAAACTTCAATCCCATATGCCAATATGCAAATGTCAGCCTTTGTCAATTTACAGAAGAAAAAATACAATGATTATGAGTGAAGAGAGCGGTTCATAAGCAAAGCATTGAATTGATGCAGCCAACTGAGGTCACGCTTAACAGGGCACAAGTTGCAAAAAAACTCTCTGGAATATGTAATTGGGCTTAGTGTTGACGGATAAGAAGTATGATAAGTACTTATGTCTGAAAGATGAGAGGAAATGTTAACTATTAATTGGATGACAGGAAAAAGAACACCATTGAGAGAAAAGAAAGAACATATTTTGTTCCATGTGCCATACATAGACAACAGTGAATAATATCAGGAATGAGAATGGATTTGAGAGCCCTTGGCAAATTGTAAATGCCATTCAAACAAAATATATTATTATGCAAATGCAAGATCTATGTTACAATACTTTGAAAATTAATCATTTCTCTCCACTCAGATTTAATAAAGTAAAAGATACCTAACAAATGTGGATACTGAGGAATAAAATGTAAGTGATCAGGGTTCATTTTCACTTATGTATGCCTAATTTTTCTGCCATTTAGCTCATAGATTATAAAAAGAAGGATTTACTCGGATTTACTTTTCCATAATGCTTAACCACACAACGTTACTTCTCTTCCTTTTCTTCTTTGTTTTAATCCAGCTCCTTCTCTCCCCACCTTGTTTAAAGAAAAAAAAGGCAAAACAAACTATGGTCCCACAAAAAAATGCCAAAGTCAGTTTTGCTACTCATTCTCACTGATTTACAAATTTCTATTTCTTTTCTTTTTTGCCAATTTCCTCTTTCTTTCTTTCTTTCTTTCTTTCTTTCTTTCTTTCCTTCTCTTCCTTCCTTCCTCCCTTCCTCCTTTTACATTACTTCAACTCCTCAACTTCAACAACAGCCTGTGAACTCCAGTCTCCTGAGGCTCTGAGAGTACTTTCAGAGTCCTTTGAGGTTAGCTGTGATGCTCCCTGGGACACCTGGATTCCTACGAGTCACTAAGCATAATAATCATTATAACCTTCCAAAAATACAGGTCTCTTTTTATATAAATCATGTTAAAGGGCAGGAGCAGAGTAGTTGTTCAAGTAATTGGTTTTCCAATTAAAACCACAGTCTCCTATGCTAAAAAGTCACAATGTTGAAAATCATCCTGTCAAAATTGTCCTGGGCTCTAGATAAAATTTTTATTTTTAGCTCTGACAAATGTTAATTGAAATCAGTGTTAGCAATGCGGGTGGATCGATAAACTGGGGATTTGAAAGCTATCCCATTACAACAGGACAGCAACTGAGCAGCTGTCTTCAATATTGCAATTTTGGAAATCATCTTCTTCGTGGACAATATTAAATTGTAATGGAACCACAGCACTGAAAGGAAATTTAGTGACTTAATAACTAACCCCTGATTTTATTTTATATTTTTATGTATTCAAAATAAGATTTCCTTTTATTGCATTTCATGTTTGAATAAATAATGCATTCACATGATTAAATAGTGCAAAAATACTCACTGAAGTGTCGTGCCCCCCTCCTTTCCATCATCGATAGCTCCCTTACACCCATATAGCCACCCTACCAGGCAACCCCTTTTTATCCTAACAAAAGCTGGTTCTGCCTAAATCACCAACACAGTTTGTTGATGAGATGAAGCTGAGTTCATTGCATCAGTGAGAGAGAGGACATCACAGCCCAAAGCTTTGTGGCGCCTCCTCAGAGAGGGGAAGGTAAGGTAAAAATTTATTGAGAATTGGAAGTTTGGTTTAAGGCTTGTCTTTTAAGGCTCAGACTTGACCGAGACTGGGTAAAGAATCACAATACAACAGTCAGGGATTGATGAAACAATCCAGGTGAGGATTTTGAGACTAAAAGATTCAGAACCCTAATGCACAAATGGTTGATGTTTTCCAATGAGGACTTGGGTCTTTTGAGAAGTTCCTGTAATGAGCCATCAAGCCATTTGCTTGGGAATGACAGTCCCAGAAGAGGAAAGAAATGGTACTGGAGAGAGTGGAAAAACAAAGTCATATCGATGGAGACCTGCGGTGGGGTTTCCATCCTCAGTGATCAGGCTCAATAAGGGAGTAAATGGTCTCCAGAGTTTCTCCATACAAGTAAGATCAAGCATTAATGTATATTCTTGTCCCTCTTCCCTTCTTTTCAACAAAAGATTATACATCACACACACTCTTCTGAATCTTGATTTTCTCATTTAACAATGTATCCTGAACATCCACGTCAGCACTGAAGAGTTTCTTCTCTCTTTAATACAGCTGTGTAATATTCTGTAGCACAGATGTACTACATTTAACAATCCTCTACTGTGCTGCTCCTAGACTTATAATAATACAAACAACGCAGCAGTGAATATCTTGTTACGGCTCTGATTTCACAATCTGAAGGATGAATTCTCAGAAGTGAGATT
Source organism: Prionailurus viverrinus (assembly GCF_022837055.1). Lineage (NCBI taxonomy): Eukaryota > Metazoa > Chordata > Mammalia > Carnivora > Felidae > Prionailurus > Prionailurus viverrinus. The sequence continues at coordinate 92,995,896 of NC_062561.1, read as the reverse complement.
GATCAAAAGGTGTGTGCATTTGTAATTTCGATAGCTATTGTGACGTGACCTCCACAGGGTCAGTGTCAATTTTGTCTTCTACCCCTCCCCCCCCCCCTTTATAGACTAAGAAGATGGCAGCCCAGAGAGATCAAATCACCTGCTTATTTCACCCAACTGTTAATGCATGTATGGCTCTCACACCTACATCTTCTAAACCCCAACAGTGTTCCTATTCACCTGAATCTTTCCAAATATGAAGGTGGCCATTGCTGACCTCCAGGAATCCAATGGAAGACCTTTGAAACCTCTTGACCAGCATAGGCAAACCAAGAGCATTTCCTAATCTGTGCTTCCTAACCCAGTTGCCATAGCTGAGTAGATCCTACTGGAAGAAAAAGAGGGGGAAAAGAAATGCTTAAGTGGAAGGTGAGAAAAAGGAGAAAATAAAGCAGAGAAGGAGCAATAACATAAAAGTCACCTTGTGCTATGAAACAGATTGGCTGCATTCGTGTATGTGTCTTTAAAAATAGCAACCTCATTAAGAAATGCCGTAGTCATTTGCATTTTCAGACATTTAAGAACCTTCTCGGTTTAATACCATCTCCATCTCTTGCCATCCAAGTTGGTTTTCCTTAAACTGTAGCTCCCAGAAATTAAAACCAGTAGGTACACTTTGGAAGCTGTAAAACTCCATATGCACAGATCATTAACAGACTTATTTGCTTGATCTGCCTCAGTCTGGCCTCCTAAACCTTGATTGCTTTAAACCAGCTCATCAAGAATCAACCCCCTTGATGACAGGTAGTTTGGCCAAAGGACAAAAAAAAAAAAAAAAAGCCATAGAACACCTAATCTCCTATGACATCCAAATATCTTTGCTTATATGGTCCTGCTTAAGTCCAAAGCTAACGGTAATAAAGTATGTATTTCTCCCTTGCCAAAAAAAGGTGGAAATAAATGCTGAGTATTTTACACAAAATAGGCACTTAGTAAATGCTGGGTGATAAGGTGTTTAAAGCAATCAAAAATAAATGTACACAGCATTATTAGTGACCAACATTTTTTTTTTTTAAACGAAGCACTGTCAGTTGGCACACACCTGTTTGGGAATCATTTGACACAGGAAAAAGGAAGGTGAGGGAATGCACATGTGTTGACTACTGACTGTCTATGGTTCACCAGACTCAAGAATCTTTTCTTTTTAAGTTTTATTCATTTATTATTTCTGAAAGAGAGAGAGAGAGAGGGCACAAGTGGGGGAGGAGCAGAGAGAGAGGGAGACACAGAATCCGAAGCAGGCCCCAGGCTCTGAGCTGTCAGCACAGAGCCCGATGCAGGGCTCGAACTCATGACCCGTGAGACATTGACCTGAGCTGAAGCTGAATGCTTATCCCACTAAGCCACCCAGACACAAGATTCTTATCCTAAAATGCAGCTGACGTGGTTCTAAGTAGGAGCTGAGGCCCCAAACCCACTGAGTCTCCATCCCACCCTGTAAGCCCTTTTGAACTCTGGGGAAGATTGACATGCAGAGAAGCAGAGAAGTTGGAGAGATTCTCCATGTTTTGAGGTGGGGGAAGACATCCCAACCATATTGATATAAAATGCAACCTCTGTGCATCTGTCTGTAGATCAAATGCTCAAAGACAGGGACTGCCTTGTGCCAACGGAGCAACCAACCTAAAGCACCTGATTTTTCCAGTTGAAACCCAAATATCTAAAAAACAAACAAAATATTTTAAGATGTAACACAATAATTGGAAAATAATTCTGAAGGTAACACCCCTTCTCTCTTCTAGATACAATCAGGCTCTAAATTGAGGGTTATGACTTCGACGGGAATTCTGCAGCTAATCTAATTTTCTCCAGGCTCGAGATCTCCAAAATACCTGGTTTTAATTATTATGCATGTTCTAGTTTGGAAAATTAATTCAGTTTGCTGTGATTCCTCACTTTAATGAACAGAGGAGGAAGGAAAATGCAGAACTTCACACAGAGACAAAAGGTGTTAATTTCTTAAGGTATCAACCAGTCCGAGAAAAACAAGTTGCCTGTACTTTTCATATGTAAGCCTCAAGATGTGATTTCACAGTGAGGAGACGTCATGTCTGTGTTGTGTGGAAGTTTTCCTATTACTTTCTGGTCCCATAAACTTCCACACCTTTCACACGGATAGCTTGAAAATCACCTTGTCGAGCTTTGTTCCTTTAAATATCTAAGTAATGCAGGTAATTCCTCAAGATACAAACACTGGTTTTTAGGTGTGTAGATTACATAAAGTCTGTTATCGCTTTTAGTCATTCCACTGCTTTCAAAACCTGCAGCAAAAGCAGATTTTAGAAAAAGAATTTCGATCCCATGTATGTAAAAACATTGATAAAAATAAAAGCTCAGTATATATTTACACATGTGTGCAAATCTAAGGGAGCCATCTGCAAGAAAACAGTCTGAACCTTACTGTTAAAAAGAGACAGGAGAGGAGCACCTTCCCCAGGTGGCTCAGTGGATTGAACATCTGACTCTTGATTTTGGCTCAGGTCATGGGATCAAGCCCCACATCAGGCTCCGCATTGAGTGTGGAGCCTGCTTGAGATTCTCTCTCTCTCTTTCTCTCTCTCCCTGTCTCTCTCTCTCTCTCTCTCTTTCTCCCTTTGCCCCTCTCCCCACCCCCTCAGATAAAGATAGATGATAGATAGACAGACAGGCAGGAGAATTAGAAGGGGTATACTTTTCATATTAACTCTGTGTACTTCAGCCACTATCTGAATTTTTAATACAGTGAGAATATATTCATGTGTTACCTGTAAGGAATTCTCTAAAGGAAAAATTATTTGATTAAATTTGCTATAAAATAAGTTTTCAAGCTATGCTGCAAAATCTGGATGCTACATTATAGACCCCTAAGAGTGCAACCTCCCAGAAAACTATTTTATTTTATTTTATTTTATTTTACTTACTTAATTTTATCTTTGCAGGTAGAGATATCATTGGTGTCCAAGGGAAAAATCCAAGAAAAGAGTCTTTCTAAACAAATTTTTGGAAAAGTTCAGCTGCTATAAACATCAGCTGCTTTCGTCACTTGTGTTTTCTGGCAGCGAAAGAGGACTATTATCCAACGTAAGTGCTTTCCACTTGTCTTCTCTTTTTACACAGTAGAGATCCTGTACAATCAATTCCAATCAAGTTTGTTCCTTTTGGATTCTTTCAAAGAATGTTCTTTTTCAAAGCCAATATATTTGTGCTATTAACCTTTGAACATCCCTTTGCCAGGGTCCCACATCAGATTGAATTCTGACCACTCACTCCTCAACCTATGGCTTCTCTCTCATTGCTTTGCCTGGCTTCCGTCCAAGTTTCCAAGCAGGGAGCCCTCAGTCAAACACTGGCAAGCCTATACAAACTGTTCCAAGAAAACAAGCCTTTAAAAGCACTTCCCTGTATTTGATTAGGAAACCTACTTACTCCTCTCCTCCAAGGGCAAATTAAATTGAGAAATCCTGTAGGCAACCATCTAATTCAATTCAGCCGGGATTCATTGAGTCTTGGTATAGTGAAGACACTCTCCTAGATACTGTGGCATTTACAATGACAAGAGAACACTCCTGTCCTCAAGCAGTTGACCATCTAGCAAAGGCAAATCAGCATCTTTCAACCCCCTGGTTTCTCCTCCATGAGAATGATCTGCATACTCAGAGGATTGGGACCTTTGGAGATTTTGTGTGTGCGATTAAACATGCGTAAGATTTCCCATTTTAACTATTTTTAGGTGTACAATTCAGGGGCATGAAGGACCTTCGCCATGCTGTGTAAACCATCACCACCATCCATTTACAGAACTTTTCAATCATTCCAAACAGACGCTCTGTGGCCGTTAAACAAACGCTTGCCTTCCCCGCCCCCACCTCTTAGCCCCTCCTAACCTCCATTCCACCTCTGTCTCCATGAATTTATCTGTTTTAAGTACCTCATGTAAGTGGGATCAGACAGTATTTGTCCTTTTCCATCTGGCTTCCTTCATTTAGCATAATGTTTTCAAGGTTTATCCATGTGGTAGCACGGTGTCATAATTTTCTTCCTTCTTGAGGCCAAACAATATTCCATTGTCTATGAATGTTTATCCATTCATCTGTTGATGGACACGTGTTTTACCTTCCGCCTGGAGATTTTCCATTAAGTAAATCTTTCTTTTTTCAGATTTCTACAAACCCTATGTTTCGTTTCATTTGAAAGACTCAGATTGATCTTTTTCATGTGCCCTCGGTCTCTCTGATATGATTATGACACTCTCTAGAATATAAAGCAAGTCACTGTCACAAAAGAGTAAAACCACATGCTGGGGGGGGGGGGGGCTTCAGTTTTAACAGGGACATCTTCTTCTGCTGGTGCTGATTCTCCCACCTTCCAGACACACACACGCACATGCGTGCACGCACATGCGCGCAATGTCCAGGGAAAGGCTGTCAGACTTTGTTTTATCATTGAAGAAGGAAAGCGTTTTCCACTGGGGTGTGACACCAGAAAAAAGCTGCAAAGTGTGAAAGGTGTTATCTGTTTCTCTCCCAGCTTCCTGAGTTTGACCAACCCTGTTATTAAGAGACTGAGAATTATAATGTAGAAGAATACTGTTTAGAGATTTTTTTCTTCTGTGAGATTTTCAAGACAAAGCACAATTGCTCCATGACCCAAATGACACAGTGTGCCTCACAGCTGGGAAGGCTCTCACGCTTCTGAAAATACACAACTTTATGGATTTTGAAGACTCTGAAGATAATTCCCAAGCACAGACAGGGCTGTCCTCCTGATGGGAAATGGCAGGGGTTCTCCCATCATCTAGCAGCTTTGTGGGCCAGAGACAGCTAGAGTAAGAGCCCAAGAAAGGGCAGACGTGGCATGGTGCCCACAGGTGACAAACTGCTGGGTGGACACATGGAGGCATCTTTGGGGAAATTACTGGTAAATACCTTGAGGAGAAATGGGATTCTGCTATCACGGACAGGGACTATTACCTGATATTACACTGTCTTCGGTACAAATAGAAGTGCCTCCGGGTCCACTTTACCCCCAATTCTGGCATTTAACCATCCAATTCTGAGCCTGGGTATGAATCCAGGTAAATGTTTACACAGACCTTCTGAGAAAATTGTGGGTCCCCATGCCAGCAATCTAAAGACCATTATTTTTCAGAGTCCTGTACTAAATCTGCTCTAAATGACAATACAGTGACCAGCTGTTGATGTTATTGGTTACATGGAAAATAGGAGATCTGATGGAAATGGTATTAGGGTGAACATAATTTATTAGTGTATGATGAATAATTACTTACAAATCTAAAAGGGGCTCTTTAAAGACATGACCTTTAACAGGCTTCCTGTTTCTGCAAAAGGCATACTATATGCCTTGCATATAAGGTAAAGTATGGTCTCAAACTATTTCTTACTAAATTGTGAGTGACTTTTTATTCAAGTCTAAACCATTGTATGTCACATGATAGGGCATTCTCTCAGTTGTTGTTGTTTTGTTTTTTAAGATTTTAAGTAATCTCTACACCCAATGTGGGGCTCGAACTCATGACGTCAAGATCAAGAGTCCCACGCTTTACCAACTGAGCCCACCAGGCACCCCAGCTATTGTTTTATACAAATAGTGAGAGTAGACAAGGTCGTGCTGTGGTAACAAATTAGCATCAGAGTCTTCTTGGCTTAACACAACTTGTTTATTTCTTGCTCATACTACATGGCCCCCATGGGTTGACAGACCTCAATTCCATATGGTCACTCTGGAATCCAGGACAACACAGCCTCTGCTATCTTGTTAGGGCACCACATGGAATGTGAGGCTTGCCAACAACAGTACTAGAAGTTTGCCCATGGACTTTGCTCAATCCCGTGCCAGAAAGAGACATAATCACTTGCCCCTCACATTGCATTGGCCAGGACTCTCACCAAATCTCATCTCATTGCAAGAGGGCTAGGAAATGTAGGAAAAGATATGTCGTATTTGGCGAGCATTATAGTCTCTGCCACTATAGCCTGACATGACCAAAGTCAGTGTTAGTTTGGGATGTATAAGGGTACTTAGCTGAGGTTCAACCGGGTGGCTCAGTCTGGTGTCTGACTTCAGTTTAGGTCATGATCTCACAGTTTGTGAGTTAAAGCCCTGCATCGGGCTCTCTGCTGTTAGCTTGGAGCCCGCTTCAGATCTTCTGTCCCTCTCTCTCTCTCTCTCTCTCTCTGCACCTCCCCTGATCACTCTATCTCTCAAAAATAAATAAACATTTTTAAAAAAGAATACTCAGCTGAAAATACTAGAGAGTAATAAATTTAACACAAATTCAATAGGATGTTTTGGTAAACCAGCATTTGAAACCTTTGAAAGACTCACACTGAGTGGTTATGTTGTACAGATCTCAACAACACACTGAGAATACATTTTTTTCATAACTTTTTCAATGGTAAGCAAATGGGTACTTGTGACCCAACCACTGATGGCATCATATAAGCATTTAGAAAGGTGACATCTTCAATAATCGGATGAGGCGGATTAATGTAGGCAGATGACAAAGTGTCCTCTAGAAAAAGATGAGCCTAGAAAAAAAAAAACGTCTTTAAAATAATCTCCTTTTACAGATCTATTGTTAAATTTATAGCATAAGCAAATTAATATTAAATATTATAGCTACAGAGCTGACCATTTGATTAATACCTTAAACTTCATATGCTCAGCTTGGCCTTCAAATCGTTTTTATGTTTTTAAAGTTTACTTATTTATTTTGAGAGAGTCAGAGAGATTGCAAGCAGAGGAGGGGCAGAGAGACAGGGAGAGAGGGAGAATCAAACAGTCTCCACGAGGTAAGTGCAAAGAGCCTGATGTGGGGGCTCAAACTCACCAACTGAGAGATCATGACCTGAGCCAAAATCAAGAGTTAAGTGCTCAACCGACTGAACCACCCAGGTGCCCCTGCCTTCAAACCCTTTTTAAATTCCTCTCATTAGAAAATGATGAATATTGCCCTAAATTTGTGCTTCTACAGTTTATAAAGTAGATGAAAGAGACTACGAGGGAGAATTCTAACACACTGATTTAAGGAAGCAGCGCTATGGACCTCAGCATGTTCTCATCCGCTGAAATTCACCTGAGTAAAGAAGTTGTAAGATGAGTTTGAATTCTGAACCACACAGCCTAGTATTGACTGCATGCCATCCAGATTTATGCCCCCCCCCACCCCCGCTTCCCTTCAGATTGCAATGTCCTGCCTCCCGGAATGGCTGTGAATGGGCAGGAGTCAATGGGCAGGATTGATCTAGTTCAATTATCTTTTTACCTCAGGGGCCTTGGCACCGTCCTGGGTGCCAAGCAAGCCCTATTCTATTAATATTTCTGAGGTATTTGCAGGAGTTGCTACTGGCAATGTCACAACAGCAGCCATTTGAGATAATGAATAAATTTCAAAGTCAGTAGTCAAATTGACTGCCAAGTAATTTGAAAATGCCACAGTGGCATGCGTTTTTATCATCCTCATTATCCATCTCTTCTATCTTCTCTTTTCTCAAATTTATTTTACTCTGTTTCATTGGTTTCAAAGAGTCACCCTCCTGAGTAATTTTCTCTTAAAAGGAGGCCAAAAGGAGGAAAGAAATTAATATTTTCAACAGTGACTCAGCAAGTTTTGGGTTGTTGTTTTTTTCCCAATTGTAAGCAAAAGATCAAAGAATGTTTTAAAGTTAAAATAAAACCATTTGACTTCTGCGACTCGGCAAAATAAACCATGTTCAGTGTAAGACATTGTGTTAACAGGAACACAATTTTTTTTTTCATTTATCAGTACTTTCTCAACTTACCAACAGATCAATGCTTGGGTGGTAATTTAAGATCTATGTCTTTAAAAACTGTAGCGGGGCACCTGGGTGGCGCAGTCGGTTAAGCGTCCGACTTCAGCCAGGTCACGATCTCGCGGTCCGTGAGTTCGAGCCCCGCGTCAGGCTCTGGGCTGATGGCTCAGAGCCTGGAGCCTGTTTCCGATTCTGTGTCTCCCTCTCTCTCTGCCCCTCCCCCGTTCATGCTCTGTCTCTCTCTGTCCCAAAAATAAATAAACGTTGAAAAAAAAAATTAAAAAAAAAAAAACTGTAGGATCTAAGGACATAGCCAAGAGAAAGAGACAGAAAGAGAATACTGATTAATAAATACTACATGTGCTAAATACTGATATAAACTCCAGACAGTAATCTCTGGGTTTCCCCCATGTTTACCTGAGGAAGGTAAAAGAATTGTTGGCATTCTGGTCACTAGCAAAATTCATTTAGGGGTGCCTGGTTGGCTCATTCAGTTGAGTGTCCAACTCCTGAGTTTGGCTTAGGTCATGATCTCATGGTTATGAGATCAAGCCCCACCTCAGGCTCTGCATTGAGCATGGAGACTGCTTAAGATTCTCTCTCCCTCTCCCTCTGCCCCTCCCTTGCTCACACTTGGTCATGATCACTCTATGTCTCAAAAAAAAATAATAATAAAAGGAAGAAAGAAAAGTATCTGATGTTGAAATGGATACCAATGACCTGGGCCCTCATCCCAATTGCATCGAGTTATCCAAATACTAATAGAGTGACTTTGGACAAATTACTCAGTCTCTCTTAGCTGCATTACTCATCTGAAACCTCGGAACAGGGTTACCAGATAAAATACAGAACACCTAGACAAATCTGAATTCCAGTTAATCAATCAATAATTTTTTACTATAAATATGTTCTGTGCACTCCTGGCAAAGAACATGGAAATGCAGTATCATACAATTGTGCATATGAAATGCAAATTTAATTGGGTGTCCTCTATTTTTATTTGCTATTTCTGGCAACCCTACAAAGAAGTAACAATCCATAAGGCATTTAGGTGAGGGTTCGATAAGTCTGTATTTCCTAGAGCCTGTACTAGTGAGCTTTTCGATTATTTAAAGTCTCCTTTGATACTGACACTAATCCAATGAACAATGTAAAATTATTTTCATTTTCCAGATCAGCAAAAAGACTGAGATCGTGACTTAGTCCAAAGTTACACAGTTGTAATGGGAGAGGCAAGATTCAAGATGGAGCTGTTTAGCGCCAAAGCTGAGAAATGTAACCTCTCTGTTGCCACACCGTGGCAGACTCTAAGCCAAGGGTGGGTGATGGTCCATGACCAAAGACACAGAGACAGTGAACAAGACTGGGTTTATGGTGGGAACTTATGTCCTGGGAGTCCTGCACTGGCAGACTGATCAAAGCACCTGCTGCTAGAATCTATGTGCAGCAAGCTTTTATAGTGTAGCAGCTAGCCTAGCTACTATCTCTAGCCCCTCCCCTCCTCGCACGCAGTGTTCCAAGGAGATCAAGGCCTGCCATCTGGACATTGTTTGTTACAAAGGAGACACTCTAGGGGCGCCTGGGTGGTTCATTCAGTTAAGCATCCCACTCTTGATTTCAGCTCAGGTCATGATCTCACCGTTCGTGCACTGACAGTACAAAACCTGCTTGGGATTTTCTCTCTCTCCCTCCCTCTCTGTGCCTCCCCCACTCGTTCTCTCTTTCTCTCTCTCTTTCTCTCTCAAAATAAATAAAAACTTAAAAAAAATAAAAACAAAGGAGACACTCTGGTTGGCCACCCTGGAGCCTGACTTTGAATGCTAAACAACACGTTCTTCTACACATTCTGCTTGATGGGAATATAGAAGGAGGACAGGATCTCTACATTCTCAAGATGGTGATTAACAAGGGCATGAGGGTGCCTGGGTGGCTCGGTTAACCAAGAGTCCAACTCTTGGTTTAGGTTCGTGATCCCAGGGTTGTGGGACCGAGCCCTAAATTGGTCTCTGCACTAAGCGTAGAGCCTGCTTAGGATTCATTCTCTCTCTCTCTCTCTCTCTCTCTCTCTCTCTCTCTCTCCCTTTGCACCCCCCCCCCCAACTCGTGTGCTCACTCTCTCTCTCAAATAAAAAATTAAAAAACAAGGACATTCAGGGCGTGCTTGTACAAACCAGCCTTCTAGCATGTACTATACAACCTCTATCCAGTGGGTTCTGAAATTTTAGCATGCATCGGAATTACTAAGAGAGTCTGTTAAAACCAGATTCCTGGACCCAGACTCTAAGTTTCTGATTCAGTAGCTCTGAGTAGGGCTTGATAATCTACATTTTTCACACATTCCCAGATGTTGCGGACGCTGCTGGCAGGGACTATACTTTGAGAACCCCCGTCTCCTGCTGCAGCGCTGTGTGGTAACAACTGTGACTGCCCCTATAAATAAGAGTGACATGCCACCACTCATGATGAGCCACAAAAGAACTCCAGTGCCCAATTATCACCTACCATTTTGTTTTGCTTTGTTAGTTGATGGGGTTTTTTTTTTAACTATCATTACTTTATTGTTACAATTATTTTCACATCTTTCAGATCTAATAATTTTTGTACTATCCTTTTTTTATTAAATCATAACTGAATGTAACATTTTATTTGTTTTGGGTTACAACATAATGATTTGACATTTGTATACATTGCAAAATGATTACCACAGTAAGTCTAGTTACCATCTGTCACCATGTAGAGTTATAAAGTTTTTCCTTTTTTTGAGACAGAGAGAGAGAGAGAGAGTAAGCGTGCATGCACACATGTGCGAGAGCAGGGGAAGGGCAGAGGGAGAGGGAGAGAATCTTGAGGAATCTCAACACCCAGCACAGAGCCCAACACAGGGCTTGATCTCATGACCCTGAGATCATGACCTGAGCTGAAATCAGGAGTCAGACGCTCAACTGACTGAGCCACCCAGGTGCCCCTAAAGTTTTTCTTATGATGAGACTTTCAAGATCAACTCTTTCAAATATGCAATATAATATTATTGACTATAGTAACCATACTGTACATTACATCCCCATGATTTATTTATTTTATAACTGGATATTTGTATTTCTTCATCCCCAACACCCCTCTCCTCTGTCAACCACCAATCTGTTCTCTACATCTAGGAGTTTTGTTTTGTTTGTCCGTTTGTTTTGTTTTTTAGATTCCACATATAAGTAAAATCATATGGTATTTGTCTTTCTCTGTCTGACTTCTTTCTCTGTCTGATTTAGCGTAAGTCCATCTAGGTCCATCCATGTTGTTGCAAATGGCAAAACTGCATTCATTTTTACAGGCATAAAAAGTAATATTCCATTATACACACACACACACACACACACACACACACACCACATCTTCTTTATCCATTCACCCATCATTGGACACTTAGGTTGTTTCCATATCCCAACTACTGTAAATAATGCTTCAATGAACACAGCAGTCCATATATCTTTACAAATGAGTGTTTACATTTTCTTCAGATAAATACCCACAAGTGGAATTATTGGATCATATGGTAATTCTCTTTAATTTTTTGAGGAATCTCCATACAATTTTCCACAGCAGCTGCACCGATTTACATTCCCACCAACAATGCATGAGAGTTCCTCTTTCTTCACATCCTTGCCAACACTTGTTATTTCTTGTTTTGGGGGTGGGTGTTTTTTTTTTGATACTAGCCATTCTGACAGGTATGAGGTGGTATTTCATTGTGTTTTGATTTGCATTTCCCTCATGATTAGTGAGGTCAAGCATCTTTTCAGGTATCTATTGGCCACCTGTAGGATTTCTTTGGAAAAATGTCCATTCAGGTCTACTGCCCATTTTAAATTAGATTATTTGTTTTTTAGGGGGCTGAGTTGTATGAATTCTTGATATATTTTAGAAATGAACCCTTTATCAGATATATGATTCACAAACATCTCTTACTCAGTAGGTAGGCTTTTAATTTTGTCAATGGTTTCCTTCACTGTACAGAAGCATTTTAGTTTGATGTAGTCCCAGCTGTTTATTTTTGCCTTTGTTGCCCTTGCATCTGGAGTCAGGTCCAAAAAACCAACACGAAGACCAATGCAAAGACCCCTACTGCCTATGTTTTCTTCTAGAAGTTTTATGGTTTCAAAAGTTACATTCAAGTCTTTAATCCATTTTGAGTTTATTATTGTATATAGTGCAAGAAAGTGGTCCAGTTTTATTCTTTTGCATGTTGCTATCCAGTTGCCCCAACACCTTTTACTGAAGACACCATTCCTTCCCATTTGTTCTTGACTCCTTTGTTGTAAATTAGCTGACCATATAGGCGTGGGTTTATCTCTGGGCTCTCTGTTCTGTTCCATTGATCTACATCTCTGCTTTTATGCCAATACCATATTGTTTTAACTCCTATGGTTTTGGAGTAGAGTTTGGGATCAGGGAACACGAAGCCTGTAGCTTTGTTCTTTATAAAGAATGGCTACTAAGGATTTTTGCGGTGCCTTGCAAATTGTAGAATTGTTTGTCCTATCTGTGACAAAAATGCCATTGGAATTTTGATGGCGATTGCAATGACTCTGTAGATTGATTTGGGTAATGTGGACATTTAAACAATATTAATTCTTCCAATCCTTGAACACAGAGTATCTTTCCCTTTATTTGTGTCTTCAATTTCCTTTCATCAATGTCTTACAGTTTTCAGAATACAGGTGTTTCACCTCCTTGGTAAATTTCTTCCTAGCTCTTTTATCCTTTTGGATGCAATTGTAAATGGGATTGTTTTCTTAATTTTTCTTTCAGATACTTTGTTGTTAGTATATAAAGATGAAACAGACTTTTGTATATTGATTTTGTATCCTACAACTTTACTGAATTTATCTATTAGTTCTAACAGTGTTTTGGTTGATCACATTCAAAGTCCTGTTTCCAGCCATTCTGCAGAGGAAAAAAAAAAGTTCTCTAGGATTCCAAGAGGTTCTCCGGTTTTTGTACAAACTAACTTGCAGCCAAATGAGCCTAACTAATAGAAACTACTGGAATCTTTTCTCTATCCCCTTGTCCTTTTGATTCTTTGGAAAAGAGGTAAATTTCCATGGATTTCTGTTTGCAATAATATGTGATCTAATATGCTAGTATTCAGAGAGTGGTCTGTGGACCAGAAGCATCAGCATCAAGTGAGAGCTTGTGAGAAATGCAGAAAAGCAGCCTCCACCCCAGACTTACTGAAACAGAATCAGCATTTTAACAAAATTGCCAGGTGATGCACACATACATTAAATTTAAGAAACCTCATCTGAATAATTTTAAAACTCTCCCATGCGAAGCATCTAGAGGAGGTTGACAGCAAAATTCCACTTAAATGCATGACCAAGGACACAAAAGTGAGAGAAAACGCCAAAAATGAAGAGGAACACTAAAAAACTGAAATTTCATCAAAGCTGAATGGTAAGTGGGAGCTGAATCTTCAATGACACCAGGAAACAAAGGAAGAAGGGCAGTAACCTAAGGATTTGCGTATTAACAGCCATAAAGAGATGAGCTTTGGCCCCAGGCAAGGTAGGTTGGTGGAACAGACTCCACACTAAGCTGGGATCCTCAAAGGGACCCACTCTCAGCAAGGACTGGATTAGAAAGAGATCCTCCCAACCATCAGTACCATCAGAACAAAAGAACAAACGTATTGGTTGAAGTAACACACAGAATTTTGGGAAATGGATCCCATAACACACAGTCTGAACAGCATCTTTGAAATCTAAAGAGAAAACCAGTTAAGAGGAAGACAGATGGGGTGGCACCTGGGTGGCTCAGTCCTGATCTTGCAGTTGTTCAGTTGGAGCCCCGTGTCAGGCTCTGTGCTGACAGCTCAGAGCCTGGAGACTCTTCAGATTCTGTGTCTCCCTCTCTCCCTGCCCCTCCCCCACTTGCTCTCTGTCTCTCTTTCCCACTTGCTCTCTGTCTCTCTTTCTCTCTCAAAAATAAATAAACATTAAAAAAATTTTTAAAAAAAGAGGAAGACAGAGGGGGGGAAATGACAGAGGACAAACCAGAATAGGTGGAGAGATGCAAACCATAAACATGAGGTAAACAGGAGTGGAAGAGAGAATGAGAAGGTCCAACGTGCACCTTTTAAGAGACTAGGAGGAAAGAACAGAGGAAATGGGAGAGAGGCAATATTGACAAAGATAACGGCTGTGAATTTTTCACAACTGGTAAAAGCCGCAAACTTAGTTTCAGGAACCACAATGAGTCCCAAGTAGAATACTGCTAAATCTATATATCAACCCTCATGGTGAAATGACAAGAAACCAAGGACAAAAAGTGACAAGGCCAGTCACTTCTATTTACAAAGCAACACTAATCATACTGATGACAGGCTTCTTGATAGTAGTGACAGGAGAAAGTAATTCAATAATATCTTCAAAGTGCTGAGGGAAGAGAGCCATCTTTCTATAATGTTAAATGCAGCCAAACCATCATTAAAGAATGGGAGTAATACAAAGACATTTTTCGGGCATCTGGGTGGCTCAGTCAGTTAAGTGTCAACTCATGAGTTTGACTCAGGTCATAATCTCATGGTTTGTGAGATCGAGCCCCATGTCGGGCTCTGTGCTGACAGTGCAGAACCTGCTTGGGATTCTCTCTTTCCCTCTCTCTTTGCCTCTCCCCTTCTCTCTCTCTCTCTCATTCTCAAAATAAATAAATAAATTTTAAAAAGAAGACATCTTCAGACAAATAAAACTGGAAGAAAGCTCTCCATGTTCTTCCTTATTAACGATACAATAAAACTACCTCTCACAGCTTAGTGAAATCAACAAAATTCTATTCTTTAAACCTATATCACCACCCCCCAAAAAAGGTGTTTATGATTCTCTCCATCCATGCCCAGTATCACCGTCTATGAGAAGCCACAAGGCATCAGGAAATGACTTTTGAAGACAAAATGGTGATTCCTGCATTGGGCAGTGTCTCTGATTGAAATTGTCTCCTTGTGGACCCTTGATGCTGAGACAGCAAATCTGCATTCAAATTGTAGCCCAACCACCAAGGGGCTATGCAACTTTGGACCATCCACTCTGGTTTGTTGTGTATAGATGGAGGTAAGTGGGCTGACTATTTTCACATCTCCAATCTCCATTCCTCTGCAGTTTGCCCTGCACCTTCCTGAAGGTTGGGAATTGGTATCCACCCAGAGCCACACACAGTCGAGGTAGTTGGAATAGTCTCATTTTCACTGCAAAGATCTCAAACCTAAAATCTAAGCTCAACAAATAGATTGGCAGACCAGAAAGTGTTTAGACCAAATTCTCATTAAAAAAAATAAACTCCTGGGCGCCTGGGTGGTTCAGTCGGTTAAGCGTCCGACTTCGGCTGAGGTCATGATCTCATTGTTCAGGAGTTCGAGTCCCGCATCAGTCTCTGTGCTGACAGCTCAGGGCCTAGAGCCTGCTTCGAATTCTGTGTCTTCCTCTCTCTCTCCCTGCCCTTCCCCCACTCATGCTCTGTCTCTTTCTCTCTCTCAAAAATAAATAAACATTAAAAAAAAAAAAACTCCTAAACGTTCAAAACTCCAAATCCGTTCTCTCCCCCACCCTCCACCCCGCACCCATACCAGAGTATCACAACTCTTCTGGGTCTTGACACACATTTCAGCTGAGGAGACTCACCAAGACTCCTACGAGTCTGGAATTTCTCCAGCAGCCTCAGCTTGTCCTTCTAAATACCTCTGCACTTTCTTGGTGTTTCACGTTTACCACTCTCTGACTTCCAAAAGAGAAGGAAAAGATGATTTATCATCTTTCCTTTAATGACCACAAGAAATATTGAATTCTTCTGGCCCAAAAGAACATTTCCCACAGGGCATCATCTTAAATCTTAATTACAAGTTTATGTATTATTCAGGCAATGCTAGAAACTTAGCTTTGGGTCAGCATTATACTATCAGTCTTCATTCCCTCTCATTAGTCTTTCCCGCCTCACTTCCAAACGATGGCCATTCCAGTCTTGTTGCTTCTTTAATTACACTTCAGTTAGAATCAGCTTTCCCCTAGAGCGCCCAACTTTCTCTGCCAGAACACCCACGATTTCTCCAACCAAAGGGCTTGACTCTCTGCTGGGCTCCTTGCTGGGATGTATTAGGGGATGCAAACAGGCTATTCATCACCCCCCAGAAATCCAGTAGAAGTGACATCTCATAGAAAAGGATCATCAGGTTAATACAAAGATAGTACTTTTCTTGTGGTGCCCACACACATAGGCACACACACCATGCAGACATTCACACATATATACCACCACACACACACACTTGCCCAAACATTAAAATAAGGCCAGACAATTCTTCACCAGTTGCTCAGAGATGCTATTGGCTTCATCAAAAGTTCTAAGATTTGACAAGTAGCTACTACTTACTAAGCGCTGTGTGCAGGTGATTTGACTATACACCATTGCCATTTCACCCTGCTGCATGTACCACTTCGTTGCTTCTCCTTCCCGCTTCCAAAGGCTCTGGGCATCTTTGTCCCTCACCTGCCATGAGATCTTTGTGAATGAGTCTTTTTCTTCTTCCTGTTGTGCCCAGGTGTGATGAACAAACACCCCACAGAGCGGTGAGATCATGACCTGAGCTGATGTCAGACCCTTAACCAACAGCCACCCAGGCGCCCCAACATACCCACTCTCTTAATTACGTCTTTTGAATGAGCGGAGGTTCTTAATTTTAATGAAGCTCAATTTATCTTTATCTCTTTTCCTTGATGTTTCAGCGCTTTTTATGTCCAGTTTAAGAAATCTTGCCTAGGGGCACCTAGGTGGCTCAGGCAATTTGAGTGTACAACTCTTGATTTCAGCTCAGGTTATGATCTCATGGTTATGAAATCAAGCCCTGCGTCCAGCTCCGTGCTGGACATAGAACCTGCTTAAGATTCTCTCTCCCTCTCTCCTTCCCCCACTCTCTCTCTCTTTCCAAAAAAAAAATTTTTTTTTAAGGAAATCTCACCTACTCCATGGTCATCTTCCTTTGTTATATTTTAGAAGCTTTATTGGTTTACCATTCACATTCAGAGCTATGACCCATCTTGCATTAATCTGGTGTAAGGTCAAGTTCAAGATTTTTTTTTTCCCAACTAGGTACTACTTTCTCCAGCACCATTTATTGAAAAGTAATCTTTTCTCCATTGAATTGCACTGTCAACTTTATTGTAGATCAAGCCACCATACATGTATGTATCTCTTGGACTCTATCTCTCCTATTGGTCTAGTGTCCATCCTTGCATCAAAGTATTACATCCATGAAATGAGATTAACTTGTATGTCTGATAAATATAAACATTTACCTCTGCACATCTTCCTACTTCACTTCTAACCCCTTTAATGGGCCACCCACTGCGCCACCCAGGCGCCCCAAGATTTTATTTTTAAGTAATCTCTACACCCAACGTGAGGCATGAATGTACAACCCCAAGACCAAGAGTCCCATGCTCCACCCACTGAGGCAGCCAGACGCCCCCCTCTTGGCTTCTTTTGGAGAAAACTGAGAAGACTGGATAACTGAAAAACAAATTATTTTTAAGTGAATATGACTGAGATGGAAATGACAGAATGAGAAAAACAGTACTACCTTGACACCTCAAAGTCCCTAGCAATCAATTATCTACACGTTTAGGATTTTATCCATGATGAAAAACAGTCAAGACCTCGCATGAATTGCTATTTGGAAAAACTGCTGTGGTAACTACTACATATACATTGTTTTCAGGGTCTGCTGAATACCCAAAACTCCGAATATGAAAAGAGATTTTAAAAAATAATGAAAAAATTGGGGCGCCTGGGTGGCTCAGTCAGTTAAGCATCCGACTTCGGCTCAGGTCATGATCTCACAGTTCGTGGGTTCGAGCCCCGCGTCGGGCTCTGTGCTGACAGCTCAGAGCCTGGAGCCTGTTTTGGATTCTGTGTCTCCCTCTCTCTCTGCCCCTCCCCTGTTCACACTCTGTCTCTGTCTCAAAAATAAATAAACATTAAAAAAATAATAATGAAAGACTAGAAGATACAAAGCACAGGCACGTACTTATATGCAAACTTATAGATACACATAGTTTTGTTCTATCAAGAGGCAACAGAATAGATGAAGCAAAAGCAATTTAGAAGAAATGTTCCCGAGAAGAAGAAAGTCTTGAGTCCACAAATCACACTGACTAAACTGATGGAAAGCAGCTCTTGAACTACAAAGAAATGAACTGAGAAAGTCATCAGAAATTAAAAGAAAGTTCAGAAATGTGGCTCATCGCATATATAATACACAAAACTCAGTGACTCCCTTATATAAGAAAGGTAGCACATTAGAAAATGGAATTTTCGGGGCACCTGGGTGGCTCAGTCGGTTAAGCGTCGACTTCGGCTCAGGTCATGATCTCGCGGTCCGTGAGTTCGAGCCCCGCATCCGGCTCTGTGCTGACAGCTCAGAGCCTGGAGCCTGTTTCAGATTCTGTGTCTCCCTCTCTCTCTGACCCTCCCCCATTCATGCTCTGTCTCTCTCTGTCTCAAAAATAAATAAACGTTAAAAAAAAAAAATTAAAAAAAAAAAAGAAAATGCAATTTTCTATGGAGATGTTCCTTCTGCAGTCACATATACGCACAGATACATAAAAATGTCATTAACATGACAGTAAATCCAGGCTAATAAAGATATAGCATAGCCATAGTGAGAGTAAGAACTGGTTGTTGTTATGGTTGTTGTTGTTGTTGTTGTTGTTTCCAGAAATGTTGAAGGTTTTCTGGAAGACTAAAAGAAGAATGGATCATAATGACAGATAAACCAGGGCAGAGAAAACCAAAAGGCAAAACAGGTATAGGACAAGGCTTTCACAGAAGCACAGGTCATTTCTAACCAAGAAAGCTCTAGGGTTGGAATTGGCAAGAACTCCTGGGTGGCTGGGTCAGTTGAGCACCTGACTCTGGATTTTGGCTCAGGTCATTGATCTCACATTTGTGAGATCAAGCCCCCCATCAGGCTCCACACTGACAGCATGGAGCCTGCTTGGTATTCTTTCTCTCCCTCTCTCTCTCTGCTCCTCCCCTGCTCACATGCTCCCTCTCTTTCTCTCTCTCAAAATAAGTAAATAAACTAAAAAAAAAAAAAAAAGAATTGGCAGGAACAGAAGCCAGAGGAGCTGTGGGGCAGCATTTAAGGTAATTACATAATTGATCACCTTTGACAGTTGGGCCAACTAGCCCATCCTCTACCAGGTGTAGACAGAACAATGGTCTACAGCACGTGCCCCGGCCAGCACTCTAACAGTTACATGTTAAATCTAAACAGAGGGAAAGGTGTGCTTACCAGTTTATGATGGGTGTTAGAGCCTGAACCAGTTCTTCCCAAGAATACAATACACTGAGGCACACGTCTGTCAACTCATCTTGGCAGTCACAGGGGACCTTCCACACACACCGAAGGTAAGTCCACATTTGAAACAGGACTTAGCAACAACCACAAAGCCAAGAATCCACAGGCCCATGCAAGGAATCAGTACTTGGGATGAACACACAAACACTGGTTGCCCATTCCAATCAGCATAAAAACAAATGTACAGCTAAGGAGAACCAATCATTTGAAGAAAGTCAGTAGCCTGAGAGAGGTGTAACCAACTGAACAAAGCTACTGAAGAAAAATTTTACTGGAGGCCTTAAAAGAAGACCTGAATAAATGGAGATCTAAGCCATGCTCACAGAAGGGAAGGGAACCCTGTAAACCTTTGGTCTCTCTGCCAAATAATATATGACACCATTGTACTTCAAGTAAAAACCCAACAAGATTTTCCATGGAACACGTACACAAAGGACTCCAAACTTCATAGAAACATCAATGTTGCAAGAATACCCTTGTCCGTTTTGAAGAGGCACGAGAGAGAGATTTCCTACCAAATATCAAAACTTACCGTGAAGATTTAGTAATTAAAACAGAACAGTATTTGAAATGGATAAGCAAATGGAAGAGAAGAGGTAGCTGGGATTTAAGATATGACAAAGATGACATTCTAAATAAAAGGGACAGGCCATCAGGTAAGTGCTACGGACCAACAGGGAAACCACTTGAGGAAAAACATTAAGCTTATGTCTATGTAACAACTTGGCGCATAAATTCCAGCGAGACCAAAGATGTAAATGCACATAATAAAAACAGAAAAGTATGAGAAGAAAATGAGTAAATCTTTAATCATCTCAGGGTGTGAGTAATCTTTCGGAACATGGCAGGGAAGTAATTAAGAACTGGCTTATCAATTTGACCACATAAAATTAAAACTATGAAAAAATAAATTCAATAAATGAGGATAAAAGGCAAAGAACAAGCCGAGGGAAAAATTCAACATATAAAATTGAGAGTCTTGGGTGCCTGGGTGGCTCAGTCGGTTAAGTGTCCGACTTCAGCTCAGGTCATGATCTCACAGTTCATGGGTTCGAGCCCTGTGTTGGGCTCTGTGCTGACAGCTCAGAGACTGGAGCCTGTTTCAGCTTCTGTGCCTCCCTCTCTCTCTCTGTCCCTCCCCTGCTTACACTCTCTCTCTCAAAAATAAATAAACATTAAAAAAATTTTTTTAATTGGCCAAATCAATTTCATTGCAAGAATGTAAACGTGATTTAATATGAGGAGATGTATTAATGTAATTTTTTTATTTGAAAGAGAGAAAGAGAGAGCACACAAGTGGGGGGGGGGCAGAGGGAGGGAGGGAGGGAGAGAGGGAGACAGAGAGAGAGAGAGAGAGAGAGAGAGAGAGAGAGAGAATCCCAAGCAGGCTTCATGCCCAGGACAGAGCCTGACACAGGGTTTGATCCCACAATAGTGAGATCCCACAACCTGAAGGAATATATATTTGTACGAATAAATATTTACATAATATATATATGTGTATATATAATATATATACTAAAAAACCTCTTCATAAACTAGACCCAATAGGATATTTCAAGCACCTAACAGAGTGCCTATGATGTTGGAAGCATTCAATAAATAACTATCAAATTATTGCATAAACCACGATTCCTTCATTTGAAAGAATTTTTAAAAATGTAAAGCAAATTTAAAAAATTTGCTTTAAAGCAAAAGCAATTTTTTATTGACATTAATAATGGTGAAAACTCAGAGGCAAAACTAGGAGGAAAAATGCTCCCTCTACTGTTATTTACCTCTGAAATAGGATAAGTTTAAAAAAAAAAAAAAAAGAACCAGAAGGCATAAATACTAAATTTTTTTTAAAGGGGGAAAAAAAAAAGAAAGTACAAAATAATTATTTCCAACAAGTGATCTGATTGCCTCTCTGGACACTCCTTATCCCCCCATCTCTTCCACCTTCTTCCCTGGATGTCTACCCGCCTCGTCCCACAAATACACATGGATAGGTGAGTCATCACAGAACAGAAAGCAAACCATTCAGGCCCACCAAATACATAAAAGCCAAATCGTTAACACTAAGGTCAATAGCAGACTTGTCTCCTAAGCTTTCCATCAGCATCCCTGGAATTGTTGTCCTGGGACAGCAAATGGCCTTTCCATTTCATTTCCATCATTTCTTTTCTGACTGAACAGATCTGACACTGGGATCACTTTGTTGCCTTAAAACAAGGACTCAGGGGTTCCCTAGGTGGCTCAGTTGGTTAAGCAGCCAACTCTTGGTTTCAGCTCAGGTCAGGATCTCATAGCATCAGGCTCTGTGCTGACAGTGTAGAGCTTGCTTGGAATTCTCCCTCTCGCCTTCTCTCTCTGTCCCTCCCCCACTTGCGCTTTCTCTGCTTCTCTCAAAATACATAAACTTAAAAACAAACGAACAAACAAACCCAGGGCTCAAAAAAGCACAATCCCTGCTGATAAAGGACTGAGGAAATGGAAGATAAGGGTTTTTCTTCTAAACTGAAAACAGACCCAGAAGTGCAAGATCTTTATCTCTATAAGGAGAATCCTCTACAATTCTGGACACTTTCATTTTATGTAGCACAAATCCTAACAAAGAACAAACCCTTTAATAAGTCCATTATGCATGAATTTTTCTACCATTTGCATTATTTTGTTCATTTCCAATCAATCCCTATTATCAATAAGATCCCTTGCCCCTGGAAGGTGGTAATAGTTTTTTTTAAAAGTTTGAGGGGTGCCTGGATGGCTCAGTTGGTAGAGCATGTGGCTCTTGATCTTGGGGCTGTGAATTTGAGCCCCACGTTGGGTGTAGAGATTACTTAAAATCTTTTTTAAAAAAGTTTGAGAATTGATACTATAAGCCATTCATATCTTTTATGTCTCGTAGTAACCAAGGACAGACTGGAAGCACAATGGCAGTGGAAGTAGACTGGTAACAATTTTAAAAGCAGGTGGTAGTGAACATAAAGAAAAAGGGTAAGAATGGAATTGCTGGTTGGTCATACAGCAAGTTAATTAAAGACTCCACGAATCTATCATTTCAAAGATTTTAATGTAGGGCATGGATGGCTCAGTCGGTTGAGCTTCCAACTTCAGCTCAGGTCATGATCTCATGATTCAGGAGTTCAAGCCCAGCATCAGGCTCTGGGCTGTCAGCGAGGAGTCTGCTTTGGATCCTCTGTCTCCCTCTCTCCCTACCCCTCACCCTCTCATTCTCTCTCTCTCTCCCTCCCTCTCTCCCTCTCTCTCTCTCTCAATCTTACTCTCAAAAATGAATAAACATTTTTTAAAAAAGATTTTAATGTATTTTGCTATTAGTCTGAGTTCACAAACATTATGTAAGTTTTCCAAATGTTTTATGTACACTATCCAAAAAAGCAAAAATATTTAGGAGCTTAAGAACCATTGTGAAGCTCCAATCTATCTTCAATGTAGATTTCTTTTGAAAAACAATAAAGCTGACCCGTGCCATCAGGAATTCAATTAGACTATTTCACAGGTAATGGTTTCTGATTTAGTGGTGCAATCATCCATAAAATAGAGTCCTTTCAGAGTTTACTGAGCCATTTTTAATTGTTTTTCCTTAAAGTCAAACTGAAGACTGCTATAAGAAGTGATAATATATTTCCCTGGGTATGTCTCAGTGGTTTATAACCAAAATACAGCACCTTTAGCTGAAAGACTTGTTTTAGGTTTCCCATCCATTTAAAATTGGACTTACATTTCTAAATTAAATATACGCACACACATATTACATATACATGTACATATATACATGTGAATATTCTGGTAGATATCCTGGTATTATGGTGACAATGATATTTCATATTTAAAAAAATTTTTTTTAGTTTATTTCTTTTGAGAAAGACAGAGTCAGCGCAAGCAGGGGAGGGGCAGAGAGAGAGAAAATCCTAAGCAGGCTCACACTGCCAGTGCAGAGCCTGACTCGGGGCACAAACTCACCAAACCATGAGATCATGATCTGAGCCAAAACCAAGAGGTGGACACTTAACCAACTGAGCCACCCAGGTGCCCCGATATTTCATATTCTTATGAGCAATTTCTTTTACAAAGCTAAAACTGGTCCTTACTTGTAAGAACCATATACATTACAAGGTATCGACTCACATACATTACGAGGTATCACTCGACTTCATCATTGAGAATACCAACCATATAGACTGCATCAATGCTTGGAAATATGTTTAGACAATTTGGTGAAAACTGGAAAACTCAATACATAACAGAGTACAGACATACTAACCCAAACTCAACCGCATAAAATTAAAATGGGAATCCAGCTGGGGTGTGATGAAAGGACCTCCAGTGCATTTCCTAGCTTGGAAATCTAGAAACCAAGGTCTGAATTCCAACATCCGCAACTATGTGTAAAAGGCCTAATTCTCTTGAGCCTCTTTGGCAGAGATGGTTTCCATCCATCAGGTGTCAGCTTCTACTAGTGACAGGTGACTGATTCATAGAAAAGGGCCCCCACAGACCAGCTCACCAAAGACCTGCACTGGGGCCCCGTTCATGGGCTGCTTCAGCACCCAAAGAACAACCTTCCTGAAGCCTAACGTCACCTTCCTGCCCCTTCCAGAAGCTATCTTCATCCCTTAAAGTTTTCAAAATATACACACAACATGACACTTTATCATTCAAATCCCCTGCCTAGCATCCTACACCCTATCTTCTCCAGAATAAATATTCTGAATTCCTTCAAACATTTCTTTATACAGTCTTGTTTTCCCAGGATAGTCCAGGCTTAACTTCGTTTTTTTAGAACAATAACTACGCCTCTCAAAATACGAAGTTCACTAAGTTAAAATATGACATTCAAACTAATACACAATGGATGTGCATTAAATATCTTATTCAAATTATTCATTAAGGAGGGAACAAATAATATGATAGAGGAACTAGAAAAAAGGTGTTAGAATAAGTTTGCTAGTTGAGATCTAAAACTGGTTAATCCTACCTGGAACTGAATAATAAACTTTGGGGTTGTTTTTTTCTACAAGTATCCTTTGTAGACTTCACAGTGTCCAGGACCTAATCAAATAATAGAGAGCAGGGGTGCCTAGGTGGCTCAGTTGGATAAGTGTCCAATTTTGGCTCAGGTCATGATCTCGTGGTTTGTGAGTTCAAGCCCCGCATTGGGATCTGTGCTGACAGCTCAGAGCCTGGAGCGTGCTTCAGATTCTGGGTCTCCCTCTCTTTCTCTGCCCTTCCCCCCATTCATGCTCTGTCTCTCTCTCAAAAATGAATAAACATTAAAAATACATTAAATAAATTTAATAAATTAATTTTTAAAAAAATAATAGAGAGCAAAGTCAAAAGGTATACCCTTCTAGGGGTTCAAATAATCCCTGGGCAGGTCTGATAAATAATGACCCAGGATGATGTGAAAAGAACATTAAATTATTCTCTTGCTTTGTTTCCAAGTGTTGGATAATTTTTCTTGATAGACCTCTTTCATTCTCCCAACGCATCCCAGTTTGTACAATAAATTATATGGCAGCCAAACTTACAGCACCTCATTGACATATTCCTCACCTTCCTGGCCAAGGTTTATCCTTTAGGATGTAGCACCCAGAACCAAAAAATAAAAAACTCCACATATGCCTTGAACCATGCAGGCTACAGAATAATTCGGACCTCCCATAATCTCAACACTATCTCAGCACTACACATGAAATGAACAAAGATCACGTTAACAGCCACATGGTATCACTGACTTATGTTAAACAACTGAAACCCTCAGTCTTCTTTACCTAGAATGCTCCTTTGGTAAATATATTTTTCAAAATGCTGATTTTACTCCTCCTGACACATAAAAACCGTTCTTCTCTTGACTTCGTAGCCATGGCGGCTGATGGTACCACTAACCTGTCACAGCAGCCACCTCCAGAGCTTGTGGACAAATGTATAGGATCAAGAATTCACAGTGTGATGAAGAGTGATAAAGAAATTGCTGGCACACTTTTGAGATCTGATGAATTTGGAAATCACATCAGAAGGAAGAAGGATCACCAAATTAGATCAGATTTCATTATATAGAAATAATTTAACAATGCTGGTTCCTGGAGGAAAAGGACCTGAAATATAAATGGATTTCCTTGGCTTACTCTCTTTTGTCTTATAATGACACAAAATAGAAATTTCTTTTTAAACTTTTAATGTTTGGATTCTATAAAGTTAACTTTCCCAGTAAAGGGAAATGTTTTGAAGATGCATTGTTGGGGTTTTTTTTTAATTAATTTATTTATTTTGAAAGAAAGAGAGAGCACAAGCAAGGGAGGGGCAGAGAGAGAATCCCAAGTAGGCTCCACGCTGCCAGCACAGAGCCTGACAGAGGGCTCAAACTCACAAACCATGAGATCATGACGTGAGCCAAAACCAAGAGTCAGATGCTTAACTGACTGAGCCACCCAGGCACCCCTGAAGATGTGTTGTAAATGTCCATTTTTGTATCTTGGGAAAAGGAGAAAAGTTTGTTCTTTGAAGGCTAAAATAAGAATGTTGGCTACAAAAATATTATTCCTCCCTTTTGTATTTTCTTCCAGCCATGCATTCCCTCCTATTATATTGGAACTCTGCAGCCTTCTATCATAAATTACCCATGCTTAGCAAACATTGCTTATATGTTTTATAAAATCAAGTGATGATCCTGTCCCTCTGGAACACAAAGTATGGATCTAAATTGGTAAACTCTTAGAACCACTGAAATTATCACATCCTCCTAACCCTTAACCCAGGCAAACTGCACCACAGACACCTAAAGAGCAGGCTCATGCTGAGCAGATGCTCAGCATCTGGACCATGCCTTCAGCTGCCCCACCGCCCTCTGGCTGCTGCTTCCAGCACACTCTTGTCGCCTCCTAAGAGCCACCCTAGCTCTGAGGGTCAATTATTTCTTCCTCATTCCTGGCCTCTGATCCATTTCCCCTCTCTTGAATAATAGCCAGCCCCTCCAGCAGATCCATGGATAACAAGACCTTCTTCCATCAGCCCCCGGATACTTCTTCCTGAGTCCCGCCCTTCCATGCCTGTGGACAGCTCAGTGTGTCCCTAGCTGTGCTCTACAATGGACAATCCAAGAATATGTGAGGCAGGAAGAGGATTGCCAGGACCTGCTTCAGCTGAAATTCAAGGAAGCTCATGAAAACCACTCCCACCTTCTGTCAATTTCCTTTAGGAGAACTTCACCATCACATCTGGAAACAACTTCATCCCACCCCATCTCCCAACCTACAGTTCATCCTCTGTATTGTTTAGTTCATCCTCTAGGCCAGAATTGGCAAACAAAAGCCCACAGGTCACATCCAGCCACTGATTTTGTAAATAAAGTTTAGGTGGAACACAGCAACACCCATTTGTTTACATATCATCTATAGCTGTTTTTGCGCTTCAATGGCAGAGATAAGTAGTTGTGATGGACCCATGTATGGCCCACAAAGTCTAAAATATGCACACTTTACAGAAAAAGTTTGCTGACCCCTGATGAGGCCCCTGTTCCCACTCCTTCAAAGGCCAACTTGAAGGTCATCTGGAACATTCTCCAATATACCACCTCCCGCTAGGTGGAGCTAATGGTTTTGTCACCATTCTGTCCAGAGCCATTTACGGATGCGTCTATAACAGCAATATTTTCCATCAGAAATGCTCAAGACTCACCTAGTATAGCATCTGACCTACAATCAGTAATATAATTTATTACCTTTTTTTATTGCTGAACAATTAACTGTGTCCAAGGCATCATAGTGAGCACTTACCTTCACTCTCTGATAATCACCTTCACAATAAGCCACATAAGACTGAGGCTCTGAGAGGTTCGATAGATGACCAAGATGACAGAGTAACAAGGCATAGACCAATGCTGGAATCCTGACCTCTCTGAATCTAGTGCCTAGGTTCCTGACTCCTAAGCTATATAATCAATGTTTATTTCATAAGCCTTCTGGTAAAGACCCCATTAGCTCCTGACTCTGAAATGAGTGGAAACTCACTCAAAAGTAAAAGCTAGAGGCTTTGTGCTTCTGTTATCCATCTAGTCACTAAAATGAGATTCTAGAATTCCTTGGGAAGCTGCAACAAGGTGTCCTGTTAATGAGGCTGTCTGCCATCAGATTTGCCCTGTTTTGTAGTTAGGAAAGCACCGTTATCCTGTGCAGCTAAATAGACAATAACCTAAGCTGGGGAGACCAGGAAAGTGTACAAGGATGGACCACTTTGTCAGGTCACAGAAAGGCTCTGTAGTCACAGAAATGAACTGGGCCAACAGTCCTTTCAAAACAACACATCAGGAAACTTGTTCGAAAGTTGGAAAAAGTGTGCATGGCACATACTTTCAGAATCAGATGGGGCATTGGATACCGAAGAACTGTATACAGGAATATACTGTTTACCACTGATAAAAAGGTGCAAGAATTCTTGAACTTGTTAACTGTTCAACAGAACAAATAGCTCCCCAAGATTAATGGCGGCTATACATTAAGCAGTCTTATAACTAACTCAGCAATCTTACCCTAATATTTCTTTATTAAGTTGCCTATAAATGTCCTAGCATCTTAAATGTTCTTTCAACCAGTATTAACATCTAACAGGTTCCCCGATTAATTAATAAACTAAGTAAAATCAATAACACATGTTATTTTTGCCTGAGGAATCATGATTTTACCTCTTTAAAAATCACACTTTGGTGGGGCTCCTAGGTGGGTCAATCAGCTAAGCATCCAACTCTTGATTTCGGCTCAGGTCATTATCTCACGGTTCATGAGTTCAAGCCCCACATCAGGCTCTGCACCGACAGTGCGGAGCCTGCTTGGGATTCTCTCTCTCTCCATCTCTCTCTGCCGCTCACCCCTGCTCTCTCTCTCTCTCTCTCAAAATAAATAAAAATTAAACACTTAAAAAAAATAAAAATAATACTTTGTAAATATGTTAAAGATTTCATGTCTCTAGGAAGAGTTTCAACTGATAAAACACAAAGACCTCAAGTAATCTTTCAAAAATCCATCTATTATTTAATCTTGCCTTGTGAAAAAAAAAGATGTCTTTTTTCTTTTTCTGTGCTAAACTGAAGAATGTTTGACTGTCCTCTAGCTATCTTTTAAAAGGTACAGTTATCACTGATCTAAGATAATTCAACACCAGGAAATTACAATGGAAGTATTCTCAGTCTGACGGAAATGACATGCGGGCCAGATAAAGCTACATAAGAATACAAAGATCTCACAGTTGTTCGTATCACATTCTGTTGTGTTACAGGTGAATTCAAAGGTTGTATTTTCCCACTTTATGTAGAACTGACAAGAAATGTTTTGAACTAAATTTAGTAACTACTGCCTCTGGAAGAAAATAGTGTTACCTTCAGCAATAACTCCAGAGTCTAGACATATAACTGCCATCCCAAAAGTCTCATCCTTCAGAGAATGCTTTCCCAGAATGATTTTACAAGACCTGCTTCTCTCATTATATAAGATTATTCAGCAATTGCCAGCCAGCCATGTTCTCTATCAAAGCTGAGGTTTTTTTCATCTGGGCTAAGCTACAGGACAGGGAGTCACCAAAGTCTACGGCAACAAGGCTAAACTACCCCTGGGCGCTTGAGATGCAAATAATATCCCATTTCTTTACTGTAAATGTGTAGATACAACTAAATTGTATCATCCTCCAGGTCTAACCCACCATGACGGGCTGGAAGATGAATATATCAGTTCATTTTCAGGTCTCCCTCCACACACCTTGTATCATTCAACCACCCAGGTTATGTGGGATGTTGAGTCACAGGGAAGGGCACATTCTGAGCCTAGGTAGTGACCTACCCACGCCAGGATCCATGACAAAGGTGGGGAGAGGAGGGCTCTTCCAGCAGCTCCACTTCCTCCAGGCCAAGTTGGACCTTGGGACCTCTGCCTCCACTCTTGGTGGGTTCATCATGCCATCATTCCTCTCATCTTGGTGGTAGTGAGCACTCCAAGCCCCTCCCCCAACCCCAGACCTCTCTCCATTCCACTTGGGAGAACCTCACAGCCCCCAGGATAGATGTTTCTTCCTTCAACCCTCAGGCACTAAACTTCCAACCCCCCACCACTTCCTCCCCCCAGTGAAGCCCTGTTCATCTTCGAAATGGGATAAAACAAACCCATGCTTAGCCCACCTGTACTGCCTTGGGGCCAGAGCGTCAACTTTCACCCTGGGGCACAACGCACAGGTTGTGAACTGTAGGACGTTGGGGTGTTGAGGAGCTCAGAGTGCAAGAAATGGAGAGCTGAGCCAGGGGTGGCATGAGAGAAAGAGCATGATAGATCTTCTCATTGCTCCCTAGTGCAAGCCTGCTCTCAGGAAAGTAAGTTATTCTCACATCTTTCAAATCCAGGCTCCTCTACATAACAGCCATATGTCTGTGGGCAAGTTAACCTCAATTTCCTCACCCGAAAACGGGATTAATCATGGTCCGTATTTTATATAGTTGGAGGAGAATTGCAGGAATTAGGAAGTGTAAAGCGATTAGGGGGCACATGGGTGGCTTAGTTGGCTGAGAGTCCAACTCTTGATTTCGGCTCAGGTCATGATCTCATAGTTGTGGAATCGAACCCCATGTCAGGCTCTGTGCTGACAGCTTGGAGCCCGCTTGGGATTCTCTCTCTCCCTCTCTGCCCTCTTTCCCTCCCTCTCTCTCTCAAAATAGACATTAAAAAAAAATAAGTGTAAAGCGATTAGAACAGTTCCTGGAACATAGTAGTCATCCAATAAATCTTAGATGTTACTAACACCTAGGATTATTAATATTGACTGCCACAGTATATTCTCAGTAAAGTGCCACCTCCCACTTTATGAAGTGGGTATGAAGTTGCCATCATGTTCCATCAGAATGGAACCACAAGTGTTACTGAAGCTGAGACACCCAAGACAAGGTCTCTAATCCCTGGGAAGTAAAACTAAATCCCAAAGACCCTTAAAGGGAAAGTCCATATCATGGAATTGTGTCTGAGAATGAAGGTTGTCTCAAAACCTCATTCAGAAGGATAGCTAGAGCTGAGGACTCAGTCCCTCGACAATGTGGGGGGCACGTGGATCTGGAAATTCTTTTACATTGTTGTTCCCTCGGATCCAGCACATCACGCCTCTAAGCAGGAAGTTGGTATCCTGTTGGAAAATTTTGGACAACCACCCTGGGTTACGCAGGAAACACTGAAACCCTACAGGGGGCCACAGTAATAGTAGGCTTTCAAATGGATTCTCTACAAGATACAGATACTAGAAACTACTCTGTGATTCCTAAACATTCACATGATTTGCATCCAAATCAAATTGGTTGTCTATATTCTTTTTTTTTTTTTAATATTTATTTATTTTTGAGAGAGACACAGAGTGTGAGCCGGGGAGGGCAGAGAGAGAGAGAGGAAGACACAGAATCCAAAGCAGGCTCCAGGCTCTGAGCTGTCAGCACAAAGCCTGATGCGGGGCTCGAACCCATGAACTGTGAGATCGTGACCTGGGCCGAAGTCGGATGCCTAGCCGACTGAGCCACCCAGGTGCCCCTGGTTGTCTCTATTCTTGATGTTTATTCATGGATAGTTATTGACGGCAGGCATTCTACTAGGTGCTTAGGACGCAGTGGTGGAAAAGCTGCAGTCTGCCACCTCACAGGGCTTGCAGACTTTTAGGGGACACTGAACAGGAGTTGGATGCTATGAGGACAAATACCCGGAATATCTGACTTCATCTGGTGGCTCAGGAAAGGCTTCCCAGGGGAAGTGAATTTTAAGACTAGAAATAAAAGGCATTTTATGACAGGTAGAAGGAGAATGATAGGCATCATCGTTAAACGACTTGCTGAAAAACAACACGGGGAAAATTGAAAATGGCTGGAACGCAGGAAGCGAGGGAGTAAACCCACAAAGAGAGGCCAAAGACACAGGAAGGGGACAGGTATGCAGGGCATGGAGACCATAATGAGGAGCTTGGACCTTATTCTGAGGAAGTGGGATATGATCACCTTTTTGTTTTAAGCAGATTACTCTGGCCACAGTGAGGACAACCAATTTTAGCATGGCAACATTAAATACAGAGATGCTACATAAAGCTATTGTAGGTGAACAGGTGACAAATGGTCATGACTTAGAATGGGGACCACAAGGGGCACCTGGGTGGCTCAGTCTGTCGAGCATCAGACTCTTGATTTTGGCTCAGGTCACGATCTACTGGTTCATGAGTTCGAGCCCCATGTCAGGCTCTGAACTGTTAGCTTGGGATTCTTTAAACAAACAAATAAACAAACAAACTTAAAAAAGAAAAAAAGAATGGGGACCGCAAGAAAGAAGTGGATGGATCCCAGAGATATTTAGGATTTGGTCATAATAATAGCTCATGGGGGATTAAGGAGGAGAGGCAAAGCCGATTCCCATGTCTCAAGATGGGGAAGGTGCTAATCATTTACTATGACAGAAAATGCTGGAGAATAAGCAGTCTCGAGTTGATGACCATGAGTTCCTTTAGAAGAAATATTAAATCTAAGTTGAGTGTGCTACGTCCAAGTGGAAATTCCAAGCAGGCGAGCCAATACTTAGAAGAAAGCCCAGACAAGAAATAGTTTGGAAGTTATCAATATAAAAATAGTAGGTGAAGCCATGGAAACAGGTGGCCGTATCAGCCTGTGTTGCTGAAACAAAACAAAAGGAAGTCTATTCTGTACCTACCTACACTTAATCATGGGAGTTTCAGGCCAAGTAGGGGAGGGGAGGAGAAGATGCCATGTGGAGCCAGTGGGGGCATATTTCAGGCTGGGATACGGCTTCCTCCACACTCTGCCCCCTCCCACCACCCCTCTTCCATCCTGCCCAGGCTCTCAAGGGGATCTTGCTGGCTGCCCTTCTATTTCTTGTGGCCCACATTCCTCTGGGTCCAGGTAACCAAGAAGGGAATAGAAGCCTCAAGAAGTGAGAAGGGAGAAGCCTGAAGCCACCAGGAGAGAAGGTGGTGAGGGCTATATCTCTTTCGGAGCTCCTTCTCACTAACCGCTTCTCAGATTATCAGAATCTACATGTTAGTAAGATCGCTGGGTGATTGGTATGTATGTTACAGTTTGAGGCATCCTGATGTGTAATATGGGTCAGCAAACTTTGTAAAGAACCGGAGTAAACATTTTAGGTTTTGTGGGCCCATGCTGGGACACCTGCTCAGCAGAGCCACTGTATAGCAAAAGCAGACACTGACGACAAAATGTGACAGATGAGGTGGCTGCGTTCCATTAAAGTTTATTTATGGACACCAAAATTTGAATTTCATATAATTTTTACAGTCACCAAAAAGTAATTCTATTCTAGGAGGATCTTAGAATTTTGTAGGCAGGAGTATTAGATGATATCATAAAACCTAGGGAGCAAAAGAGACACATAATTTTAAACATAGGATCCTGGGGCACCTGCATGGTTCAGTCGTTTAAGCCTCTGACTCTTGATTTCGGCTCAGGCCATAATCTCACAGTTTGTGAGATCAAACCCCATTTCAGGCTCTGTGCTGACAGTGTGGAGCCTGCTTGGGATCCTCTCTCTCTCTCTCTCTCTCTCTCTCTCTCTCTCCTTCCCTCTCAAAATAAATAAACTTTAAAAATAAAATCCTGTGTGAAGATTCTGTTTATTCTACATCTAAATAAAGCTGCGAAGTTCAACATTAAATAGTCATCACGAGGGCAGAGTCCTATGTGGATATAACTTGGCTTCCATGCTCAGCAGGGAGCCTGACGCTGGGTTTCATCCCATGACCCTGGGATCATGATCAGAGCTGAATCAAGAGTCAGCTGCTCAACTGACAAGCCACCCAGGCACGCAAGTTTCATATTTTCTTAATTGCAAACACAGTTGCCTCACTGTGCCACAAAGTTCTTGCAGGCATTTAAACCAAATATTTCTTTCTAAAGATGAATTTTGTGAGTTTTTTGCATCCTTGTTTGTTTACCATTCCTTCTCTAGACATTTAAAGCTTTACCCGTGGGTCAGAGGTTTGTGGCCTGTGCTCCCAGAGTACCTATTCTTTATCAAGAGAAAGAAAACCACCAAAACATCTCTGTCACCAAAACGAATGAGATCATATTCTTAATATTTGAATCACTCCACCTTAAAGCAGATTATTTTTTCCTCGTTAATCCATTTTCTTGGCATTTCACATAACATCTTCCTACTCTCCTTGGATTTCTTTTCATCGTATCTTGCCAAAAGAATTAAAAAGTGAAAGCTGAAACTCTTCATTTCATTTTTAAAGTCATGTGATGAGAAGATCAAATAAAATTCTACTGGCCAAAGTCCGTCTCTTCCAAATGCTTAACTGTACACACACCTAAGTCATACACAGAGTTGTAACATTTTAAACAAACCATATGTTCTATATAATACAAGGTGGTATAATTTAAACAACCATTAAGAATCTGAAATTATTCCAAGCAAAAGTCACTCAAAATCTGCAACCAAGTCCCCCATTTTTTTCATGACCCCCCCTTTATAAAAAATACCTATTCAGGGGCACTTGGGTGGCTCAATCGTTGAGCATCTGACTCTTGATTTCAGCTCAGGTCATGATCCCAGGGTCGTGGGATCAAGCCCCATGTTGGGCTCCACTCTGTGCATAGAGCCTGCTTAGGATTCTCTCTCTTTCTCCCTCTCCCTCCCTCTCCCTCTCCCTCTCCCTCTCCCTCTCCCTCTCCCTCTCCCTCTCCCTCTCCCACTGCCCCTCTCTCCTGTTCCCTCTCTCTAAAATAAATAAATACATAAATACATAAATAAATAAGAACAACTGTTTATGTAAATATTGAGATACAAAAATTGTATACTTGATGGGGCACCTGGGTGGCTTGGTCAGTTAAGCGTCCGACTTCGGCTCAGGTCATGGTCTCATGGTCCGTGAGTTTGAGCCCCACGTCGGGCTCTGTGCTGACTGCTCAGAGCCTGCAGCCTGTTTCAGATTCTGTGTCTCCCTCTCTCTCTGCCCCTCCCCTGTTCATGCTCTGTCTCTCTCTGTCTCAAAAATAAATAAACGTTAAAAAAAAAATTTTTAAAAAATTGTATACTTGGGACTATGAACTATAGAACGTTTAGTTCTTCATTCAACTCTTAAAGAAGGAAGGATGAGGTGTCTTGATGGCTTCCATTTCTTTTCAGGTACATTGAGAGTTAATGATCATCTTCTCCCCCAAAAAGAGCGAGGAGTTGTTACCTATTTCTGAGACAGGAGACTCACAGAGAGAATTGGAAACAGGATAGATCCTTAGATGCAGAAAGTCACAGAACTGTCCCTGAACCCAGATTGAACCCAGAAAGTCACAGAACTGTCCTTGAACCCAGATTGAAGGCAACAGAAAGCTGGATCATTAATAAAATCATGATTTGCCTTGAGCCCACCAGAGCGCTGAAACAGCAAGGCAGACAGACAGGTGAACTAAATTTCAGATGATAGGCCCTGAGGAGGGGCCAGACTCTTGAACTGCTTCACCTGTGGCAAAGTGCAGCCCAAAGAGACAACTGCCTTAGAGGGTAAACAGAAAATGGATGCATGTTTAAGGAATTCTTCAAGGCCAAGTGTGGGCTAAAGTGAGGGTCACACCCCTAGTTGCTCCTGATGCAGGAAGTCTGCACTCCCTCACCCCACCTCCCTACCGCCCCACCCCTGTGCACAAGCACACAAAGCCCCACCCACTTGCCCTTTGTGAAGGGAACTGGGAGCCAAGGACTGTGGGTCCCAGGGAAGGGGCGGGAAGTGCTCCCACCCACCACCCCCCAACCCCCAAGCCCAGGCAGAGATTCATTGCCTCTGGGCAGGGATAGAAGCCAACATCACTTGTGAAGGTGCAGAAAACCCTCCCTCTCTCCCCCAGTCGCAGGCAAAGGTAAACTTCTGAGGGCATAGTCAGGCAACCCACCTCAAATCTTGCACTGGCAATAAAACCACCAACCTTGCACTGGCAATAAGAGCCAGCAATCTACACTGGGGTTGGGCTGTGGAGGAACGAGCCAACTTGCCTGTCACTCATCTCAAGCAAAGTCCACTGCTGCTTCTGTGTTGACACAAAGCAGAGGTCAGCTTCCATTCAGGGCAGAGAATGGAACTCTCTACTGCCCCAAATTCTCCATATAAACTAGTCAGAGTGTGACTGCCATAGGAGGGAACAAGAATGTTGAAAATGGGGCCACTCTTCAAATCCAGGTACCCAGGATATGGCTCAGTGAGACTGACCAAGAGAATGAAGAGTTCCCACCTCACCCCAAGCTTAAGCATCCCACCAAATAACCAACAACTGGCAGGATACAACATGGAAAGGACAAGAGCCACAGAGAAAGACCCTTTTTAAGCAGTCAGGACTACTTAAAGCTGCAGGTGAATTGGGAACACAGAAAAATCCACCAGCACCCTAGAATCCACATTAAGTACAAGGCAGTGGCAGTAGTCCACCCCGGAAGCAATTAAAATATTATGATACATTAATGGCAATTATAGCAACAGCAAAACCTACAATCAGCTTAAACTGAAGCTGCATTGCCTCAGTCTTCTCTCATGAAACACTGAGAAGAGCCATGCCCATTTCCAGACATAAATCCTATCTACCTCAGGCTCTACTATTCTTTTATAGAAAATGTCCAATATTTAATCAAAAATGACAAGACACACAACAATAACAAGAAGGCATATCATGCTGTGGTTGGATGTATTCTATACACGTCAGATAGGTCAAGTTGACGGTGATTTTCTTTTACATTCTTACCGATTTTCTATCTAGTAATTCTATTAATTAGAGAGGACTACTGAAATCTCCAACCATAATTGCTGAACTGTCAACTTCTCCTTTCTATTCTGTCCTGTTATATCATGTACTTTCAAGATGTTGTTAAATATATAATCATTTATAAATGTCAGAGCTTCCTGATGTATTGGCCCCTTATGATTAAGAAATATTCCTCATTCTTTCTAGTAATATTCTTTGTCAAAAAGTCTATTTTGTCTGAAGCTTATATAGTCACTCCAGCTTTCTTATAGCTACTCTTGCAAGCTGTGCCTTTCCCATCCCTTTATTTTCAACCAATTTTGTGTCTTTAAACAAACCTGAATCTCTTATACACAGCACACAGTAGGATCTTGCTCTTTATCCAGTCTGATCATCTCTGCCTTTTAATGTAACTATTGAGGTAGCTGAACTGATGTCTGACATTTTGCCATTTGTTTTCCATACATGTCTTGTCCTATTTATTGTATTTTTTTACTGCCTTCCTTTCTGTTAAATATATTTTTTCTAGTATACTATTTTAATTCCCTTACTAATTTTTAAGCTTAGTTTTGGTTTGTGGTGTGTGTGTGTGTGTGTGCATGTGTGTGTGTGTGTGTTTAGTTAGTTATCTTAGAATTAAAATTTACCATTAATTCATCACCATCTACTTCAGGTTAATACTGACTTAATCTTGTTTATGATGTTATTTTTTTTAAACTCATCTCTACATCCAATGTGGGGCTTGAATTCACAACCTGTAGATGAAGAGTCATGCGATCTACGGACTGAGCCAGCAAGGTGCCCAACAGTGACTTAATTTTGGTAAAATATAGCAAATTTGATCCAGTAAGCTCCATTCCCTCCCCCATTTTCCATACTATTATCATCATAAGTATTAAATCTACTTATTTTATAAGCCCAAATCAGTCTTACATTTATTATTTTCAACAAGGGTATGCTTTTTAAAGAAATAAGAAGAGAAACAACTTTATATACAGTCTTTTCTACTGACCCACATCTTTATCACTTCCTGAGCTCTTCATTCCTTCTGGAGGAGCTGAGTTACTATCTACTGTCATTTCCTTTCATCCTGAAGGACGTCCCTCAGTACTTCTTATAGGGCAGGTATACTCCCAGTGTTCGTTAATTTGGGAAGTCTGTTTCACTCTCATTCTCTGAATAATAAATAGTTTTATTGGGTGGAGAGTTCTTGGAATGACGCTCTCTTTCCTCTCTGCATTTTAACTCATTATTCCACTGCCTCCTAGGCTCCTTTATATTCTGATAAGTCAGGCACTATCCACATCCTTGTTTCTCTTTAATGATGCGTCATTTCTCCCTTGCTGCTTTCAAGACTTGCTCTTTACATCTTTCCACAGTTACACTATGACGTGACTAGGTGTGTTTCTCTTTGTGTTTAGCCTTAATGGAATTTTTTGAGCTTCTTGAATCTGAAGGTTAGAGGTTTACATCAAATTTGGGGAGTTTGGGGGTCACTGATGCTTCCTTCCCCCCCTCTCCCCCCGCCTTCTCTCTCTTCTCTCCCTCTCTGATTCTTATCACAAATATTAGTGACTTATCTTGATATTATTCCCCAGGCCTCTGAGCCTCTGTCCTTCAATCTCATTTCATTTCTCTGTTCTCCAAATTGGATAACTGCTGTCTCCAGGATCAGTTATTCTTTTCTCTGCCATCTCAAATCTGCTGTTGAACCTATCTGCTGAATTCTTCATTGGGTTATTTTACTTTTCACTATTAGATAGCATTTTGTTTTTGTATACTTTATAGTTTCCATTTCTCTTTTGCAATTTCTTGTTTTCATTGCCAGTTTCTTAAGATAATTAAACCTAATTTCCTTTAATTTTTTTGAACATATTTATAATGGATGCTTAGAGGACTTTGGGCCCATTTAGAATTAGTTTCTCTTGATTGCTTTCTTTCTGAATATTGATCACACTTCCCTGCTTCCTTGTATGTCTCATAATTTGGGGTTGAAAACCAGACATGCTACATATGTTGTAACGACTTTAATTCTGTTTCATTTTCCTGAGGATTGTTTTTCCCCTTTTCTTCGTAACTTTCCTGGACTTACACTGTAAAATCTGTCTCCCCTGTGGTGTGCAGTCACTGATATTTCTGGACAGATTTTTAAAATTTTTATTTGTATTTTTTACTATGGCCTTTTAGTGGATTCCCCTGTGTCTACATAGCTTCCTGGGTCAGTCAAGACATTGAGGAGACGTTGGACTCAAACATCTTATGCCCCAAAAGCTTCCCACCTCTGCTGATTGATAAGTCTGGGAATATATTCAAATTTTCAATCAGTTAGGTCTTCCTTGGGATTTATTTTCCCCTCAGCTCTCTCAGCAATCCTGCATGCATCTGTGTGGTTTTCCATTCAGCCAGGGATGTCTGAAGAGCTGATCTCATTTCTGCAGCTTCTCCATTAAGTGTCTGGCTGGCTTAACACTCACCCCGAAAACTGCAATGTCACATTAGTAAAACAGATGATTTTTCCCATTCCCAACCAAGTCCATCACTGTTAGCCGACAAATCCACAGGTTTTCACCCCTGCCTCCCACCTCAAATCAAGTCCACCCTCTCTGGCAGTAAAGTTACTGGTTTTCCTGTCCAGCCCTGCATTCTCGATTCTGCTGTCGGGGCAGGGGATGATCTGGACAGAAGGGAGAGGTTGCCCGACTTAGCAAAAGAAAATAACAATACAGGAGGAACACCTAATGCCTCAGTCAGTTGAGCATCCAACTCTTGATTTCAGCTCAGGTCATGACCTCATGGTGTGTGAATTCAAGCCCCACGTCGTTCTCCATACTGACAGTGCAGAGCCTGCTTGGGATTCTTTCATTCTCCCTCTCTCTCTGCCCCTCCCCCCGCTCTCTCTCTCTCTCAAAGTAAATAAATAAACTTTAAAAAATAACAATACAGGATGTCCAGTTAAATTTGAAATCCAAGTAAGTAATGAGTAATTTTTTAGTATATGTCTCATGCAGTATTTTGGACATGCTTATACTTAAAAAGTATTTGCTGTTTATCTGAAATCAAACTTGGCATCCTGAATTTTATCCAGCAACCTTAGGGGTCTGGGGGGAGCCTCAGACAAGAGGGCCACATAAGCCTGCTGTTCTTGCCTAAAATTCTCTCATTTTCTTTTGTTTGTTTGTTTATTATTTTTGAGAGAGAAAGAACGCATGTGTGCACAGGGAGGGGC
Organism: Prionailurus viverrinus; assembly: GCF_022837055.1. Classification (NCBI taxonomy): domain Eukaryota; kingdom Metazoa; phylum Chordata; class Mammalia; order Carnivora; family Felidae; genus Prionailurus; species Prionailurus viverrinus. Next base: position 92,956,699 of record NC_062561.1, on the reverse strand, counting down.
AGAGAGAGCTGGGGACAAAGGATCTGAAGCAGGCAGGACGTCATTCTCAGATCTTTAAGAAAAGGTCCACAGAGAAACTCCAAAGATAAGGTTACTTGTGGAGAGTGTCAGGTTTCGTATATAGTTAATTCCAGTTCCCCGCAGTGAGGTGATCCTTCTGGACTCTTTGCTGGTGGTGAAAACCACAACTTCGGGGTAGTGAAATCTCCACCCCGTGAGTCTTAGGAGGGTCTGAGCCTGGAATTTCAGGCAGGACAGTAAGAGAAAGGCCAGCCCAAAGATGGTTCAGGGCACAAAGATTGGTGAGAACAATGCTTGGAGTTACATTACTTTTTCTTTTCCCACTGAACAAGCAAACAAGTGATGCAAAAATATGTACAAGACCCAGGGATTTCAGGATCATGTATGGATGCCAATCTGCTCCACCTCCCTCACTCCTCAAGAAGGTGCATCTGAGGGACACCCAGGTGGCTCAATCGGTTAAGCATCGGACTTCAGCTCATGACCTCACAGTTCGTGGGTTCGAGCCCCGCATGGGGCTCTCTGCTGTCAGCACAGAGCCCACTTTGAATCCTCTGCCTCCCTCTGTCTGTCCCTCCCCTACTCTTTCTCTCTCTCAAAATACATACATACATACATTTTTTTTTTTAAAGGTACATCTGAGTTTTAGTATTTTCAGCAGCCTACATGAACGGAGGGGTCCTCTCCTGCAATCCAGAGGAGCCAAAAAATGCAGACCCACCAACTCTTGTCTTATTTTAGACCCGGGAGTTTGCATGGGAGGAGCCAGGATACATCAGCATCATACCCAAGGATACCACTCACCACCATGCGTCAAGGGAGCCGATACCCGAGTTCAGGTTCAAAATGTATCACTGCGTGACAGTAACATAACACAGCTGTTAGCAGAGACAGAACACTTTCTGAAACGGGGCTATTGCCGTGCTCTCTTCCTTGCTATGCCATTGGGCTGCCAGATGTTGCCAAGAGAACAGGCCTGGTGATGGCCTACCACAGAAAAAGACAGATTTGGGGGAGGGGGTCAAACCAGGCCTCACCGCTCATCACTTGTGCAGTTTAGGGTTGCTTAGACGTAAAAGGAAATGCAGAGCATAACCCTGGTCTTGAGGGCCTGTTGAACGTTTTCTTAAAATTAAGCATCAGTTTCAATCCTTCAGCATTTCCCCGTTTTGCCTCTGGGTGTCTCCAACACTTTCTCCCCACGTCACTCAGGACAGAATACTTCTCTTTTAAGTTTATTTAATTATTTTGAGATAGAGAGAGAGTACCAGTGGGGAAGGGGCAGAGGAAGTGGGGGACAGAATACCTGAAGCGGGCTCTGTGCTGATAGCAGAGAGCCCGATGCGGGGCTCAAACTCATAAACCTTGAGATCATGACCTGAACTGAAGTTAGACACTTAACCGACTGAGCCACCCAGGAGCCCCTGGACACAATACTTTTCAAATCCCAGATCTGCTCATTTTGCTCTCTTAACAGATGCATCAGGTCTCTTAGAGTCTCAGCCCCATGCGTAGCACAGTGTTGGTCATAAGCACTAATATGGCAGGCCTCATTTCATTACATTTTGTTTTCTTGCACTTTGCAGATTTTGCATTCTTTTAACAAATTAATAGTTTGTGGCAACCCTGCATAGAGCAAGACTGTCAGTGCTATTTTTCCAACAGTGTGTTCCCACTTCACGTTTCTGTGTCGTATTTTGGTAAATTTTGCAATTATTTCAAGCTTTTTCACTATTACCCTCTTTGGTATGGCAATCTGTGATTAGTGATAATGACTCACTGAAAGCTCGGGTGATGGTTAGCATTTTTTTAGCCATAAAGGGTTGTGTTTTTGAGAGAGAGAGAGAGAGAGAGAGAGAGAGAGAGAGAGAGAGAGAAAGCACAAGTGTGCACAAGCGGGGGAGGGGCAGAGAAAGGGAGAGAGAGAATACACGCTGCCAGCACAGAGCCCAATTCGGGGCTCGATCTCATGACTGTGAGACCATGACCTGGGCTGAAATCAAGAGTCAGACATTTAACCAACTAAGCCAACCAGGAGCCCTATAAGGTATTTTTAAATGAAAGTATATACATTATTGGGGCACCTGGGTGGCTCAGTCGGTTAAGCATCTGACTTTGGCTCAGGTTATGATCTCACAGTTTGTGAGTTCAAGCCCCGCATCAGGCTCTGTGTTGACAGCTTGGAGCCTGGAGCCTGCTTCGGATTCTGTGTCTCCCTCTCTCTCTGCCCCTTCCCCGCTCATGTTCTCTCTCTCTCTGTCTCTCAAAAATAAATAAACATTGAAAAAAAATTAAAGTATATACATTATGAGTTTTTTTAGACATAACATTATTTCACATTTAATAGAATACAGTATACTTACTGTAAAACCAACTTTCACGTGCCCTGGGAAACGAAAAAGTTCATCTGACTCACTTTCTTGCAATATTCATTTTATTTGCGGTGGTCTGGAACCGAACCTTCAGTATCTCTAAGGTATGCCTGTACTTAGTGAGCTCTTACTATATGCCAAGTACTGTTCTGAATAGTTTTACATGCACTGACACATCTAATTCTTAAAACAATCCATTAAAGGGGTGCCTGTGTGGCTCAGTTGGTTGAGCATTGGACTTTGGCTCAGGTCATGATCTCGTGGTTTGTGAGTTCAAGCCCCACATCGGGTTCTGCTGTCAGCACAGAGCCTGCTTCAGATCCTCTGTCCCCCACTCTCCCCTGCCCCTTCCCTACTTGTGCTCTCTCTCTAAAAAAATAAACAAACGGGGCGCCTGGGTGGCGCAGTCGGTTAAGCGTCCGACTTCAGCCAGGTCACGATCTCGCGGTCCGTGAGTTCGAGCCCCGCGTCGGGCTCTGGGTTGATGGCTCAGAGCCTGGAGCCTGTTTCCGATTCTGTGTCTCCCTCTCTCTCTGCCCCTCCCCCCGTTCATGCTCTGTCTCTCTCTGTCCCAAAAATAAATAAATGTTGAAAAAATAATAATAAAATAAAATAAAATAAAAAAATAAACATTACCAAAAAAAGCCATTAAAAAAATGGCATGAACTATTATTATCCCCATTTTATGGATGAAGGAAGTGAGAAACAGTGAGTAAGTATCTTGTCCCAAGTGATACAGGTGGTAAATGTGGAAGCTGGAATTCAAGGCAGGTGGACTCTAGATCCGGAGTCTACCCTCTGACCGTGATGTCCTACCACCTTATTTTAAACAGAAGTCTCATGAAGAATGATTTCATAAAACAAACAAGTGAAATTCACTTCACTGTGGCATTCCTCAGATCAAAGCAGGATTGCATTTTGTACAGTTGAGTTTTTAAGTGGGACACTTCATTTAAACACCCCCAGTGGAAGGAAAGTTTAATTTATTCGCCTAGATAATTGTGAGAAGATTAAAAGTAGATGCACTAACTTGACATAAAGCTCCTGGGAACAATAAAATGTAAACAGAAATAAATTAACATTTAGTTTCTACTAAATGTCATACGGGCTCACTCGTTAACATGTTCAGCCGGTACTGTTTCATTTATATGCCCCACTCCCTGCATTTCAAACACCCAATCACAGCCATTGGCACTAATTCGCTGTTTGTATCGGGGCTTCTATTCTCAATCCATATACTAATAACTTCGGTTTTTACAATGCTTTTCAACGTATCAATTACCTTCTTACACATCATCTCGCTCAATCTTCAAAACAACCCTAGCAGGCCAGCATTATAATCTTCATTTTAGGGTGCCTCGAATGACAAGCAAGGAGTTTAAGAAATGTTTTCAAGAGCACACAGCTCATAAGCAGCAGAATACAGACTCAACCCTCAACCCAAACTTCACGTATGAGCCCTTTCCAATTGCCCAAAGCTGGACAAAAAGACAGGCGGCTTCCACCATGGTACCAAATCCCATCCCTCATGGGGCCACAGACGAAAACAGAGTAAATAACATTTATGGTTATATTAAAGTCTTGTCTCAGAAGAGCTCGGATACTTGAAGCTTCATGAATCTTGCCAAATGTCTCCATAGCTCATAAAAGGGAAACCCAAAATGTGGACGAAAGCGCCCTGTCGGTCCTAATGCCGATAACCCAACCACGCACAACCCCTCCCCCGCCTGGTGTCTGACTTTCCAGAAGCTCCCCAGGTCACCTGGCCTGAGCTTTATTTGCCTTCCAGTCACAGAACACAAAGTAGGAAGTTGAAAGTAATGTCCTTGTTTCCAAGGAAGACATGTTGAGGTATCTCTCTAACAAAGAGCACAGAGCTCACAGATTCACAGATAAGTATACAGAAGAGGCAGCCAATCTAGCTCTTCCTCTCACTCGTTGAGCAGCTTGGGGCAAATCTCTTCTCTTGGCGTCCGACTGCTCATCCGTTACAAAAAAAAAAGGGGGTGTCTAGGTCAGATGTGTGCAACAAGGGCCTGTGGGTCAAATCCCGTCTGACGCCTGTTTTATAAATAGGGTTGATTGGAGCACGGCCCCATCCATGCATCAATTATCACTGACAGCTGCTTTCGCACAAAGGCGAAGCTGCACAGTTGTGACAGAAACCATGTGGCCTGCAAAGACTCAAATATTTACTACCTGGCCCTTACAGAGAAAGTTTGGCAACCCCTGGGCTAGATCATGTTCCAGGCTTCTCCCTCTGGCTGCAAATCTCTGGTCATAGCAGAATATAAAAAATAGATGTGAATTCTGTAATCACCATGAAAAACAAGGAGGGGTATTCTCCGGCACATAATCTCCAAGGACCCCATAAAAAACAGAAGGCAAATGGGACCCGAGAGAAATGGGAAACCGTGGCCCGTATCATCCACGAGAAAGGGTCAGCCATGGAAGGTGGGAATGATCCCAGGGAACACCTAGCTCAGAGGAGGAGGACACAGAGGAGGGGGTCCCTGGGAGGCTGGCAGTGTGGCCGGTTAGAACCCCACAGCAGAAGCAACCAGTGGCCTACCCTTGACCAAGCTCTCCATGCCCAGCTTCAGCAAGATAGGCTTCGGCCCCAGACTGGAGTGATGAGGGCATTACATAAGCTGGTGCATTAGGACAGTGCCCCCTAGTGACTGGCAATCCCCCACTCGCCCCCAGAAAAAGGAGGATTGCATTCCCAGGAGAAGAACTACTGGTATGTTCTACCTACCGGCATAGTCCCCCCCATAGTCCTTGGAGAATGGGTGTCACGAAGAGATGATACATTCACAGGGGAGCAAAGAGGGAATCTTAATTACAGGGTGAGCACGTGTGGCCTAACGTTAGAAGAAAATCAGTGCCATGGCTAAGAGGCCCCAAGTACAAACACAACAGAATGCCTGGGAGACAGTGTTACTGAAGCAAACAGGACAAGACTTGAGAATAATAACCTAAAATACATAAAGATGTCTTAGAAATAAAAAAAAGACAATGAATCTAAAAAATAAAATAGCCAGAGGCGCCTGACTGGCTCAGTCGGTTGAGTGGCTGACTTCGGCTCAGGTCATGATCTTGCAGTTCGTGGGTTCGAGCCTCACATCCAGCTCTGTGCTGGCAGCTCAGCCTGCTTCGGATTCTGTGTCTCCCTTTCTGTCTGCCCCTCCCCCACTTGTGTGCGCATGTGTGCTCTCTCTGTCTCTCTCTGTCAAAAATAAATAAATAAAAACATTTTTTAAAAATTGAGTTAAAAAAAATAGCCAAAGGTTATGAACAGGCAAGGCAATTCACAAAAGATAAACACCGACAGCTGTACATACATTTAAAGGTTCTAACTCAAGTGACAGGAGGCTTCAGATTCAAACAACAGTTAACCTACTATCCCTCCCCCCTGCCCCTATTGGACTGGTAAAACTCTGAGAGAATGAAAGCAACTGTGTCTGAGGAAGGAAGCATACTTTAGATTAAGCTTTTTTTGAAAGAGAGAGAGAGAAAGAGAGAGGGATGGGGGGAGAGAGTGTATGCACACAAGCAGGGGAGGAGCAAAGAGACAAGGAAAGAGAATCTTTTTTTTTTTTAATTTTTTTTTTAATGTTTTTTATTTATTTTTGAGACAGAGAGAGAGAGCATGAAGGGGGGAGAGGCAGAGAGAGAGGGAGACACAGAATCAGAAGCAGGTTCCAGGCTCTGAGCCATCAGCCCAGAGCCCGACGCGGGGCTCGAACTCACAGACCGCGAGATCGTGACCTGAGCCGAGGTCGGACGCTTACCCGACTGAGCCACCCAGGCGCCCCAAGGAAAGAGAATCTTAAGCAGGCTCCATGCTCAACGTGGAGCCCGACATGGGGCTCGATCCCACGACCCTGGGATCATGACCCGAGCTGAGATTAAGAGTCAGATGCTCAACCGACTGAGCCAGCCAGGCGCCCCTTAGATCAGCCTATTTAACATTAAATACCCATATTTTCTTCAATCTACCAATCTTAGTCTCTGCCAGAGAGAAATACTATGACACTGCAGAAAGATGTAGGGACAAGGATAGTCACACAGCACCGTTTAGATGAAGAAAATCAAAGCAGCATAAATTCCCACCAATAACAAACAGATCATTAGCAAATCCTGGTACACAGGAGCCAGGAAATACTCTGCATTCTGTGCAGTAGGGTAACTGTGAGCTTCTGATGGATGGTGGCTTTTTTTTTTTTACCTTATTCTCTTGCTCCTAGAACAATAGCTATCATATGGAGGTACTAAAATTTACTGTACGAATTAAAATCTATATGAATGTGCCCGTTCCCTGGGATGCTGATGTGTATGGACTGCATCAACACACACTCTCTTATTCTCCAGCTTCCCATCAGGTTCAGCCAATGAGAATCTTCTTCCAAGATCAGGGGGAATGTATTAGTCAGCTGGAGCTGCATAACAAAATACCACAGGCTTGGGGGATTAAACAACAGGCATTTATTTCTTTTCCTTTTTTAATGTTTGTTTGTTCTTGAGAGAGACAGACAGAGCATGAGTGAGGGAGGGGCAGACAGAGGGGGAGACACAGAATCCAAATCAGGCTTCAGGCTCTGAGCTACCAGCACAGAGCCGGACGTGGGACTTGAACACATGAACTGTGAGATCATGACCTGAGCCAACGTGGAACGCTTAACTGACTGAGCCACCCAGACGCCCCAAGAGGTGTTTAATTCTCCTGGTTCTGGAACCTGGAACGTTGAAGAACCAGGCTTGGCAAGGCTAGGTTTGGGGTGAGGGTTCTTTTCCTAGCTTGCACATGGCCCCTTTCCCAGTGTTCCTGTGGCCTGTCCCTTAGTGCATGCGTGTGGAGAGAGAGTGAGCAACCCCCCTCATGTCTCCTCTTAGGTGGGCCTGTCCCCATCATGGGGGCCCCACCCTCATGCCCTCAATTAAACCTAATTGCCTCCCAAAGGCCCCACCTGCAAATACCATTAGGTAGGGGGTGAGAGCTTCAAACATGAATTTGGGAGCAACACAAATATTTAATCCATCACAGAGAGGGAGGAGCAGGAGGGAAGGATTTTTATTCCCCTTGGTCCCTCTCTATGGGATTGGTGTAGACACAATGGCTGCTTCCCTCCACTGACCATCTCAGCCCTGCCAGCAGCCCATTCTACACTTCTCTCTGTCCCTCTCTCTCTCTCTCCCTTCCGCCCTCCTGCTTCCATCCTTCCTACCCCCACAACTCCTCCCCACCATATCCCCGCCTCATCTAGCAGTAGTAACAGTACCCTCACAATCAATGATCTCAGGCCCTATGCTTTACCTATACCCTGGCCATCAAGTTCTGTGTATCAAACTCCCCTCCAATTACCCAGTTTGATCAACCCTGACCGACATGGATAGATGTCTAGAGCATATTTTTAAGTAAAGAATGCAAGTGTCAGGGGGTCCCTGGGTGGCTCAGTCAGTTACGCAACTGACTCTGGATTTTGGCTCAGGTCGCAATCTCAAGGTTACATGAGTTTCAGCCCCACATGGGGCTCCGTACTGACCATCCAGAGCCTGCTTGGGATTCTCCCTCTCTCTGCCCCTCCCCCACTCACACTACCTCTGTCCCTCTCAAAATAAATAAGTAAACTTTAAAAAAAAAAAGAAGAAGAATGTAAGTTTCAGACCAGAGCACAGATAATGGCCTAAGTCGTGTAAGAATACATATAAAACAAAATTACGTATTTCTCCGTGTGCATATGTGTATGTATATTCAGAGAAATGGATGAGAAAGGATGTTTACTACACTGATGACAGTGATTGTGCCTGAAAAGAAACAGACTGAGGAGGTGAGCAGGGAAGAGGGGTCAAGGGGAAATCTCACCTCATCTCTATTGTTAGAATTTTGAACAGTGAGTATGCACTTACTTACTACACGTTTAATTGAAATAACCTGAAAGAAAAAAATGTATGAAAGAAATAAAATGTTGATTCTATATTTTTATTATATTTATTTTTATTTATTTTTATTTATTTTTTATATTTATTATTATTATTATTATTATTATTATTATTATTATTATTTTAGACAGAGAGAGTGCGAGTGGGGGAGAGGGGCGTAGGGAGAGAAAGAATCTTAAGCAGGCTCCACGCTGAGCACAGAGCTTGATCCCACAACCCCGGGATCATGACCTGAGTCGAAATCAAGAGGCAGACACGCAAACAATGGAGCCACCCAGGTGCTCCTCATTCTGTATTTTTTTTAATTTTTTTTCTAGATTTATTTTTGAGAGAGTGAGACAGAGCATGAGCGGGGGAAGGGCAGAGAGAGAGGAAGACACAGAATTCAAAGCAGGCGCCAGGTTCTGAGCTGTCAGCACAGAGCCCGATGTGGGGCTTGAACTCACAGAGTGGGAGATTGTGACCTGAGCTGAAGTCGGATGCTCAACCAACTGACCCACCCTGGCGCCCCCTCATTCTATATTTTTAAATGACAGGCATAAACAGCATTTCATTAAAGATAAACATCAAAGTATTCGTAGCAGTTGGCCTTAGACACCAGCATTACACATCATCTCTGTCTCTGTTTTCTCCTTTTCTGTCTTCCAAGTTTCTGGAACTGAAAATTACATGACTTCTGTAATTATGAAATGATTTACATCATGAATTGGACAAATTAAATAAAAGAGGATCCGGTCAGATGATCTCTGAAGCCATTTCAGTTGCGAGCTCTAAACTGGCTGATATTTCACTTCAACACAAAATTATCCAAAACAGCAGAAAGCTACGGAAAACTGGAGGTGTGACCAAGAGGTCTGAGGAGAATAAATGATGAAGAGATGTATAAATGGTCAAAACAGGAGGGGCGCCAGGGTGGCTCAGTTGGTTAAGCACCTGACTCTTGGTTTTGGCTCAGGTCACGATCCCAGGGTCGTGGGATCGAGCCCCACGTTAGGCTCTGTGCTGACAGTGCAGAGCCTGCTTGGGATTCTCCCTCTCTCTCCCTGTCTCTGCCCCTCCCCTCCTAGCACTCTCTCTCAAATAAACAAACAAACAAACCTTAAAAAAATATTCACAACATGGAAATACAGAGTGGGGCCATCTACGGGCGGCAAAGGTGCTCAGCCCAGCATGTGTGGGGTAGGAAGAAGCAGTCTGCAAGCAGGTGGGAAACTGGACAGATAAAGACCATGGCCTTCTCTCTGTTGGTAAGGATTTGCGTGCTGGAGCCTGGCGGACATCTAATGGAAAGGGCACAGGGATCAACCCTTGAGCCTCCAGCAGAGTCAGGAGGCAAAAAAGAATTGAGAGGGTATCCAAGGCCCAAGGCCAAGGCCCAAGGCTTGTGCATCACTCAAAAGCAAATTGGCCTGTCCTCCGGATACTCGTATGAAATTGGCTTATCCTTTTGGCCAAAGCGTGTGCCAGAGCAAAACGGGCAAGGAAAGCAACTGGCAAAAAGGAAGACTTCCCTTCAGCTGATGGAGAGTCCCTACAGACCATGATACAAAAAATAAATAAATACTTGATTTTACGGAAGAATTGGGAACCACGGCTGTGTTCTGGGGACAGAGACACACCACAGCACACTACAAAGAGAGCAAGCATAGCGGTGGCAGTGTCCCTGGAGCCCTGACATAGGCCCTTGGCAATGAGAATGGAAAAGAACAGGGCTGGAGGCAATTAAACCGAGAAGACTGAAGATAAGAGCAGCAGAATTATCATAACTGGTAAGACTAAAACCACAAAAGAGCTTAATTTCACTCGCTTCTGTTCTGTTTGGGGTTTAAATGCCTACCTTTCTGTTCACTAATTGCGTGACCTTTGGGCAAGTTCCTCCCCCTCTCGCTCTGCAGATGATCTATGCAGCTCTGCTACGGGGTAGATTCTCAATCATTATGAGCAGCCCTTCCCCCAATCTCTCATTTTTCCTCTCCCTCTTATATTTATAGATTTATGCAGATACCAGAGATATATTTAGTGCTGCTTTCTACCCACTGAAATAAACTGTTATAGGAAGTCATTTGTTTACAAAGCGCATCCATGAATCTGAATGCTAAAAAGGAATTCCCTTCCTAAGTATAAAAAGAACTAGTCTCTTATTTATTAGCAAATGACCTGCTAACAGGCAAAACTGGAGCTTTACTTAAATACACTATGAATCCTTCTTAATGCATACTGCTCTGAAAACCCTATAGAAGACCATTCAGCAGTTCTGTAGGGGAAGGAAGCAGGACCAGTCATTAGAGAAAAGCCCGAGAATGGAAACTTACTAAGAATTATAATACCACAACCTGCAGCTCTGTCATTTCAATTCCTCCGCCATATGGTAAGTGTCTGAGATCGGGTTCCCCAGAGGCAGAGCCTGTGATGCATATTTGTGTAAAACTGATGGATGAGTGTGTGTGTTGGGGGGGGGGGGGGGGGGGAGGGGGAGTGGGGAGAAAGGAGCCAGGATAAGGAAGGAAGCCATGCAAGGGTTTCAAGATTTCAAGTCAAGTCTTAGAGAATGTACCATTTGCTCAACCCCCCAGGGGAAGAGGGAGGACCTCTGGAGATGCCGTAAGCCACTGTCCCATCAGGAGCAAGAGACACTTAGTATTTTTTTTTTTTTTTTTTCACAAGAGTCACACGGTCCTATGTGAATTTTTTATTTTTTTTTTAAATTTTTTTTTTCAACGTTTATTTTATTTTTGGGACAGAGAGAGACAGAGCATGAATGGGGGAGGGGCAGAGAGAGAGGGAGACACAGAGTCGGAAACAGGCTCCAGGCTCTGAGCCATCAGCCCAGAGCCCGACGCGGGGCTCAAACTCACGGACCGCGAGATCGTGACCTGGCTGAAGTCGGACGCTTAACCGACTGCGCCACCCAGGCGCCCCGACACTTAGTATTTATCGTCTCACGCCTGTCTTTCACCAGGTAAGGGATGGCTCTGGGGGCACTTGGATTCCCAGCCACTTCCTGCTCTCCTTGCACTAAGGCAAAGCCATCTCCAACAGCCTCAGGGGCTTCCAGAGAGAAAACACAAAGGAGATAGTACACAGGTCAATGAAATGGACACTGAGGAGATTCGGGCAGACATTGTATACACATGCAGTTATTGTACATTTGTTAATGGACATACACCCTTGTACGTCATGACCTGAATTCTATTGCCAGGACCTCTCCTGCTGACTGACTTTATTTTATTGCTCTTATTTGTTTATTTATTTTTGAGAGATGGGGGAAGGGCAGAGAGAGAGGGAGACAGAGAACCCCAACTAGGCTCCATGCTGTCAGCACAGACTGACGCAGGGCTTGAACTCACGAACCTTGAGATCAGGACCTGAGCCAAAACTAAGAGTCGGACGCTTAACCCTCTGAGCCACCCAGGCACCCCTCTGCTAACTCATTTTAAAAGAAACAGAACATATAAACTGGCGTTTCTCAAGAGCATAGATTTTGTTTCCATACATGAACACAAATTAATCAATATATTCACATAAACAGATTCCGTCACAAAATGCATGTAATCCTACATTCTTCTCTTTTACAGTCACCTTTGCAAACCTTCAAAGGAGCTCCTATTCAAGTGTTGTTCTAGAACTGTATGTATTCTGTTCAGAAATACCAAGCCCTTGAGATTAGGCTACTATGATGTTAGTCCTTTTTTACAGTAGAAATATATATTGAACATATGACACAGCGTAACACTCACATAGAGGGATCTCCACAAAACAGAGGTCCCTGCAGTGTCCAGCTGTCAGTGTGCATTCTCTGCTCCCCCATGACTCCTGTTTCCATGAGCCAACTGAAAGCTGTAATCTGCAGGAGCAAGAAAAGGTAATCACATTTAGGCTCCACTCAAAATCATCTGCTGCCAACAATAGTGCAGGATCATTGGATTCTTGAGACAAAATCAGGCTACTTCCTCGTCTAATTCATCTTTAACTCTCCATGGAATTTGGAACTCAGCGTCTTTCAACTGCTATGGCACAGAAGAGAAAGGGAGACAGCCCATCCCAGGACAGCTTCCCTGTAATACCATGCTATCATTCCCCTTCTACTTTTATCTGTATCCTGTGGTGGTAAAGCATCAGGACCAGCTATTTAAGTTATACAGTCTAGGGGCACCTGGGTGGCTCAGTCAGTTAAGCATCTGACTCTTGATTTTGGCTCAGGTCATGATCTCACAGTTCGTGAGTTCGAGCCCCGCATCGGGCTCTGTGCTAATAGAGCAGAGCCTGCTTGGGATTCTCTTTCTCCCTCTCTCTCTGTTCCTCCCCCCGACTTGTGTGCGCTCGATCTCTCTCTCTCTCAAAATAAATTATACAATCTACTCTGCCATATCATTGAGAGAACTCGCAGACATACACTACAACTGGGCACATCTGTCCTTATCGATTTGCTCTCATATCACTTCCAGGAAAGAATGATTTCTCTCTGGCCCTTGGATGTAGAGGAAGCTGGATCTTTCTCACCTGGGTCTCCTGCTAGGTTTCGGGTATATTTGCCCCCATAGCACCTACTGCAGAAGCTCTATTATCCCTTCTCTGGGATACCAGAAAATATGCCACTTTTTTTTTTTTTCACAACTCAGTACCTCATCTCTCATTTGGGAGTCACTTACCCCTCCAGTTGTCCTCTGTCCTTCCTCAGAATAGTAACATGCTATGCACGGTCACTGTTGACTATCTGACGACAATGTCATTACTCTGGACGTGGTCCAAAGGAAGATCCTTAGTCAAGCAAAAATCCAAATAAAATACAACCTTTCAATCACGGACCAGGGACAGGATGAAGCTTAAGTGTTCCGGGGAGCCAGGAATAAAGTGAAGAGAGAAAGTGGAAAAAAAAAAAAAAGAAAGAAAGAAAAGATGCCAAGAAAACAACACAAAGGGGAAAAGACTGAAGAACCTATAGCTGAAAATCAGGAAAGCATCACACAAAGTAGCAGAACCAAAGATCATTTACTCAGGAGCTGATAGAAGGTGCCCAGCAGGGGCCAGGCCAAACTCTTAAGCACACTGAGCAAGGCTATGGAGAACAAAAGACAACCTCTGACTCAACTACACTAGGGTTTCCCCACTCACAGTCTATTTTCTGCCTATTTTCCCGTTTATAAAATATGCCTAAGAATTCCTGAGACATAAAACCTTTGGCACTCTGCTGTGAGAATTTTAAGTGTGGAAAGTGCTTTTTACTTGTTGGGGAAAATGTAATTTCCAAGCCGCATAATCATAACTGCCTGCAAGCAAGCCGCCCATACATAGATGCTTTTAAAAATAAGTGCATCAAGCCACGTGTCTACTGTGCTCTTTGTTGAAAAGACTTCCTTCCTTTCCCTTTACCGTCATGTATGGGGACTGTATTATATTAACTAAATATATTCTATTACCATATACGTATCATGATAAGTGAATTTTTTTCATCAATCAAGGCTTTTTTATTCTAATTAAACTGACAGCCAATCTGGGTTCCCTATGCTACACCCACATGCTACTTTTATAGATGATGGCCATGTTTTTGTTTTTGTTTTTTTTAATGATTATTTAATTTTGAGAGAGACAGAGCGTGAGTGGGGGAGGGGCAGAGAGAGAGGGAGAGACAGAATCTGAAGCAGACTCCAGGCTCTGAGCTGTTAGGACTCAGAGGGCTTGAACTCACAATCCACGAGATCATGACCAGAACCAAAGTCCGATGCTTAACCAACTGAGCCACCCAGGCGCCCTGCTGATGGTCATATTTGTTTTAGCTTTTAATTAGCCTTCACTAAGAGTAGCCAGTGAGCATCTGACTCTTGATTTCAGCTCAGGTTCATGATCTCAAAGTCATGGGATCAAGCCCCCCATTGGGCTCTGCACTGAGCATGATTCTCAAAGTGTGCTTCTTAGACCCTGGATCCCCCAAGATCCAATGAGGGAGTCCAGAAGGTCAAAATTATTTGTATAAAAGTCCTAAGCTGCTATCTGCCTTGTTTACTCTCATTCTCTGACAAGAGTACAGTGGAGTTTTCCAGGAGGGATGTGACTCACAGTATCCCAACAGTCTAAATGAAATTTTTTAAAGAGATCATACTGACACTGAAAAGACTAAACAGAAGCTCAAGGTAGATTTTACTCCTCGGCATATATCAAATAATTCAACCTCTCTCAACAGTTATTTATTAAGGCTTTCCATATTCCAAGCCACCGCCCCATGGGGGGGTCATGAAGATGAAAACCAGATCCTGTGCCACAGACATAGCTCGGGATATACATTCCACAAACACATATCGGCACTTCTGTGAAGGTTGCTGGAAACGCCCTTCCCAGCTCACAGGCCACTGTCAAATATTCAGCTCTGCACGGTCACCTTCTAGAACATGTACTTCAGTACCTAGTTGCCTTACATGCACTGACACCCGAAAGGTCCTGGAAAGCATGGAGGGCATTAGCCACTCCAATGACCAGATTCTGCTGTCATTGGGAAGTCTAGAAATAAGTCTGAGATGATCACAAATTTTGCACAGCACCTTGTTCAAATGAATTGTTTAGAGAATCAATTTACTTAATTGGTATTTTTATCGAAGTAATACAGTTGCAGAGTTGAAGAATCAAACACACAAAAAGGCCAATAATGAGAAACCACACTTCCCTCTCTCACTTTCCCAAATGTCCACTTCCCAGAATCCAACAGTTTCAACAGCCCCAAAGTGTCTCTTCCAGCGTTTGCTTTCCGTGTTTCTAAATAATATGTTTATTCTGCCATTTACTCACTTCAAAATTTTGGATGTTGTCTGCTGACTTCCAAATATGGGAAATGATGATTTAGCGCTTAAGTTTCTGCCACCTTTCCACAAACCTCCACATCAAGTAATGTGAAAACTTACGTAGAAATCTATCGTGGGCATTCATATTCTTGGAGTTAGGTAAAAACATTGTATTGCAAAATTAAGTAGTGTAGTATTATTTAGTTTCCTTTATTATAAAACATTTCTATAATTATTTTATAACTAAAATTGTAGGGGCACCTGGGTGGCTTGGTCGGTTAAGTGTCCAACTTCAGCTCAGGTCATGATCTCATGGTTCATGAGTTCAAGCCCCACATTGCACTCTATGCTGACAGCTCAGAGCCTGGAGCATGCTTCAGATTCTGTGTCTCCCTCTCTCTCTGCCCCTCCCCCGTTCACGCTCTGCCTCTCTCTCTCTCTCCCTCCCCCAAAAGTAAATAAACATTAAAAAAAAAATTATAAATAAATAAATAAAATTGCAGTGGGGTGCCTGGGTGGCTCAGTCAGTTAACCCTCTGACTTGGGCTCATGTCATGATCTCATGGTTCGTGGGTTCGAGCCCTGTGTGGAGCTCTCTGCTGTCATCACAAGGTCTATTTCGGATCCTCTGTCTCCCTCTCTTTCTGCCCCTTCCTTGCTCGTGCACACGCACTCTCCCTCTCTCTCTCCAAAAATAAGTAAAATAAACATTAACAAGAATTTTTTTATAAAAAATTAAAATTATAGTATGTTGGGGGCACCTGGCTGGTTCAGTCAGTAAAGCATTCGACTCTTGATCTCAGGGTCATGAGTTCAAGCCCCACATTGGGTGCAGACCCTGTATGTATATACAAATATATAAATATATATATATGTGCACACACACATACACACATACACATATATATAAAAATCCTGAACTCATTTAAAAAATGTAGTATAGGGGCGCCTGAGTGGCGCAGTCGGTTAAGCGTCCGACTTCAGCCAGGTCACGATCTCGTGGTCCGTGAGTTCAAGCCCCGCATCAGGCTCTGGGCTGATGGCTCAGTGCCTGGAGCCTGTTTCCGATTCTGTGTCTCCCTCTCTCTCTGCCCCTCCCCCGTTCATGCTCTGTCTCTCTCTGTCCCAAAAATAAATAAACGTTGAAAAAAAAAATTTTTTTTAAATGTAGTATAATTATATCATAATAAAGTACCTAATATTATATTATGCTAATTATATAATCATAACACAATCTAATGAGTATGTATTAATTACAAACAGTAAATTATTTGTTATAAAATATTTATATTTCATATTATAATGAAATGTTGTTTTTCATGTTTTATAGCAAAATCCATTTGTTATAAAATATTTATATTTCATATTATAATTACATATTTATGCTACTTGCTATATTGTTATACACAGGAAAATCATGTTGTGATTTATAATACTGTATTATATGACTATTAAATCACATTACAATAGGGTTTGGTTTTCTTTATTATACACAAGGTCTCCTATGTTATATTGGTTTTCTATAGTATAAACAAGAATAGTTTTCTTTTTGGCAATGTTTATGTCTTTTGAGAGGGGGGGTGAGGAAAGGAGAGAGAGGCAGATGGAGAATCCCAAGCAGACTCCACGCTCAGTGCAGAGCCCCATGTGGGCCTCAATCGCATGAACCGTGAGCTCATGACCTAAGCAGAAACCAAGGTTGGACCCTCAACCGACTAAGCCACCCAAGTGCCCCAAGAATAACTTGTTTTTCTTCTCCACCCACTCACCTGTTGTTAAACTCCCCTGTATACCAGTTCCCATTCTAAACATAGAATAGAGGTGTGACCAAAGATCCCTGGCCCCTTGGCTCTGACATTACAGTAGGAGACTCTAAACACAATAAATAATTGAATTCAGAAGTTGGTAGGTGGTATTAAAAACAAACAAACAAACAAACAAACACACACTATTTCCTTAGTTTTCTAAATACTATGCTAGTTTTCTAGGTACTATGCTGAAGTTTTCTTCACATATGCCATTGTATCTATCAAATGCCTACCAGTATTATTTTTCAAATATTTGAATATAATCAGATAATCTGATTTTTTTTAATATTTTTTAATGTTTATTTATTTTTGAGAGAAACAGAGACAGAATACGAGTGGGTTAGGAGCAGGGACAGAGGGAGACACAGAATCTGAAGCAGGCTCCAGGCTCTGAGCTGGTAGCACAGAGACTGATGCGTGACTTGAACTTGTGAACTGCGAGATCATGACCTGAGCTGAAGTTGGACGCTCAACCGACTGAGCCACCCAGCCGCCCCCAGATAATCTGATTTTTAAAAAGATCTCCCCACCAGCAGAGAACTGGGCATTACTGAGGTATGCCCAAATATCAATACATGGACATTTTTTTTAATATTTATTTATTTTGGGGGACAGTGCAAGCAGAAGGGGGGCAGAGAGAGAGGGAGGCAGAGGATCTGAAGTAGGCTTTGCACTGACAGCAGCAAGCCCAATGTGGGCTTGAACTCACATAGAGATCAGGACCTGAACTGTGAGATCATGACCTGAGCCGAAGTTAGACACTCAACCAACTGAACCACCCAAGCACCCTTAGACATTTTTTTTTTAATCTGAACAGGAAACCTTACCCTCTCCTCCCTGTTATCAGTATCTGAGAAGAGAAACCAGCAGCCTGATTCACAGTACGCAGTCTTTTCCTAAAACCTACCGTCTTCAACCATGACCTCTGCTCCCTGCCCTCCATGGTGCTAAGTATCCTCAGTACTCCTCAGCTGGAGTGCCAGTCCAGAGGCAATGCTCAGTGAAGACAGGTGCCATCTTCAGGATGTGGTATACACACTGAATCAGAGACCTCTAAGAAGACTACTGGATCCAGGAACCAAGGCAAAGAATTAGAAATAGCCCCCATTTGGAGCATTTGGGTGGCTCAGTCGGTTAAGCGACCGACTCATGACTTTGGCTCAGGTCATGATACCACAGTTCATGAGTTCAAGCCCTACATCAGGCTCTGCGCTGACAGTTGGAGCCCACTTGGGGTTCTCTGTCTCCCTCTCTTTCTGTCCCTCCCCTGCTCTCTCTCTCAAAATAAATAAACATTGAAAAAATAAATAACTCCCCCCTTATCATCATTCCCAATGTCCCTCTGAGGCATTTCATGCTTCCTGTTCTCATAGCTCTGGGCTCTGCAGAGTTAACTGTCCTGATCCACAGATCGAGAACACAACAAAGTCTCAGTGAACTACAAGTTAAGACTACATTCGGGGTACTTGGAATCCTGATGTCCCAGGAACAACAGGCTAGAAGAGCAGTCACCGCCCCGGCAGGGGTGATGGACCCTGACTGTCAGGCAGAGATGGAGAGAAGGAGGACTATGTGTGGAATTCAGGGGATCCGCGGGGCATCTCTTGGTACCCCTTTGTCCAGTTGTAAACATAAATGGACGAGTGCAACAGCCCAACCTGACGAAGACAGAGTTATCAGGAACTCAGACCCCTCCAGAATGAGGGTTGGGGTAAAACACCAAGGACATCAGAGAGCAGAGATAGCTGAAAACAAGAGCATTTAGAATGGATAGTGTAGGAGGAAAATGATGCGTGCCAGAGGCAGCCCCAGCACCAGCTATAGCAGTGAGGGCTACTGACCATCCCACTACCTTCCCCCTTGCAAGTTTCCCCTCGTGAACAGAGGCCCCTAGAACGCTGAGGGAGCTGCTCCCAGAGCGTGTGGAGCCACAGAACACAAGGTGTCAAATTCAGAGCCGCAGAAGTATGCTGCTCAAACCTCCCTTCAAGAAAGAATTGGGGGCACCTGTGTGGCTCAGTCGGTTGAGCATCCAACTCTTGATTTCAGTTCAGGTCATGGTCTCACGGTTCGTGGGATCAAGCCCCACGGCTTGGACTCCACCCTGATGGTGCTGAGCCTGCCTGGGATTCTCTCTCTCTCCCTCTCTCTGCCCCTACCTCCCTCCCAACCTCAAAAAAAAATAAACTCTAAAAGGAAGAAGGAAGGAAGGAAGGAAGGAAGGAAGGAAGGAAGGATTGATTTGCTGTTCAGCCTCAAGGAGTGCATTTAGGTGACATCCCTCAGCTGATAGCACCCTCAAGATTTGCCTCAGCTTTTGATTCAAGGCCACACTCTTAGTTGGCTGCCACCAGCCCAATGCGGGACTCTAGAAGGCAACCATTGCCCTGGGACTCCCTGTGGACTTGGTCAGGTGTACATCGAGGTCTGCTTTTGGCCATCCCCAATCCTGCTCCCTCTCTTCTTTTTTCACAGATGTCAGATTGCATCATAGCCTGAAAGCTTTCCATATGAAATTCTGCTTCATCCTCCCCCCCCCCACTTAAGCTTTCAAAAGCATTATATCCACTTCCAATATTTTCTTGTACTCCTACTCGTTCTCAGCATCTATTTCCTGGAGGACTTGACTGACACTTCAGTCTGGCAGCTTCTGCATGATATGGGATGAAGTGTGGATCCCATGGTCATATGCCTGCTGCACACCTTGTTTTCTATAAAATATGTCCTTTGGTCCTCCTACATGATATAATGCAGGATCCAGTGTTGGCGAGTCAAACATTCTTTTTGTTTTTGTTTTTTTTTAATATTTTATTTTTGAGAGTGTGAGAGCATGAGCTAGGAAGGGCAGAGAAAGAGGGACAGAGGAGTGAAGCGGGCTCTGTGCTGACAGCAGAGAGCCAGATATGGGGCTCAAACTCACGAACCGTGAGATCATGACCTGAGCCGAAGTTGGATGCTTAACCAAATGAGCCACCCACGTGTCCCGAGTCAAACATTCTTTAAGCCCTTGAATGTGGTTTTGACTGAGGCGCTGCAGATGGAAAGGTCATACTCATAATCAGAATATGTATCTGTCCCAGTCATGATGAAATGTTGCTCTTTCCAGGGTAGAAGCAGTTCAGTTTCATCAATTTGCCACCTAGTGGCTGTTTGCTCACCTTGACGAGTATTGCCGTATCAGTAACTCAGCATCAGACTCTCGTTGATAAGTCAACCCTTCAGCAGCAGCTAGCTAAGCCTAAATGGAGAGACCCCACGCTGATGGGTCCATACCTAGCCTTCATCCCTCCCACCATAATTACTCCATTCCTAAGTTCACTGCACAAGCACTGGGGTGGCCGACAACAAAGGTTGGCTGACATCAACTGGCTGAGTCATTGTGTCTACCTGGTCAGTGACTATTCCCCAAGAGATGCTGTCTGTGGCATACCAGCCTGTGTAATTCATATTTCACATCCATACCCAGACATCCATCCATGTGCCTCCTCTCAAAAATCCCTCTTCTGCTACCTTTCAGTCTTGCTTATTGCTTATTGCTAAGCCATTGCCACTGCTCATCAATCCATATATATCCTTGCCTTAGGCCACTTGTCCTTCCATACAGTGGATGACCAAGTACACTGCCCAAAACTCTGCCCACAGATACTATTTCCCCACACCACTTTATCAAAACCAGTCCTGAATGGGGATGACGTGTGACAGCAATAAATCTTCACTCTCACCAAATATAGCAGGCCTACTCATCCAAGAATGAAGCTCAGGTTTTCCCACCTTCAAAGGCTGATCGAAGGAGACCTCCCATGAAGTCACAGTTGTGAGCTGAGGGAAAGGCTTCACTGCAAACCTTCCGTGGTTGGCCACAACAATCCCAGCTTCTCTACCCTATTTAGTGGGGCCAAAATTTTTTCCAAGCTTCCAAGTCCTAACCCAGCAGAGTAGTAGGCCTACCTCCCAGGTCCTTGCCAGGGTGTCGGATCTTGTATCAAAGAAGAATATCTTGTAGTTTAAAAAAACAAAACAAAAATCTCCCTTATGCAACTTTAAATGCCATATCCCTTAATCCAATCCTTCAGTATTCACTCCCCAGCACACCCTCCTAGTTTCCAACAGGTCTTGCAGCTCCTTTTGCATTTAACACCCACCTCCCTCCACTAGCAAACCTACCCTTTCCCCCACTGGGTCACACTGAGGCTTGTCCTTAGCTGTTGGTCTCATGGCTAGGAAGACAGAAGCGGCAGATCTGAGAGAGCCTGTATCATCCTCCAGGCACTTCTATCCTGTGTGTCTCCTCCACGGTATTTGAGCAGAGGGACTCTATCTTCCAACAAGGGAATCTCCTTCAGCTCTAAGAATTCCAATGAATCTGGGTATTCAGGTACCTGAGTACCTCTACCCAGCTATCTCCATCTCGGATCTCAGAGTCCTGCCCTCTCTCCAACAGGGACCTCGCCTGTCATAGAGGACATGTCCACGCTGAGAATTCAGCCTTCTCCAAAGTGCTGTCACTCTTGTAATTAAGTCCCGTGCCTGGTCTTTCATTCCATCATCCCTTTGTAAATGCTGCCACGGACACCCTCTGACTCTCACACTTTCATCTGAGTTAGGGATTGAGTGCCGTGAGCATGAGAAGTATTCAGCAACAGTCCTTATAATACAAATGTTCCTGAACCTCTCAAATGCCAAGGACTCTACACAAGCCAGGGTGTCCTTTCCACCTGTCTCCCTTCCCAGTTCCCCACAAGTCACACTAAACAAGGGCACTGCTCCGACACAGCAGAGACTCTCAGTACCTCACCTGGCATCAGGGAGAGGAACTCGCTGCCAGCCACCTGGGAAGTGATCCAACTTCAGAAATCTCCTGGAGTCGGCTTCCTCGGAGCCCTCTTCTGGGACCAACCGTTGTAGGCCAGGTTCTCCAGAAGCAGAGTCTGAACCCAGAGATTTAAATTCACAGGTAGGGGTGCCTGGGTGGCTCAGTCAGTTAAGCATCTGACTCTTGACTTAGGCTCAGGTCATGATCCCACAGGCTCTGCGCTGACAGTACAGAACCTGCTTGTGATTCTCCTTCCTTCCTCCTCTCTCTCTACCCCTCCCCCATTGGCTCGAGGGCTCTCTCTCTCTTTCTCAAAATAAATAAATTCATTCAAAATAAATAAATTCATTCATTCACGGATAAAGGGGACAAGGGCACAGGACACCAATAGTGTCCACCAAATCCCCCCACCCACTAAACATTTCAAACATAAGCACTGCTTTCCCAGATTGATACTTACTGGATTTGAAACATCTATTTCAGAGGTGCCTGGGTGGCTCAGTTGGTTATCCGACTTTGGCTCAGATCATGATCTCGTGGTTCATGGGTTTGAGCCCCACATCAGGCTTTCTGCTGTCAGCATAGAGCCTGCTTTAGATCCTCTGGCTCCTCTCTGCCCCTCCCCTCCTTGCACATGCTCGCTCTCTCTCTCAAAAATAAGTAAACATTTTTTTAAAGAAATATATATTTCAAAAGGAAGATATTGAAACAGGAGTTGTGTCCATCAGGAACCCCCAAAATTATGCCCAACCATAAAAAGAAATGCATAATTTCCACTCCGTGGACTTTGAATGAGACATCCAGATGGTACTACAAACTCAGGAAAGGTTAGTGATCATAGATCATCAATAAGGAATCGAGTGTAGAAACAAACAAACCAGGCATTGATAGTCAAGGAGGCGTGGGAGTGCTGATTTCAGAAGTCCCATTGCAATCAGGCCACAAATTGTATAACCGAACGCCAATGATTAAAATAAATAAGTTTAAAAATAGGTCGGGATTCAAAATAAAGCATGCCTTCTATTAACTTTATATAAGGCTCGGCATCTCATAATTCACTCTATCAGAACATTAATGTACGCTATAAATTCTAAAGAGAAAATGTGCAAAGAAGGGCTTTAAAGACATTTTTAGCTCCTATTTCTCTGTTTGAATTCATAAGCTCCCTTCTGGTTTCCAATCTGTCACAAGAAAAAGTACCCGACTGACTGCAATTTCAGGATTGGCGGAAAACAGAAACAATCCAAAGGCCAATAATAGAGTCGAAATGCCTTTCTCTTTTACCAAAAAGTAGGTTTGCATCCAAAGACAGAGGCTTTGAAAAATGCATTATTTATTTAGCGCTGAGAATAGGGAAGGCAGGCTGTGTTCGGGAGTTTTCTTGCTTTCTGTTATCAAAATGTCATTCTGCTTTACAACCACACTTCCTACATAATAGGCTTGCTATTTCCATTTAAAATGTTTAGACCTTTTTCTCAGAGGGCAAAAAAGAAGTCACAGAGTAGAGCCTTCTGAGCCTTTCAATATGGAAATTGTCCAAATAAGGTACAAATTCAAGCACAGCAATTTGAAGAGAAAAAAAAAAAAAAGACCTTGAGAAAACACTGATATATCTGCATTTCAGTTTCCTTCCAAAGATCAGAAATTTCCACTGTTAATAGGAGAAGAAAAGTAAAGCTTGCACAATTCCAGGATACTTTCAGGGTGTCCACAATTACCAACATTTTGTCTGGTCATATATTAAAAAAAAAAAATGCAGCAGTTGAGGTAGGAAAGGGGAACACAGATGCAGGTAAGGGAAAGTTTAGCACCTGGAAGAGTATAAACACTAGGTCTTGGATGTTGACAAATGCCTAATGCTTTTCCAGAGAAAGTAATACCTGTAAGTGGTAGAGCTCCTAGACTCTCATCTCTAAAGCAAAGAATGTAGTATGGAAACTATAGACTATCTTGCGTTAAGTTCATTCAAAAACATAAGGAAAAAGCTTTTAAGAAGACCAAGCCTAGAGCCACAAGATTTAGAGCTGAATGAGCTTGAAAATCATTTCAGAGATAAGAAGGTAGTTAACAGGTTGGATGTTAACTTTAACATTTGGACATTTCTTATAATGTTCATAAGATAGTCATAACCGGTCATTAATATGCCCCTTTGGATAGTAGATGCCATCATAAAATTAAAATTTCTTAGAGGCAGAGAACTGTTCAACCAAGGAGAAACCCTGACCACAATCCAGGGCTCATGGTGGCCATGCAGTGAAGTCCAGATCTGAGTTAAGTACACTCACCAATTCTTTCACCAGAAATGCCAGTAAAAGCAAACTAGGTGTCCACGATTGGCATCTCAAATCAGCAGAGAAAAGAATTATCTATCGAATAAATGGCTTCAGAATGTGTGGCTAAATCTAAGGAGAAAAGTAAGTTATACCTCTAATTCATAACAGTTATTAAAAATAAAATACTGCGGGGCGCCTGGGTGGCTCGGTCGGTTAAGCGTCTGACTTCAGCTTGGGTCATGATCCATGAGTCCACGAGTTCGAGCCCTGCATCAGGCTCTGTGCTGACAGCTCAGAGCCTGGAGGCTGCTTCAGATTCTGTGTCTCCCTCTCTCTCTGCTCCTCCCCCCTCGTAATCTGTCTCTCTTTTGCTCAAAAATAAATACACATTTAAAAAAATTTGTTAATAAAATAATAAATAAAATACTGGGGCGCATGGGTAATTCAGTTGGTTAAGTGTCGGACACTTGATCTCAGCTCAGGACTTGATCTCAGGGTCATAGATTCAAGCCCTACATTGGGCTCAACTTAAAAATGAATGAATGAATGAATTAATTAATTAATTAATATAAAAATAAAATTAAATAAGGGGCACCTGGGTGGCTGTTGGTTAAGCACCTGACTCTGGATTTTGGCTCAGGTCACGATCTCACAGTTAGTAAGTTCAAGCCCCATATCCAGCTTTGTGGTGAGAGCTAAGAGCCAGCTTGGGATTCTCGCTTTCCCTCTCTTTCTGCCCCTCCCCAACTCATGCACATGCTCTCTCTCAAAATAAAAAAAATAAACTTAAGAAAATAATAAGTAAATAAAATACAGATCTGTGAAAGGTAATTTTTAAATTAAGAGTTCTAAGTTAAGTAAATATAGACAATTCTGTCTATACCTATTACTACTTTTCAACGGATATCTGTATGAGAAGGCGGCACCCATGTAAAGATCCAGGTAAAGAAAACCCAATGCAGAGGCCCTGACACCAAAATAAGGTTGACATGTTCAAGGTCAAAGAGATCCAAAGCAGCTATATTAAAGAGAGCAAGGAAGAAAGCAGAAGAAAATGAGGTCCCAGGGCTAGCAAAGAACAGGTTCAGGTGAGGCCTTCCAGGCCATCCATGTCAAGGAGACCAGATTTTATTCTAAGTATAATGGAAGTTTTCAAGTGTTTCAAGCAAGACTGACACGACCTGATTGACGCCTGAGAAGTACAGGGCAGGAAGACCAAAGAAGGAGCAGAAAAGTAGAGCTGTGGACTGGAAGTCATGCACTGATTACGGGCATTTTGACTAATGGGGAATCAAGGTAAGAAAGCAGCGAAGGAGCACACCTAGGCTGCCGCCGAGAATGGATGGTGTGCCATTTACCTGGGGAGGGGCAACTTGGAAGGAGAGGAATGAAATGGCTCTATTTTGGATCTAGTACATCCCAGAGGCCTGTCAGGCATTCCTATGGCACCAATCAGCTCAATATCTAAGCAGGGAGTCCAGGGAAGAGACTTGGGGCTGGAAATATAAATTTGAGGATTCACCAACACATAAATGGTGCTCAAAGCCACGGGACTAGGTCATATCAGGGAGGAAGAAAATACGGATAAAGAACAGGGCCAAGGAGGGGCATCTGGGTGGGTCTGCTGGCTGAGTGTCCGACTTCTGCTCAGGTCACGATCTCATGGTTCGTGGGTTCGAGCCCCACGTCAGGCTTTGCACAGACTGCGCAGAGCCTGCTTTGGATTCTGTGGCTCCTTCTTTCTCTGCCCCTCCCCTACTAGCACTGTGTCTTTCAAAAATAAATAAACCTTAAAAAAAAAGAACTGGACCAAAGACCGAGTGACTGGAGGACTCCTACTGTCAGAGGGCTGGGGGAGAAGAGAAGGGCCAGCATCAAGACTGAGAAGGAGGGGCCCAAAAAGTGGGGAAACCAGGCTGACCGGGTCACTGAAGCCCAAAGAAGAAAGCATTTCAACAAGGCGATCATCAGCCACATCCACTTCTGTTAAGAGGTCAGCTGGGACAAAGAAAAACTGACAATGGACCCTGACATGGTATAATCACTGGTGACGATGAAGGAGCCCCTTCACCAGAGTGGTTTGGATGAAAGCCCCAATCCACTGAGTTAAGGAGGGAAGGAAAATGAGAACAAGACAGCATGTATAATAAGCAACTCTTTCAACCACTTTCGCCGCAAAGCGGAGATGAAAATGGGGCAGTAGCTGGAGGGGGACAAGAGCCCAAGGGATGTTTATTAATGCATGATAATGAGGCATTTTATATGCTGTTACATGTGGGTTTTAATAATCTGCTAATTAGCACTTATTCAGCATTTACACTGTGCCAGGCACTGGCCCACACACTTCCTAGTATTGCTTAGTTGATTTTTTTTTAAGTGTATTTCTTTATTTTGAGAGAGAGAGAGCATGCATACGCATGCATGCACACTTGCACACACACAAGAGCAGGGAGCGCAGAGAGAAAGGGAGAGAGAGAGAATCCCAAGCAGGCTGTGCACTTCAGCACAGAGTCCGACGTGGGGTCGAACCCACAAACCGTGAGATCACGACCTAAGCCAAAAGCAAGAGCCTGACGCTTAACCGACTGAGCCATTCAGGCACCCCAGTATTGCTTAGTTTAATTTCCAAAAGTGTCACCATTTTTAAAGACTACATTACTGAGGCCCAGAGAAGTCAATTAATTGGCTCCAAGTCGCACAGTTAGTTGCAGAGCCAAGATTTGAAAACTGGCTATATGAGCTGTTCACCAGCCCACTAGAAGATGCAAGAAATAAAGCAAATAACCATAGAGACGTGGTCCCTGAGAAAGTGAGACAGGGTGGCTTCAGAAGGGAAACAGAGGGATTGGTCTTAGAAGCCAAAGCCGATGGAAAACAGAGTATATGAATACAAACACAGGTAATTTGTTTTATTTTTCAGATTGAGAGAGAGAGCATGACTGAGGGGCAGAGACAGGGAGACAGAATCCCATGAGGTGCAGAGAGAGGGGCGGAGAGAGAGAGAGAGAGAGAGTGTACAGAGCCCGGAGTGGGGCTCACACTCACTCAACCAATGTGGGGCTCCAACTCAGGAACCATGAAATCATGACCTGACCCAAAGTCAGATGCTAAAGCAACTGAGCCACCCAGGCACCCAAACACAGGTAGTTTAAATTTGTGTTGAGAATAGGTATTTCTCCTCCAACTGCCTCTATTATTTGTATAATGAAAAGCTAATAACTTCAAATTATTACTAACACTTTCGCTGCTCAACGGGGAGACAGATATATTAACCTGGCAAGTGGTCCGTGTAAGTGCTCAGAGCAGATCCCGGAACACAGGAGGGACTATGTGGTGTGGGGTTAGATTCCATTATGTTCCATAATGTTACCTGATGCTCTTGAGAACCATGTGCAGGCCACATCAGGGATTTGAAAGAGAAAGAGGTCAATTTTACTGTGGGAAGGAGCAGGAAGGTCTCCATGGCAAAGGATTCCTGAGTTCACACCAGAGACGACTTTTGAAAACGGAATAGGTGGAGTTAAAGCAATTGGATGGAGAGCATGACCGAGAGAGGGCTCCAGAAAGATCACACCAGTTATTAAACCTAAGGATCTGCAAACAATTCATTATGGCTAAAATCAAAGGTTCAAGGTGAGACGGTTGAGAGATAAGATTAAGTGGCATAGAAAGAAGAGCCTCTAAAGTGAAATAAGGTAGTTCTTTTTTTTTTTACATTTATTTATTTTTGAGAGACAGAGTGTGAGTGGGTGAGGGGCAGAGACAGAGGGAGACACAGAATCCAAAGCAGGCTCCGGGCTCTGAGCTGTCAGTACAGAGCCCGACATAGGGCTTGAACACACGAACTATGAGATGATGACCTGAACCGAAGTCAGATGCTTAACCGACTGAGCCACCCAGGTGCCCCTTGGTAGTTCTAATAGAAAATAAAAGTGGAAGGCACCTGGGTGGTTCAGTCAGTTAAGCATCCGACTTCAGCTCAGGTCATGATCTCACAGTTCATGGTTTCGAGCCGCACACAGGGCTCTTCATTGACAGCTTGAAGCCTGCTTGGGATTCTCTCTCTCTCCCTCTCTCCCTGCCACCACCCTCTTTGCCCCTCCCCCTCTTACACTCTCAAAATTAAATAAACATTAAAAAGAGAAAAAAACTTAAAAAAAATAAAATAAACTCATAAAGGAAAAAAAGTGGAGACAAATTAGGCAAAAAAGTAAGGAGTATTAAAAACGGAGATAAGTGGGGCACCTGGGTGGCGCAGTCGGTTAAGCGTCCGACTTCAGCCAGGTCACGATCTCGCGGTCCGTGAGCTCGAGCCCCGCGTCAGGCTCTGGGCTGATGGCTCAGAGCCTGGAGCCTGTTTCCAATTCTGTGTCTCCCTCTCTCTCTGCCCCTCCCCCATTCATGCTCTGTTTCTTTCTGTCCCAAAAATAAATAAACGTTAAAAAAAAAATTATTAAAAATGGAGATAAGTGAGAGAATGATAAGCAATAAAATATAAAAGAAAAACTAAAAAGGGCTTGAGAAATGAGTAAATACAAATTCAGCTCAAAAAGTTTCTCTGCCTGGGCGCCTGGGTGGCTCAGTTGGTTAAATGTCCGACTCTTGGTTTGGGCTAAGGTCATGATCTCATGGTTCGAGAACTAAAGCCCTGCATCAGGTTCCATGCTGACAGTGTGAAGCCTGCTTGGGATTTTCTCTCTCCCTTCTCTCTCTCTGTCCCTCCCCCACTTGTACCCTCACACTCGTTCTCTCTCTCTCTCTCAAAATAAACAAATTTTTTAAAAACTTAAAAAATACAGTAAAAATCAATAAAGAAGAAAAATAAGGAGGAAGAGGAGGAAGAAGGAGAAAATAAAAACAGATGGGTCAGTTACAGCCAACTTAGATAAATATAAGGAGAAAGGAGTTTCTATTTCTTACAAAGTTTTGGTCGCAGAAGCAAACCATTTGGAAGGAAATCAACTGGCCCTTGGGTTATTAGAGGTTATGACCAAGGAACAGCTGGGTAGGTGCCAAGAAAGGATGCTGGGAGCACCAAGCCACACCTTTTATTAAATATGAAAATAGGGTGCCTGGGTGGCTCAGTCGGTTAAGCATCTGACTCTTGATTTCAGCTCAGATCATGATCTCACAGTTCATGGGTTTGAGCCCCACATCGGGTTCCATGCTGACAGCGTGGAGCCTGCTTGGGATTCTCTCCCTCTCTCTCTCTCTCCCTGTCTCTCTCTGTCTCTGCCCCTCTCTGACTCATGCGCACATGCTCACTCGCTCTCAAAATAAATTAATAAACTTTTTTAAAAAGTTCAAAAAATAAATATGAAAATATAAGAAATGGAAAGCAGAAGGTCACATACAAAAAGGTAATTCTGGGGGTGCCTGGGTGGCGCAGTCGGTTGAGCGTCCGACTTCAGCCAGGTCACGATCTCGCGGTCCGTGAGTTCGAGCCCCGCGTCAGGCTCTGGGCTGATGGCTCAGAGCCTGGAGCCTGTTTCCGATTCTGTGTCTCCCTCTCTCTCTGCCCCTCCCCCGTTCATGCTCTGTCTCTCTCTGTCCCAAAAATAAATAAACGTTGAAAAAAAAAAAAAAAAAAAAAAAAAAAAAACAAAAAGGTAATTCTGCAAGACTTGCCCGAGGGAGGTCCCCCAGATGGGAATTGCCAACGTGTTAGCTTGTTTCAGAGCACCGCGGCTCTGCTGACTCTCCCCAGGGTTCCAATCCAGTCCAAGTGGATAAAAAACCATATCCATGAGGCCAGGCTTAGTTTATAAGTTGGTTTCACCACACAAAAGGAATAAAAGTGAGGAAAGAGGAACACTTGTGCTCCTGAGGCCCTGAGTGGGTTGGCTGAGGACTGAAGTATTCAAAGCAGCCTGGGGCAGACCTAGGACAAGGGACCAATAGTCATAGCACTGTGAAATTGAAAAGGTGGATAGATTTGAAAGAATTAAGGAGACAGTATCTACAGGAATTGATGCCTGCATGGGTTTGCTGAATTAGGGGGAGACAAGAGTCAAAGTCGATACCCTATTTCTCTAGAAATGAGAGCAGATGTGTGGAGAGGGGCAGTTATGAATTCAAAAGGGATGTACTGCGTCTGAGAGGCTGGTCAGGCATCAGTCACATGTGTGGATGTGGATCGAGGGCTCCAGACAAGGATATGGGCTAGAATGGTGGTTTTTAGACATGGGGACAGAACTGGTATCAACCACGCAGGGAGCAGGCAGATCCAAGCCTGCTATGGGGCTCGAACTCACGAACCACGAGATCAGCCACATAGCAAGAGCAGACAAAGGAGGAGGAACCAGCAAAAGGGATCTATAGACAACAGTCCAGGAGACAGAGTATTTGAGGGAGGACTGGATTTCAAGGAGACCAATTAACCAATAATATCAGGGTCAAAGCTGGTTTCATACTTTAGCTTTGATTTAGTCAATGAACGGAAATTATTTTAATAAATACATCACTGTTCACTTAACACAGCTGATACAAAGCAGGCCTAATGAACATTTCTAACACGAACACAAGCACATCTTGCTGTAACAATAGCATGACCTTCATGGGAGAGCAGCTTTCAGAGACACATCCTCTCCCTGGACTCTCTCTTCTCTTGCAATTTTCTCCCCTGAACAATTTTTTTTTTTTTTTTTTATGAAATTTATTGACAAATTGGTTTCCATACAACACCCAGTGCTCATCCCAAAAGGTGCCCTCCTCAATACCCATCACCCACCCTCTCCTCCCTCCCACCCCCCATCAACCCTCAGTTTGTTCTCAGTTTTTAAGTCTCTTATGCTTTGGCTCTCTCCCATTCTAACCTCTTTTTTTTTTTTTTCCTTCCCCTCCCCCATGGGTTCCTGTGAAGTTTCTCAGGATCCACATAAGAGTGAAACCATATGGTATCTGTCTTTCTCTGTATGGCTTATTTCACTTAGCATCACACTCTCCAGTTCCATCCACGTTGCTACGAAAGGCCATATTTCATTTTTTCTCATTGCCACGTAATATTCCATTGTGTATATAAACCACAATTTCTTTATCCATTCATCAGTTGATGGACATTTAGGCTCTTTCCATAATTTGGCTATTGTTGAGAGTGCTGCTATGAACATTGGGGTACACGTGGCCCTATGCATCAGTGCTCCTGTATCCCTTGGATAAATTCCTAGCAGTGCTATTGCTGGGTCATAGGGTAGGTCTATTTTTAATTTTCTGAGGAACCTCCACACTGCTTTCCAGAGCGGCTGCACCAATTTGCATTCCCACCAACAGTGCAAGAGGGTTCCCGTTTCTCCACATCCTCTCCAGCATCTATAGTCTCCGGATTTGTTCATTTTGGCCACTCTGACTGGCGTGAGGTGATACCTGAGTGTGGTTTTGATTTGTATTTCCCTGATAAGGAGCGACGCTGAACATCTTTTCATGTGCCTGTTGGCCATCCGGATGTCTTCTTTAGAGAAGTGTCTATTCATGTTTTCTGCCCATTTCTTCACTGGGTTATTTGTTTTTCGGGTGTGGAGTTTGGTGAGCTCTTTATAGATTTTGGATACTAGCCCTTTGTCCGATATGTCATTTGCGAATATCTTTTCCCATTCCGTTGGTTGCCTTTTAGTTTTGTTGGTTGTTTCCTTGGCTGTGCAGAAGCTTTTTATCTTCATAAGGTCCCAGTAATTCACTTTTGCTTTTAATTCCCTTGCCTTTGGGGATGTGTCGAGTAAGAGATTGCTACGGCTGAGGTCAGAGAGGTCTTTTCCTGCTTTCTCCTCTAGGGTTTTGATGGTTTCCTGTCTCACATTTAGGTCCTTTATCCATTTTGAGTTTATTTTTGTGAATGGTGTGAGAAAGTGGTCTAGTTTCAACCTTCTGCATGTTGCTGTCCAGTTCTCCCAGCACCATTTGTTAAAGAGGCTGTCTTTTTTCCATTGGATGTTCTTTCCTGCTTTGTCAAAGATGAGTTGGCCATACGTTTGTGGGTCTAGTTCTGGGGTTTCTATTCTATTCCATTGGTCTATGTGTCTGTTTTGGTGCCAATACCATGCTGTCTTGATGATGACAGCTTTGTAGTAGAGGCTAAAGTCTGGGATTGTGATGCCTCCTGCTTTGGTCTTCTTCTTCAAAATTCCTTTGGCTATTCGGGGCCTTTTGTGGTTCCATATGAATTTTAGGATTGCTTGTTCTAGTTTCGAGAAGAATGCTGGTGCAATTTTGATTGGGATTGCATTGAATGTGTAGATAGCTTTGGGTAGTATTGACATTTTGACAATATTTATTTTTCCAATCCATGAGCAGGGAATGTCTTTCCATTTCTTTAAATCTTCTTCAATTTCCTTCATAAGCTTTCTATAATTTTCAGCATACAGATCCTTTACATCTTTGGTTAGATTTATTCCTAGGTATTTTATGCTTCTTGGTGCAATTGTGAATGGGATCAGTTTCTTTATTTGTCTTTCTGTTGCTTCATTGTTAGTGTATAAGAATGCAACTGATTTCTGTACATTGATTTTGTATCCTGCAACTTTGCTGAATTCCTGTATCAGTTCTAGCAGACTTTCGGTGGAGTCTATCGGATTTTCCATGTATAATATCATGTCATCTGCAAAAAGCGAAAGCTTGACTTCATCTTTGCCAATTTTGATGCCTTTGATTTCCTTTTGTTGTCTGATTGCTGATGCTAGAACTTCCAGCACTATGTTAAACAGCAGCGGTGAGAGTGGGCATCCTTGTCGTGTTCCTGATCTCAGGGAAAAAGCTCTCAGTTTTTCCCCGTTGAGGATGATGCTAGCTGTGGGCTTTTCATAAATGGCTTTTATGATCTTTAAGTATGTTCCTTCTATCCCGACTTTCTCAAGGGTTTTTATTAAGAAAGGGTGCTGGATTTTGTCGAAGGCCTTTTCTGCATCGATTGACAGGATCATATGGTTCTTCTCTTTTTTTTTGTTAATGTGATGTATCACGTTGATTGATTTGCGAATGTTGAACCAGCCCTGCATCCCAGGAATGAATCCCACTTGATCATGGTGAATAATTCTTTTTATATGCCGTTGAATTCGATTTGCTAGTACCTTATTGAGAATTTTTGCATCCATATTCATCAGGGATATTGGCCTGTAGTTCTCTTTTTTTACTGGGTCTCTGTCTGGTTTAGGAATCAAAGTAATACTGGCTTCACAGAATGAGTCTGGAAGTTTTCCTTCCCTTTCTATTTCTTGGAATAGCTTGAGAAGGATAGGTATTATCTCTGCTTTAAACGTCTGGTAGAACTCCCCTGGGAAGCCATCTGGTCCTGGACTCTTATTTGTTGGGAGATTTTTGATAACCGATTCAATTTCTTCGCTGGTTATGGGTCTGTTCAAGCTTTCTATTTCCTCCTGATTGAGTTTTGGAAGAGTGTGGTTGTTCAGGAATTTGTCCATTTCTTCCAGGTTGTCCAGTTTGTTGGCATATAATTTTTCATAGTATTCCCTGATAATTGTTTGTATCTCTGAGGGATTGGTTGTAATAATTCCATTTTCATTCATGATTTTATCTATTTGGGTCATCTCCCTTTTCTTTTTGAGAAGCCTGGCTAGAGGTTTGTCAATTTTGTTTATTTTTTCAAAAAACCAACTCTTGGTTTCGTTGATCTGCTCTACAGTTTTTTTAGTTTCTATATTGTTTATTTCTGCCCTGATCTTTATTATTTCTCTTCTTCTGCTGGGCTTAGGCTGCCTTTGCTGTTCTGCTTCTAGTTCCTTTAGGTGTGCTGTTAGATTTTGTATTTGGGATTTTTCTTGTTTCTTGAGATAGGCCTGGATTGCAATGTATTTTCCTCTCAGGACTGCCTTTGCTGCGTCCCAAAGCGTTTGGATTGTTGTATTTTCATTTTCATTTGTTTCCATATATTTTTTAATTTCTTCTCTAATTGCCTGGTTGACCCACTCATTCGTTAGTAGGGTGTTCTTTAACCTCCATGCTTTTGGAGGTTTTCCAGACTTTTTTCTGTGGTTGATTTCAAGCTTCATAGCATTGTGGTCTGAAAGTAAGCATGGTATAATTTCAATTCTTGTAAACTTATGAAGGGCTGTTTTGTGACCCAGTATATGATCTATCTTGGAGAATGTTCCATGTGCACTCGAGAAGAAAGTATATTCTGTTGCTTTGGGATGCAGAGTTCTAAATATATCTGTCAAGTCCATCTGATCCAATGTCTCGTTCAGGGCCCTTGT
Source organism: Prionailurus viverrinus (assembly GCF_022837055.1). Taxonomy (NCBI): domain Eukaryota; kingdom Metazoa; phylum Chordata; class Mammalia; order Carnivora; family Felidae; genus Prionailurus; species Prionailurus viverrinus. The sequence goes on along the minus strand of NC_062561.1, from coordinate 92,922,497 downwards.
TTCTTTATTGACCGTGTGTCTAGATGATCTATCCATTTCTGTAAGTGGTGTATTAAAGTCCCCTGCAATTACCACATTCTTATCTATAAGGTTGCTTATGTTTATGAGTAATTGTTTTATATATTTGGGGGCTCCGGTATTCGGTGCATAGACATTTATAATTGTTAGCTCTTCCTGATGGATAGACCCTGTAACTATTATATAATGTCCTTCTTCATCTCTTGTTACAGCCTTTAATTTAAAGTCTAGTTTGTCTGATATAAGTATGGCTACTCCAGCTTTCTTTTGGCTTCCAGTCGCATGATAAATAGTTCTCCATCCCCTCACTCTCAATCTAAAGGTGTCCTCAGGTCTAAAATGAGTCTCTTGTAGACAGCAAATAGATGGGTCTTGTTTTTTTATCCATTCTGATACCCTATGTCTTTTGGTTGGCGCATTTAATCCATTTACATTCAGTGTTATTATAGAAAGATACGGGTTTAGAGTCATTGTGATGTCTGTATGTTTTATGCTTGTAGTGATGTCTCTGGGACTTTGTCTCACAGGGTCCCCCTTAGGATCTCTTGTAGGGCTGGTTTAGTGGTGACAAATTCCTTCAGTTTTTGTTTGTTTGGGAAGACCTTTATCTCTCCTTCTATTCTAAATGACAGACTTGCTGGATAAAGGATTCTCGGCTGCATATTTTTTCTGTCTAGCACCCTGAAAATCTCGTGCCAATTCTTTCTGGCCTGCCAAGTTTCAAAAGAGAGATCAGTCACGAGTCTTATAGGTCTCCCTTTATATGTGAGGGCACGTTTACCCCTTGCTGCTTTCAGAATTTTCTCTTTATCCTTGTATTTTGCCAGTTTCACTATGATATGTCGTGCAGAAGATCGATTCAAGTTACGTCTGAAGGGAGTTCTCTGTGCCTCTTGGATTTCAATGCCTTTTTCCTTCCCCAGTTCAGGGAAGTTCTCAGCTATTATTTCTTTAAGTACCCCTTCAGCACCTTTCCCTCTCTCTTCCTCCTCTGGGATACCAATTATGCGTATATTATTTCTTTTTAGTGTATCACTTAATTCTCTAATTTTCCCCTCATACTCCTGGATTTTTTTATCTCTCTTTTTCTCAGCTTCCTCTTTTTCCATAACTTTATCTTCTAGTTCACCTATTCTCTCCTCTGCCTCTTCAAGCCGAGCTGTGGTGGTTTCCATTTTGTTATGCATTTCATTTAAAGCATTTTTCAGCTCCTCGTGACTGTTCCTTAGTCCCTTGATCTCTGTAGCAAGAGATTCTCTGCTGTCCTGTATACTGTTTTCAAGCCCAGCGATTAATTTTATGACTATTATTCTAAATTCACTTTCTGTTATATTATTTAAATCCTTTTTGATCAGCTCATTAGCTGTTGTTATTTCCTGGAGATTCTTCTGAGGGGAGTTCTTCCGCTTGGTCATTTTGGATAGTCCCTGGAGTGGTGCGGACCTGCAGGGCACTTCCCCTGTGCTGTAGTGTATAACTGGAGTTGGTGGGCGGGGCCGCAGTCAGACCTGATGTCTGTCCCCAGCCCACCGCTGGGGCCACGGTCAGACTGGTGTGTGCCTTCTCTTCCCCTCTCCTTGGGGCGGGATTCACTGTGGGGTGGTGTGGCTCGTCTGGGCTACTTGCACCGTGCCAGGCTTGTGATGCTGGGGATCTGGCGTATTAGCTGGGGTGGGTAGGCAAGGTGCTCGGGGGCAGGAGGGGCAGGCTTAGATCGCTTCTCCTTAGGTGATCCACTTCAGGAGGGGCCCTGTGGCAGCGGGAGGGAGTCAGATCCGCTGCCGGAGGTTTGGCTCCGCCGAAGCGCAGAGCGAGCAAGTTCCCCGGCAGGAACAGGTTCTCTTTGGGATTTCGGCTGGGGGATGGGCGGGGGAGATGGCGCTGGCGAGCGCCTTTGTTCCCCACCAAACTGAGCTCTGTTGTCAGGGGGCTCAGCAGCTCTCCCTCCCTTTGTCCTCCAGCCTTCCCGCTTTCCGAGCAGAGCTGTTAACTTATGACCTCCCAGACGCTAAGTCGCGCTTGTTGTGGGAACACAGTCCGTCAGGCCCCTCCGCTTTTGCAAGCCAGACTCGGTGGCTGTGCTTGGCCGGCGAGCCGCCCCTCCGCCCCGGCTCCCTCCCGCCAGTCCGTGGAGCGCGCACCGCCTCGCCGCCCTTCCTACCCTCTTCCGTGGGCCTCTCGTCTGCGTTTGGCTCCGGCGACTCCGTTCTGCTAATCCTCTGGCGGTTTTCTGGGTTATTTAGGCAGATGTAGATGGAATCTAAGTGATCAGCAGGACGTGCGGTGAGCCCAGCGTCCTCCTAAGCCGCCATCTTGCCCTCCTGTCCCTCCCCTGAACAATTTTGAATCATTAAGAGGCACAGCTTCTAATTAACCTAGTAATACCTCCTAATTACGGCGTGTGCTCAAGTCAAGACTTTGAAATCTCTCTAGATTGCATGGTCATGAGGCTGCAAAAAAAATTTTTGGGTTAAATACAGTAAGATTTTGGGTCACTGGGTGGCTCAGTCAGTTAAGCATTGGACTTCGGCTCAGGGCATGATCTTTCGGTTCGTGAGTTTGAGCCCCGTGTCAGGGTCTGTACTGAAAGCTCAGAGCCTGGAGCCTGCTTCAGATTCTGTGTCTCCCTCTCTCTCTCTGCCCCTCCCCCACTCACACTCTGTCTCTCTCTCTCTCTCTCTCTCTCTCTCTCTAAAAAATAAACACCAAAAAAAATTTTAATAAAAAAATACAATTTTGATCAAAAATTGATACCTTCCTTCTCTAAGCTTAAATAATCATCATAATAAAAACCCCCTTCATATATATATACTCTTTCTCCATCACCAAATTGCATCACTTTTGAGGGAACTGTAGTGGAGGAAGAAAAATGAAGGACCCATAGGAAAAGATAATTGATAAGTTAACCATTGACACAAAAATAAAAAATTGTGCATTGAGGGGTCCCTGGCTGGCTCGGTAAGTAGAGCACGTGACCCTTAATCCCAAGGTGGTGAGATCAAGCCCCATGTTGGATGTGGGGCCTACTTAAATTTTTTTTTCAATTTTTTTTAACAAATAAATATTATTTTTTATTAAATTGTGCATTGAGTACCTAGAAAGAGATGTATAACCTGAGAAGACTTACATAGGTGCCAAAGATGTTAAAGCGTGTGCTCTCATTTCCTATAATCAAGCCAGATTTATAAGAAGTGGGAAATCCTTTGACCGCCATGGACATGATGCTTAGACCACATAAGTCTGTTCCACGGTTTCACGTGATCATGGCTTCATATGACACCGGGAAGCCCCAAATCTCCTCCTCCCCTACCTCGCAAAGAGTTTTACAAGGTGATAACTTCTGTCGCAACCATTTTGTGAGTTCTGAGACATATTAGGGTCCCCAGACTCTTCCCCAATGCCTTCCTGAATATTCCTAAGGGATAATGACCTACTACCATCTGTGAAACAGCTCATACAGAACTAGTTCCCAGGGTGCCTGGGTGGCTCAGTCAGTTAAGCGTCAGACTTCGGCTCCAGTCATGATCTCATGGTTCATAGGTTCAAGCCCTGCATCAGGCTCTGTGCTAACAGCTCAGAGCCTGGAGCCTGCTTCGGATTCTGTGTCTCCCTCTCTCTCTGCCCACCCCCACTCATGCTCTGTCTCTCTCTCTCTGTCTCCAAACAATAAACATTAAAAAAAAGGGGGGGCACCTGGGTGGCTCAGTCGGTTAAGCGGCCGACTTCGACTCAGGTCATGATCTCACGGTTCGTGGGTTCAAGCCCCGCGTCGGGCTCTGTGCTGACAGCTCAGAGCCTGGAGCCTGCTTCGGATTCTGTGTCTCCCTCTCTCTCTGCCCTCCCCCATTCACACTCTGTCTCTGTCTCTGTCTCTGTCTCTCTCTCTCAAAAATAAATGAACATAAAAAATTAAAAAAAAAAAAAGGAACCCGTTCCCAAAGTGCACACTCTGCACATGTATAGAGGATTTGAGTGTTTCATCTACCCCACCATTTCCCTCCCAACTTCTAGGCACTTGTGGGATGTGATTTTTGTTTTTAGTAAGCTCTACATCCAACGTGGGGCTTGAACCCACGAAGGACAGAGCATGATTAAAAGTGCCCCAAAAGCTTGGGTTTCATCCCTCTCTTCTCCACTACGTAAGAGCTCACTGACATTCATCCAAGTTACTAGGGAACAAGGACACCTGGCATCCCATTATCACTTTTCTTCACCTTCCATCTCTATCCTGGGCGTACTTTGAACCAAGAGCCTATTGAGGAAACCAGACATAAAGGCAAACCAAAGAGAAATACTCTACGTGTCTTCCTGGCCACACGATTTTATTCCTCAGCAAAAGCCTCAGGTGACATCAACACCAGAAACTGCTTCCAGAGGGGACACCGTATCACAAATCGCTACAGAGTCAAGGCCAGACTTTATGCTTAGCAGCATAAATAGTATAATACACATAAATAAGACAAAAAACATCCCACAACATAAATCCTTTTGCTGGCGGACACACACAACCTTGAAAGCATCCTTGGGAGCCCCAGCATAAGCGACTCCGACAGCTCACACACCACATTTACATGCCGTGAAATTGTACATTCAGCTTCCAAGGAATTGTGGCTACATTCTCACCAAACACCATTTCTCTGCTGATGTGGGCCCCAAGGTTGGGGAGGGGAGTTCTGAACTGAACAGACAACATGCTCACCTTGGAATCAAAGCGATTCACCCTTATCTTTGCTCATATATGGGGAAAAGAGTGGCAAGCAGTAGAGGAGAGTGGAGTGTGGCCTTCAAGAAGACTGTGACACGCTGGCAAAGTAGGGGAAACAAGACTACCTCTCCACCAAGCTAAGAAAAGAAAAAAAAAAGCCTTTCCCACTGGGGTCCTTGACATTGAAGTGGGTAGGTGGAGTCAGTCTGCTGAGACGCAACATTTTAGCTGTGGGATCTGCAGGTCCTGCTTTGGGGGTTCCAATTCCCTGTAAGCCAAAATTTCCACTTCCCACCAGAAGAGAAGCTCATCCTCTGGGCCTCCCCATGGCCTCTTCCCACTGTCCCACAAGTCAATGAATCACACCTTTATGAGGGCCTGCTACATCGTCGGACATTCCTGCACAGGACTAGCTGGGTTGACCCCAGCTCCCTCATTTCGAGGGGGTCCCAACTCTGAAAGAGAATTAGAGGAGAATGCAGTGGTGTCCACTTATGCAAAAAGTGAGGTTTGTACACACGCTTACATATTCATATTTGTGCCCACAAATATACATACACACATACACACACACACACACACACAGATGCCCACGACTGGGGTGCCTGGGTGGCTCAGCCGGTTAAGCTCAGATCATCATCTCACAGTCTGTGAGTTCAAGCCCCACATGGGGCTCTGTGTTGTCGGATCAGGTCCCCCTCCCCCTCTGCTCTGTCCCCGCTTTGGGCTTGTGCGCTCTCCTCCCCCCTCAAAAATAAGTAAACATCTAAAGCCACATTAAAGAAAAAAGAAATACCCACAGTGATCACTTACCACCTCCTTTACCTAGAGGACTCGGGAGGCCACCCCCACTCAAGTACCATTTCAGGACATTTTTGCTTTTTTGTGACATCTTTTTCCGGTCGACGTCACCCCTGATGCTCATCTTACCCAGGTTTCATCTCTAAGGAAACGCAGAGGAAGAAGTAATATCTTATAATACACTCAATTTGTCCCATCTTGGAGCCATGAAACTGCACTGTTTCCCATGAGTAATTTATAACGAACCCAAGAAGCGTCTCTACCACTAGAGAACTAAGGGCTATGGGCTTCACAAAACACCCAGCCCTTGGTGTCACTTGCCGTCTGCTAGCAGGTTTTGCTAATTCAACCAAGAGGACATCTACACGTGGCTATTAGCACCTTCAAGTACTCTGCTCGCTTCACCTGAATCTCCCGAATGTCCAGCGTTCTCGATAGACGTGATCTCAGTGATCCATCAAGGGTGAATCATCCAAAGAGCTGAAGACAGCTATCTGGCGGACCAAGGCTCATTCTGCCCTGGCCTTCATGGCATCGGAGCTTTGAAAGACGGCTGAGATTTTCAAGGATTGACTTCCCAGGCAGGCAGTGTGAAAAGACAGCACATTGCAGATGTGTCTTTTCTGCTCCATTCATACTAAACAAACTGGAGGGAATTCTCTCTGTGAGGTTTCCTAGACTGTTGTTTGCCTTATAGGAACAATATTCGCCTAGCCTTAAACATCCTGGCTTAATACTGATTGCCATTTTAAAGGGCACAGCATTAATAGTAAGTTTCCTCTCCGGTGTCTTCATAGATTAGTGATTATACTCTATACACACAGCAAAGATTAGATGTACACACACACACACACATATACACGCACATCCAGCCACATACAGCCCAGAGACATAAACACATCCAGGAAGCTCATTTCTAACCACACCTCGGGCTGCAAGCTTATATAGCCTTTGCTCAGTAAGATTTCAAAGCCACTCGGTTTGGCTCCCTTTCCTTCAAATAGAAGAAAACCGCTTACCCTAAGATTTTAAGCTTTAAATCCCCATATTCCTTCTCTATGAGAGAGAGAGGTAGGGACTCTGCCCTGTTTGGATTTACCGTATTGCTAAAAAACTACCCATAATTAGCCATAGAAAAAGCTGAGTTCTCTTTTAGAAAAGGATGGGTTAAGAGTAAGCTTTTAAAGAAAATAGAATCGGGCAATCAGGGAGACTCTCCCTGGTAAGTCCTGGGTGTTTTCGAGGGATGAGGAAATTCACAGCAAGGGGGCAGAAGAGACTGAAGTGGTGAAGCCAGCAGAATCCATCCGTTTGGGGACGGAGAGGCCCCACAGGGGACGCGTGGGGTTTTTCCACCGGCCGCCTGAATACCAAGCAGGGACGCTGCCCCCTCTTACCTTTCCACCCTCCTCCAGTTTGCATCCGGATGTTTCCCCGCCATTTCCTAACACTTCACCTGTTGAAACACAATCGTGTTCTTTCAAACACTTTACCCAACAGCAGCTGAAAGTGATTGGTTTCCACCTTAAAGAGGAGGGCGAGGGGGCGGGGATGTTCTTTAATCCTCCGGTGTGAAAAACAACAGCTCTCCTGAATCAGAAGTAAGGTTAAAAAAATGGAAATCTGTGGATACTCTGGTTACCTGGCAACCCCAACCTACGGGCTGTGTCTGCCGGCATCCTGAGGCCCTGCAGCATGAAAAATGCAGGCAGAAGGGATTCCCTGGATGTGCTGCCTCTTTACTCTGGTCCATTCATTCAGCCCTATTATTTGGTTTCCAAGTCGGTAACCTAGATTTCTGCAGGATCTAATGCTCATCTCTCCAGGGAAGGAAGCTTCCGCTAGGGAATTCACCATCACACCTTTTAAGATGAATCAGTGTTTTTGCAAACCCCCTGGGGCAACTGTGTTAAAAGGAAAACACAAGGAAGGGGAGGAGAGGGGAGCGTTGCTTCTGGCTGCCGGCAGTCCCAGGCTCTAGGAAATCTGCAGGGTCATGCCTATCTCCTCAAACCCTCCGCCTGAGGCTTCACTTGGGGAAGAGCCTGTCACACTGCAGTCATCTATAAATAATGGGCCCAAATTGGCAAATGCCTGGAATAACACTAAAAGTGAAATAACTGTCACAGGCCACGCCTTGGCTCCTGCTTCTGGGAGACTCCAGCCCTACGCCCGCCCCCACCCCAGGCCAAGCCTCCTGGCTGTTCCTTTTATAGTTCCTTCTATTACCTGAACTAGAAAGAATATTCTGGAAGGAAGGAAGGAAAGAAGGAGGGAAGGAAGGATATTCTAGGGTTGCTTTTGTTGCTGCTGTGTTGACTTGATGAATTAAAGGACTAATTTAGCGACTATTTGAGAGCCACATGCTGAAATCTAAACTAAAAGTATTTATTTATTTATTTATTTATGTTTATTTATTTTTGAGGGAGAGAGAGAGACAGGCAGAGTGAGAGCAGAGAAGAGGCAGAGAGAGAGGGAGACACAGAATCTGAAGCAGGCTCGGAGCTGTCAGCACAGAGCCCTACCCAGGGCTCGAACTCACGAACCGTGAGATCATGACCCGACCCAAATGAAGTCAGATGCTTAACCAACTGAGCCACCCAGACGCCCCTAGAAACATTTTTTTTTAATTACCATTTTGCTCTTGTCCATAAAAAAGGTTGCATTATCTCCCTGGATTTTTAGACTAAATATCAGTGTTTCTTACAGTGATACTGTTCATCTCCAATTAATCAAGACAAGTTTGTCCCCTCCATGTCTTTTTAAAATTTAGTTCCCCCCAGGCCGCTGGGTGTATCAGTCAGTTGAGCGTCCCACTGTGCCTCAGGTCATGCTCTCACAGTTCATGGGTTCGAGCCCTGTGTGGGGCTCTGTGCTAACAGCTCAGAGCCTGGAGCCTGCTTCGGATTCTGTGTCTCCCTCTCTCTCTGCCCCTCCCCCGCTTACACTTTGTCTTTCTCTCTCTCTCTCAAACATAGATAAACATTAAAAAAAGAAAATTTAGGGGCGCCTGGGTGGCTCAGTTGTTTGAGCATCTGACTTCGGCTCAGGTCATGATCTCGCAGCTCATGAGTTTGAGCCCCGCTTCGGGCTCTGTGCTGACAGCTCAGAGTCTGGAGCCTTCTTCAGATTCTGTGTCTCCCTCTCTCTCTGCCCCAACCCACTCGCATTCTGTCTCTGTTTCTCTCAAAAATAAATAAACATTAAAAAAATTTTTTTTAATTTAGTTCTCCTGGAGTCTTGTTCATTTTACTGCTTATTTACATTTTTCTATCGGCGGCTTTAGAATTTCAGTGGAAATCAAACGTGCATGCTTTTCCTATTTGTCACCATCTTTTTTGAAAAGTTTTGTGAAGGATGGGGACTAACTCTAGGTATTACAATACAGAAAGAAAAAGTTAGTTCCCGGTAGGCATTATTCACTCAAGAAAAAAGGCTGAGAAACTAACCTCATTGATACTATGTTTAAAGTGGGGGGGTGGGGAGTGAGGGGTGGGGGATGGGGGGAGGGGGTACAAAGACGGAAACTATTCTCTGTTCTCAGAGAACTTAAATTCTAAGAAGAAAGATGATGCATATGTGCTACAAAAGAAGAGTTCAAAGGCAAGTAAGCATCGCTAAGAGGATTTTTGAAAAAACAGTGGGGAGGATAGGGCCTCTGGGTGGCTCTGTCGGCTGGGCATCTGACGTCAGCTCAGGTCATGATCTTGGAGTTGTGGGTTCAAGCCCCACTTGGGGCTCTGTGCTGACAGCTCAGAGCCTGGAGCCTGCTTCAGATTCTGTGTCTGCCTCTCTCTCTCTGCACCTCCCCCACTATGCTCTCTCTCTCTCTCTCTCTCAAAAATAAAAACATTTTTAAAAATTAAAATGTGCAAAATACAGTAGGGAGGAGACTGAGGAAGTAAGTAAAAGGGTGGGCACATCTCATGTTTCAATTCTCAGAACACCTGGACTTTTGACTTTTGTCAATTGCACCTGGATCACCTTCACCTTCTGCAATTTTGGACTGAAATAGAGATAATGTAACATGCTAGCTAAATCACCAGCTGTGTATTGTCAACTGAACTCTGTTAGCACCAATCCTAATTCCTTCTAAACCTGTTATGTAACCTTGCAGTTTTTGCCTTTAACAAGCCCTGCTTGCTTAAAGCACACTTTGAATTTCAGCCCAAACCCTAAGACCCCAATGAACACTTTTGATTGCTTTTCAGCCCCTTCTCCTTGGTCAACAATGTTTTACTGTAATATAAGAAAAATATGGTAAGGACCTAAAGAGACATAAGCAGTGTGCTAGAAGAACCTTTCAAGATACAATTATTGTCATCAGTGGTGATGGCAGAAGCCAAAATTTCAGAGAGACAATGGCATTTGGTCCAGGTCAATAGGTTGGTAGAATTTTGATAGAGATGAAAAGGGAAGTCAAGCTGGAAGGAATAGAGTGACCAAAGTCACAGGGACAGGAAGGTGCAGGTGACATCCAGGAATTGGTTAAAGGTCCAGTTTGGTCAATTCACAGGATATATAGGATTGTTGATTTCAAATGTGTAATATCAATCAATCCACAATGGTGCCTTCCACAATTCATTCCCCAAATAGTTACCAGGTGCCCACTCTTCTTGGGAGGAACTTAAGGGAATTTTTTTTAATAGTAAACAAGTGATCTTGCAATAATTTTTCACAAAACCCTTCACCAGAGTTGATCAGAAATCACCACACCCAAGGGCGCCTAGGTGGCTCAGTTGGTTAAGCATCCAACTCCAGCTCAGGTCATGATCTCACAGTTCGGTCCGTGGGCTCAAGCCCCACATTGGGCGCTACGCTTACAGCTCAGAGCCTACAGCCTGCTTTGGATCCTGCGTCTCCCTCTCCTTCTGCCCCTCATCCACTCAGGCTCTCTCTCTCTCAAAAATAAATTAAAAACATTTAAAATTTTTTTAAAAAGAAGACATCACCACGCCCGTTTTAAGATTACGATAATTTCACATTTGATGTTGCTAAAAACTTCTGTGTGTAATGTGACTTTCATGAAGAAGTGTGATCATTCTAAGGGAGCAACAGAACAGCTTGTGGGAAGAAACTGGTTTAAAGCACGAAGCATCAACACATAAAGCATTCGTGCTGTTACAACATCCCAACCATACGCAACTGTACCTCCCAAAGAATTGCCCAAAGTGTTGGGTGTTCAAAAGGGTAAAACTGAGGGGCACATGGGTGGCTCAGTCAGTTAGGCATCCAACTCTCGATTTCAGCTTAGGTCATGATGTCACGGTCTATAAGATCAAGCCCCACATCAGGCTCTGTGCTGACAGCGAGGAGCCTGCTGAGGATTCTCTCTCTCTGCCCCTCTCCTGCTCATGCGCTCTCTGCCTCTCTGAAAATAAATAAACTTTTTTTAAAAAGTATAAAAGAGCTACAGGTCGGCGGCAAGATGGCGGCTTAGGAGGACGCTGGGCTCACCGCACGTCCTGCTGATCACTTAGATTCCATCTACATCTGCCTAAATAACCCAGAAAACCGCCAGAGGATTAGCAGAACGGAGTCGCCGGAGCCAAACGCAGACGAGAGGCCCACGGAAGAGGGTAGGAAGGGCGGCGAGGCGGTGCGCGCTCCACGGACTGGCGGGAGGGAGCCGGGGCGGAGGGGCGGCTCGCCGGCCAAGCACAGCCACCGAGTCTGGCTTGCAAAAGCGGAGGGGCCTGACGGACTGTGTTCCCACAACAAGCGCGACTTAGCGTCTGGGAGGTCATAAGTTAACAGCTCTGCTCGGAAAGCGGGAAGGCTGGAGGACAAAGGGAGGGAGAGCTGCTGAGCCCCCTGACAACAGAGCTCAGTTTGGTGGGGAACAAAGGCGCTCGCCAGCGCCATCTCCCCCGCCCATCCCCCAGCCGAAATCCCAAAGAGAACCTGTTCCTGCCGGGGAACTTGCTCGCTCCGCGCAAACACCCAACTCTGCGCTTCGGCGGAGCCAAACCTCCGGCAGCGGATCTGACTCCCTCCCGCTGCCACAGCGCCCCTCCTGAAGTGGATCACCTAAGGAGAAGCGATCTAAGCCTGCCCCTCCTGCCCCCGAGCACCTTGCCTACCCACCCCAGCTAATACGCCAGATCCCCAGCATCACAAGCCTGGCACGGTGCAAGTAGCCCAGACGAGCCACACCACCCCACAGTGAATCCCGCCCCTAGGAGAGGGGAAGAGAAGGCACACACCAGTCTGACCGTGGCCCCAGCGGTGGGCTGGGGACAGACATCAGGTCTGACTGCGGCCCCGCCCACCAACTCCAGTTATACACTACAGCACAGGGGAAGTGCCCTGCAGGTCCGCACCACTCCAGGGACTATCCAAAATGACCAAGCGGAAGAACTCCCCTCAGAAGAATCTCCAGGAAATAACAACAGCTAATGAGCTGATCAAAAAGGATTTAAATAATATAACAGAAAGTGAATTTAGAATAATAGTCATAAAATTAATCGCTGGGCTTGAAAACAGTATACAGGACAGCAGAGAATCTCTTGCTACAGAGATCAAGGGACTAAGGAACAGTCACGAGGAGCTGAAAAACGCTTTAAACGAAATGCATAACAAAATGGAAACCACCACAGCTCGGCTTGAAGAGGCAGAGGAGAGAATAGGTGAACTAGAAGATAAAGTTATGGAAAAAGAGGAAGCTGAGAAAAAGAGAGATAAAAAAATCCAGGAGTATGAGGGGAAAATTAGAGAATTAAGTGATACACTAAAAAGAAATAATATACGCATAATTGGTATCCCAGAGGAGGAAGAGAGAGGGAAAGGTGCTGAAGGGGTACTTGAAGAAATAATAGCTGAGAACTTCCCTGAACTGGGGAAGGAAAAAGGCATTGAAATCCAAGAGGCACAGAGAACTCCCTTCAGACGTAACTTGAATCGATCTTCTGCACGACATATCATAGTGAAACTGGCAAAATACAAGGATAAAGAGAAAATTCTGAAAGCAGCAAGGGGTAAACGTGCCCTCACATATAAAGGGAGACCTATAAGACTCGTGACTGATCTCTCTTTTGAAACTTGGCAGGCCAGAAAGAATTGGCACGAGATTTTCAGGGTGCTAGACAGAAAAAATATGCAGCCGAGAATCCTTTATCCAGCAAGTCTGTCATTTAGAATAGAAGGAGAGATAAAGGTCTTCCCAAATAAACAAAAACTGAAGGAATTTGTCACCACTAAACCAGCCCTACAAGAGATCCTAAGGGGGACCCTGTGAGACAAAGTCCCAGAGACATCACTACAAGCATAAAACATACAGACATCACAATGACTCTAAACCCGTATCTTTCTATAATAACACTGAATGTAAATGGATTAAATGCGCCAACAAAAAGACATAGGGTATCAGAATGGATAAAAAAACAAGACCCATCTATTTGCTGTCTACAAGAGACTCATTTTAGACCTGAGGACACCTTTAGATTGAGAGTGAGGGGATGGAGAACTATTTATCATGCGACTGGAAGCCAAAAGAAAGCTGGAGTAGCCATACTTATATCAGACAAACTAGACTTTAAATTAAAGGCTGTAACAAGAGATGAAGAAGGACATTATATAATAGTTACAGGGTCTATCCATCAGGAAGAGCTAACAATTATAAATGTCTATGCACCGAATACCGGAGCCCCCAAATATATAAAACAATTACTCATAAACATAAGCAACCTTATTGATAAGAATGTGGTAATTGCAGGGGACTTTAATACACCACTTACAGAAATGGATAGATCATCTAGACACACGGTCAATAAAGAAACAAGGGCCCTGAATGAGACATTGGATGAGATGGACTTGACAGATATATTTAGAACTCTGCATCCCAAAGCAACAGAATATACTTTCTTCTCGAGTGCACATGGAACATTCTCCAAGATAGATCATATACTGGGTCACAAAACAGCCCTTCATAAGTTTACAAGAATTGAAATTATACCATGCTTACTTTCAGACCACAATGCTATGAAGCTTGAAATCAACCACAGAAAAAAGTCTGGAAAACCTCCAAAAGCATGGAGGTTAAAGAACACCCTACTAACGAATGAGTGGGTCAACCAGGCAATTAGAGAAGAAATTAAAAAATATATGGAAACAAATGAAAATGAAAATACAACAATCCAAACGCTTTGGGACGCAGCAAAGGCAGTCCTGAGAGGAAAATACATTGCAATCCAGGCCTATCTCAAGAAACAAGAAAAATCCCAAATACAAAATCTAACAGCACACCTAAAGGAACTAGAAGCAGAACAGCAAAGGCAGCCTAAGCCCAGCAGAAGAAGAGAAATAATAAAGATCAGGGCAGAAATAAACAATATAGAAACTAAAAAAACTGTAGAGCAGATCAATGAAACCAAGAGTTGGTTTTTTGAAAAAATAAACAAAATTGACAAACCTCTAGCCAGGCTTCTCAAAAAGAAAAGGGAGATGACCCAAATAGATAAAATCATGAATGAAAATGGAATTATTACAACCAATCCCTCAGAGATACAAACAATTATCAGGGAATACTATGAAAAATTATATGCCAACAAACTGGACAACCTGGAAGAAATGGACAAATTCCTGAACAACCACACTCTTCCAAAACTCAATCAGGAGGAAATAGAAAGCTTGAACAGACCCATAACCAGCGAAGAAATTGAATCGGTTATCAAAAATCTCCCAACAAATAAGAGTCCAGGACCAGATGGCTTCCCAGGGGAGTTCTACCAGACGTTTAAAGCAGAGATAATACCTATCCTTCTCAAGCTATTCCAAGAAATAGAAAGAGAAGGAAAACTTCCAGACTCATTCTATGAAGCCAGTATTACTTTGATTCCTAAACCAGACAGAGACCCAGTAAAAAAAGAGAACTTCAGGCCAATATCCCTGATGAATATGGATGCAAAAATTCTCAATAAGGTACTAGCAAATCGAATTCAACGGCATATAAAAAGAATTATTCACCATGATCAAGTGGGATTCATTCCTGGGATGCAGGGCTGGTTCAACATTCGCAAATCAATCAACGTGATACATCACATTAACAAAAAAAAAGAGAAGAACCATATGATCCTGTCAATCGATGCAGAAAAGGCCTTCGACAAAATCCAGCACCCTTTCTTAATAAAAACCCTTGAGAAAGTCGGGATAGAAGGAACATACTTAAAGATCATAAAAGCCATTTATGAAAAGCCCACAGCTAACATCATCCTCAACGGGGAAAAACTGAGAGCTTTTTCCCTGAGATCAGGAACACGACAAGGATGCCCACTCTCACCGCTGCTGTTTAACATAGTGCTGGAAGTTCTAGCATCAGCAATCAGACAACAAAAGGAAATCAAAGGCATCAAAATTGGCAAAGATGAAGTCAAGCTTTCGCTTTTTGCAGATGACATGATATTATACATGGAAAATCCGATAGACTCCACCGAAAGTCTGCTAGAACTGATACAGGAATTCAGCAAAGTTGCAGGATACAAAATCAATGTACAGAAATCAGTTGCATTCTTATACACTAACAATGAAGCAACAGAAAGACAAATAAAGAAACTGATCCCATTCACAATTGCACCAAGAAGCATAAAATACCTAGGAATAAATCTAACCAAAGATGTAAAGGATCTGTATGCTGAAAATTATAGAAAGCTTCTGAAGGAAATTGAAGAAGATTTAAAGAAATGGAAAGACATTCCCTGCTCATGGATTGGAAAAATAAATATTGTCAAAATGTCAATACTACCCAAAGCTATCTACACATTCAATGCAATCCCAATCAAAATTGCACCAGCATTCTTCTCGAAACTAGAACAAGCAATCCTAAAATTCATATGGAACCACAAAAGGCCCCGAATAGCCAAAGGAATTTTGAAGAAGAAGACCAAAGCAGGAGGCATCACAATCCCAGACTTTAGCCTCTACTACAAAGCTGTCATCATCAAGACAGCATGGTATTGGCACCAAAACAGACACATAGACCAATGGAATAGAATAGAAACCCCAGAACTAGACCCACAAACGTATGGCCAACTCATCTTTGACAAAGCAGGAAAGAACATCCAATGGAAAAAAGACAGCCTCTTTAACAAATGGTGCTGGGAGAACTGGACAGCAACATGCAGAAGGTTGAAACTAGACCACTTTCTCACACCATTCACAAAAATAAACTCAAAATGGATAAAGGACCTAAATGTGAGACAGGAAACCATCAAAACCTTAGAGGAGAAAGCAGGAAAAGACCTCTCTGACCTCAGCCGTAGCAATCTCTTACTGGACACATCCCCAAAGGCAAGGGAATTAAAAGCAAAAGTGAATTACTGGGACCTTATGAAGATAAAAAGCTTCTGCACAGCCAAGGAAACAACCAACAAAACTAAAAGGCAACCAACGGAATGGGAAAAGATATTCGCAAATGACATATCGGACAAAGGGCTAGTATCCAAAATCTATAAAGAGCTCACCAAACTCCACACCCGAAAAACAAATAACCCAGTGAAGAAATGGGCAGAAAACATGAATAGACACTTCTCTAAAGAAGACATCCGGATGGCCAACAGGCACATGAAAAGATGTTCAGCGTCGCTCCTTATCAGGGAAATACAAATCAAAACCACACTCAGGTATCACCTCACGCCAGTCAGAGTGGCCAAAATGAACAAATCCGGAGACTATAGATGCTGGAGAGGAGGTGGAGAAACGGGAACCCTCTTGCACTGTTGGTGGGAATGCAAATTGGTGCAGCCGCTCTGGAAAGCAGTGTGGAGGTTCCTCAGAAAATTAAAAATAGACCTACCCTATGACCCAGCAATAGCACTGCTAGGAATTTATCCAAGGGATACAGGAGCGCTGATGCATAGGGCCACGTGTACCCCAATGTTCATAGCAGCACTCTCAACAATAGCCAAATTATGGAAAGAGCCTAAATGTCCATCAACTGATGAATGGATAAAGAAATTGTGGTTTATATACACAATGGAATATTACGTGGCAATGAGAAAAAATGAAATATGGCCTTTCGTAGCAACGTGGATGGAACTGGAGAGTGTGATGCTAAGTGAAATAAGCCATACAGAGAAAGACAGATACCATATGGTTTCACTCTTATGTGGATCCTGAGAAACTTCACAGGAACCCATGGGGGAGGGGAAGGAAAAAAAAAAAAAAAAGAGGTTAGAATGGGAGAGAGCCAAAGCATAAGAGACTTAAAAACTGAGAACAAACTGAGGGTTGATGGGGGGTGGGAGGGAGGAGAGGGTGGGTGATGGGTATTGAGGAGGGCACCTTTTGGGATGAGCACTGGGTGTTGTATGGAAACCAATTTGTCAATAAATTTCATAAAAAAAATAAATAAATAAAATTAAAAAAAAAAAAAATCAGAAAAAAAAAAAAAAAAAAAGTATAAAAGAGTGAAACGGAGCCATTTCACTCAGAACTAGCCACCCTGGCAATTCACTTATGAGCTGGACATATGCATTTCCTTCAGAAGGAAAAAAATAATATCCTCAAACAATATTGTCTAACTTGATGGGTAAAGGAGAAATAAAAATGCTTGCTAGGTCTACTTCATAGGGTGAATGTAAGGATGAAAAATGAGGCAGTATGTGAGAAGTAATCTGTAACCCGCAAGCACTAAAGAAATATTAGCTTATTTTTACTGCACAAGCCAGTCTCCCTGGAAATGGCCCCAGCATGCACGATAGGACACGCATTGTATTAAGCCAAGTTGGAAGGCTATCATACGCTATTTCGTGGACATAAGAAGAGGCTGAAGCACTGTGTTGGTCACTGATCAGCCCAGGAAAGCAGTAGCAACCACAGCAGCAGTGAAACAGAGACAAATCTTCGAGAAGCTGCAAATATTTGCTAGTTGCTAGGTAGTTGCATGGAGATGTATCCTTGCCAGTGGCCTCTGTTAGGAAAACTTAATCCAAGGTAGGGCAATAGCTATAAAAGGCTCTTCCATCCACGCAGTTGGACCACAGCAGTCATGTGAAGTGTTGTCTTTGGTTTAGAGCCATCTCACACTCCAATTTTGGCTATACTAGCTGAGCCACCAAATGGACAAGGACATTAGGTCAGTCTAACTCATTATATCATCCTAACTGCTGAAACTGAGTTACCTAATATTTTTCTAAGCCATCTTTGCCAGTCAAAGGTTATTAAATAAACACAGACAGATAAAAACCAACAGTTATTAGCTGGTTGCTCTGTGCCAAGGACTCTAATTGGTATTTACACATTAATTATCTCATGTCACATCCAAAAGACAGATGCACGCCAACGGGTGTATGAATAAATGTAATGCCTTTGTTTCTCTTAAGTTGTTTTAAACATAAGTGTCTGGCTGGGACTAGCCCAATATCCCTTGACCTCTTTTCCCCTTTTGTTTTCTAGGGTTTTGAGGGGTCGTCTGAAAGACGAAGGCAGGACTGAGGATGAGGCAGAGTTTGCAGAGTTTTGAGACAGTTACTCTGGGGATTCAACAAGAATGGTCAGCAGAAACTATTACTAAGGGCAGATAGAAGGGATTCACTGCTGACTGATCAACAGGATATCAAAGCTTCTTCTAGGACAAGGGGAATAAAGGACACAGCCTGAAGATTCTCATCGTCTTCTCTGGAAGAAGAAAGAGGTAGCTAAAACAGTATCAACATATATATTAAATAGCACTCCAATTGAAAGGGTTACTCCTGTCTATGGTACCTTCTCCGGATACACATGAGTAGACACAAAGGTTAAAATCAGTTTGTGAAAGGGGCGCCTGGGTGGCTCAGCCGGCTAAGCGTCCGACATCGGCTCAGGTCAGGATCTCGCGGTCCGTGAGTTCGAGCCCCGCGTCGGGCTCCGGGCTGATGGCTCAGAGCCTGGAGCCTGCTTCCGATTCTGTGTCTCCCTCTCTCTGCCCCTCCCCCGTTCATGCTCTGTCTCTCTCTGTCTTAAAAATAAATAAACGTTAGAAAAAAAAATTTTTTTTTTAAATCACTTTGTGAAAGAGCTTTCTTTCTTTCTTTTTTAATGTTTATTTATTTTCGAGAGAGAGAGAGAGAGAGAGAGAGAGCGCACGCACAAGCAGGGTAGGGGCAAAGAAAGAGGAAGACACAGAATCCAAAGCAGGCTCCAGGCTCTGAGCTATCAGCCCAGAGCCCGACGCAGGGCTCAAACTTGTGAACCGCGAGATCGTGACCTGAGTTGAAGTCGGAAGCTCAACGGACTGAGCCACCCAGGCTCCCCAAGAGCTTGCTTTCTTGAAAAATTCACACCAAGGGAAGTCCATGGGTTGGCATGGAACTAGAATGAGGAGGTAGACCTCCCTGTTTGTAGGTAGCTAACAAATAAGAGATCTGAGAATTGTTTACATTTTTTTTAATTTTTTTTTTAATGTTTATTTTATTTTTGAGACAGAGAGAGACAGAGCATGAACAGGGGAGGGGCAGAGGGAGAGAGGGAGACACAGAATCCGAAGCAGGCTCCAGGCTCTGAGGTGTCGGCACAGAGCCTGATGTGGGGCTTGAACTCATGAACTGTGAGATCATGACCTGAGCTGAAGTCAGACATTGAACCAACTGAGCCACCCAGGCACCCATTCTTT
Organism: Prionailurus viverrinus; assembly: GCF_022837055.1. Classification (NCBI taxonomy): domain Eukaryota; kingdom Metazoa; phylum Chordata; class Mammalia; order Carnivora; family Felidae; genus Prionailurus; species Prionailurus viverrinus. The sequence continues at coordinate 92,903,388 of NC_062561.1, read as the reverse complement.
TTCTTTTTTTGTTTAATTTTTTTTTTAATGTTTATAAAATTGAGAGAGAGAGAGAATGAGTGGAGGAGGGGCAGAGAGAGGGGGGGACACAGAAACAGAAGCAGGCTCCAGGCTCTGAGTTGTCAGCACAGAGCCTGACACGGGACTTGAACCCATGAACCGTGAGATCATGACCTGAGCTGAAGTCTGGAGCTTAACTGACTGAGCCACCCAGGCGCCCCTTGTTTACATTTTTATTAATCAATTTCTCTCTTATTCTTACCCATGAAAGACCTTCTCTTTTCATCTTCAAGCCAATGCTACAATCCTAACTCCACCATGATGACCTCCCCACAGTTTCCAAGCCCAAAAACTTCATGCTGAGACCCCGGAACTGCATTCCTTTCCCAGAACCAAAATCTTCCTTCCTTCACTGTTTTTTGTAAGAAAATTGATGTTTTCCTTACTGGGTCTACGTGTTGGAGATATTTAGGAAAGATATTTCATTTAAATCATATATGGCAGAAGGCGCCTGGGCAGCTCAGTCAATTAAGCATCCAACTCTTGGTTTCAGCTCAGGTCATGATATCACATTCGAGAGCTTGAGCCCTGCATCAGGCTCTTTGCTGACAGCACAAAGCCTGCTTGGGATTCCCTCTCTTCCTCTCTCTCTACCCCTCCCCTGCTTGCACTCTCCCTCTCAAAATAAATAAATTTTTAAAATAAAGCATACATTGTAGGATATGTGGAAATTATTCATCAAAACCCACAATATAACTATTAAGTGTAATTAATATAATGCTACTATTATAACCAGGTATTTCTTTATTATTTAACATCTTAAATATTTAGACTAATTAGAGAATAAATTAGAGATTTCCTAAGTATTAACAAAATGGTTTCCTAAAACTGAAGATCCCGTCAAGAGATTAGATGTTTATACTTGCGTGGAAACTCCATTTTTTAGTTGTACCCCATAATTAGCACAAATATCATTCTGTGAAGTGGATTTTAGGGTGGTATGAAGACCAAATGAGATCATTCGTGTGAAAATATTCTATAACTACAGGACAGGGGCACCTGGGTGGCTCAGTCAGTCAAGTGCCCAACTCTGGGTTTCAGTTCAGGTCATGATCTCATGGTTCATAGGTTCCAGCACCATGTTGGGCTCTGCGCTGACAGCATGGATCCTGCTTGGGATACTCTCTCTCTCTCCCCCTCCCCTGCTTGTGCATATGCTCTCTCTCAAAATAATAAATAAACTTAAAAAAAAAAAACCTACAGGACATATTGCAAACCTAAAAGATTAGCTCCCTTTCTCTCTTGCCCTTTCTTCAGATAAGACAGACTCACAGTAAACAGGGATGGAATCTGAGTCTGTCCCTCTCATAAATAACATAATGTCTCAGTTGCTAAAACATACTCACTACTGCTTCATGCTGAAGCTTGATGTTTGCCTTCAAATTAATATGTTATCTACCAACATAATTAAATTGAATTACCCAAAGTTGGTTCAACCAAGTACAAAGCATTAACTGTACTTTTAAGAGTCTGTACAATTACAGACATTATAAAACTTCATTCTTCTGATTCTGATAGGATTTGTATGTATAGATAGATAAGAGCTAGATTATTCTAGCAAATGGGGGTCCTCCAGAAGAACTTGGAGGAGGGACATAGGAGATGGGCAGCTTTTCCAATTGGGTCTGACTGGACCCAGGAACCTACATACCAGGAGGGGACTGGCTATGTCAAAGAAACCTGGCATAATACAGTCTATGCTGTCATTTGGAGACATTTTGCCACCAGCCTGTAATAGGATATTGAAAGACTTCTCTCTTATCTCAGAATTTCAACTAAAGCCGAAAGCTGAGGATAATCGGTACTAAGAATCCCCACAGTGTAAAAAGAACTGTCAGGCACATGTCTGCAGAACTTAACATTTGCACAACAATCACCCTGTACTCCCACCAGCCTGTGTAATTAATAGATTCGAAATTCTGGAATTCCCATGTGTTAATGGAGATGTTGGACTAGCAAAGGTTCTCAAACTGAGGTCGAATTGGAAATGTGAGGAGGCATTTCTGGGAGTGCTATTGACATTGAATGGGCAAGATCCAAGGATGCTAAATATCCTGCAATATAAGGGAGACCTCTGCACAGCAGAGAATTTTCTCACCCAAATTCTCAGTAGCATTCCCACTAGGAAATACTGGCATAAGGTGAAAATCCTGTGGCTTCTCCATTCCCCCCACCCAAGGACAAGACTATTCTCCTACCCCAAATCCCAGCAGTAGGGATTCAAGAAATTAGCAGTGGCTGCAAAAAGGGGCAACTGACATCCATTCCCCAGGTAGACTCTACCTATGAATGGACTTGTTAATCTGTTTCTGTGCCCCTTTGAGAAGAGAATACAAGGGAAATAATTGCGGGAATATAGCTGGCTAAAGAGAGGGGCAGCAATGGAATGGACTGCCCCTACCTTTAGTTATGCCTCCTCTGGGCCAAGTGGACACCCCAGAAGTTATCTAAGCTTAAGCTGCATAGTTATCCAGGCACGTTCTGGCTGCCCACAGAGCAAGAAGAGAATGGCCATTTTATGTCTGCCACATGGTGGACATGGCTAGCCAACAAAGAAATGCAGCACTCTTCTTACATAGGACACATTTGTTCTTCCTCCATTCTTCCTCCCAAACTCAACACACTGGAGGAAAGACAAATCCCAGGAGACGGAAGGAAAGAGGTAACGTGAAAGAGACAGAAGCAATCCAGCCCTCCACCAACACAGGTCTTGTGAGTCTCCAGCCAAGCCTAGTGTAGAAGAGTTCTTTATTAGATAAGAAGATGAGAGTGCAGCCTGATTAAGTTAAGCTGGACACGGGGTGGCTGCGTGGCCCAGTTGGTTAAGCATCCAATTTTGGCTCAGGTCATGATCCCGTGGTTCGTGGGTTCGAGCCCCGCATCGGCTCTATGCTGACAGCTCAGAGCCTGGAGCCTGCTTCAGATTCTGTGTTTCTCTCTGCTGCTCCCCTGCTCATGCTCTGTCTCTCTCCTTTTCTCAACAATAAATAAATGTTAAAAAAAAATTTTTTTTTAATTAAGCTGGACTGGAATTTTATGCCCAACTGTCCAGTGGGATCTCTCCAAGATAGTGTTGAGATGGGAAAGACTTAGCTCATGTTTGGTGGCAGAAATAAAAAAAAGGACATAAGAAACAAAGCCGTTTCATTCTTACATCTCACCAAATCCTGGTTAATAAGGAATTCTTGGCTGATAACTTTCTATATAAAGTATAGCAGTAATGCCAATATGTGAATAGAGAGACTTTTCAAGTAACCAAAACCTGCTTTTAAAAATTTTATAATAGCTATCTGTGTTGGCCAGGGTCAGTAACCACATGCGACAAATACATAGTAGCTCTCTTAGGCAAAGAGCAAACTTACTAAAGAATATCACAAGCCTATAGTGTTCATTCATTCAATAAATATCTATCAAAGCTTCTTTTTCTTCTGTAGACTTGTCTTTCATCTTGCTGTCATTACAGGCAGTTGTTCCTAAAATTTCAGTCACTTAAGTGCACCCATGAAATAGGAATATAGAGTTCTTCATGTCCCCTGGACTTCAGTTTGCCTCCGTGTTGTGGCAGCACTGTGGTACCTGACGGCCATGGTGATTTGACCTTGTCATGCCCCCTGTGCCTACCTGAAGGACATCTAAGAGCCCTTCCTCTTTCTGAATTTGAATCATAGCCTTGATGTGGTCTTTCTTGTTTTGTGTCCTCATTCTTAATATAAAAAGAGTTTAACTGCTTCTTGGTTGTATTGGAGAAGCATTGGGATAAAATTTTAACTGGGTATTCTTTAACCAGTTTAAATAATAAATAAATAATTTTATTTATTTATTTTGAGAGAGAGAGAGAGAGAGAGAGAGGCAGGGAAGGGCAGAGAGAGAGAATCCCAAGCAAGCTCCATACTGTCAGTGCAGAGCCCGATGCAGGGCTCAAACTCACAAACCGTGAGATCATGACCTGAGCCAAAATCAAGAGTCAGACACTTAACAAACTGAGTCATCCAGACACCCCTTAACTGGGTGTTCTTGAATCGCTTTTACAATAAACCAATTCTATAATCTTGAAAATACATACAGACAGACAGACATACATACATACGTATCCAGCACTACGATGTGACAGGTATTATTCTGGGCATCAGGATACAACAGTGAACAAGAGACAAATTCTTTCCCTCCAAAAAGCTCAACTTCCAATGGGAGAGTCAGGTAAAACAAACAAGAATGTATCCAGCATGGTAGATCATGCTAAAAGAAAAACCAAAACAGGGATGGGAAGAAGGAGTTCACTTGTGGGGGTGGGATGAATATTGCATATTTCTCCTTTAAATAAGAATGGTTAGTTCTGGAACATAACATGAAGTTGACATTGCAAAGACTTGGAGGACATAATGGCACCGAACAATGTGGCAGGAGGTGAAATACCACCACCACTAGATGCTGCCGCTGTCACGGAGATGAACACTGAGGGCTGCAGCTAGCAACAAATTCTAACCATCCCTTCATTTTTGTCTCTCCCATTCATTTCACCACCTCGCTCCAGGCCAAATATCTATGTAGCTGAAGGCAAGCAGAATATGTCATCCCAAGTATGCCTTTTTGACATAAAAAAGATTTTGAGCTGAAGAAGGATTTAAGAAGCAGCAAATTCAGGAAAAGCTCTCTCTATCCTCCCCACTTTCTGCCTAAAGGCAGGATTTAAATTTTCTTACTGGAGACAGAGTCTTATCAGCCCAGAGACGGAACAAGAAGAATCTGCAAACAAACCTCACACCATTAGTTTCCTCCCATAGATTTATCTTCCCATGGTTTGCTGCCCTTGGAAGCCTAAAATCACTTTCTTATGTCCTGTCATTTCTCCACAAATATATTTTTCTTTGTTGAAGATGCTACGTAAGCTGGAGTTCTAAGCCACCACTTTGAGTTACTCTATTTGTAAAAGATGTTCTACGAACACATTAACAAGCTGTTTGTCTCTTGTTAATCAAGTCTCATGATGCTCACTCTTTTGTTTAATGTTTATTTTTATTTTTGAGAGGGGGGCGCAGCAAGAGAGGGGGACAGGGGATCTGAAGTGAGTTCAGCAGCGAGCCCAATGTGGAGCTCGAACTTGCTAACCGTGAGATCATGACCTGAGCTGAAGTCAGATGCTTAACCGACTGAGCTACCCAGGCACACCCCAAGATGCTCACTCTTATTTTAGGTGTTCCTTCTAGGATTTTTTGCCTCCTATTTTCTCTGCAAGTGGCCAGCTCCTAATCAAGCCAGGTGGTAATTTGCTCAGTGTTTCTCAAAATGTGGTCCTTGGAACAGCTGCATCAGCATCATAGGATAACTTGTTAGAAATAGCAATCTCAGACCCCACAGCTAGATCTGCTGAATTAGAAACTGGGGGGTGGGAGCCACCATCTTTGTTTTAACAAGCCCTTCAGAGGATTCTGACAGAGCCTTAAGTTTGAGAACCACTGCTATAGGTCTTATAGCTATTCTGGATACTGTACCTTCTCAGAGTGGTTCCCCACACCTGGAGCAGCCATCTGCCTGACTCTTATCAGACCTCACATCCCTCTCAAAGACATCTGTTGACCTCTTTCATGAAGCTTCCCCAACCCTGGGCACAGGAAATCTCTGCCTCAAAAAGTCATTAAGAACTTGTCCTTACCTATAAAGTTCACATCAAACCTACAAAACCTTAAGAGAATAAAATGTGCAATATTGTATTTTGACAACCAAAAAGTAGGATTGGTACCATGGTACCTGAGTTAGGAGGCCATGGAGAAAAAACATGTATTTTCTGTATGGCATTCAAGACATTGACAGAGCTGAGCAAATATTTTCAAAATGCTTATCTATTTATTGGAACAGTTGAATCCTGGATGTATTGTTGGCAAACTACCTATCATAGGCCCTTCATGGGTACAGAGTTTGCTCACAGTACAATGAAATCCATGTATGGTGAGATGATTAAAAACAAGGTTCTGGTAAAAATTCTATAGCTTTTTATAAATGCAAATTTACACCCCTAGGTAATCTTCATGCAGTCCTTTTTCACCAGAGCAAAATGAGACTCCTGAGTTTCCATGGATTTATGATGCTCCTGAGTCTTGAGAAAAACATTCTAGTATTCTTCCCCAGTGAAATTTTACTTTGGAATACCTTATAAAATGACTTTTTTCCTACTTCTCTCTAAATCACCTGCACATGTCTTTTGATAAGTTAATTTCTTTATTAATAACATTTAATTTTTCTTATTACAGAAACAATATATATTCACTGTAAAAATGAGAGATTGATTTCAAGTCACTGTTGTATTTTTCTTTTATTTTTATAATTCGATTTTATAATTAGTAGTATTTATCAGGAAAAAGGAACTATTTTGTAGAGATTAATGCAAGAAAGCAACTTGGACCTTCTTTCTTTAATGACAAAATGGCAATCTCTATCCTTGTTGTTTTAAAGACGTTGGTTGCCAGGGCACCTGGGTGGCTCTGTCGATTGAGCCTCCAACTTCAGCTCAGGTCACAATCTCACGGCTCGTGAGTTTGAGCCCTGCATCGGGCTCTGTGCTGACGGCTCAGAGCCTGGAGCCTGCTTCAGATTCTGTGTCTCCCTCTCTCTCTGCCCCTAACCACTCATAGTCTGTCTCTGTCTCTCTCAAAAATACATAAACATTAAAAAAAAAAAAGATGCTGGTTGCCAGTGTGTAATAATGCACACTGTATTTAAGTGAAAGTTTATGGTCAAATTAAGTAAAATATCATTATTTAATATGTGTTGAATATCTCCCCATATCCTAAATGGAGTCACATTTTTGTCCAAACTCTTTTTTTTTTCCTTCCAAATTTTTATTTAAATTCTAGTAGTTAACATATAGTGCAGTATTGGTTTCAGGAGTAGAATTTAGTGGTTCACCACTTACATATAACACCCAGTGCTCATCACAACAAGTGCCCTCCTTAGTACCCATCACCCATTTAGCCAACCCCCCCACCACATCTAAGACCAGTGTGATCTCCAGAACCCAAGAGGGCCTCAGGCCCAAAGACACTTAGAAGCACGGTCCTCCATCATTTGGCCAAAAGGATATGAATTCTGCCAATAACCTGATTGAGTTGGGAAAGACTTTTCCCGGTCAGGCCCCCCGCTGAGAATGCAGTCCATCTAACACCTCAACTGCCACCTCATGAGGGCTGAGGTAGATGGCCCCAGTAAACCTTGCCCAAGTTCCTGACTCACACTAACTGTAAGAAAATAAATGTGGGTTGTTTCAAGTCATTAAGTTCGTGGTAACTTGTTACACAGCATAGGAAACTAATACACTGAGTCAACATGGAACCCTTTTCACTTGGAATCAACAAAGCTCAGTAACACCATTCCTTCATGTATGTGTGATGATTCCACTACAGAATGTGTGCCACTTATTTCTGTGAGGTTTCCTTCCTTTCAGAAAGGTCTGAAGTTATAAATGAACCCCCAGAGATACCTTTTCATTATTTCAAAGAACTAAGGATCACCTCTACTGAAAGACTATTTAGACTAATCTTAAAGAAAGAACTAGAGGGGCACCTACATGGCTCAGTCAGTTAAGCATCTGACTCTCTGTTTCGGCTCAGGTCGTTATCTCACAGTTTGATGAGTTAAAGCCCCATGTTGGCTCTGTGCTGGGACCATGGAGCCTGTTTGGGATTCTCTCTCTCCCTTTGTCTCTCTGCCCCTCCCCCACTCGCACTGTCTCTGTCTCTCTCTCTCTCAAAATAAATAAACTTAAAAAAAAAGAATGAAGAACTAGAAAAATCAAGAGTAGAATCTTTGATCTCTTCACCCCCTCATTCTATAAAGCAAAAACATAAGGAGTTATTTGAACAACAACAGTGACTCAGTTAGCTATTCTTTCAATATACACTAGAAGAATTGGGATCACAAAATAACCTCTGAACAGAGAGCGTTCCTGAGGTATTTTTATCTTTAAAACTCTTGTATACTTTTTGTATAACAAACATCTATGGAAACACATATCTACCAGGCTTGAGGCACCACTGACAATTTTTCACTCATTCAACAAATATTTACAAAGAACTGTGTGCCAGGCATTGTTCTAAATGCCTTTTTTAAAAAAGATTTTATTTTTAGATAATCTCTACATGCAACGTGGGACTCAAACCCACCACCCTGAGATCAAGCGTCACAGGCTCCACCGACTGAGCCAGTCAGGCGTCCCCCCACAAACACTTTTTAAATTTATTAGCCAGTAAATAGAATAGCAAAGAACTTTGCCCATGTGACACTTACAATTTAGGGAGAGGAACAAATAATAAGCCATAAGAATAATAAACAACCAAGTTATGCCCTTAAAAGTGATAAGCATAGGGGCACCGGATGGCTCACTTGGTTAGGCGTCAGACTCTTGATCTCAGCTCAGGTCTTTGAGCTCAGGGTCATGAGTTCAAGCCCGTCATTGGGCTCCACACTGGGTGTGGAGCAAAATAAATAAATAAAAGTGATAAGCATAATAGCAAAATACAGTAAAGAAGGAGTAGCTGAGCACGGGGAAGGCTAAATGGGGTACAGTATGAAAGATGGCGGTGAGTCTAGGGCTCCATATACATATGGGATCTGAGCGAGGACTTACTGCAAAGGATGAATTCAGTCAAGCAGACATCTGAGGGAGGCACACTTCAGATGGAGAGAACAATGCAAGCCAAGGCCCTGAGGCTGGAGCCATATCTGCCACTCCTCAAGGAAAACCAAGGGGCCACTTACAACATTAGCCCAGAAGGTCCCAAATTTTCTAAGTTCGGGTCACGCTTAGTGTCTCAGGAATTTTTTTGCCCCGTGCCAGAATAAATACCTAACAGCTCCTTTCATGGGGTCATGATAGCCAAAACACCAAATACATACTTATATCCTAACAGTTTAGTAGCCATTTGGAAAAAACAATTCACAGACATTAAAGGACAAACTGTTCCCCTTAATTATTCAATAACCATAATTAATTACGTGCAAAGGAGATGTATATGCCTCTTAGACACGACAGAGCTCCTTCAACATCGGCATCAGATTACACACTGCCATCTTTATTAACGATTCCATACTCAGTTCTATACAGACCTGCTTTTTATCCCATCAACTTCTGAAGACCCAGCTTTGCAAAAATATGATGTCACCCAAAGGCAAGTAGAGCAACCTAATATTTATGCTTGGAAGCCGTTTGCTTGGTTTCTGACAGATGTCATTCTGTTTCTCTCAAAAACCAGAATGTTTCAGGGACGCGTGGGTGGCTCAGTCGGTTAAGCGTCTGACTTTGGCTCAGGTCATGATCTCCCGGTTCGTGGGTTCCAGCTCCAGGTCCCCATATCAGGCTCCGTGCTGACAGCCTGAAGCCTGGTTCGGATTCTGTGTCTCCCTCTCTCTCTCTCTGCCCCTCCCCTGTTCATGCTCTGTCTCTCAACAATAAACATTTAAAAAAAAATGTGTGTTTAAATCAAATGTATCAGAGCATCGTAGTGAGTTTGCTGAGGTACCCCAGGGATGTCACAGCACCCAGTTTAGGAACCAGGGAGTTAACATATACCTAAACTTCTTTCTTTCTCATGGCACCAGCCACTTCTAGCCTTGTGAGTAGCTTCCATAGCTTCCTTTCTAAACTTTCTCCTTCCCAATCGACTTTTTGAGTGGCCTGACTGTCTTAATAAAATCATAAGGCTCAAGGAGATAGAGATAAAGAGGTATAGTATATATAATTGTGCACCTGATTACATGAATGCAATTGTTCAGAGGCCTCTATCCTGGTGAAGGACTCTTCGCCCCCACCCTCTGGGTTCTTTAAAGGATTTACCCCATTTGAATGTTTTAAACCCCAAACAGATCAAAACATAATTAACAAATTAAAATATGTCCTCTTACACCTATAAACAATAGAAGGCTGGAAGAATATTACCTGTCCCCTCAAAGATAATTCTGTGTATGGTGGAAACCAATGATCTCATCTGCTAGAATTTGCTTTTAGACATTACCTTAAGGCTTAACTGTTCAATTATTTTCAACATCATAGTAACAGCCTGAATCACTGAAAACTATTTTTTAAAGGGCAAAGAGGGGCACCCAAGTGGCTCAGTCAGCTAAGCATCCAACTTCGGTTAGGGTCATGATCTCAGGATTCGTGGGTTCAAGGCCCACATCCGGCTCTGTGCTGATGGCTCAGAGCCTGAAGCCTGCTTAAGATTCTGTGTCTCCCTTTCTCTCTGCCCCTCCCCAGCTAGAGCTCTGTCTTTCTCTCTCTCTCTCTTTTTCTCTCTCTCACAAATAAATAAACTTTTTAAAATTTGAAAAAATAAATAAATAAAAGGCAAATAAACGTTTTAGCCCATTCTGGGACTTTCCAAGGACTTTGAGAAAACTATACAGTTGACCCTTGAACTAAGTGGAAGTTAGGAGCGCTGACCCTATGCACAGTTAAAAATCCACGTGTTAACTTTTGATTCCCCTCAAAAGTTAACTACTAATAGCCTACCAGTATTGACCAGAAGCCTTACCTATGACACAAACACATTATTTTGTATTTGATTAACACATATTTTGTATATTCTATGTGTGATATACTGTATTCTTACAATAACATAAGCTAGAGCAAAGAAAATGTTAAGAAAATCCTAAGCGAAAAGACGTTTACAGTGTAGTACTGTAACGAAGAACATCCACACCTAAGTGGTTCCGTGCAGTGCAAAGCTGTTTTGCTCAAGGGTCAACTGTACTTTTATGCCAAGGGAAATTGAGTAGTCATTAGCTTTCAGAGAAGGGGAGACCAGAAAACACGGTCTCATTGTTAGAATCAATCACGCACCTTCATTTCTCGCGATCTCAAGTCACCTTCCGACTGCTCGCGTGACACAGAGTTAGCGGCAGGAGGGAGGCTGTCATAGCCCATTACCAACGCCACACACTGTGAACCAGAGCTGGCAGCAGCCTGGCATTCTCTCCCTCAAAGTGAGAATTAAATCTAATTGAACTTGCTTTATGCAGAGGTAAAAAATCATACGGTGGGTCCCTGACCCACCCCTGAAAAAATAAAAAAGGTCACGATTTCTTAAGAAGTAAAATGAAGAGGAAATGAGTGAAAACTCTTGAGTTCTTGGCTAATTACAAAATTAGAGATGCGCTCTCCAACCACCAGCCCCGGGGGCCAGTCTTCCCCGGTGATCTGGCGCCATCTAGTGTCAATATCGTCTTAAGGGAATTCAAAAGCTCGTAAGGGGCTCGGAAAACACAATGGTGAAATCAAATGAAATCAACAAATATTTACTGAGCACCTACTATCTAAATACGATATGCTGGTTTCTTTCCCCAATTCTTCATAAGCCTTCTGAAGCTTGAATTGCCCTGAGGTTTGTGGAGATTATTTACACCGTGGTAGGAGGAAAGAAAGACAGCTCTTTTGGAAATTTTAATATGAGTGTGGAGGTGGCCATCAGGTTGCTCAGCTTGAGCGGAGCCCTGATTACATTTACCCCACCCCTTCCCAGAAAAATATGTGGCTACTTAGCATTTATATTGCACTTTTCGGCTCCAAACCACTTTACAGAACCTCTCTGATTAATTCCCCCAACACCCTTGCAAGTAGTTATTACTCCACACTATTAGTTTCTTTATGAAAGATTTTGATGATCGTTTCAACTGCATGCGGGTGAGTTGCATTTACTAAAGAGAATTTCTCCAAAGACTCATGTCCAGAGTCAAGGAACAATTACCATCTAACACCTTAATGTTTTCCCTTTTTTTTCAGAGGGGAAAAAAAAAGGCTTCTAATTAATGTAAACAGTGGACAAATTACCCCTTTCCCCTTCAAGGATAAGAATGTCAGAATTAAAGGGAAGGAGTGGATCATATGCGATTTCTCCCCAGTCCTGCCTCACTGCTACCAGAGGACTCTCCCCTAAAATAATGGCATTACTGTGTCCTCAAAATATAGAAAGCCCAGGAGACAAGTAAGACGGACAGGCTGCTAAGGAGGACCTTATAAATTAAGAGTCTTATATATTAAGGAGCTGACTTTTTTTATTTGAAATCTAAGCATCCACCACTCCTAACTTACTTTTCGTAAACGAACTATTCCTTGTAACATTTAAATTAGTGATGTAATTTAGAACCAAAAAGAAAAAAAAAATTGTAGAGAAGTTGTACTTTACAATTTCTTTTTTTTTTTATGTTTATTTTATTTATTTTTGGGGAAGAGAGCACGCATACACGCACACAAGCGGGGAAGGGGCAGAAAGAGAGAGGGAGACACAGAATCTGAAGGAAGCTCCAGGCTCTGAGCTGTCAGCACAGACCCCCACGCGGGGCTCGATCCACTAACCGTGAGATCGTGACCTGAGCTAAAGTCAGTCGTGCAACTGACTGAACAACCCAGGTGCCCCAGAAGTTGTATTTTAAAATGAGTAATATTCACATTTTTTTCTGTACATAATTCAAGTTTGAACATCTTAACTGGACTCTTCCCTTTTTAAAAAGTAAACGATAAAGCATTTTTAAAATCACAAAGCACATTTACTACGTGACTCCCACACAATAAGGGATAAAATACAAGTGTCCCAAGAGAAAGAGCACACATTAAGAAGCGTCCCAGGGTGGGGCACCTGGGTGGCTCAGTCAGTTGAGCAGCCATCTCTCGATTTCTGCTCAAGTCATGATCTCACAGTTTGTTGAGTTCGAGCCCCACATCAGGCTCTGTACTGACAGCATGGAGTCTGCTTGGGATTCTGCCTCTCTTCCTCCCTCTACCCCTTTCTCATGTGCGTGCACACTCTCTCTCTCTCAAAAATAAATAAATGTTAAAATTTTTTAAAGAAGAAAAAGAAGCAACAGCATCCCAGGAAAACACAGAACAGAACAAGGTGAGAGAGCGGGATCCTAAGCAAAAGTATGATGATAGGGGTGGGAGAAGCCAAGACAAACCCATATCATCAGTGAAAGGCCCATCTCCCTCCCATTAATTTTTCTGCTTTCATGTTTATTTGTCTTCATCCCCAGGATCACTGACCAAAGAGACACATGTGACAGGTATTTCCCAATGCATATCTGATGATGGGAAAACATTTCACATTAAAAATAACCATCCAGGGGTGCCTGGGTGGCGCAGTCGGTTAAGCGTCCGACTTCAGCCAGGTCACGATCTCGCGGTCCGTGAGTTCGAGCCCCGCGTCAGGCTCTGGGCTGATGGCTCGGAGCCTGGAGCCTGTTTCCGATTCTGTGTCTCCCTCTCTCTCTGCCCCTCCCCCGTTCATGCTCTGTCTCTCTCTGTCCCAAAAATAAATAAACGTTGAAAAAAAAAAATTTAAAAAAAATAAAAAAAAAAAAAAAATAACCATCCAATAATTTCAGAAAAAAAAAAAAAAAGATTATTCCATGGTATGTGAGAAGCAGTAAGTCAGACTTAACATATCACATGCCATTTCCAAAATCCTTTCTGCAGACCCAGGAAGATGTTTTTGGCGATGTCTCAATGCTAGTTTTTAAAACAATCTCTACTTCCAGCCACTTCTAAGTAAGGGGATTCATTGCCATCCTGTTACTTAATGTATTTCAGTATATTTTAGGATTTAGGAAGAAAAAGTAGATAGTAGGAACCGAAATAAAAACTCTAATGAACATATTCATTGGGCTAGATTATTTCCTAACTGGAAAACTTATAATTTTCATTAAGAAGAGATTTTACTTTGGGTTGTTGAAGGGAGCAGTGTGAGTCCATCGTGGGCAAATTGGAAAGTTCAAGTGAGTAAAAGGGAAAAGGAGGTGTATTCATGATCTATAACGCAGAGATAGCCAACGTTACCAACAAACCCTCAAAGCCCCCTCTCCCTCCCGCCATTGCCAACCAAAGAAGTCTAACCCCATGGCTTGTGTAGGATAATCATTCGATCACACTGCATTCAGATGTGGCCAGAAAGCCTAACTTCTTTCTGGAAAGCTGGCCTCATCTTCTTCATCAGGCTCCAACCTTGCTGAGTAGCATGGATAATTCAGATTTGCAATTGATAATATTTTAATTGCTTTTGTTTGCAACAGTTTAAATGATTTCATTGAAATACTCTGTCTATTCAAAGTATAGTGAGTTTCCATGATCTCTTTTGGTTTGGAATTTTTTTGTGTGTGTTTTGTTGTTGTTGTTGTTGTTATTGTTGTTGTTTTGACAGAGACAGAGACAGTGTGAGCAGGGGAGAGGCAGAGAGGGAGAGAGGGAATCTCACATGAGGCTCGAACCCACGAACTGTGAGATCATGACCTGAGGCTAAACCAAGAGTCAGGTGCTTAACCAACTGAGCCACCCAGGCGCCCCTCCATGATCTCTTTTGGATGACTCAGACCCATTCTACCAAATTTCAGTCTTTCAGATTTTGCTCCCTCACCTCCAACTTCCCCCAAATGGCCACTATATATGTAAAGGGGGCTCACTGTCCCCTCCTGGCAGCAGCAGGGAGTGGTCCTCAGGTCACTATGGCATCCTCTGGATCCACTCTGATTTTTGCTGCAAAGCAGCTAGATTGTCCGACCCCCTAGGGTGCTTTTGGCCATATCTGGCTCTTTAAGATGATGGGAGAGCATCTACCTCTGGGCCCATGTTTGTCCCCAGTGTAGAGGGCCACACCCATGGAATCTGTCTATTCTTACTCCAGATTTCCTTCAGCTCCCATTTACCTATCTGGAAAGTCCTATAATCCCTGATGCCTGACCTACTTGGCCTCCCTTCATCCCTTCGGTAGAGGGGATGGTGGGACCTCAGACTTTTCTTCACTGACTCTTTGTCAGTGCTTCTAATTCTTTTTCCTAACAAACATAAAATGTGCTAATATTTGTACTGTACACTGGGGGAAACCAGAAGAGGTCTGGGGACATCTACAGGTGGCTTTCTGAAAATGTGATCACATTGTTTTTATAATATACAATTATAATGAACAAAAGGCCAAGTATTAGGAAAGTTACTAAATTTTGAAATTTTACAAAAAAACACAAGTAAGATATTTTCTAGTGTTTTAAGAGACACCTAAGGTTGATCCAATGGATGTAAATTGTATATCAGTCCAACATCACTTGTCATCAGGGAAATGCAAATCAAAACCACAATGAGATATCAACTCATGTCTGTCAGCATGGCTAAAACCAAAAACACAAGAAATAACAAGTGTTGGCAAGGACGTGGAGAAAAAGGAACCTTCAGGGGCATCTGGGTGGCTCAGTCTGTTGAGCATCAAACTCTTTGTTTCAGCTCAGGTCATGATCTCCCAGTTTCATGAGTTCGAGCTCTGCATCAGGCTCTGTGCTGACAGTGTGGAACCTGCTTGGTAGTCTTTCTCTCCCTCTCTCTCTGCCCCTGCCCTACTCACACTGTCTCTGTCTCTCTCAAAAATAAATAAACTAAAAAAAAAAAAAAAAAAAAAAAGGAAACTTCATGCACCATTGGTGGGAATGCAAATTGATGCAGTCACTCTGGGAAACAGTGAGGAAGTTCCTCAAAAAATTAAAAATAGAACAGTATTTCACTATGATCCAGTAATTTCACTGGGTTTTTACCCAGAATTCACAAAGATACATGCCGCTCTATGTTTATTGCAGCGTTATTTACAATAGCCAAAATAGAAAAGCAACCCAAGTGTCATTATCAATTGATAATTGAATAAAGAAGATGTAATATATATATATATATATATCAGCCATATATATATAATATATATTTTATATATATATCAGCCTTATATAATATATATATATATATAACTCAGCCATAAAAAAGAATGAAATCTTGCCATTTGCAACAGCATGGACAGATCCAGAGGGTACAATGCTAAGTGAAATAAATCAGACAGAGAAAGCCAAATACCATACGATTTCACTCATGTGTGGAATTTAGAAAAGAAAACAAAGAAAGAAAAAAAATAGACAAACAAAACAACAGACTCTTTAGAAAACAAACCAGAGGAGAGGTGGGTGAGGGGATGGGCAAAACAGGTGATGGGGATTAAAGAGTATGTTTATCACGACGAGCACTGAGAAATGTACAGAACAGGTGAATCACTATACTGTACACTTGAACCTAATATAACACTGTATATTAACTACACTGGAATGTAAACAAGTAAACAAATAAAGTTATGCTAAAAACAAAAAATAAATACATTGTATATCAGCTTTTATTCCTAAAATGGGCACAAGAAATGCCTGATCAAGTTTTGTTTTGTTTTTTTTTGTTATTTTTTGAGACAGAGAGAGGGAGAGACAATGCACACACACTCGCACAAGAGAGAGCAGGGGAGGGGCAGAAAGATGGGAGAGAGAGAATCCCAAGCAGTCTCCATGTCCAGTGTGGGGCCCACTGTGTGGCTGGATCCCATGAACTGTGAGATCATGACCTGAGCCAAAATCAAGAGTCAGATGTTCAACTGACTGAGCCACCCAGGCATCCCTCCTGATCAAGTTTTTAATGATGAGTTGTTCAAA
Source organism: Prionailurus viverrinus (assembly GCF_022837055.1). NCBI lineage: Eukaryota > Metazoa > Chordata > Mammalia > Carnivora > Felidae > Prionailurus > Prionailurus viverrinus. The sequence goes on along the minus strand of NC_062561.1, from coordinate 92,886,852 downwards.
TTCCAGAGACTTGAGACTGATGAGAAACTTTACTACCACAAATGGGTGATAAATTTAAAACCATTGTTTACACTACATATTTTACAACCCTTCCAAATTTTGGAATTTTCCGAAACTCCAAAATGTATATTAGTTGAAACGACATTGAGAGAATTGATCAGCATTTTCTTTTCTTTTGTAGACAAATGTTATAACTCTTGATAATAACGCCAGAGTGCTTCATTTCCAACCCAACTTTTCCCCACGTCAAGTATTCATACTAATGGTAAAGATAATTTGCAAAGAGGCTCATGCATTGTAAGAGCAGCCACACTGTCGCTAGCTCGGGCCTATAAAAGGGTACATCTACTGTACTTCAGTGAAAGCATCTAACATGCAGAAAAACAGCTACAAGAGGTCTACCAGAAGCTCTCACCAGGTCTCCCCCTACTATGAACCTTGATGATAAATGCACAGGTTGCATCCCCTGCTCCTGAGCTCAACCTGGAAGAAGAGTGATCTCCAGCAGCATCAGAGGCCATGGGTCCACAATGGACAGTCACACACCCTACCCATCAGCTCGCTGCTGAAGTTCATGCCCAAGTGTAGAGCATGAAGGCCAAGCCCAGGGAGAGTACCTGATTCCATTCTGCTTAAGTCCCAGACAAGATTATCCGTATCCAGTAACTACCAGTCAAGGAGCCTGGTTACCTCAGGTCATGCCAGGTTTTCCTGAAGACCAAAGGTTAAAAGGTGCCTCTAACCCACTGGCAAGACACAGGTTGGGAAGCATCATTCTGTCTTAGTTTTGATTCCTACATGGGCATCAAGCCTTAGGGCCTAGCCAGGCCCTAAAAGGGACAGGGGAATCTTTTCTTTTTGTTGTATTTTTTTTTTAAGTAGGATCCACACTTGGTGTGAAATCTAACACAGGGCTTGAACTCACAACCCTGAGACCAAGACCTGAGTTGAGATCAAGAGTCAGATGCTTCATGGACTGAGCCACCCAGGCGACCCCCACAGGGAGTCTTTTAAACACTGCAGGGGTGCTTGGGTGGCTCAGTCAGTTAAGTGCCTGACTTCAGCTCAGATCATGATCTCACGGTTCATGGGTTCGAGCCCCATATCGGGCTCTGTGCTGACAGCTCGGAGCCTGGAGACCGCTTCAGATTCTATTGTCTCCCTCTCTCTCTGCCCCTCCCCTGCTCGTGCTCTGTGTCTTTCTCAAAAATAAATAAGCATTAAAAAATTTTTTTAAATACATAAATAATGAACACTGCAGCAGAATCTTATGACCTGAGTCCTAAGGGATGTGTTCTCCACCTGTTAAAGGAAGTCAGAAAGGTGTCTTCCTTTGAAGACAAAACTTGGCTTCCAAGCTCATTGTCTTGCTGCTAAATTCTATGTTGAGTTTCATAAGCTCAATATTAACACTTGCTTTTCATTTCCACCTTGAACTTTAAGAATGCAAACGTCTCTGCTCCCAACAAAGTTGTAGGCCTTGGCTGACTGCAGAGAAAGCCAAGAGCATGGAAATAAAAATGGAGAAGCTCATCACTATTTTTCAGTGAACCCTGCTACATGGGCATTAAATGTACCTCAGCCCATCTCTACCCTCGCCTCTCCTTGCTCTTCTCTGCACAGGAACGTTGCCAAACTAGACAACGTGGCACTTCTTGAACAGGTGTCGAGCAATCCTCCTTTGCTCATGTTACTCATTCTGCCTGGGAAGCCCCTCCCTTCCAGTCGCCAACCAAAAACAAAACAAAACAAAACAAAACAAAAGTAAACATCTATCCTTTTCCATCAATATCCATCCTTTCCCGGGTCTCTCACCCTATTTGCTCCATGCTACACTCGCGCGTCCTTAGCCTCAGCCCTCCGCATTTTCCACATCCTCCTGCATGTATCCAACTTCACCTTGTGCTGGCTGATTGTGCAAGTTCTTTCCATCATCCTGGCTGGTGGGCTCCTTGACAGTGGCGAGGAGGTCCTGTTTCCCTTTGTGTCTACTCTGTACTTATAGGCTCAAGTTTGAAATGATTAGGGCAGCAGTATCAGTTAGAAGTAGGTTTAGCTCTACTTAAAAATATTAGGAGCGCCTGGGTGGCTCAGTCAGCTAAGCCTCCGACTCTTGATTTCAGCTCAGATCATGATCTCACGGTTGGTGAGATGCAACCCCACATCAGGCTCTGTGCTGACAACGTGGAACCTGCTTGGGGTTCTCTCACTCTCGCTCTTGCTCTCTCTGCCCCTCTTCCATTTACACCTCTCTCTCTCTTTCTCTCTCTCTCTCTTTCAAAATAATAAAATTTGAGAAAAAAATACTAGGAGCTTAAATACATAGGGAGGATTCTCTTACAGCAGACGATCCAAGCATAGGGCTGTTTGTCTCAGGGTAGGCAGCCCAGGGCATGAAGTTACCGGGGACCCAGGCTCCTCTTTATTTCCTGTCCTGCCATCCTCAGAATCTGACGTACATGCTCAAGGACGTGTCACACAGCTGTTCCAGTTGTCATATATGAATTATAGTCAGCCAGAAAGGGAGAACGGGAAAAAGAGCAAAAAATAGTACACTTATATCTCCAAAAATAAAACCTCAAAAAATGGGGACAACAAGCTACACACACCTACACACACAATATACCTGACAGATAAAGAAGTCACAATTCATGCCCGTTATTTCAGGGAGTGAAGGGATATGAGGGAGCCTGTCACAGGCAACCCGGAGAACAAAGGATTCAAATTACTGGCTTTGGTGCTTCCACGTCCAGATATAAAGCACAAATATGGCTACTTGCAGAGATCTTTTTTCACCCATGACGGGGGCTCTCTCAGCTGCACCAGCAGTCGGAAGGAACGCAAGAGTGCCAGAGACTAGCGAGTGGCCCTGAAAACTACCTCTGCCCTCTTCAGCTGAAAGGATCCACCGTTATGTTTGGGGATGTGTGATCATTCAAGAGCTGAACTTTGCTTCCTAAATGAAATGCTAGAATTCATCCAGACTCTGCAGTGGTGGAGCAGACATGGGGACCAGATAGAGGGAGCTAGAGACAGTCCCCACTGAGTTCTCATGACCCAATGTGGCTTCAAAGAGCATCACAAGTCTCCTTGACCTGACCCTATGGAGGCTCCGTGTAGCAGAGAAAGCCCAAGAACCTAAAGAAGTCTTGAGGTCAGTCAGATTAAAGAAGCAGGGAACATCTTCTAGAACTTGCACTTGAAGCCATTTGAGAAAGCCAGTATTTCATGGATGCTAGCAAGGATGGAAGCTGATGACTAAAACAGGCAGGAATAAGCCATTGTGACTGAGATAGACAGATGCCAGTATGGGCCAATGACCCAAGAATAAGATGCCTCTTTCCCTCCATACAAGAAGTAAGACGACTCAGAATTAACTAAATGGGGCTCAAGTTCAATGTTAAATTCCATTAAAAAAAAATAAAGCTAGAGGCAGCTGGGTGGCTCAATCCATTGAGTAACCAACTCTTGATTTCTGCTCAGGTCATTATCTCGCAGTCTGTGGGTCAGAGCCCCACATCGGGCTCCATGCTGACGGTGCAGAGCTTCCTTGGGATTCTCTCTCCCCCCTTCTCTCTGCCTCTCTCTCTCTCTCTCACCCTCAAAATAAATAAATAAACTTAAAAAATAAAGTTATATGTTAGATAAACGGTATCATTAAAAACTACACCCAGGCCATCAGTGATGAAAGTAGCTGCCTGATCTTTCTGAGGAAAGACTTGAGGAGATGGTGGGGTAGCTGAGCTAAGAAGGCTTCACAAAGTAGTATCAGACCCAAGTATAAGGACCAACTAAAAACTTACCTTGCTGACAAGGTGGTCATAGGAAAATGTTCTTGGCAGAGGTTCCTTGTATGTAGAAGTGGTGGCGTCTCCAAGATGAAGGGAAGAGCCCCTGTGGGAGACAGACTTAGATCGTTCCCACCCTTCTCCTTCCATGGGTTTTGGCTATACACGCTTTGGATCCGACTGTGTTGCATTATTATTCTTCTTTTAAATCAAAAGTACTTGATGGAATTAAAAATTTAGGGGCACCTGGCTGGTTCAGTCAGTTGAGCATCTGACTTCAGATCAGGACATGATCTTATGGTTCGCAGGTTAGAGCCCTGCATCAGGTTCTGTGCTGTCAGCACAGAGCCCACTTTGGATCCCCTGTCCCCCTCTCTCTCGACCCCTCCCCTCCTCATGTTCTCTCTCTCTCAAAAATAAATAAATATTTTTTAAAAATTTAAAGAGAGTGCCTTGGATACCAGCTAGAGAAAGTTAAGTATATCTGTTTATGGATTCCATTTGGATGTTCATCTCTTCCTAAACTGGGGGAAAGAAACATGATCAAACAGGATGCATTAGCCCCAGCTACCCAATTCTTTTTTAATGCTTTATTTTGTTTCAAGAGACAGAGAGAGAGTGCGCAAGCAGGGGAGGGGCAGAAGGAAAGAGAGAATCCCAAGCAGGCTCCACCCTGCCAGTGCAGAGCCTGATGCAGGGCTCAAACCCACAAACCATGAGATCATGACCTGAGCCAAAGTCAGACACCCAACTGACTGAGCCACCCAGGTGCCCAAAGCTATCTTTACAATAATGCCAGAATATTATTTGCCTTTTTTTTTACTCTCCTTAGTCAAGTGTGCAGTTTTCTAAAGAATATGTGCAGAGCAGAAATGAGAATCCAGCTGTCTTCTGTTTAAGCTGAGCACTTAAACAATTTGCAAAAATATAAAACAATGCTACTCTTCTCACTAAATTGTTTGCTTATTTTGGAAATTTTAGCTTTTTTTTATAAACATGTGTTTGTATTAAAATGCGATGTGTTTATTATAGTTATTTTTAACGAATTAATAACTACTTCTTAAATTTCTGTTGTAATTTCTAACATAGTAAACATCAATTGATATAACCAACACAAACAAATGCTCTTTGGAGGTCTCCATAATGTTTAAGGTCATGTAGAGGGCTTTTGAAAGCAAAGAATTTGAGAGCCCCTGCTCTGGTGAATCAAACCTGAAAGAGTCTGAATGTAAGGACATCCTGAGCAGTAGAAGACAAAAATAAGGCATGAAACAACTAGAGAAGTACTGAGTCTATGTACTGATCTATAGAGACTCTCTGCCCCTTACCTCCATTCAGTGCCCAGATATCTAGGATTAAATCACCCCATTTCAGACAGGGAGGTACAATTCTTTTCTGGGGAAACCAACCAAGTAAAGGGGAAAGTCTGACATTTGAGAGTCCCCTAATAAATAACTCTGTGCCCCCAGGATCATCCTACAGTGAAGCCACTAACAGACAGGCCCTGCCCGCACATAGAGCCTACACCAGCTTGTTAATGCCTCACATAAAGAAGAATGGACAATGTGTAGAAAGCTTCTAATGTGAGAGAAAATATCAAAACAGGCAAACAAGACAAGAGAAAGGCCATGGAGCAAAAGAAAAACTTGAAACACAAAATACTCATTGACATCCTAAGAGATGACTTCAAGAAACAAGGAAGGATTGCTTAAAAAAAAAAAAAAAAAAAAAAAAAACAGAGAACTTGGAAATTTAAAACAAAATTGTGGGGCACCTGGTTGAGTGGCTCAGTTGGTTGAGTGACTCATGATCTCACAATTCAGGTCATGATCTCACAATTCGTGAGATCAAGCCCCAAGTCAGGCCTGGGGCTCTGCTCTGACAGTACAGATCCTGCTTGGGATTATCTCTCTCCCTCTCTCTGCCCCTCCCCTGTTCACACGTGCTCTCTTTCTCTCTCTCTCTCAAAATAAATAAATGAACATTAAAAAAAAAAATTGTAAAAGATCAGTGAAGGGTTAGAAAATAAAGTTGAGAAAATGCCCTAGAAAATACAGCAAAGACATAAAAACATGGGAACCAGGAGAGGAAAGGCAGTTGGAGGTTTAGAAGGTGCAGTGTCTGACTTTAAAAAACAAAACAAAACAAAACAAAACAAAACAGAAAATAAAAGAGAGGAAATTATTAAAGAAATAATTCAAAAAATTTTCCCAGAGCTAAATGACAGATAGAATGGGCTCACACAAATATAAGCCACCAAAGAGGGAAAATGTCAGAAACAAAGGATAAGAAATCAAGATGCCATCATCACTTCCCAGGATGACAAATGAATAATGCCTTCTAAATACTAAGGGGAACATTATTCAGCCATAAAACAAAGAAAATCCTGCCATTTTTGACAATATGGATGGATCTTAAGGGCATCATGCTATGTGAATTAAGTCAGACAGCAAAAGACAAATACTATATGAACTCACATATTCTTGGAATCTGATAACAAAGCCAAAAAAAGCCAAATTTATGCAAAAAAAAAAAAAAAACAGTTTCTGAATGCTAATTGATGAAGACCAACAAGACTAAAATACAGGTGTTCTATCTGTAAGAATAAATTACCAAAGGGGTCCCTGGAAGGCTCAGTCTGTTGATAATCCAACTCTCGATTTTGGCTCAGGTCATGATCCCAGGGTCGTGGGATCGATCCCCATGTCGGGCTCTGTGCTGAGTGTGGAGCCTGCTTAAGGTTCTCTCTCTCCCCTGCCCCTCTCCTGTTCACATGCACTCTCTCTCTAAAATAAAATTTTATTTTATTTGTTTTTTAATTTTTTTTAACGTTTATTTATTTTTGAGACAGAGACAGAGCATGAATGGGGGGAGGGTCAGAGAGAGGGAGACACAGAATCTGAAACAGGCTCCAGGCTCTGAGCTGTCAGCACAGAGCCCGACGCGGGGCTCGAACTCACAGACCGTGAGATCATGACCTGAGCCGAAGTCGGCCACTCAACCGACTGAGCCACCCAGGTGCCCCTCTAAAATAAAATTTTAAAAAATTACAATGAACCAGAACCCCTAATCATTAAAACTTAGCTTTGAGGCAGAATCAAACACGCAAGAACATCAGCACATATCTAGATATATGTACACTTTACACTGGCCTAAACCAATCAATTCTTGGTATCGTGCTGTCCATAGCCATGGGTTCAGCCAGTGGCCCTCTCACTGCAGTGAAGTGTCAGGAGACAGAGGCAATATGGTTGTGAAGACAGAAGATCCGTAGCTGCCCCCAAGGGCAGAGGTTGTCTGAGAATAGAGCCCAAGTGGAGGGGACAGAACTGCCAGAGGAAAAGAAATTCCACCCCACTTTCATTTTTCGATCGCCTAATGAAGACATTGTGCCTTCTACCAGGATCTCAGTCAAGCATCTATCCACCAGTTTTCGGGAGGTCAGACGGACTTTTTTTTTTTTTTTTGTCACAACTGAAAAAGTCCTAAATGATACAAAAATAAAAGATATTTGAGGCAGAGGCTCTTTCACGTTGGCAATGGCCTGCCAGACTGTGACTCCAGCCCAGCCTCCCACAATAGAGACACTTGAACCTGAAAGCACAAAGCTGCCCTCTGGCTGTGATGCATTTATGGCAAGAAGCCTGCATTTATCAACCTTATCCCTCATTTTAACATCTGCTCTGCTGCTGTAGCAGCATTAAGTAATATATTAGTTTCCTACAGCTTCCATGACAAATCCCCAAAAACTGGGTGGCTTCAAACAATGGAAATGTATTCTCTCATAGATCTGGAGGCCAGAAGTCCAAAATCAAGATGCTGGCAGGGTCACCTTCCCTCCAGAGCTCTAGGGAAGATTTTATTCCTTGCCTCTTCCAATTTCTGGTGAATATTGGCATTTCTGGATTTGTGGGTACAAGCCTCTGCGGTCAAGTGGCTTCACAAAGTTTTTAAAGACTCCCCAAGCCACTAGCTTCCTTTTTATTGTTATTTATTATTTTATTTATTTATTTTGTATTTTTTATATATTTTTTTAATATCTTTTTTTGAGAGAGAGAGAGAGACAGAGTGAATTGGGGAGGGTCAGAGAGAGAAGGAGACACAGAATCTGAAGCAGGCTCCAGGCTCTGAGCTATCAGCACAGAACCCAACATGGGGATCGAACCTATGAACCATGAGATCATGGCCTGAGCCATGAGCAAACTGAGTCAGTTGCTTAACCAACTGAGCCACCCAGACACCCCTATTGTTATTTTTTAAGTAGGCCCCCATGCCCAGTGTGGAGTCCAATGTGGTACTTGAACTCATGACCCTGAGATCAAGACCTGAGCTGAGACTGAGTCAGACCCTGAGGTGCCTGGGTGGCTCAGTCGATTAAGTAAGTGTCTGACTCTTGATTTCACCTCAGGTCGTGATCTCATGACTTGTGGTTTCAAGCCCCATGTCGGGTTCTGTGCTGACAGCTCAGAGACTGCTTGGGATTCTTTCTCTCCCTCTCTCTCTGCCCCTCTCTGCTTGCTTCCTCTCTCTTTCTCTCTCAAAAAATAAACAAATAAACTGTAAAAATTTTATTAAAAACAAAACAAAACAAAACAAAAAAAGTTGGCTGCTTAACCATCTGAGCCACCCAGGTGCCCCAGGAGCCAAAACTCTCCTAACAGTTCTTTGTTTCTGTAGATTTTCACTAATCTTCAAGTTCAAAACTCTCCAGTCTACTTTTTCTGTTTGTTTATTAGAACTCTTAAATTTTCTCTTGTGATTTTTCATATTAAAATGAAGTCATTTAACAAAAGTAAAACAAAAGAATATCTTTTTGGCTATTTGGTTATGTTTTCCCTTGTGACTGTGTTTCTAGGAACCTAGAAACAGCTTTCACCCTAGAGACCCACAAATATGCCAGTCTCTGCCTCAAGTAGGCACATCTCTGCCAAAGGCAAAGGCAAGTTGCTTTGGATTTAATTCCTTTGAGTAAAGCTTTGTACCCATTTGAATTACATATCATTTTCAAAGAATTGCTCTAAATTCTAAAAGGAATTTAAACATTTAAATTCCTAAAAGGAATGATTAAACATTTAGTCTATAAAATATTAAACCCAGAGAAGAAAAGCAAGGGATAGAATTTTGAAGGCATCTTAATATGAGTGTGGAAAAGAGATACTCCTATTCCTTCTATTTCAAGAGAGATGGTTTGGAATGCTTTGGAATGAGGTCTCTGATCTTTGCATTGATTTACTTTTTTAATTTTTTTTAATGTTTATTTATTTCTCTGAGCGAGAGAGAGAGAGAGAGAGTGGGAGAGGGGCAGAGAGAGAGGGAGACACAGAATCTGAAGCAGGCTCCAGGCTCCGAGCTGTCAGCCCAGAGCCCGACACGGGGCTCAAACTCACGAACTATGAGATCATGACATGAGCTGAAGTCGGACGCTTAACCGACTGAGCCACCCAGGAGCCCCAAGGTCTCTGATCTTTTTTTTTTTTTAATGTTTTTATTTATTTTTGAGACAGAGAGAGACAGAGCATGAGCAGGGAAGGGGCAGAGAGAGAGGGAGACACAGAATCTGAAGCAGGTTCCAGGCTCTGAGCTGTCAGCACAGAGCCCGACGCAGGGCACGAACTCAAGAACTATGAGATCATGACCTGAGCTGAAGTTGAACGCTTGACCGACTGAGCCACCCAGGAGCCCCAAAGTCTCTGATCTTTGAGAGAATCTTAGGGCACAGCATTGGTCCTGAGACTGGGTGCATTCAGGAAGATACCTAGTCTCTTTTTACAGGAGAAATTTACCTTCTGTACATGTTACATGTACCTTCTGTTACATGTGAGCCACACATGTAGTTAAACTAGCTCTTACATACTGAAACCATCACCTATCTTCCCATTCTCCTTATTCATATTTTTTTTTTTTTTTAGAGAGAGAGAGTGCATGAGCTGGGGAGAAAGGGAGGAGAAAAAGAGAGAGAGACAGAGACAGAGAGAATCTTAAGCAGACTCCCTGCTTAGCACTGAGTCCAACAAGAGGCTCAATCCCATGACCCTGGGATCATGACCTGAACTGAAATCAAGAATCAGATGCTTAACCAACTGAGCCACCCAGGCGCCCTCTTTATTAATTTTTGAATTAAATTTGCCATCATTCTAATCAAATATTTTAGGTAAAGTATTTCCCAGGGCGCCTGGGTGGCTCAGTCGGTTAAGCACCTGACTCTTGACTTCAGCTCAGGTCATGATCTCATGGTTCGTGAAGTGGAGCCCAGCATCAGGCTCTGCCCTGACAGCACAGAGCCTGCTTGAGCTTCTCTCTCTCTCTCTCTCTCTCTATGCCCTTCCCTGACTCGCACTCTTTTTCTCTCTCAAAATAAAATAAACTTTATATTTCTCTCCACTCACATTTTACTCCACTCTCCAGTTCATCTCCACTCACACTGAATCTTAAAGTTCTCAGCAAGGATATAACCAAAAGTTGTTGCATTATCCAAAATCCCAGATCACAGTTTATATTTACCAAAAGAAGGATTTTAGCTTTTTTTTTTTTTTTTTTTTTTTTTTTTAGGCTGCATGGTTATCTGATATCCAGGAGAAACCAGCCTCCCTTTCTTTTTTTTTTTTTTATTTTATTTTTTTAATTTACATCCAAATTAGTTAGCATATAGTGAAACAATGATTTCATGAGTAGATTCCTTAGTGCCCCTTACCCATTTAGCCCATCCCCGCTCCCACAACCCCTCCAGTAACCCTGTTTGTTCTCCATATTTAAGAGTCTCTTATGCTTTGTCCTCCTCCCTGTTTTTATATTATTTTTGCTTCCCGTCCCTTATGTTCATCTGTTTTGTCTCTTAAAGTCCTCCTATGACTGAAGTCATATGATATTTGTCTTTCTCTGACTGACTAATTTCACTTAGCATAATACACTCTAGTTCCATCCATGTAATTGCAAATGTCAATCTTTCATTCTTTTTGATTGCCGAGTAATACTCCATTGGATGGATATATATATATATATATATATATATATATATATCTCACATCTTCTTTATCCATTCATCCATAAATGGACATTTGGGCTCTTACCATACTTTGGCTATTGTTGATAGTGCTGCTGTAAACATTGGGGTGCATGTGTCCCTTCGAAACAGCACACTTATATCCCTTGGATAAATACCTAGTAGTGAAATTGCTGGGTCGTAAGGTAGTTCTGTTTTTAGTTTTTTGAGGAACCTCCATACTGTTTTCCAGAGTGGCTGCACCAGTTTGCATTCCCACCAGCAATGCAAAAGAGATCCTCTTTCTCTGCATCCTCACCAACATCTGTTGTAGCCTGAATGGCTGATGTTAGCTATTCTGACAGGTGTGAGGTGGTATCTCATGGTGGTTTTGATTTGTATTTCCCTGATGATGAGTGACATGGAGGATTTTTTCATGTGTTGGTTTGCCATCCGGATGTCTTCTTTGGAGAAGTGTCTGTTCATGTCTTTTGCCCATTTCTTCACTGGATTATTTGTTTTGTGGGTGTTGGGTTTGATAAGTTCTTTATAGATTTTGGATACTAACCCTTTATCTGATATGTCATTTGCAAATATCATCTCCCATTCTGTTGGTTGCCTTTTCATTTTGCTGTTTCCTTCACTATGCAGAAGCTTTTTATTTTGATGAGGACCCAGTAGTTCATTTTTGCTTTGGTTTCCCTTGCCTTCAGAGACATGTTGAGTAAGAAGTTGTGAGGCCAAGATCAAAGAGGTTTTTGCCTGCTTTCTCCTCAAGGATGTTGATGGCTTCCTGTCTTACATTGAGGTCTTTCATCCATTTTGAGTTTATTTTTGTGTATGGTGTAAGAAAGTGGTCTAGGTTCATTTTTCTGCATGTGGATGTCATTTTCCCAGCACCATTTGCTGAAGAGACCGTCTTTATTCCATTGAATATTCTTTCCTGCTTTGTCAAAGATTAGTTGGCCATACCTCTGTGCATCCATTTCTGCATTCTCTATTCTGTTCCATTGATCTGAGTGTCTGTTCTTGTGACAGTGCCATACTGTCTTGATGATTACAGCTTTGTAGTATAGCTTGAAGCCTGGGATTGTGATGCCTCCTGCTTTGGTTTTCTTTTTCAAGATTGTTTTAGCTATTCGGGGTCTTTTCTGGTTCCATACAAATTTTAGGATTATTTGTTCTAGTTCTGTGAAGAATGCCGGTGTTATTTTATATCTATTTTATATTACTAAGTGATTTCCCCACACAAGAAGTTTGACACCAGTAACAAGCTATTTCTCAACTGTTCATTTTAACACATATTTACTAGATTAATATCACTTTTACATCATATTTTAATATTTGCTGAAGACTTTAATAAATCCTTGGGGCACCTGGGGGGCTCAGTCAGTTAAGCATCCGACTTCAGCTCAGGTCATGATGTCATAGTTCATGAGTTCAAGCCCTGCCTCAGGCTCTGTGCTGACAGGTCGGAGCCTGGAGACTGCTTCAGATTCTGCATCTCCCTCTCTCTCTGACCCTCCTCTTCACAAACTCCGTCTCTCTCTCTCTCTCTCAAAAATAAATAAACATTAAAAAAAAGACTTTAATAAATCCAAAATACTATATTCTCTGTCTTCCAAAGTCATATAGCCATAGGATACAAGGGAACTCAGATCAAAGTCATCAATAGCCATAATTTATTGAGTGCCTACTTTATTTTTTTATAAAATTTTTAAAATGTTTATTTACCTATTTTGAGAGAGAGAGAGAGAGAGAGAGAGAGCAACAGAGGGGTAGAGAAAGAGAGGAAGAGAGAGAATCCCAAGCAGGCTCCGCACTTTCAGCACAGAGTCCAATTCAGGGCTCGATCTCACCAACCATAAGATCGTGACCTGAGCCAAAATTAAGAGTTGGACACTTAACCAACTAAGCCATCCAGATGCCCTTAAGTGCATTTTTCCATACAGTACATTTTTCCAGAAGTGAGATACCAAGAGGTCCAAAGGCACTCCCGAGTGAGAAAGATTTGCTTGGCTATGAGGGAAAACTAGCACTAGGATCAGAAGAGCCACTAAGCAAGAAAATCAGTAAGAGAGAAGGACCACAGACACAGAACTATAAGTCTCAGGGGGCAGATGTTCAGGTCATTGTCTTGCATCCACTCCTTCCTTTTCAGGTAACTGCACTCAGCTTCTGTTGGAAGATCCACTCTCAGTTGGCCGCCATTACGGATCCTTGACTGAGTGACTGAGTGGGCAGTTAGTCAGACAAGAGCCAGAGGCAAAGACGGTGACAAATAGGTGACACATTAGAAACCTGAGGGCACAACATCCTCACTTAGAGGATTTTAACATCCTGGCTTTACAGTTTCCAGCTCCCAGAGGCCACAGGTGCAGAACACAAGGTCTCCTCTTCAACCTCTGCCCCAGGGTAACCTATAGCTTCACTGGGATACATTTGCATTGTGGTTTCATCCCCCTCCTGGGGAAAGACGGCCATGACAGTTCTGGTAAGAATCTTGTGGGCTAAAAACTCCCCCTTCCAGCTTGTAGGAGGAGTCCTTCTGATGAAGCAACCTCAGTCACCACGACCCATAATCTATGCAAACATAAAAAGAAAAGACACCCCTAACCCAGAGCAGTTGACACCTCTGTGCCTGTCCACTCTCCCTCCTTGAGAGCGTACTCTCCTTAATAAACTGCTTTGTGCTGGCTTCCTTCCTTCTGGCTAGCTTTATTTGAGTGCTAATCCTCACATAAATCCTTCATGGGGAATCGAAGAACCGAGATCACTATTCAACAATGTAGACTAAACCAGAGGATGCAAAACTCCCAGGTCAGAGTCAAAATGCCTGGTCACTCACAGCAATGGCAGTTGCCAGAATATTTGCATTTTTTTGTGTCAATTCTCTGAGCCCCACTTCCCAAAGGGCAATGCAGAGAGATTCAGGGGACACCCACCTGCACACAGGGGAGTGTGTGAAAAATTGACATGACTGGAGCCATTTTAAAATGGAGCAGGTGCTGCAGAGAAACTGCCTTCTCCACCTTTGGACTGGGCAACAGGGCAGTTGTTTCAAGCAATTACTGGGAAAGGCAGTGGAAGAAAGGAAATCCTGATCACAAGACTGATAGTAAGAGACTTTCTGAGGACAGACTCAGTAGTCAGTCAATGTATAACCCAGAGTAACCTAGCCATTATCACACACACCCCTAGAAAGTTTTTTTCTTTCTTTTCTTCACCTCAGGTAGCTCCCTACTTTTCCTCATAAAAACCTCTTGCATTCACCCTACAAGCGGGACACTATTTGGATTCCTACCTGAATCTGTACTCCCTGAACTGCAATTCTTTTAACCCAAATAAAAGCACACTTGCCTCTCATTGTGCCTCTTTACTTTCAGGTTTACAGTTGTGTTGCAGGAACCCAGCCTTTTACAAGGACAGTAAGCATGCCTGCCCTGTGTTCCAGAGGGAGACGTTGTCTCTGTCTTCCAAGGCTGTTTGCTATACACACATCATTGAAAAGCTAGCCCAAAGCAAAGTCACTCAGTGCCTCTGTTCACAAGACAGGCAAAAACACAAGAGACGCGGGAAGAATTGTCTCACAATATTGTTTGTGTTTTTCTTTTTCTTTCTTTCCTTCTTCCCAGGAAGTATGCTGAGTGTACAACCACTCAATTAAAATTGACTAGTCATCTAGAGCTTGTTTCCTTAATTCTCCAATGAGGAGTAAGGACCAGAATATCCATATTAGGTGCTGTGCTTAACCACACCTCAGAAAAGCAGAGAAGTCTTGCTGGGAAATTTTGTCCCCAACAATCCCCAAACTTTAGCTCTTGGGAGAGGGCTTTGGGTTACACAGAGAGAGACAGCCTGCAGCCATGTTAAGAAATAATCTTGTTTTGGGGGGCACATGGATGGCTCAGTCGGTTAAATGTCTGACTCTTGATCTCCACTCAGGTCATGATCTCACAGTTCATGAGTTCGAGCCCTGCATCAGGCTCTGTGCTGACAGTGTGGAGTGCTTGGGATTCTCTCTCTCCCTCTCTCTCTGCTCCTTCTCTGCTTTCACTCTCTTTCCCTCTCAGAATACATAAACTTAAAAAAAAAATCATCGGGGCACCTGGGTGACTCAGTCAGTTAAGCGTCTGACTTGGGCTCAGGTCATGATCTCACAGTTCATGAGTTTGAGCCCCGCATCAGGCTCTGCACTGACAGCTCAGAGCCTAGAGCCTGCTTCAGATTCTGTCTCCCCTCTCTCTCTTCCCCTTCCCCTCATGCTCTCTGTCTCTCAAAACTGAATAACATTGTAAAAACCAATCTAAATACTGCATTGATTTTTTGATGCAATAAACGTGCATCAGTAATAAAAAAAAAACTGAATAATGTTAAAGAAAAAAGATTTTTTTTTTTAATCATCTTGGTTTTTTTTTTCCTGGGGTAGAGAGAACAGTATCTTCTGTGCCTCTGTAAATAGTCGATTTCATTTGCCAGGTCACTTTCAAATGATCTCAATTTAAAGATGAATATGCATCATGGAAATAAAAATGTTTTCCCTAATTTCTTTTGTCTGATAAAATAACAAAGAAAAATGCTTGTGCTTGGGAGAGGTGGTTTTATTACAAATAAGAGGACTTTTTCTTCTTAACAGAAAAACTGTGGGCAAAAACCGAGGGAGCCCATTACGTTGAAGAGATCATGCCAGTGTGCTCACTTCGGCAGTACATAATCTAAAATTGGAACGATGAAACACAGAAGATTAGCATGGCCTCTGTGCAAGGATAGTACATAAATTTATGAAGCATCCCACATTTTCATCGTACATCCCCGAAACTAAGATAACATGGTTAATTACAATGGAAAATAAATAAATAAATGATTTTTTTTAAAAGAGGGATCATGCCAACAGATTTTTTTTCAAAGATTCAGATAAATTCATGGATAAGAAAGGGAAAGCAACTTACAGGGAACACTTAGATATTTGAGGCCATTATACCTAGCCGTGAGATGGTCTCTACTGTGACATTAAAAACATAGATACTAAGCTAATCTGTAACTGTTTTATTATGTGTCATGATCTTATTCTGACCTCCAAAAGCTGCATTTAATATGATCAAACACAACGGGATTCTTGTTAATGACTCATTGATATCATTGTCTTTTTCTGCTCTTTCCTGACCAGATGAAACCGTGCTTCACCATCTACTGAACAATGCGCAGATTCAGAATGAAATACTGCCAAGTACCCAGACCCCCACAGGACACTCACCATGCACCCCTACACACACAAAGAAGCCCCTCCCAGGCAGTTCTCTCCAGTTGATGACCTCATACAAGGCAGTAGAAGGTTCACCCTTTTTAATGACAGTGAATATTTGTGAGCACTTACTAAACTGTTTGTACACCTTAAAACCATCCGAGGGAGGTGTTGGATCCTTCTGTCTTCAGGTGAAGATACTAAGGAGTCCGGCAACTCGCCCAAGCCCTCCAGTGCAGGGAATGGAGGTGGCATGCTCTCCCCTCTACCCCCACAGCCTTAGGAATAGTAGTTGTTATTCCCTACCTGGTAAGGTACCCGTCAGAATCAACCCCCCTGCGTTTATACCATTTTCTCAACACATGTCTAGAATTTGAAATGTCACAAGGCGTCTCTTACCCTCAACGTTAGGGCTATCATTTGGCACATTATATGGTCTGGGTTTTTTAAGTGTGTTATTGATTTCTTGGAGCTGTAAATTTCTCACCCTTCACTCAGATGGGTGGAGAAAATGGACACTTTTTTAAATCTTGCCTATCATTCTTCTTATTGTGCCCACAAGCACCCACCAGCCAGTAGTAGCAGAGGGAAAACATTTACGTTTTAGTGCAATCCAGCCATCTGTCTGAGATTTTGAGGTATCTCTTGAGGTAACATCTCTTTTCAGGACTGCAAGGCAGAGCCCGCGGCCAGGATCATTCAGGAGACACAGCTAGATTTCTGCTTGGGACTCCCAGGTTGGGATAATGCCGGGCTTTCAGAAATTCCCCCATCTTCCCACCTGCCTTCAGATGGGATACTCACTCACAGCAGTGGAGAAAGGGATCTATGGTCTAGGTGGTGTCCTTTTGCTTTTCTGATCTCTACATCAACCACCCTATTTGGACTGGTCACTTCTCTCTATACTTACATTTATTTCTTCTAATTTTTTTTTTTTTTTTTTTTTTTTTTTAGAGAGAAGAGAGGGCAGAGAGAGAGAGAGAGAATTCATCCCAGCCAGGCTCCACACTGTCAGTGCAGAGCCTGACATGGGGCTCAAACCCATGAACTGTGAGATCATGACCTGAGCCAAAACCAAGAGTCTGATGCTTAACCAACTGAGCCATCCAGGAGCCCCTATGCCTACATTTATAGCACAAATTTACATTTATAATTATGGTGCTTCGTATAACTTGTGGTTTTGTCTCTTTGGCTTGCTCTGGGCCTAGCAGTGCTCACTGGTTAATTTGGTTCTTGGACGTGTTGTGTGTGTAGGGGCCAGGGGTAAGTCACCCCTAGATGTGTCACTTTGGCATGCCAATTATTTAAAGCTAAAAGCCATCAAGGCCCAAAAGGCTCTGGAAGAAACTTTGACCTTCCCCTTAACCACCTAAAAGAATTTAGGGATAGCGGACCTGCTCCAGGAAGAGAGCTATCACCATAGATCACTACATTATATGAACTAAATGTGCTAGACAGGGAAGAACCTAGCAAGACTTGTTTGACCAAAGTCCTCTCTTGGTCCCATTGTTTCTGAGCAGCCCAACAAACACTGTCTACCAAACATTTACGCCTTTCATCTTCTTGTGAATTGCATTCCCTCCCCCTGAAGTCTCTTCTCCTTAGTTCAGGATGACACATATACCTCATTTTGTTTCCCTGTCTTTGGAATCTCAGGTTTATGTGCATTCCCCATAAACACAAAATTAAATTTGACTTTCTCCTGTTCATTTAATGTCAGTTTGATTCTTAGACAAGCCAGAAGAATTTGGAAGGGCAGGGGAAAATTTTCCCACCCCAACAAATGTCTCCTGTGTGATCCTGGCCCAGGGCTCTGCCTCGCAGCCTTCAGCTACATGGTGACATCCGCCGCCCTAGCCCCCCCAACCTCCACCCCAATCTAGAGCAACTTCCTCTTAGAGGAAGACTCTAAGCAAAATTAGAGTCTCAGCAAAATTTCATGTACTTCCTAGAGATTTGGGAGCCTTCTATATCTTCTCTAGACCCTCCACTAAACAAAGGTGAATGGGAAAGCTATGCTTAGGTCCCTCTTTTATGCCTAACAACAGTGGGTCACTGAGTTTAATTGGATGTGGTTTCTGTCACAAATTAGGGGGGAAATTGCAAATAATCCCCAACCCTCAAGAACAATATATCAGTCAAGGATGCAGCTCCCTGCCCTTGGCTTTCCCTTCATATTATTTAAATATTTTAGTCCAGAGAGGAGAGGTTGAGATGTCTCTCACTCCCTACATACTCTGCCTCTCTTGTCCTTCCTTATCCCATAATCCCTCAGGAAATAGGATTTCACTCCATCCTTAGGGCAGCAAGTCTCATGGATTCATAGGTAGATGGGGGTGTTTATTTACCTTTATGGAAGAAACTCTGATACTCTGATCCAAGTTCTCTCTGTTTGGTTCTTGATATGCTTAAAATGTGAGAAAACTGTCTCTTCCTCAACAAAGTCTGTTGTTGCAAAATTCCTGCAAAATTCTGTCTTCAACGGCAGAAATTGAATGTTAATTCTTTATGCTCTTCATACTCCTATTGTAACAACCCCTTATGAATACCTCACCTCAGCCGTATGAATCCCTCAGGGTATAGAGGAAAAATACATGGAAAAAGACAAAAAAGAAAAACACAAATATTTTTAAGAATACCACTCTAGTTACACTCATCTTTTCTTAACTTTTTTTCTAACTAAAACAGTGGACAGTTTTATTTTCACATTTCACAATACAAATGAAAGTTGCTTTTTTTTTTTTTTTTTGGTCCCACTATTCCCCTGCCAAAACTATTCTCTCTTTGATCAGAAGAGGGAGTAAGACTTCCTTGTCATATTGTTAGAAAACACCGTAAGTCACAGCACTGGGATCTCCAGGTGAGGTAGGACACATAATATAAAATGGAGATAAAGAGGTTCCCATCTCTCCTTATCTGTCTGGTCTAGTCATTCCTGAGCACCATCAGGGGACGGGTGGGAGGTCTCATCATGGGGGACCCAGGCATTAGAGGCACACAGCCTCTAATAAGCACCCACATTCCAGAAGCCAGTCCTACTGGCATCTACCCAGGGGGAGGAGGGCCCATCGTTGGCATCATGGAAGGGCCCTCCATATGGGGTATTGGCATCATACCCGGGTGAGGAGGACCCAGGAGACTTGGGGGAGTCAGGATCATTGCCCCTGGAGGAGGGGGAGCAGGAGTAGAGAACAGAGTAGGAGGTATCTTTCCTTGTTGAAATGCTGAGGCTGTTTTGTTGATCAGATCCGGTTCTGACAGTAGGCTTTCACAGTCTCTTTATGTTTCTTACCGCCTCAGTGCGTCTTTCTCACAGATGGAGAGTCATGGACGAGGTGTGTGTCACAGGAGTCACCATAAAACATAGGCCTGTTGCTCTTTAGGCATTGGCCACTCTGTCCTGAGCCGCCCGGAAATGACCCAACTACACTCATATTTAACGGCTATAAGTGCGTGCATATTTTCTATGACTCTTTTAGGTAAATACTGCTTCTCCTTTTTTTTTTTCTTTAAAACGTTCCCCTATTCAACTTCAGAGCTGTTCTTTTATCCCTTATGCCACTTACGAGCTTTTCCGTTGACCTTTCTCTAGAGCAATAACGGGTACAGGTAAGTCTTTTACTCTTGATATAAAACTACTAGGAATAATGAAACTAATGTCAGAAAGTGTTCCTTATCTTCTTATCATTTAGCAACACTTTTCTTGAGGTATCATTTCATTTCTGAGGCATGTTTACCCCCGTTTGTGTGATTCTGATGGTCTGACTTATCGTGCATTCAGTGGGTGTGGATTTTCATGGCTGAGAAACTTACCTCCACAGTTTCAGTATCAACAACAGTATCAAAGCAGAAGCAAATGCCTAAGAGCTTCACTCTTCTGAAGGCAGCGAAATGAATACAGCGCACCAAAGAGAAGCAGCATGAGTTGCTCTAACGACATGTGGAAGATGCAAAGAAATGATGGTGGCTACCGTGCATCCTGAAAACATCCTAGTTCTGAGGGAAGCCCAGCAAAGTGGGTGTGGTGGGGGCGGGGGGGGGGGGTGTAAAATACTTGGAGTTCTCGCTTTCCCACACAGGCTGGGGGCAGACCCAAGCCGGGCACTCACACCCAGGCACAGAACCCTGAGCTGCCTCCTAAGACACTAAGACAAGGGAAGCTAAAGCCAAGAAGGTTGGTTAGGATTTGGAAACTCCAACCAACCAACACTCTCTAAAGCTGATCGGGCAGCAGACTAATCTGAGAAAGACACTGTCATCAGAAAAAAATTTTTTCAACTGGCATTAATTTATAGGTTCTGTGTTTCAGGCTGTGTCCAAGCCTGTGAGAAGATCCTCCTTGTTCTTAAGCTGGGAGACTCTTCAAGCATGAAAACACTAACCCAAATAAGAATAATACTCCAATGCCACCCAAACTGTAGATACCATGTAATTTTGCAATGTAAAATACACTAAACTCCTGAGGCACCTGGCTGGCTTAGTCAGTAGAGCATGTGACTCTTGACCTCAGGATCCCAAGCTAAGGCCCCCACATTGGGCATAGAGCCTACTTAATTTAAAAATTAAAAAAAAAATTTTCAGGGGCACCTGTGTGGCTCAGTCGGTTAGGCATCCAACTTCAGCTCAGGTCATGATCTCACGGTTCATGGGTTCGAGGCCCACGTCGGGCTCTGTACTAACAGCTCAGAGCCTGGAGCCTGCTTCAGATTCTGTGTCTCCCTAGCTGTCTGCCCTTCCCCTGTTCATGCTCTGTCTCTCTGTCTCTCAAAAATAAATAAATGTTAATTTTTAATTAATTAAAAAATAAATTAATAATAAAATTTTTTAAACCTCTAAGCTCCTAAATGGATAGCTATTCACCCCTGTTCATGTAGCATTATTGACAACAGCCAAACAGTGGAAATAACCCAAGTGTGTATCGACAGGTGGATGGATAAACAAAGTGGGCTATTCATTCAATGGACTATTACTCAGCCTTGAAAAGGAAGGAAATCGTGACACAAGCTACAACATAAATGAAACTTGATGTTGTGGTAACTGACATAAACCAGTCACAAAGGGACAAATGTTAGATGGGGTACTCAAATATTCAAATTCACAGAGACAGAAAGAACTGAAGTTGCCAGAAGCTGGGGAGAGAGAAGAATAGGAAATTAGTGTTCTAGGAGTTGAGTTTCTGTTTGGAAAGATGAAAAAGTTCTGGAGATGGACAGTGGTGATGGTTGCACAGGACTGTGAATGTGTTTACTGCCAATGAGCTGTGCACTTAAAAATTGTTCAGGGGCTGGGGCGCCTGCGTGGCTCAGTCAGTTACGCGTCCAACTTCGGCTCAGGTCATGATCTCACAGTTCGTGTGTTCGAGCCCCACATCAGGCTCTGTGCTGACAGCTCAGAGCCTGGAGCCTACTTCGAGTTCTGTGTCTCCCTCTCTCTCTGCCCCTCGCCTGGTCACACTCTGTCTCTGTCTCAAAAATAAACATTAAAAAAAATTTTGGGGGGGGGGCGCCTGGGTGGCTCAGTCGGTTAAGCGTCCAACTTCGGCTCAGGTCATGATTTCGCGGTCTGTGAGTTAGAGCCCCGCATCGGGCTCTGTGCTGACAGCTCGGAGCCTGGAGCCGGTTTCATATTCTGTGTCTCCCTCTCTCTGCCCCTCCTCCATTCATGCTCTGTCTCTCTCTGTCTCAAAAATCAATAAACGTTAAAAAAAATTTTTTTTTAATTTTTTTTAATTGTTCAGGGGCACCTGGGTGGCTCCATCGGTTGAGTGTCCAGCTCTTGGTTTTGGCTCAGATCATGATCTCACAGTTTGTGAGATCGAGCCCCACATCAGGCTCTGCACTGGCAGTATGGAGCCTGCTTGGGATTCTCTCTCCCTCTCTCTCTGCTCCTCCCCTGCTTGCACTCTCTCCCTCTCTCTTTCTCTCTCAAAATACATAAATAAACTTTAAAAAATTGTTAAAAGGGAAATTTTACATTATATATATTTTACCACAACATAAACACACACACACACACACACACCCTACCAGAACTGTGTCCTTGTCCCGAATATAAAATGTTCCTCAAATATACTCTTGTACTTGCTTATGTACGATTGAGGATTTGATTTTCTTTTTAAGGTCCCAGTCCTGGAAAGCACACTTTCACCTGCTGTAAACCCACTTCCTCTGCCTCAGGGGCACCCTCCTCACATTGGATTAGAGGAAGCAGAGGAGGACCCCAGGACTTCTGTCTCTCAGGCTAAAGCATCTTGGTCCCATTCTGACACGTCCCTGCTTGCCCCAAGTGACAGCTACCACTCTTGGTGACAGCTGAACCCAAAGGGCTCTTTGCCTGCTCAGAAATCAGCCCGGCAATGACAGGTATCACTCTGAACATGCATTAAAGATTCAGAACAGTTTGAAACAGTGTGAGACAGGGAGGGAGGACAGCCAGGACCTCCAGGGCCTCACCCTAGCTCTTGACTGAGGAAGCGAAGTGAAGGGTCCTGATGGGGAAGTTAGAGAATACAGTAAAATCTTGGTTTGTGAGCATAATTCCTTCCAGAAACATGCCTGTAATCCAAAGCACTTGTATACAAATGCAAATTTCCCCGTAAGAAATAATGGAAACTCATGTGATTCATTCTGCAACCCAAAAGTATTCACATAAAAATGATTACAGCACTGTAATATAATACAAAATAATAAAGAAAATACAAACTATAAAAAAATAAACTAATTAACCTGTACCTACCTTTGCAAACCTTTGTGGCTGGTGTGAGGGAGGTTATTATGGAGGACGACTTTCATGATCACTAACGGAATCACTGCTATCTTTTGGCTCAATGGAATCTTTTTCTTTTCATGCAGCTGTAACAAGGGACGTATCCAATGACACTTGCTTTTGCCTCCTTTTAAGGATGTCAAGGAAATGTGACATTACACTGATAATCACCCACAATCCTGCAGTGAGAGAGAAAAGAACCATTGGCTCAGTTGTGATCATGTGACATTCAGTGTCACGTACAACTCCTATTACAAGACATTGCTCGTTTATCAAGTTAAAATTTGTTAGAAATGTTTGCTCGTCTTGCGGAACGCTCCCAGAACAAGTTACTCGCCATCCAAGGTTTTATTGTACTCTAGTTGCCCTTCCTTCTGACCTTGCACAAGACCACGTGAATGTTCCCCTCCTCCCCCCCCCCCCCACCCGCCCCGCCGGTGTGGACCCTAACCTGCTTGGAAGTACCATATTACCTCTGAGTCCAAATGCCTTCAACACGAGTTGGAGTAAGGGTTACAAACTGAGGCAGTAAATCCATCTGTGGCCTTTAGAAAGTATCTTCTATCAGGAATTGGAATGTGACTAGAAACATGTTGAGGTCCTTTCATCCTGACAGCCCTATGTGCCTGGTCTTCATCCTGGCCCCTCTGTCAACCACTCATCTGTGTGGAGGACTCCAAGTTAAGCTTCAGGGATGCACTTCCCCACTTGTCATAAAATCTCATTGCAGGGGTGCCTGGGTGGCTTAGTCGGTTGAGTGTCTGACTTTGGCTCAGGTCATGATCTCACAGTTCGTTAGTTCGAGCCCCGCATCAGTCTCTGTGCTGACAGCTCAAAGCCTGGAGCCTGTTTCGGCTTCTGTGTCTCCCTCCCTCTCTGCCCCTCCCCCACTCATGCTCTGTCTCTCTCTCTCTCTCTGTCAAAAATAAATAAACATTAAAAAAATTAAAAATCTCATTGCAGGCAGCCACACATCTGGTTCTTCTTTCTTGGGGGTATTAAAAACAGGTTGGAAATCTCAAAAGAAGTTATTGGATAAAAACTTCTTAGCTGGATCAATGTAATACATTGATTTTTTTTTTTTTTTGTAAGTAGACTTTTTGACAAGAATAGGTCAGTCCTGGTGTCCTTGCAGAATTTGTTCATTTCAAATCTGTCTGTGTGTTCCAGGGCTCACAGTGACAGAGTCTCAAACCTAAGACCTTTTGTGGGAGATTCAAGGAAAGAGGTGAAAACAATACCATACGAACAGGAAATAGGAGGGCACTTGGGATTGGCTCAGCTCAGGCTTGAATTAAACCATTCATTAAAGCTCTGAGTTTTCTCTAAGCATTTAGCAGCAATTTCACCCACAAATGGCTTACAGTATCACTTAATTTCCCATTGGAGCTGTGGAGGAAATAATTATGCTAAGAATAAAATGAAATAATAGATGTGTAAGCACCTAGCTCAGTGTCTGGTACCATGTCGGCGCCTGGTTGAATTTGAAAAACAGTAATATCGTCTTTCATTCAACCAGTTCTAAAGCCATTTCTGTGTCGACACTTGATGGCGGTGTTGAATGGCAATGTTAAGTTGTCTGTTGGTTGCTTCGGTCTCCAATACATGTAATTCCTGGGTGTGGGAAGGAAGGCACGCAACAGGGCTCCTTCACCTACCACTTCGCAGAAAGAAAAACCTAGAGGGTTCAGCTCAACTCTCTCTCCTAACCTCCAAAAATAGTTATGCTTCAGGAATGAGACAAGTCTAAGATAGAGCAACAGGACGAAAAAATCACATGAATCCACTGTCCCCCCCCTCCCCAGTCCTGTCCATAATAGGATTAAAAATGCTTAAAGGGTACAGTAGACCCCATGAAGACATGACTCACTTATCTTGTGGATTTAGGGAAACAGCTGCAGCCTCCTTGCACACCGTCTGCACTCTCAAGAGTGAAAGAAAATTGCTAGACCAAGACAACCATATTGATACTGGCTTGTTTTTTCAAAGGATAAACCCTTACATGACAGAGCTTGGTTTTACAAGCCTAAATGGGAAAAGGTTCCTCAGTAGATATTGGAGTCCTCCTTATTTAATAACTTGTTCGCTAATGGCATGCTTCTTACGTCAGTTGAACCACCTGAAAGTTTTGTTGTTGTTTTCACTGTTATTGTTTGAGAGGTGGGGGGGGGGGGGGGGCAAGTGCCAGCTGGGGAGGGGCAGAGGGAGACGGAGAGAGAGAATCCCAAGCAGGGCTTGAATCCACGACTGTGAGATCATGACCTGAGGCAAAACCAAGAGTTGGACACTCAAATGACTGAGCCACCCACATGCCCCAAGAAAGATTTTATTTTTGATGTAGGCTTTTTGCTTGGAGCAGTAGGCCTAGGCTTCATTTCCTGTGTGCTTTCAGCATTATTTATTTTTCTTGATTTCTCTAAAACACTGTTGTCCTAGATTCTACTCCACCTCAGAGCCATTTTTATTCTTTAAAACCAAATAGGTGGTTTCTTTCCTTTGTTTGTTTTTGTTTCCTGACTTTTATGTTTAGTGGGAATGAAGCCTCGTGCTACAGTATTCTTTGTGAGATAACCCGGTATCCTCTTATTATCTGCATTCTTATTTCAGAAGGCTCTAGAACTACCCTAGACAATGTGTAGGCAGAGAAGAGAAAAACTGCAATGAAACTACTACCTGAGCGGGATCTGTAGAGAAGACAGAAATGCCTGAATATGTTCATACCCTCTCTCGGTCACCAAAAGAACACTTATTTTCTTTTTTTTTTTTTAACATTCATTTTTGAGAGACAGAGACAGAGCATGAGTGGGGGAGGGGCAGAGAGAGAGGGAGACACAGAATCCAAAGTAGGCTCCAGGCTCTGAGCTGTCAGCACAGAGCCCAATGTGGGGCTCGAACTCATGGACCACAAGATTATGACTTGAGCTGAAGTCAGACGCTTAACCGACTGAGCCACCCAGGCGCCCCAAGAACACTAATTTTCTAGGTGTAAGGCATCTTTCTTTAGCCCCCAACTGTGTCTCCCCCTCTCAGAACCATTTGACGAGGAGATTGAAAGCTTTGGTGAGAGACTCTGGGTTTGGGCTGGAGCACACGTTCAATGCTCAAAACATTACAATTCTGTCTTAACCTTCACCTCCTGCTTGCCCAGGGCCTCAAGGTCAACCAGGGGTTGAGGCCTTCTCAGGTCTTTTCTGGGTATGCTCACAGCCTGGCAGATGGCTTTCTAGATTCCCAGGAATAAGTCAAAGCTTTTCAAAGCCTGCTGTGTATATCTTCTTTCCCAAATTTTCCTTCTAAGTTTCAGCCAGGCTTGTTTGTCCCAGCTGGTATCACAGCTTAAAGCAGCCCAGATGTCAAACAATTGCTGCTTATTGTTCTTGACAAACACCTTGGAGATAGAGCCTTTCCCATAGTTTGGAGTCAGGTCAGGTAACTACAAGACCATTCCTCTTACTAATTGCATTTTGTTTCAAAATATGTAGTTCTTTTTCATTAAAAGTATGCTATTTGTGTTAAAATGTAACTAGTGCTTTTCAATTAAGTAATATAATTCTTACTTTTATCACTTTTAATATTGACTACATTAAATATTGATAGATTGATAGATATAATCCATATAAATGACATGTCTTTTGGGTCCTCAATGATTTTTAAGAATGTTAAGGAGTTCCAATATCAAAACACTTTAAAACTACCAGCTTAGCTAAAAGTAAGAATCTAAAGTTAAAGGATTTTTCCTTTAACACTTTAAAACTACTTCTCCATTATGTTCTTGTATTCCATGTCATGGAAGAGAAGTAAGCATCAATTTTATTCTTGTTCCTTTATGAGTTATCTGTTCTTTCTTACTGGAAGCTTTCAGAATTTTAACTGCTTTATAGTTCTTAAATTTTATGATAGCATATGTAGGTGTAGGTTTCTTCTTACTTTTCCTATTCTGTACTCTATGAATTCTTTCTACTTTCACTCATTCTGGAAAGTTGTCAATCATTATTCCATAAAATATTTACTTCTCTGTTTATTTTTTTCTTCTCCTTTGAAGTTTTCTATTTTTATACAGATGCTAATATCTCTTTATTCACATCTCTTTACTTTTTGTTCCTTTTCTTTTTTTTTTTTTTTTTTTTTTTTTTATTTTATTTTATTTTATTTATTTTTTTTTTTCTGAAATTTATTGACAAATTGGTTTCCATACAACACCCAGTGCTCATCCCAAAAGGTGCCCTCCTCAATACCCATCACCCACCCTCTCCTCCCTCCCACCCCCCATCAACCCTCAGTTTGTTCTCAGTTTTTAACAGTCTCTTATGCTTTGGCTCTCTCCCTTTCTAACCTCTTTTTTTTTTTTTTTTTCCTTCCCCTCCCCCATGGGTTCCTGTTAAGTTTCTCAGGATCCACATAAGAGTGAGACCATATGGTATCTGTCTTTCTCTGTATGGCTTATTTCACTTAGCATCACACTCTCCAGTTCCATCCACGTTGCTACAAAAGGCCATATTTCATTTTTTCTCATTGCCATGTAATATTCCATTGTGTATATAAACCACAATTTCTTTATCCATTCATCAGTTGATGGACATTTAGGCTCTTTCCATAATTTGGCTATTGTTGAGAGTGCTGCTATGAACATTGGGGTACAAGTGGCCCTATGCATCAGTGCTCCTGTATCCCTTGGATAAATTCCTAGCAGTGCTATTGCTGGGTCATAGGGTAGGTCTATTTTTAATTTTCTGAGGAACCTCCACACTGCTTTCCAGAGCGGCTGCACCAATTTGCATTCCCACCAACAGTGCAAGAGGGTTCCCGTTTCTCCACATCCTCTCCAGCATCTATAGTCTCCTGATTTGTTCATTTTGGCCACTCTGACTGGCGTGAGGTGATACCTGAGTGTGGTTTTGATTTGTATTTCCCTGATAAGGAGCGACGCTGAACATCTTTTCATGTGTCTGTTGGCCATCCGGATGTCTTCTTTAGAGAAGTGTCTATTCATGTTTTCTGCCCATTTCTTCACTGGGTTATTTGTTTTTCGGGTGTGGAGTTTGGTGAGCTCTTTATAGATTTTGGATACTAGCCCTTTGTCCGATATGTCATTTGCAAATATCTTTTCCCATTCCGTTGGTTGCCTTTTAGTTTTGTTGGTTGTTTCCTTTGCTGTGCAGAAGCTTTTTATCTTCATAAGGTCCCAGTAATTCACTTTTGCTTTTAATTCCCTTGCCTTTGGGGATGTGTCCAGTAAGAGATTGCTACGGCTGAGGTCAGAGAGGTCTTTTCCTGCTTTCTCCTCTAAGGTTTTGATGGTTTCCTGTCTCACATTTAGGTCCTTTATCCATTTTGAGTTTATTTTTGTGAATGGTGTGAGAAAGTGGTCTAGTTTCAACCTTCTGCATGTTGCTGTCCAGTTCTCCCAGCACCATTTGTTAAAGAGGCTGTCTTTTTTCCATTGGATGTTCTTTCCTGCTTTGTCAAAGATGAGTTGGCCATACGTTTGTGGGTCTAGTTCTGGGGTTTCTATTCTATTCCATTGGTCTATGTGTCTGTTTTGGTGCCAATACCATGCTGTCTTGATGATGACAGCTTTGTAGTAGAGGCTAAAGTCTGGGATTGTGATGCCTCCTGCTTTGGTCTTCTTCTTCAAAATTCCTTTGGCTATTCGGGGCCTTTTGTGGTTCCATATGAATTTTAGGATTGCTTGTTCTAGTTTCGAGAAGAATGCTGGTGCAATTTTGATTGGGATTGCATTGAATGTGTAGATAGCTTTGGGTAGTATTGACATTTTGACAATATTTATTTTTCCAATCCATGAGCAGGGAATGTCTTTCCATTTCTTTAAATCTTCTTCAATTTCCTTCAGAAGCTTTCTATAGTTTTCAGCATACAGATCCTTTACATCTTTGGTTAGATTTATTCCTAGGTATTTTATGCTTCTTGGTGCAATTGTGAATGGGATCAGTTTCTTTATTTGTCTTTCTGTTGCTTCATTGTTAGTGTATAAGAATGCAACTGATTTCTGTACATTGATTTTGTATCCTGCAACTTTGCTGAATTCCTGTATCAGTTCTAGCAGACTTTTGGTGGAGTCTATCGGATTTTCCATGTATAATATCATGTCATCTGCAAAAAGCGAAAGCTTGACTTCATCTTTGCCAATTTTGATGCCTTTGATTTCCTTTTGTTGTCTGATTGCTGATGCTAGAACTTCCAGCACTATGTTAAACAGCAGCGGTGAGAGTGGGCATCCTTGTCGTGTTCCTGATCTCAGGGAAAAAGCTTTCAGTTTTTCCCCGTTGAGGATGATGTTAGCTGTGGGCTTTTCATAAATGGCTTTTATGATCTTTAAGTATGTTCCTTCTATCCCGACTTTCTCAAGGGTTTTTATTAAGAAAGGGTGCTGGATTTTGTCGAAGGCCTTTTCTGCATCGATTGACAGGATCATATGGTTCTTCTCTCTTTTTTTGTTAATGTGATGTATCACGTTGATTGATTTGCGAATGTTGAACCAGCCCTGCATCCCAGGAATGAATCCCACTTGATCATGGTGAATAATTCTTTTTATATGCCGTTGAATTCGATTTGCTAGTATCTTATTGAGAATTTTTGCATCCATATTCATCAGGGATATTGGCCTGTAGTTCTCTTTTTTTACTGGGTCTCTTTCTGGTTTAGGAATCAAAGTAATACTGGCTTCACAGAATGAGTCTGGAAGTTTTCCTTCCCTTTCTATTTCTTGGAATAGCTTGAGAAGGATAGGTATTATCTCTGCTTTAAACGTCTGGTAGAACTCCCCTGGGAAGCCATCTGGTCCTGGACTCTTATTTGTTGGGAGATTTTTGATAACCGATTCAATTTCTTCGCTGGTTATGGGTCTGTTCAAGCTTTCTATTTCCTCCTGATTGAGTTTTGGAAGCGTGTGGGTGTTCAGGAATTCGTCCATTTCTTCCAGGTTGTCCAATTTGTTGGCATATAATTTTTCATAGTATTCCCTGATAATTGTTTGTATCTCTGAGGGATTGGTTGTAATAGTTCCATTTTCATTCATGATTTTATCTATTTGGGTCATCTCCCTTTTCTTTTTGAGAAGCCTGGCTAGAGGTTTGTCAATTTTGTTTATTTTTTCAAAAAACCAACTCTTGGTTTCGTTGATCTGCTCTACAGTTTTTTTAGTTTCTATATTGTTTATTTCTGCCCTGATCTTTATTATTTCTCTTCTTCTGCTGGGCTTAGGCTGCCTTTGCTGTTCTGCTTCTAGTTCCTTTAGGTGTGCTGTTAGATTTTGTATTTGGGATTTTTCTTGTTTCTTGAGATAGGCCTGGATTGCAATGTATTTTCCTCTCAGGACTGCCTTCGCTGCGTCCCAAAGCGTTTGGATTGTTGTATTTTCATTTTCGTTTATTTCCATATATTTTTTAATTTCTTCTCTAATTGCCTGGTTGACCCACTCATTCGTTAGTAGGGTGTTCTTTAACCTCCATGCTTTTGGAGGTTTTCCAGATTTTTTCCTGTGGTTGATTTCAAGCTTCATGGCATTGTGGTCTGAAAGTAAGCATGGTATAATTTCAATTCTTGTAAACTTATGAAGGGCTGTTTTGTGACCCAGTATATGATCTATCTTGGAGAATGTTCCATGTGCACTCGAGAAGAAAGTATATTCTGTTGCTTTGGGATGCAGAGTTCTAAATATATCTGTCAAGTCCATCTCATCCAATGTCTCATTCAGGGCCCTTGTTTCTTTATTGACCGTGTGTCTAGTTGATCTATCCATTTCTGTAAGTGGTGTATTAAAGTCCCCTGCAATTACCACATTCTTATCAATAAGGTTGCTTATGTTTATGAGTAATTGTTTTATATATTTGGGGGCTCCGGTATTCGGTGCATAGACATTGATAATTGTTAGCTCTTCCTGATGGATAGACCCTGTAACTATTATATAATGTCCTTCTTCATCTCTTGTTACAGCCTTTAATTTAAAGTCTAGTTTGTCTGATATAAGTATGTCTACTCCAGCTTTTTTTTGGCTTCCAGTCGCATGATAAATAGTTCTCCATCCCCTCACTCTCAATCTAAAGGTGTCCTCAGGTCTAAAATGAGTCTCTTGTAGACAGCAAATAGATGGGTCTTGTTTTTTTATCCATTCTGATACCCTATGTCTTTTGGTTGGCGCATTTAATCCATTTACATTCAGTGTTATTATAGAAAGATACGGGTTTAGAGTCATTGTGATGTCTGTATGTTTTATGCTTGTAGTGATGTCTCTGGGACTTTGTCTCACAGGGTCCCCCTTAGGATCTCTTGTAGGGCTGGTTTAGTGGTGACAAATTCCTTCAGTTTTTGTTTGTTTGGGAAGACCTTTATCTCTCCTTCTATTCTAAATGACAGACTTGCTGGATAAAGGATTCTTGGCTGCATATTTTTTCTGTCTAGCACCCTGAAAATCTCTTGCCAATTCTTTCTGGCCTGCCAAGTTTCAAAAGAGAGATCAGTCACGAGTCTTATAGGTCTCCCTTTATATGTGAGGGCACGTTTACCCCTTGCTGCTTTCAGAATTTTCTCTTTATCCTTGTATTTTGCCAGTTTCACTATGATATGTCGTGCAGAAGATCGATTCAAGTTACGTCTGAAGGGAGTTCTCTGTGCCTCTTGGATTTCAATGCCTTTTTCCTTCCCCAGTTCAGGGAAGTTCTCAGCTATTATTTCTTCAAGTACCCCTTCAGCACCTTTCCCTCTCTCTTCCTCCTCTGGGATACCAATTATGCGTATATTATTTCTTTTTAGTGTATCACTTAATTCTCTAATTTTCCCCTCATACTCCTGGATTTTTTTATCTCTCTTTTTCTCAGCTTCCTCTTTTTCCATAACTTTATCTTCTAGTTCACCTATTCTCTCCTCTGCCTCTTCAAGCCGAGCTGTGGTGGTTTCCATTTTGTTATGCATTTCGTTTAAAGCGTTTTTCAGCTCCTCGTGACTGTTCCTTAGTCCCTTGATCTCTGTAGCAAGAGATTCTCTGCTGTCCTGTATACTGTTTTCAAGCCCAGCGATTAATTTTATGACTATTATTCTAAATTCACTTTCTGTTATATTATTTAAATCCTTTTTGATCAGCTCATTAGCTGTTGTTATTTCCTGGAGAGTCTTCTGAGGGGAGTTCTTCCGCTTGGTCATTTTGGATAGTCCCTGGCGTGGTGAGGACCTGCAGGGCACTTCCCCTGTGCTGTGGTGTATACCTGGAGTTGGTGGGCGGGGCCGCAGTCAGACCTGATGTCTGCCCCCAGCCCACCGCTGGGGCCACAGTCAGACTGGTGTGTGCCTTCTCTTCCCCTCTCCTAGGGGCGGGATTCACTGTGGGGTGGTGTGGCTCGTCTGGGCTACTTGCACCGTGCCAGGCTTGTGATGCTGGGGATCTGGCGTATTAGCTGGGGTGGGTAGGCAAGGTGCTCGGGGGCAGGAGGGGCAGGCTTAGATCGCTTCTCCTTAGGTGATCCACTTCAGGAGGGGCCCTGTGGCAGCGGGAGGGAGTCAGATCCGCTGCCGGAGTTGGGTGTTTGCGCGGAGCGAGCAAGTTCCCTGGCAGGAACCGGTTCCCTTTGGGATTTCGGCTGGGGGATGGGCGGGGGAAATGGCGCTGGCGAGCGCCTTTGTTCCCCACCAAACTGAGCTCTGTTGTCAGGGGGCTCAGCAGCTCTCCCTCCCTTTGTCCTCCAGCCTTCCCGCTTTCCGAGCAGAGCTGTTAATTTCTGACCTCCCAGACGCTAAGTCGCGCTTGCTGTCGGAACACAGTCCGCCCGGCCCCTCCGCTTTTGCAAGCCAGACTCGGTGGCTGTGCTTGGCCGGTGAGCCGCCCCTCCGCCCCGGCTCCCTCCCGCCAGTCCGTGGAGCGCGCACCGCCTCGCCGCCCTTCCTACCCTCTTCCGTGGGCCTCTCGTCTGCGTTTGGCTCCGGCGACTCTGTTCTGCTAATCCTCTGGCGGTTTTCTGGGTTATTTAGGCAGGTGTAGATGGAATCTAAGTGATCAGCAGGACGTGCGGTGAGCCCAGCGTCCTCCTAAGCCGCCATCTTGCCGCAACTCTTTTTGTTCCTTTTCTTAATCAGTGGCAGTTCCTCAAAGTAATTATATAGGGTTCTAATTTATGTTTTTATATTTTTTGAGTTCTCATTCTATTCTACTATCTTCATCTCTTTCATTGTGAAACATGAAAACAGAGGAAAATACATAAAACATAAATATACATAGTTTAACAAATTATTGCAGAGTGAATATTCATACAATCACCCCCAAGGCTGACTTCATGGGGGTGCAGTTACACAGGGACTCCCACTTAGAAGGGCTCCATGCTTGGTCTGATGACCTAGTGTCACTGTCTTGATATTTCTAATAATCTTAAAAACAAGGGACCCCACATTTCCATGTTGTATAGACTCCACAATTTATGTAGCTCCTCCTGATGACCATCCATGTCAAGAAATAAATAATTGCCTTATGTCCAAAGCTCCACCCTGTCCCTTCCCAGTTACAATCCCTTTTCTTCCCACGAAGATAAGATCTATCTTGACTTCTATGGCAACCACTTTATTGATTTTCTTATAACTTTACTAGCTGTGTATGATCCTCAATACTATAGTTTAGTTTTCCCCGCCTTACTGAATTTTCATATTGTAGCACATCATCACGATTACAGATGCCACTAAAATACTATTTGTAAAAAATTATAGGGAATGGAAATCCTGACAAGATGGCTGATTATCATAGGCTCTTGCTTCCTCCTCCAAACCAACCCTGAAGATGTCACGTAGAAAAGAGCCATGGGGCGCCTGGGTGGCTCTGTCGGTTAAACGTCTAACTCTTGATTTCATCTCAGGTCATGATCTCACGGTCATGGGATCGAGACCTGCATCAGGCTCCAAGCTGGGTGTGGAGTCTGCTTGGGATTCTCTGTCCCTCTCTGTCTGTCCCTCACCCACTCACACACACGTTCTGTCTCTCTCTCTCTTTTCTCTCTCTCACAAAAGAAAAATAAAGAAAAGAGTCATGAATGGAGCTAAGGAACTAATGTAAAAAGAAAGAGAAAGCTACAATGTCCCAAGCAGCATGTCACAATGATGACCTAATAAGGTACCTGCACAAACAATAATGAGCAAGCAATCCCACAATGAACATGTGTAATAAATGTCCAGGGGAAAAGTACCTGGTGCAATAAAAGCACGTAATGGAGATGTGACCAAGCCTAAAGTGTCTGAGATCTTCCCAGGAGTAACTTTTGCTCTGAGGTCCAAAGGAGTTAACTGAGATGAGATCCTTGCTTTTGGAAGGAGCACGACAGGGCTGAAGGATTCGAAGAAGACAGTATGTAGCAAGCAGACGAACCTGGAGAGAGAAGCAGGGTCCAGATCAGACAGGCTTTATCCCAACTACAAAGATTTAAAATAGGTTAGTGACGTGATCCAGTTAGGTTTTAAATGGTTACCTGAGTTACAGAGAACACACTGGCAGGGAAAAGTGGAAAGGAAAGACCCATTACATGGCCCCAAAGGCACTCCAGGTGAGATATGCTAATGGCTCATCTAGGGCAGTGGCAATGAAAGGGGAGAGACACAGATTGATCTGGAAGATATGAAGAAGTAAAATGGTCAGTTGTGGTTGGGGAGGTTGAAGCCAAAGGATGTATCCGGATGAAGAACAATGCCCAATTCCTGACATGCACATCTGGGGGAATTGTGGCACCTTTCGCTGAGTTAGGAAACCCAAAAAGGGGAATGTGATTCGGGGAGGGGGGGTTGGGGGGGGGTGTCCCAAGAGTACGCTTGGTAGAGTTTTAGACATGGTGGTTTAGCTTTCCTTGGAGACATCCTGTGGAAGTGTTGAGTGGACAGTGTGGACCTTAAAAGCCTTTCACGTGGCTTCAGGGGCTCCTGGGTGGCTCAGTTGGTTAAGCCTCTGACTTCAGCTCAGGTCATGATCTCACAACGCATGGGTTCAAGCGCCCTCCCCCCCCCCCCCTGCCTCCCGTCAGGCTCTGTGCTGACAGCTCAGAGCCTGGAGCCTGCTTCAGATTCTGTTTCTCCCTCTCTCTCTGCCCCTCCCCTGCTCATGCTCTGTCTCTCCCCCTCTCTCAAAAATAAATAAACATTAAAAAAAAGAAAGCTTTCATGTGGCTTCAGATCACACACAGGAGTTTATCATTTAAGAAAGAAAAAAGAAACAAAAGGAAGGAAAGAAAGAAAGAGAGGAAGGAAGGAAGAAAGGAAGGAAAGAAGGAAGGAAGGAAGGAAGGAAAGAAGGAGGGAAAGAAAAGGCACAAAAACAATAGTTACTTCGTGCATCTTTCTTATTCCTTTCTCCAGTTCCTGGAGAAACTAATGAAGTCACAGGCACTATTCTTACTGGGACAGTCTCATTCCCAGGTCAGGACTCTATCTGAAGAGCTCTATAACCTATAACCTCTGATATACAGCTATTCCCAGTCCCTGGACATTAAATAACACTAATACTAATACTAATACTAATACTAATACTAATACTAATAATACATTTAACTCAAAACAACTCGAGAGAGCTCCTTAAAGAGCACCGTATAGGGCGCCTGGGTGGCGCAGTCGGTTAAGCGTCCGACTTCAGCCAGCTCACGATCTCGCAGTCCGGGAGTTCGAGCCGGGCATCGGGCTCTGGGCTGATGGCTCAGAGCCTGGAGCCTGTTTCCGATTCTGTGTCTCCCTCTCTCTCTGCCCCTCCCCCGTTCATGCTCTGTCTCTCTCTGTCCCCCCCCCCAAAAAAAAAAAAGTTGAAAAAAAAAGCACCGTATAGATTCTGAGCTCTTCTTTTTGGGTGCCTACAAACATATTGAACATAGGTGCTCATGGAGAATGATGACGAGACTGGACACGGAGCTCTTTCTCAGTAAAGGAGAGCAATTAGGTAGAAGAATCTGACTTTCTGCATCAATAGTTTTTCAGACAGTATGTGCATCACTTTTCCTTAAAAGGCTGCAGATGTATTCCATATGAATGTAATACTTCAGCACTAATCGTTAATAATTCAAGAGTTCCCACCATACCACTATTCCAACAAAGTCCGATGACTTCCGTTGCATCAGTGATCAGTGTTTAAAAATGGACACTCATTTTACTCATCTCACAAGGGGGTGGGGGGTAAGTAATCTACCGTGCTAGCATGTTAGCCAAGGTCAAGACACTCTTCAAGCTTTCCCTTTGTTCTAATAGCAATGTCCCATATAGAAACAGGCATTTCTTACTTGCCATGTCTGCTTCTCCTTGCATGATAAATAAAATTCTCTTAGCACCAATTATTAATTTATTAATTATCGCCAAGTAAAAATCTGTTAAAAATACCCAGAGGATGGGTCCTGGAGGTTCACAGCTGCAGATCCAACAGAGTTTATGAACTTGTTGCCAATGAATTAGGAGGCTTCCATATGCTCAGAGGCCATTATCTGAACCAAAAATAAAATTTCTAATTATTTCCATCCATAAAATGTCCAGAAGAATGCTATGCTATGCTAATTTTAAGAATATAGAGTAATGTAACAGATGTCATGGGTGGGCCACTACCTAGGAGGGACAAAACCCTTCAGTGAAGGAAGTGTTCTTTTTGGCATTATCATATTTCATGAGTTATGAGCTCCTATTATTAAATAAGAAACAACAGTGCATTATTGGAATGTCCTCTCTCGCCCAGACTCTGAAACAGGTGTTTTCCATGGTATCTTGTTCAATCCCCACAATTTACAAGGTGCATATGACCTGTGTTTTACAAAGGCAAATCCTAAACACATTAAGAAACTTGCTCCCAAGTCAAGTGCATAAGTAGACAGCAGAGCCATCAATTAATGCTTCATCTCTGGACCACAGAAACTCTACAGGAAATAATGGTAAGGAACAAGTGGCACCCTGCACATGTTAGAAATTCTAGAAGGAGAAAAAGAAATCCCCCAATGATGACAATTTTCAATGTGCTTTTCACTTCAGGTCAATTCTTGGTCACGTCAGGATACAGAGAGCAGAAAAGACCTAAGCCACGGAAATCTTGTGAAAAGCTCTAAATCTGCTTCACCAATTCCTTTTCTTGTTTGGTGTAAGAGGTTAAATTAGGTTGCCAAGAACTAATGCACAAAGATCTAACATTAACTTGAGTTACAGGGAAACAATAGTCAAACAGAATTAGAGTCCACGGCACATGTGAGCAAATGACTTCAGAATTCTTCCAATCTCCCTCTTTCTCTACATGCAAACCAGGAATTAGACATTTCCTCAAGACAGAAGAGCAATGACAGTTATCACATTTTCATAACGACTTTTTTGATCGTTTAACGTCAAAACCCCTTGCTTTAGAATCTCTCTGCCACAACCTTCATTTTCCCCTCTTAGTTTTTGGGTTTCTTAATTTTTTTTTTCCTTTCCATAGAAACCTAGGCTTCATATAAAATATTTTCTTATGAAGCTGAGGGATCTGCTGTTATGGGAACATACTGGTTCTGCGAGGGTGCTCTCTTAGGATCCTGGCCACTCTGAAAGTCGTCTTATTCTGGAAGCAGGTCACCAACATTGGGTAGCCATATGATCCCTTTCAACGTCATCTCCTTTGCCATCTTTTGGAATAGAAATGTGCCCAGCCAAGGTCTCCATATTTCTCCCTGATCCACCCATGAGATTAATCCATCAAGTTAAAGATTACTAGAATCCACTAAATTCCATTTTTGAGATCTGTCCCTTCCCAATATCCAAGGATACAGCAGTCAGCTAAGTATCCCTCTTCAATTTGGTTTAAATGATGTTGTATCTAGAAGATATTCTTTAACCTGTGACATGGCATTTAGCTGTTTCCTAGTTTCATTATAGATATTGCCCTCCTATATTTGATACATTTTATTCACTTCCATAGTTTTCAGGGACAGGAATAAGATAAGCTTGCTCTTATTTTATCATCTTTCCAGAAATTTCTCCAATATGAATATTTAAATACTGGATAAAATATTGAATATTCATCAAAGTTTGATTAAATATTGTATATTTAAATAGGCAGAGCCACAGAGTCTGGGTAGCTCAGTCAGTTGAGCATCCCACTCTTGATTTTGGCTCAGGTCATGATGTCACAATTCATGAGATCCAGCCACACGTCGGGCTCTATGCTGACAGTGTGAAGCCTGCTTGGGATTTTCTCCCTCCCTCTCTCTCTGCCCCTCCCCCTCTTGCTCACTCTCTCTCTCTCTCAAAATAAATATTTTTTTAAAATTTTTAATGTTCATTTTTGAGCGAGTGAGCGAGCGAGAGAGACAGAGCATGAGCAGGGGAGGGGCAGAGAGAGAGGGAGACACAGAATCCGAAGCAGGCTCCAGGCTCTGAGCTGTCAGCACCGAGCCCATCGTGGGATTCAAACCTATGAACCGAGAGATCACGACCTGAGCCAAAGTCAGACACTCAACCGACTGAGCCACCTAGGTGCCCCCCAAATAAATATTTTTTTTAATTTAAATAAATAGGCAGAGCTATACACTACTGAATATCAAGAAAAGATACCAAAAATGCAAGCACCTAAAACCTCTTTTGACGGTCAGTGTTGAGAGTACTTACCTAAGCTTTGTTCGAGTGTGAACCTTTGACACAGGCTTGAGAAATCACGTCACCCACTCCCTTTTAAACACTGACTTACCAGTACTGGTCTCCTGTGCAGCGTGCTGGGACCCTATAGGAACACAGAGTTAGCAGGGAGGGTAACCATTCTACTAAGACATCCTATAGATAACCACCGACAACCCGGGTGGTTAGGCAGGCAGATTACCTTGCACCATGAGCAGGAACCACAAACTGGTGCTTTGTGTGCTGTTTAGTAAGGAATTATTTGATGAGCAGTGGAAATATCTTCCTAGAGTATGAATTTCATAGTTACACACTGCGTATCAGCTGAACCTGAACCACAGCATGAAGCAGCCCCAAGACCACATGGCCTGGGTCATCAGACTACACCATAACCCTTGTCACAATGGGCTACTCACTTCTCTGCAGGTCCCACAAACATCCCTCTACCCGAACTTTTCCATTTCTGCTTGTCCATATTACCCATCTTTCCAGAGCCAACTCAAATGCTTTTCCCCCTCCATGAAGTCTTTATCGTTGCTTTCTCCGATCAAGATTATCCTTTCCCTACTTTGCATCTCTATTTTACCATCTGTCCTATGTCTCCATTCAGCCAATCATTAGTACCCAGCACCTATGATCATCCAAGCCCTATTCTAAGGAGTATGGCCACAGTACCTAAAAAGGCACAGTTCTTGTTCTAGGAGCTCATAGTCAAGTGGATGACACAAAGTAACAATCAAAAATAATTTTATGTCAAGTGCAATTTGATGTGTGAAGAAAAATTAAGCTAGGTAAAAGGTAAGATGACTAGAATGAATGACCCTGGAAGGGGTCAGGGAAGACTTCTCTGAGTATGTGACATTTGAGCAGAGACCAAATGGAGTGAGGGTGTGATCATGGTAAGGTGGGTGGAGAGCCTTTGAAGTAAAGAGAATAGTTGCAGAGGCCCCAAAGCAGGAATTAAATGCTCAGCTTACTTAAGGAACAGTAAGGGGGATGCCTGGGTGGCTCAGTTGAGCATCTGCCTCTTGATTTGGGCTCAGTTCATGATCTCATGATTTGTGGGATCGAGCCCCACATTGGGCTCGGTGCTGGCAGCGTGGAATCTGCTTTGGATTCTCTCTTTCCCTATCTCTATCTCTGCCCCTCTCCTGTTCATGTGTATGCACTCTCTCTCTCTCCCTCTCTCAAAATAAGTAAACATTTTCTTCAAAAAAGGGAACCATTAGAAGGCTAGTGTTGTCTTGGATGGTGGGGGAGACAGAATGGAAGGAAATAACATTTAGGAAGGCTAAGTGGAGTAGAGTCTGGTAGGCCTTAATGACTTCAGGAACTGCTCTGGACACCTCAACATCCTTTTCTTGGGTGAACTCCCACCATCCCCCATGTGGCTCTATTGAATCTCCATCACAACACCCCGCTTGCTTCCCAGCTACAAAACACATGACCCATGTCAGGTCTCCTCTCACCCAGTCAGGAGGTGATCACATGACCCAAGCAGGGTCAAAAGTTTCAACAACTGCATTGCCACCTTGTGCCAGAGGCTGTCTGCACCCCACTCATCACTGCCAATGGGAGTCCTCATTGTCAAACAATTCATGCATAATCCAGATCCAGAATTTTATCCCAGCATCTGCATTTTGAGGTCAGACTCTGAGGAGGAGAATGGTATCCAGGGGTCTTCTGATGATGGACGCCTGAAAGGGGGAAGCAAGGAAGCAGAGTTGGCCAGAGGAAGAAGATGAGCCTCAACGCAGTCCCACTGGCGGTCTCCGTGCTTCCCATGGGAAGTCTTGATGCTGGGATGACCCTTCAGAGTTATCCTGAGTTGGGACAAGAGGACTGAGCCTTTGTGTCCTGGGTATTAATCAGCCACTGGAGATGGGCCACTCTGGGTAGGGGACATGACTTGGGCAAGGCAGTTCTGTTCAGCTGAGGCTGAAGACCTGTGAGGATCTGACACCTGAGGACTTCTGCCAGCAGCCCACCCAGTATGGGGGAATAAGTTCCTCCTTCCCAATGGTGTACAGAGTAGCTAATCATGGTGTTCATCACAGAAACTATGACTAGCAGTAAGTCATGGATTCTTATGAGACTGTTTTAAAGCAGACATACATACATAATAAAAATGTCAATGTTCTGGGGTGCCTGGGTGTCTCAGTCAGTTAAGTGTCCAACTCTTGATTTCGGCTCGGGTCATGATCTCACAGCTCATGAGTTCAAGCCCCACACTGGGGACCCGCGCTGACAGTGCAGAACTTGCTTGGGATTCTCTCTCTCGCTCTCCCTCTCTCCCTGTCCTGCTCATGCTCTCTCTCAAAAATAAATTTAAAAATTTTTTAAATGTCAATGTTCACCTACTAGGTAAATGCCTAAAGACTGTCAACTATAAAATGCTTAATTCAACTTAATGTTGTGATAGGATCAAATGGAATGAGAGACTGAAGTACCTCATGTCAAGCTTGGCACTCAGTATATGTTTTCAAACTAAGTATAATAAAATGTGACCATTAATGTTCCAGTTCAAAAATCTACACGTAACTCCAGCATCATAAACAGGTGTTTGTGAGGAAACTCATACTATAGACATTCAGTGAAGCTTCTGGTTGAACAGGTCAGGGCTTGGACTGAAAACAGATGGAAAGAATGAAGAAATTTTAATGAAGGGTCTGTTTACAAAGGAGGAGGCAGAATTCGGGAAACATGAGGCAGAATGAGGCACCCCATAACTAGCAATAACAGAAAGATACTACCACTTTTAGACCTGATGGAACAAGGGAAGGAACGAGAAGTTACTAGAAACCAGAAAGTCCTAACTGTGGCAGAGAGCTGCCTGACAGGAGCTATGGCTTTTAGCAGCAGGTTGAGGACACAGCCAAGCTACCCAGTGACCCAGCAGACAGTGATGCAGGGAAAGAAGTTCTCCAGCTCTCTCTCTCACCTTCTCATCTCATGCTGGTACCTCCCATTGGCCAAACCCAACACGAAGTCAGAGTAAAGGGGTGCCTGGGTGGCTCAGTTGGCTAAGCATCCGACTTCAGCTTCAGGTCACGATCTCATGGCTCTTGTGTTTGAGCCCCATGTTGGGCTCTGTGCCGACAGCTCAGAGCCTGGAGCCT
This sequence comes from Prionailurus viverrinus, assembly GCF_022837055.1. Lineage (NCBI taxonomy): Eukaryota > Metazoa > Chordata > Mammalia > Carnivora > Felidae > Prionailurus > Prionailurus viverrinus. The sequence goes on along the minus strand of NC_062561.1, from coordinate 92,845,377 downwards.
GCTTCTGATTCTGTGTCTCCCTCTCTCTGCCCCCCACCCACTTCCTCAAAAAGTTGTCAGAGGACATAAAAGTCAGCATCCCAGGCACAGTTAGAAGCATGGGTCTGTAGAGACAAGTGGAGACCATTTCACCACAGCTTGCTGAAATTCAATACACGACATTGAGTTTTAGATATAGTCAGGTATATGTATCAGTACAGATGAAATTGTTGTTGTTTTTAAGGACACTTTATTGATTCATATTGTTAGCTTTGGTGGGAAGAGGTATGAATGGTGAACACTTGGGTTCTTCTCTTGGTGTGGCTGAGGAGATTGCCAAAGACAGAAAGGATCTAGAAACAAAGAGAACAGGGAAGTGGGGGGGAAAGAAAGAAAGAAAGAAAGAGAGAGAGAGAAAGAAGAAAGAAAGAAAGGAAGGAAAAAAGAAAAAGAGAGAGAGAAAGAAAGAGAGAGAAAGAAAGAAAGAAAGAAAGAGAAGAAAGAAAGGGAGAGAGAGAGAGAGAGAGAAAGAAAGAAAGAAAGAAAAAAAGAAAGAGAGAGAGAGAAAGACAGAGAAAGAAAGAAAGAAAGAAAGAAAGAAAGAAAGAAAAGAAAGGGAGCAAGCAAGCACATCTTTTGAAGACTTAGGCATGTCCAGACTCTTTTTGGGGAGAAACATAGAAGATTGTCCCCGAGATAGGTGGATCCAAAGCACACGCCGTGGCCACTCTTCGTGTCTTTGTTTAGTGATCTGTACACAAAGGATGCTACAGAGAATCTGTCCAGCCACTTTCCCAGAGTGGTCTTCGCATTTGACTTGGGTTTTCTCTCTCTTCCGGTCTGAGGAATCCAAACATCAATATTTATAGCACTTCCCTTATGTGTCATCAATATTGCTTACACATATATTTATAGGGTTACCACTGGCTCTGGAAAGAACATAATGCACATAATTAAGATATGTCTAAAGCCAACCAGGGAAGGGGGTAGGAGAAGATTAGTCACAGGGAAGAATCTGCCCAAGTTCCCTCCTTAACTAAATAAAGCCCTCTTCAGCAACACCACCAGCTCCCAGGGGAAAAGGGCCAAATTTCATGCCATGACTGTAACTGAAATATACAAATGTCTCAGAACCAAAGAATCTAAAGTCTACAACCAGTACCATCCCCAGTCCTATGGGAGCCAGGGGCACATCTTTCAAGTACACTTTGGTAGGAGGAGAGCCCCAATTCCAGGGCATCCTTTTGACTATTTAAAAGGTCTGGTCCCGGTCAAATCTCTCCCTTAAACTTTGGGCATCAGGTTGTCTATCTATGAAACAATAAGACTGAACTATGTGATTTCAAAAATTCCTCCCAACCTAAAATGAACTTGAGAACTTGCCATTAAACTGCGCTTTTTCCATTCAATAAATCAATGAACCTCGCTATTGGTGTTTGAAAATGCGTACAGCAGCACCACCTAGCGGACAAAAGGTAGTAATACTAGCGACGATTAAGACCACTGAAACGAAATTTCACAAGGATAAAGTAATTTTTGTGGGACATTCCAGGGAAGATCTCTTAACTTCTTTGTAGATTGTGGCCCTCTTGGAGAATCTAACAAAAGTTATGGACCCTCCTACCACCCAACAATGCAAAAGGCACACATACCAAAAATTCTGTGGGAATTTTGTGGGAATATGTGAACTTCCCCAGCTCTCCCCAATCATGCATGGGTCACAGTTTAAGAACCTCCTGTAGGGACACCTGGGTGGCTCACCCAGTTAAGTGTCCCACTTCAACTCAGGTCATGATCTCACAGTTCATGAGTTCAAGCCGCACATTGGGCTCTGTGCCGACAGCTCAGAGCCCGGAGTCTGCTTCAGATTCTGTGTCTCCCTCTCTCTCTGTCCTTTCCTCTCTCTCTCTCTCTCTCTCTCACTCTTGCTCTCCCAAAAATAAGTAAACATTAAAGAAAAAAAAGAACCTCCACTGTACACATTGTAAGGAAAGTGAAAAATGATCCTATAATCATCAGGAATCAATAAATGTTGTAACAGAGTTACAATTTTTTTTAACTTAACCATAAACCAAACCACCTTTTTTTTTTTTAATTTTTTTTTTTTTAAGTAGGCTCCACACCCAACATGGGATTTGAACTCATCATTCAGAGATCAAAAGTCACATGCTCTACTGGCTGAGCCAGCAAGGCACTGCCAGATCCTTCTTTTTCCTACTGGGTAACAGAAAGGGTACCCACTTGCCCAGTCATTTGCTCCTACCACCTCTGATTCTTGACAGGATGTGACAAAGATACAGGGGATGTTATGCCCAGAATTCGTGATCCCCAAAGACCACCAGGGAGCTGAGTCCGATGCAAAAGCAAGAGCCTTTATTCGAGCTAGCTCGAGCTCAATCCCCTACCTGCACCGATGCAGCGGTGAGATGCTGGGGAGAGAGAGCGAGTTTCAAAAGCACAAAGGTTTTATAGGGGTCTAGGGGCAGTTGGTGAGGTAATGGCTGTGGCCTCAGCCGATTGGCTGGGGAAGGGTCGGAGTCCTGTTAGGAACGTCGCCGGGCTTGTTTTGATCGGGAAGTTTGGGTGAGCGGGAGGTTACTCAAGGGAAGGAGGCGTGGTCTGAGGTGTCTGCGATTTTCCCGGAAAGGGGACATCTCGGGGACATAGTCACTCAAGGTGGAGGATACAGAACAAGATGGAGTCGGCCGGTGTAGGTCCGCCCTTTCAGGGAGGCTGGAAACCCGTTGAAAAAGAAGTGAGAATCTAGCACTGGCAGCACCCAGTAGCAGCAGAGCCAGGGGTGCGGTCCTGATCCTACCTTTCCTGAGCTCTAAGTCCATCTACCCCTGCCTGTTTCCATACCTCATCCTTCAAATCCATCAATTCTGGAAGCTGTTTGACATCCTTCCAATAAAGCCCTTCACCACTTTGAGTCAGTATGTGTTACTTACAATTAAGTAACACCAAAGGTTGTGATTGATACACCAAATCCATAGGGGTGAACTGAAAAGGTAACTCTTCCTCAGCGCAACATACTTCATCATGTACTTAATAGCACTTTTAAAGCAAAAGACCAAAAACTAATCAAAATTTCCAGAAGCCACGTCTCCTCTAAGGATGATCAAAATATTGGCGGAACATTATAGGTGTCCTTCTCTCGCGGGATGATCCCGCATTATGCTGTTTATACAGTCCTCCAAGAAATCATTTCTTGTTTTGGTATTTTCCCCTACATTTCACACCAGAATTTGGTTTAATACAATCTCAAATCCTTTTTGGAACAAGACAGAGTCTTTTACATATTTATATACTCACATAAGGGTTTCTGATGTTTAGCCAAGATAAATTAAGGGTGGATGAAACATGTTCTTAGGAAAAAAAAACTCATGACTATAGAATTGTTTTTTTAAAATTATGGCCAGGGGCACCTGGGTGACTCAGTCAGTTAAGCATCTGATTCTTGATTTCAGCTCAGATCATAATCTCACAGTTCATGAGTTCAAGCCCCACGTTGGGGTCCATGCTGATAGTGCACAGCCTACTTGACATTCTCTCTCTCTCTCTCTCTCTCTCTCTCTCAAAAATAAATATTTTTTAAAAAATTATGCCACATGGAAAAGAAAGACCCACCAACAGTAAAAATAGGTGTTTGGTTTTTAAACCCAAAGAGAATAGGCCCAATATTTTTTAAAGATGATTTTCTTGATTTAAAAATCCTTTTGAAAAAATTTATCCAGGTATAGCTAAGACCATTTCCATACCCAGATCATTCTGTTTAAGGAACCATATGCTCCACTGCTAGCTAAGTATACTTTAAAATAATGTAATATAATTGTTCATACCCTCTCATCTAGTAACACCACTGCTGGGTATATGTCCTAATGAAATTATTTAAAATAAGAAAATGTTTGCATTAATACTAGGGAAAAAAAGACAAAATTAGGTATTTTATTATAATAAATGAAATTTATTAAATATCACATAGCCATTACTATGAATGAATTAGAAGTCTGAAATAGCATGGGAGCAACATTATCATATAACTTTAGATGAAAATAAATAGAATAAAATATTGCTCCATACTAAAAAGAGACTAGGTAAAATTCATATTCAATAATGAATTTTTCTCATTGTTATTTTCTTTACTGCTCTTAGTAACTTTTTTTTTTTTTTCAACGTTTTTTATTTATTTTTGGGACAGAGAGAGACAGCATGAACGGGGGAGGGGCAGAGAGAGAGGGAGACACAGAATCGGAAACAGGCTCCAGGCTCCCAGCCATCAGCCCAGAGCCTGACGCGGGGCTCGAACTCCCGGACCGCGAGATCGTGACCTGGCTGAAGTCGGACGCTTAACCGACTGCGCCACCCAGGTGCCCCACTCTTAGTAACTTTTTAACGTTTATTTAATTTGAGAGTGACAGAGACAGAGCGAGTGGGGGAGGGGCAGAAAGAGAAGGAGAGAGAATCCCAAGCAGGATCCACACTGCCAGCACAGAGCCCAGTGCAGTGATCGAACTTAGGAACTGTGAGATCATGACCTGAGCCAAAGTCAGAGGCTTAACCAACTGAGCCACCCAGGTGCCCCTGCTGTTAGTAATTTCTTAAACATTTATTAAATACCTGATAGGCATTGTGCAAGAAACTCAGTATATAAAATGGAAAGATTCTCCACCTCCAGGCCGTGTATGGTATGTGGAACAGAAGGAGGCAGCACATGAAAACAAGGAATACAATTACTCTAATGAAAATATGCAAATTAGGAAAAAACTAGACCAGTACCTAGGAGTGGAATGCTTTTACTGCTTTTATGTGTATGTTTTTTTTTTTTTTTTTTTAAATTTTTTTTTCAACGTTTATTTATTTTTGGGACAGAGAGAGACAGAGCATGAACGGGGGAGGGGCAGAGAGAGAGGGAGACACAGAATCGGAAACAGGCTCCAGGCTCTGAGCCATCAGCCCAGAGCCAGACGCGGGGCTCGAACTCACGGACCGCGAGATCGTGACCTGGCTGAAGTCGGACGCTTAACCGACTGCGCCACCCAGGCGCCCCTATGTGTATGTTTTTATGTGTGTGTTTTACTTCTTCAGAAAATGCCCAACTGTTTTCTAAAGTGGTTCTATCATTTTACATTCCCACCATCAGGGAATGTGAACATCCTTGCCAACACACTAGTTGCTCTAACAGATATGTGAGGGTATCTTATCGTGGGTTTTAGTTTGCATTTTCCTAATGCCTAATGGTGTTGAGCATAATCTCATGTATTTATTTGTCTTCTGTATGTCTTTTTGGGCAAAATATCTTTTCAACATGGCCCAGCTTTTTAATTGGGTTGTTTTCTTATTGCGGTTTTGAGAATTTTTTTTACGTATTCTGGATACAAGTCCTTTATTAGATATATGTCTTCCAAATATTCTCCTGCAGTCTACTGCTTGTAACAGTGTCTTCTGAAGAACAGAAGTTTTGGGGTGCTGGGTGGCATTCAACTTTGGCTCAGGTCATGATCTCATGGTTCGTTGGTTTGAGCCCCACATCAGGCTCTGTACTGACAGCTCAGAGACTGGAGCCTTGCTTCGGATTCTGTGTTTCCGTCTATCTCTGCCCTTCCTCTACTTGTCTTCTCTCTCTCTCTCTCTCTCTCTCAAAATAAAGAGTGAAGAACAGAACTTTCAAATTTTGATGAAACCAAATTTATCCTTTTGTTCTCCCAGAGACAGTGGATGTAAGAAATCTTTTCTCCTGTTTTCGCCTAGCAGTTCCACAGTTGTGGCTCTTACATTTAAGGCAATGATCTATTAGGAGTTGATTTTTTTTATATTCTGTGAGATAGGGATCTAAGTTCATTATTTTGCATATGAATAGCCAGTTGTTCCCTCACCATTTGTTGGAAGGGCTATAACCACCTCCATCACATTGCCTTTAGGCGCTTGTTTAAAAAAAAAAAAAAAAAAACACAATTGTCCGCAGATGTTGGGGTTACTTCTAGACTCTCCATTATGTTCCATTGATCTATTTGTCTATCTTTATGCTAGTATCAAACTGTTTTGTGTACTACAGCTTTGTAAGTCTTGAAATCAGGTAGTGTGAACCCTCCAAAGTCGTTCTTTCTCAGAGTTGTTTTGGTTATACTTGATCCTTTGCATTTCCATATGAATTTTGGAATCAGTTTGCTGGGGTCTACAAAAGGAAAAAAAAAAGGCTGCTGGGGTTTTGATTGGGATTGTGTTAACTCTATAGATTTTGGAGAGCATTTACATCTTAACAATACTGAGTCTTCAACCCATGAACGTGGTATTTTCTTAGGTCTTCTTTAATTTCTCTCAGCAATATTTTGTAGTTTTCAGCCTATAAGTCTTTCACATCTTTTGTCAGATTATTCTTCCTAGGTATTTGATATCTTTGATGTTATGATCAATGGTATTATTTTCATTTCCAATTGTTTGTTGCTATTATATAGAGATTTTAAAATATTTTGGAGGTATATTGACCTTGTATACTGCAACCTTGTTAAATTCACTAACTTGTTCTAGAAAGTTTCTTAGAGGGAAAGTTCTAGTTTTGGTATTGCATAGCTAATAATTTTGCCTGCCCCAGAATTTTCATTCTGGGAATATTACTTTGATAATCCTTTAAAGAACCATTTCTCTCCTATCCTTCATCCATGTGTTTGAGGTGAGCATTCACTATACATTTGGTCAATTACCACAGTGATAATAGACTAGTGTGGAGATAAGTACATGACCAACTGATCCAGGAAGAGTCAATCGTGGAACTTACAGGAAAACATTGCATTTTTCTAGCTAGTTCAAAGTCGGACATTACTCATTTCCAACTCAAGACCACTGTGGTCAGAGAACACACTTTGTGGCACGTGAATCCTTTCAAATTCATTGAGATTTTAAAACAAAACTACCAGGGGCACCTGGGTAGCTCAGTTAGTTGAGTGTATGACTTGATCTCAGGGTCCTGAGTTCAAGCCCCACATTGGGCTCTGTGCTGGGCATGAAACCTACTTTAAAAAAAAAATTTTTTTTTAAATAAATAGGGATGGCTGGGTGATTCAGTCGGCTAAGCATCCAACTTTAGCTCAGGTCATGACCTCACGGTTTGTGGGTTCAAGTCCCACATCAGGTTGCAAGCTGACAATGCAAAACCTGCTTGGGATTCTTTCTCTCTCTCTCTCAAAATAAACTAAAAACAAACAAACAAACAAACAAACAAAAACACCTTTAAATACATACATTCATACATACATACATACATACATACAAAATCACCATATTGACTCAGCAATCCTACTTCTGGGTATATATCCAAAAAATTGAAATCAGGATCTCAGAAGGATACATGCTTTCCATGTCCAGTGCAGCATTATTCAAAATAGCAAAGACATGGAAACAATGTAAATGCCTATCAAGAAACGAATGATTGAGAAAATGTAGCACATACATATGATGGAATGTTATGCAGCCTTAAAAAAGAAAAAAAACCTGTCACACACAACAGTATGAATGAAGCTGGAGAACATTATGTCAAGTGAAATAAGCCAGTCACAGGAGGACAAAGAGTGGGTCATGCCATGTACATGAATAAAATCTAAACAGTCAAAATTGTAGAAACAGAGAATAGCAGTTGCCAGGGACTAGGGAGAGAGGGAGATGAAGGGTTGCTGTTCAAAGGGTAGAAAGTTTCAGTTATACAACATGAGTATATTCTAGAGATCTGCTGTACTTATGGGCCTCTAGATCTGCAGATCTAGAGATCTGCACGTTGTTAACATTATTGTGCACTTAAAAATTTGGTAAGAGGGTAGATCTTCTATTAAGTGCTCTTGCCACAATAAAATATAAATGTTTTGAAATTTGTTTTATGGCCCACGAAATGGTCTATCATGATACATGTTCTGTGTGCACTTAAATAAGGTGTATTCTGTTGCTGTTAGGTTGATCAGATCAAGTTGGTTGATAGTGTTCTTCAAGCCCACTGTATCTTTTCTGATTTACTGCCTACTTTTTCTATCAATTATTGAAAAGGGGGTATTGAAATGTCTGACAATAATTGTGAATTTGTCTGTTTTTCCTTTCAGTTCTATCAATTTTTACTTAAGTATTTTGAAGCTCTTTTATAGATGCCTAAGTGTTTAAGATTATTACGTCCATTGACCCTTTCAATCATGACTAAATGACTGTCTTTATCCCAGATTATATTCTTTGCTCTGAATTTTCCTTTGCCTGATATTAATATAGATATACTAGTGTGTTTTTTTTTCTTTTTCATTAATGCTAGCAGGGGATAACTTCTTCCATTTTTTTTAACTTTTACCTTATTTGTGTCTTTATACTTGAAGTACATTACTTATAGGCATCCTATAGTTGAGTGTTGAATTTTTTATATCCAATCTAACAAGCTCTCTGTTTTATTTTTATTTTTTTTTATGTTTATTTATTTTTGAGAGAGAGACAGAGCGTGAGCAGAAGAGGGGTAGAGAGAGAGAGGGAGACCCGAAATCCAAAGCAGGCTCCAGGCTCTAAGCTGTCAGCACACAGCCCGACACAGGGATCAAACCCATGAACCGCAAGATCATGACCCGAGCCAAAGTTGGAACAACCCAACTGACTGAACCACCCAGGCACCCCACAAGCTCTCCATTTTAAATGGGATTTTTAAATTCTTCTTAATTAAGTAATCTCTCCACCCAACATGGGGCTTGAACTCACAGCCCCAAGATCAAGAGTCACATGTGCTTCCAAATGAGCCAGCCAGGCATCCCTTAGTTGGGACTTTTAGACATTTAATATGGTTATTGATTTTGTTAGGTGTGCATCTACCATCTTGCTACTTGTTTTATTTTTGTTCATTATTTTTGTTTCTATTTACTTCCATTTGTTGTTTCTTTTTTCCTCTTTTCTGTCTTCTTTTGGATTTTTACAAGTCTGGCTGATGGGAACAGGCACTATTCCCTTTAATCCTTTCAAACTGTTTTTCCCCCTACCCTTTCTGCCCATGCATGCATTCCAGCGAGACCATCTACACATCTCTAGGCTTCTCTCTGTAAGCAGTTCTCCCTCTGGTATTCTGTTCTATGAACTTGAGCTGTTGGGTTTCCCCACTTTCAACTCTGTCTCCTCAACTCAGGAGTCTTGTCATATATATGTCATATATATATGAAAAAATATATATACATATATATGTTGTTTCGAGCAAGAAAGTAAATCTGGTCTGTTACTCCATTTTAGTTAAAAGTGCAAGTCCTTGGGGCACCTGGCTGGCTCAGTTGGTGGAGTGTGAGACTCTTGATCTCCAGGTCATGAATTCGAGCCCCACACTGGGTGTAGAGATTATTTAAATTTATTAATTTTAAATAATTTAAATTTATTAATTTAATTTAAAAAACAAGTGCAAGTCCTCACTACCCCACTTTTAAAAATTGCTGTAGGGGCGCCTGGGTGGCTCAGTCAGTTGAGCATCTGACTTCTGATCTCACAGTTCCTGAGTTCCAGCCCCACATCAGGCTCTGTGCTGACAGCTCAGAGCCTGGAGCCTGCTTCGGATTCTGTGTCTTCCTCTCTCTCTGCCCCTCCCCTGCTCCCGCTCTTTCTCTCTCCCAAAAATAAATAAAACATTAAAAAAAATTTTTTTAAGATGTAAAAATATCTCAATAAAGATCAGTCTTCTCCACAGTGGTGTTGGACCCACTGGATAACCACATGTGTAAAAAGGACTCTCAACCTAAATATCACAGCTTGTATAAAAATTAACTCTAAGTGGATCATGAATCTAAATATAAAATATAAAATTACATAACTGTTAGGAAGAAACATAGAGGAAAACCTTCAGGGGTGCCTGGGTGGCTCAGTTGGTTAAGCGTCCAACTCTTGATTTTGGCTCAGGTCATGGAATCATGGTTTGTGAGTTCAAGCCCCACATTGGCCTCGGTGCTAACAGCATAGAGCCTGCTTGGGATTCTCTCTCTCTCTCTCTCTCTCTCTCTCTCTCTCTCCAAATAAATAGATAAGCATTAAAAAAAGAAGAGGAAAACCTTTAGTGACTGGAGATAAGGTTCTTAGACATGACATCAAAGTCACGATCTTTAAAAGAAAAAAAAATTGCTAAGTTGTAGTTCATCAAAACTTAAAACTACAAAAATATTGTGAATCTACAAAAAACTACAAAAACTACTATGAAGACAATGACAAGACAAGCGACAGGCAGAGAAAAAATACTTGCAAATCACATACTGGATGAAGAGCTCGTACTCCAAATGCAGCAGCCCTCCCTTTCTATGGTTTCAGTTATGGACAGTCAGTCTCAATCCACAGGCAGACGATTCTCCTTCTCTGGCACCATCAGGTAGGTCGCAGCCTAACGCCATGTCACAGCACCTACGTCATTCCCCTCACCTCATCCCATCATGCGGGCATTTTATCATCTCACAGCATCATAAGAAGGGTGAGTACAGGACACTAAGATAATTTGAGACCACATTCACATAACTTTTATTACAGTAGATGGTTATAATCATATTTAATTTGTTGTTGTTAATCCCTAACTGGGACTAATTTAGAAACTAAGCTTTATCATAGGTGTGCACATATAGGAAAAAACGCAGTATATAGGGTTCGGTACAATCCATGGTTTCAGGCATCCAGTGGGGGAGCCTTGTACATAAAGGGGAGTACAGGCTATAAGGAACTCTCAAAACTCAACAGTAAGAAAATAACTTAACTTCTAAAATGGTCAAAATTTGGGGTGCCTGGGTGGCTCAGTCGGTTGGGCATCCAACCTCGCTCGGCTCGGGTCATGATCTCACAGCTTGTGGAGTGACAGGACTGAGTGACATAACAAGCATAATAAGCATATGAAAGATGTTCAACATAAGTAGCCATTAAAGAGCTACAACCGAAAACCATGATCAGATACTGATGCACATGTAAAAGAATGATAAAAACAAAAGATACTGACAATAGAATGGCTAAAATAAAAAAACCAAGAGGGGCGCCTGGGTGGCTCAGTCGGTCAAGCGTCCGACTCTTGATTTCAGCTCAGATCATGATCTCACAGTTCATGGGTTCAAGCCCTGTGTCAGGCTCTGTGCTGACAGAGCAGAACCTGCTTGTGATTCTCTCTCCCTCCCTATCTCTCTCTACCCCTGCTCTGCTCTCTCTCTCAGAATATTAAAAAAAAAAAGAAAAGAAAAGAAAGAAACAAGTGTTGGCAAGGATGGGGTGAAAAAGTAAAGCTCTTGCACCGTTGGTGGTAATGCAAAGTGGTGCAGCCACTCTGGAAAACAGTAGGGAGGTTCCTCAAAAAATTAATAGATTACCATATGATCCAGTAATTGCACTACTGGGTACTTACCCCAAAAATACAAAAACACTAAAATGCACCCCTATGTTTATTGCAGCATTATTTACAATAGCCAAGATTTGGAAGCAGCCCAACTGTCCATCAACTGATGAATGGACAAAGAAGTGGTGTATAATACACAATGGAAGGCTATTCAGCCATAAAAAAGAATGAAATCTTTCCATTTGCAACAACATGGATAGAGCTAGAGTTTAACGCTAAATGAAATAAGCCAGGGAAAGACAAATACCATATGATCTCACAGATATGTGGAATTTAAGAAATAAAACAACCAAAGGGAAAAAAAAGTGAGCAAGAGAGAGAGAAACCAAGAAACAGACTCTTAACTACAGAGAACAAACTGATGGTCACCACCAGGGAGGTGGGTGGGGGAGGATGGGTGAAAATAGGTGGTAGGGATTCAAGAGTACACTTACCATGATGGAAGAAACAAATAAAATAAAAAGAGATGAAGAGAGGTTGTGAACATATCCCTCTTAGATATATTGGCTTGCCTCTGGCAGGTGTCTTGGTGTAAATTGAATTAATTACAGTATACTAATATTTATGAAGTTATTGCACCAAATAGGAAAACCTAACATGCAGAATAGGCACCTTGTAATAATAAATAGTTCCTTACACTGTTCTTCAATGGAACAAAGCAACAATTTAATAAAATTGATGTGTATTTTCAACTTAAAGAAAAAAAATATCCTGACAACTGTTAAGTGCTGTCAAGCATGTGGAGCAACCTGACCTCTAAAATATCGCTGTAGGGATGCAAAACAGAAAAGCCACTCTGGGAAATAGTTCGGCAGTTTCTTATAAAACATACACTTACCGTATGATCCTGCGATTACAGTCCTAGGTATTTACTCAACAAATGGCAACTTATTTTCACACAAAAAGGTGTGCACAAAATAGCTGTTCTATGTATAATCACGTGTGCGTATCCTAGGTCAATGACTAAAAAAAATGGCATGTTCTATACAATGGGATACTACCCAGCAATAATAGGAAATGAACTTTGATATGTACAACTGGGATCAGTTTCAAAGGCCTTATGCTGAGTGAAAGAAGCCAGTCACTGTGTGATTCTATTTATGTAATATCCTCAAAAGAAGAACACTAGAATGACAGAGAACAGACCTAAGGCTGGCTGGCATTATGGGTGAGAGAAGGCTGTTAAGTACAAAGAAATGGCATGAGGGAGTTTCAGGGGTGATGGAACTATATCCTCACCAAGGACAAAGTTCTACAAGTCTGTGTGTCAAAATTCAGAGTTGCACATCTAGGAAACATTGATTTTACTGTATGTTAATTATAAAAGTTAAATGAGCTCTCAGGGCGCATGGGTGACTCAGTCGGTTAAGGGTCTCTTGATTCCAGCTCAGGTCATGATCTCATGGTTCGTGACTTGGAGCCTCACATCAGGCTCCGTGCTGACAGCTCGGAGCCTGGAGCCTGCTTTGGATTCTGTGTCTCCCTCTCTCTCTGCCCCTCCCCAGCTTGTGCTCTGTCTCTTCCTCCCTCTCTTTCTCAAAAATAAATAAAAACATTTAAAAAATTGTTTTCATAAATAAAATGAAATAAAAGTTAAATAAGCTTCACAGAAAACTTTCCAGTGAACCTAACACTACATGGTGATGACCAGTTGGCCAGAGGTTCTAGGAAGAGCATTCCAGGCAGAATTAAGAGCTCACACTCGTCTCTGGGCTAGAACACACCTATATTCAAGAAACAGTCAGGAGGTCAGTATGGCTGAAGTGGAGTAAGTATAGGAGTTGGGGAGAGACCGCCTGAGGTACAAGACAGGACCAGATCATGTAGGTATCCGTGCCATGGGAAGGACTTTGGCTTTTGAGAGAAACAGGGAGCCACTACAGGGCTTTGAGCAGCCAAGTGACACAAATTGTTCTTAAAAGGATCACTGGTTTCTGTGTGGAAAACAGACCGGTGGCAGCGGGGAGAGGTCAAAGAGGGAAGACAAATTTCAAGAAGCAATTTCAACAACCCAGGCAACAAGGACCGTGGCTCAGTCCAGAGTGGGTGTGACCGACGCGGGGAGAAACAGTCCAAGTTTAGATCTACTTTGAAGGTAGACCCGAGACAATTTTCTGATGGATGAGACCGAGAGAAAGAAATGCGTCAAGGATGACTGTATATTTTCTGGTCTGAGCAACCGAAAGGCTGGAACCGGCATCAGCTGAAGAGAGAACAGCTTTCAGTGGAACAGGCTGTAGGAAGGAACACTAGTTCCATTTTGAAAATGCAGCATTTGTGGTTTTAGGAGACAGTCAAGCGGAAATTTCACCCTTGGCTGGAAAGACCAAAGCACACCTGGTGGCCCTGAGCACGCTGAGTGCACTGTGTGGTCCAGTGTGTGGGGAGGAGCTGTGGAGAGTGCTGGAGCACAGCAAGCACCTGTGCCACAGGAAGCTCACACAGACTGGCAGGTGTTGTCACTTGTCGGTTACATGTGTGGTCCGAGCGGATCCAGGGGTGAAGCTCACCTGACTTAGTCCTCAAGACTTTCCCTGCTGCAGGAAGTAAGATTTTATATGGTGAAGAATGAGTCTCTGAGGACAAATTCTTAAATTCTCAAATTCGGTCTTTTCTTGAAGTACACATTTGAGATTATGCCCCCCGCCACGCCAATCTCTGCTGTAATTGGTAGAGTGAGGCTGGGGTGTTCAGTGGATATAGTGGCACATCACCAAAATGCAGTGTCCTGACTGAATGCAAGGTGAATGGCTGCGCAGTTTACCATATTCAAAAGATTTTATGTTGAACACATCTTGAGCTTTTTTTTCCATCCCCTTGTGGTAATGAGGCAAATTTTTTCAAGAAAGAGATACTGATGTGAAATCATCACCTTCTATATATCAATTTAGTATTCTTCAAGGTGTTTGAAACTCATTAATAATATCTCAAGGGATATTATTGATAAGCCCTATTATAGAGCATCAGAAATAACAAGACCTAAATAATTTAACAGAATTTCATTTAATAAGTATATTTAAAGTTCATCTCTTCCAAAAACAGCATTTTAATTACATTCAAATTGTGTTCATTTTAAATATCAACAAACTCATCATTTACATACAGGGCTAGATATTAGAAAACAGAAGGACATTAAAACAAGTTTTATTTTTTAAAAGTTCTCACTTCCAAATTTAGAATACCATAAACTGTTAAATATATACCCAAACAAAATGTATATACAGTACCAGGAGAAAAAAAACACAAGTTGCTCTAATAGGAAAAAAAAACCTGTAATACACATACAGCAGAACATAATTCACATAGGCTCAATTTACAAGTGTATCTCAAAGTATAAAACAAACCAACAAAAAGTCAGTAATGACAAACACAGGCAAAATTCACAGCTGCCATTCTAAACTACTGCACCAACACACAATACTTTCCAAGAGAAAGACGGGTTCCCAAGATCTTATGTTGACCCAGGACTTTTCACTTCTTTGTTTTCAAATGCAGAAGCAAAAAAGCCTTAAGAGTTTTCTTCTTGCCTTTAAATTAGATTCATGTTGGTTTTTCTTCAATAACCCAAATATATCATGAGAAGTGCTATCAAAGCTGTTCTATTTAGAGCTCAATAACCAAGACATTTCTTTCATTCCGTATTTCCCTATACCTCTATTTTCCTTCAAAAAGCCACTGGGGAAACTTTACAGAGTGGTGGTAAAGAGATCAAATAATCCTGAGAAGACAAGGAAACAGGAGAGCTGGCACTATCACTAGTTTACCAAAAATTACACACACACACACACACACACACACACACACACACACACACACACCCGTTTATTAAACCATAAATGCAAAACAGTAAGAAATCCAAAAACGCAAGGAGCCTGAAAAGTACTGGAAAGCAAGCAGGAGGCATGCTGAATTGTGGTGTGGCTTTCGTTTGAAAGACATACACCAACCAGGCTCCTGCTAACTGCTGGGCACTTTTTGTAACATGCACCATTTGTTTACATTTTTAACTTGTCCAAGCTGAGTTTCTCTAGCCAAAGCAGAGAGGTCGTAATTACCGTGCTCAGGTAAGAGAGGTGTGAAGGTTGTAAGATGAGAGGAGGGGGTAAGATGCAGGACCAGGAATAAAACTAAGCACTAAATCTGATCCAGTCAAAGACAGGAAAGAACCCTGATTTTCTTCAGATTTTACTGCACTTTGTAATCAAAGAAAAAAGAACATCTCTCCTTTTTTTCGTAATGTAGCTCAGGTTTAAAATGGCAGAATGAATAGTCCTTAATCAACACACACTATTTTTAAAAGAGACATTTTTAGAATTGGATTGTTTTTAATGACAAACCTTAAGAGTTATTTAGCTCTTCTAAAATGGTGCTCAGAGGTACTGATACAGGCCCTTCTTAAAAGGAAACAACTTACTTTGCATTAAAAAAATCATCAATAAGAGTTATGAGTCAGTGTTTTCAACAAACGAAATGTTTAACTTCAAATTAAGTATGTTTTTCAAGTAACTGCTGTTGTGCCAAATAGTGTTACCTGCTACTATTTTATTCAAGTATAAACATATAATTAACAAACATTACATAATCATTCTTTATGATCACTATAAAAATTTAAATTACCCTTTTCTCTTTTATATGAAGATGGTGGTTCTAAAGTAACATTAAGCCAGAAAAGACCATTCATTCATCACACACATCTATCTACACCTCAGTTTTTAGAAGTCAGTGCATTCAGTGGTTATAAGTAGGTGCAATGTTCTTCTGTAGTTAAGAGATCTGAAAGAGTTAAAAAAAAAAGGGGGGGTAAGTAATTTGAAAGATATCCTTAACAATCATAAATACTGCCAGTACTCAAAGTCAAGTATAGTGTAACCTGAGTTCAGGTCAATCAGTCGTGGTTTTTTCTCCCGACGGAAGGCGTTCCCATAACTGGAGCAACTGTTCACCAACCTGAGGCTCGAGCTCCTGGATAAATCACAAGTCACACAACAAACACCAAGGGAAATGGATTGAATTTTTTTTAATCACCAAAACCTATGCTGATAGAAATGTAAGAGAAGTACTTTGAATTTCATTTTTCTACCAGAACATGAAAAAATCATGCAACCTATGTTCAGGTTTGTGAAGTTCACTTCCAGACTTCAAGATTGTAGTTAACCCTCAAATACAGCAACTATTTGTGACAAAACGGTAAAGAGATTTCCATGGAGTTCTTCTGGAGCTTTTTACTATGTGGAAATCATGAATTTTTTTTTAAATGGAGATTTACCAAAACCACTCCACTTCAACTTTCAAAGGTTTACTGTGAAACCTAGTGTATTCGATGTTTGGGGGGGTTGTTAAGAAATTATGATGAGTATATAATATTCTTATCTTAGGAATTAGGCTTATTTCAAAATCCTTAGTATAGAATAAAAATTAAAATATTCTGATACAACTGAAAAGAATGTCATTTATAGTCCTCTTGTGATACGATGTGCATTTAAAAAGAACCCAAACACTTTTCATATGGCGATTTAAAGCGAGCCACACTGGTTTAAATAGATTATTAGCCGTGTGACCTTAGAATAATTTCTCCTATTTCTCCTACCTAAAATTGAGCTAATAAAGCAATATGCATTAAATTAAATGACCTCATGGAAAGCAGCTAGCACAGCAGTCTATATATATGTTAATTCCCATCCCCTTAACCAGCTTAAAATACATGTCAGCAGCAATGATGAAGGCAAAGCAAACATAACAGAAACAAAACAAGTCACAAAAATATAAAAAGGCTGTTTTTATATTGCATCATTAGTTAAAGGCACAAAGATGTCAGATGCTGTTGTTACCCTCAGTGAGATTACTTCAGAATTACACTCCGTTTTGATCAGAGCTTCAGTTCCTAAGACAACAGGAGCCTCCATGAAGTAACTTACGAAAAGACTTCGTCCGTAATGATGGAGAGAAGTCAAATTTACCAAATGTTAAAAAAGCAATGAGCTCTGTCAAACACCAGTACGAGCAGGTTTTTATACTAACTCTTTTACAAACCTGAGCCACTGTCTCCCGTGTGCACACAGAATATACAATTTGTACTCCTACGTCTCCCTCTCAAACGGACCACTGCATAACAGCAAAACAAAACCAAGAGACCAGAGGAAGGCAAATATGAAAGGCCACCGTATACCTGCCCGTCTCTGCTGATCTGGACCTTCTTGTTGTCGTTCCAGGGGTTAAGTAGATGGTGTGCAAACTGGAAGGGAAGACTCTCCTTCCGGACCCACTCCACCTTAAACACTCCTCCCAGTCCAGCGGAGCCCCAGTCCTGGCTCTTCTCCCTTCCTATCTCCGAAGACATCCTAGAAAATCCCTGTGGGTCAAATGAGGGCAAGGGGAAAGGTAAGGAGGATATTAAATGTCTGAATAAAATTTACCAGAGAAAGCTCTCCATTTTTTTTTCTTTAATTTTAAGGTAAAGTGTAATATAAAAACAATAGATATCTAACAAAAACAAAAAGAAGCTGTCGTTTTTTATAAAAAAGATGTATTAGCACATTTCTAGCCTTCTAACATAATTTTAGTATGAACAGATATTTTCTAAATAATGTATTAACAGCCCTAAACCCACATTTATTCCATGATAAATGGATATACTCTAACCTATAAGTTTTACTTCCAAAATATACATCAAGTCAAGATGAGTTAAGAAACATACTCAAGTTTCTGGATTGTCAATTCTAACTTGCTTGCCTATTTAAATAAACATTTTACCAAAAAAGTCAAGCTTCTCATTACTCTTAATCCACCTGAAAAACAGTAAATCTAAAGTTACCTTCAGAAGGAGAAATGGTTTATCTAAAGAGATTCTGGTAAGACAAGGAAAACAAAGGGATCCCTATTATCATTCCCCTGAAGAGGTACAATACATTCCTCATTCTGTCAAGCAAAATGCATTCTTGCATTCTGATGCAATAAAAAGCCAGGGTGGTTTTGGTTTTTGTTTTAATCTCTGTGGTCTAACCTGCAGCCAAAACAACCCCATTTTACTGGTTCAGGATGGCTCACCTGGAAATGTCCAGATCCTTGAACAGAAAATACCAAGTAAACCATGCTGCTTTCCCAAAAGGCTCGATTTAGCTTCCGCTCATTACTAGGGGTTGTAGACCAGATACCCTTCTGCTGAGAAATTTCAAGGTTTCTCAAATTGCTACTCTTCATTATGAAGTATCGAATAGGCATGTTTGGTCTTGGTGAAGGAGATTTTGAGCCCTATAAAAGAATGCATAAGTTCTTGAAAGGTAATTTGACCTTTCAAAATCAATAGGCTCCATTAAATAACATCTTCATAAACATATAAACCAAAGTATTTTACCAAATATCCAACAAGTGCAAATAGCTCCATTGTGCCTGAAAAGCTACACAAGGCTCCCTCAGAATGAGGTTACAGAGCCAAAACCAAGCACTCATTTTCAGAGCATTCAAAATCTCTTATCAAGAAGGATTGGGGATTATAAACTTTGATTTATATTCCAAATGTATTTTCAGAAACTATTTTAATACACTTTCAAAGGCTGAAAACAAAGCAAAAATTTGCTCCAGCTTCCTGCCTGGATACAGCTTCCAGGCAACAGTGCAGGGAAGGGAAACAGAATCCAGCAGTCTCAGTGAACTGCAGAGAGAGAGCCTGGAATTGAGAGGCCAGAGTTAGAATTTGCACAGCAGTGTGCTGGATATAAGAGATTTGCACAGAAGGAGAGTTCCCAAGGAACTGAAGAAGGGTACCCACAAGTTTCTGACAAGTACTGACCTGCACGTGAGTGAGAAAACATGATTTAACGCCAGGGAAAGATCCAGACAAAAGCAGTAAACTAAGTAATTCCTGGAGCTCACACGGGGTTCGGAGTATTTGATGTTCTCCCCAGCCAGAATGGAAACAACTGTTAATACATAGGGCATCAGCCCACAGAAGGCTCATGCCTTAGTACTGAAACTAAATTAGTACCAGAATAAAATCTGCTCAGGACCTGCTATAACACTTAAAAGAAGGGGCGCCTGGGTGGCTCAGTCGGTTAAGCGTCCGACTTCGGCTCAGGTCACGATCTCGCGGTCTGCGAGTTCGAGCCCCGCGTCGGGCTCTGGACTGATGGCTCAGAGCCTGGAGCCTGCTTCCGATTCTGTGTCTCCCTCTCTCTCTGCCCCTCCCCCGTTCATGCTGTGTCTCTCTCTGTCTCAAAAAAAATAAATAAACGTTAAAAAAAAATTTTTTTTAATAAAATAAAATAAAATAAAATAAAAACACTTAAAAGAAAAATCTTAAAAACATTTAACTGATTGCCACTTACTTAGTGGTATACCAGAGAGATGTCTGACACTACTGAAAGGAATACAACAAAAATCTAGCAGCCAAATGAAATTATAAGGAATGCAAAGAAACGGAGGAGAACAGATCCATAACCAGGGAAAAAATGAACCAACAGGAAAAGATTCACATCTGACAGATGATGGAATTAGGAGACAAAAAAATGTCAGAGCAGCTATTATATTCACTGTGTTCAAGAAGGTAAAGTAAACGTGCATGTGCCTTAAAGGAGAAATGGAAAGTGTTTTTTAAAGGCCCAAAGGGCATTCTAGAGATGGAGATATAATATTTAAAGTGAAAAATACATTAGAAAGAATGCACAGCAGATGAGACACTACAAATAAAAACATCAGTGAACTTGAAAACATAGCCAGAGAAACCATCTCAAATGAAACAAAGAAACCAAAAAAGAATTGAAAAAAATGAAGACAGCTTCAGTGACCTATGGTATAGTATCAAGTGGTCTTGCACTTGTATATCCCTAGTCCCAGAAAGGAGGGGGAAGCAATGAGACATAAAAAATACGTGAAGAAATAATTATCTTAATTTTTCCAAAATTGATGGAAACTATGAATACATAGATTAAATAAGAACTACAAACGGGGCACCTGGGTGCTTCAGCCAGTTAAGCTTCCGACTCCTGGTTTCAGCTCAGGTCATGATATTGCAGTTTGTGACTTCAAGTCCCATGTTGGGCTCTGTGCTGACAGTGCACAGCCTGCTTGGGATTCTCTCTCTCACTCTCCACTCTCTCTGCCTCTTCCCTTCTCTCTCTCTCTCTCTCTCAAAATAAGTAAATAAACTTAAAAAAATTAAAATTAAAAAAAGTTCTCATCATAAGAAAAAACATTAAAAAAAACTACAAATAGAAACATATCAAAATCAAATTGCTGAAAACCAGTGATAAAGAGAAAATCTTAAAAGCAGGTAGAGGAAAAAGATACATTATATACAGAGAAACATTATATACAGAGAAACAAAAATGATAGTAAACCTCCCTCAGAAACTATGTAAACGAGAAGATAATGGAGTGACATCTTTGCAGTAACAAAAGAAAACCACTGTCAACCTAGAATTATATACACAGTAAAAACAGCTTTTGGGGTGCCTGGGTGACTCAGTCGGTTAAGCTTTCAACTCTGGCTCAGGTCATGATCTCATAGTTTGTGAGCTCAAGCCCCATGTCAGGCTCTGTGCTGACAGCTCAGAGCCTGGAACCTGCTTCGGATTCTGTGTCTCCCTCGCTCTCTGCCCCTCCCCCACTCACAGTCTGTCTGTCTCTCTCTCTCTCAAAAAATGAATAAACATTACAAAAAATTTTTAAATAGCTTCCAAAAATAACAGTGAAAAATGGTTTTTCAGACAAAAGCTTAAAGAATTCATTTCCAGAATATCTGTACCAGAGAAAATGTTCAAAGAAGGTTTCCAGACGGAAGTGTATGATCCAAGATAGAAATCCTCATCAACACAAAAGAATAAAGAACACAAGAAATGGTAAATATTTAGTAAATATAAAACACATTTTTCTGACTTTTGGTACAAGATAATTTACTATGAAGTAAAAAAAAACCAATACACTGCAGCAAGTATAACAAATATACAAATAAAATGTATGAGACGAGTTACACAAAGAACTAAAGGGTAAAATAAAAATACACTGTTGCAAGGTTCTCAAACTATACCTGAGGTGGCATAAAACTAATTCAAGATATACTAGGGAAAGTTAAAAAATGGCTACAGTAGTGAATTCTACCAAACATTTAAGGAAAAAATCATATCAATCCTATGCATCTCTTGCAAAAATGAAGTAGAAAGAAAACTTCCCAAATAATCTTATGAGGCCAGCATTACCGTGATACCAAAACAATACAAAAATAACACAAGAGAACTATAGAATATCCCTCATGAACAAAGATCCCAAATTTAACAGAAGTTCTGATTAAGCAAAATCAAATCCATTAATATTTAACACTATAATATGTCATGATCCTGCGAGGTATAAACATTAGAAAAGCAGTCAACAAAACCCACTTTATTAATAGAAGAAAAAAAAATTGTGTTATCATTTCAACAGATGTAAAGACAAAAAAAGCACTGAACATAATTCAACATTTATTCCTAATAAACCCTCTCAGCAAACTAAATCCAAAAAGAAACATCCCACAGTTACATTATGATAAGTGGTGACAGATTTAATGAGGGATGGAGGTTGGGAGGGGAGGGTTGTTTTCCCTCAAAGGTCTGTTCTCAACACTGTTATTAAACATTTTACTGGAGGTTCTAGCCAGAGAGAACAGACAAGAAAAAAAATAAACAGAATCAATACTGGAAAGGAAAAAAGTGAAACTACCTTTATTAATAGATGAAATGGTTATCCATGTAGAAAGTCCTGAGAAATCTCATATAAAGCGAACAGAATTAATAAATGAAGTAAGATCACGGCATATTGGGTAAATATACAAAGGTCAAATGTACTTCTAAATCATAGCAATGAACAACTGGAAATTAAAAATTTTACAAACAGCATCAAAGATATAAAATATTTAGTGATCAACTTAACAAAAAATGTATAATACGTGAACTCTGAAATTTACAAAACACTTGTGAAAAATTAAAGAATATCAAAAGAAATGCATATATATACCACACTTAATAGATTATAAAACTAAAAACTGTTATCAATTTTCTTCAAACTGATCTACAAATTCAATGCAATTCCACTCAATACCAAAATATGTTTCTGTAGAAATTAACAAGCATTTTCTAAAGCTTATATGAAAGACCATTAGAACACCCTGAATACCAAAACAATTTTTTTATTATTTTTTGAATGTTTCTGTATTTTTGAAAGAGAGGGAGACCAAGCAGAAGAGGGGCAGAGAGAGAGGGGAGGACAGAGGATCCGAAGCAGGCTCTGTGCTGACAGCAGAGAGCCTCATGTGGGGCTCAAATTCACAAACCATGAGATCATGATCTGAACCGAAGTCGGACACTTAACCCACTCAGCCACCCAGGCCCCCCAAAACAATTTTTAAAAAGAACAAAAGAGTTGGAGAAAAAAATTAACTGGTTTCAACTTAGTATAAAGCTACTATAATCAAACTACTGTAGCAAAGGCAAAAACAGAGAAGTAGTATACAGATCAATGAAACAGGATACAGTCCAATAAATTGACTACATATTTACAGTCAATTGATTTTTGACAAAGATGCCAAGATAACTTCAATGGGAAAAGGAGAATCTTTCCAACAAATGGTGCTAGAACAATTGTATAGGCAAATGACAAATTATGATCCTTGATCCACCCATACTATAAACAAAACTTAACTCAAAACAGATCATATGCCTAAATATAAGAGCTCTCACTGTCACACTTCTAGGAGAAATACTTTGTAATCCTGAGTTAAACAAAGACGTCTTAGAACACAAAAAATATGAACCATAATAGAAAAATAGATGACATCAAAATAGAAAAAAATAGATATGGTAGACTTTATCAAAATTAAACACTTGCTCTTCAAAAGACACTGTTAAGAAAATGAATATGCAGGCACAGCCTATTAGAAAAAGCTGCAAAACATATATAATTAAGACTTGTATCTAGAAATATATTTTTAAATCTTACTACTAAATAAAGAAGACAACCCATAAACAACCAAAAAAGTTGAACAATTTGAACAGCTACTCCACACCAAAGAAAATTCAGGAATGGTAAATAAGCACATAAAAAGATGCTCACCATCATTAGTCATCAGGGAAGTGCAAATTAAAAACAAAATTGGAGATCACTATATACCCACTAGAATGGCCAACAGTAAAGAGATTACTATTGTCAAGAATATGGAGTAAATGGGACTCTCAATAGATGATGGAAGGGAATAAAAAAAGTACAGCCATTTTGGAAAATGGTGGGGATAGCTTCTTGTAAAGATAAACGTATACTTAACCATACAACCCAACAATCCTATTCCTGGGTATTTACCCAAGAATAGAAACCATACGTACACACAACAACTTGCCCTCAAATATTATAGCAGCTTTATTCACAACAGCCCAAAAGTGGAAACAATCCAAATGTCCATCAACGGGTGAATGGATAAACATTCTATGGGTATGAGCCAAAGAGTGGAATACGATTCAGCAATAAGAAGTAATAAACTAATAATACACTGAATAATTTGGATGAATTTCAAAAGTGAAATAATTCAGTCACAAAAAATTACATGCATAGGATTCCATTTACAGCAAATTCCAGAAAAGGCAAAACTCTAGGGACAGAGAGCAGTTCAGTTCAGTGGTTGTCATGATCCAAGGGTGATGAGAATGTTCTGTACCTGGCTGTGATACAGTTACATAATTATATACATTTGTCAAAATTCACTGAATTGTACAGTTTAAAGTGGTGAATTTTACTGTGCGTATCTAAATAAAGGTATTTTAAAATAAAAACCTCAAAACCTAAGAATGCAAATCCACAAAAAACATTTTATTTTCCTCTTATTTAACAAAAGTGTTTCAGCAGATATTTTCCTCACCAGAACACAACATATAGCTAAATAACCCTAATGAAATACTTACTCAGTACCAACAGGAGAAATAAAAGTAACATATTCTAAACATTTGAAATCATTTGTATTACAAATTTTTTAAAAGATACATAGTTCTCAATTCCCTACCAACATCTATCTTCCTAAACCCATCCTGTCTTGTATTTTTTTAATATAACCACTGAATTGGAAAAATCAATAACTGAAAAAAAAAACTAATTTGAGACCATCTTTTTAATTTTTTTTAATTTTTTTTTTCAACGTTTATTTATTTTTGGGACAGAGAGAGACAGAGCATGAACGGGGGAGGGGCAGAGAGAGAGGGAGACACAGAATCGGAAACAGGCTCCAGGCTCTGAGCCATCAGCCCAGAGCCCGACGCGGGGCTCGAACTCACAGACCTTGAGATCGTGACCTGGCTGAAGTCGGACGCTCAACTGACTGCGCCACCCAGGCGCCCCGAGACCATCTTTTTAACAAAAAAGGTTCTAATGATACAGAAAGGAAATAACAGATGGCTGAGTTATGGCATATAACTCGGTAAATGATCAGTTTTAAAACATCCCAAGATGGTAACAACGAGAAATGTTTGGCAAGCAAGAAAGACTAAAAAATTTACTCAAGGTGTTTCAAGTTTACCAGATTCAATTTATATCAAGAACAAAGACCATGATGAGTAACTGAAAAGTAGAACTGTTCTATAATTTTGCTTAAATCTGCAACATTAGATGTGCTAGGGATCAACTTGTGGATACCCTACCTTTCCTGAGGGTGGAGGAGAAGGGCTGGCACAAGGACTCGGGTAACTACTGCTGTCTGTAGATTTCACAGAAGACTGATCCGATCGGTCATCAGTGCTTCGTTTAGGATGTAAAATTCCTCTATCTTTGTACTTCTGAGGTGGGTGTAGTGCTGGAGATGGAGATTTCATCAATACTCTTGAGTGAGAAGGAGGAAGCAAAGATCAGTTACATACAAGCTCGTGATTGAAAGCAGATGCCATTTCAAACCAGTTTCAGGGGCGTTATGATTTACGGAATAGTATTTAAAAAGGGAATTTCATTCTTCTCTTACATTTTTTTTTAATTTTTATTTTTGAGAGACAGAAAGACAGCACAAGTGGGGTAGGGGCAGAGAGAGACACACACACAGAATCCACAGCAGGTTCCAGGCTCAGAGCTGTCAGCACAGAGCCTGACACGGGGCACGAACTCACAAACCATAAGATCATGACCTGAGCCGAAGTCGGACGCTTAACTGACTGAGCCACCCAGGTGCCCCCTCATACATTTAGAAGTTTAATACCATCAGGGACATTAAGGGACACTTACAAAAAGAGGTAAAAATATATTTATTAGCGATCTACAGAAGTCCTTAATGTTAACAAATACTCAAAGTATGATTTCCCTTATAAAATTCCTAGCCTCTTGTATGATGGTTTAGGAAAAGAGGTCTTTAACATTCCTGGCAGTCAGGAATTTTATAATTTTTCTAAAAGTATATGTCTTTGTGGAATAACCAGACATAAAAAAGAAAAGATATTATTGAGTATGTACTAAAGTCATTCAATAGTAAAGTCCACAGCACCACCTATAAATTATACTTGTCAAAATACTGGATTTAATCAAGCCGTGAGAGCTAACTGCCAGTTTACACAAAATATATATGGTATGGCAACAAATAATGCCAAGAAGAAACAGACAAATCCAGAATGTGGTACACCTCACAGTATCACCACCCCACTTTCTTCAAAAAAGTCGAGAGGACCTGCTCTGGATCATGAGAGACTCAAGACACATGACGCCCTGAGAAATGCATGAGCCATTTTACTGGGACTGATCATTGGAATTCGATTATGTAGGAAAAATTCCTCTATTTTTAAGAGATGCATATTTAAATATGGAAGGGTAAGATGACATGATATGTGGGATTTATTTTAAAATATCTAAACCAGAAGCATTTGGGTGGCTCAGTCAGTGACTTTGGCTCAGGTCATGATCTCACAGCTCATGAGTTCGAGCCCCACCTTGGGCTCTGTGCTGACAGCTCAGAGCCTGGAGCCTACTTCGGATTCTGTGTCTCCGTCTCTCTCTGCCCCTCCCCTGCTCCTGCTCTGGCTCTCTCTCTCAAAATAAAAATTAAAAAATTTACAAAACTTTTTTAAAAAAGTAAATAAAATATGTAAACAAACAAAAAAAGCAGGAGAGAACAAAGAAAATTTGGTTAGATACGGATATGGAGTTCATTACGGTATATCATTTAGTTTGCTGTGTTAAATAATATTTATAATAAGCGTTTAAAACAAAAAACGATGTGTTCAATAATTCATAAGCTTCCAGAGAGTCTTGTAATTAATAATTACTCTTCCTTCAAGACAAGTTAAAATAGCTTATCCCCACAATTCGCCCCTGCTTCAATCAGTATCTTTAATCCAGGATTATTTCTTTCACAAATGAAATAAAATAGCTAAAGCCTAAAGGTATTAACAAAAGAATATATAAGGAATGCACATCTGAATCATCAACAACTTAAGAAGTATAAAAAACAACCTTTCAGGGTTTTTTTCCTTCATGAATTGATGTCCAATGCATTATCTAAATTCAACCCCTAAAATCCCATCGTTCCCACCCTAGAACCTCAGAGACCTGAAAATTAGGCAAAAGAACTTAACGACGGTAAAACCGGGACTCAAACTCACAAACCATTAAGATCATGACCTGAGCCAGAACTGAGTTGGATGCTTAACGAAATGAGCAACTGAGGCACCCTAAAATGTTTTTATTTAAAGAAATTATGAGGGCGCCTGGGTGGCTCAGTTGGTTGAGCGTCCGATTCTTGGTTTTGGCTCAGGTCATGATCTCACAGTTTGTGAGTTCAAGCCCCACATCGGGCTCACGCTGTCAGAAAGAAGCCTGCTTGGGATTCTCTCTCCCTCTCTTTCTGCCCCTCCCCTGCTCGTGCTCTCTCTTTCTCAAAACAAATAAACTTAAAAAAATTTTTTAATTAAAAAAAAATTATGTACCATATATCTTGCCAATGTACAGTGAAAACATGAACTACAGATACTTTTTCTCTAAGAAGTAATCTCACAGACTGTAATTTCTCCTTTCAAGTATAAATTTTCCTAAGAGTCCTCATTCTTTTCCCCACCAAATATATCAACTTCAAGGCATTATCTATCAATAACACCAAAAGCCCGAAAGTAGATGAAGTTCTGTATCTCCCTGTTCAACAGGTAAGAATGAAGAGTGCCAGACTACAACTTGTAAGGAAATGCAAATGGTATCACAGGTGAAAAACTGAATTTATAAGACAAACAATATCTGAATTGTAACTAATATTACACTTTATAATTTTAATTGTATTAAATTTATTTTACTAAATAAGCATGTATTACTTTTATTGAGAAACAAGTAGCCTTTCTCCTAAAAATGTGTGTGCATGTGTGTATATATGAATATATAGGCACACACGTATATACATCTGTATGTATACACACAGACCCACATATACACAACACACAGAGTCTCTACGAACCTAACATATTTTTATAGATGGGCCTAGGAATAACACTACCACCTAGCAATGTCTATGGAAATCTATTCCCATATTCTAAACCATTTTTCGAGTAAGCTTTTAGATCGATATTTCCAAAAAATGGGCATTCTCTAAGAAGAAAATGTGCTTTTCACTCTTCTATCGCTCAGGAGGGCCTACATCAGAGAGAAACATTCAGGAACGCACATGATGAAAAGGTTTTCTTGGCAAACGACTGAATTATTCCTCAAATGCAATATGTGAAGAACTTGGAAACCAGTACGAATTACTTCTCTGTAATTCAAGTCTGACCTAATGAAGCCTTATGCTTCATTCAAATGTGCAAATCTGACCAAAAGAAAGTACTAACAGCCCCATTCAATCCTTACAAAACAGTAAACATCATGTATCTTTTATGTTTCCACTGTTCTATTTTTCTTTTTAACAATGAAATATTCTTACTACACAGACTTTCTACCAGTACTGCCGAAACTAGCATCACAGGCAAGAATGTCGTGTTCATTATCAATTCTAACAGGGTAAAAAAAATTCTAAACTGATATAAAGAAATTCTGATTCTTATAAAATATAAATTTTATTCTAACAAATGGGTTTTTTTTTTACACAACAAATATTTCTGAATCATGGCCAATGATTCATTATAACCACTATTATATCATCATAATATGTTTTTTGATAAATAATTCAATATAAGAACTCTCTTATTAATAATAATCATATAGTAAATAAAAATACCATGTATAATTGCTCAATGTTAGAAAGAAAAGAAGAACCTGGCTAAACTGTAATAGATTTTGCCACTAGAGTAAATTTGTTTACTTCTGTATCATATGTCTCTGCTGGATAAAATAAAAACTCTTTGAAGGAAGAGCTCTTGTCTGTTTGGTACACTGCTATCTCTCTTACACCAAGAACAACACACATTCATGTGTCACTGAGAAAGTGAATGAATAATTGATCTTCTGTAGGAATACTAGTCAGCACTACTGATACCCAAGTAAGACTTGTGAAGAGGCTGTTCTTTTAAATGGCCATAACCCATACTTCTTGCTATAAGACATATGCGAAAGATGTTGCTTGCCATGTACCAACTAAAATACAGAATTTTAATATACTGCTATCTTTTTAACAGACCCTAAATCTGTGAAGTCTTGAAATTAAACATTTTTAGTCTTTCCCAATAAAAAATTTCCTTATTAAATGACTCACAGATACCAGTAGCTTAAAATCCCTCATATTATCTTACTACTTACAAGAGCTATGTTTGAAAAGTAAAACACTCTTCACATTTTATTGTAACCTTTTACGTACACTCTAAGCAATTTTTAAATATTATTAAAACATCTGATTCTATGAGAAATAACTCATTTTCCTGGAGAAAATGTCCCCGTTTTGATAAAATGTTATAAATGTACCTTTCTGCAGTAGCAGACTCATCAGAAAATTCAGTATCTGCGGAAGTTTTCCTGCTATTATTGGACCTCCAAGATGATGCCAAAGGAAGTTCTTCTGAAGACATAGGCCTTGGCCTCTGGCCTATCCCAGACGGCTGCTGTAAACCTGCACACTGTTCCTCAGTGCTTAAAACAGCTATAATTGCTCTTATGGTAGCTTCATCAACTTGAGACCAAGGTTTGGATGGAGCTCTCATTCGGCGTAAAAATAAGCTGTGCCACTTCTGTCTGAGCTGCAGCAATAAACTGGCTGCCTGTAATGAAAGTTCAAACAGGTACAAGCAAAATGTATACCCTACTTGCGAGACACCCATTTACTAGTTAAAGGCTGCAACTGTTTCCAAAGAACACTCTGCAACTTGTAAGGAGTTAATGTATTCTAAGGTATTACATTTTATGTAATTTACTGTTAATTTCATTCTTTTTGTTGCCCGAATGAGATAAAAATTCTTATTTACCATATTGGAGGCACTAGAGACACAAAATCAAATGAAACAGTCCGATGGAAGAGACGGTAAACAATGTGTGGCAGAGTGTGATTAAAACTGGAAATGGTAACAGCACAGTAAATGAAGAAAAATACATTTAGTTCCATTCGTGCTTTAGTGCCTACAGAACATCCAAATGATGATGCCCAGAAGGCAGCTAGATTCACAGAAAGGTTCACAGAAAGGCCTAAACTAAAAATATAGACAGACTTGGGAGTCATCAGTGCATAAGTGGTTACTGAATCTACACAGAGAGGTAAGTCCCTGGAGATTGTACAGAGACATAAAAAGAGCAGAGAAAGGCCCGGAGTAGTGGAGAACATCTAACATTTAAGGCACAGACACATAGAGAAGAGTCAGTGAAAGAACCTAAGAAGGAATGACCTCTGAAGAAAGAAGAAGAATCAGGAAAGATTCATGTCACGGTTAACTTGTGACAAAGAAGTTGGGACAGGGGTGAGGAGGAAAAATGGGGAAGGGCAGAATTATGAAAGGAAGGGTATGGACAATAAATAGTGCCCAACAGGAGAGAAAGAATGAATTCAAGGACGGCAGGCTGGCTTGGACAATGTGGGGCACGTGCTGACCTTGGCAAGTACAGTTTCAGTGAAGGGAATGGCTGGTGAAAAGGGAAGTGAGACAACTGTCGGCTGAAGTGATGAATGAACAGACAGTAAAAAAGTTAAACCTAGCCAGCTGTCAATTACTGACAGCTCAGCCGACCACATCCCCCCAAAAAAGGACATAGAATGATCTTTTAATACTAACAGTTGACAATTAGAAGTGGTTCAATGATGTAACAATCACACTGCTTCAACTTTTTCTTTGTTGTAGTTTTCAAATTGTCAATTTCTAGCTATTTAACAGATTTTAAAAGCAAAATAATCATGCTGTATCTAGTCTCAGAGTTCAAGTCTAAATGTTTATGTGAAAAATTACTGCAGCAAACTTTCAACATGGCAAAGCAACTTTAAACTCTAATTTAGCCAAATGAAATATAATCTGAAATTATATTACAACATTTCCCTTGTCTTTAAACTGTTTGGTGTAACAGAATATTGATTTAGTAGATTTCACCACTTAATGCACATTCTCCTCCTTTTCTTCCCCCAGTAATATTATTGACCAAAAATGTGCATTACTGGGGCACCTGGGTGGCTCAGTGGGTTAAGCATCGGACTTCAGCTCAGGTCATGATCTCAGTTTGTGAGTTTGAGCCCCGTGTCGGGTTCTGTGCTGACAACTCAGAGCCTGGAGCCTGCTTCAGATTCTGCCACACCAAGGCTTTTCAAATCCTCTATTAAAATAAACCCCATGGGGTATGTCAGAGAATGCATGAGGGCCCTGTGAAAACTGAAAAACAAACTATATTCTCAAGTACTAAGGGCTCAATAGTAAAGATATAATTTTCATCATGCTGTATGTCAATTCGTACTACCAGAATGAAAGAAACTTACCACACTACTGAAAAGCAACTTACCTCAGGCTCTAGTTTGAAATTGAGCCACTCATCAAGTTTCAAAGCTGCCAAATTAGCAGTGGTTCTGTCCTCCATTTCACTATCACTACTGTCATTAGGAACACCATCCGCTGTTCAAACACATATTGAACGGAAAAAATTTCACTCTTACCACCATATAGCAAAAGAAGTAAGTAAACACAGACACTGTGTATTTACACAAATGCTCCATACTAAGAGTTTGGGTATGGAGTTCTTCAAAGCCAGCAATTCACAAATTAAGTCTCAATACTTACAAAAAAGGGGGGGGGGGGAAGCAAGGCATAATCTCTATAATCTCTAATCAAAATGCAACAAAATAAAAAAGACTATAACTTAAAAATCAAAACAAAGAGCACCTGGGTGGCTCAGTCTGTTAAGCATCCAACTCATGATTTCAGCTCAGGTCATGATTTCATGGTTCATGAGTTCGAGTTCTGCACTGAGAGTGCAGAACCTGTTTGGGATTCTCCCTCTGCCTCTCTCTCTCTCTCTCTCTCTCTCTCTCTCTCTCTCTCACTCCCTCCCTCCCTCCCTCCCTCCTTCTCAAAATAAATAAACTTTTTTTTTTAATTTTTTTTCAACGTTTATTTATTTTTGGGACAGAGAGAGACAGAGCATGAACGGGGGAGGGGCAAAGAGAGAGGGAGACACAGAATCGGAAACAGGCTCCAGCTTCTGAGCCATCAGCCCAGAGCCTAACGCGGGGCTCGAACTCCCGGACCGCGAGATTGTGACCTGGCTGAAGTCGGACACTTAACTGACTGCACCATCCAGGCACCCCAGAAAATAAATAAATAAACTTAAAAAAAAATCAAAACAAAATCTTTAAATAATAACTGAATAAAGATGAAAACTAAGAATATAATTTAAAAAGGGAAGAAAACAAGAAATGCTCATGTAAATTCATAGGTTTCAATTTAAAAGAAGAAAAGGAGAAACCACACCCATAACTACATCTTAGAAAAACAGTATAAACCCCAAAGGAAACAAAAAAGGAAGAAAACAGTGAGGGGGAAAAAAACTGATATATTAGATAAAACAAAATGGCAGTAGTCAAAACTATAATCCAGTTCCTTGAAAAGACAAGGCAACCCTCTGGTAAGTTTAATAAAGGGAGAAGGAAGCTCAAATCCATATACAAAATCAGAGCTGAGAATAAGATTATAAAAATTAATACAAACTGTTTTAATCTAAGAAGATCCACTATCCATAAAAAATAATAAATTTGAAACATTCAAAGAAATCTATTCTTTTGTATGAAACAAACTGAAAAAAAAAAAGAAATTACCAAAACAAAGAACAAGAGGTAGGAAAGCCCAGACTATTTCAGGAAGAAACCAAAGGTGTCCTGAAAGAACACCAAACACAGAAATCCAGTTCATCAAGTCTCTCAAACTTTGAAGAAAACAAACAATGGCCAATTCCTTACATGAGACAAGTCTGAACTAATCCTAAAACCTGATATAAATAAATAAACAAACAAACATTTCTGAATATTCCCAACACACATACCTCACTAATGAGCAATTTTAAATAAAATGCTAGCAAAATATGAGCAATGCAGTAAGTCCTCCTTAGTCCAAGGAAGGTTTATTCTTATGATAAATATGATAGTCCCATAAGAAAATATATACAGTACAACAGCAGGCTAAATAAATTTTGATATGAACAAATATCCACAAGCTATTTAATAAATTTCAAAATGTGTTTTAAAACTTCAAAAAAAGAGAGGCGCCTGGGTGGCTCAGTTGGCTAAGCGTCCGACTTCAGCTCAGGTCACGATCTCGCGGTCCGTGAGTTTGAGCCCCACATCAGGCTCTGTGCTGACCGCTCAGAGCCTGGAGCCTGTTTCGGATTCTGTGTCTCCCTCTTTCTCTGACCCTCCCCCGTTCATGCTCTGTCTCTCTCTGTCTCAAAAATAAATAAACGTTTAAAAAAAAATTTTTTTTTTAATAAATAAATAAATAAATAAATAAATAAATAAAACTTCAAAAAAAGAACAATTCTGGAGCAACTGGATGGCTCAGTCAGTGAAGCATCCGACTCTTGATTTTGGCTCAGGTCATCACCTCTCAGTTCATGAGATCAACCCCGTGTCAGACTCTGCGCTGAGAGGATAGAGCCTGCTTGGGATTCTCTCTCTCCCTATCCTTTCCCTCTCTCTCCCCTCCCCTACTCACACGTGCTCCCTCTCAAAATACATAAGTATTTTTAAAAATTTAAATTTCAAAAGAATTCTTTTTTATTTATTTATTTTTATTTGAGAGAGAGAGAAAGAGAGAGAGGGAGAGCATGCGCAAGTTGGGGAGAGGGTCAGAGGAAGAGAGAGAGAATCTTAAGCAGACTCCATGCTCAACACAGAGCCTGACACAGGGCTCGATCCCATAACCCTGAGATCCTGACCTGAGCCGAAACCAAGAGTCAGACACTCAACCAACTGGGCCACCCAGGTGCCCCTTCTACCTTATTTTAATACAAGTACTTTCATTAAAACAAAAATTACTGTCATTATCAATATCACTTTAGAATTTAAACCTTTAAAATGCAACAAGAAAAAGCAGGCCATTAACATGGGTTCCCAAGTCATGAAAAAGAAATAAAAGGAATAAATTTTTATAACAAATTAAAAATTACCACTTAAAGGTACTCTAAGTTAATAGAAAGTCAAAAGGATTAGTAAGAGCTTAGTAAAGCAAGAGCAAATACAATATACTCTCCTGGGGGCACCTGGGTGACTCAGTCAGTTAAGTGTCCAACTTTGGCTCAGGTCATGATCTCACAGTTCAAGCCCCATGTTGGGGCTCTGTGCTGACAGCCCAGAGCCTGAAGCCTGCTTCAAATTCTGTGTCTCCCTCTCTCTGCCCCTCCCCCTCTCTCACTCTGTCTCTCAAAAATAAATAAACATTAAAAAATAAATTCTAGGGGTGCCTGGGTGGCTTGGTTGGTTAAGCGTCCGACTTTGGCTCAGGTCATGATCTCACGGTCCGTGAGTTCGAGCCCCGCGTCGGGCTCTGTGCTGACAGCTCAGAGCCTGGAGCCTGTTTCAGATTCTGTGTCTCCCTCTCTCTCTGCCCCTCCCCTGTTCATTCTCTGTCTCTCTGTGTCTCAAAAATAAATAAATGTTAAAAAAATTTAAAAAATAAAAAATAAAAAAAATAAATTTTAAATATACTCCCCTGTTACATAGTATTCCTTACTAGAAGATCAGCAGGAAAATGACACAAAGAAAACCCATTCACTGTAGTAACTCAAGAACAACAACAAAATCTTAAGAATCATCGTAAGAATATATCCAACCTTTGTAAAACTTACCAAAGAAAAGATATTGCTAAATTTAATAAAATGTGAATAGAAGAATATACTATATTCCTAGAAGCAAACTCTTAATTAAAATCACAAAAGAACTATTGGTTACAGAAAAGATTACAAAAAGATGACTACTGAATATTCATTATTAAAAATAGGAAAGATTATAAAAAATAGCTTATAACAGAAAGGCAGAGTTACAGGGAGATCCTTTGCTACCAGACATAAGAACTTACTGAAAAACAAAATTACTAAACAAGATAGCACAACACAAAGGCAAAAATTTAAAGGAACAAAATATATAGAAAGTTTAAAAATGCCAAATGTAAGATATAATAATGATAAAGATGCCAGGGGCACTTGGCTGTCTCACTTAAAAGATAGGTAACTCTTGGTCTCAGGGTTATGAGTTCGAGCCCCACACTGGATGTAGTGATTACTTAAATAAATATTTAAAAAAAAATAAAGATGGAAAATATAATATATAACAATATGCAAGCTTTCAAAAAGAAGATAAAGATTATTTAATAAATGGTACATATGAAGGGAAAGCTGAAAAATATAATAACTGAAATGAAAAATAAATTAAAGGGAATCAACATCAAGTTAGATGATGCAGAACGGATCAGCGATCTGGAAGGCAGGGTAGTAGAAATCACCCAAGCTGAACAGCAAAAACTGAAAAGAATTTCTAAAAATTAGGATAGATTAAAGGGACCGCATGGAGAGTGTCAAGCATACTAACATTTGCATTATATGAGTCTCAGAAAAGACAGTGGGGAAGTGCAGAAACTTTATTTGAAGAAACAACAGATGAAAACTTCCCTAAACTGGAGAAGGAAACAACATTCAGGTCCAGGAAGCACAAAGAGCTCCAAACAAGATAAACCCAAAGAGGTCCACCAAACATATAATTAAAACCCCAAAAAGTAAAGATAAAGAGAAAAGAATACCTTAAAGGCAGCAAGAGAAAAAAAACAATGAGTTACATACAATGGAAACTCCCTAAGGTTATCCAGCTGATTTTTCAGCAGAAACTTTGGAGACCAGAGGAATGGGCATGATATAGTCAAAGTACTGAAAAGAAGAAACTTACAACCAAGAATACTCTACCCAGCAAAATTATCTTTCAGAACTGAAGGAAAGACAAAGTTGCCCAAACAAAAGCTTAAGGAGTTAATGACCACTAAACTGGCCTTATAAGAAATGTTATAGGGATTTATTTAAGCAGAAAAGGAAAGGCTGTGATTAAAAGTAAAAGAATTATGAAAGAAAACAATCTCACTGCTGAAAGCAAACATACAGTAAAGGTAGTAGGTCAACAACTTATAAAGCTAGTATGAAGGTTAAAGAGAAGAATAGTAAAACCTACCTACCCTAATTACTTAGAAGATGTACAAAATAAAAAGATATAAAATACAGTGTCAAAAAATAAAATGTAAGGTGAGGGAATAAAAATATATTGCTTTTAGAATGTGTTCAAACTTAACCACCAATTTAAAATGCACTGCTGGGGGCGCCTGGGTGGCGCAGTCGGTTAAGCGTCCGACTCCAGCCAGGTCACGATCTCGCGGTCCGTGAGTTCGAGCCCCGTGTCGGGCTCTGGGCTGATGGCTCAGAGCCTGGAGCCTGTTTCCGATTCTGTGTCTCCCTCTCTCTCTGCCCCTCCCCCATTCATGCTCTGTCTCTCTCTGTCCCAAAAATAAATAAATGTTGAAAAAATAAAAAATAAAAAAAAAATAAAATAAAATGCACTGCTGTATACACAGGTTGTTACAGATGAACCTCATGGTAGCCACAACAAAAAACCTATAATAGATACATAAAAAATAAACAGAACGGAATCCAAATATAACACTAAAGAAAGTCATCAAATCACAAGGGAAGGGAATAAAAGATGAAAGGAACAGAGAAGAACTACAAAAACAACCAGAAAATGATTAACAACTAACATACCTATGGATAATTACTTTAAATGTAAAATGACTAAATGCTCCAAAGACAGAGGGTGGCCGAATGGATAAAAAACAAGATCCATCTAATATGCTGCCTGTAAGCGACTCACTTCAGACCTAAAGAAAGAGAAGGCCTCAAAGTGAAGGGATGGAAAAAGATATTCCATGCAAATAGAAACTGAAAAGAAAGCTAAAATACCAATAATCGTATCAGGCAAAACAGACTTCAAGACAAAGATTTGAAGAAGAGACAAAGAAGAGCCTTATAAAGGGATTAATCAAGTAAGAGAATATAACAATTGTAAATATCTAAGCAACCAACACAAAAGCATCGAAACATAGAAAGCAAGTATTACAAGATGTAAAAGGAGAAATTAACAGTCACACACGATAATGGTAGCGGAACACAGCATCCACTTCCAGCAATAGCAAATCATCCAGGCAGAAAACCAATAAGGAAACACTGGTCTCAACACATTATACTAGGTGGACTTAACAGATATATTCAGAATATTCCATCCAAACACAGCAGAACACACATTCTTTTCAAGTGCACATGAAACATTTTCCAGGATAGGTCGCATGTTAGGCCACAAACCAAGTTTCAATATTTTTAGGAAGACTTATATCATATCAAACATCCTTTCTGACCACAATGGTACAAAACTAGAAATCAATTATAAGAATAAACTGGAAAAAACACAAACACGTAAAGCCTAAGCAAAAGGCTACCAAACAAACAATGGGCCAATGAAGAAATCAAAAAAGGAAAAAAATACCTGAAGACAAATGAAAACAGAAACACAATGCTCTAAAATCTACAGGATGCAGCAAAAGCAGTTCGAAGAGGCAAGTTTACGGAAATAGAGGCGCCTAAGTCAAGAAGCAGCAAACATCTCAATCTAACCTTGTACCTAAAGGAACTAGAAAAAGAACAAAGCCCAAAGTTAGTGGAAAGAAAGAAATGATGCAGATCAGAGCAAAAATAAATGAAATAAGAGACTAAAACACAATAGAAAAGATCACTGAAACGAAGAGCTAGTTCTGTCATGAATTGTTTTTAATGTTTTTTTTTTTAACGTTTATTTTTGAGAGAGAGAGACAGAGACAGAGTGTGAGTAGGGTAGGGGCAGAGAGAGAGGGAGACGCAGAATCTGAAGCAGGCTCCAGGCTCTGAGCTGTCAGCACAGAGCCTGATGCGGGGTTCGAACTCATGGACCGCAAGACCTCAGCTGAAGTCGTATGCTTAACCACCTGCGCCATCCAGGCGCCCCTATGTTTATTTATTTTTGAGAGAGAGAGAGTGAGACAGCGCAAGTAGGGGAGGGGCAGAGAGAGGAGGACAGAGGATCTGAAGGGGGCTCTGCACTGACAGGCTGAGAGCAGCGAGCCTGATGTGGGGCTCGAACTCACAAATCACGAGATCATGACCTGAGCCAAAGTAAGATGCTTAACCAACTGAGCCACCCAGAGGCTCCCCGCTCCCGCCAGAACATTTTAAATGCATTACGCCACTTTTAAGTGATAGTATATTTTGCAGCCATTAATATAAAAGATTTTTTAAAACTTATATTCTGCATAATGAAAATAACAATGTAAAATAGCTTAAGAAATATGTAAAAATATTGGGGCGCCTGGGTGGCGCAGTCGGTTAAGCGTCCGACTTCAGCCAGGTCACGATCTCGCAGTCCGTGAGTTCGAGCCCCCCGTCGGGCTCTGGGCTGATGGCTCTGAGCCTGGAGCCTGTTTCCGATTCTGTGTCTCCTTCTCTCTCTGCCCCTCCCCCGTTCATGCTCTGTCTCTCTCTGTCCCAAAAATAAATAAACGTTGAAAAAAAAAAATTAAAAGAAATATGTAAAAATATTAAACATAATTTTTAAATAATATTAAAAAGTGTTTGTATAAGGGAAATGAGATCATGGGTCACTATTAATATTATTTCCTTAAACAATTACCTTTATTTATGTTAAACTGTTATTTAACTTTAAGTGGGAGAGAAAAGTAAACCTATCAAGATTAATCAAAAATACACAAATCAATACCAAGTTACCTTTAGAAAAATCAATTTTAAGAACTGAGGTATACTTCAGTAGTTTCTAATTAGTCTTACCATATCAAAAGGGAGCTACCACTACATAAATTTTGGTAATTTCAAAATTTATTTGGTCCAGTGAAAAAAATTTCATTGCAGAT
Organism: Prionailurus viverrinus; assembly: GCF_022837055.1. Lineage (NCBI taxonomy): Eukaryota > Metazoa > Chordata > Mammalia > Carnivora > Felidae > Prionailurus > Prionailurus viverrinus. The sequence continues at coordinate 92,806,711 of NC_062561.1, read as the reverse complement.
AGATTTTCATTTCCTTCATAATCCATTTACCTCGAAATGATGAAGGTTCTTGAAGAGCGTTACTTGCCAATCTAGCTGGTCCACAGAATACCAATATAGTGACGGGTGTCACTGCTGAACAACATCGAATATTAGCTATTCTATGGGCCCTGGTCATTTCATCATAAATAAGCCAATCTGTAGGTAGTGCCTGAATCGCTGCAGCCTGACCATTGGCTGGAGGAATCTATTAGAAAAATGGATTGAAGAATTGTTAACTGTATGTCACCTAGTTTACCGGCAATACTTTTAAAATGTAAAAAGTCCCTCAATGAAACAGATGAGGTGTATTAATACTCAAGCAAAAACTAAAGCACGTCCTTGTTCATACAGCTAGTAGTCCTCATTACCTAACACACTACCTCTTCCAACTCTAAGATTCCATCAAAAATTTGTTCCAATGTTGAATTAGACATAGGTAACTAATTTCTTAAAGCAGGCTGGTATTTGGAGCATTTTTGGTTGATCTTCAACTATGTAAATTAGATCAGTTTGACTTCAAGGCCTAAGACAGTATTAAAAATGTTTTACCTTTTTATACTGAGGCTGACTGAGAACTGAAGTGGGATGAAACCGAACTTTTTTCTCCTTTGGCCCTGTCAGTACTACATTCTCTCTGTCCACATGGACTACATTAGGATACATGCCTGCCACCAATGCAGCTTTAACGACAGCCCAGTTCTCGGAATTTGTGTTAACATCTCGAATGTCACCACCGCCTCGTGCTCTAACAAAACCTAGAAGGAGGAAAAAAACCACACCAACTTTTTCTTTTGTGCAAAATATACTTTTAAACGTATGCATTTTTTACAAAAAGTGTATAGCCCATGTAAGTTTAGGGATATTCAAATTCCAGAGCAATTAATAAAATCTCCTCTGGTAAATTTAAGATACAGATTAAATATTCTAATAAAGTTTAGGTTTGTTCACTGGGGATGTGGGACTCTTAAAAAAAATACACACTCTTGCTATAAAGTTCTTCATAAGTTGCGATCAGAAATGTACTAAAATTTAAAAAAAGAAATGCACTAAAGTCACAGCTGAAAATTTAAAAAAATACACACTCTTGTTTTTTATAAAGTTCTTCTTAAGCTGCTGTGAGAAATGTACTAAAATTTAAAAAAAGAAATGTACTAAAGTCACAGCTGAAAATCTAAACCACTCTTCTAACTGGTACTAATAACACTGTGGTTATGACAGACAAATTCTGGAGTGAAGTAAATATATTCTTGCTTGAATTTCCAAAGCCCTTCACATTTCCTGATATTTACAACAACTCGAAATCCTTTGGCTCGCTCCTTATATTAACACTTTAGCTAATCTATGAATCCAGGCTCTGGTAGTCTTTGGCTATTTTTTCAATGTACCATGCTACTCAAAAGGAAATTTAAAGATACAATTCTAAATTGACATAGCAATACTGGCATTCTCTTTAAAAAAAAAAAAAATTAAGTACCTTCAAGTGATTACTAGTTGTTTTATGTTCCACAAACATGAAGACCAGCATTCAGATCAACCTACTTACATTTTTTAACTTCTATTTCACAGAGCTAAATTATCGTTTATTAACAGTGATAAAACAGAGCTACATTATCTACAATGATCTTTGCCAACAAATAGACTACAAATTGCTCACTGCCTACAGTATCAAAAGGTGTTCATAGATTTCTCAGCTACAGGCCTCCACAATATCATTTTTTAAATCAACAAACTCTGAGATCACATAGGAGTCTACAACACAGTTCATAAATACAAGATCTACAACAATGTGAAAACATCATAAAAATAATGTAAAATGGCATCAGTTAACACTACAAATACTACGAGGTATAGGTAGGGTACTCTCAGTGGTCTAAATAAGTTCTCTGGGGAAAACATTACCTGATGCTCTAAGTTGACCAAGCAACTGAGTTCTCATACCAATGATTATTTCCATGGTAGCTTGCGAAAGAAAATTCTTTTCGCAAAAGGCTCGCTCCCACCCATCACTTCGTGCTTTCTGCCATGCCTACAAAAACATAATTATATAACGAGACACATTTACCAAACTCCTTAGTTAGGCAGCAAAGTAACTGAAAACCACTACATTAACCACTCAAGGTCAATTCTCCTTCTAATTATTTGATAAAATCTAGGACTTCATTAAAAAAAAAAAACTCAGGGCGCCTGGGTGACTCAGGTCAGTTATGCGTTGTCTTCAGTTCAGGTTGTGATTTCACAGTTGGTGGGTTCAAGCCCCACATCAGGCTCTGTGCTGACAGCTTGGAGCCTGAAGTCTGCTTCAGATTCTGTGTCTCCCTCTCTCTCTGCCTCTCCCTGCCTTGTGCTCTCTCTCTCTCTCAAAATTAAATAAACATTTATAAATAAACAAACAAACAAAACTCAAAGATACAGAGAACAGATTGGTAGTTGCCAGAGGTGAGGGAGGAGAGGAAGTAAAATGGATGAAAGGAGTCAAAAGATACAAACTTCCAGTTACAAAATAAATTAAGTCCTGGGAAGGTAACTGTAGTACAGCATGGTAACTATAGTTAATAACACTGTATTGTATATTTGAAAGTTGATAAGAGAGATTTTTTTTGTCCACTTTTTTTTATTGAGGTATCACTGACATTTAACATTATACTCATTTCAGGTATACAAAATAGTGATCCAATATCCATATATTAATGTGAAATTATCACCACAATAAATCTAGTTAACATACCAGAGAGTATATCTTAAAAGTTATCATCACAAACAGAAAAAAATTTGTAACTATATGCAATGATAGATGTTAACTAGACTTACTGTGGAGATCATTTTGCAATGCATACAATTACAGTATCAATGTGTTTTACACCTAAAACTAATATGTCAATGACGTCTCAATTTTTTTTATTAAAAAAAATTGAGCGACCGACTTCAGCTCAGGTCATGATCTCGCAGTTTGTGAGTTCGAGCCCCGCGTCGGGCTCTGTGCTGACAGCTCAGAGCCTGGAGCCTGCCTCGGATTCTATGTCTTCCCCTCTCCCTACCCCTCCCCTGCTCACGCTCTGTGTCTCTCAGTCTCTCAATAATAAATAGACATTGAAAAAAAATTAAAAAATAAAAAAATAAAATTTTAAAATTAAATATAAAAAAATAAAATCTAAGACTTTATGATCAAATGAAATTTATCATTAATTTATACTCAAATACTACGAAAGTCACTGAGTTTATAAAATCCCAATGAGAACTACGTATCCTTTAACTTAAATGACCAGCTGTGTAAACATATTTAACTTTTCATATGTGTTTGCTAATTTTCTTCCACTGAAGTGTGGGAGGTTTTTAACTAAGCCATTATAAACACCACTTATATTTAAGGATTCTGCCACTCCAGTCCTCCAAAAATAAGCTCTATATCAACCTCTTAATCTATCTTTGAATGGGAAGTGGGATTTCTAGAAACCATCTATATGCAGTATAGGAAAACTTCTCTTTGAAAATGACTTTTATTGCTTTGGAATATAACTGAAAGACCAAAGCAGTAATTTATCCTTTCTGCTCTTGAAGGAGCTGGGGGGAAAGCAAAGAATACATAGGAATTCTACTCCAAATCTCCCTCTAATTATTATCTACTCAACAAATCTACTGTAAGACGTGGTATCTAATAGACTCAATAGCATTGCATTATCCATTGTTCAATAATGCTCACAAAATAGCTTGCCAGTGTTTTCTTTAAACCGTATATAGTGAAAAAATCGTCTATGCCTGGAAAAGAGTCACTTCTGCATAAACAAAATGAAATTTTTTTAATGTTTATTTTTTTTTTTTTAATTTTTTTTTTTTCAACGTTTATTTTATTTTTGGGACAGAGAGAGACAGAGCATGAACGGGGGAGGGGCAGAGAGAGAGGGAGACACAGAATCGGAAACAGGCTCCAGGCTCTGAGCCATCAGCCCAGAGCCCGACGCGGGGCTCGAACTCCCAGACTGCGAGATCGTGACCTGGCTGAAGTCGGACGCTTAACCGACTGCGCCACCCAGGCGCCCCTATTTTATTTTTGACAGAGAGAGAGAGACAGGGCACAGGCAGGGGAGGGGCAGACAGATAGGGGGACACAGGATCTGAAGCAGGCTCCAGGCTTTGAGCTGTCAGCACAGTGCCCGATGCAGGGCTCAAATTCACGAACGGTGAGATCAAACCTGAGCCGAAGTTGGCACTTAACCAAATAAGCCACCCAGGCGTCCCAACAAAATGAAATTTTTAAAAAATGTATAGTCATAGCCCATATTCAAGAGAATTTAAGGACGCCTTTTCAAGAAATAACATATTCTTCTCCACATATCTGAAATTCTAAATTACATATCATTTCCTTTCCTCAGAATCCTATTTTCCTTATCTTTTCTTTCTTATTTATCATGTTCATCAATTTCTCACTACTGTTATCTTAAAAAGTTTTAAATGATATTTAGATTTTATTTTATAAAATTAAGTTCTTAGCATCGTGTCTTGAGCACACAAGAAAAAGACATACTCTAAAAAAAAATCAACACAGAGATATTAAATTCAAGATAAGTTTCTTCCTCGGTTTGTTCTACATACTTTGAATAATATACATTAACTCTTTTTTTTTTTTAAGTTTACTTATTTATTGTGAGAGAGGGGGAGAGGCAGAGAGAGAATCCCAAGCAGGCTCCACACAGTGTGGAGCCCAATGTAGGCTCAAACGCACGAATTATGAGATCATGACCTGAGCCAAAATCAAGAGTCAGACACTCAATCGACTAAGTCAACCAGGCACCCCATAATATACATTGGTTCTCAACTAAAATTTGAGAGCATTCCCTGTCCAAGATATGATTAAAAGGAACTTGGATATTAAAAAATACATATAAGTAAATAAATATATACATACATATATTCCTACAGGGAGAAAACTGAGAAAATAAAAGAAAAAAATGTAGAGAAAAACAGTGATAATTTTAACACAAGGACAGCAGGAATGTATGTTTCTGAGCTATTTATAAAATGTGACTTTATAAGGAAAACAAAATTAATGGAGTCCTAGCTCTTTTTTAATTTGTTACACTTGCCCCAGAAGTGTGTTCAACCAGCAACATGTTCAGAAATGAAATGACAACAACGACCAGTACCTGGAATGCTCTGAGAAGTGCCATGTGGTCACTGAAAGTTCCTGCAGTGAAGCGTTTCCTACAGAGCATAGCTGCGCGCTTTTGAGAGGCCTGGGTTGGCAGTACAAAAGGGTCTCGATAGGCCAGGGTGCAGGCAATTGTAAGGATGGGGTCCAGACACTTTAACACGACAGCACACAGGACCATTTTTCCAAGATGTGGTTCTACGGGCAGGTCAGCCAAATGATACCCAAGCTCAGTGAGATCTTCCCACGCGTCCATTGCATCTATTGTCTAAATAAAAGCACACAAAACAGAATCTGGCAGGACCAAAATGTTTCATGATGTTTAATTGAACCGCATACTTAAAAATCATAAAGAAATAAAAATGTAAATTTTCTTTTGCCACATCTTATAGAAAACATCATTTGCTTCAAATATTTTATATAAAAAAAGATCTACATCAACTGTTTTACTGTAATTACCATGAGAGTATTATTCCAAAGTACATGCTTCTTTCAGATAATCTTTTTTTTTTTTTTAATTTTTTTTTTCAACGTTTATTTATTTTTGGGACAGAGAGACAGAGACAGACAGAGACAGACAGAGAGAGACAGAGAGAGACAGAGCATGAACGGGGGAGGGGCAGAGAGAGAGGGAGACACAGAATCAGAAAGAGGCTCCAGGCTCTGAGCCATCAGCCCAGAGCCTGACGCGGGGCTCGAACTCACGGACCGCGAGATCGTGACCTGGCTGAAGTCGGACGTTTAACCGACTGCGCCACCCAGGCGCCCCTCAGATAATCTTTTTAAGTACAAAAATCAGGCAAGATATATTCCCACTTTAAATTTCAAGTAAAATCAGTAAAGTGAAAACTATGAAGACACGAACCTTAAGCATGTGTACAGCATTTCTTACAATTAAAGCAGGTGGAGGTTCAGGAGCTTTCATTAGGAAATCGGCAATAGGACAATTAACTGGGGCTAACAGCTTAGTATGTAAACAAAGTTCCTGCAAATAAGAACAGCAAATAATGTTGAAATGCTGAAATTTATGGTGATTTTGTTTTTTAAAGAAATCATGGGAAACACAGTCCCCAAACCGACTAGTAGAGTCTCTGCTTAAAATGAACAGTAGAGGGAACCATGTCTTTCTATGAAAGACAGGCTCTAACCTTGCCCTAGGTGCTAGAACTTTAATATAATAAACACCCTCCATTACCTCCTATCAAGATTACCATTGCCCACACTGGCGATGTCTCCTCACACAGTTCTTATACATAACAGTAAGAGTTATTGTCCAGAAGTCTCTTTTTTTCCTTTACATTACATTCTAGAATCTTTTATCTGTTCAACAAAGTGCTTGCCAGGTGCTAGGGACTATGCAGCAAGTTGGGAGAAAAAGAAGATAGACAAGTGTCTGCCCTGGTGGATTTTTCATTGTGGGAAAAACAGAATAATGACACAATTAACTACTTAGTTACAATTTTTATAAATGCTGTGAAGGATACAGAGAACTAAAGAGGTAAAGGAAAATATTTAATCAAGTTCAGGAAAGGGCAGGAGGAGGCCATGGGAAGTCAAAGACAACATCTCTGGGGAACCAGCACTTAAACTTGGATGTAACGACTGAGTAGGAGGTAATTATCAAAGAAACAAGAGGGAGGATTCTAGGGAGAGCGGAGCACACAGAGGAAGCCCCTAATACAGAAACAAGGTGTGCTTGAGAAATTCGAACTACTGGTATGAGCAGAGAGAGAAGGAAAGACAAGATGTCAAAATTAAAACTAGAGACACAGGAAGGGCAGATAATTTAGGCTCCTGTTAAGAGTTTTGTATTTTATCCTAAGACCATAAGGCATGGAAAAGTGGGAAGTCATCCAGGTACATGAATACCAAAAACATGATCCAGTATCTCTGGAAATGTTTAGAAACCAAGATCCATCTCAGCACACCAGATAATCAAATTTATGTACTTCCGGTAGTTTTCCCTAGAAACTACAATGTCTGGCTATTCTGTGAAGTGAGAAGACCTAAAGCAAAACAATAAAGGCCAGGAAATCTCAGCAGACTCCCTTCTAAACTACCGTCGTAATCTCAGCATCTTAAACTGAGATTGTGGCATTATCTTTTGGACCTTAAATAATTTGTTTTCTAATCCTCAGTGAGAATGTGAAAGGTGAACACAATGTGGTCGTTAGACTTCTAAAATGTCGCATATAAAAAAAAGCATATTTATAAACTGTACCATAATTTAAATGCATTCAAGTAACTCTTTAAAATTTTAGAGGTTTATGGATTTTCTAGTATAGGAAAAAAATGTTAGGTACATAACCACCCTACATAATATACATTTTATAAGTTCGTTTTAGGAGTTGATTATTTAAAAGTCCAACTAGTATAAGTTAAAATGGTCCTTTCTCCTCTGTCACCCACAAAAATAGCCTCTAATTTAGAGTTTCATAAACTCCTACCTGTAATGGCATTCTCAAAAGTTCTGGAGTCTGAAATTCCAACATATTCTGGAATCGGAGTCTGCTGAACAGCCGGAAACAAATTCCAGGTCTACATCTCCCTGCCCTTAAAAGTGAAATAAAAAATTGAGATTCAAACAAGAAATGAAGACTATATCAAGGAAACTATACAAGCAGTGTGCTAAGGAGACAGAGCAATGGACCAGGGTCAGGACATCTGAGTGCAAATCCCTACTATGGTACTCCTCCCCTCTGAATCTTTCCAGAAGGCACTTTACCCATCTGGGATTCATTTACAAAAATTCATAAATGACACCTACCTGATAAGCCTTCTAAAGCAATGATTAAAAAAAATTTTTTTACGTAAGATACATAGGAGACTAAAAATAAAGAAAAAATACATGGTAATTTAAATTTCACCAGCTTTGTATATGTAAATGATGAATCACTGAATCCTACTGCTGAAACCAATATTGCACTGTATGTTAACTAACTAGAATTTAAATAAAAATTTGAAAAGAAAATAAATTTCATCAGCTTTACTGAACTGACACAAGCACTGTGCTCAGAGCTCAGTGCATATGCCGCTGTTTAGAATTGCACAAAGCAGGCATTAAACAGCTCCCAGGGAGTGGCATCCCCACCACCCTCCCCGTCACCGTACAGACTTGTATCATTTTCTGGGAAGCAGCAGAAAAATATCTCGAAGAAAAGCAGTCTCTTTTCATTTCACCCACAGTCATCATGTCCGCTAATGGCAAGGCTGAGTATGCTAAATGAGAGAGATACAGAAATATCCCTACCTTGGCAAAGCTCACAATCCAGACCCCCAAACATAACTAACACACTGTTGTAGTTACAAAGTTACAAAAAATTAGACTCTGGACCACTGCTTCCTTCATCAGTACTTTCCTCACTGTCAATGCATCCGCTTTCCCTCCTCTCCTGCCTCTTCTGAGATACCTCTGTCTTTTGCCAGTCCTTAAATGTTGATGTTCCTGTGAGGCTGGACCTCAGTCCTCTGCTCTCCTGCTCTACCCTCTCTCCCAAGGGGATCGTAATTATCCTCCTGACTTCAGTTTCCATCCACTGAGATCTCTTCATCCTAGCCCTACATTTACCCTTATGAAACCTTTTAGCCCCACTTAGGTTTTCCAGTCAAACTCAACACAACCAAAAGTTCATTCTTCTCCCCAACAGAACCACTATTCCCACTTTCCATGACGACGGCACCACCATCCACAAAATTTCTAAGACACCTGTATGACATCCTTGACTCCACAGTATTCCTTACCCCTTAGTATCTCCTGAATGAATTATCTACTTTATTTCTCCACTATCACAATCCACACTACTGTCATCTCTCCCTTACTTTAAATGCAAATATTAATGAAAGAGCCTCCTACTGGGTCCTCCTACCATCACTTTTGTCTGTACTGACTCATTCTTCAAAGAGCTAAAAGAATATGATCATTGGACCATCCTCTGGTTTATTAAGAAGACAGAAAACACAAAAGGGTCCTTAAGGACCTGTCCGCAACTTACCTCTTTCCGCTCTTTTCACCATTCTCCTCTAAACTAAACTCCACCCAAACAACTTTCTTGCTCACGCTTTTCTTTAGGCCTTTGCGTAAGCCTTGCCTCTGCTAGAAAAGCCTTCCCACAACATCTTTTTTTTTTAACATTTATTTATTTTTGACAGAGAGCCACAACACCTCTTTATTCATATTTATCTCAGATTCTACCTTAACTCCTCTAGAAGCATAATCCAGTTGTAGCACAAATCACATAGTATTATCATTGCTTACTTTACTGGATTCCAAGAAGAACTACACCATTCCCCCCACCTCAAACTCTACTCATCAGACTCTATTGATTATTGTATCCCTAACACTTGCACAGTAAAGGCTGTAAAAAAAAGGGGCGCCTGGGTGGCGCAGTCGGTTAAGCGTCCGACTTCAGCCAGGTCACGATCTCGTGGTCCGGGAGTTCGAGCCCCACGTCAGGCTCTGGGCTGATGGCTCGGAGCCTGGAGCCAGTTTCCGATTCTGTGTCTCCCTCTCTCTCTGCCCCTCCCCCGTTCATGCTCTGTCTCTCTCTGTCCCAAAAATAAATAAACGTTGAAAAAAAAAAAATTTAAAAAAAAAAAAAAAAATACCTGTTGAAAGAGATGACAAGAAAAATTTTTACAATTTCTGATTTTCATCCCTAATAATATACTATTAACAGCCTATAAACCTAGCTCAGTGTATCAAGCCACACCTTGTCATAAGAAAACAACTGATATGGTAATAGCAACAAGCCCTCAAGAACATCCTATGAAAGTATAAAGCACAGAAATAATGCATCCACCATCTTCAGCATATGAGGCACATCTTTAAAGTCAGTATCTGATGTTGTTCTATCAGTTAAAATGAAAGAAAAAAATCAGTCAAATGATTATCGAAAAATACAATACTTTTTTAATCTTTTTTTAAAAAGAAAAAGTAACGCAAGCATGTTATTTATTTATTAAAATAAGTAACCAAGCTACAAAGCAATAAAATGAAAATTAAATCTCAAGAGCCCCACAAACCCACCTTCTCAGAGTCAACAACTGTTTTTTTAATGTTTCTCTCAAACTTGACAATGCATTTGTGCCTAAATATATACTGGGGCGCCTGGGTGGCTCAGTCGGTTGAGCATCAGACTTCGGCTCAGATCATGATCTCACGGTTTGTGGGTTTGAGTCCCGTGTCGGGCTTTGTGCTGACAGCTCAGAGCCTGGAGCCTGCTTCGGATCCTGTGTCTCCCTTTCTCTTTACCCCTCCCCCACTCACACTCCATCTCTCTCACAAAAATAAACATTAAACTATATATACACATACATATATACATACACATATACATATTTAGCACAAGCAAATACTATTGGATGCACGTTCTACACTTTACTTTTTTCAATTAATAATATATTCTGAAAACCCATTCCACTATAAAAATACATACATCTACATCTTTCCTTTTAACACTTACCTAGTATACCATTGTGTGACTACAGCATAATTTATCTAACTACAATACTTCACTACTAATGGACACTACAATGTTCTCAGATTTTTCACTATTACAAACAATGCTGCAGAAAACATTCTTAAACACATCCCTGCACACAGTGCACAAGTATACTCAGGACAAATTATGAGAAGGTGAATCCAGTGGCAAAGGGTAGAAATGGATCGACAGTTTCAAACTGTCCTCTGAAGAAGTCACACCAATTTACACTCCCATCAGCAAACCATGAAAGCTTACTGGCCTATACTTTTGCCAACTCTGTTGTATGTACTGTTAAACATTTTCATCAATGACAATCCGGTGATAAGCAAAAAATATTACCTCACTAATTTACATTTCTTTTGGCATATATGAGGTGATATATGTGAGGTTCATGTATTGGTCTTCGTGAATTGATTTGGAAGGGGTTTTTTTGCAAAATACAGAAATTAGTCCTTTGTCCTATGTAGCAAATATTGAAGAGATTTTCCATTTAATTTTGTCTATGTTTCTCACATCTTCTGAGTATAGATTATACTAGGCAAAAAAATTTAAAATAAGCTGAATTCAACCTTTAAAAAAAAGTATATTTTAAAATGGATTGCTTTACAAAAATATAAAAATGAAGATTAACATGAAAATCTTAACATTTTATAGAAAGAATATATATTAAATATGTAATACATACCAAAATGTTTCCATTTTATAGGCAATTGAGTGAATGAATGTACATTACCTGCCTTTTCGTTGTATGGCACTAGCTTTGGAAATCCACACCATTTTTAACATTGTAACAAAATTCAGTGCATCAAAGGATTTCTGTAATTAAGTTTTCTTCATGTTAAAACTTTTATAAAAGGTGTTTAAGAAGAAACAGCAAGAAACATTATGAATATATTTTAACATGCCAAGTTTAATTTAAAGCCTCTTCGCCTGGGTGGGTCAGTCAGTTAAGCGCCCAACTTTAGCTCAGGTCATGATCTCGCAGTCTGTGAGTTCGAGCCCCGCCTCAGGGTCTGTGGCTGGCAGCTCAAAGCCTGGACCCTGCTTCAGATTCTGTGTCTCCCTCTCTCTCTCTGCCCCTCCCCTGCTGAGTGCATGCTCGCTCTCCGTCTCTCTCACTCTCAGAAATAAATAGGGGTGCCTGGGTGGCTCAGTCAGTTAAGCGACCCAACTTTGGCTCAGGTCATGATCTCACAGTTCATGGGTTCCAGCCCCATGTCAGGCTCTGTGCTGACAGCTCAGAGCCTGGAGCCTATTTTGGATTCTGTGTCTCCCTCTCTCCCTGCCCCTTCCCTGCTTGTGCTCTGTCTCTCAAAAATAAACACTAAAAAAAAAAAAAAAAAAAAAAAGAATTTTAAAAAGAACCATTATTCCCTCCATACATCCTCAAAGATTCTAAAGCAAAAATTCACTATAGAGAAATACTTTAAAACAGTGGATTCCTAACTAGAATATATACTTAATCATTCAGTGACTTACACTTTCCCTTTCATAGGATAACTATATAGAGCAATTACAAATGCATTCTCATAATAGTTTAATTATAGGATCTTTAGAAAAAATAGTACCAATAGTTTTTAATAAAATGTCACATTTGTCAATTTTGTATGTAAAATAACTTCTGACACTATCATCATATTCTTAACTATGGTTTACTTGATAAATGATACCTATAGGAATTAATTTCTAAATTATTCAAAATTCACTTGTTCAGCTTTAGCTAATTTCAGGGCAATAAAATCTGAATTTTTATGGACTCACCATTCAGACTTTTAAAGATAATATTCATCATTATCCTCTTATAAAAAAAACAAAATGTATTATCCCTTCTTTATAGTATCCAACTATAATGAAATGTCCAAATTTTATAATAAAATCTTGTGTTCTATAAGATATTCCTTAAAATTACTTTGAAAACATTATAAAGCAATTAATAAATTTTTTTCACATTAAAACATGATCATTTATATCCACTAGAACAGAGATGATTTGCTTTCCCCAACATAGATAGTATCGTTCCTTGAAAATCAACCACCTCTCACTTTCAACTCTTTCAGTAAAAGGACCTACCAAAGTTAAGGGCATTGAGAACTGCTGAGTATTCTAATGCTAAAGAAAATAAATGCTGTCTTTTATTTCTACTGGGTTGGCAGTAAATATTTTAGCCTTTGTAGAGAGTCTCTGTTGCAACTAATTCAAATCTGCCATCTGCAGTGTGAAAGCAGCCATAGTCAATAGGCAGAAGAGTGAACATGGCAGTGTTCCGATGGAATTTATTTTGATAAAAGCAGGTAATGGACCCATGTGTCCGCTATCATTTGCTGAACTTTAGTTTTGTCTGCTTCCTCTGAGTATGGTTCTCTCAAACTAAATATCTTTTGAGTATCTGCTACATGTGGAGCACCGGAGATTAAACATTGAACAGGAGGGACATGGTCCATGCCCACATGTAGAAGGAAAGCATACAAAATATGTAATCAAATTCCCACACCGTGACAAAATTTTCAGTGTAGCTAGCCAACCCTTTACTTTCTTCCTAATATTTAATCAGCAGAAGCTCATTTTTTTAATATAATTTGTTACACTAACTGGATCTTATATTCTGAACTGTTTAAAGTAAAATATTCACTTCAGAGAAATCAACGATTACTATGGTAAATTCAGGCAGAACCAGAGATTTTCCCACTAAAGTGAATTCTGCTTATAAAAGCATTTACTGGAATGTAACTTAATCTTCTTCATTTAAATAAAATACAATTCCTCCAACCTACCTCTTTCACCTTACCAGAATCAATAACAAAGACAACATCGTTGACTGTGATGCTGGTTTCAGCAATATTGGTGGAAAGGATCTGCAAAATGGAATGTTATGTTACAGTTAATACGAAAACAGGACCAATGACTAATAAAATGGACAAAAGAAGATGTTATAAAGCTTACAATTTTTCGAACACCAGCAGGCGGGTTTTTCAATACCTTCTTTTGATCAGATGTTTGCATATTTGAATGAAGCATAAAGACTTGATATCTGTTGACAATGAAAGGGGAAATACACTGTGGTACCTATCTGTTACTTAAAGCAGCAAATATAAAGCTTTAGCTTTTACCTGTGTGTGTTATCAGCAAACCGCTTGTCATCAAACAGGATGCGATCCCGCAGTCCAACAATTTCATCATATCCAGGCAGGAAAATTAATATTGCTCCTTGGAGAATAATAATGTTTTAAACAGTAAACCTCTGGTTTTACAAACCAGAACCAATCAACAGAACCATCTATAATGAACTCTACCACGTGTTTTTATGTACTAATAAACTGTGATACTTATGATGTTTAAGAGATTATTTATGCAATACTGACAATGGAATTACACAAAAATCTGTACACACAACATATTAATTTTGAAATCGAAGTATACACTCTTGTTCCAGTTATTTTAGACAGTAGTTATTTACCAGCATCGCAACCATGGCAGATATTGTATAGAAGGTGCATGATCAAATCCAAGTCTACTTTTTCATCATCAAAACTGTGATGATAAGCTTTCAGGAGCTCTCTGTCTTCTGCATTGAGGTCACTCCCATTTGTGTGTACCAGAGAACTTTCATCTAGATTTCCAAATTCTAGTGAAGCACTAGGAAAAAAAAGACAAAAACAACAACAACAAAAAAAAAAAACCACAAACTCAATTTTCATCAAAAAAGAGTAATCCTTTAAGGCCAACAATTCCCATGATATCCTTCTTCAAATTTTAAATACACCCTAAAGAGGGTAAGTGATACTTAATGTCCCAGCTACAATTCATGTTTTGGTTTACAGTACATTATCCAAAGTAAAATTTGTCAGTAAGTGATTTTTGAAAACACAATCTGAAGACATTTCTCCAAAGACAATATACGAATGGCCAATAAACACACTGAAAAGATGTTCAACATCATTAGTCATCAGAGAAATGAAAATCAAAACCACAATGAATACCACTTCACACTCACTAGGAGGACTACAATAAAAAAAAGACAAGAAAGTAAGTGTGGAGAGAGGGTGTGGAGAAACTGTAACCATCATACATTGCTGGTGAGAGCATAAAATGGTGAAGCCACTTTAAAAAAGAATATGGTGGTTCTTCAAAATGTTAAACACAGTGTGACCACACATCCCAGCAATTCCACTTCTACTGCTAGGTATATAAACAAGGCAAATGAAAATACATGTCCATATAAATATGTGTACACAAATGTTCATACCAGAATTATTGGTAAGAGTCAAAAAGTGGAAACCCAAATGTTCATCAATTGATGAATGGTTAAACAAATCGTGATGTATCCACAGAGTAGGTTATTAGTCAGAAAAAGAACACCTGCTACAACATGGATGAACCTTGGAACACATTATGCTAATGAAAGAAGCCAATCACAAAAAGACCAAGTATGATACCATTCCACTTAGATTAAGTGTACAGAATAGACAAACCTACAGAAACAGAAAGTACACTAGGTGTCGAGAGCTGGAAGACTTGCGTTTTTTGGGGGGAGATGGGTAATGAAAACGTTCTCAAAATTGATTGTGGTAATGACTGTGTAACATGGGTGAACTAACTCATGTGGTATATAAACTTTACCATAATGAAACTTAAAAGACACAAATTTTCAATCATCATTTATATCTCAACAGGTTGTTCACTCTTATAAACAATACTGTGAAGAAAAATCTATGTTAAAAAAACAAACAAACCACAATTCTACAGGTACCAGCTTAACATGACTGCTAACGTGGTAATTCTATTCTAAAAGCAGATTGATTTCACTACTTTCCAAAAGCCCAGAATCAGCATAAATTAAATAATTGCTTGCTTCTTCATCCTCTATATAAAAATATAAACTACTGCCATCACTAGTAACTATCAATAAGATTTCTAGGAAGTTCAGTTCAGCCCATTTCTCTTAAAGAGCTTACTTAGCAGAAAATGAAGCCTGATCTCAACAGGGAAAATATTAAACTTAAAATTGTAGTATTTTAAATTTAAGATCCTTTTTCAAATACTCCAAGCTTTTTGGTTTTTTACTTCTTTTTTTTTTTTTTTTTTAATTTTTTTTCAAAGTTTATTTATTTTTGGGACAGAGAGAGACAGAGCATGAATGGGGGAGGGGCAGAGAGAGAGGGACACACAGAATCAGAAACAGGCTCCAGGCTCTGAGCCATCAGCCCAGAGCCTGATGCGGGGCTCGAACTCACAGACCGCGAGATCGTGACCTGGCTGAAGTCGGACGTCCAACCGACTGCGCCACCCAGGTGCCCCGGTTTTTTACTTCTTAACAGGTAAATGAGGAGAGGAGTATGTTCTTTGTTTAAAGCTCTAACTTCAAGGGAGCCTGGTTGGCTCAGTCAGTAACACCCAACTCTTTATTTCAGTTCGGGTCATGATGTCATGGTCGTGGGATGGAGCCCCATGTCGGGCTACATACTGGGTGTGGAACTTGCTTGAGATGCTCTCTCTCTTTCCCTTTGCCCCTCTCCACTAGCACTCTCAAAAAAACCCCACTAACTTTACATATCAATTATCAATAATCCAACACATATTTTATTAATAAATTGCATTTTAAATGTTTAAAATTGGTGATTGATAATGTCATGATCTGTGGACTAAAAAGAAAGCCCAGGTAGCCAGGATAATTAGAATATTATCCAGATAACTCCTGTACTTGGTAATGTATAGTGTCTACTGACACTACTTCCTAGCACCCTAAGAAGCATTCAAAGTGGAGCATTCAAAGTATTAGCACTAAAAGGACTGCAAATTCTGGGTGCTATTAACTGAAATGACAACAAATCCTGCCATTGCTAAGAACTTTGTCACTCTAAACGTCATTAGCATTTAATTGAAATTAAAACGAAAAGACTAATTTCATACTTCAAACATACTTCATCTAATACCTGAGACTATATCTATAGAATTAAATACAAAAACCCAAGTCATATAAAACATTTATATGTTCTTCAATAAAAGATGTTTTGATATATTTTAACTTCAAATTCCATTTTTTTCACTTTTGATTCTTATAGGTTGAAGACCGATAGATGCTATCCACGTATTACTAAACATGTTTTCTTCAGGTACCTTTTCCTTTAATAAAATATCTTTCCCTTTTCTTAAGATATCTAATCTAAAATCTACACAATCTGGAGGCGCCTGGGTGGCTCAGTTGGTTAAGCGTCCAACTTCGGCTCAGGTTGTGATCTCGCAGTCCGTGAGTTCGAGCCCCGCGTCAGGCTCTGTGCTGACGGCTCAGAGCCTGAAGCCTGTTTCAGATTCTGTGTCTCCCTCTCTCTTTGACCCTCCCCAGTTCATGCGCTGTCTCAGTCTCTGTCTCAAAAATAAATAAACATTAAAATCTACACAATCTGACCTAAATTTACCGAAAACCTTTAATTACCAAAATGAAGGCTTTGTTTCATAGGATTGTGAAAAGTATTGTCTGATTCTTCTTTTTTAAATCAAAGTAGAATCAGTTAAGGAGGATCAGTAGCACAGGAGGTAGACTGCAGTAATAGGATTAATTAGGTAGCCCCCATGAAGGTAAGATTTAAACAAAGATATGTGTTCTGTTCCTGTTTTATAACACATTGTTTCTCTTTCATGAATATTTTCTATTAGTTTTTGAAGTCTTCTTCTGGTCACTAATGCTTAGTCCCATCCAAGTTCCGGGTTTTTTGGTTGCTATTGTTGTCTGTTGGATTGTGGGTGCTTTTTCCCCTCAAAGATTCCCAGTGATCAATCCCCAACACTTTGTTCATCTTTAAAGACAATGAAAAAAAAAAAAAAAAAACAACTCCATCTGCACAGGTGACAATTGCTGAGCTATCTAGTTTAAAGATGGTCATTTCACTGAAGGAATACCCAACCTTCTATAATTCTAATTCTTTTCCCTCGGCTTCGTCTGTTTTCCCAGGAAAGAATTCTCAAGTTTTCTGCTAAAGAACATAAGCTTCAAACAGGAAAAGGCAACAGGACAGCAGTGGAAGGGAGTGGATGGTACCTCAACTTTCAGTCTTTAGATTTTTCTGTTTGATGCCTCACTCCTACTCTCCCACTGTGCCTGGTACCTCCAAGTCCAACATGTCCGTGGCTTTATTTTTTAATATACTTCCCACTTCCTGCAAAGGTGGGGAAGTGGTATCACCTGGTGGAGGGGAGAAGGGAATCTGGAATTCTAAATGTTCCTCATAGAGAATTTCAATCAATTCTGGGATTTTGGGGGTTTTTTTGTTGTTATGTTTTTTGTTTTTGTTTTGTTTTTGGCCTTTTCTTTCACTGTTATTCAGAAGTAGTTAAGTGAGGGGCGCCTGGGTGGCTCAGTCAGTTGAGTGTCCGACTTCAGCTCAGGTCATGATCTCACGGTTGACGAGTTTGAGTTCCGCGTCGACCTCTGTGCTAACAGCTCAGAGCCTGGAGCCTGCTTCAGATCTGTGTCTCCCTCTCTCTCTGCCCCTCCCTACTCACGCTCTGTCTCTCTCTCAAAAATAAACATTAAAAAAAAAATTCATTTAAAAAAAAAAGAATTAGTTAAGTGAGCCTCTAAGAAGCTAAAATGAATCTGTTTCTCACTGGCACTTCCCTCTGTGGGCACTCAGGTTTCAGTTTTCTCAGCTCTGCCACGTCAACCAGCACCGATCCACTAGCCTTCTAGTACCCAAAAATTTACTAATTTCTTCGATCAGTTGCTATGACCTCTTCCAATCTCTTTCACTTTATTAGCTTGAACATTCCTTCTGTACCGTTTCAACGAGGTTTTGTGAAAATGCAGATAAATTACATGTGTTCTAGCTACCATGTTTAACTGGAAATCCTTCTGTTTTTCAAAATAAAATAAATTATTACAGCATAGTGGATCTTACTGGCACCCTACAAAAATTTTTTTTTTCCTTAGAATTCCTTAGAATTCAAAAACCAACAGCAAGAAAAAAAAAGCAAAAAAAAAACAAAACACAAAATAAAATCTCTGAATAAGAGACTATAGCCTACAGCATCATACTGATTTTCACAGCTAAGCTTTTAAAAAAGAAGTTAGGGGGCACCTGGGTGTCTCAGTCAGTTGAGACGTCCGACTTCAGCTCAGGTCCTGGTCTTGCGGTTTGTGAGTTCAAGCCCCGCGTCGGGCTCTGTGCTAACAAACAGCTCAGAGCCTGGAGCCTGCTTCGGATTCTGTATCTCTCTCTCTCTCCCCCTCCCCTGCTCATGCTCTGCCTCTGTCTCTCAAAATGAATAAATGTTAAAAAAAAAAATTTTTTTAAATAAAAAAGAAGTTAGGGTTAATTAAGCACAGAATAAAGTTTTACCTGTAAGATTCCAGAAGATCCACAATTTCAGTCTGTCCAAAGTGTTTAGCCCAATCTAAAGCCATCCTGCCAAAATTCAAAGATATCAAACTATTAGAAAAATGATGTTTTCAAAATTATAAAACTAGTCACATTATTCATTCACCCATTAGAGATATTCCAGCAATTATTATAGAACAGCTTTTAACATAAAGACAAACGTAAGAAATCAAAGACAGTACGTGTAGCTGGACCAAGACATACAAAGAACGGATGCAGTTTACAATTACCAGCCATTTGACGCTTTACTGTGCACGTTGGCTCCCATGCTAATTAACTGCTCTACTTGACTTGAAAAACCTCGTCCAGCAGCAACCATCAGAGCTGTTGCACTGGTTTCGCTATGCCTATAATCAACTAAAAACAGGAAAAGATAAATATAGGTTACATTTCCAAATTTTTTAAATCGTTTTAATTTTTTTTAAGTTAAATGAAAGAAATAAATGACTGTCAGGAGAATTCACTTGGGACTTTGCGCCTTAACCCACTACATGGTAACAGTATTACATAACCTTAACTCAGATCATCCAAGGAGATGTCATTCATATGCTTTTAATATAAACACAATGGAGGAGGGGCGCCTGGGTGGCTCAGTCAGTTGAGCATCCAACTTTTGACTTCAGCTCAGGTCATGATCCCAGGGTCACAGGATTGAGTCCCATGTCAGGCTCCATGCTGAGTGCAGAGCCTGCTTGGGATTCTCTCTCCCTTGCCCTCTGTCCCTCTCCCCCATTCACACTCTCTCTAAAAAAATAATAAATAAATAAATAAATAAACAAACAAACAAATAAATAAAAATAAATGATGGAATAGGGACAATCATTTGGAAGGCAAGAGAAGGAAAGATAGTTGTTAAGCTGTCTTAAGCTCACCATGATAATTAAAACAGAAGAGGAAAACTAGTAACTTGCAGAACCCTTAAATAATTTTCCTAAGCCTGGATATGTCTTAATCATCAGATGACAAAATACAAAGAATTAAAAAGTTAATGTTCATCGGCAACTGGTAATGAATGCTTAAAAGTGCAAATGCAAAGTTCAAGACCATTTTTTGTTGTTCTTTCGTTTTATTTTCATTCCACCATTCCAGGCTGTTACTTACTGAGATGTTTAATGGAAATAAAGCATTGGCAGAAAGTTTACAAACCATAAAATCCCTCCATGAGAAAAACAAAGGTCTATTGAGTTTAAGTTCTTTCCTAGAATATATGTCTCAAGGAATGCAATATATTAAAATTGCTTAGCACCAGTTTGCTTAAATTATAACTGGTAATTTCAAAAATAAAGAACCACGGGGGGGGGGGGAGAAACCTCTGCAGTAAAATTTAAGATAATTACAAATGGAAAATTTTAGATACCCAATTATTCTCATTGTTTAATAATACTCTACAACATGGTAACCATTAATACAAATCAATGGTTCTTAAGATGGGGAGGAGGACTCAGAAGAGAATTACCTCAAGCTTCTTATTTCTAAAAGCACAGATAGCCATGATTTACTCTAGATTCAGAGTCGGTAAGTCTGGGATGGCCAGGCACACGCATTTTTAAAAAGGTCTGAAAAGATTATGACCTATACTCACTAAGAGAATTACACCTTCAACTGAATAGTCATTTGATAGCCCTGGAGAACAGAACCAAAATGTGTATATTTTTGAGCAGCAGGTACGAATAAGTATGTATTTTCAGCAGCAGGGTATTAATAAGTATCCAACAATTCCTTAGTACTCCTCTCTTCAAGAGGCAGAGCCTAATTCCATTCTCCTAGAGTAAGAGCTAGACTACGTAACTCACTCTAAAAGGTACCTACAGCTTCCTGCTTGCTTTTTCTCCTTCTCTTTTGATCACTCACTCTGAAAGAAGCCAGCTGTCACATCCTAGGAAGAATAAGACAGCCAGCCCTATGAAGAGATCCACATGGCAACGAACTGAAGCCTTATGCCAAAAGCAGAGATGACTGGAGGCCTCTTGCCAAGAGCCACGTCAGCAAGCCTCCTCGGAACCAGATGCTCCAGTTCCAGTGAAACCTTCAGATGACCAAACTCCTAACAACAGCTTCACTACTGTTCTATGAGTCACTAGGAGCCAGAACCACTCAGTTTTGCCACTCTCAGATTCTTGATTCTCAGAAGCAGTGTGAGATAATAAATGTTTCAGGTTGCTAAGTTTAGGAATGATTTGTTATGCAGCAATAGGTAACTAGGACAATAAGCATGACAAAGAATGCCTGCATCTTACTAATTACCAACTGCTTCCACAGGATCACATGGAGAAACTGACAACATTAAAAAGAAACCTATGAAGCCCAGGGTCTCCTGGATTACATGAAGTATTTTCAACTCTGGTGCCAATTAAGGATTGAGATTTTAGAAGAAAAATAAAAAGACAGGAAGTCAATAACTGTTCAAAGAATTACTACAACATTTTAGTTTGCTTCACACAGCTTAAAATACTAGCATAGCGTACTCTAGAAAATGTCCAGTGACACTTTTATAAAGATGCAGGACCTGGATGCATAGGATGATGACATCCAAGTAATAGTATACACTAAAGAAATATCTAGGATGAAGGTCAAGAATAATACATTAATGCTTCATAAATATTTTAAGGCAACTTGCCTCAGAGTTCAAATTTTCCTAACTTTCAGGTAAGATGGCAAGGCATTTCTCTTTTGGAGAAAAAAAGACTGCCAGAAAACTGGATATGAACAAATGTTCACATTTCCAAATACAAAAAGTTACTTTTCAAAATACAGATAATTTATTTTTTTAATGACTGATAAACTGGAAAAAAAAAAGTAGATCAAACTAAATTTACAAAGATCTTCATTTCCTTCCTAAGAGGTCTGTTAGATTAGTACATTATGGAATTATAACCATTTGAACAACTACACCTAAATATTGACCTAAAGCCTCTTCTAGCATACATAGCACATGTTCATTGACCCAGGCCTTCTGAGCTAATAAACTGAGAAGGTTTATTAATACACTAGGTAACAATTAGAACTGGGTGGTGGGGGCGGGGGGGAGGGGGGTTGTTAACCAAAACCAATGGGCCAAATCTAATTATGAGATTTAAAAACTCAAAAAAAATAAAAATAAAAAAAATCAGAACAACATGTAAATGATAGGGGGCATTCATTTAGCAAAATCCCATGTTAAAGAAAAAAAAAAAAAGAAGAACTAGAAGTTTTAAAGGTGATATGAATCACTAAGACAATGTGGTTGGCAACGAGCTATACTAACCATAGGCTGAATTGATGTAAGTAAAGAGTAAAGATTTTTAGGCTGATTGACCTACTGTACCTGAAGCTAGTCACTAAGAGACAATAAGTATTTAAAGCTATGACTAGATGAGAACCACAAAAGGAGTCCGTGTAAATTGAAGCAAGGCCTAAGGACTGAGGCCTGGGCCACTGCATATTCAGAGGTCAGGAAAAGGGAAGATTCTGCGAAGGAAACCAAGAAGTTCCAGCTGGAATAGGACAGGCTGATTGAAGGAAATGTTTCAAGAAAGGAGTGATCAATAATAATAATAACAACCCTGAGAAGTTTAGTTGAGGGGATAAACCACTTGACATCTAAATCATTTCCAGTACTGACTCTCTGGCCTTTCATTCTGTCTTTTGCCTAGAACTCACCTCTGGTTACCAATAGTCACTATAATCAACTAACAAAATCAGGCTAGGTCATTATGAAAACGTATCACATGACAGAAAGCATGTGCATGTGAATGAGTACTTGAGCTTATATAACTAACGGTATGTTAAAATTCTCCACTTACTAAATACAAAATCTAGAGCAAAGTTATCAATCTTTTTTTTCCTTCCTTTTTTGAAATCACAAATTTCAAAAAATCAAAGATATTCCCTTGGGAGGGAAGGAACATGTATTTATGGGTACAATATATATACAGAAATATGGGTACAATATATATACAGAAAAATACCTCTGCACATAACTGCACATATATTCACAGACCCCCACATAGCTATTCTGAAGACAACTAGATTAAGAATCCCTGATTTAGGGGTGCTTGGGTGGCTCAGTCGGTTAAGCGTCCAACTTCAGCTCAGGTCATGATCTCACACTTCATGAGTTCGAGTACCATGTCGGGCCCTACCCTGACAGCTCAGAGCCTGGAGCTTGCTTCAGATTCAGTGTCTCCCTCTCTCCCTGCCACTCCCACTCCCCCGCCCCACTCATGCTCTGTCTCTCTCTCTCAAAAATTAACATTAAAGAAAAAAAAAAAGAATCCCTAATTTAACACAATATTTATTCTACTATGCTAATAAGATCTTGATTTGTCCATTTGAAATAAGTACTCCAAAAGAACAAATTATTGGTTGTGAACAACAAATGTAGTACATACATTCTGAATTAAACTACATTTCTTTTTTTTTTTTTTTAATTTTTTTTTTCAATGTTTTTTATTTATTTTTTTGGGACAGAGAGACAGAGCATGAACGGGGGAGGGGCAGAGAGAGAGGGAGACACAGAATCGGAAACTGGCTCCAGGCTCCGAGCCATCAGCCCAGAGCCTGACACGGGGCTCAAACTCACGGACCGCGAGATCGTGACCTGGCTGAAGTCGGACGCTTAACCGACTGCGCCACCCAGGCGCCCCTGAATTAAACTACTTTTCCACCATAAATAACTGAAAGAGTAAAAAAAAATATTTTTTAAGAAGTTATACATACCGCTAACATTTTCAGTTAAAATAAGGTGAAAGACCTGAGCGAAGGCATCGACATCTTTATGTAGCCATATGTCAGAAAGACAAGCATCCATTTCCTTTATTAACCATGGTTCAAGGCAATTCACATCTTTTTCTGTCTTTAAAAAACAAAACAAAAGCAGAGGTTATAAATTACCTGACAGCTTAACCTTTGCTTGCAAAGAATATGAGATGACACAATGGCCACAAGAACTACTTACCACATATAATATAATAGCACAGGCTTTGACATAAAAGTTTCTCATCTGAACACACACACTCCACTTACAATATCGTATCTTGTTCTTACATTTATCTTTCATCTGAGAATGAGTTTGTAACCAAAGGAGCATGATTCAGTCAAAATATTACCTAAACGTGTTTCTAGCAAAATGTTGCTAAATATACTTGTACACCAGTGGTTCTCTCTCCCAGCTGCACATCAGAGGGGCCAACACTGGTGTATTTCAACACTGATGCCAAGTTTATGAGAACCTCTGCTGGTGGAGGCAAGATTCCATAAGGGCTTTAAAATAAGTTCCTGAGGTGATGCTCATGTGCAACCAGGCTTAAGAAACACTGATTTAATGGTCAAAAGGCTATTCACTGAACCAAATGCACCTGCATATGTACCTTCTCATGCTCAAAACAGTTAAATTCTTTTTCCAAAAAGTGCATAGGCCCAGCAATATTTTGCATCACACTAATCACCAGTGCCTTTTAAAGAATTCTAAACCAGAATTAAAGACCAGAAGGGACCTAGGAAATCAGCTAGTTCCAGTTTTCAACCTGGATTCAAACAGTTTCAATGGAACCCAAGGTAGCAGAAGCCCCATGTAGGGATGGGAGTGGACAGTAAAGACGAGCAGGCAGGGCTTCTACAAAATATTTCATTTGTAAAACATTCTGTGGCAAAATAGAAAAAAGAAAAGCAGTTTATAAAGTCACATAGCTGGTTGGTTGTAGAAACAACACCAGTATTGACTATGGGCTCTAATATCAAAAGTTTTTTCTCAATTTTCTCTTAACTGAACTTATCTTACATTGTTCAGCTCACAGGTTCTTAAACTTTTGAGATGATAGGGGCACCTGGGTAGCTCAGTGGGTTAAGCATCCAACTTTGCCTCAGGTCATGATCTTGCGGTTCATGGGTTCGAGCCCTGCACTGGGTTCTGTGCTGACAGCTCAGAGCTTGGAGCCTACTCTGGATTCTGTGTCTCCCTCTCTGTTTCTCCCCCACTCATGTTCTGCCTCTTTCAAAATTAATAAACATAAAAAAATTTTCAATAAAAAAAACTTTTGAGATGATAAAATATCAGGCAATGATAACATATATCCATAATATCTTTATTGTCTTCAAAAAAATCAGAGAAAATATTGAAATAATTTAAATTCATATAAAACAAAAAAAAATGTTGCATTAGTTGCCAAAAAAAGTGTGTTAGAAAGTTTTTCTGAAAAATGTGTTGTAGCCTAAGATAAACGAAGAGAATTACACTGTAATAATTCAGTAACATATTATAATCTTGTAAGATGTTCTTTAAACTACACAATTTTCACTCAAAATATCAGTGTGAAATCAACAAGGTCTTACCAACTGGCTGAAGACAGCATCACCACCATCATCCAACAAATCATACTCTTCAGTCACATTCGGAACAGTTCTCTGCCTCTGAGATTCAGGCTTGAATGTATTCTCTTGAGCCGAATACCACTCTGTAAGAGTAGTTTGTTGCTTCTCTTCTAAATTAGTAACAACAACAACAAAAAAAAAGTACACAAATGCTTCACGTTGGGGAATATATTGTGCTTTTAAAAATTAAGTGAATCGAAAATACTTCAAAGTTGGCTTTATTTTTTCAAAATACATTAATGAGAAACATCCAGTAATGTTTATGCTTAAATATATCATCTATTCCACGTTATTGGTGAGAAGTTTATTTCTAAGTCAGTCCAAATTTCAAGAAAACTATTTGAGCCATACTATAAATATTGCTTAAAACAATGACTAATATTCATACAGCACTTTGTAGAAAAACCATTCATTGAACTTCTACCACCATGCCAGTTGTTTGAGGTATAAGTGATCTACAATTTTCACCTTCAAAAGCTTAGAGATCTACTAGTTTTATGATCTACATATGAAATAGGAATTGCTAATTCCTACTGCTTTTATTCAAGTGGAGAATCCAAAGAACTTAAGATTCTTGTCCAAGGTCACACAGACTAAACAAAGGAAGCAAAGCTTGAAGCCAAATCTCGTATCGCGAATAATGAAGTTAAAAGTAAGCAAGAAGAAGGGCGCCTGGGTGGCTCAGTAGGTGAAGCGTCCGACTTCGGCTCAGGTCATGATCTCACTTAGTGAGTTCAAGCCCCACGTCAGGCTCTGTGCTGACAGAGTGGAGCCTGGAGCCCGCTTCAGATTCTGTGTCTCCCTCTCTCTCTCTCTGCTCTGCCCCTCCCCTGCTCATGCTCGCTCTCTCTCTCTCTCTCTCTCTCTCTCTCTCAAAACTAAACATTAAAAAAAATCGGAAAAAAAAAAGCAACCAAGAAGAATCTTACCCTAACTCCAAAGCTGAGATATACTGTAAGGTCGTGATTAAGAGATGTATTAATGGGCAAATAATGCTAAGTTGTAAGCACAGATGCAATTCATAACGAAATCAAGATTTGAAAACCTGGCATTTGTATCAAAGATGAACCTGTTACTACTCACATGCCACTCCCTTCAACGCCTCCTGCCTACTCCCCATCCGGGTCCTGTGCAATGTGCTGTGGCGGGTCGCATTCTTACCATATGCAGCATGTCAAACACTCGGCAGCACATAGTCTTCGGCCTCCTTAAAACAGTGGCTGTATCTCTGGATACAGACACACTCACCCTCCTCCACCCCAGCATCCACTTTCAATTCCTCTCTATAGATGATAATTTATGCACATAAACCACCATGTAGCAGGTACACTTGGGACCAAACTCTAATATGATTTTATACAATTACGTGCAAGGGAAAAATACTTTCAAGTGTCCTTGTACCTCCACAGGATAAGACCAAAAACTTAGTATTAGTAGTACTTTTGTTTTAAATTTGTTTGATAAAAAGCTTACCTCGTTGTTTTTCCTTTTTGTATTTTAACATTTCTTTGTTTGTGTATCCAGTAGTTCTTAAGATGTCTTCCAGAAACATTTCTTTTACTTCAAAAGGTCTTCCCTGTACTAAATAATAGGAATACTTTAAGGACTCAGTTTGCATCACAGGGACGATGCACATAAAAACATGAGAATCCTGAGTTAATGGAGTATAAAAATCCAAAAGCAATTTCAAAGGTCAAGTGATCCCCATGATATTGTCATGTCATTATATTTAAATATAATTCTGATTTTCATTTTACAGAACTGCTCATTTACTTGTCTTTTCTAGAGTTTACTATCTACTTATCCTGTGTCTGTCATCATGGCAGACCCCAGGAATACAAATCATAAGCAGAAACACAGCTGCCTCCTACTCTCTTGAAGCTTACACACTAGAAAGGGAGACAGACATTAATCCAATAATCCAGAATATAAATGTGAAAACAGAGTTGTAATAAATCCTCTCAGAGAAAAGCACAGGATACCATCACATAATAGGGGATTTGAATGAGTCAAGAAAATCATCCTCTCAGAGAAGATGAGGACCAAGAGAAGGGATAAATGAAATACTAACCTGTATGCAGAAGAAATATACAATGAAGAAAACAAAAGCACATGCAAAGATGCTACGATGGGAAAGAGTATGATGTCTTCAAGAAACTAATTGGCCAAGCAAACTGGAACATGGTGGGAGATGGGGAGTAAAGAGGGGTTGTAGTTTGAGATGAGGCAGGAGAAACAGGTGAGCCTTATTAAGGATTTAGGTCTTCATCCTGAGGTAATGGTTATCCAAAGTTTAAGCTCAGCAGAGTGCTCAACATCCTCAGAATTCCAGGTCAGAAAAGACCACTCTGGCTGCAGTAGATAACACAGATTTAAAAGAGAGCAGAGGAGAAGCACCTGGATGGCTCAGTTGGTTAAGCATTGGACTTTGGCTCAGGTCATGATCTCATGGTTCATGGGTTCAAGCCCCACATCAGGCTCTGTGCTGACAGCTCGGAGCCTGGAGCCTGCTTCAGATTCTGAGTCTCCCTCTCTCTCTGTCCCTCCCCTGCTTATGTTCTCTCTCTCTCTCTCTCTCTCTCTCTCTCTCTCTCTCTCTCTTTAAAAAATAAACAAACATTAAGGGGCACCTGGGTGGCTCAGTCAGTTGAGCGTCTGACTTTGGCTCAGGTCATGATCTCACAGCTCATGAATTCACGCCCCACGTCAGGCTCTGCTGACAGCTCGGAGCCTGGAGCCTGCTTCAGATTCTGTGTCTCCCTCTCTCTCTGCCCCTAACCCACTCACATTCTGTCTCTGTCCCTCTCAAAAATAAATAAACATTAAAATTTTAAAAAAATAAAATAAATAAAAGAGAGCAGAGGAATGGGGGTGCCTGGTTGGCTCAGTTGGTTAGGCATCCAACTCTTGATTTCGGCTCAGGTCAGTTATGACATCAAGCCCCGCATCTACGCTGACAGCATGGAGTGTACTTGGTATTCTCTCTCTTCTCTCTCTGCCTTTCCCCCACTCTTTCTTGTGTGCATACGTGCACTCTCTAGATAGATAGATAGATAGATAGATAGATAGATAGATAGATAGATAAGAGAGGAGAGGGGATGGAAGAGACCAGGTTATCATCTGATAATTCAAGTAAAAGAGAACAATATTTGAAAAAAACTGGTGATGATGAAAAACGGACAAGAGACAGACTCCAGAGATAGGAAGCAAAATACACAAAACTCAGCATTAAATTGGATATGAAGGAATGATATGAAGGGTCAACCATGTTTCTTAGATGTCTGGCGCACAAAACCGGATAGATGATGAGGTCAATCTCAAAGGTAACAAGCAAAGCTAAAAGCAACAGACTGGCTGGTGGGAGCTGGGGTTTGGCTTTAGACATGTCAAATATGAGGTGACAAAACGAGCTTTCAACTAGCAGATGTATAAGTTTTGTAAGAAAGACTGGTTTGTGATGTAGGTGATTAGGTTGATGGTATGATTAACTAAAACGGACAACACAGATTTTTTCTTAACGTTTATTTATTTTTGAGACAGGGAGAGACAGCATGAACGGGGGAGGGTCAGAGAGAGAGGGAGACACAGAATCTGAAACAGGCTCCAGGCTCTGAGCTGTCAGCACAGAGCCTGACGCGGGGCTCGAACTCACGGACCACGAGATCATGACCTGAGCCGAAGTCGGATGCTTAACCGACTGAGCCACCCAAGCACCCCAACACAGATTTTTGTAGAAGAGATTAAATATTTAGGTTGGGACATATTAGAAATGAGCTGCTTATAAGACATCAAAGCCCAAAGCTCTGGAGAACAGTTTGAATTAGAAACAAAGATTCAGGGAGCCCCTGGCTGGCTCAGTTGGTAGAGCATGGGACTCTTGATCTCAGGGGGTCATGAGTTCAAGCCCCACTCTGGGCATAAAGCTTACTTAAAGAAAATGTTCAAAATAAACAAAAAATAAACAGAAACAAAGATTCAGGGTCCATGAGTATAAAAAGAAAGTAGAAGCCACAGGCATGAATGAGAGCTTCCAGGGAAACTACCTGTGCATCTCCAGTACCTAGTAGAGTACAGCACAGACCAGGAAAGAAGAGGAAAACAAAGGAAGGAAGAAGGAAGGGAAGATGAATGAGAAAGAAGGAAAAAAAAAAAAAAGGATCAAGGGAATAATCCCAAAGAATACCAATATATAAGCACCATGCGAAAGAGAAGCCCACCAAGGAGACCATGAGGGTACAAGTGCTAATGCAGAATTAGGAGACAGTGTTGTCAAATAAATTCTGGGATGTGAGCATTTCACATACAAAAAAGAGGGGCCAACCATGAGAAATATGGAAAATTTAAGTAAGATTTTTGTCGAAAATTTAAATAGTAGGCTTGGCAATTATATCAGTATCAAAACAATACTGGTAACAATACATGAATGAACAGCCCCATACACTACAGAAATATAAATCATTTCAGCTCTTTGAAAAAGTAAAATGGCAAAAGCTGTCAAAATTAAAAACAGATACACTCTTTTACTCAACAATTCTACTTTCAGGAATCTATCCCTAGAAATAAGAGCACCAGTATATAAGGATATACATACAGGATGTTTATTATAACACTGTTTATGGAGGGGGGATGAGCAGAGTCTAGAACCAATCTGAGTGTTCAAAAATAAATGGTTAAATAAATCATCGTACATTCGTATTATGAAATATTAAAATAGCTGCTTAGGGGCTCCTGGGTGGTTCAGTCGGTTAAGCGTCTGACTCTTGGTTTCAGCTCAAGTCATGACCTCACGGTTTGTAAGTTCGAGCCCCGCATCGTGCTCTGTACTGACAGCATGGAGCCTGCTGGGGATCCTCTGTCTCCCTCAACCCCTACACCTCCCCTGCTCACTCGCTCTCTCAAAATAAATAAACATTTTTTTTAAATAAAAAAATCATATTAAAAAAAAAAAGTACACAGGAAGTAAACACAGGAGTGTAGACTGCTCTTTTCAAGGAGTCTAGCAACAAAGGGGAAGCTGTAGGACAGAATTTAAGGAGGATACAGGACCACAATAAAGCACATTTCCTTTTAAGAATGAAAAACTGCCTCACAACACAATATCAACCAGTATAGGTGGAGAAGGAGAGGATGGAAATATATACAGATGAATGATTAGGAGGCAGGTCTCAGAGAAAACAGAAATGGATGCACTCTACTTCAGAACATTCCCCAATTCCTATTACAATAAATATAATCATGCCAAAAGTATACCTTCATTAAAATCCTAGAAGAAATCTGACAATTTAACTTACTATAGATCACTGGGCAACTTCCAAAATATCTTATAAAAAGATTTACATCCAAGGCGGCACTAGAAAGAATAAGTTTCAAAGTTGGGTGCTTTTGCAACAGATCTCTTAACTTTGTAAGTAAAAAATCACTAAATCGATCCCTTTCATGTACTTCGTCCTGCAGTAAACAAAAAATAAAACCATGGAATAGTTAAAACATTATGGATGACTAAGCCTTTAAAATTATGGGGCTGCTGGGTTTTATAGTAATTCAAATTAAATGTGAACAAGGCCAATTGGTACTCGTGAAAGTGTTGTATTATGGACAATTCAGAAATAATCAGACATTAACAACCAACTGAAACAAAGCACTGCCTCTTAACATAATATAAAAGACATACAAACTACAACAAATTCGGAATTAGTGGAGTCTAATTTAACATACTTTTGATAAATATAGAATCTACTTAAACATGCTTCAATTAGCATCAGGGTACAGGTGCGCCCTTTGGTTTGAATGAACAAAACTAGTAAGTTTTCTAAAGCTGCTTATTGCAAGCTTCTAAAACTTAATCTAATTGTTTTCTGACACAAACTGGATAAAAGCTTACAACTTTTTAATAAGGTGGTAATTCATCTACTTCATCAACAGCTACTTAATTTAGCAGCTTAACTATGAAGTTAAATGACTATAAAGCGAAGACTGAGAAATACATATTAGCCAAAGGTGGAATCAGATGACTAAGCAGAGAGAGGAAAAAAAAGAAAATTTTCACCCCATTCTGAGGAACGCTAAGTAGTTGTATCATTTTCACATATAAAAAGCACTTTTTGAAAATCTACCTATACATTTAATTTGCCCTCATAAAACCTAATGGTAAGAATTCTTTACTTAATACAAGTAAAATTTATTTCTAATAATTACAGGCAATAAAAAGTAACTTCATTATAATACCTGTTCAAAAAAAAAACTGGCTTTCACTCCTATTCTATTCTAAAAATATAATTAATTACATATTCAAATTTTTAAGCAATCTGAGTTGTATACGGCATAACTCAGCAATATTCTTACCACAATAACATGTGTCACAGTCGACAATGTACTATCTCCCGCCATCAATGTACGAAGCAATACCCCATTAGTGCAAAATGTCAGAAGTGTCTTTGGAGAAACCCTTTTTAAAAAAATAAATAAATAAATGAAGTATACAATTACAACTCTTAAATGTAATTAAAACATGATTACATTAAATGCTAATCTCATATGTAAGTTTTATAAATGTTAAAGTTACTAATATAGCATAGCATAGTATGCTTTATTAGCCAAGTTATTGAAATATGTATTTTATACCTGACGAACTCACAAAATTTTTATTACTAACAGGCTTTTATTAATTATTTTAAGAAACCATTAAATAGATTTTTTTTAAAAAACCTTAAGGAGGCAAAATAACTTGTATTCGATCATAAATCCCCCTATGAAATGGGATTTGTATCCATGGCCCAAACTCTTTCTTCAGCTATGTATTCAAAACCTTATGAAGTTCAGACATGACCTCAACATCCTATCAAAGACTTACTTGGAGCAAAATCATCATCTAACTTTTTGACTAACATAGTCCCTATTTAATTAAATATAAACATTAATCTTTTCTAAGAATGCTAGGCTACAGGAGAACCATGGTTACCTGCTTTCTAATCGGATCTGATATCCAATCGTTTGACCAATCCTTTCTCTTCTCTCTGCAGCAACTCTTTCAGCCACAGCAATAGCTGCTAACCTTCTTGGCTGGGTACAAAATATACGGCAGGGGATACCATTTTTAAAGCAATCATCTAAAAGGAACTGAGGAATCTGAAATGAAAGTTTTAAAGTACTATAAAATGACATGACTATATACCCAGAAAGTCCAAGTCAATCACAACTGAAAAACTACTAGAATTAGAAAAGTTTGGTAACGTGTCCAAATAATCATAAAACCAACAACTTTTATGTAACTTCTAACAATCAGCTAGAAAATGTAATTTTCAAAGATCTGATTCACAAGAGAAACTAAAATGAAAATACTAAAAACAAATTCATACAGGGGCACTCAGCTGGTTAAGCATCTGACTCTTGGTTTCAGTTCAGGTCATGATCTCACAGTACCTAGGATCGAGCCCCACCTCAGGCTCTTGTACTGACAGCAAGGCGCCTGCTTGGGATTCTATCTCTATCTCTGCCTCTCCCATGCTCACTCTCTCAAATAAATAAATAAACTTTAAAAAAAATTTTTGTGAAAAAAACCAAATTCACAGAGAAATAAGGCTTGCACAAATACAAATTCCACAAATATAAAATACAACTAAAAAACACTAACTGAATAAAGAAATAGGACACAATCTTGAGTAGAAATAATCAACACTTCAAAAATGTCAATTCTATCCAAATTATTCTATAAAGTCAACAAAACAACAATCAAAATTCCACTGGAATTTTTTTAAATAGTGAAAAGCATAAAGAAAGCAAAAGTAGCCTAATACTGGGATGTACATGTCAGAAGGACTTAAAAAGTAAGTCTTTCTTGCCGTACCACTACCAGTATTCTCCAAAAAAGTAACTACTATTGGGGCGCCTGGGTGGTTCAGTCAGTTAAGCACTGACTTTGGCTCTGGTCATGATCTCACATTTCGTAAGTTCAAGTCCCGCATCAGGCTCTGTACTGACAACTCAGAGCCTGAAGCCTACTTCAGATTCTGTGTCTCCCTCTCTCTCTGCCCCTTCCCCACTCAAGTTCTCTCTCTCCCTCCCTCTCTCTCTTTCAAAAATAACTATTTTTTAAAAATAACTACTACTTCTGGGGCGCCTGGGTGGCACAGTCGGTTAAGCGTCCGACTTCAGCCAGGTCACGATCTCGCGGTCCGTGAGTTTGAGCCCCGCGTCAGGCTCTGGGCTGATGGCTCGGAGCCTGGAGCCTGTTTCTGATTCTGTGTCTCCCTCTCTCTCTGCCCCTCCCCTGTTCATGCTCCGTCTCTCTCTGTCCCAAAAATAAATAAAAACGTTAAAAAAAAAAATAAATAACTACTACTTCTTATGAACTGTTTTAGGGAAAAAATGTTTACACAATTTAGAATATTTGTGTATATTAACAGGCTTTTATTTACACAAAGCGATTACCGTACTTAATGTTTTTAAATTTGCAGATTTCACTTAATACTCAGATCTACCTAATCCATTCTAATAGCTGCATATTCCATCCTAGGGATGTGCTATAATTTAACAAATATCATGTTAAATAATTTCTAGTTTTTTTAAATTACTGATATTACTGCTTGCTATTATAAAAATTGCTGCAGTGAATATCTATCTTCACAAACTTTTATAAAGATATATATGCAGGGGCACCTAGATGGCTCAGTCGGTTAAGTGTCCGACTTTGGCTAAGGTCATGATCTCATGATTTGTGGCTCAAGCTCCACACTGGGCTCTGTGCTGACAGTTCGGAGCCTGGAGCCTGGAGCCTGCTTTGGATTCTGTGTCTGTCTGTCTGTCTCTCTCTCTCTATCTCTCTGCCCCTCCCCTGCTCATGCTCTCTCTCTCTCTCTCAAAAATGAATAAATATTAAAAAAAAAAGGTGTGTGTGTGTGTGTGTGTGTGTGTACACACACACACACACACACACACACACACACAGGTCAAATGAAAGAGCATGTAAATGTTTTAAGGTGGGTTTTGTTTGTTTGTTTGTTTGTTTTAGAGAGAACAGGGGAGAGGGGCAGAGGGAGAGAGAGAGAGACCCAAGCTGACTCCATGCTCAGCACAGAGCCCAACACAGGGCTAGATCCCACGACCCCAGGATTATTACCTGAGCTGAAATCAAGAGTCAGATACTAAACCAACTGAGCCACCCAGCCACCCCAAGAGTATGTAAATTTAAATTGGAGAGAAGTAGTATCAAATCGCCCTCCAAAACAATTTATACTCCTGCCCATAAAGCAGAAGATGCTGCTTTCCCAACACCTATGCAAATACGTATCGTTAATGTTTTAGTTTCTGCCCCTCTGATAGTTGAAAAATATAATCATTGTTTTGATTTCATTTAACTGTAAGTGAGAGAGAGAGAGCATCATTTCATGCATGTTTCAGCCTCTAGGATTTTTTTAAACTTGACTAGTTTATACAGAAGCATAAATGAACACAAATAAGAAATATTTAAGGAAATAATTTTCTCTTAGGAAATATTTAAGAAGATAATAAACTGGAATATTATGCTACATACTGTAAAAAAACAAAAAGCAAAGAAGAGGGATCCTGGTGCAAAAATAATTAAAGACAGATAACAAAAATTCCAGAAATAGACCCAAGTACTATAGAAACTTCGTTTGATCAAAAGGGCTACCTTAAGTGAAGGGGGAAAAGATAATTAAATAAAAATTATATCGGAACAACTAGATATTAACATGAAGAAAACAGTAAGATGGATTCCTACCTGACATGATATTATAAATTCCAGATGGATTTTTAAAACTATAAATACAAAAATACTAGAATAAAGTATTTATAGGAAAATGTTTTTTAATCTTGGGATAGGAAATGCCTTTCTCAGCATGGCTCAAAGCCCTAAAAAAAAGATTGACAGATGTGACTAAATAATTAGTAAAGCTAATACACAAGATACCACAAAGCAAAGCTACAGAGCAAACAAAAAACTGAGGGAAATCATTTTTAGGATATCTAACAGATAACAGGCATGTAGGCATAATATTTAAAACACCACTAAATACCTTTCTGGTTATAAACACGGTCTTCTCTACCTCACCTGAAAACCCAGACTCAGGAGGCCTCAATCCCTGCCTCCCTATTCCCAGAAGAGCCAAAGCTAACTATGTAGGAGGCTTTTTCAAAGGATAAGACGACTTTGTCTTCCCAGAAGATAAACCCTCTACTTTCCTTTATGAGGCAGATAGCAACCCCAAACCACAGACAGGTTGGGACCTGCGCAGGCCTCAACATCTACAGTCAACTTTATATTAACGTTTGGTATTATTAATATTGCTGTTAGTTTAACTCCTATGCACAAAACACTGACAGGCACTTTATAGACCTCTCTAAACGTCATGGTGAACGGGAGCAAGTATTAGCTCCATTTTACAAATGAGGGCTCCGGCTCACAGAGGTTAACAAGACTAGCCCAGTCCATATTCCTTTCATGATGCCAAACCACATCCCCGCTTCTATTTAAATGGAGGCCCAAGGTGCTAGTTTAAAAATATTTTAAAACATTTCCTTTCTACCAATTCTCAAAACAATACTCCCAGAAACAATTTATTTTTGAAATAAACATTAAAGTACCCAAAAGGGGTTGTTTTTGTTAAAATACATGTAGTATAAATTTGTTATAAAACTGCCATGTGGAAAAAAATATTTTTTCTTCCATAAACAACAAAGAAGAAACCAACCTGTGTAGTCTTTCCAGACCCAGTTTCTCCTACGATCAAAACTACTTTATTTTCTTTAATTATTTTAACAATTTCTTCTTGTTTCTCAAACACTGGCAGAGACTGCCTGAAAGAATCAAATTCAGATTCTCCTCTTTTCACTGGAATCTGAGGTATGCCATTGTTGAGTCGCCCACTCGTTTTGCTCATTTCCCGGTTTTCTTTGAAAATGAATAAAAAACAAAAACATTTATGATCAACATTTTTTAAAAAGCGTTAAACACAAAGATAAGTAATTTCTCTATTCAGTCTGTATAAAGTTAGCAAGCAATAGCTTAGTGTTGTACTCTATGCTTAATATTCTTTAAAAAATAAGTTATAAATTTCAATAGTAATCAGAAAGCAAATTGCTAAAAGTGTTTCTCGTGCATAACATTTACAAACAAACAAAAATCAATCACTCCATACCCATTAAAAATAAAACGTGATTCTGATATCCTAAAACAGTTTTCAGGCTTGCTTCTATCAATAATTAGACACAAAAAATTAAAATTTTGTAAGTAGGTAACAATGTGCATTATTTATAAAGTCTGTTATGTACAATATGAAAACACGTTATGAAAAGAAAAATATTCTCTGTGTTTAAAGCTAACTATGTAAGATTATGTGAACAGATAGAATGATACGTGTAAACATAAAGTCCTAATGCTTAACAATTTTCCTAATTGAGAATTTTTGCCAACAGCTACATTTTATTAATAAGACAAGAATAAAAAAGCATAATGTTTTATACTCTTCACATAATTCAAAACATTTTTGTGTGCATGTATTTAAAACTTAATTCCCTCGCTATCTAAGACCATGTGTTTGCTACACTCTGCAAACCTACTCCAACAGACGATGGAAATTATGAAATCTGTTGCTTTAGGTTATTAATGGTTTTCTCACTAGGAAGTTATTTTTCCAAATAATAAAATTACAGCTTCATTCTATAACCTAAATGTATCATGTATCTAGCTTTCAGCAAGTTAGTGTAATGAAGACTCTGTCCTCTTACCAGAAGCTAAAGCCCCAGTTCAAAATCGCACTCATTAGCGTGCCTCGGCAACATTAATACAGCAAAGTCCAGACCTTGAAGCCAAATCCCAGCTCTGCCGTTTACGGGCTGGTTGAGTAGCCTTGAACAAATTATTTAACTGCTCTGCACCCCAGTCTACTCACCCTTGAAATAGAGGAAATTCTTACCTTGGGAGGGTTGCTATGAGGCCCTCTATAAAGAGTTTAGTATCCTGCCTATCACACAATAAGTGTTCCAAAAATGATAGCTATTACTGTGACACTTAAAGATTTGTCTAACTTCATGACATGCCTTAACACTGCATTTCATTCCCAAAGTTTCACAGTTCTTTATCATTTCTAACAGACTATTCAAACTGAGAAATCTTACTGCATCTTAGTGTTTTTTTTAATTAATTTAAAATGGAAAAAGAACAGTCATCAATTAATAGGATAAACAAGGAAGCTCCCCCAGAAAATACATACCAGCTTCAACTGCAAACACATTTCCTCTTTCTGTTTTAGGCAGAAGTTCAGTACGCTCTTTATTGGTGACAGGAAATCTTTGAATTAGGCTCCTAACAGCATGTTTTGTATTATGAGTCAAATTACAGGTCATCATTGCATGAGCTGTTTCTGATCCATCTTTCTTCTTCACAGTTAGGTATCTATTTGCTCCCTTTCTGAATATTAATAAAAATCATTTATTTACTATATATAGTCAATTGGTTCACATATGATGTATGCCTACTTAGGCAACACGTCTTAAGCAAAACATTGGAAAAAATCAAAATGCTTTGTGAGAAGATGCTGAAAATCCCCAAAAATTCAATAAGGAGGGGTTTGGTGCTGAAGTGGCCAAAAGACCATTTTCAATTAAAGTTTCAAAATGCTACCAATCCAGTTTTTAAACTGCAAAAAATGGCTTACTTACCCACAAATGTTAAAGTCTAGTCTTAGCAGACTTCATGGTGGATGAAACATCACCAGTTAATATATGCTGGAAGCATACAGAGGGAGAAAACCAATCTGTTGAACAACAGAATCTAAAAGTGATCATTAAAAAGTTATGGTTCACTGTACAGACTAATATATCCCACTGAACGTTTCCATAGTATGCTGGTAATGTCACACCCCATGAAAACCTGTTAAAAGAACCAAGCTTAGTGGTTGGACCAAAAAAGCATAAATCAACATTACTGATAAGTATTTTTATATGCATATGGGGAGAAAAAAACAAATTTTTCAAAGCTTCTGGCTCTAGCCTTCAGTTATAAGGTAATGGTGATTTATAACAGTTCTCAAATGATTTGATGTAGGTATATTTATTTCTTCAACTGATCCAGACTAACAATGTCTTTTTTGACTTTTGTAGCTTCTAGAGTACTAGGTATAATGTTAGACACACAGGAAGTCCTCAAACGTGTTTTGAACGATTTAATAATGCATGTCTATAATCCAGTACAATATAGTACTAGAAAAGAGCGCAAGCTCTAAAAGCATACCAACCTGGGTTTGAATCCTAGCTCTACCACTTAGTAGCTGTTGGGACCATAAGCAAATTATTTAACAGCTCTGAGCCTACGATAATAATAATACCTGCCTCAAATGATTATTCATATGGTTAAATAAGATAATGCATGTTAAGGGAAAACATCTGTTAATGTTTGAGTAAGTTGAGCAGAATAAGCATTAAATGAATTAAAGCTGTTATTATAATTTTAGTCTGGGGAAAAAAATCACTTATTTTTAAAAAGTTACCCAAAATACTTCATAAAAGGTTCTATCATTTGTTAATGTCACTATTATATTACAGAAATGAGCAACAAAGCCACAAATACAATGGTAAGTATATGTACAATTTTTCTAATTTTCATTAGATTAAAAATTTTCAACAAAATCTTCACCGTAAAAATAACATAAAACTGAAGATTAACCTATACAGTTTTGGCTCTCTAAGACTTCTTAAGTGAGGCTTTTGATTTACCAAGGTTTTTAATTTCTGGAAACGTTTTATGGAATGCTTTAATGGATTATAAGCTTTCAGTGCTGTCATCTGCTTTTTTAAAAAGTGTTTAGTCATCTTGAAATTATGGGATAAAAATGAAGTAACTAAATTTAACCTGATCTAGGAATTTCAGCTATTTCCATGGTAAATGACAATTGCTGGATTCTAAAAGATGATCTCTGTAGTAGGTTCTTTTCTATGGACCTTCTGAAAATTCAGCACAGTCGTTATAGACTTAATCATCCATTCCCCATTTACTTCATAAAAATTTTAACTACAGAGGGCTGGAAGTGTGCTGGAATGATCACTAGAGCAAGACTCGGTAGGCTTGTGTTCAGCTAGTAAAAAATCTTTCAACTAACTAGCTGTGTGATCAAAAACCATTTTATCTCTCTGACACTGTATACAACTTAATTCAAAAATCTCTACTATTTCTGCCAGTTCCAAGATGCTTTAATTTTCTTGGAAGTTGTCTTGGGAAAGCTATGCTATATTTCACCTGTAACTAATTTTATTCCATTCATTCAATCAATCATTAATCATATATTAAGCCCCTATTCTATGCCAGGCGCTATGCAAGAAGCCGGGATTACAGTTAAGTAAAACATACTCTCCTCAATAAGCTCACAACTAAAATCAGTCAGATTCAAACTTTCCTAACAGAGCCTGCCTACTAAGAATACATCATTTATGTGCAAAAATAACCCAAACTAAGCATGTGTGAGTACTCAACCATTACCATTTAAAATGTACTGAATTCACTTTGAACATGGGTGAGGGGGCAGAAAGATATTATCAACTTGGTAGTTTTCGTGTTTTAGTAAAAGATTCTACTTGTAGCTCTCAGTGCTCATTCCTACCATATTTAGCTCCACGGTGACAATGATAAATGATAAAAAGATGAATGAAATGTTTGGTAAAATATTTGCATCGTTGTTTTGAGGATGAAAACATTCAATCTAGCAGAGATTTGTCCTACTACGTAAACACGCTGAGGTCTAATTTTGCTTTCATCCCAAAGTGGCTCTACTCTTTGAACAAAACCATTAAGGGACTCCTTTTCAGGGGCACCTGGGTGGTTCAGTAGGTTGAGCGTCCGACTTCGGCTCAGGTCATGATCTCACCACTTGTAAGTTCAAGCCCCGCATCGGGCTCTGTGCTGACAGCTCAGAGCCTGGAGCCTCTACAGATTCTGTGTTTTTCTCTTTGCCCCTCCCCTGCTCATACTCTGTCTCTCAAAAAAATAAATAAATAAACATTAAAAAAAATAATAAAAAAAAAAAGAGAGACTCCTTTTCAAAGCAAAGTTAACTAGAAACTAGCCGCACAATGTGGAAGAGATGCTAAATACATTAATGCCACAATAATTTTTTCAAATAATGAAATGTAAGCTCCATATGCAATTTTTAATATAAAAGTAAATGTGCTAAAATTATAGGCATGAACATCATAGTATCTAACTTTCAAAGTGTGAAAGTAATCAATACATGCTATAATTAAGTTTTGGCTTCCTTTTAAGGAAAAATAACTCATCAAATTTGATGCAATTTTAATATTAATCAATTTATCAATTTACACAGTATGTTACTCAACACTTAACTCAAATACCACCCTATGCCTTATTATTCTCCACTCTCCAAATCCATAAACAGTTTAAAAAATCAGCTAAGGAGCCAAAATCTGAAATGACTTAAAAAGTTCACAACCACCAAGGACCTAATCTCTCAAAAAATAATACATATTTGTATGATGCTTTGCAAATGTGTAATTTCCTATTTCCTTAGTTTAATACTTTCATTATGCAGAAAGATGCAAAGACCTAACTCCAAACCATTTTCTTCCTCATACTGTAATACAGAATTGCAAATTTATTAAAGTCTATTATCATCCTAATTTGTACTTTATTTTATGACTATGTGGAAATTAATAAACCAACCAGTTAGCTTGTCCCTAAACAAAGTTGCTCTCATATCATGGGCACTATAATTGTGGTACATTTGTTCATTCTGTGACTTTGGACTATAAGCAACTTAAAGATGAGACCTATCTAATAATTCGATTTTAACTGCTCACTGCTCCTAGGACATCACCATGAACTCACTGTAAACATCAAAAACTAAACATTAACTATATTCAAATCCTGGCTCTGCCACTCACTAGCCATGTGACCTTGGGGAAAACCACTTAACCTCTCCAACCCTGAACTGTCCCATCTATTATACAGGTACCAGACATTATTAATAGAATCTACTGGTTAAGACTATTGTGAGGATTAAATAACCTACTTAGGGGTACCTGAGTGGCTCAGTTGGTTAAGCGTCCAACATTGGCTCAGGTCATGATCTCAGTTTGGGAGTTTGAGCCCGTGTAGGGCTCTATGCTAATAGCTCAGAGCCTGGAGCCTGCTTCGGATTCTGCGTCTCCTTCTCTCTCTCACCCTCCCCAGCATACACTCTGTGTCTCTTTCCCTCTCTCAAAAGTAAATAAACATTAAAAAAAAAAATTTTTTTTTTTTAAGTTAAGGGCCATGACCAAAGCTAGAGAACCAGGTAGTAAGAGACTAGGAGTCAAATCCAGGTTTCCTGCCTTTTCCTCCAAAGGCTCTCTCTCAAATACATATTAAGGAACCATGATGCCAGGTACAAAAGAAAAAAAAAAAAAAAGGCAGAAAAACTATCTTATTAAGTTAATGAAGTTACGCTAGGCACTGGGGGAAGAAAGAAAAAAAAAAAAACCTTTACTCAAAAGTGAACAAAAAAAACCCATGAAAATATAAGTCACGTACACATTCTCATGCAAATAAAAAGAAAGAACATGTAAGAAGTTCTTCATACATATGAAAACAAGTAAAGGCATTTGAAAATCACAAGGAACACTAGATAAACACTATACTACCTTTAATCAATGATAAATTGGGGAGGGAAAGCACTAAGAAATATCCTAAGAGGGCTTGCAGAGCACTAGGAATAGGAACTACGGACTAGATAAGAAGGCAGGGTTGCCTTGTTTCCCTTAGCATCTTTTTTCCTCTCTCTGTCTCTTCAGTGTTTTCTCACCCACCTTTTCTTGTCCTGACAGCTTCTATCTTGCTCTCTACCTTTCCCCAGGTTTCTCCATTCTGGATCATCCCTTAAATAGTTATGCTACTGAACAGAAACAGAGGTAGACTATTCCAATGGACTTCTTTACTAAGAGTAATTTATCTTTTCTTTTTTTTAAGTAGGCTCCACACCCAGCACAGAGTCCCACACAGGGCTTGAACTCACGACCCTGAGATCAAGACCTGAGCTGAGATCAAGAGTCAGACAGACACTTAACTGACTGAGTCACCCAAGCACCCCTCTAAGAGTAATTTCTAATGGTCATTTTGAAGTTAACAATTTATAATTCAAAACCAGTTTAGGGGCACCTGGGTGGCTCAGTCAGTTAAGCGGCCGACTTCGGCTCAGGTCATGATCTTGCCGTCTATGAGTTCGAGCCCCGCGTCGGGCTCTGTGCTGACAGCTCGGAGCCTGAAGCCTGTTTCAGATTCTGTGTCTCCCTCTCTCTGACCCTCCCCTGTTCATGCTCTGTCTCTCTTTGTCTCAAAAATAAATAAATGTTAAAAAAAAAAATTTTTTTTAAAACAGTTTAACCACAGAAATGATATAGCTGCTTTACAACAGACATTTGTAAGACAGACCTGAAACCTCTAAAAGCAACTTTTTCTTTTTAATATTTTTTTTAATGTTTGTATATTTTGAGAGAGAGACACAGAGAATGAGCAGGGGAGGGACAGAGAGAGCAGGAGATACAGAATTCCAAGCAGGCTCCAGGCTCTGA
This sequence comes from Prionailurus viverrinus, assembly GCF_022837055.1. Classification (NCBI taxonomy): domain Eukaryota; kingdom Metazoa; phylum Chordata; class Mammalia; order Carnivora; family Felidae; genus Prionailurus; species Prionailurus viverrinus. The sequence goes on along the minus strand of NC_062561.1, from coordinate 92,763,770 downwards.
GCTGTCAGCACAGAGCCCAATGCAGGTCGAACCCCCAAACTGTGAGATCATGACCCGAGTGGAAGTCGGATGTTCAGCCAACTGACTGAGCCACCCAGGCACCCCTCGTATCTGCAACTCTTCAACCCAAACAACAATGAAAACTGGAAGATCTTTCTAAGTTTGCAATGTGAAAATTAATAAAAGGAAACCTCATTAAAGTGGACTGCGGATGCTAGAAGAGGAGGCTGGTAGGGAAAGCCAAACCACTCAGGTCAATTACAGGAAAAATTGTCAATTACAGACCCAACAGAAGACTCCTCCAGAGGAAAGCAGATTCAATTACAAGCCCCAACAGGAAAAGATGTACACTGCATCTTCTACAAGAAATCAACCACCCCAGCAACCCAGCCAATTGAGAAACCAACATCACCCTGAATTTCTTGCTTCTCTCCAATGGACTTTTGTTCAAAACAACCCCTCCCGACTTCCTCCTTCTTCTCCATAAAATAACGTTCCTCTCTTCTGTTTGTTGGACTTTTGGATGGTTTTGTACACTAGCCTGCTTGTCCCACATGGCAACTCTCTACTTCCAAAGAAACCCATCTTCCACTGGTAAAATAACTGCCAGTTTTAAAGTTGACAGCAACAACTTCAGTTGGTATCAAAACCTGATTACATTGACATGAGGCTATTTCCAGTATTTATCTTACTGTGAACAGCCTATATTTTTCGGCAGAAATATTGTGATTAAAGGTGATGCCTGCACCTTACGAGGAGTTATTACATAACATACTGCAAAAAAATCCTAAAATGTTCCTAAAATCTGAATCTCAAAATCTACTTAGTCCAGGTATTCTTGGATAAAGGATTATGGCCCTGTACTCTTTTCATTTTCAAGTGCTGTATTTAACCTACACAGAGGACTATGCTATGGGCATGATTGAAACCTAACCATTGCTTCGCACACTGGCCTTAGTAATGTTCAAAAGGCACATTCACCCCATTTGCAACTATGTGGATGGCACTAGAGGGTATGATGCTAAGCGAAATTAGCCAGTCAGAGAAAGACAAATACCATATGACTTCACTCCTATGAGGCCTTTAAGATAGAAAACAGATGAACAGAAGGGAAGGGAAGGAAAAATATAAACACAGGGAGGGAGACAAAACATAAGAGACTCTTAAATACAGAGAACAAACAGGGTTACTGGGGAGGTTGTGGGAGGGGGGATGGGCTAAATGGGTAAGGGGCATTAAGAAATCTACTCCTGAAATGACTGCTGCACTATATGATAACTAACTTGGATGTAAATTTAAAAAATAAATTAAAAATAAATAAATAAATAAAAGCTGAAACACAGAAACAAAAAACAAACAAACAAAAGGCACATTCACCTAAGCTAAATCCCGTGTCACTCAGTAATGTATCACTGTGGGCATTCAAATACCAGACATTCCTACACCAAATATTTTCATCTTAAGACATTCCTGTTGTTTATTAATATATTAACCTAACAGTCATTTGTTTTCTCTCTTCTTAACCTAAACCCTGGTAAGCTGAAATTTTATCTTCCTTTCCCCCTCTCGGTGGCTCTTAACCAGACACAATTTTGCTCCCCAGAATATTCTGGCAATGTCTAGAGGCATTTCTGGTTGTTAAAACTGTGGGTGGAGGTGTTCCTGGCACATATCAATACGGTTAGATATACTTCTAAATATCCTACGATACACAAGACGGCCCTCCACAATAAAGAATTATCCAGTCTAAAATGTTCATAGTGCCAATACCAAGAAACTCTGCTATATATCAACCCCACCATCCTTATTCCCAAAATGAAATCATTCCACATAATTTTAGAGTTCTTCAATTTGGATGGTTCAAGTGACTTTTTCCCCCCTACAGATGAGGGACCCTGAAAAAAATACATACTGTTTCTTCCTGGTCCATTCTATTTAATCATTTCTAATCATAAGATTCTTAAGTTGGTAGGAAAGAAAACGATTATGTATTCTAAAGTTACCACTACAGTATGGTAACCTTAAAAGAAATAGTTCTGTAAATAATTGTACTTACTATCTTTAGGCCATCCACTCTTTTTAAAAAATGAGACTTAGTTTCTATGAAAAAAGAAAACATCCTCCTCAAGCAAGCAACTTCATCTTTTAAGCTATTTTTCTTACATCTTAAATTTTTTTTATTTATTTATTTATTTATTTATTTATTTATTTATTTAATCTCTAAGGGAAAACAAAAGAGGGAAGGATAAGAGGAAAAGGAAAAAGCTGAGTTTGGTACAGACATGAATCAGTTTATCTACATACAGTATAATTAAGAATGTGAATCTAAAACAGTAATAACTACTTCAATGTAATGAGAAACACTTCTCTTTTTTTGGCAAATAATTCTTTTTAAATAAGAAAAACTATCAGCTTACCCTTTACTTTTAGAAACCAAACCAAGAGACTGACTCAGTCGATGAATAAAGGCTCTTTCAGTACTGGTCAAAGAGGAAGGAAATTCCATTTCTACATGAAAAAAAAGAAAAAAAAACAAACAAAACACAAAGTACCATTTGGGAATATACAATTTTCTTTCAAGGTACTTCAATATAGACACATAAATGTAAAATATGAAAAAATCATACAAATAATCAAATTTATAGGTTACCTGAAAAGTAGATATTAATTCAAGAACTACTAAATGTCTGCCAGAATTGTGATATTAGTAAAAATTACAGAAACATATGATAGAAGGCTCTAATGTTCACCAAAGATTACTCTTATTTGGGCTGGAATCTTCAATTGGTACGATGACTGATGAACATATTTTACTCTTTTAACTTAAGTCCCTACTGGCTTCATTAACAAAAGGCTCACTTCCTTCCATGATGAAGTATGCTCAAGCATTATGAATGCTCAACGTCAAACTCCACATGGTCTTTGCTTTCAAAACAGTACAGACTTATCTCAGACTGGATTTGTTGTTAAACACTATTGCTGAGGCTCTGTGTAATGTAAGTTCACTCTGTCCAGGTCATTGCCTGTTCGGGACCGTAAACTCCGGGTTAACGAACGGGTAACCCTATTTAGGCCCGCAAACCGGACTGGGCACTCAATATGCTGTACGGATGACCACGGGTCGGCTGCCCATTCTGCACTGTGTGACCCAGGACAAGCAGCCTTCTAACCGTAAGAGGTGTGAGAAACGTTTCATCTACCAAAGTCTGATTGTTTTTAAGTGTTTAAGGGTGATGCTCTCGGGATGTAAACAATGCACTACGTGTTCCCAATGCATTTATTTGCCTGATTTCCTTCTCTTCTACTTCTGTAGCTTAAACGTGCCTCCGCTAAGGCTGCCACAATTTCCTTTAAAAAAAAAAAAAAAAAAAAAAGTAGGGGCTTACCAATACCTAAAAGCTGTGGCTAAGCCGCCCCAGGCTGCCTACAGGCCTCTCTCTGGGGAAAGAAACGCCCCCTGCAAAGGAGCAACCCGACTCTTTTCACCTGATTAATGCCGGGCAAGTGCCTTCACCCTGCAGACGCGCAGGACGCCGCGCATCCCACAGAGGGCCACCAAGCGTGGCCCCCGGCCGCCGTGGGGGCCGGGACGGGGGACGGCCCGGTCTGCCCTCCCACCTCTGAGGCAGCCCCTTCACTCGGTGGGCCCGGGCTTGGGGGAGGCGGGGCAACCGGCGGGGTCCCTGTCAGGAACCTCACCTCTCTGGTCCCCGTAGCGGAAGCGCTCCAGAGCGATATTGACTGCGATCTTCACCTCCTCGTCTATACGAATGTCCTTCAGCCCCTTGGCCCGGCCTCCGCCCCCAGGACCGCACGGAGCGGGGCCGCCCCCGCCGCCAGGCGCGGGCGGCCGCGGGGAGACGCTGCTTGGCCTGGACATGGCCCTGAAAAGTTCTCCCCTCGGGGGAGCGGCCAGGCCTGCCGGCTGACGGTCAATGACAGGCGCAGAAGGCCACCGCCGGGACTGGACCGCTCCGCAGACTGTCTGCGTTGGGCCGGGGTCACCAGAGACCCCACCCCTACCCCCCACCCCGTCACCACAACAACAGAGGAGGAGCCGGCGCCGCTGAAGCCCAGGCGAGGCCGGCAGCGCGGGCGTGATGACGTCACCGGGGCCGCAGGCGCCGGTGACCTCAGCGCGTCCGCTTCCCGACTGCAGCAGGCCAATCTCGGTTTTCTCTGTCTTCCCGCGTGCCCACCCACAGGTCCCCCGCACCAAGGGGCTCTCGTGCAGCCTTTTATTCACTGACTCATTCTTTCCTTAAATCCTTTTTTAATTCATTCCGTGAGCAGGTGTGCGCTCCCACCGTGTTCGGACAGGCACTACGCTAAGCCCAAGGTGTACGTTGGGGCCCGGACAGACGTGGTTCCTGCCCGTATGGAACTCACATTCTAGTGGGGGTCACGTTGCCAGATTTAGCTCATAAAAATGCAGGCTGCCCAGTTTGTTAGCATTTCAGATGACGAATAGTTTTTTTAGTATTCGAATTTCCCATGCAATATTTGGGAACACCTATAGTAAAAATAAGTTATTCTACCTGAAATGCAGTTTTAACAGAGCGCTCGTATTTTATGTGACCATCCTAAATGAGAATGACAGACAATAAACAAGTACATGGTTAGATGATAGTTATAAGTGTTAGTTGAGATGATGGAATAGGAAGGTGGAACCCTTTATTTTGGAAGGTCAAAGATTGTGAGAGTTTGGACTTGCTTGTATACAACTCCATTAACATAAACCTACTCGCAGCCACCCTAACTGCTTCCACTCGGGCCTTCCCATGATCCATTCTGCAGAGAGCAACCAGAGTGATCTTTTTAAAAATGTAAGCCAGGTAGGATAACCCTCCTACATAAAGCACTCTAGTAGTGCTTCATTGCAAATACTAAAAACCCTCAATTTTTTACCATGACCGTCTCAGGACCCTGCCTGAACTGGCCTCTGCCCTACCTCCAAGGAATCTCATCTCCACCACTCTCATGTTCACTTACAGTGCTCAAATGCACTACTTTCTTTCTTTCCCTTGTACACACCAAGTTCATTACCGTCAGGGGAACTTTCCACTTTGTATAGTTTCCTCCTGCATAGGACAATCTTCCTCCCAGTACCCCATGTGGATGCCTCTTTCTTGTCATTTAAGGCAGGATTCAGTTACCTAGACAGGCTCTCTCACATCAATCTGTTATCACTCTCACCACTGTTTGAAATTATTTTATTTATTTATAATTTGCTCTTTTCATTAGAATATAAGCTCAAGCGCAGGAACCTTGGTTATTTTGTTTGTCGGTTTCATCAGCAACTAAAAACTGCAGAGAAATATTCATTGGTTAGCCATATTTTAGAATCTGGAATTGGGATTGTTCATCTCTACCCTCTGAAAACTTTCTTCATAATCCTTGAACTCCTAATCTCTTTGGTTGGTTGGCAACTAGAATGAGTTCTGAATAAGCAGAAAATGAAGGCCAGCTTCATTCCAAGACAAAACTCAGATAGTAGATAATATCTGGATGCATCAGATACACTGTGATAAAACATTTTTACTTATTTTTTTAAATTCCTTTTATATTATTTTATTTTTAAGTAATCTCTACACCCAATGTGGGGCTCAAACTCTCAACCGGGAGATCAAGAGTCACACACTCCATCGACTGAGCCAGCCAGGCGCCCCTGTGACAAAACATTTTATATGAGGCCAGACACATATTGTTTCCAATCTCACTCCAAAACTTCTTAGTTCCATCATTTATTGGCTCCATCATTCATTAGTTTTGTGGCTTGACTACTTACGCTGAAGTTCAGGTTTCCCATCTGTAAGTAGATATATTGAATACTCATTTTATAGGATTGTTGTGAATATGGTATAATATGTAAGTATCAAGCATTGATTTAATGTTGTGTTCATTCTTTCATTCTTTCATTTCTTTTTAAACAAATGCCAAAAATCTTCGAACTCCATGCTGACAGCACAGAGCCTGCTTGGGATTTTCTCTCTCCCTCGCTTTCTCTCTTCCCCTACCCTGCAAGCCTGGTACACATGCTCTCGCTCTCTCTCTCTTTCTCAAGATAAAAAAAATTAAAGCTTTTTTAAAATGCCTAAATGCTTATATTCCTGGTGCCTACGAAGAATAGGGAATATGTTCATTCAAATAAAAAATACTTGCCCAAAGGTAGGTAGCAATAAATTATAAGGTTAACCAGCTCCTACATTCTCTGGTATTTTTCCTTACCCCTAGAAATATCTGGGTGCTGAAGGTGAAACACCACAATTCTTTTTACATGTGCTTCAGAGAAAAAATTAAAGTAGGGAACGTATAGGATATTTACAAATGATTTCTTTTTTTTTCAACGTTTATTTATTTTTGGGACAGAGAGACAGAGACAGACAGAGAGAGACAGAGAGAGACAGAGCATGAACGGGGGAGGGGCAGAGAGAGAGGGAGACACAGAATCGGAAACAGGCTCCAGGCTCCGAGCCATCAGCCCAGAGCCCGACGCGGGGCTCGAACTCACGGACCGCGAGATCGTGACCTGGCTGAAGTCGGACGCTTAACCGACTGCGCCACCCAGGCGCCCCTACAAATGATTTCAAGTTATCCTTGACATAGAATAGACCTAAAGTTTTCATCCTTGTTTTTACTACTTAGAATTGTGTAGCCTCATGTAATTATTTAACCTCCCTGTGCTTTAATTTCCCCATCCATAAAATGGATCTGATAACACCCATGTCACAGTGTTATTACCGGGATGAAATCAGATTATATTACCTTTATGCAGATGAAGTGCTTACCGTAATTCCTGGCTCCTGGCTCAGCCTTAGCATTCTGTTATAGTTCAATGCTTTTTACTTCAATAGACAGAAAACCCAAGCAAAAAAGACCCCAAGTGGAGCGCCTGAGCGGCTCAGTCAGTTAAGCATCTGCCTTCGGCTCAGGTCATGATCTCACAGTTTGTGAGTTCGAGTCCCACATCAGGCTCTCTGCTGTCAGCACATAGCCTGCTTCAGATCTTCTGTTCCCCTGTCTCTCTGCCCCTGCCCCATTTACTCTCTCCCTCTCTCTCTTAAAAAAAAAAAAAAAAGACCCAAGTAAGGACATTTCTTACCTTATATAACAAGAAGTCTAAGGGTAGGGTGGTTCCAGGGTTGATTATTTCAACATGGCACATGATGCCCTCAGTCACCTAGCATCTGTCCACCTTACCCCTCTGCCATCCTGAGAGTGTTTGCCACTCCTCTCTTGGTTGCACATCTAGGTAATCACATCATAACACACCACCAAATAAAGGGCAAGAACCGTAACTGCCCACTGCCTGATGTCCTTTTTTTTTTTTTAATGTTTATTTATTTATTTATTTTGAAAGGGAGAGAGAGAATGAGTAGAGGAGTGGCAGGGAGAGGGAGAGAGAGAATCCCAAGCAGGCTCTGTGCTGACAGCTCAGAGCCCGACATAGGGCTCAATCTGATGAATCATGACCTAGGCTGAAATCAAGAGTCAAACACTTAACCAACTGAGCCACCCAGGTGCCCCTCTGATGTACTTTTTTTTTTTTAGAGAGAGAGAGAGCATGCAAGTGAGTGAGGGCAGAGAGAGAGAATCCCACGAGGGGCACAGAGAAAGAGGGAGAGAGGTGGGACTCACCTGAAGTGGGGCTCGGGCTCACCCAATGTGGGACTCAAACTCACAAACCGTGAAATCATGACCTACGCCGAGGTCAGATCCTTAACCAACTGAGCCACCCAGTTGTCCCTCTGATGTCCCTAAGAGACTTCTCAGAAGTCCCAGGAGTAGACATCCTTTTGTCTTGTAGCCAGAATATGGCTAATCCAATAACCACCAAAGAGAAATGAATGGGATTACCATGAAAAGTGTGGTCTTTTCTGTAGCAGATGTCACCCAGAAGACAGTAGACAAAATTAGGGTTCTCTTAGCCAGTAATAAGGGATGGAGAATGGCTATTAGTTCAGCAACCAAGGAAGTTATGATAATCATCAGTGATGTTCACCAAATATTTCTGGCTTGCTTCTTTTCCAAGTGGGTAGCAGAATTGTACTTCCTGGGGGCTCCTGGGTGGCTCAATGGGTTGAGTATCCGACTTCGGCACTGGTCATGACTTCGGCTCAGGTGGTGATCTCACGATTTGTGGGTTCAGGCCCCGCATCAGGCTCTCTACTGTCAATTCGGAGCCCACTTCAGATCCTCTGTCCCCTCTCTCTCCACCCCTCCCCTTGCCTCAAAAATAAACTTAAAAAAAAAAAAAAAAAGAATTGTACTTCCTGGCCCCCTTACATATGATTCAGCAAGTGGGTAGTGAATTGAAATGATATATGTCACTTTCAGGTTGGCCTCACTTTTCACTGTGATTATCTGTGAATAGCTAGCAAAGCACGTACAGGAAAAAAAGTGAACTATCTTATTCCATTCGACTGATTTAAATAACCAAAAACTACAAAAGAAGATGAAAAGAAGGAATAAAAAAAATTAAAGATTACATAAATGAAAAGATACACGTGTTCAGGAGCCAGAAGACTCACTAACGTTAAGATAATAATTTTCCTCGCATTGGTCTATAAATTCAACAAAACCCCACTCAAAAGCCCAGCACATTTTCTTCCTAAAAAATTAACAATATGATGCTTCATATGGCAATGCACTAGAATGGCCAAAACAACTTGGAAATAGGAAAAAAAAAACAGTTTGAGGACTAAAACTACCTGATTTAAAGACTTATTATAAAGCCACATTTAACAACACAACATGGTAAAGGGGCGCCTGGGTGGCTAAGTTGGTTAAGCATCTGACTTCAGCTCAGGTCATGATCTTGTGGTTTATGAGTTCAAGCCCTGCATCAGGCTCTGTGCTGACAGCTCAGAGCCTGGAGCCTGCTTCAGATTCTGTGTCTCCCTCTCTCTCTCTGCCACTACCCAACTCGTGCTCTGTCTCTCTCCCTCTCAAAAATAAATAAAAATATTTTTTTAATTAAAAAAAAAACGCAGCGTGGTATTGACACAAAGACAGGTAAGTAGATTAGCAGTACAGAATACAGTCCAGAGACAGACCCACATGTATTTGTACAACTGACTTTCGACGAAGGTAAAAAAAGACAGTCCAAAGGAGAAAGGATAGCCTTTCTAACAAATGGTGTTTGAACAATTAAATGGCCAAATGCAAATAAAAATTTAAAAGTACTATCAAACCTGGGGCACCCGGCTGGCTCAGTGCAGTATGTGACTCTTGATCTCAGGGTTGTGAGTTCAAGCCCATGCAGGGCATGGAACCTACTTTAAAAACATTGTTATAAAAAAAAATAATAATAATAATAGGAGCACCTGGGTGGCTCAGTCAGTTAAGTGTCCAACTTCAGCTCAAGTCATGATCTCACAGTTCATGGGTTCGAGCCCCGCATCGGGCTCTATACTAACAGCTTAGAGCCTGGAGTCTGCTTTGGATTCTGTGTCTCCTCTCTCTCTGCCCCTCCTCCCACTCATGCGCTCTCTCTCTCTCTCTCTCTCTCTCTCTCTCTCTCAAAAATAAATAGACATTAAAAAAAAATTTTTTAGGGGCACCTGGGTGGCTCAATCGGTTAAGCATCCAACTTCAGCTCATGTCATGATCTTGCTCGTGGGTTTGAGCCCCACGTCAGGCTCTGTGCTGATGGCTCAGAGCCTGGAGCCTGCTTCAGATTCTGTGTCCCCCTCTCTCTCTGGCCCTCCCCCCATTCATGCTCTGTCTCTCTCTGTCTCAAAAATAAATAAATGTTAAAAAAAAAAAAAGAAAATTTTTTAATAATGATAATATCAAACCTTACTTCACATCACACACAAAAATTAACTCAAAATGAATTACAGGCCCTTGTCAAAATATGAGCTAAAACTGTAAAATTTCTGGAAGAAAACATAAGAGAAAATTTTTGCAACCTGGAATTAGAGAAAGATTTGTTTTAGATGTGACACCAAAAGCACAAACCACAAAAGAATAAATTGGGTTTCATATAAAGTACATACTTCAGGGGAGCCTGGGTGGCTCAATGGGTTAAATGTCTGGCTCTTGATATCATCTCAGGACATGATTTCACAGCTCAGGAGTTCGAGCCCCACTTTGGGCTCTGCACTGACAGCTTAGAGCCTGCTTGGAATTCTGTCTCCCTCTCCCCCTGCCCCTCCCCTGCTCGCTCTCTATTTTTCTCTCAAAATAATGATGCAATGAATATAAGGATTTCAAATTAGTGTTTTTGTTTTCTTTGGGTGCCCAGTAGTGGGATTACTGGACTGCGTGGTATTTATATTTTTAAGTTTTTGAGGAATCTCCATATCATTTACCACAGTGGTTGCATCAGTTTACATTCCCACCAATAATTGCAAGAGTTGCCTTTCTTCACATCCTCACCAACACTTGTTTTTTCTTGTCTTTTTGATTCTAGCCATTCTGACTCCTGGGGGGTGATATCTCATTGTGATTTTGTTTTGCACTTCCCTGATGATTAGTGATGTTGAGCATCTTTTCATGTGTCTGTTGGCCATGTTTGTCTTTTTGGAAAAATGTCTATTCAGGTCCTCTGTCTATTTTTTTATTTTTTAATGTTTATTTATTTAATTTGAGAGACAGAGAGGGAGGGAGGATGGGAGGGGCAGAGAGAGAGGGAGAGACAGAATCCAAAGCAGACTCAGCCGAAATCAAGAATTGGACGAGAACTGAGCCACTGAGGCGCCCCTTCTATCTGCTTTTTAGTCATATTGTTTGGGGGGGGGGTTGTTTCTTTGTTCTTGTGAGATTTGTTGGTGTGGAATTGTATGAGCTCTTCATATATTTTAGATATTAACCCTTTATCAGATACATCATTTGCAAATATTTTCTCCCATTCAGTAGGTTGCCTGTGCATTTTATGGATGGTTTCCTTTGATGTGCAAAAAGCTTTTCAGTTTGACACGGTCCCGACAGTTTAATATTGCTTTTGTTTCCCTTGCTTTCCCTTTCATAAATATGTTTCTAAGATCAATGCCCCAGAGATTGCTGCCTATGTTATCCTTTAGAAGTTTTGTTTTTTTTTAGTGTTTATTTATTTTTGAGAGAGTGAGAGAGAGAGGCAGACAGACAGACAGAGACAGAGACAGAGCAGCGGAGGGGCAGAGAGAGACACACAGAATCCGAAGCAGGCTCCAGGCTCTGAGCTGTCAGCACTCACGAACCACGAGATCATGACCTGAGCCAAAGTTGGATGCCTAAACGATTGAGCCACCAAGGTGCCCCATTCTTTAGAAGATTTATTATTTTATTTTTTTTCAATATATGAAATTTATTGACAAATTGGTTTCCATACAACACCCAGCGCTCATCCCAAAGGGTGCCCTCCTCAATACCCATCACCCACCCTCCCCTCCCTCCCACCCCCATCAACCCGCAGTTTGTTCTCAGTTTTTAAGAGTCTCTTATGCTTTGGCTCTCTCCCACTCTAACCTCTTTTTTTTTTTCCCTTGCCCTCCCCCATGGGTTTCTGTTAAGTTTCTCAGGATCCACATAAGAGTGAAAACATATGGTATCTGTCTTTCTCTGTATGGCTTATTTCACTTAGCATAACTCTCCAGTTCCATCCACGTTGCTACAAAGGGCCATATTTCATCCTTTCTCATTGTCACGTAGTACTCCATTGTGTATATAAACCACAATTTCTTTATCCATTCATCAGTTGATGGACATTTAGGCTCTTTCCATAATTTGGCTATTGTTGAGAGTGCTGCTATAAACATTGGGGTACAAGTGCCCCTATGCATCAGTACTCCTGTATCCCTTGGGCAAATTCCTAGCAGTGCTACTGCTGGGTCATAGGGTAGGTCTATTTTTAATTTTTTGAGGAACCTCCAAACTGTTTTCCAGAGTGGCTGCACCAGTTTACATCCCCACCAACAGTGCAAGAGGGTTCCCGTTTCTCCACATCCTCTCCAGCATCTATAGTCTCCTGATTTGTTCATTTTGGCCACTCGGACTGGCATGAGGTGATATCTGAGTGTGGTTTTGATTTGTATTTCCCTGATGAGGAGCGACGTTGAGCATCTTTTCATCTGCCTGTTGGCCATCCGGATGTCTTCTTTAGAGAAGTGTCTATTCATGTTTTCTGCCCATTTCTTCACTGGGTTATTTGTTTTTCAGGTGTGGAGTTTGGTGAGCTCTTTATAGATTTTGGATACTAGCCCTTTGTCCGATATGTCATTTGCAAATATCTTTTCCCATGAAGATTTATGATTTTAGATCTTATATTTAGGCCTTTAATTCCTTTGGGGTTTATTTTGTGTATGGTGTAAGAAAGTGGTTCACTTTTTTTTTTTTTTTTGCATATAGCTGCCAGTTTTCCCAACACCATTTATTGAAGAGATTTATTTTCTCCATTATATATTCTTGCTTCCTTTGTTGATTAGTTGACCATATAAATGTGGGTTTATTTATGGACTCTATCCTGTTGCATAAATCTATGTAGCTCTTTTTGTACCATTACCTTACCTTGTAACCTTTTTGATTTAAAGTCTATTTTGTCTGATACTAGTATAGTCTCCCTGCTGTATTCTGGTAACTGTTTATGTGGAATAGCTTTTTCTATTCTTGCACTTTCAAACCTATTTTTGTCTCTGGGTCTAAAGTGAGTGTCTTATAGACAGCATATAGTTGGGTCATGATTTTATCCATTTTCCCAACCTTTGTCTTTTGATTAAAGAATTTAATGCACCTACATTTAACTTTTTTTTTTAACATTTATTTATTTTTGAGAGACAGAGAGAGGCAGATCATGAGCAGGGGAGGGGGAGAGAGACACACACACAGAATCCAAAGCATGCTCCAGGCTCTGAGCTGTTTGTTAGCACAGAGCCCTATGCAGGGCTCAAACTCATGAACTGCGAGACCATGACCTGAGCTGAAGTCGGAAGCTCAACTGACTGAGCCATCCAGATGCCCCTAATGTATCTACATTTAAAATAATTACTGAGGGGTGCCTGGGTAGCCAGTCGGTTAAGCATCCGACTTTGGCTCAGGTCACAATGTCACATTTTGTGAGTTCGAGCCCATCCAGCTATGTGCTGACAGCTTGGAGCCTGGAGCCTGCTTCAGATTCTGTGTCTCCCTCTCCCTCTGCCCCTCCCCCGCTGGCACTCTATTTCTGTCTCTCAAAAATAAATAAACGTTAAAGACATTTTTGAGTAATTACTGATACGGGGATGCCTGCGTAGCTCAGTCAGCTAAGTGTCCAACTCTTGATTTTAGCTCATGATCTCATGGCTGTGAGATCGAGCCCTGCATTGGGCTCTGCACTGAGTGTGGAGCCTGCTTGAGATTCTCTCACTCCCTCTCCCTCTGCCCTCCCCCGGCCTCTCAAAAAAATTAAAAGTAAATGCTAATAAGGAGGGACTTCTTTCTGCTGTTTGCTATTTTGTTTTCTATTTGCCTTACAGCTTTTTCTGTCCCCCAGTTCCTACATTTACTGTCTTCTTTGCATTTAGTTAATTTTTTAGTAGTGAATCATTTAAATTCCTTTCTCAGTTCCTTTTGTGTATTTCCTATGGCTATTTTCTTTGTGATTACCACCGAGATGACATTTAACATCCTAAAGTTATCTCACTCAGATTTGAATTTATACCAGTTTACCTTCAGTAGCACACAAAAACTCTGCTCTTGTAACAGCTCTGTTCTTACCTATCCGTTGTGGATATCACAGAATTATAACTTTATTCATTGTGTGTAATGGTTACTTTTCCTATAAAAAGAAGCTGTTGAAACATGCAATAAACTGAATAAATCTCAAGAGAGTTATGCTTAGTGGAAAAGACCAATCTCAAAAGGTTGCATACTGTATGATTCCATTTATAGAACATTCTTGAAATGACAAAATCATAGAAATGTAGAACATAGACTCGTTGTTATCTGGGGTTAAAGATGGAGTAAAGGAGTAGGAAGGTAGGCTACAACAGGTCAATATTATATTCCTGTGGTGATGGAAATGTTCTGTGTCTTGACTGTATCAACGTCAATGTCTTGTTTGTGATATTGCATTATACTTGGGCAAGATTTACAATGGGGGAAACTGGGTAATTGGTACACTGGATCTCTCTGTGTTGTTTCTTGCAACTGTGTTGTTTCTTGTGAATCTATAATTATCTAAACAAAAAAAGTTTAATTTTACAAATACTATAAGCTCTTATAAAATATTATCATTTATTAACTCTGCAATCATTTGTTAATTCTGAATGATGGTTACATCAACACTAATAGCATGTAGTTGTAATGACACCAAGAAAAACACAATCAGCAATTCACAGAAGAAATCAAATGACCAATAAGACATACTCAGTATCTGAGGAAACAAAAATTAAAAGGACGGGAGGGAGCCGAGGTGGCTCAGTTGGCTAAGCAGCCAACTTCGGCTCAGGTCATGATATCATGGTTCATGGGTTGGTGCACCGCGTCAGGCTCTGTGCTGACAGCTTAGAGCCTGGAGTCTGCTTCAGATTCTATGTCTCCCTCTCTCTCTCTCTCTGCCTGTCTGTGTGTGCTCTCTCTCAAAAATAAATAAATAAACAAAAAAGAAAAAAATTAAAAGGGTGGGAAGGAAAGGAAACAAGTGGTAAATAAAGGGAAATACAACTTTTCATCCACTGATTTTGCAAAGATTAAAAAGCTTGAAAATGTTTGACCAGAGGGTGGAGAATAAGCACCAGGAAACACTGTTGCTGAGACTGTAAATTGGCACAAAGTTTGAAAGGACAATTTTGTGATCTCTTATCTAAAAACTATGTCCTACAGTAATGCTTTTTTAGAAAATGAACATGAATTTTTATTTCAGCAATACAAAAGAGCAAATAATTAGGGGGGAAGAAAATTTAACCACTTCATCAGAGGAATGGTTAAAAAAATAAGGTACTGTATGAACCACGATTATGTTATATTGTTACTGTTAAGAAAAATGGTGGGGCCTCTGGGTAGCTCAGTCACTTAAGCATCTAACTCTTGATTTCAGCTCAAGTCATGAACTCACAGTTCCTGAGATGCAGCCCCATATCGGGCTCTGCAGTGACAATGGGGATCCTGCCTGTGATTCTCTCTCTCTCTCTGTCCCTCCCTCCCTCCAAAATAAATAAATAAGCAGAAAGAAAGAAAGAAAGAAAGAAAGAAAGAAAGAAAGAAAGAAAAAAGAAAAATGAGGTAAAGACTTCCAATGAGGGGGAAATGTCAACACATTCTCATCAAATTTTCTTCTTAGGGCCAAACAAAACACCAAAGAGGATGTAAATTAGAGAGAACACCTATGATTTCTGTAAAACCTTGACATGGCACAATCATAAACTGCTAACTCCAAGACCTGCCAAAATACGGTAGAATTTGTATAAAATCCAGGAAGGACAGTAAAACCAGGGTATTCAGACCTCTGCTGATCTCACACTGAGCACAGAGCTCTCCAAAACGGGGTGACTCTGCCCCAAGACCCCCATTAATACTCCTTTACCTGGTTGGGAAGGGGGGGGGGGCTGGTTCCTGGAGCCATACAGACCAGAGTAGATGAGATTTAGGAGTGGATGGGTTTGGGAGGCAAGGAAATGGTAAAGAGAGTCTCCCAGGCTTTGTTTGTTTTGTTTTGTTTTAGGTTTATTTATTTTGAGAGAGAGACAGAGAGAGAACAAGCAGGCGAGGGAGAGAGGGAATCCCAAGCAGGCTCTACGCTGTCAGCGTAAAGCCTGACATGGGGCTCAAATCCACAAACCGTGAGATCATGACCTGAGCCGAGATCAAGAGTCGGATCCTTAAAGGACTGAACCACCCAGGTGCCCCCCTCTTTTTAATTTTTTTTTTTTTTTTCAAAGATAAATTCGTGCACTCTTGCAATGCCGAGGAAAGTCAGGGATCCTCGGTTTCAATCCTGTATGAGCTCATGGTTCACTGCGACCACAAACATACTGCAGATACTTGCAGCATCTGTAAAAAGCTGAGAATCGCTACCACTTGCCGGATCACCAAGAAGATCCACGCAAAGGTTTCAATTCAGGAACGCCAATTCGACTCCAGGCAGTAGCAGCTCCCTATTCTGGTAATGCCCGGCAGAGGCCGCGGGGCATCTCGGGTCTTATAGTCCAGCTGGTCGAACTCGCTATCCCGGCATGTCCCGCGGCGGCGTCAAGGTTACCACGCGCCGCCTGCTGCGGCTGCCGAGACTAGAGTAGGGTGGATGCCAAGTGCGAGTGGGAAGGGTGTTTTGCGCCCAGTGAAGGCGGGCTTGACTTCCATATCGAGGAGACCACAGAGAGCTTTATTGAAGAGATTCCGGACGAGACCATAATTATAGGTGCGGGCGGAGGGGGAGAGTTTGGAACAAGACCTTGGGGTGGGGAGAGTCAGCTCTTCCAGAGCCGGGAGCAGCCGGTCTCGCTGCGTCCTGGCGTGGGCCGAGTCCATGCCACCTCGCGCTCATCTGACCTCCAGGAAACTACCGGACGCAGCTGTATGACAAGCAGCGGGAGGAGTACCAGCCGGCCACCCCCGGGCTCGGCATGTTCGTGGAGGTGAAGGACCCAGAGGACAAGGTGAGCCGACCCCAAAGCCCGCGGAGCCCTCCGCCCTGCGCTTAGGCGCCAGACCAGGCAGGTGCTGGTACTTCCCCTCCTAGTTGCCGCATCTGCTGAACTGCTGAAGACAGTTGGGTGTTGTGAGAAGATCGCGCCCGGCTTTGCGCTCTAGGCCAAGCTTGGGCTGCTGCAGTGCTAGCGGCTCCTCTCAACCTCTTACCGACTGCTGCGTGACTCTGCCAAGTCACTGAGCTTCCCTGAGCCGGTTTCCTGGTCTGTGAAATGGAAACTCACCTATCTTACAGGTGTGGTTGGTGCCTTAATTGTGGTGCTGGCAGTCAAAGAATTTTGTCAACTCTAACGCTGTGGCATCCAGACTTTAAGGTTTCACAGGACAGAGTGCTTTCCAAAACGAAGAAGCAACTGTTAGTTTCGCCAGACAAGGATATTAAAACAAAGGAAAACAAATCTTTAGTTGTCCCCTTTCATTTAACAATGGAGTCACCCCAAAAGAGTTGAAAGAGCAGGAGCTCTGAATGAAGGAAAGCCCTTCCCAGAAGCAGTCACATCTCAGCCTCTTCTCAGACTCTTCTCCCTTGCTAGATAAGCTTTTTTTTTTTTTTTAAAGAGAGAGAGTGTGTCCCTGCAAGAGAGGGGGAGAGGAGCACAGAGAGAGAATCTTAAGCAGGCTCCATGCTCAACGTGGAGCCTGTGGCAGGGCTCGATCCCATGACCCTGGGATTATGACCTAAGCAGAAATCAAGAATCCTCTGCTCAATCACCTGAGCCACCGAGGCTCCCTGTCAGATAAGTTTTCGGCAACTGCTGCTGAGCATCTCTGGACCTTCCTTTTAGTGTTGTGGAGTGCCTAAGGCTCTGTTTGCTAACTTTGGAGGCAGTGAGAGCCTTAAGCCCTGTTTCCTTCCAGCCCCATCCTCCTTGTAACACTCGCTGAAGCCCCTTCTCTCTAGGTCATGTTGGTGGGGCAGTATGGCTGAAGGCAGGTTCACTTTCACTTCCCATACCCCCAGCGAACACCATATCTGTCCTGTGGTCTCTCTTAGAGTCAGGATTATGATATAGTGGCCTCCTTTCAGTTTCTCCAAATTGCCATATTCTTTTTTGCCTTAGGGCTTCTGTAGGTGCTATTCCCTCTGGCCAGAACACACTTCTTCCAGCTAACTCCTAATCATAAATGCAATTCTAAAAAGCAGCATTTCCTGACCATCTAGACTAGGCTAGAGTTCCAATCATGTCAATCTTAGTGCACAGCCTTCTCCTCAGAAGCATGCATCACCCTTAGCTGTTGTTCAAGCCCTGCCTCATTTGGTGTCAGACCAGAGGCTCCGTGTGCAAGAGTGTGCCTTTCTGGATCACTCTGCTTCTCCTGTGGCAGACAGCAGAGCACCCCCCCTCCCCCCGCCACACACATATGCACCAGCTTCAAGTAAGGGTAATGGACCCTATGATCACATACTCTGGTTACTCTCTAGTGGTTTCCCTCAGCCTTCAGTTCAGTCCATTCATACTTTCCAGAGGCCAGTCATGACCACACCCACAAATGAGCAACATCTCCAAGGCTTGCAGCGTCCCTCAAGAGTATCTTAGGGGAGGTTGTGTCTGTCCCAGGGGCCAAGAGCAGAGTTTGTCACAACTTCCCCCTCCTAATAGGGAGTCTCCCTTGGCCTTGATGATTTGGACTTGATTTTCTTGATGAGTGAGCTTCCTTATGACAGAAAACATCAGATTCATATGAGCGCTGACTATATTCCAACAGAGCAACCAGCAGAGGGCTTGGTAAAACGTGGGCTAGATCAGGCAGATGCAGTGGGTACATAGATGCCTGGTTATCTATACTTGTGTGTGCATGTGAAGGCTGAGTCACAGGAATGCTGAACATAATGGAAACAATTACTTCCAATCTTGTTTAAGAAAAAGAAAGGAAGGAAGAGAGAGGGAGGGAAAGAGGAAGTAAGGAGGGAAGAAAGAGGAAGAAAGAAAAAGGAACAAAGAGAGAAAGGAAGGAGGGAAGGAGGGGGAAGAAGGAAAGAAAAGAGAAAAAGAATCTCCTGAAAAAAATCAACCAGTGACATCACAAAGAGAGACACAGATTGGCAGAAAATAGTAGGAAGACAGAGGTGCCCACCTGACCTCCTGGAAGATCCCAGCAGTCCAAGTGGCTAGAATAGCACATGAACTTGACCCAACCCCAGAAAGAGAGGATCCACACAAGCACTCAGGTTACCCATAAGATGGACCCAAATTGGACTTTTCTAGAAAGGACTCCACAAGTTGCTAAGGCTTTTGGAGTACAAGCTTCCTTCACCCCATCCATTTTGGGATCAGCCCCCACCAGTACATGTGGGGCCTCACACACCTGTCAATATCTGGTTAGAAACAAAACACTGGAATGAATTGCAGAGTAGGAGGCAATAAATGCTTAGGTCATAGAGTCTGCAGTTTATAATTCACTCTTAATTCTCCATCTTGGGATAGTTCATCCATCTGGTTTAGCCTGGGGATGGGGGCACCGTCACCCTCCTCAGCAGCACAGAGCCACACAGAATCCTTCAGCTCCCCGACCAAGCGTTTAGTGGGAAATCCATCCTTTCCCAAGTGCTGGCTGAGAAACCAGTTCAAAGAAGTCCTCTGTCCCCCTGCCAGTAAGCAAGGAAGCCCTGCAGGGTTGGAGGGTTGGGAACCAGGAAATAGACCAAGCCAGGCCACTTCCCATCAGTGAACATAAGGGGAATGAGTTGGGGCTGGGTTTCTGGGGCCCACCTACACCAGCTTCTTGGCTTTAAAGAAACTCTTGAGGTGCTGCATCTGCCAGACACCTGTGGCCACGAGGATGAAGGTCTGCAGAATGGACCACCACAGCACCCGCTGGTTGGTGCTCTCGCTGGTCTGCCGGAAGCGCTCCTCTCGCCACTGTGGGAGGGGAGAAGGGAGTAGATACGCGTCCGGAACTGAATTGCACTCCCACCCACTCTGGGGGAAGAGCGGGAAGCTTCCCTTCCCAGGAGGTGACACATCCCCCATCCCAACTGTGCCAGCCCAACCCAGCCCCTCACCCTCTGGTATTCCTGCTCCTTCTGGATCAACTCCACCTGCTCCACAAGCTGCTGGACACGCAGATGCAGTTGGGTCAGCTTGTCCTTGGCTGCAAACTCCGCGTAATCGTTGCTGCGTTCACCCAACTGCATATCCAAGTGAATGGCCTGGAACGGGGGAACCAAGGGTGGGAGTCAGGGAGCTTAGCTCCATGGACCTGCTGGAAATCTAGCTTCTGCATCCCAGCCTGGGCCTGACACTGTTCCTCACACACCAACTTGTTGACTGGCCTTGCTCTGGGCGTCCAAACACCAGATCGGGACTCGGCTTGTGTAGAGTTATATATTCAGAACACCAAGGATAGGGACAACATGTGCAAAGGAAACAGAGGTAAGACTCTG
Source organism: Prionailurus viverrinus (assembly GCF_022837055.1). NCBI lineage: Eukaryota > Metazoa > Chordata > Mammalia > Carnivora > Felidae > Prionailurus > Prionailurus viverrinus. Next base: position 92,743,780 of record NC_062561.1, on the reverse strand, counting down.
AGGCAGTTTACTAAAAGTCCTGTATTGGGAGATGACAATGGAGAGGCCTGAAGCAATCAGCAGAACATCTCTGAATTTCACATGGTGAAACTCAGTCTGTATCCTAGGAATGGGGCAGGGAGCCAAGGGAGGATTTTAAGTCACGGTAACTCCCTCCCAAGGTCTCCTTTTATCCTCAAGATCTGTTCCCCATGTGCTTACTTCATGTAAAGTCCCAGCCCTACTCAACAGGCACCACCCACTGCACCCTTCTCACTCTAGAGGCAGAGAAATTGAGCCCCTGGGGACAGTGGACCTCCCACCTGCCACACTCACCAGCTTGCCATCATAGAAGAGGGCGAACCGGATAGACTCAAGGTGGAGGCAGATCTGGTGCTCTCCTGGAGACTGAGAGGTGAAGGTGAAGCTGCCCTGAGGGCCATACTGACGGGCCAGAAGGTTCTAGAGGAAGCAGCCTCCAGTGAGCACAGAGATGTTAGCCATACATCTGCTTCCAGGAGAACTGTAGGGGTATCCCAGGTCTACACCCCCACAGGCCAGAGGGGACAGTGTGAAAGAAAGGACATCAGTTTGGCCAGAAATTCTCAGATCCCAGCATTGCCAATACAGAGTACAGTTTGCAAAGAGCATGGCCCTCCTTAAGCTATCCTGCCTGTGAGAAGACAGATCCTTCTGTGAGAAATGAAGGACTAGAGAAGGCTACACATTGACTCTGGGGGCCTGGGGGTGGGGGCCCGGTGGAAGGCTGCAAGGAGTAAAGGCCTGCCTCACCTTGTTCTCCGGGTCCTTCACAAACACGAATAAATTGATCCACTGGGGGGAGGGCTGGTACTTTTCCATAGCAGGGTCGTATAGCTCCGTCTTGTAGTTACCTAATGGAGAGGCAACGGAGGTGCAATCCCATCCATACCCATGATGGAGTCCCAGTGGTCAGGGGAGGAACAGGAAGATCTTGAGTCTGAGGAGACCGACCACGGCCCTCGGCCTCTCCTCCCTTCTCCAGCCCCACTTCTCTGCCATCATTCCAGCCTGGTTCAGACTAGCCTCCTAGGGCTCCCATCCCCGGCACAGGCAAGAGAAAGGATGCCTTGGCCAGACTGCTGTCCACCCATCCCTCTGAGCCCTACCCCCGGCAGGGGAGGAAAGATATGGGCCTGAGCTGGTGCCACCCATTTCCCTCCCCTCTCAGGACTCTAGGTGCAGGGAGGGCAAGGCCAGGACTGGCCGAGACGCGCACCTATGACCACGGTACCATCGGGGATCTCCTGGATGAAGCACTTCTCCTCCAGCTCGCGGACCTCGAGGTAGAACGCGTCCCCGGGGCCCATCAGCGCCAGCAGCTGCCCCAGCAGCAGCGGCAGGGCCATACCGGTTGCCCGCGCTGTGCCCCATCCCCGCCCGGGGCCAGCCCGGGGCCCAGCTCCTCGCGCCCCGCAGGCCCCCGCCACCTTCCCAGGCGAGTCCTCTGGTCTCCGCGCGGAGCCTGCGGAGACTGCAAACTTGCGCACGGACTACAACTCCCGGGAGCCCTCGCGTGGCCCCGCCCCCGGCGCGTTCCCGCCGACCCACGCTGCTGAGGGGCCAAGCGAGACCCCCCCCCGCCCCCAACAACCTGGAGGAACGCTCTGGAGCGCTTTCCGCCACCGGGCATCTCTTAATCCACGCAGAAACCCGGGGAGGCATAGCTGCTGTTAGCCCATCTTGCCGATTGGGGTAACTAACAGCTTCAGGGGCGGGGGGTTGCCCTCTGCAACATGCGGCGCAGCCACCCCAGATGTGTGCTGAAAGGATGGGGATAACGGGACCTTTATGACCTGGGCTTCTACCTAGAAGAGTTTAGGATTGATTAGGGGAGAGGGGGTGACATGCTGACATGGAATGAGAAGAGAAGCCCTGTGGGGTTTAGAGGCTGAAGCAGCAATTCAGGAAGGGGAGAGGGCAATGTCGCGGCTTTCGTGGAAGCGGTAGATTTGACTCAAGCCTTGAAGGATGATTAAGATCTCCCTGAGCAGCGAGAGACAAGAACAATTTAGGCAGGGGGGCCTAGGATTGCCTAGCAGCCAGTAGGCCAGTTAAGGAACTAGGGGAAGAAAAGTTACAGGAACTTTGAGGGTGAAGGTAATTGGGCCGAATCTAAGGGCACAGGAGGTGCCAGGCCCATATAATAGGGGAGCCCTTCATCCAGTGTACTTCCGTCTGCACTAGGAACCAGGAAGAGGTTGTGGGTGAGCCTGGAGGGGAGAGAAGATAGCAGGAAAGCCACTGGAAAAGGATAGCAGTACACAACCGAAAGAGGTGGGAGAGTGGAGCCAACATGACAAAATGGGAGCGGAGAAAAAACAAATCTAGAGAATTCCAAAGCCCACAATGCCCTGTGAGAATAGTGTAGACCCAAACATGTCAGTAGAAAGATGTAGTTCAACCCAGGTAGTGGGATGAAGTCTTCCACCACCTAGTGCCTGTGGTGCTAAGAGATGCTCATTACTTTATTCTGCAACGTGTGGTGGTGGTGGTGGTGGTGGTGATGATGATGATGATTTTTTTTAATAAGTTTTTTTTTTAAGAGGGGCACCTGGGTGTCTAAATAGGTTAAGTGTTTGACTTCGGCTCAGGTCATGGTCTCGTGGTTCATGAGTTCAAGCGCCGCATCATGCTTTGTGCTGTCAGCTCAGAGTCTGGAGCCTGCTTCGGATTCTTTGTCTCCCTCTCTTTCTGCCTCTCTTCAGCTTGCTCGCTCTCTCTCTGTCTCAAAAGTAAATAGACATTAAAAGAAATTTTAAAAAATTTTTTAATCTTTATTTATTTTTGAGAGAGAGACAGAGTGTGAGCAGGGGAGGAGCAGAGAGAGAAAGGGAGGCACAGAATTCAAAGCAGGCTCCAGGCCCTGAGCTGTCAGTACAGAGCCCGACACGGGGCTGAAACCCATGAACCATGAGATCATGACCTGAGCCAAAGTCTGACACTCAACCGACTGAGCTACCCAGGCACCCCAAAAGAAATTTCTTTAAAAAATAAGTTGTTTTGGGGCGCCTGGGTGGCGCAGTTGGTTAAGTGTCCGACTTCAGCCAGGTCACGATCTCGCGGTCTGTGAGTTCGAGCCCCGTGTCAGGCTCTGGGCTGATGGCTCAGAGCCTGGAGCCTGTTTCCGATTCTGTGTCTCCCTCTCTCTCTGCCCCTCCCCCATTCATGCTCTGTCTCTCTCTGTCCCAAAAGTAAATAAATGTTGAAAAAAATTAAAAAAAAATAGGTTGTTTTGAGAGAGAGAGAGAGAGCACGTTTGAGCAGGGGAGGGAGAAAGAGAGACAGAGAATCTTAAGCAGGCTCCACACCCAGCATAGAGCCCAACATGGGGCTTGATCTCATGCCTGTGAGATCGTGACCTGAGCAGAAATTAAGTCAGACATTTAACCAACTGAGCCATCTAGGTGCCCCTTTAAATAAGATTTTATTTATTTAAGTAATGTCTACACCCAACATGGGGCTAGAACTCACAACCCTGAGATCAAAAGTCACATGCTCTCCCAACTGGAGCTAGCCAGGCACCCTGATGATCATCTTTTTGGTTCTTTAATGCCCAGCACTATTGTAATCACTTTTTTTTTTAAATTGATTCCTTTTATGTTTTATTTATTTTTGAGAGAGCACAAGGGGGGAAGGGGCAGCAAAAGGGGGACAGAGGATCAGAAACAGGCTCTGCACTGACAGGCTTACAACAGTGAGCCCGATGTGCGGTTCAAACTTCACGAACCGTGAGATCATGACCTGAGCCGAAGTCGGACGCTCAACTGACTAAGCCACCCCGGTGTCCCTGTAATCACTTTTTAAGTTCACTAAGTGAACTAATCTTTTAAAAATTGTTAGACAGACTCTAATGCTGTTCCAGTTTAACAGCTAGAGAGGGAAACAGCTGCAAAGTTGAGTAAAAACTTGCCCAAGATCACCCAGTTGATAAGTGGCAGGCATTTGCTGACACGAACTCTGGTCCAGGTGTTATGAATTAGACCTGTCATCTGCCATCTAAGAGCCCACTGAAAGAAAAGGAGCAATTACAATACAGTGTTTTAAGACTGATAATATATTTTAGTTACCGGAATTGTCCCCTCATTTTAATGGTGTGGCTCGTTGACAATCCTAGGAGAGTGTTTCTTACTTCCTCATTTGGAATGACTATTAAACAAAAATGACAGATTCAGATATTAATAACAGTCACGCTTTATAAAGGCCAAATAAACAAGAGCTGAAAAGCATCTGTTGATTTGGGAACTAGTTGTCTACCAGGGAATGTAGCTACAGCTGGGAGCAAAGGCAGAAAAGCGAGGACTCCGGTTTGGGAGACCGGGGTGCTGTCCTTGGTCCTGATTGTTCTCTGAACCAGCACTACCACCACCTGGAGTAAAGTATTGGCTTTGTTTTGTTTCCAATAAAATTTGCAATCCCTCATAAGCCAATACTCTTATAAAATACAATTAAAAATGAAACTAATCATGTGCTTGGTTATCACATCAATGTTAAATTTCTATAAAAGGTTCTAAAAACTCAATTTCTGTACTTAAATCATTGCAGACCTGTAACAAACATGGATGGACCAGTGGCAGCCCCCACACCCCACTATATGAGTAACCAGTCTTGCGTGGAAGTGGTCCATTGATCAGACTACTCACAGAAATCCCCCAAAGAGTAAAAAGTGGAGGGGCGCCTGGGTGGCGCAGTCGGTTAAGCGTCCGACTTCAGCCAGGTCACGATCTCCCGGTCCGTGAGTTCGAGCCCCGCGTCAGGCTCTGGGCTGATGGCTCAGAACCTGGAGCCTGTTTCCGATTCTGTGTCTCCTTCTCTCTCTGCCCCTCCCACGTTCATGCTCTGTCTCTCTCTGTCCCAAAAATAAATAAACGTTGGAAAAAAAAGAGTAAAAAGTGGAAAATGCTTGCATCAAAATACATGTAAGGAGATAGTGCACCAGTGAGATTTCAAAGCCCAGAATCCAGACATTAAGAAGGGGGAATATGACTGCACAAGGAGTAAAAGTGTTTTGTTAAAAATAGAACAGCCTATTTCTGATCGATGACGAGGCTAGGAACATAAGAGCAGTGAACCCACCAGTCTGCGATCCTCCCACTTGACAAAAAGCTTGTTCCACAATTGCTGCCAAGACCACTGAACCTGGGTGCCATTTGCAAGATTAAAAGAAGACACTGAGGTGCTACATCTACTTGCCCCATCTGTGGTTCACCCAAGACCTCAGAATTTGATGGTTTTTTTTTAATAGGAGAGATTTATTTGAAGACATATTACAGCATATAAAACTATGTAAAGACTTAATTTCCACTCAAACACTGGTAGATTTGATATAATTAATAATAAAAAAAACTTTTTAAAATTTTATTTTATGTATTTTGAGAGAGGGGAGAGGGACAGAGAGAATCCTAAGTAGGCTCCATATTGTCAGCTCAGAGCCTGATGTGGGGCTTGATCCCACGAACTGTGAGATCATGACCTGAGCCGAAATCAAGAGTCAGATTCTTAACCGACTGAGCCACCCAGGTATCCCTCTCACCACTCTTATTTAACATTGTATCAGAAGATCTAGTAACTGTAAGAAGGCTAAGAAAAAAAAAGGCATGCGGATGGGAAAGGAAGAAATAAAACTGTCCCTATTTGTAGATGACATGATTATATATTTAGAAAAGTCTAAGAAATCCATAGATTTCCTAGAACTAATAAATGAATTCAGCAAGTTTGTATAACATAAGAGCAACATGTACAAATAAATCACATGTCTACATACTAACAATAAATATAAGGAAACCAAAATTAAAAACAATATGATTTACAGTCAGTTCACAGAAAATGAATTACTCACGTGAAATCTTAACAAAATACGCATAAAATCTGTTTGCTGAAAATTACAAAATTCTGATGAAGAAAAAGTCAAAGAAGACCAAATAAATGCAGAGACATACTGTGTTCATAGATCAGAACACTCAACATAGTAAATATGGCAATTCTTTCCAAACTATTACCCAAGTTTAACACAATTCATGTCAAAGTCCCACCAGGAGTTTTGTTTTATTTTAATTTTTTCAATTTATTTTTGACAGAGAGAAAGACAGAGCATGAGCAGGGGAGGGACAGAGAGAGAGAGGGAGACAGAATCTGAAGCATGCTCCAGGCTCTGTGCTGTCAGCACAGAGCCCGATGTGGGGCTCAAACCCACAGACCACAAGATCATGACCTGAGCTGAAGTCGGACACTCAACTGACTGAGCCACCCAGGCGCCCCAGGAGTTTTTTTTTTGTTAACATAGACAAGATTATTCTAAAATTTACATGGAGAGGCAAAGGAACTAGCATAACTAAAACATTCGTGAAGAAGAATAAAGTGGCAGAAATCAGTCTACCTGATTTCAAGACATTGTATGCCTTAGTCAAAAAATCAAAACTATAGGGGCACTGGTGTGGCTCAGTTGGTTAATCATCCAACTCTTGATTTTGACTCAGGTCACGATCCCACAATTTGTGGGATGAAGCCCTGCATTGGGCTCTGTGCTGACAGTGTGGATCCTTCTCGGGATTCTCTCTCCCTCTCTCTCTCTGACCCTCCCCTGCTTGCGCTCTCTCTCTCTCTCTCTCTCTCTCTCTCTCTCTCTCTCTCCCTCCCCCCTCTCAAAATAAATAAATAAAAACTTTTAGAATATATCCTGCACCAAAGTAGTACATTTGTTACAATCAATGAACCTACATTGACACATTATTTTCACCCAAAGTCCTTAGTTTACACTGGGAGTCCATCTTGGTGTTTTACATTCTGTGGTTTTGGACATGTATCTACCATTATAATGTCATATCGAATAGTTTCATTGCCCTAAGAATACTCTGCATTCTGCCTATTCATCCCTCCTCCTCCCTTCCTGGCAACCACTGATCTTTTGCCTTTTCTAGAATGTTGCATGGTTGGAATCATACAGTAACAATGTTTTTTGGATTGGCTTCTTTCACTTAGCAATATGCATGTAAGGTTTCTCCATGTCTTTTCATGGCTTGATAGCCCATTTCTTTTTGGCACTAAATAATATTCCATTATCTGTATGTACCACAGTTTATTTGTACACTCACTTACTGAAGGACATCTTGGTTGCTTTCAAGTTTGGGCAAGTATAAATAAAGCTGCTACAAATATCTTTATGCAAGATTTTGTGTGGACATAACTTTTCAATTTATTTGGGTAAATACCAAGGAGCCCTATTGCTGGATTACATGCTAAGAGTATGTTTAGTCTTATAAGAAACTATCAAACTATCATCCAAAGTGGCTGTAACATTTTGCATTCTCACCAGCAATGAATAAGAGTCCCTGTTGCACCATAACCTTGCCAGCATTTGGTGTTGGTTGTCAGTGTTTGGATTTTTATCATTCTAATAGGTCCCTGGTGGTATCTCATTGTTTCAATTTGCATTTCCCTAATGACATATGATCATACCCAGGTTTTCATATGCTTTTTTTGCCATGTATGATCTTCTTTGCTGAACAGTCTGTTCAGATCTCTTGCTCATTTCTTCATTGGGTTATTCATTTCTTACTGTGGAGTTTTAAGGGTTCTTTGTATATTTTGTTGTTTTTTGTCTGTTCTTTGTATATTTTGGGTAGCAATTATTTCTGATATACATCCTTTACAGAGATTTTCTCCCAATTTATGGCTTGGCTTCTCATTCTCTTGAAAATAGCCTTTTCTATTATTTTTTTTAATGGTCATTTATTTTTGAGAGCAGAGACAGAGCGTGAGTTGGGTAGGGGCAGAGAGAGAGGGAGACACAGAATCTGAAGCAGGCTCCAGGCTCTGAGCTGTCAGCGCAGAGCCTGATGAGGGGCTAGAATTCACAAACCATGAGATCATGAGCGGAGCCGAAGTTGGACTTAGCCACCCAGGCACCCCTTGAAGATAGCCTTTTCAACAAGTGATGCTATAGTTATTTGCCATCCTTTGACACACACACACAAACACACACACACACACACACACACACACACACACACACACGACTTGACTTATACCTCACACTTTATTAAAAAAATGAACTCAAAATAGAATATAGATTTAAATATAAAGTATAAAACTCTAAAGCTTTTATTTTTTAAATGTTTATTTATTTTTGAGAGCATGAGCAGGGGAGGGGCAGAGAGAGAGGGAGAGAAAGACACACAGAATCTGAAGCAGGCTCCAGGCTCTGAACTGTCAGCACAAAGCCCGATGCGGGGCTCGAACCCACCGACGGCGAGATCATGGCCTGAGCTGAAGTTGGCCGCTTAACCGACTGAGCCACCCAGGGGTCCCTAAATTCCTCTAAATTAGTATTTAAACATGTAAATTCCTTTCCCACATTCTTCTGTGTATATTTTACAGCTATTTTCTTTGTGGTTACCATGGGGGTTACATTTAATACCCTAAAAGTTAAAACATTCCAATTTGAATTTATACCAGTTTACCTTCAGTAACACCCAAAAACTCTCTGCTCCTTTTAACAGCTAGCTCTGTTCTTACCCTTTTCTGTGACTGATATCAAACAAATTATATGTATACACATCATATGTAGTAGTTACTGTTTTTGCTATAATTGTTGATACAAGCAATAAACTGCTTAAATCTCCAGAGAATTAACTAAGTGAAAAAAGCCAATCGTAAAAGGTTATATACTGTATGATTCCATTTATACATTCTTGAAATGACAAAATTATAGAAATGAAGAACACAGATCAGTTGTCTGAAGTTAAGGAGACGGTGAAAAAGAGGTGCCTGGATGGTTCAGTTGGTTAAGTGGCTGACTTCAGCTCAGGTCATGATCTCACAGTTCTTGAGTGAGCCCCACATCAGGCTCTCTGCTGTCAATGCAAAGCTTGCTCCGGATCCTCTGTCTCCCTCTCTACTCCTCCACGCACTCTCTCTCTCTCTCTCCCAAAACTAAAAATTTTAAAAATAAAAAAAATTTAAAAAAAACAAGGAGCGCACCTGGGTGGCTCTGTTGGTTGAGCGTCCAACTCCTGATTTTGGCTCAGGTCATGATCTCATGCCTTGTGATTTCAAGCCCCACATAGGGCCCTCTGCTGTTAGTGAGGAACCTACTTCAGATCCTCTGTCTCCCTCTCTCACTCTGCCCCCACCCCACTCTCACACATCCTCTCTCAAAATCAAATAAACATTAAAAAAAAAAAAAGGAAAGGATGAAAGAATAGGGAAGTGAGTGTGGCTTTAACACACAACATGAGGGATCCCTATGGTGATGGAAATGTTCTGTGTCTTGACTATCAATGTCAATGTCTTGTTTGTGATATTGCATTATACTTGGGCAAGATATTACAATGGGGAAACAGGGTAATTGGTACACTGGATCTTTCTGCATTGTTTCTTGCAACTGCATGTGAATCTATAGTTATCTCAACATAAAAAGTTTAATTTTACAAATACTAGAAACTGTTATTATTATAAAATGTTATTGTTTATCAATTCTGTAATCATTTGTTAATTCTGTGTGATGGTTACATCAACACTAATAGCATGTTATAATAACATTAAGAAAAACACAACCAGGGGCACCTGGCTGGCTCAGTCAGCTTAGCGTCTGATTCTTGATTTGGGCTTGGGTCATGACCTAATAAATTGGTGGGTTGGAGCCCTGCGTTGGAGGCTGACAGTGTGGAGCCTCTTTGGGATTCTCTCTCGCTTTCTCTCTCTGCCCCTCTCCTGTTCATGATCTCTCTCTCTTTCAAAAATAAATAAACATTAAAAAAAAAAAAAAAGGTTGAGCACATTAGACCAGAGTGTGGAAAATAAGCATTAGGACACACTGCTGGTGAGACTGTAATTGGCATGAAGTTTGAAAGGGCAATTTTGTGACTTCATCAAAAAACTATGTCCTATAGTAATGCTCTTTTAGAAAATGAACAAGAGTATTTATTGCAGCAATAAATGTAAGAGCAAATAGTAGGGGAAAAGAAATCTTAACCACTTTCATCAGAGAAATGGTTTAAAAATAAGGTACTGTATGAGCAAAGATTACATTATATTGTTACTGTTAAGAAAAAGGAGATCAAGACTTACAATGAGGGGGAAATGTCAACAGATTGCCATTAAACTTCCCTCCACAGGGCCAAACGAAATAACAAAGAGAAGCCGAAGTAGAGAGAAAACCTCCAACTTCTATGAAACCTTGACGATGCACACAGTCATAAACTGCTGCCACAATACACTAGACTATGGATCAAATCCAGGAAGGACACGAAGGGCAGACTCAGACCTCTGTTCATTTCACACTGCGCGCAGAGACCCCCAAAACGGGGCGACCCTGGCCCAAGACCCCAATACTCCTTTACTAGCGGGCCCCTGGGACACCGAACCACCTTCGGAGAGAAGTCATCAGGGCAGTGCTCCGGCAGCAACACTCGCGTGGATGATGTCAGGTACTGATGAGAGTGCGGGGGGGTGGATACCGGGGACCATACAGACCAGGGTAGACCAGATTTACCAATGGATGGGTTTCAGGTGGCAAAGACGTGGTAAAATGAGACCTCAGCTTTTTGTTGTTGTTTTTGTACTTTAACTTTTTTTTGCAAGATAAGTTGGTGCACTGTTTGTGTCATTTTTTAAAGTTCAATTTTTAAAAATAGAAGAAAGCCCAGAGTGTCGGATGCAATCCCGAGGAAAGTCAGGGATCCTCGGTTTCAATCCTGTATCTGCTCGTTATTCACTGCGACCGCAACCAAACTGCGTTACTTGGAGCATCTGTAAAAATTTTATAAACACTAATAGTCGCCCCGCCGCCAGGGCGATTAACAAAAAAAAGGTTTCAATTCTTGGGCCGTAATTCGGAAGCAGGCAAAAGCTGCTCCCCAATCAGGTACTGCCTCGCCGCGGCCGCGGGGTATCTAGGGATTTGTAGTCCAGCCAGTCGAACTCGCTGTCCCGGCAGGCCCCGCGGCGGCGGCAGGGCTACGTGGCGCCGCGGGCTGCGACTGCGCCGGCAGGTGGAGCAAGATGGCTGCGGAGCAGGGCGTGAGGGTCGTCAGGCCCCGGCCCGGAGGGGAACTGGGAAGGGTGATTCGGGCCCTCGTGCTGCTTCTGTGTTTTGTGGCCCGCGGAGGCGCGCTTTACTTCCACATCGGGGAGACCGAAAAGAAGTGCTTTATTGAGGAGATCCCGGACGAGACCATGGTTATAGGTGCGGGCGGAGGGGGAGAGTTTGGAACAAGACCTTGGTCTTGGGGCGGGGGGTGCGGGAGAGTCACCTCTTCCAGAAAGGGGAGCAGCTGGTCTCGGCGCGTGCTGGCGTGGGCCGACTCCGCGCCACCTCGCGCTCATCTGACCTGGACTCGCCCCACTTCCCTCCAGGAAACTACCGGACGCAGCTGTATGACAAGCAGCGGGAGGAGTACCAGCCGGCCACCCCCGGGCTCGGCATGTTCGTGGAGGTAAAGGACCCAGAGGACAAGGTGAGCCGACCCCAAAGCCCGCGGAGCCCTCCGCCCTGCGCTTAGGCGCCAGACCAGGCAGGTGCTGGTACTTCCCCTCCTAGTTGCCGCATCTGCTGAACTGCTGAAGACAGTTGGGTGTTGTGAGAAGATCGCGCCCGGCTTTGCGCTCTAGGCCAAGCTTGGGCTGCTGCAGTGCTAGCGGCTCCTCTCAACCTCTTACCGACTGCTGCGTGACTCTGCCAAGTCACTGAGCTTCCCTGAGCCGGTTTCCTGGTCTGTGAAATGGAAACTCACCTATCTTACAGGTGTGGTTGGTGCCTTAATTGTGGTGCTGGCAGTCAAAGAATTTTGTCAACTCTAACGCTGTGGCATCCAGACTTTAAGGTTTCACAGGACAGAGTGCTTTCCAAAACGAAGAAGCAACTGTTAATTTCAACCGGATAAGGATATTAAAGGAAAGCAAAAGAAAAAAAAATCATTGTCACTTTTCATTAAAAAAAAAAAAAGAACCACACACAAAACAGAGTTGAAATGGCAGGAGCTCTGAATAAAGAGCCCTTTCCAACCGCAGGCCCACATCAGCTTAATTTTAGATTCTTCACCCCTGCCCCCAGAAGTTCTCAGATAAGCTTTGGCAACTACCGCCGAGCAGCTTTGGAGCTTTTAGTGTGTGGGGTGCCTATGTCTCTGTTGGCTAACTTTTGAGGCTCAGAGAGCCTTAAGACTTCTTTCCTTCCAGCCCCATCCTTTCTATAACACTCACTGAAGGCTTTTGTCTCCAGGTGATCCTGGCCCGGCAGTATGGCTCTGAAGGCAGGTTCACTTTCACCTCCCATACCCCCGGCGAACACCAGATCTGTCTTCACTCCAATTCCACCAAGTTCTCCCTTTTTGCTGGAGGCATGCTGGTGAGTGGACCCACATGGGGCTCGTAGCTTTCAACCTCTAAACCCTGGTGGGGCCTGGAGACTGGCAGTGCTTTGGGTGTGAGATGAGTGTGTCGGATTTTGTGTCTCCTAATAATTTTGGGTTTCCGCTGAACATCTGGGCACAGTCCCTGAACTCCTTGTATGTGCCTTGGTCCAAGTGTCAGCCAAGTTTATTCATGCCTGTTTGCCTAGAGCCCCATAGGGCTGGACACTGTGGAGGCCTCAGCACTGGACGAAATGCACAAATGAAGGAAGGTAGGGGGACCAGCTGTCAGTGCCTAGCAGGAAGATGGAGCAGGGCTGCCCGATTTCTTTTTCTCTCCCTTGTCTGTCCCCAGAGAGTTCACCTGGACATCCAGGTGGGTGAACACGCCAACGACTATGCAGAAATTGCCGCCAAAGACAAGTTGAGTGAGCTGCAGCTACGAGTGAGACAGCTGGTGGAGCAAGTGGAGCAGATCCAGAAAGAGCAGAACTACCAACGGGTATGTGGTTGGGCCAGGAGCTCCTGGGTGGGCTTCTTCCCAGAAGCCTTCCCCTGGCTCAGCCAGGAGTGGCATGTGTGTCAGATTCATTATGAAAGCCAGAGGACTTAACTGTGCCGCTTTGCAAGTCTAAAAGGTGGGGTGGGGATCACTAACTCCAGTGTGTAACCAAGGAGACAGGCTCTTGAGAGGCCATCATTGCTCTAAATCCCAGTTACATGTACACAGTGACAGAGCGGGAATTGATATTAATACCTTGGGTGTTATTTCCATGGCTCCAGGTGCTTCCAGGACCAGCTATTTCAAACTCATTTGTGTCCAGGAGCCAGGTGGTACCATGAATGAATCTGTGACCATAAGGACTGTTGTGTGTCTAATCCTCAGTGGCCTTGGTTAATTGTCAACCCAGGGTAGCCTTGCAGATAGATATGCTACCCTGGCTTTTAAGAGGAGCTAGAGATCCAAGTGTTTTGATGTGAATTTTTACCAGGTTTTAACTATTGGCAAAACACATCCAGCCACTGGGCCACCAGTTTGCAACTTGTGCCCACAATCCTCAAGGAGCAGTTGGGGAAGACCTGGGCAGAGAGCTTAGAGCACGTGCACTCCTGAGTGCTATAGGGCAGCTCTGTCTGATAGGGTAATACTACTGGCACTTCACCTCCCCTCCCCCCCGCCCTCCCTCCCCCCACTGGCTCTAGGAGAGGACCAGGGGAGGACTGTACCTGACACATGAGCAGACAGAGGTTGGTTGGTTGGTTTGAAGTAGGCTGCATGCCCAATGTGGAGCTTCAACCCCAAGAGTTGCATGCTCTACCAGCTGAGCCAGCCAGGCACCCCCAAGCAAACAGACTTAAATGAGTGGGTTCCTGGAGGTCATCTGGCTGGGGAGGATGAATGCAGTCCCCAGGTGGGGTCTCTGGCTCTTTGCAGACACTTGATTGGAACCTGGGCATAGCTCCTTGATTCTGGGGCATCCTCTGCAAAGGGAACCCAGCAGTTAGAGTGGCGCCAGGTGGTGCCCAGCAAACTTAAGCTCCTCTTCCGCTCTCCCCTCCCACAGTGGCGAGAGGAGCGTTTCCGGCAGACCAGCGAGAGCACCAACCAGCGGGTGCTGTGGTGGTCCATTCTGCAGACCCTCATCCTCGTAGCCATCGGCGTCTGGCAGATGCGACACCTCAAGAGCTTCTTTGAAGCGAAGAAGCTGGTGTAGCCAGCTCACAGGCCATCCTTCCTCCCGGGCTGGGGGAGAAAGGGCCTCCTGGAACTGATTTCTCTCTAGCAGGAGGACTGGTTCCGAGCCATGGATGTCTGGAGGGGAAAGGGGCTACAGGCACCCCAGGCACAAGTTTAGGGCAGGAGCTTGGCTGGCTAATACTGAGCAGGTGGTGGGGCAATGCCTGTCCCCTCCCCTGGGCTCTAAGCCCTTTGCAGTAATCACCCAGGGTCTGGTGAAGCCACTGGGAGCCCCATTGGCACCTCAGAATCACAGTGTTACTGATCAGGGATGTGAGGCTGTTGTCTGGGGTGGCTGGGGAGGGGGGAGTGGGTAGGCACGCCAGTCTTTTTTCTGTCTTCCTTTGCTAACTTGGGATTTGAGCAGGTTGGGGTGTGGCCGTGATTCCCTGCCGCCCTGGGAACCTCACTGTACCCTCCTTGGGCCTAGACCCAGACTGCAGATCCAGGGTATGTGTGTCAATGGAGGGTGGGGTTGAGGGGGTTGCAGTGTGGGAAACTAGCCCTGAGGTTGACCTCAGCTTCTCAACATGGTTGTCCTTTTGGGGGCTTGAGGAACTGGGGTCAGGCCAGGCAGAGGCCTTGGTGCTGGCTGGGGATGGGGCCTGCAAAGTCTTAGTTACTGATTTCATTTTCAACAAGTCTAGGTTTGTTACATTGGTTTCCCAATAAAAAATAAAAAAATTCGCTTGTCCCACATAAAGTGACTGTGCCACCGAGGTGCTCAGGGAACGTCAGTTCTTCTATGCAAAGCACTTAACATTCCAAGATGAATACCCACCTGTGAAGTTCATTCTTTCCCTCCCCTCAATACCTTTCTGTAGCAGGGGATAGTGGGTTTGCCCAAGAGCATAAAACAAGTGAATGGTGGGGGGTTGGTGCCTTGTTCAGGAAGGTAGTGTGCATTGAACAGAAGAGCACTGCGGGTTTGGGAAGGACAGAAATCCTTGGGCTGGTGGGGATGAGGATGTAGATGGTCTTAACCAACAGAATGGGATTTCAGGAGGACCTTGAAGGAGAAGGATTCGGATGTAAGAAGGCAGAGCAGCCGTGGTTGGAAGCCCTGGCAGATGGCTGGCATGGAGGTGGATGGACATGGTTTCCACTGGAGTTTAGGGAGGGGGCTGAGGAAGCCGTTAAGGGAAGTTGGTTAGAGTTAGAAGAGACTCGCATATTACCCAGTGTTTGACACAGTTTTGGGTACAAGAACCGAAGATAAATTTGAGGAAGGTGAATCCAGCAGGGTGTGAGAAAGAGACAGGCTGGGGAGGCCAGGCTGTGGACTACTTGAACTGACAAGGGGATATGGTCTGACCTCATGCTACCTCCTAGACCTCTTCCACAATAAAAACAAAAAACTTGTTTAGAATACCCTTAGTGTTACAGAAAATTCATGATGTTAGTTCTCCCTATTATTGTCATGCACCAGTATGGTACAAGTGTTCAAGTTAATGAAACAGTATTGATACATTATCTTAGTTTTATTTAAGTAATTCCTACACCCCACATGGGGCTCAAACTCAGGACTCCAAGATCAAGAGTTGCACGCTATTGAGCCAGCCAGGCTCCCAATACGTTATTCTTAACTAAAGCCCATAGAGTATGCAGAGTTTCTTAGCTGTTGCCTAATGCCCTTTTTTCTGTCCCAGGATCCCATCCAGGACAAGTTACATTTCACCCCTCCTTGGCTATGACGGTTTCTCAGACTTGCCTTGTTTTTTATTACCTTGACAGTTTTTAGGAGTACTGTTCAGGTATCTTGTAGAATTCCCTCAATTGGGATTTGTCTGCTGTTTTTCTCATGATTGAACTGGAATTCTGGGTTTTTGAAAGACCATAAAGGTGCCATTCTCATCCCATCATACCAAGGGTGCTTATTATTAACATGATTGTGGGTGTCACTGTTTAAAACTAATTAGGATTTTTATGTGAAATCTGATTTCTTTCTTTTTTTTTTTTTTAATTTTTTTTTTTCAACGTTTATTTATCTTGGGGACAGAGAGAGACAGAGCATGAATGGGGGAGGGGCAGAGAGAGAGGGAGACACAGAATCGGAAACAGGCTCCAGGCTCCGAGCCATCAGCCCAGAGCCTGATGCGGGGCTCGAACTCCCGGACCGCGAGATCGTGACCTGGCTGAAGTCGGGCACTTAACCAACTGCGCCACCCAGGCGCCCCGAAATCTGATTTCTTGAAGCAAATCAGATCTGACGTTAGTGGGGCTTCATTCTGATGTAACAACAATTAGCAAGACTGAAGGGCAGCTGTTCCCCTTTAGAAGGGCTTGTGCTTTCAAAGGTCACAGTCCCACCTCCCTGTTTCCATTATTGGCCTCACCCACTGACTGGTCTCTTCAGGGGATCAGCCTTGCCTTTGTCACCAGCCAAACCTGGGCTGGATTTGCCAAAGTTCTGTTACAGAGTGCAGTGCAATGGCAGAGTTCAGCAGTAAGGTCCTTCTTTGGTCGGCTGTATGCTGGGTTTAAGGGAGAATGGGCGTCGCTGGGGATGATTAATTTCTCACAGTAAAGTCCTTTTGAAAGCACAGTGGTTGAGGCCGTAGATTGTACAAAGTATCTTGGTTTACACCCTGAATTGCCTGTGTCTTCATTTCCTCATTTTTAAAGTGGGCATAGTAAGTACACTACCCATAAGGACTGAATGAGAGAACAGCAGTAAGCAACTTCGAACAATGACGGGCACACAGTAAGAGCTCAATAGATGTTAGCTATTTATGAGGGAACTTAACATTTTCCGAAGAGCGGAGATTAAGCCTAAGGACTCTGCTGCCGTCTTTTCCCAGGTGGGAGGCTGGCCCAGCCAACTAGGTTCACACTGTGCCAGGACGGATCTAAGAACCCAATCTTCCTCCCCTTCAAACAACCCCACCCAAGTACCCCTCTTCTGTGTAAGGGCCATCGTTTACATAGCGTTGCCTATGTGCCCAGCACTGTGCCAAGTATCCTTGCATGTTACGTTCTCCATTAACCCTCACAGCAACGTGTAGCTCAGGAACTATTTATACATGCCAGTGAGGAAAGATGCCAAGAGATTGTGCTTGCCCCCTAAACACAGCCGAACTGGCAGAATCAGGTTTCGAATCCAGTCAGTCTGTCTGCAGTGCTTGGCTCCTAACCACTACGTGGGGTCTGGGCTGAACCCAAGTCGGAGTCCAGAGCTTGGCCTTGCCACCCTCCGATCTTGCTACGGGAGGAAGCATGGACCACCTGGGCCCGAGAAGGGAGGAGGAGGGGGCGGCAGGACGGAGATACAGATCATGCCAGAGCGCTGGAAATCTGGAGTCTAAGTACAGTACCGGCCCAGTGACGTGAGCCCCCTCTGAGGTCTCGGTTTCCCGGGAGAACAAGCAGTTCCCCAGTGGGCAGTTAGCGGTCCGGCGACAGGAGCACTCAAGCGGTCCTCGAACGCGGAACCTTTGAAGCTGCGGCTCCCGGGAGCACACGGCGCGGCTGGAGCAGCGGACCCGGCGGACCGAGGGGCGGGGCGGACTGGCCGGGGCGGGGCGGGAGGCGGAGGCGCCGCGTAGGCCCGGGAGGCCGGGCCGGCCCGGCTGGGAGCTCGAGTCCCATGCGCCGCCACCTCCCCCCACGATGTTCCCCTCCCGGAGGAAAGCGGCGCAGCTGCCCTGGGAGGACGGCAGGTGAGCGGCGGCGGCCGGCCCGGGCCCCGTCCTCCCGGGTGCCGATCCTTTCCGGGCCGCCCCGCGGAATCTAGGAGCCCGAGGCCGTCGCGTCCCCAGCTGCGGGGCTTTCTGAGGGTCTGTGGTTCTCCCAGTGGGCCACTGGCTCGCTCTGTATACCGGGTCTCTGTCTCTCCGTGTAGGTCTCTGACTCTACCAGTCTCCGCCACTTCGCGGGTCTGTATTTCTCCGATGACTTCCCTTTGTGAGTTTCTGTCCCTCTCTTTGCGAGTCTGTCCCTCGGTGCGGGTCTCTTTGTGTCTGTGTTTCTCCGCTGGCATCTGTCTTCGTGCGGGTCTCTGACTGCGTTGACCTCTCTCAGTGGATTTCTGTCTTTCTGCCTGCCCCCGGCCTCTGAGGGTCTTTATTCCTTTTCTCTGGTGTCTACTTCCCCCCATCACATCCGTGTAACCTCAGACCCCATCCTCCTTCAGGCTTCCCCATCCTTTGCTGACCGCCCAGAAGAACACACCAGAAAGAATCTCTATGCTAGCCTGGTAGGCCACTGACTGGCACGAACTAGGCACTCCTCACACGTAATGCTGGTTCATTTCCGGTGCAGCTGTACTTGAGTGGGACCTCCTGCATGTGTTAGGTGTGAACTTGATCCAGACCTTAGCTGATGATGTTTTCCTAAACAGTATTGGGGTAGGGGAGTTATTCGGCTTTCTAGATTTGGGAGAACACCCACACTTCATTCGTGAGATGTGCCCCCAAAACTCTTCTCACCCGGGACACACACCCAGATAGTGGGTCTCCTCCCAGTGAATATCACCTCTTCCCCCGTATGTCTCTTAAGTTTGCCAGGTGCCAAAACATTCGGGAACATAGTGGGCAAAAGGCTTGTGTTTGGGGGATTTTGCAGACTTGGTGTTGAAGCAGGAAGACAGGAATGTAATAGAAAGAAAGCCTGGACAGTGTGGAGTCAGCCCTGGGCAGGAATCCTCTTTAACAGCCATGTGACCAGGAACAGATCACTTAATCTTTCTGACCTCAGCTTTTCCATCTCTGAAACAGGGATCATAATATCTACAGGGCTGTATGAGGATTAAAAGAAGCCACGTATGTAACACTCTTGACACTGTGCCTGGCAGGCAGGAGGTATCTACCTTTGCAGTTGGGAGGTGCTGTAACTAGAGCAGCTGATATTCAAACCTGTATCACTAAGATTTATGTAAGGGCAGAAACAAAAGGTAATAGAGGAGAATTTCCATTTCCACATCCCTTTCCATAAACCTTTGGAACATACCTGTGTTCCCAGAAAAAGTTACTGCTGTCAGTTCCTGCTTTTGACACAGGGGTACAAAGGTCCAGGCAACAGATTCAGGCTAGCGTAGCAGTTAAGAGTGCTGGCTCTGGAGCCAGCCCAGCTGGATTTGACTCTGCCTTTTCTAGCCCTGGGCACAAGTTGATGGAGATAAACCTCACTTAGTCGGCCCCTCGGAGCAGGGTGCCCTGGGCTTGGGAGCAGCTGGGACTGCAGTTCTGGAGTTTGCCACCAGGCGGCACCAGGAGTTCTCGGTGTCCGCTGTCCTGAGGAATTGACATTTGGCTCTGAATTCAGTTGCTCAGCCAATTGGGCCCTTAAAGCCCAGAATAAGATTGCCTATGAGAATGTGATCCTGCAAAGGGAAGCTGGGCTGAAGCAATAGTGTGTGACAATGCACGGAATGCCCAATCCATGCCATACCCCTGGATGATGGTCACTGCTTCTTTTCCCAAAGGTGGGAGATTTCCTCATGTCCGTATCCCCGGTCTCCACCCCAGCCCCAGAAAGAACCCAGGGGGCGAGGGAGAATCTGTAGAGGTTCCAGCCTTCCCAGGCCACTGGCAGAATTGGGCTCTGCTCTTGCCCAGCGGAAACCCCCACCACAGGACAATGGGGGGTAAGTCTTAGCTGGCCACCCCTCTGCTGTGTGTGAGACCTGGCTTCAGGGTTGCTGGCTTCCAGGTTGGCAGTTGTGTGTTAGAGAAAGTCAGGAGTTGGTCTGGCTCTGGCGTGTGACTTAAAGCATGCCCTGACTGCTTGAACCCTTCCTGTAACTCACCAAGCAAGCCCTTTGCTGTCTAAACTGTTCTGGGGCCGCAGACAGGAATGGCTTATCTAGGGGGACAACCAGCAGGGACACAAGGGATTACAGAACTCTGAATGCTTCGAAGAAGGAAGGACCAGATACCATGGAGAGAGCATGCATGTCCGTTTGTGTGCACGTTAAGGGTGGGCAGTGCTGGCCCTGACGTTGGAGTTGAGGTAGAGGGACGTTGCTGGTTATGACATGGGAGTCTGGCTCTGAAGGATCATCAGAGGGCATCTCAGACTGAAGTGGCAGGCTGTGTCAGGGCTGGAGCAGGAAGGAACATGGTGAGTGGCGAAGGTCTGGGTTACCCAGTGTGTGGCACTGGGTGAGTGGTGGGGGCGAGTGCAGGCAGAATGTATACTACCTTGTAGCTAACTGGTGACTCCCAAAGGCTATAAAGCAAAGTGCTTTGCAGGTTGTTTTGGGGGGGTAGACTAGAGAGAGCTTCCCTTGTCTTAGGTTCCTCAGCTCCTTCTCTGTCCTCAGCAGAGAAATCTGGTAAATTCCACCTCTCTAAGCCAGACAGCGATCTCTCCCAGCACGACCTCGGTGTCCAAGCGATTCAGATGCACTTCCAGCTTCTAAACGGAGCCTGATTTCCATACCTAGCCCTGATCTTTCTCTCCCTGTCCCATCTCTCCTCCCTTGTCACATGAGCTGCCTCTTGGACTGAAGATTGGAGTCTCATTCAGTGAACAGCGACTGTCAGTTTGGGTCTTGCATTGTTTTGGGGGTAGGTTGGATCTCCCCAGGGTAAACACTGGTCTTTTCCCTGGAACTGATGCCAGGCCCCTGCCTTGAGGACCTTTCTGGTGTGAGAAGCAGGACTGAAGTGAGGGTTTATACTGGGGGTAAACTTACAGAGGAGGAGGACTGGAAGGTGGTGGGTGGGATCTCTAAGGCAGGGCTCCTGCCCTCGGCTCAGGCTCAGACCCTTCAGCCACCGTACTGGAGAACGGCAGGTACCAGAGACCAGGAGTCTCGCCCCTGCCCTCCAGCAGCTCTTGGTCTGACCCGGACTCACTTACAGAAAGTAAGAGGGCGTGAAGGAACTGGGGCAGCTCTGACCCAGGGTTGGAGGGCTTCCTGGAGGTGAAGTGACACCTCCTGGGCCTAGAGCAGTAAGCAGGATTCCGATGTGTGGTAGCAGCATGAACAAAAGCGTTGACGTTGCTTCTGCACTAACTGCCAGGCACGTGGGGCAGACCAGTCATGTGCACCTTACCAGTGGGGAAGCCAGAGAATGGGTCTGCCAAAGGGCTCCGGCTCCACTCTCCCTTCTGACCCCACCCCTGCTCTTGTCCCAGGTCCAGGTTGCTCCCCAGCAGCCTTCCCCGGAAATGCTCCGTCTTCCACCTCTTCGTTGCCTGTCTCTTACTGGGCTTCCTCTCCCTGCTCTGGCTGCAGCTCAGCTGCTCTGGTGATGTGGCCCGGGCAGCCCGGGGACAAGGGCAGGAGACCCCAGGCCCACCCCACTCCTGCCCCCCGGAGCCACCTCCCGAGCACTGGGAAGAAGACGCGTCCTGGGGCCCCCACCGCCTGGCAGTGCTGGTGCCCTTCCGTGAACGCTTCGAGGAGCTGCTGGTCTTTGTGCCCCACATGCACCGCTTCCTAAGCAGGAAGAAGGTCCCGCACCACATCTATGTGCTCAACCAGGTGGATCATTTCAGGTAGGGACGGCCTCCCAACTCGGCCCCCCCTCTCCAAGGCCTCCCCTTGCCCAGGCCCCTCGGCTGCTCCCTCTCCCACTGGGGTCCAGTGTCAGGGGCTCCTCTGGCCTGGGAAAGACCACCCAGCGCAGTGGCGGGAGGGTGGGAACAGTAAACCCCTCTCGCTGGTGTGACGGGAATTTGAGGGGAGGACTGGGGCTAAGGAGAGTCCTGGTGTGATACCCATTTTGAAAGGATCGCCATGGCTGTCGTAGGAGGAATACCTTTTACCAGAACAGGAGAATGGGGCAGAGCTGGGAGGCCTGCTGGGCTGTTGGACGGGAGGGCCTCTTGGCTGTAGGGGAGCAGGGGTGGAGAGATGTGACGGGGAGGAAGCACAGACCGAGCTTTCCAGTGGATTAACTGTGGTGATTCGGGAAAGGCAGGGTCAAGGCCACAGCTTTGAAGCTGTTCACAGTCTACTGTTACCCTGGGGTCCTTGCCCTTTACCACGCGCTGCTCCCCTCCGTGAGCCAGTGCGCACATCTCACGCTCCACCTCCACCTCCTTTCCCTCCACCTCGCTCCTCTGGGAGGCAGACCCGAAGGCTCTTGGACCCCGCCAGGCCCTTTAGGCCACAGTACCGCCCAGTCTTCACAGCCGACCCTCCTCGTCCTCACTTTCTCCTCACCCACCTTGGAGTCCACGGTCCATCATTAACATCCGTCATCTCGCACTTCTCACCTCCCTGACCCACCTGCTGCTGGCTGCTCCATGCCTATTCTGGGTCAGCTGGCTGTCCCCCCACCGGCGATGAGCCCTGGCCCAAGAGGGCCCTCTGGCCTGCTGCCTCTCCTCCTCTGAGGCAGCCCGGCGCCCTTTCTCCTGTCCCTCTCCTCGTCAGCCGTGGCTGATGACTTTGCTCCCTGTTTGAGAAGTCGAGCCAACAGGAAGAGAGTGAGCCCTCCAGCCTCTGTGCTCACAGACTAGGCTCCCACCATGCTGAGGATGCACTGCCCCAGCCCCTCCAGGGCCAGCTCTTCCGGTCTGGCGCTGGGTCCCCTTCTCGCTCTCCTACTCAAGGACATCGCTTCAGCCATCCACTCCTTTCTCTCCCTCCTGGATTGGTTTCTCCTCCCTTCTGGGGCATTTGCATCAGCAAACATACTGAAATAGCTCCTGTCTAAAAAGAGAAGGAAAAGCCCCCGTGACCCCTTGCCCACCCCTGTCACCTCATTGCTCTGAGCCCCTTCAGAGCAGAACTTTCCTGTCTCCCCTCTCACTCTCTCTGGAACCTGTTCCCCTCAGATGTTTACCCCCCTCCTGACGCTGAAGCAACTCTCACTGATGTCACCAGTGAGCCCACCTCCTTAATCCAAGCACTGTTCTCAGTCTTCCACCGCCAGGTAGCATTGGCCAAGTGGGTTACTTATTCCTCTTGGAAACACCTCCGTTTGACTTCTGAAACAGCACTCCGGTTCTCCTCCTTCCTCACCTCTGCTAAGTCCTTTGCCCGTTCTACCTCACCTCCCTGACCTCTCGACTGGCGCTCTTAGGGCTCAGTCCTTGGGCATCTTCTTTTCCGGCTGCAGTCACTCCCTGGAATGTCATCTGGCCTCGTGGCACTAAACCCCTTCTGTGCCCTGGTGGCCCCCAAGTCTGTGTATTCCCGGCCTAGACCACTCTCCTGACCTCCAGCCCCCTGCGTCTGGGCACCACATAACCCTCCGTCTGGTGGTCCCGAGCATCCCAAGCTTCACATGATCAAGGCTGAATGTCTGCTTTCCCACCCGCCCTCTTCCCTATTTCAGGAGATGGCAGCTCCTCGCTTCCGGTTGCTCAGGCCAAAAAGCCTTCGAGTCATTGTCACCTCCTCGCTTTCCCTCAGCACACCCCGTCCCTCGGAATGTGTCTCAAATCTGCCCACTTCTCACCACCTCCCTGAGCTAAATCACCATCGTCTCCCACCCAGATGATCGTAGCCTTCCAACCCTGAGCCTCCCTTCTCTTCTCAACACCCCAGCTAGAGTGATCCTGTTAAACTGGAAGTCACAGCACATCCTGGCTCTGCTCTCAGCCCTGCAGGGGCTCCTGCGTGGTACCGGGGGGTCACAGCCCAAGCCTGTCAGGGGCCAGTCCCCCACTGGCCTCATCCCTGAAGCCCTCCTGGTCACCCTGCTTGGTCACACAGGTGTCCACTCCTGCCTCGGGCCTTGGCAATTGCCTTCCCCTCTCCTTGGAGACCCACTCCCTCTACCTGCTTCTGGCTCATTCCCTCAGGCCTTCACACGTCACACCATTACCCTGGCCTTCCTGCTGGCCCTGTCTGCAAGAACACCTGCCCCGCCCCCCAGCATGCTCTCCCCTCCTCACCCCGCGCGCGCTTCTCTCCTCCGCGCGCGCTTCTCTCCTCCGTAGCCCTTGCCGTTGGCTGGCTGGTTACATATTCCCTTATTGATTTCTGTTTCCTCTTATCAGAACCTCAGCTCCTCGAGGGCAGGGCTTTGATTTCTCTCCGCCGTAGCCCCAGTGGGCCGGACGGTGTCTGGCACATAGCTGGTAGTCGGTAGACGTCTGTGTGATGAGCAGACGGCAGGCGGGGGGGCAGCCCCACGGGGAAGTCGGCGTCGGGTGGGAAGGCGGCACAGGCGCTGGGGGGGCGGGCGCCACAGAGGACAGGCTGTCACGCAGTTTGGGGAGCGCGACCTCACCGCCCCCCACCCGTGCAGGTTCAACCGGGCGGCCCTCGTCAACGTGGGCTTCCTGGAGAGCAGCAACAGCACGGACTACATCGCCATGCACGACGTGGACCTGCTCCCCCTCAACGAGGAACTGGACTATGGCTTCCCCGAGGCCGGGCCCTTCCACGTGGCCTCCCCGGAGCTGCACCCGCTCTACCACTACAAGACCTACGTGGGCGGCATCCTGCTGCTCTCCAAGCAGCACTACCAGCTGGTGAGACCGGGGGGCGCCCGCCTGGGGCAGGCATGGGCAGGAGGAGGGACGGTCCCAGGCCCGGCTGATGAGAGGGTCCTGCCCTGACCGGTCAAGGGAGTCCAGGAGCGGGACCGAGCCAGTCAGGGAGGATTCAGCCACAGTAGCGGGAACCCCCTGTGAGCTGGCTTCGGGAGACTCGGGGTTCGTTGGTTCTCAATGGAACAGTCTGAGCTGGCTTCAGGGGTGGCTTGCCAGGCCTCTTAGCGTCACCAAGGACGTCTCTCAGCTCGGCTTTCTCTGGAGTGGATTTGTTCTCAGGCCTATGAGGTGCACGGTGGCCGTCCTGGATGCACGCTGCGTGCACCCAGGCCGGGGTTCAGTGGACGGTGAGGTCTCTTCCCCAGCAGCCGGGACAAGAGTCCCAGAACTGCGCCACCCTGGCTCCTGATTGGCCTGACTTGAGTAGGGGTGGGGGAGAGGGGGCTACCCCTGAGTCCATTGTTGTGGCTGGAGGTGGGGGGGGGGGCAGTGAGGGAGTGAAGGTGGAGGGAGGTTGGGGAGTAGGTGAGGGTGAGGGGAGAGAGTGGGAAGGACTGAGTGGCTTAGACACTGGTCTTTTGCCCTTTTCTTCAGGCTGCGGCTGAAGCCAGCTTTACAGAAATGAAGCCCTAAGTTGGGTGGCTAATAGGGGTCTGTCGCAGGGCCCAGCTGCCCCTCTTCCCACAGGAAGAGACCAGGGCAGAGCCTCCCAGGAGAAAGGGGGGTATCCGGCAGGCAGAAATCAAGCAGGAGTTGGCACTTCTGCCCATTGCCAGTTGCCCTGAAGAGGTGCCTTCCACCAGTCAGCCTTTTTTTTTTTTTTTTAATCTATTTATTCTGAGAGAGAGAGAGAGAGAGAGAGAGAGCAGAGGAGGGACAGAGAGAGAGGGAAAGAGAAAGAATCCCAAGCAGACTCTGTGCCATCAGCACGGAGCCCGACACGGGGCTCAAACTCAAAAACTGTGAGATCATGACCTGCGCTGAAACCAGAAGTGACACTCAACCGACTGAGCCCCCCAGGGGCCCCCAGTCAGACATTTTTGAGAAACCAATCGTGTCACACAGACTCAAGGGCCCATGAGAACAGGCAAGGGGCCTGGCATGTGATGGCTGTCCTCCAGTAGCTCAGAGGTTGTGGGAACTATAAGCCTCTGGGTGCACATTAGAACCTCCAGGGGAGGAGGAGGAGAAAGGGGGCTTTGGCCTACTCCTGGGTGGTCAGAGACCAGGGAGCGCCCTGGGAGGATGGGGCAAGTGACTCTCCCTGTCTCTGTGTCAGTGCAACGGGATGTCCAACCGCTTCTGGGGCTGGGGCCGCGAAGATGACGAGTTCTACCGTCGCATCAAAGGGGCCGGGCTGCAGGTAATACTCCCCTCAGGGCTCCCCACCTCTTCAGCATTGGGGCTGCCCCAGGGTTCCCTTCCCTGCCCTCAGATGACATTCCTGGGGCTTAGGGATGACACCCCCAGTTCTGATCTCAGCCTGGCCCCCGATAGGCATACCTCTTCTGCAGAATGGCAGTACAGGCCCCTGCCCGTGGCCCATGGCAGGTGCTGGGACCCCAGAGGACTAGCGGTGAGGACCGGGGCTCCAGGAGGGCGGCCTGACCCAACTTCTTTGGCCTCCTTAGCTTTTCCGCCCCTCGGGAATCACAACTGGGTACAAGACATTTCGCCACCTGCATGACCCAGCCTGGCGGAAGAGGGACCAGAAGCGCATCGCCGCTCAAAAACAGGTGCTGGCTGGTCCCCTGACTGGGGATGGTTAGGTGGTGATGTGGGGAAACAACAGGGCCAAGCGTTTCACCAAGCTCTCCTCCGGCCCAGATGGCCCTGCCCTCCCCTGCGTGGCCCAGGCCAGTCTCTGGGCATTCTGCTTGGGCACTGTGCCCTGTGCTGGTGGCCACTATGGGCACCTGGCCACGTGGGTAAGCTGAGACCTCAGCGTCCATGCAGGCAGGGAGCAGGGGAGGGCCTCAGCTATCGGTGCCAGCGTCCCAGGCGGACCTGTGACACGGGAACCACCGTCCCCCAAACAGCCTCTTCTTTAGGAGCCATATTAGCCCACCTGAACGATCTCAGCCCTCTTGCTTACTGGTGGGGCACAGCTGCGGGCAGCCGGCGGCCTCAAAGCCCTGAGTGCATGCTCTCTCTCCATGTCCTCCCCAGGAGCAGTTCAAGGTGGACCGGGAGGGAGGCCTGAACACCGTGAAGTACCGTGTGGATTCCCGCACAGCCTTGTCTGTGGGCGGGGCCCCCTGCACTGTTCTCAACATCATGTTGGACTGCGACAAGGCTGCCACCCCCTGGTGCACATTTGGCTGAGCCAGCTGGACAGTAAGGAAGCCTGTGCCCACAGGCCACACTGCTTACTCAGGCTCTGGATAAAGCCTCAGGCCCCAGGGCCCACCTCCCCTAGGATGTGGGGTGGCCTGAAGCAGCGGATCGCAAGCCGCACATTTGCAGCGGCCCAGCCCCCAGAGGTGGGCTTGAGCCAGGACAGGACACACACAGGGTGCCTGGGACGCTGCTAGCAATAAAGAGTGATGGAGAGAGACTGGGACGTGGCTCTCACCTGGGACTGTCCGCCGCGCCTTCCTGCTCGCCCTGCTCTCCCCGTCTTCGCGAGCCCACACCTAAGGGCTTTTCCTTCCCCTGGACGGACGGCCTCATGCCAGGATGCAGTTCTGAAGCCAGGCCGCTGACATGGGTGGCCAGGACAATGCAGAGGGTTAAAACTGCAGGTTTCTGTGCAAGCCCCACAGAAAGGGAACAGCCGAGACCAGCTCTCTCTGGCTATCACCATGTAGGAATGCGGGCCTGGGGTGGGCCAGATCTTCTGAGTTCTCAAAAAGAAACTTGA
Organism: Prionailurus viverrinus; assembly: GCF_022837055.1. Lineage (NCBI taxonomy): Eukaryota > Metazoa > Chordata > Mammalia > Carnivora > Felidae > Prionailurus > Prionailurus viverrinus. Next base: position 92,716,410 of record NC_062561.1, on the reverse strand, counting down.
ATTCTGGATTCCTGAGTGAAATCAGTTAGTTTTTAAATGATAGCAGCTAATTGAAACTTCAGAAAAGTGTGGCGGGCCGAACAAATGTGTCATGGACCACCAGTTTGTCACCTGGGGCTGAGCGGAAGGGGACGGGGGAGAAAGATGGCACCTCTCTTAGTTATAAGCTGGTAGGGGGGTAGGGCAGGGCTGGGGACGCCAAGGTCAGGGGAGCCTCAGGTGGGAGAGACGCCGAAGGCCAAGGTTCCTGCCACCTCCCACAGCCCTCCAGGCTTCGCTGCCCTTCTGGGCAGTCTGCCCCCCTCAGGCCATGGTGGGCTCTGACTCTAGGGTGGGGGTGGCTTCATTCTGCCACACTGAGACAGAACTAGACCCACGGGACCAGACTCGGGGCAGGCAAAATGTGGTGGCAAGGACTTGGTCATAGCTTGAGGGTGGGAGGACCACGTTTCTGAGGCGAGAGGGAGAAGATGAAAGGCAGGAGCATCCTGCAGTGTTCCCCGCATGCGGGCAGATTACCACTGATCACACGATGTCCAGGAGAGGTGAAGGAGGGGAGCCGAGGGAGACCATGGAACTGGGGAGTGACCTTGGAGAAATTATCTGGAGGGAAGCCGGGGGCCAACAAGAGTGGGAGGTGAGGGGCTCTGCAAGGCAGATCATTCCTTCAAGGCATTTGACTGCCAAAGATTTGGGCCAGTGGTCAAAGGAGTCTGGGGACTGGTTAAGGGTGGTTTGGTTAACAATAAATAGGACACCCTAAATGCTAGAGGAAGGGATTGAAGTCCCAAAGTTCAGGAGGATGGATTCAACAGCTGTGCTCCAAAATGACTACCCCTCAGAGGGTGATCTCAGTGCTGCTGGGTGCAGTTGTGTGCGTTGCGCACTGCACCACCTGAGCACAGCATAATGGAGTAGTGTATCTGTTCAGATGTACAACAGAGGTTCCATATCCTCAACTGACCTCGCCCAGCAATTCAGCTTCCCTCAGTACAGTGAGGGGCAGATGGACTAATTACAGTGCAGGGGTGCTGGGGGGGGCTTTCTCAACCTTGAGGCCCAAGAGAGGGGAACGAAGCGCTCCCTGTGTGCCAGTCTCTGGACAACCCCGGCTGCATCATCTTGGACTTAACATAGCGTGGAGGCAGAACAGCAGCCTCTTTGGTGTTGGTGTGAATGGATGTGACGTCAAAGCCCCCAGCTCTGCACACTTCTCTCCCTGGCTTGTAGCAAGACCTAAAAGGATGAGGAGACCCTCCTCGCCATCTGCATGGAGGGCATAGAATGAACAGAAGAAAAGCAGGATCCACTGCCTGAGCCTGGACTGGGGCGCAACTCCAACCGTGTGGTCCCCCACCCCCCGTGGTCACTGCCACCACCTCCTTCAAGGAGCCTGTAAGCACCCAGCCCGGGCCTGTTGCAGCCTGAATCCACAGCCTCCCTCCCTCCCCAGCCCAGGCCTCCCCCCGGGGGGTCTCTCCAGGAGAGTAGGAGAGGGCTGAGCGGTGCCTGGCAGGGGGAAGAAGCAGACAGCTCTGCAAATGCCAGAGCACCTTGGTGCTTCCCTGGCTCCATGGAGGGGGACTAACATCCCCGTGTTGCTGGCCAGGGCGTGGATGAGATTAGCCCTGGACGTAGCAATACCTGCCACGGCACTTGTCCAACATGGTGGCTGTAATAGCAACTATAACAAGCAGGCACTAGTCGAGCATTCACCACGTACAGGACTCTTTATGTTGCATTATCTTATGGGGCCTCCCTCTAGCTAAGCTAGGTCCTATTTATTAACCTGTTTTATGGAGGACAATGATGAAGCATAGAGAGATAAGTAGCTTGCCAGGGTCAGAGAGGTGATACATGATGGAGCTTGGGATCTGAACCCCACGACCGTGGCTTCGGAGCCAGATTCCTTCATCCCTGGCCTGTACAGTAGGTGCCAATGCACAGAGGCTCCTTCCCTTCCAGACCTTCCCTCCTCCTCTTCCCAGCTGGGGAGGGCTGATGGGGAGGGCTGACCAACGAGATCTGGTACCTCTCCCCACCCTGGGACAAAAGCAGAGCCTTGGGGGAGAGACAGAGTGTCTGCCCCATGCATCCTCTGCCTGGAGTAAGATGGAGATTTGGCTGCTGGAGTGGTCCCTTGGGGCATCAGCAGGATCCACAGCATGGCACTGTGTCTGAGGAATATACTTGGGGCTTTGGGAAGGCATCCCCAAGGAGGCGGGGTCTTGCTGGCGGAGTCATTGCAGTCATGATGGGAAGGGTTCCAGAGGGATCAGCAAGTGCGAGGCAGAGACACCGGGGCAGTGTGTCACGCTGAGGGGCTTGGAAGCAATTTGGGGTGTCCCTGGTACCCCAATACAGTATAGGAGTCAGAGGAGGTGGGCGGCAGAGGAAAGCTTAAGGTGATCCATGAGGATCTGTGAAGGCCACGCTGAGCACCGCGTACATTATTCCGCAGGTGCAGGAGTTTCCAAGCAGGGGAGGGTCTGAGCAAGGAGACAGTTATGGTTAGGTCTCTGTTACAGAAAGATCCTTGGGTGCTGGTGCAGGGGGTTGGAGGATGGAGTCTGGAGGGAGCACTTAGGCTGAATAAGAGAGGATGAATCCTGGGGCGCCTGGGGGGCTCAGTTGGTTGAGCATCGGACTCTTGATTTCAGCTCAGGTCATGATCCCCCATTTCATAAGTTTGAGCACGGCTGTGCTGACAGTGCAAAGCCCGCTTGGGATTCTCTCTCTATCCCTTCTCCCTCTCTCTCTCAAAATAAGTTTTTAAAAAAATTAATCTAAAAAAGGGATGATGAAGCCAGACTAAGCCCTTCCTTCATGGAGGGTCTGCCTCCCCGCACACTCTTTCCCAAAAGGCCAAATGGAGATCTCTAGCCCTGTTGCCCTCTCAGCCCTCATGCCTTGAGGGCTTTTTTGTTGTTGTTGTTTTTGTTTTTGTTTTTGTTTTTGTTTTTGTTTTTGTTTTTGTTTTTGTTTTAAAGGACAAACCAAAGGAAAAGCAACTTCATTTTCAGCTTCCTCCCAGAAAGGGTTTGAGGAGGTCCGTCACTCCCACCTTCACAACAGGAACAAACCAGAAAGCAACCACTTTTCTTGAACCCAGCAGAGAAGTGACGCAAACTGCCACCCTCCAAATCTGGACAGACTGGCAAATACAGCCGAGATCGGCTAACCTAGAGCAAAGCTGCTGGGGCCACAGTTTGGTAGGGGTACTTTTGTTGTAATTTTGACCAATCTGTGAAGGCTGAGGAGCGTGGCCAAGAGCCAAGGAAAGTCCCCTCCTGTCTTTAGCAGAAGACAGGGGAAAGTAACCATTTAAAAATACACCCTGGGGCACCTGGGTGGGTCCGTAGGTTGGGCGGCAGACTTTATCTCAGGTAGTAATCTCACAGTTTATGAGTTCAAGCCCCGCATCAGGCTCTGTGCTGACAGCTCAGAGCCTGGAGGCTGCTTCAGATTCTGTCTCCCTCTCTCTCTCTGCCCCTCCCCTGCTCTCTCTCTCTCTCTTTCTCTCGCAAAAAAAAAAATAAATAAAAATAAAAAAATAAAAAATGTTTAAAAACATAGCCAGAGCAGTCTCCCTGACAAAAGCCTGCTCTCCAGAGCCTTATTTTTCTCACGGGAGGGTGGGGCTAAGGACAGTTACCCAACTGCAGTTCCTACTAGCTTTTCTGCCTCACCCAAGGAAGAGGGGACAAAGCTGAGACACCTGTGAATGTCACAGCCCAGAGACACAGACCCACCAGAATACTGAGATTTCATCATAAAATTATAAAATGCTTTCCCTTTCCTTAACCCCTTGCCACCAAGTCAATAAGCCTCCAGTATGACAATAGCAAGTTACAGCTGAAAGAGCTTCAGGGCGCAGACTGCTTTTAGAAAGTTCTTGGAGAGGAGCTCCTGGGTGGTTCAGTTGGTTGAGTGTCTGACTCAATTTTGGCCCAGGTCATGATCCCAGGGTCATGGGATCAAGCCCCAAATCACACTCAGCTTGCAGCCTGCTTGAGATCCTCTCTCCCTCACTCTCTCTCTCAAAAATAAAAAATAGGGCACCTGGGTGGCTCAGTCGGTTAAGTGTTCAACTTCGGCTCAAGTCATGATCTCATGGTTTATGAGTTCAAGCCCAGCATGGGGCTCACTGTTGGCAGCTCAGAGCCTGGAGCCTGCTGCCCACCCTCTGTCTCCCAAGCTCTCTCTGCCCCTCCCCCACCTGCACTCTTTCTCTGTCTCTCAAAAATAAACATTTTTAAAAATCTTTAAAAAGTAATACAATAAAATAAAAAATTTAAAAGACAACATAAAATTTTTTTTAAAAAGATAAAAAGCTCTTGGAGAAAGTCAAAGACTGCAGAGGGAAAGAAACAAACAAGGGCACTAGAAGAACTTAAAGCCACTGGCACCTAAAGCTACAGTTAAACATCAAACCAGTCCGAATCCTAGCCAGACTAGCATCAGACCTCACATTAAATGTCTATATCAGTCCCTTTACCCAACAAATCCTGCATTTCAAGCCATGCTAAAAGTCAAGAAAGAAAGAAAGAAAGAAAGAAAGAAAGAAAGAAAGAAAGAAAGAAAAGAAAAGGAAAAGAAAAGAAAAGAAAAGAAAAGAAAAGAAAAGAAAAGAAAAGAAAAGAAAAAACAGACTGAAGACGAGAGCAAGAATCAGCACCAAACTCAGATATGACACAGATTTCAGAATCCTCAGGACATTTAAAATAACTATGACTCCTATGTGAAGGGCTTGGGATATTGCGATTTATCAGAAGTATATATACATTTGGGGAGCACCTGGGTGGCTCAGTGAATTAAGCGTCCTACTTCAGCTCAGGTCATGATCTCGCAGTTCGTGAGTTCAAGCCCCATGTTGGGCTCAGCACTGTCAGTGCTTGGGATTCTCTCTCTCTCTCTCTCTCTCTCTCTCTCTGCCCCTCTCCCGCTTGTTCACATGCACATGCGCATGCATGCAAACTCTCAAAATAAATAAACTTAAAAAAAAAAAGAAATATACATATTCAGATGACCAAAAGATATTTCTTCTCAAATATCTGGCCTTCGTTCCATGGTTCCTGGCTCACACAGCTCATAAAAACCTTTGGCATCTCCTGAGTAATAAGAGGATTGGGACCATCTTTTGTTGTAATATTTGGTCTCTTGTCCTCAAGAGCTCCTGAAATCTCTCGAGGAGCCATAAATGTAAAATAAACCCCTTCCCACTACAACTAGGTTTATGTGGCACCTTGGTTTTCTTTTAAGAGTTTTATCATTTTTGCCCTTAAATTAAGGTCTGCGGTCCATTTTAATTTTTGCATAATGGTCTGAGGTAGGGGTCCAACGTCATTCTTTTGCATACGGACATCCAGTTTTCCCAGCGTCGGTGTGTTGAAAAGACTATTCTTTCCGCCATTTAATTGTCTTGGCTGACAACTGTTGAAAATCAATTGACCCTAGAGGTAAGACTCTATTTCTGGACTCCCAATTCTATATGTCTGTCCTCATGCCAGTGCTGTTCTGTTCTGATTATTGTAGCTTTATAGTACGTTTTAAAATTGGGAAGTGTGAGTCCTCCAGCTGCGTTCTTTGCAAGATTGTTTTAGCTATTTTGGGTCCCTGGCATCCATGCGGATTCTAGGATCAGTTTATCAATTTCAGAGGCCTGGGGGAAGAAGTGGAATTTTGATAGGAGTAACACTGATTCTGTAGGTCAATTTGGAGAACTGCCATCTTAACAATATTGAGCATTCAATCCACAAATACAGGGTATGTTTCCATTTGTCCATATCGTCTTTAATTTCTTTTTTTAAAGTTTTTATTTATTTATTTTGAGAGAAAGAGTGAGCACACGCGAGCAGGGAAGGGGCAGAGAGAGAGAGAGAGGATCCCAAGCAGGCTCTGAGCTGTCAGCACAGAGCTGGATGCAGGGCTCGAACTCACCAACCGCAAGATCATGACTGAGCCGAAATCAAGGGTCAGATGCATAACCCACTGAGCCACCCAGGTGCCCCTCTCCTTCTTTCTCTCTTAATGCCCCCTCAACCCCTTCCCCCAATCAGTCTAAAGGTTTGATAATTTTGGTAGTCCTTTCAAAGAACCAAGGTTTGGCTCCATTGATGTTCTCAATTTTTCTATTCTTTATATCCTTAATTTTGACTCTAATCCTAATTATCGCCTTCCTCCTGCTCACTTTGGATATCTCACTCTTCTTTTTCCAGTGTCTTCATGTACAAAGTTAGGTTATTGATTTGAAATATTTTCCTTTATTAATATTTATTGTTTACAGCTATAGGTTTCCCTGGAGCTGTGTGTTGGCTACAACCATAAATGTTGGCATGTTACATTTTCTCTTCCATTCATCTCAAACTGTGTTCTAGTTTCTCTTGTGATTTCTTCTCTGGCTAATTGGTTATATAAGCATGTGTTATTTAATTTGTGAAATCTCCAAATCCCCTTCTGTTATTAATTTCTAATTTCCTTCTATAGTGGTCAGAGAAGGTGCTTTCCAGTATACTGGCCTCGCACACGGTCTCCTCCAGAGAAGTTTCCACATGTACTTGAGAAGAATGTATACTCTGCTATTGTTGGGTGATTCTGTACTGTTTTCATTTTTTTTTGACACTTAAAAAAAATAATGTCTATCCAAATTAAGTTCACCCCTTTCCAGATATTTATAAATTATCAGACTCACTTGTCATACAAGGATTAACCCAAGGTGGCTGGTAAAACCAGATGGGTCCTGTTCAAAAAGTTCTCTACGAATTGCAGGAATATCATTGAGGATGGCCATCTCTCACATGTAGGGGACTTTAATGCACACTGCAGGCTTTCTGACCTTGGGTGAATTGCTTAATCTCCATCTGCAAAATGGAGATTTTCCTCATCTCAAAAATGCATTACCTGCTTTGCAACAAGGCTTTGAGTATTACGAACGCTGCATGGAGACCCATGTCAGTGTCTGGCATGTGGTAATGCTCAATAAACAGTAGCTATAGTCACTATTAAGCCTGTTTATGTGCATCCCGTCTAGTTTAATAAGTAGAACACCATAAGCTAGATATTGTAAGATAATGGCATTATTAAATCTGTATTTCCTTCCTTCCTAAATTAGACATTATAGGAAAAACTGAGACTATAGTTAAGTGACTTGCTTCAGTTATCTACCCTGAGAGTGAGGGCCTGAACTGAATTCAACTTTAGTTTATTTGATTGGAAAGCCAATTTTCCTGCCTCTGTGGGGAAAATGTTTTCCTCTATTTGTTGTTGTTGTTGTTGGGGTCGTGGTGGTTTTTGTTGTTGTTTTTTGCATTTGGAGGTTGAGAGCATAACGAAAGAAACTTGAATCAGGCTAAACTGAATTATTAGAGAATAAATAATAAGGAAGCAGAGCCCACAATGTTTTTTCAAAGGTTTATTTTATTCACCCAGTGCTCATCACGACAAGTGCCCTCCTTGGTCCCCATCACCTATTCCCCCCATCCCCTCCATTTCTGGTAACCTCCACTTCACTCCCTTCTGGTAACCATCAGTTTGTTCTCTCTAGGTAAGACTCTGTTATCGTGTTTCATTTCTCTGTGTGTTTCTCCCCCTTTGCTCATCTGTTTTGTTCCTTAAATTCCACATATGAGTGAAATCATACGGTATTTTTTCCCTTAGCATTATACTCTCTAGGTCCATCCATGTTGTTGCAAATGGCAAGGTTTTATTCCTTTTTTTATGGCGAAAAACATTCCATTGTATGTATCTACCGCATCTTCTTTATCCATTCATCAATGGACGTGATGGACATTTGGGTTCTCTCCACACTTTGGCTATTGTTGATAATGCTGCTATAAACATTCGGGTGGACATATCCCTTCACAGGTGTATTTTTGTAGCCTCTGCCTAAATACCTAGTAGTGCAATTGCTGGATTGTAGGGTAGGTCTATTTTTAACTTTTTGAGGAAATTCCATCCTGTTTTCCAGAGTGGCTGCTACCATACTGTTTTGATGACTACAGCTTTGTAATATAGCTTGAAGTCCAGAATTATGATGCCTCCAGTTTTGCTTTTCTTTTTCAAGATTGCTTTGGCCCTTCAGGGTCTTTTGTGGTTCCGTACAAATTTTAGGGCTGTTTGTTCTTTCTAGTTCTGTGAAAACTGCTATTGGTGTTTTGATAGGGATTGCTTTAAATGTGTAGATTGCTTCGGGCAGTATGGACATTGTAACAATATTTGTTCTTCCAATCCATCAGCATGGAGTATCTTTCCATTTCTTTGCATCATCTTCAATTTCTTTAATCAGTTTTTGATAGTTTTCAGAGTATGGGTCTTTCATATCTTTGGTTAGATTTATTCCTAGGTACCTTATTATTTTTGGTGTACTTGTAAATGGGATTGTTTTCTTAATTTTTGTGTCTGCTGCTTCATTTTTGGTGTATAGAAATACAACAGATTTCTTGGGGCGCCTGGGTGGCTCAGTTGGTTGAGCGTCCAACTTCGGCTCAGGTCATAATCTCACGGTCTGTGGGTTTGAGCCCCGCGTTGGGCTCTGTGCTGACAGCTCAGAGCCTGGAGCCTGCTTTGGATTCTGTATCTCCTTCTCTCTCTGCCCCTCCCCCGCTCATGCTCTGTCTCTCTCTCTCTCTCTCTCTCTCTCTCTGTCAAAAATAAACATTAAAAAAATTTAAAAAAATACAACAGATTTCTGTACAGTGATTTTGTATCCTGCGACTTTACTGAGTTTGTTTATTAGTTTTTTGGTGGAGTGTTTCGAGTTTTCTATATATGGTATCGTGTCATCTATGTATAGTAACAAGTTTCACTTTTACCAACTGGGATGCCTTTTATTTCTTTTTGTTGTCTGATTTGCTGTGGCTAGGACTTCCAGTACTGTGTTAAATAAAAGTGGTGAGAGTGGACATCCTTGTCTTGTTCCTGACCTTAGGGGAAACGCTCTCAGTTTTTCCCCCATTGAGAATGACATTAGCTGGGCGTTTTTCATATAAGGCTTTTATTATGTTGATGTACATTTCCTCTAAACCTACTTTGTTAGGTATTTTTATCATGAATGGATGTGCTTTGTCAAATGTTTTTTCTGTGTCTATTGAAATGATCACATGATTCTTATCCTTTCTTTTATTAATGTGGTGTATCATATTGATTGCTTGGTGAATATTAAACTACCCTTGCAGCCCAGGAATAAATCCCACTTAATTTTGGTGAGTGATTCTTTTTTGTTTTTTAATGTTTATTTATTTTTGAGAGATAGAGACAGAGCATGAGAGGGGGAAGGTCAGAGAGAGAGGGAGACACAGAAGCCGAAGCAGGCTCCAGGCTCTGAGCTGTCAGCACAGAGCCCGATGTAGGGCTCGAACTCACAAACCGTAAGATCATAACCTGAGCTGAAGTCGGACGCTTAATCAGCTAAGCCACTCAGGCACCCCAGTGAATGTATTATTGGATTCAGTTTGCTAGCATTTTATTGAGAACTTTTGCATCCATGTTCATCAGGGATAATAGCGTATAGTTAGTTCTCTTTTTTGTGTGGTGTCTTTATCTGGTTTTGGTATCAGGGTAATGCTGGCCTTATAGAATGAATTTGGAAGTTTTCCTTCCGCTTCTGTTTTTTGGAAGAGTTTGGAAGAATAAGTATGAGCTCTTCTTTAAATGTTTGGTAGAATTCACTTGGTCCTGGGCTTTTGTTTGTTGGGAGTTTTTTGATTACTGATTCAATTTCTTTGCTGATAATCTGTTCAAATTTTCTACATCTTCCTGAGAGCCCACAATTTTTATGAATTCTCATTCCAGAGACTTCCAGAGGCCATTATAACTCCAACTAACCTTCTAATGCAGATTTAAAAAGGGGCATGTGGTAATTACTTATCCTCAGTAATTAGTAAAGGCACTTCAGTAGGTAAAGAAGATGAATTACTGAAAGAAATTATTTCCATGAGGGTCTCGGACTTCAAGCAATTCTTCACCTACTACAGATCTACCAGCATTGACCTTGGCCCAAAGGCCTCCTTTGAATCAGCCCCAGTGAAAGTGCTTGTGTAACTCACGGATGAGCATTTCTCAACCTGGGGTGACTTTGTTTCCGGAGGAACATTTGACAAAATCTGAAGACATGTTTGTTGTCATAACCATGGGGATGTGACTGGCATCTAGTGGGAATATGCCAGGGATGCTGTTCAATGCCCTGTCACGCACAGCACAGTCCCCACAACGAAGAATCATCTGGCCCAAAATGTTAGTAGTGCTGAGTAGTGTAGAACCCCAGCCTCACCATTCACTAGCTGTGTGGCTTCCTTCCCTTTCCAAGCTTCCGTCTCCAAATCCAGAAAGTTAAATAGCATGATGTAACTATGAAGTACCTAGCACAGATAATAGGTGCTCAGTTTAATTACCTTTGACAGGGGCACCTGGGTGGCTCAGTAAGTTAAGCAGCCGACTTTGGCTCAGGTCATGATCTTGCAGTTCAGGACTTTGAGCCCCATGTTGGGCTCTATGCTGACAGCTCAGAGCCTGGAGCCTGCTTCGGATTCTGTGTCTCCCTCTCTCTCTGCCCCTCCCCTGCTTGCAATGTGTCTCTCTCCCTCTCAAAAATAAATACACATTAAAAATTTTTGTTAATTACTTTTGACATATCCTAGGACACAGGGTGATTTACTGTTCCTGAAAAATGAGAAAGCATTTTTTAAATTTATTTAGTTATTTTTTTAATGTATATCCAAGTTAGTTATCCTATAGTGCAACAATGATTTCAGGAGTAGATTCTTTAGTGCCCCTTTACCATTTAGCCCATTCCCCCTCCAACACCCCCTCCAGTAACCCTCTGTTTGTTCTCCATATTTAAGACTCTCTTATGTTTTGTCCCCCTCCTTGTTTTTATATTATTTTTGCTTCTCTTCCCTTGTGTTCATCTGTTTTGTGTCTTAAAGTCCTTATGTGAGTGAGGTCATATGATATTTGTCTTTCTCTGACTGACTAATTTCACTTAGCATAATACCCTCCAGTTCCATCCACATAGTTGCAAATGGCAAGATTTCATTCTTTTTGATTGCTGAGTAATACTCCATTGTATATACCTACCACATCTTCTTTATCCAGTCATCCATCGATGGACATTTGGGCTCTTTCCATACTTTGGCTAGTGTTGATAGTATGCTATAAACATTGGGGTGCATGTGCCCCTTCGAAACAGCACACCTGTATCCCTTGGATAAATGCCTGTGGTGCAGTTGCTGGGTCGTAGGGTAGTTCTATTTTTTGTTTTTTGAGGAACCTCCATCCTGTTTTCCAGAGTGGCTGCACCAGCTTGCATTCCCACCAGCAATGCAAAAGAGATCCTCTTTCTCTGCATCCTCGCCAACATCTGTTGTTGTCTGAGTTGTTAATGTGAGCCATTCTGACAGGTGTGAGGTGGTATGTCATTGTGGTTTTGATTTGTGTTTCCCAGATGATAAGTGATGTTGAGCATTTTTTCATGTGTTGGTTGGCCATCTGGATGTCTTCTTTGGAGAAGTGTCTATTCATGTCTTTTGCCCATTTCTTCACTGGATTATTTGGTTTTTGGGTATTGAGTTTGATAAGTTCTTTATAGATTTTGGATACTAACCCTTTTTCTGATATGTCGTTTACAACTATCTTCTCCCATTCCGTCACTTGCCTTTTCATTTTGCTGATTGTTTCCTTCGCTGTGCAGAAGCTTTTTATTTTGATGAGGTCCCAATAGTTCATTTTTGCTTTGGTTTCCCTTGCCTCCAGAGACATGTTGAGTAAGAAGTTGTGCGGCCAAGGTTAAAGAGGTTTTGCCTGCTTTCTCCTCGAGGATTTTGATGGCTTCCTGTCTTACATTGAGGTCTTTCATCCATTTTGAGTTTATTTTTGTGTATGGTGTAAGAAAGTGGTCCAGGTTCATTTTTCTACATGTTGGTGTCCAATTTCCCCAGCACCATTTGCTGAAGAGACTGTCTTTATTCCATTGAATATTCTCTCCTGCTTTGTGAAAGATTAGTTAATCTTAGGTTTGTGGGTCCATTGCTGGGTTCTCTATTCTGTTCCATTGATCTGAGTGTCTGTTCTTGTGCCAGTACCATATTGTCTTGATGATTAAAGCTTTGTAGTATAGCTTGAAGTCCGGGATTGTGATGCTTTCTGGTTCGGTTTCTTTTTCAAGATTGCTTTGGCTATTCGGGGTCTTTTCTGGTTCCATACAAATTTTAGGATTGCTTGTTCTAGCTCTGTGAAGAATACTGGTGTTATTTTGATAGGTATTGCATCGAATATGTAGATTGCTTTGGGTAGTATTGACATTTTAACAATATTTGTTCTTCCTATCAAGGAATATGGAATCTTTTTCCATTTTTTTGTGTCTTCTTCAATTTATTTCATAAGCTTTCTATAGTTTTCAGTGTATAGATTTTTCAACTCTTTGGTTAAATTTATTCCTAGGTATTTTATGGGTTTTGGTGCAATTGCAAATGTGATCGATTCCTTGATTTCTCTTTCTGTTGCTTCATTGTTGGTGTATAAGAATGCAACCGATTTCTGTACATTGATTTTATATCCTGCCACTTTGCTGAATTAATGGATCAGTTCTAGCAGTTTTTTGGTGGAATCTTTTGAGTTTTCCATATAGAGTATCATGTCATCTGCGAAGAGTGAAAGTTTGACTGCCTCCTGGCTGATTTGGATGCCTTTTATTTCTTTGTGTTGTCTGATTGCAGAGGCTAAGACTTCCAATACTATGTTGAATAACAGTGGCGAGAGTGGACATCCCTGTCTTGTTCCTGACCTTAGAGGGAAAAGTTGCCCCTTTAAGGATGTTTCCCCATTGAGGATGATATTGGCGTTGTGTCGTTTATATATGGCTTTTATGATCTTGAGGTATGATCCTTATATCCCTACTTTCTTAAGGGTTTTTATCAAGAAAGGATGCTGTATTTTGTCAAATGCTTTCTCTGCATCTATTGAGAGGATCATATGGTTCTTGTCCTTTCTTTTATTGATGTGATGAATCACATTGATTGTTTTGCAGATATTAAACCAGCCCTGCATCCTAGGTAAATCCACTTGGTCATGGTAAATAATTTTTTTAATGTATTATTGGATCCGATTGGCTAATATCTTGTTGAGGATTTTTGCATCCATGTTCATCAGGGAAATTGGTCTATAGTTCTCCTTTTCAGTGGGGTCTCTGTCTGGTTTTGGAATCAAGGTAATGCTGGCTTCATAGAAAGAGTTTGGAAGTTTTCCTTCCATTTCTATTTTTTGGAACAGCTTCAAGAGAATAGGTTACATGTCAAGAGACTTGTTAACGCTTCCTTAAATGTTTGGTAGAACTCCCCTGGAAAGCCATCTGCCTCTGGACTCTTTTTGGGGGGAGATTTTTTATTACTAATTCAATTTCTTTACTAGTTATGGGTCTGTTCAAATTTTCTATTTCTTCCTGTTTCAGTTTTGGTAGTTTATATGTTTCTAGGAATTTGTCCATTTCTTCCAGATTGCCCATTTTATTGGTGTATAATTGCTCATAATACTCTCTTATTATTGTTTTTATTTCTGCTGTGTTGGTTGTGATCTCTCCTCTTTCATTCTTGATTTTATTTATTTGGGTCTTTCCTTTTTCTCTTTGATCAAACTGGCTAGTGGCTTTTCAATTTTGTTAATTCTTTCAAAGAACCAGCTTCTGGTTTCATTGATTTGTTCTACTGCTTTTTTGGTTTTGATAGCATTTATTTCTGCTCTAATCTTTTTTATTTCCTGTCTTCTGCTGGTTTTGGTTTTATTTGCTGTTATTTTTCCATCTCTTTAAGGTGTAGGGTTAGGTTGTGTATCTGAGACCTTTCTTCCTTCTTTAGGAAGGCCTGGATTGCTATATAACTCCCTCTTATAACTGCCTTTGCTGTGTCCCAGAGGTTTTGGCCTTGGTGTTATTATTTTCATTGGCTTCTATGTACTTTTTAATTTCTTCTTTAACTTCTTGGTTAGCCCATTCATTCTTTAGTAGGATGTTCTTTAGTCTCCAAGTATTTCTTATCTTTCCAAATTTTTTCTTGTGGTTGATTTTGAGTTTCATAGTGTTGTGGTCTGAAAATATGCACGGTATGATCTTGATCTTTTTGTACTTGTTGAGGGCTGATTTGTGTCCTAGTATGTGATCTATTCTGGAGAACATTCCATGTGCACTGGAGAAGAATGTATATTGTTTAGGAGCTTTAGGATGAAATGTTCTGAATGTATCTGTTAAGTCCATCTGGTCCAGTGTGTCATTCAAAGCCATTGTTTCCTTGTTGTTTTCTGTTTAGAGTATCTGTCCATTGTTGTAAGTGGGGTGTTGAAGCCCCCTACTATGATGGTATTATTATCAATGGGTTTGTGATTAATTAATTTATATATTTGGGTGCTACCACGTTTGGAGCAGAAATGTTTACAACTGTTAGGTCTTCTTGGTGGATAGACCCCTTAATTATGATATAATGCCCTTCTTCATCTCTTGTTACAGTCTTTATTTTGAACTGTAGATTGTCTGATATAAGTATGGCTACTCTGGCTTTCTTTTGTTGACCATTAGCATGATAGATGGTTCTCCATCCCCTTACTTTCAGTCTGAAGGTGTCTTTAGGTCTAAAGTGGGTCTCTTGTAAACAGCAGACAGATGGATCTCGTTTTCTTATCCATTCTGTTACCCTATGTCTTTTGATTGGAGCATTTAGTCCATTGACATTTAGAGTGAGTACTGAAAGATATGAGTTTATTGCCATTATGTTTCTTGTAGAGTTGGAGTTTCTGGTGGTGTTCTCTGGTCCTTTCTAGTTTTTGTTGCTTTTGGTCTTTTTTTTTCCCATCTTTTCTCCCCTCAGAGAGTCCCCCTTAAAATTTCTTGCAGGGCTGGTTTAGTGGTCACGAACTCCTTTAATTTTTGTTTGTCTGGGAAACTTTTAATCTCTCCTTCTATTTTGAATGGCAGCCTTGCTGTATAAAGAACTCTTGGCTGCATATTTTTCTGATTCAGTACATCGAATATCTCCTGCCACTCCCTTCTGGCCTGCCAAGTTTCTGTGAATAGGTCTGCCACAAATTTGATCTGTCTTCCTTTGTAGGTTAAGAACTTTTTTCCCTTAGTGCTTTCATGATTCTTTCCTTGACTGAGTATTTTGTGAATTTGACTATGATATGCCTTGTTGATGGTTGGATTTTGTTGAATCTTATGGGAGTCCTCTGTGCTTCCTGGATTTTGATGTCTGTGTCTTTCCCCAGGTTAGGAAAGTTTTCCACTATGATTTGCTCACATAATCCTTCTACCCCTTTTTCTCTCTCTTCATCTTCTGGGGTCCCTATGATTCTGATGTTGTTCCTTTTTAATGAGTCACTGATTTCTCTAATTCTTAAATTGTGCTCTTTTGCCTTAATCTCCCTCTTTTTTTCTGCTTCATTATTCTCCATAAGTTTGTCCTCCATATCACTGATTTACTGCTCTGCCTCATCCATCTTTGCCACCATGGCATCCATTCGAAATTGTAGCTCAGGTATAGTATTTTTTATTTCATCCTGACTAGCTTTTACTTCTTTTACCTATGCAGAGAGGGATTCTAATCTATTTTCAACCCCAGCTAGTATTCTTATTATCGTGATTCTAAATTCTAGTTCAGACATCTTGCTTGTATCTGGGTTGATTAAGTCCCTGACTGCCATTTCTTCCTGATCTTTCTTATGTGGTGAATTCCTTCATTTCATCACTTTGAAGGAAGAAAAGGAATTAATAAGGTAAAAAAAATTTTAATTAAAAAATTAAAAACAACACACACACACACACACACAAATCAAATAGATGATGCTAGATCCTAGGTGTGTTTTGGTCTGGTTATTGAAAGGAGCTTGATAGATTAGAGAAAAAAGGGGGGAGGGGAAAAAAGAAAAAAAGGAAAACGTTTGAAAATTTGAGAAAATGAATACAATGAAATAGAATAAAATGAAATGATGGAAGTAAAATAGAATTTGAAAATGTACAAAAAAGTAAAAAATATAGTAGAAAAAATTTTTAATAAAAATTGAAAATAAAAATAAATTTTTTGTCTTTCTGTATTCAAGAAAAAGAAAAGAAATGACAAAGAAAAAAGATAGAAAGAAAATTGAATAGATGGACCAGCAAACAGACTGAAGTACAATTGAAATTACATCGTTTTCCCCTAGAAGTCAAACTATTAAGTACTTTATAGTCCGTAAACTAAGCAGGCAGAGAGACCTGTGGTGTTCCTCAAGAGCGAGGTTGGCCCAGTTGGGCAGGGCTTAGTGTAACAACTCCGTTATCCACTAGATGGCGCTGCTAGCCTACTGGGGTGGAGTGTTGTGGTGCTCTTAGGTGCGTATGCGCATGCGCGGGAATGGTGAAAATGGCGTCACCCAGCTACCTGGTCTCTAGTATCGAATTCTGTTCTCCCAGATCAGCAATCGAGCACCTGTCCTTTGTCTCTGGCTTCTGTCCACTCCCTGCTTTTACACTGTCTGTGACCAAGCCGTCAGGTTGCCAGGCGGCACCTACCTCCTGAGTTTTATCTCAGATGCAGCTATTTTCCCTGACCCCTCACTTCTGAGGGACCGCGGCTCTGACCTGTTCGCCCCTCTGCAGGAGGGTCTCACCGAGCAATGGCCAGGTGCTGGCCACACCAAGGAACGTTCACAGGACTTTAGTGCTGCCGATGCCCAGAGACTGTGGCTGGGTGCCAGACCGTCCCAGAAAAAGTTCACGTGATCTTGTAGCATCAGCGTTTCAGGGACTATGGAAAATCATAACACACATCGGGCACCAGGCTTCACCCCCAGCAACCTTGTTCCAGCACCAGCGAATGTGGCCGTTCTCTGGGGTCTGCGGGGACCAGGTGGCTTCAACAGTCTCTACCAAATGTCCTTCCAGCAGTGGAACTGCTTTTCCCTGTGTGGCCAGAGAACCTCCCAGACCTCACTCTGCTCCTGGGGATTTGCCCTTCCCACCAGAGCACCACCAGGTATTGAGCTGTGGAGTTGCAGACTCTGTGCTCCCCCAGTTTACAGTCTTAATGGAATTTAAACCCTCTCCTTTCTCCTTTCTCCCTCTTTAGTTCAGTTCTGTGGCTGTTTCCACTTTTCAACATTCTCTCTAGCTGCTTTCCGGTGGGGGGGGGGGTTCCCATATTCTCCCCATCTCTGTCCTCTCTCTGCATGCAAAAACAGCCCCCTGCCCTCCGTGGCTTCTCTCTTCCCCAATTCACCTCTCTGCACCGTGTACCTGCTGAGTTCTGTGGTCAGGTTGTGCAGATTGTTGTGTTAAGCCTCAAATCAGTTTTTTAGGTGTGCAGACTGGTTTAGTGTTGGTCTGGCTGTATTTCATGGATGCGAAACCAAGAAAGCATTTTTTAAGATGTATTTTCTTGCGTCCAAGCACAGCTTCTGCTAGTCAAGGTACTATCACAGCTGTGGGGAATTTTTTTAAGCGTATGTATGTATGTATGTATTTAAGCAACCTCTACCCCCAACATGGGGCTTGAACTCACAACCTCAAGATCAAGAGTCACATGCTCTTCTGACTGAGCCAGCCAGGCACCCCAAAGCTGCAGAGAATTAAAGTGTGTAGACACTTCTTTTTTTCTCACCCAGAATAGCTCAGAGCCAGCACACTCCTCTATTGACTTACACAATTTGGATGAGCCAAGCACAAAAGGGAAGACATTGCTAAGTTTGGCTCAGATGACTAGGGAAATTCTGAGATCAGAACATGAGCTATTTCTGACTTTTAGGTCCGAACCCGGACCTCTACTTTTAGGGGATTGTTTTGTACATTCTCATGAGTAATAACAGCAACTACCACGTTTCAGTGACTGGGCACCAGGAGACCCCTCACTTTGTAGATGGGGAAACAGGTTCGGGGAGGATAAGGTCCCTACCACTAGTGAGTGATGGGAGGCTGGGATTCCAGTCCAGTCTCTACACTTTTCTTTCTTTCTTTCTTCTTTCTTTCTTTCTTTCTTTCTTTCTTTCAAGTTTATTTACTTATTTTGAGAGACAAGGCACATACATGTGTGTAAGAGTGGGGAGAGGCAAAGAGAAGGAGAGAGAGAGAATCACCAGCAGTCTCCACACTGACAGTGCAGTGCCCGACGCAGGGCTTGAATCCACAAACCACGAGATCATGACCTGAGCCGAAGTCAGATGTTTAACTGATTGGGCCACCCAGACGCCCCTACCCTTTACTCTTTTAAATAAAAAGGACACTTCTCCAGGTGTCCCCCTGACTCTGTACTTTTCAACCAACCCATGTACCTCCTGTAAAGTACCCCAGCAACCAAGGATGGCAGAACCTCTAAGGGGGCACCACGTGTTCCAGACCTGCTTATGTCCTACCTATCCCAGTTCTGATCCTGTTTGCTTCTGGCTCTTGACTATTTTCTTTATTGAAAGAGAAGGAGCGGGGCGCCTGGGTGGCGCAGTCGGTTAAGCGTCCGACTTCAGCCAGGTCACGATCTCGCGGTCTGTGAGTTCGAGCCCCGCGTCCAGCTCTGGGCTGATGGCTCGGAGCCTGGAGCCTGTTTCGGATTCTGTGTCTCCCTCTCTCTCTGCCCCTCCCCCGTTCATGCTCTGTCTCTCTCTGTCCCAAAAATAAATAAACGTTGAAAAAAAAAATTTTTTTTAAAAAGAAAGAGAAGGAGCGGGGTGCCTGGTGGTTCAGTCAGTTGGGCATGGGACTCTTGATTTCAGCTCAGAATTTGTAGGATCGAGCCCCACATCAGGCTCTGAGCTGGCAGCATGGAGCCTGCTTGGAATTCTCTCTCCCTCTCCCTCTCTCTCTGCTCTTACCCCACTTGCTGTCTATCTCTCTCTCTCTCAAAATAAGTAAGTAAACATTAAAAAAAAAAAGCCCTTTTCTCTGACTGTGGCCTGCCCTTCATTGTCATTTGAAATTTCTTCATGAAGCAGACCCAGTGAGAGTCTTCTACAAGCTGAATCCTGAGTCTTAAGCAAGTGGGTAACTCAGTTATCTAAAATGCTTGAAGGTGTAGCAAAAATCATACTGGGAGGCCTAAAGTATGTCCCACCTCGGGGGCTCGGGACTGGGAAATCACACAACCTGTGTGAAGACCCTCCGACCTTCAGTGGAAAAGGTACATTGCAGGGGCACTTGGGTGGCTCAGTTGGTTAAGTGTCTGACTTGATTTCAGCTCAGGTCATGATCTCATGGTTTGTGGAATCGAGCACCACATTGGGCTCTGTGTTGACAGCTCAGAACCTGCTTGGGATTCTCTCTCTCCCTCTCTCTCTGCCCCTCCTTGGCTCTCTCTTTCAAAACTCAATAAATAAACATGAAACAAAAAGGTATAGTGCACAACTTGTGTATCGGCCCCTCAACACCCTTCTTCCTTCCACCTTTCACAACATCCAGGATTTCTTTTAGGGATGCACCCTCTACTCTCAGTCTTGTGGTTTGAGTTGAGTTGACCCCACGGTCAGCTTCAGGGATAGGCTCTGATCAGTCCGAGCTAATCTGTATATGCTATTGACCCGGCCACCAAGATGGATTCAGATGAAGCATTATCACCTAATTTGGGCAAACGATTTGTGATATGCTTGTTCTCGGCTTTGGGGAAAGAAGCTTCTCTCTTCTGTGACAGTGAATAGAGACAGTCCCTCTGCCTCTGGATGGCATTGTGTGAGCATATGTCATGGTCGCTTTCTGCA
Source organism: Prionailurus viverrinus (assembly GCF_022837055.1). Classification (NCBI taxonomy): domain Eukaryota; kingdom Metazoa; phylum Chordata; class Mammalia; order Carnivora; family Felidae; genus Prionailurus; species Prionailurus viverrinus. The sequence goes on along the minus strand of NC_062561.1, from coordinate 92,696,718 downwards.
GGCCATTTCTAGATGCAGAATATGGAGCTCATGAGTTGTGCAGAGGCTGACAAAGGAAAGGGCAGTGGGAAAGCTTCAGTGACCAGGAGGCATGAAGAGGTCTCCCCAGACCTGACTGGACAAGCACCCAGGCACTTTGGTCAGCCTTTATTACTCCCTAAGACCAGGTGGAATGTGGAGCACTGAGGGTTACAATTTGAAGTTGTTTCCACATTCCTAGAGGAGAGGGCTAATTATATTTTTAAATTTTTAATGTTTTTTTAATTTATTTTTTAAAGCTTTATTACATTTTACTTTACTATTGTTTTTTTTTAGTCTGTTGTTTTTTTTTTTAGTTTTTTTAATGTTTATTTATTTTTGAGAGAGAGAGAGACAGAGCTCCAGGCTCCAGGCTCTGAGCTGTCAGCACAGGGCCCGACATGGGGCCCGAACTCAAAAACCATGAGATCATGACCAGAGCCAAAGTCAGAGGCTTACCCAACTGAGCCACCCAGGCACCCCGAAGGCTAATTCTTTGTGGTGGCAAGAAGATGATACAATTTGCTGTGAAAATATACAGAATTTTTAAATACTTAAAGATTTTATTTTTTTAAGTTTATTTATTTATTTATTTTGACAGAGAGAGGGAGAGAGAGAGAGTGCCTGAGGGAGGGGCAGAGAGAGGAGAGAGAATCCCAAGCCCCGATGTGGGGCTCCATCTCCTGAACCATGAGATCACGACCTGAGCCGAAATCAAGAGTCAGACTTTCAACCAACTGAGACACCCAGGCACCCCTTTAAAAAGATTTTTTTTAATAAATAAATAAATAGGTCTCTGTCAGTGCAGAGCCCGCTTGGGATTGTCTCTCTCCTCTCTCTCTGCCCCTCCCCTGCTTGCTCTCTTTCTCAAAAATAAATAAATAAAAAAGTTTTTTTGATGTTTATTTACTTTTGACAGAGAGAAGCAAACGTGAGCAGGGGAGGGGCAGAGAGAGGCGGAGACACAGAATCTGAAGCAAGCTCCAGGCTCTGAGCTGTCAGCACAGAGCCTGACGTGGGGCTCAAACCCACAAACTGTGAGATAGTGACCTGAGCCGAAGTCGGATGATCCACCAACTGAGCAACCCCGGTGCCCCCCACCCCAAAAAAAGGCAAGGCAAACACAAAGTCCCTACTTTCTGGGGCTTGCATTCTTGCCGGGGGAGAGAGGACTTGAACACAGTCTGATTTCAGGGAGTGACAGCTGGTTTATCCAGCTCTGATAAGCCAGGTTGATGAAGTGGAGAATAGAATAATAGGACTGGGGCTGCCTCTAGGTGGTGGGTTAGGCCAGACCTTCTCTTCCCACCAGGATCTGAAGCCAGATAGTAGCAGCTTTGAGACAGGATCATTAAAAATTTGTAGGCACAGGGTTAAACTCCTATGGAGGGTGGGGAGCAGGAGCGGGTGCTGGGGGAGAGGGGTGGGTGGCAGCGGAATTCTCACCCCAGCTGCTGCCCAACTTGGTGGAGAGGAAGGTGTGGGCACAACTTGTTAATGAGTGTGGAGCTCGGGGCCTCTTACAGACAGCTTGCTCAGCGTGCCTGAATCAACCGTCTTTATTCCCCTTTCCCTCAAGCTACAAAGAACACCTAAAAAAGTCACAGGGCCAGCTCCTTTCTACCTCCCTGGAGAAGTCCGAGGAAGTTTCTTTAGGAGGCATCAGGAGGAGAGCTTGTTTTGAGTATCATCCCTGTGTTAATTACAATTCTCGTTCCCCAGGAATAGGACACAGAGGAACAGCTTCTGCTCTCTATTTATGCACAGTCCCACTGAAGGCACATTGCAATGTTTTTGCTTATAAAAAGTATCTTAATGATTCCTCCAATGTCTTAAAAGATGATGCAGCCAAAAGTTTGCAAGGTAATAAGCTTATTACACTCAAACCAATGACTCCCTTGTGACTGTTTTTCTAGAAGTTTGCATTTAAATTCTACTCTTTTCCTCTGTTGGTCTCAGCCTCTTTTTGGTTAGATATCATTTTGGAAAAGAGAATGGACCTTTAAGATTCAGTGACTTAGGGGCACCTGGATGGCTCAGTCGGTTAAGCATCCAGCGCTTGATTTCAGCTCAGGTCATGATCTCACGGTTTGTGGGATTAAGCCCTGAGTTGGGCTCCATGCTGACAGTGCAGAGCCTGCTAGGGATTCTCTCTCTCCCTTTCTCTCTCTGCCCCTTCCCCACTCTCTCTCTCTCTCTCTAAATAAATAAATAAACTTAAAATTTTCTTTAAAAAATAAAAAATAAAAATAAAATATGGTTCCCCTTTAAGCATCTGGCTCTTGATTTCGGCTCAGGTCGTGATCTCACAGTCATGGGTTCAAGCCCTGTGTCTGGCTCTGTGAAGCTTGCTTAAGATTCTCTCTCTCTCTCACTTTCTCTGCCCCTCCCCTGCTTGTGCTTTCTCTCTCTCTCAAAATAAATAAACAAAACAAAAAAAATATGATTCCCCTTTATAAAACGATCATCAATTGCTCCTGGTCATCTATAAGATCAATTTCAAACTCCTTAGCCCAGCTTTTGATGATCACTCCTAGTACAGTATGAACACAGACATCTGAACTCATGGTACACTTTGTCTCTCTTTTGGCATTTAGCCTAGAGTCTTCATTTGAGCTCTAATAAAGAAAACAAAGTACAGGGGCGCGTGGGTGGCTCAGTTGGTTGAGCATCCGACTTCAGCTCATATCATGATCTGGGAGTTCATGGGTTCAAGTCCCACATAGGGCTGGCTGCTGTCAGCGTGGAGCCTGCTTTGGATTCTCTGTCCCCCTCTCTCTCTGCCCCTCCTCCACTCACACTCTCTGTCCCAAAAATAAACCTTTAAAAAAAAGAAAGAGAGAATGAACTACAGCTACCATTTGTGTATAGGTGCCGGGTTCTCAGAGGACACCGCTTGCTGTGTTTCCTGTGATCCACGGTTGGAGTCTCAACTTTGAGTCCAGAACTCAGGAATGGCTTCAAACGGGTAAACGAGACACCAAAACAGTAGTTTATAGTGAACAGTTAACAAATTTCTTAAAGGAGAGTACCCAGGGAGAGTGTAACGATTCCTGGAAGGCTGCTTGAGCCAGATCGACCCTCAGTGACAAAGGTCATCAGGCCCAGACAGGGTGCCACCACCATCTTACTGCAGGGACAGACCTGCCAGGGACACTAACATGATCTGATTATCTGACTCTGCTTTGCTGAGTATAAATAAGACCCCTTCTTTAACATTTTTTATAAAATTTATTTTGAGAGAGAGAGAGAGAGAGAGCTAAGGAGAGGAGGTAAGGGAGAGAGAAACAGAATCTTAAGCAGGCTCCACATTCAGTGCAGAGCCCAACTCAGAGCTTGATCCCTCGAGCCGTGAGATCATGACCTGAGCCGAAATCAAGACTCAGACGCTCAACCAACTGAGCCACCCAGGTGCCCCTAAGACCCCGTCTTTAAACACAGCTATGCTTTAAGTAAGTCTCAGAATTGATTGGATTTCAATTTTGGCTAAACGCAGAGTTTCTAAGGACACACCTGACCTGTTGGGTTGGATGTTTGCAGATTTCCTCAGGCAGATGCCTCCTAAATGTCTGTAGTAACTAACCTATCCTCATGTGTTCTTCCAAGAATCAGTCTCTACTCTTGGGGTCTTGCCTCAAGTTTGGAGGGTAACTTACTTCACCTCCTTTTTACTGACCATATTGTGTTTGTTTCATATGCCTCCTGGACATGTAAGTTTCTGGAGGAAAGAACTGTATGTAATCCCCCTACTACTCAAACTGTCTCCTTACCACAGCCTTAGTAAATCACACTTGTATTTTAACCTCTCTAGATGATTTGTGCAATTTTTAAAAGTTTATTTATTTATTTTTGAGAGAGAGAGTAATAGAGACAGAGCATGCACAAGTTGGGGAGGGGCGGGAAGAGACGGAGAGAGAATCCCAAGCAGGCTTCTCAATAGTAGAGCAGAGCCGATTCCAGGGCTTGATCCCATGAACCACGAGATCATGAGATCATGACCTAAGCCAAAGTCAAAAGTCAGATGCTTAACCAACTGAACCACCCAGGTACCCCGATTTGTGCAATTTTTAACTGCTTTACTGGGATATAATTCATTTAAACAGCCATACAATTCACCCACTTAAAGTATACAATTCAGTGGTTTTCACGATATTTACAAGGTTGTGCAGCCATTACACAATCTAATTCTAGAATTAGAATTCTCATGCCTCCCAAGAGAAACCCCTTATCTATTAACAGTCACTCCTTCACTTTCCCACCACTGTCCTCCCCAGTCCTTGGCAACAAATAATATATATTTTGTCTCTCTAGACTTATCTATTCTGAATAGTTCACATAATCACTAGGTCATAAAATATGTGGTTTGGGGGGACTGGCATCTTCCACTTAGCGTAATGTTTTTAAGTTTCATCCACATGGTAACATGTATCAGTACTTTGTTCCTCTTTACAAGCGAATACTATTCTGTTGTATGGACATACCACATTTTGTTTATCCATTCATCCACTGACGGACATATGGGTTCACAGACATAACATAAATAGTGCTGCTGTGACCATGTGTGTACATGTCTATTTGACACTTGTCTTCAATTTCCTGAGAGCGGAACTGCTGGATCAAATGGCAACCCTGTGTTTAACTTTCAGAGGAACTGCCAAACTGTTTGCCAAAGCACCTGCACCATTTTAGATTTTCATCATCAATGTCCAAGGGTTCTAATTTCTCCACATCCTTTACTTATCACACTTGTTCTTATCTGCCTTTTTTTTTTTTTAGTTTTTTTTTAGTTTAATTTATTTATTTTTGAGAGAGAGAGAGAGAGAGAGAATCCCAAGCAGGCTCCATGCTCAGCATGGAACCTGACACTGGACTCAATTCCACAATCATGACCTGAGCTACATTCAAGAGTCAGATGCTTAACTGACTAAGCCAGCCAGGCAACCCACGCCTTTTTTTATTATAGCCACATCTCAATAGGCATAAAGTGGTATCTCATCATGGGCTTCATTTGTTGTTCCGTAATGACTAATGATGTTGAGTATCTTTTCATGAGCTTACTGGCAGTATGTGTAGCTTCTTTGGAGAAATATCTACCCAGATCCTTTGTTCACTTTTATTTATTCTGTTACTTAAACTTTAGTTAACATACCGTGAAATATTGATTTCAGGAGTAGAATTCAGTGATTCATCACTTCCATATGACACCCAATGCTCATCACAACAAGTGCCCTCCTTAGTACTCATGACCCATCTAGCCCATCCCCCCCATCAACCCTCAGTTTGTTCTGTCTTTAAGAGTCTCTTGTCGCTTGTTTCCCTCTCTCCTTTTTTTTCCCCCTTCCCATATGTTCATCTGTTTTTTTTTCCCTTTAATTCCACATAGGAGTGGGATCATATAGTATTTGTCTTTCTCTGACTTATTTCACTTAGCATAATACACTCTAGCTCCATCCACATTGTTGCAAATGCAAGATTTCATTTTTTTTAGCTTATTTATTTATTTTGAGAGAGACAGAGAAAGCGAGAAGGGGAGAAGCAGAGGGAGAGACAGAATCCCAAGCAGGCTCCACACCATCAGCACAGAGCCCGATGCAGCATTGGAACCTGAGCCGAAATTAAGAGTCGGATGCCCAACCAACTGAGCCACCCAGGTGCCCCAAGATTTCATTTTTTGATGGCTAAGTGATATTCCATTGTGTGTGTGTGTGTGTGTGTGTAAAAATAAATAAAATAAAATAAAATAAAACTTTAAAAAAGGCAGATAAGAACAAGTGTGATAAGGAAAGGATATATATATATATATATATATATATATAGGTTCATGTATATATATATATATATATATATATATATATATATCGCATCTTCTTTATCCATTCGTCGGCTGATAGAGGTGTGGACTCTCTCCATAGTTTGGCTATTGTTGATAATGCTGCTGTAAACATTGGGGTGCATGCACCTCTTTGAATCTGTATTTTTGTGTCCTTTGGGTGAATACCTAGTAGTGCAATTGGCGGACTGTAGGGTAGTTCTATTTTTAACTTCTTGGGGAACCTCCATACTGTTCTCCAGAGTCTTTGTACACTTTTTTTTTTTTTTTTTAAGCGGTGGGGAGAAGGAGCAGAGGGCGAGGGAGAGAATCTTAAGCTGAGCTTGAAGCCCAATTGGGGCTTCGATCCCATGACCCTGGAATCATGACCTGAGTCAAAATCAAGAGTCCAGTGCTCAACTGACGGAAGCACCCAGGCACCCTGCCCGCTTTTAAATTAGGTTATTTACCAGAGCATCTGGCTGGCTCAGTCAGTAGAACATGCAACTCTTGATCTCAAGGTGGTGAGATCAAGCCCCACATTGTGCACAAAACTTACTTAAAAAATACATAAGTAAATAAAGTTGTTTACCTTTTTATTGTTGAATTGTAAGAGTTCTTTGTGTATTCTGCATACTAGTCGCTTATCAGATACGAGATTTGTAAATATTTTCTTTCATTCTCTAGGTTGTCTTTTCAGTTTCTTTTTTTAATCACACTGTCTTAAATATATGTACATGTGTAAAAGATGTTTCTAAGAGTGCTTATATTTCATTGTTGTCCTTCGGTGCACAAAGTTGTTAAATTTTGGTGAAGTCCAGTTTCTCTATCTTGTATTTTATTGTGTGCTTTTAGTGTCATATCACAAAAACCTCTGCCACAAAAGAAGTTGTCCTTTGTTTTCATCTAGGTCTTTTATAGTTTTAGCTCTTGATTTTTGTGCATGGAGTGAGGTTGGGGTCTCACTTCATTCTTTTGCATGTGGATATACAGTTGTCCTAGCACAATTTGCTAAAGAGACTATTCTTTCCACGTTTGTTACAACAATTGTTTCATATCCTTAGCACCTTTGTCTTAGCATTTTTGTCAAAAAGTCAATTGACCACAAGTGTATGAGTTTATACATGGACTCTATCATATATTTCATCGATATATATGTCTATCCTTATGCCAGTCCCATGTTGTCTTTTTTTTTTCAGATTTAAAAAAAAATTTAAGTAATGTTTACACCCAACATGGGCTCAAACTTACAACCCCGAGATCAAGAGTCACATGATCTACTGACTGAGTCAGCCAGGTGCCCCCCCAGGTTGTCTTATTTTGTAATAACTTTTGTTAGAAGTTTTGTAATAACCTTTGAAATCAGCAAGTGTGGGCCCTCCCAGCTTTGTTCTTTTTCAAGATGTTTTGGCTATTCTGGGTTCCTTGGATTTCCAAATAAACACCAGAATCAGCTTGTTAATTTCTACAAACAAGCTAGATGGGATTCTGATAGGGATTGCATTGAATCTGTAAGTCAATGTGAGAAGTATTGCCATCATAACAATATTAAGAATCCATGCTCATAGAATGTCTTTTCATTTGTTTAGAGCTTCTTTAATTTATTTCAGTAATGTTTTATAGTTTTCAGTGTTCCAAGTCTTGCACAAGGTTTTTCCTAAGACATTATTATTTCTGTGCTATTGTAAACAGAATTATTCTCTTAATTTCTTTGGTGGACTGTTCACTGCTAGTGTGTAGAAATACAACTGATTTTTCTGTTTTGGTATTGTTTCCTCTAACCTTGATGTACGTGTTTATTAGTTCCACTGAAATGGTATTTCAGTGGATTTCATAGGATTTTTTATATATAAGATAATGCCTTCTACAAATAGAGATTGCTTTTCATATAGGCATTCAAAGTGTATTGTAAATATTTTACATTTTCTGTATCTTATGATGTTTTGATACCTTAACAAACCTTTCTGGTTAGGAGAGATTGCCCCTTTCTGGGCTAGCCAATTCTTGGGCATAACTTTGATAAGCAAACTAATCCAGAGCCATACCTCTTCTATATGGCCTGTATACTCAGGAGGCAATATTCCTCTGACTTAATCACCCCAGGGCCAGGTATCAGACAACTAGAGACCATTCCAAAGCCCAAAACCCACTGAAATTATTCTTCAACTGTTCACCCAGTCCTGCCTTGACTTTCCAATGGAAATCCTGATAGAGGCTCTGGCCTAATGCTTTCTCCTCACTCCTGTCTTCTGTCTCCTGACCACACTGGTGTCTTTCCCATGTGGCCCTACATGTCATGCGCGGCCTCCCATCTCTAGGACCTGTGACTATAATACACTGTTTTTTTCTGGAGCCTCCCCTATGTCTCCTCTGGTGGTCATACCTGACTGACCATCTCATAAAAGAATACACAACATAGGGGCGCCTGGGTGGCGCAGTCGGTTAAGCGTCCGACTTCAGCCAGGTCACGATCTTGCGGTCCGTAAGTTCGAGCCCTGCGTCGGGCTCTGTGCTGACAGCTCAGAGCCTGGAGCCTGTTTCTGATTCTGTGTCTCCCTCTCTCTCTGCCCCTCCCCCGTTCATGCTCTGTCTCTGTCCCAAAAATAAATAAACGTTGAAAAAAAATTAAAAAAAAAAAAAGAATACACAACATAAAGGGGTGCTTGGGTGGCTCAGTCAGTCAAGCTTCAGACTCTAGATGTCAGTTCAGGTCATGATCTCATGGTTAATGAGATTAGGCTCCATAGTGACAGCACCGAGCCTGCTTAGGATCCTCTCTCTTTCTCCCTCTCTCTGCCCCTTCTCTGCTGTTCTCTCTCTCAAAAATAAACATTAAAAAAAATAATACAAAACATACAGCTATAAATTTTCCTTTAAGTGCTTTTTTTGCTATATTCCAAAACTTTTGGTATCTTGTATTTTCTTGATTTTTTAAAAATGTTTTTTAGTATGTGCTTGTTTTTGAGAGAGAAAAACAGAGTATGAGTGAGTGGGAGAGGGGCAGAGATAAAGAGGGAGACAGAGAATCCGAAGCAGGCAGGCTCCAAGGTGTCAGCACAGAGCCTGATATGGGGCTCGAACCCACGAACCACATGATCATGACCTGAGCTGAAATCAGATGCTTAACCTTAAGACTGAGTCACCCAGTCACCCCTGGTATGTTGTATTTTCTATTTTATTCACCTCAAGTTATCTTCTAGTTGCTTTTGTGATTTCTCCCTTGACCCACTGACTCTTTAGGAGTGTGACATTTAATTTCCATGTATTTGTGAATTTCCCAAATGTTTTTCTATTATTGAAATCTAACTTCCATTGTGGTCATAGAGCAGGTTTTGCATGATTTCAATCCTTTTAGGCTTATTGAAGCTTGATTTATGGCCTGGCATATGGTCTGTCCTGGAGAATGTGCTCTGTGTGCTTGAAAAGAATGTGTATTCTACTATTGTTGGTTGGAGTATTCTATAAATGTCTGTTAGGTCTGTTGGAGTATAGTGTTGTTTGAGTCCTCTATATCTTTGTTGCTGTTTTGCCTGATTGCTGTATTGATTCTTTAAAGTTGAGACTTGAAATGTCTAACTATCATTCTTTAATTGTCCATGTCTCCTTGTTCTCCTGTTCTATGCATATTTGGGGGGCTCTTTTGCTAGTTGCATATGTTTAGAAAAAGTTGTAACAAGGGGCTCCTGGGTGGCTCAGTAGGTTAAGTGTTAACTTGGGCTCAGGTCATGATCTCGTGGTTCGTGCGTTCAAGCCCCGCATCGGGCTCTGTGCTGACAGCTCAGAGCCTGGAGCCTGCTTCAGTTTCTGTGTCTCCCTCTCTCTCTTCCCTTTCCCTGCTCACACTCTGTCTTTCTCTCTAAAAAATAAACATTAAAAAAAAAGTTGTAACAGAATAGATAAAACTTTATGAAAAACATCTTACTCTAAAATTAAAAATAAAGCATTGCCTCTATGAAGCATAAGAACAAGAAAGAAATAACAGCAGTTGGGGAAGAAATTGTGAGCAAACAGGATGAGATAAAACATAATCTGTCAGAGCTCAGGAAAGAGGCAGAAGAAAAACAAGATAAATTCATTGCTGCAATGATACTGAAATTCAAAGACCTCAGAAGTGGATAAAGACCGTAAAGTACCCTAACAGAGGATACACATGAAGAAAGCAATCAGGATGAAGCTGAACTAAAGGTATTAAAAGAACTAGAGAGAAAATTGTAGCTATAGGGAATAGAAAGATGTATGATTTTCCTGTTCAAGGAATAAGATAACAAATAAGATAACAAACAAAATAAGATAACAGAATATGCAAATATTTTAAAAGACAAGGAGATTATAAATTACCAAATTACAGACCTGTACCATCCAAAATGGTGGCCACTAGCCGCATGTGGCTAATTAAACTATAATTAAGTAAAATGTAAAATTCAGTTCTTCAGTCACACTAGCCACATTTCAAGTGCTCGGTAGCCACATGGGCCCATTAGCTGCTGTATTGGACTACACAGATATAGACCTATTACATCATCACTGAAAGTTCTATTGGACAGCATTGTTACAGACCATTAACTTCTCATGAACATAGATGCAAAATTTTCTGAGAAAATATTAGCAAATCAAACCTAGCGATATACAAAAAGGATGATATCTCTGACTAATGCAGGTTATACCAGAAATACAAGCTTGCTTTAATTAGAAATATCAACCAGTCAGGGCACCTGGGTGATTCAGTTGGTTAAGCGTCCAACTTCAGCTCGGGTCATGATCTTGTGGTCTCTGAGTTCGAGTCCCATATCCGGCTCTGTGCTGACAGCTCAGACCCTGAAGCCTGCTTCAGATTCTATGTCTCCCCCCTCTCTCTGCCCCTCCCCCCTCACACTTTGTCTCTCTGTCTCTGAAAAACAAATAAATCTTTAAAAAATTAAAAAAAAAGAAATATCAACAATCAACATATTAACAGAATAAAAGAGAAAAGGCACAAGATTAAAGATTAGTTCATTAGATGTGGAAAAAATACCTGAAAAAATTGAAAACTCATTAATGATTAAAAAAAACAAAAACCTTGGTGAATTCGGAATTGAAGGGAATTTCTTGAATCTGATAAAAGTCATCTACAAAAAATTTACAACTAACATAATAATTAATGGTGAAATAGTGAATGACTTTCCCCAAAGATCAGGAAGAAAGTAAGGATGCCTGCTCTCACAAATACTATTCATTAGTGCTCTGGAGATGCCAACTAGAGCAGTATGTCAGGAAAAATAAACAGAAAACATAAAGATTAAAAATAAGGAAGTAGGAGTACCTGGCTGGCTCAGTCAATGGAGCATATCACTCTTGATCTCAGAGTGGTGAGTTCAAGCCCCATGTTGGTTCTAAAGCTTACTTCAAAAACAAAAACAAAACAAAAAAACATGAGGAAGTAAAGTGGCCTTTATTCACAAATAAGATTGTATACATAAAAAGTCCTAAGAAACATGTCAAGAAGAAAAACTCACTTGGATTACTGAGTTAGCAGATCACAGGTGAAAAGCCAATTCACATATACTACAAACAAAGAAGTAAAAAATAAAAAGTTTGTGGGGCACCTCGGTGGCTCAGTCAGTTAACCTGGTTTCAGCTCAGGTCATGATCTCACGATTCATGGGTTCAAGCCCCACATCAGGCTCTGTGGGGACAGTGTGGAGCCTGCTTGGGATTCTGTCTCCCTCTCTCTTTCTGCCCCTCTCTATTCGCTCTCTTTCTTTCTCTCTCAAAAATAAACATTAAAAAAAAAAAGTTAAAAATATTTTATAATAGCATCAAAAACATAAAATGCTTAGAAATAAATTTGCAAAATATTTGCAAGACTTGAAACTACAAAACATTTTTTCAGAGAATTTAAATACCTAAATAAATGGAGAGATATACCATGCTCATGGATTAGAAATTCATATATTATTAGGATGTTAATTCTCCCCAACTTGATCTAGAGGCCAATAAGCACATGAAAACTTGCTCAATATCACTGGTCATCAGAGAAATGAAAATCAAAACTACAATGCAATATGCCTTCACATCCACAAAATGGCTCATATTACAAAGACTGACAACCCCAAATATTGTCAAGAATGTGGCACAATTAGAATTCTTATACATTGCTGATGAGAATGTGAAATTGCTTTGGAAAACAGTTTGGCATTTTCTTGTAAAATTAAACATACACTGACCCTGTGACACAGCAATTCCACCCCTAGAGGTTTACCCAAAAGAAATGAAAATATGCCCCAAAATACACTTGTTCAAGAATATTCACAAGAGATTTACTCATAATTGCCCCAAGCTGAAAACAAACCAAATGCCCATCAATGGGAAAATGAATAGACAAGTTGTGGTATATTCATACAATGGAATGTTACTCAGCAATAAAAATGGCCTACTTATACATGCAACAGCATGGAAACATCTCAAAAACATTCAAGGGCACCTGGCTGGCTCAGTCAGTGGAACGTGCAACTCTTGCTCTTGAGGTCATCAGGTAGAGTCCCACGTTGGGCACAGAGATTACTTAAAAAAAAAAACAAAAACAGGGGCACCTGGGTGGCTCAGTCACTTAAGCCTCCGACTCTTGATTTCGGCTCAGGTCATGATTTCACAGCTTGTGAGTTTGAGCCCTAGTCAGGCTCTGCACTGGCAGCCTGGAGCCTGCTTGGGATTCTCTCTCTCTCTCTCTCTCTCTCTCTCTCTCTGCTCCTCCCCTGCTCACATGCTCTCTCTCTCTCAAAATAAATAAATAAAACACTTAAAAAACAAAAATAAAAACAAAACAAAGACCAAGAACATTTAAGAACATTTAAGCAAAGACCAAGAACATTTAACATTTAACAAGACACAAACAGTACATACTCTATGATCCCATTTCTGTGAAGTTCAATAATGAATAAACTAGTATTATGTTATAGAATAGAGCCTAGCACTTCTCCCCAAACTGACCTATAGATCCAATACACTACTAATCAACATCCCTAATAGATTATTTTTGTGTGGAAATTGTCAAGGTCCTCCTAAAATTTATATGGAAATGCAGAGGGCCAAGACTACCCAGGACTCCAAGAAAAATAATGAAGTAGAAGGACTTTCCCTACAGGACAGAGAGACACTATCCACACCAAAAAACACTGTGGTGCTGGCACACGGCTAGCAGACCAAGAGGATCGCCTAGAAACAGGCTCAGGTGTACATGGATATTTGGTTTACAACAAAGGTAGTAAATCAGAATGGTGTAGAACAGTTATTTCACTTTCAATAAATCTTGCCCAGATGATTGGGTATCTATATGGAAAAAATAAAAACAACCCATATGTCGCCTACACACAAATATCAATTCCAGATGGATTATAGATCTGCATGTAAGAGGCACCTTACCTGGCCCCTCAGCAGGGGGTGCCTGGGTGGCTCGGTTGGTTAAGCATCTGACTCTTGGTTTTGGCTCAGGTAATGATCTCACGGTTTGTGAGTTCAAGCCCCACATTGGGCTCTGCGCTGGCAGTGTGAAGCCTGCTTGGGATTTTCTCTCTCTGCCCCTTCAGCACACTCTCTCTTTCTCTCAAAATAAATAAACTTAAAAAAAAAAAATAGAGGGACGCCTGGGTGGCTCAGTCAGTTAAGCATCCGACTTCTGCTCGGGTCATGATCTCACAGTTCATGAGTTCCAGCCCCGCACTGGGCTCTGTGCTGACAGCTCAGAGCCTGGAGCCTGCTTTGGATTCTGTGTCTCCCTCTCTCTGCCCCTCCCCTGCTCACACTCTGTTTCTCTCTCTCTCTCTCTCTCTGAAAAATAAATAAACATTAAAAAAAAAAAAGGAAGCGAATCACTAAAGCTTCTAAAAGATGATAAAAGAAAATGTCTCCATGACTTTGGGATAAAGAATGATTTATTAAACAAAACACAAGAAAGTGTAATCATAAAGGAAAGTATTGAAATAGCAGACTATTTTAAGAACTGTTAATCCCATAACACTATCGAGAGAGCAAAAAGGCAAACCACAGAGTAGAAGTAAATATTTGCAATACAAATAACCAAGAAAAGGTCTGTATCCAGAATGTCCAAAAAACTCTGTAAATCAGTAAGACAGGCACCCTAATAGAAACACAGGAAAGAGAAGCACCCGGGCGGATCAGTCAGTTGAGCATCTAACTTTGGCTCAGGTCATGATCTCAGGGTTCCCGAGGTCAAGCCCCACATCTGGCTTGGCACTGACAGCATGGAGCCTGCTTCGGATTCTGTGTCTCCCTCTCTGCCCCTCCCCTGCTCATGTGCATGCTCACTCTCTCTCTTTCTCAAAAAGGAAATAAACATTAAAAAAATCTGGCTGATTTCATTAACCACGTTTCTGTGCTTCATCAATGTTGTGAAAAACAATAATTTATTCATTTCCATGTCTCTGTGATATTCCATTACATGAATACACCACGATGTATTTATTCTTTTTTTATTTTAATTTTATTTTTAAAATTTACATCCAAATTAGTTAGCATATAGTGCAACAATGATTTCAGGAGTAGATTCCTTTATGTCTCTTACACATTTAGCCCATCCCCCATCCCACACCCCCTCCAGTAACCCTCTGTTTGTTCTCCATATTTAAGAGTCTCTTCTGTTTTGTCCCCCTCCCTGTTTTTATATTATTTTTGTTTCCCTTCCCTTGTGTTCATCTGTTTTGTGTCTAAAAGTCCTCATATGAGTGAAGTCATATGATATTTGTCTTTCTCTGACTAATTTCACTTAGCATAATACCCTCCAGTTCCATCCACGTTGTCGCAAATGGCAAGATTTCATTCTTTTTGATTGCCGAGTAATACTCCATTGTATATATATACCACATCTTTTTCCATTCATCCCTCGATGGACATTTGGGCTCTTTCCATACTTTGGCTATTGTTGATAGTGCTGCTATAAACATTGGGGTGCATGTGTCCCTTCGAAACAGCACATCTGTATCCCGTGGATAAATGCCTAGTAGTGCAATTGCTGGGTGGTAGGGTAGTTCTAATTTTAATTTTTTGAGGAACCTCCATCCTGTTTTCCAGAGTGGCTGCACCAATTTGTATTCCCACCAGCAGTGCAAAAGGGTTCCTCTTTCTTTGCATCCTCATCAACATCTGTTGTTGCCTGAGTTGTTAATGTGAGCCATTCTGACAGGTATGAGGTGGTATCTCCTTGTGGTTTTGATTTGTATTTCCCTGATGATGAGTGATGTTGAGCATTTTTTCATGTGTTGGTTGGCCATCTGGATGTTGTCTTCTTTGGAGAAGTGTCTATTCATGTCTTTTGCCCATTTCTTCACTGGATTATTTGTTTTTTGGGTGTTGGGTTTGATAAGTTCTTTATAGATTTTGGATACTAACCCTTTATTTGATATGTCGTTTGCAAATATCTTCTCCCATTCTTTCGGTTGCCTTTTAGTTTTGCTGTTTCCTTCTCTGTGCAGAAGGTTTTATTTTGATGAGGTCCCAATAGTTCATTTTTGCTTTGGTTTCCCTTGCCTCCAGAGACATGCTGAGTAAGAAGTTGTGCGGCCGAGGTCAAAGAGGTTTTGCCTGCTTTCTCCTCGAGGATTTTGATGGCTTCCTGTCTTACATTGAGGTCTTTCATCCACTTTGAGTTTATTTTTGTGTATGGTGTAAGAAAGTGGTCCAGGTTCATTCTTCTGCATGTCGCTGTCCAGTTTTCCCAGCACCACTTGCTGAAGAGACTGTCTTTATTCCATTGGATATTCTTTCCTGCTTTGTCAAAGATTAGTTGGCCATATGTTTGTGGGTCCATTTCTGGATTCTCTGTTCTATTCCATTGATCTGAGTGTCTGTTTTTGTGCCAGTACCATACTGTCTTGATGATTACAGCTTAGTAATACAGCTTTAAGCCCGTGTATTTATTTTTTCTACTGTTGGTAAACATCTGGAGTGTTTCCAGTTTTCTTTTACCATTACAAATGATGCTACTATGAACATTCTCATACGTGTTTCTTTCCTTTTTATATATAATTTAAAAAATTTAATGTTTATTTATTTTTGAGAGAGAGAGCATGAGTAGGGGAGGGGCAGAGAGACAGGGAGACACAGAATCCGAAGCAGGCTCCAGGTTCCGAGCTGTTGGCACAGTGCCCGACACGGGACTCGAACCCACGAACTGTGAGATCATGCCCTGAGCCAAAGCCAGATGCTTAACCGACTGAGCTACCCAGGCACCCTTATATATAAATTTTTTTAATGTTTATTTATATTTGAGAGAGAGAGCTCTAGCAGGGGAGGGGCAGACAGAGGGGGACAGAGGATCCAAAGCAGGCTCCAGGCTCTGTGCTGACAGCAGAGAGCCTGACATGGGGCTCAAACTCACAAACTGTGAGATCATGACTGAGCCTAAGTCAGATGCTCAACTGACTGAGCCACCCAGGCACGCTACAAATAAGCCAGATTTTTAAGAAAACATTTTATTATTCAACTTACATAAAGTTCAAAACTGACAAACCCTAACAGCAGTGTTTAGGGGTACATTCTTGAATGGTAAAACCATGAATGTGAAATCTGGGTAGTAATTGGGAGGGAGGAGGGAGCCTGAGGAGTGTTTCTGGGGGTGCTGACAGTGTTCTTGCCCCAAATAGTGGTTATAAGGACTTTATGGTCCTTTATGGTCTCACTGAGCTTTACATTTTTGTTTCATTCACTTTTCAGCATGTTATATTTCACAATTGAAACAAGTTGTGTACATGTGTGTGTGTTTTTAAGTAATCTCTGTACCCAACATGGGGCACAAACTCACAACCCCAAGATCAAGAGTCTGATGCTCTACTGATTGAGCCAACCAGGCACCCCAAAACTGAAACAAGTTTAAGAGAAGATATAGTTCACAAACACTTGCCTGATGTAAAAGTCTCCTTCCTACATGTTGGAAGGGAACTCTGCATCCCAAAAAAATATGATCAAATTGGACAAAACTGAGTCATATCCTAGAAAAGTATTTGAATCTTAAATATAAAGATAGACTCCCTTACACAGCCAAGCAAACAGATAAGGTTACTTACAGGGGGGTAGAAATCAAGCTGGCCTCATACTTTCTCACAACAGCATTCAGTTTTAGAAGGAGATGAAACAGGGGTGCCTGGGTGGCTCAGTCAGTTAAGCATCTGACTTTGGCTCAGATCATGATCATACAGTTTGTGGGTTCGAGCCCCACATCAGGTTCTGTGCTGACAGCTCGGAGCCTGGAGCCTGCTTCGGAATCTGTGTCTCCCTCTCTCTCTGTGCCCCCCCACACACACTCACCCACCCCCACCCCGCTCACACTCTGTCTCTCTAAAAATGAATAAACATTTAAAAAGAAAAAAAAAAAGAAAACTGATCCAACACAGTATAACAGCATACAAGAATCATAGCATTCATATCTACAAAAAATAACCATAAGAGGCCCTGGAAGAAAAGATTCCTGTTCACAGTAGCAATAAGAAAGAGAAATTATGTAGGCTTAAACTTCTCAAGATATATGCAAGCCAAAAAGAGAAGAAGAAGAAGAAGAAGAAGAAGAAGAAGAAGAAGAAAGAAAGACATAAATCTCCAGAAAGAGAACTAAAACAACCTTGACAGGGAAAAGTAGACTTAAACAAACGGAAGAACATATGTTCTTGGATAGAACAACTCAACATTGCAAAGATAATCCCATGTTAATTTATAAATTCAAATGATCTCAACTGAAAAATACTAACAGGCTTTTTTTTTTCCTGATGCTAGGTAAGTTGATCTACTTAATATAGAAAAATAAATAAGAATAGGCATTTTATTCATGTATTTATTTATTTACTTTTTTTTGAGAGAGAGAGAGAATCCCAAGGAGGCTCAGTGCTATCAGCACAGAGCCCGATGTGGGGCTGGATCTTACAAACTGTGAGATCATGACCTGAGTTGAAATCAAGAGTTGGACACTTGAATGACTGAACTGCCCAGGCTCCTTATATATTTTTTTATCAAAGATTTCATTTTGGGGTGCCTGACTGGCTCCATCAGCAGAGCGTGCTTCTCTTGATCTCAGGGTTGTGAGTTCGAGGCCCACACTGGGTATAGAGATTACTAATAAATAGACTTTTTTAAAAAAGATTGAAAAAAAAAAGGACTTTAGGGGCGCCTGGGTGGCTCAGTCAGTTAAGCATCTGACTTCAGCTCAGGTCATCATCTCACAGTCCATAAGTTTGAGCCCTGCGTCGGGCTCTGTGCTGACAGCTCAGAGCCTGGAGCCTCTGCTTCGGATTCTGTGTCTCCCTCTCTCTGCCCCTCCCCTGTTCATGCTCTGTCTCTCAAAAATAAATAAATGTTAAAAAAAAATTTTTTAATAAAATTAAATTTTAAAAAATGACTTTATTTCTAAGTAAGCTCTACACCCAATGTGGGGCTTGAACCCACAACCCCGAGATCAAGAGTTGCACACTCTACCAAGTAAGCCAGCCAAGTGCCCAAGAGTAGGCATTTTAAATAAAACCCTAAAATTACCAGTTAGGGCAAGCTAGCCCTACCAAATATTAAAACGTTTTACAAAGCTTCTATAATATGTGGTACTGCTGCATAAAAAAAATAATGGAACAGAACAGGAAACCCAGAGATAGACCAAAGTACATAGGCAAGTTTAGCACAGGCTAAAGATGGCATTTCAAATGAGTGGGGAAAAATAAAAATTTTGATAAACCAATAGCCATTTGGAAGAACATAAAATTGGATCCATGGTTCACTCCATGTATTGGAGTTCAAAGTGTAAAACAATGAAACCAACCTCAGAGTAGGCGACAAGGGGAATGTCTTTTTGCACTGAATCATTCCATTGTCAACTGGGCTCGGCTGCCTCTCTCCAGAACTCCCTTCCCCAGCTGGCCAAAAGAGGAACTTGCTGGTGACGTGAGAGGTAGAAGTAAACAGTGGCCATTTCACTCTGAAGGTCAGTGTGGTGCTGCGGGGACAAGGGACACACAGGTGCCAGTGAGTTCCAGTGCACGCTTGGCCTCTTCTCCATATCCAGCTCTTCTCCCGTGCTGCCTGCAGAAGCCCAGGTCCACCCCCATGGGCTTGGTTGGGGGCACACAGAGGCACCAGCTTCCCATAGACTTCTCAGCGGCTCTCCTCACAGGGCCCCACTGCAGCCTCCCAGACCGACCAGCTGGTGGCTCCTCTGGTCCTCAAACTGTTCATTCCCAACCTTTACTTCTTGAGCTCCTCTCATGCCTGTGGAAAGTTGAGTTCCAACGTTAAATCTCCTCAGGGCACTTGGGTGGCTCAGTTGGTTAAGTGTCCAACTCTTGGTTTCCACTCAGGTCATGATCCCAGGATCATGGGATCCAGCCCTGCATTGGGCTCCACACTGAGCACAGAGCCTGCTTGGGTTTCTCTCTCTTCTTCTCTGACCCTCTTCCCCACCTGTGCTTTCTCTCTCTCTCTCTCTCAAAATAAATAAATAGGGGCGCCTGGGTGGCTCAGTCAGTTGAGTGTCCAACTTTGACTCAGGTCATGACCTCACAGTTTATGAGTTCGAGCCCCTCGTTGGGCTCTGTGCTGACAGCTCGGAGCCTGGAGCCTGCTTCGGATTCTGTATCTCCCTCTCTCTCTGCCCCTCCCCCACTTGTGCTCTGTCTCTATCTATCAAAAATAAATTTAAAACTGTTTAATAAAATAAATAAATATATAAACATTTATAAAAACGATTCTTTCTCCCTCTGCCCTTCTCCCCAGCTCATGAGCATGCTCTCTCTCTCTCGCTCTCTCTCTAAAAGATAAACCAATCAATCAATAAATAAAAATTAAAACTACGTGTTACCTAGCAGTGGAACATTTGGAAATATTCTCACCTGTGGTAATACTGAAGCCAGCAAATGCACCTAGCAAACCTGGGTGTCTGGCTAAGGAGACTTCTAGGCAGGAAGACAAAAGTGCCAATTGCCTCTTTTAGCCACCTCTGATAAAGAACAGGAAGAGGGAGATGAGCTAAAGCAGGCACAGTTTAGGAATCGTTTTCAAGCAGAGTTTAGAGGAAATGTTTTCAACCCAGTACTCTTCAAAGCGATTTCTCACCGCCAGCCTTTACAGATTTTCAAAGTAACAAAACGGCTTCAAGGTTAAGACCAAATCTAGATGCGGCTGTAAAACCCTTTGTTAAAACCTTACAATG
This sequence comes from Prionailurus viverrinus, assembly GCF_022837055.1. Classification (NCBI taxonomy): domain Eukaryota; kingdom Metazoa; phylum Chordata; class Mammalia; order Carnivora; family Felidae; genus Prionailurus; species Prionailurus viverrinus. The sequence continues at coordinate 92,676,718 of NC_062561.1, read as the reverse complement.
ATATTTTTAAATTTATTTATTTATTTTGACAGGGAGAGAGTGGGGGGGGGGTGCAAAGAGAGGGAGAGACAATCCTACGCAGCTGAAGGATTGCCCAACAGATCTGACTCACGTTTCAGAATCATGACAAATAATAGACTGTTTTAAGCTACTTAAGTTTTAGGGTTATGCACCAGTAGAAAACAACCTCCATGATACACTGTTGATCTGGCTCACTTGGTAGAGTGTGCAACTCTTGATCTTGGGGCTGTGAGTTCAAGCCCCATGTTGACTGTAGAGACTACTCAAAAAGAAAACGAAAAATTAGAGGTGCCTGGGTGTCTCAGTTGGTTGAGTGTCCAGCTCTCGATTTCGGCTCAGGTCACAATCCCAGGGTGGTGGGATTGAGCCCTGGGTCTAGCTCCATGCTGAGTGTGGAGCCTGCTTAAGATTCTTTCTGTCTCTGCCTCTGCCCCTCTCCCACACTCACACTCTGTCTAAAATAAAATAAATAACTCTTAAAAATAAGTAAAAAAATTTTTTAAAGAAAAAGGAAAGGCACAGAACAATGTATACAGTAAGCAATCTTTCATGTTAGAAAGGAGGGAGGGAGATATGAATGTGTGTGTGTGTTTATATGTGCACAAACATAGATTCATTAAGAAATGTACAAATAAGGGGCTGTGCACTTTCACAGTGTGGAGCCTGCTTGAGACTCTCTCTCTTTCTCTCCCTCTCTCTCTCTCTGCCCCTCCCATGTACTCTCTTTATCTCAAAATAAACGTATAAACTTAAAAAGATATGTTTTTAATGTGCAAATAGAACAACATGGATTCAATGCTATTCCTGGCAAAATCCCAAGAGGGCTTTTTCATAGAGCTTGATAAGCAAATTCTAAAATTGACATGGTAAAACAAAGGCCAAGAATATTCAGGGAACTCCTGAAAAAGTACAAGGTGGGGAATTTACCTACCAGATATCAAGACTTATTATAAAAGCCATAGCAATTATGATAGTGTAGTATTGGCACAGGGATAGCCAAATAGACCAATGGAACTAAACAGAAACGCCCAGAGAGAGACCTGTAAATAGGTGTTAGAGCCCAAAGGGGGTGAGGAAGGCATCCAGAGGGCATATCCCTTTAAATACATATACTGAAATATTTACATGTGAAAATATATGATGTCTATGATTTGTTTGAAAATAAGGATGTGGAGGGGCACCTGGGTGGCTCATTCGGTTAAGCCTGTGACTTCGGCTCAAGTCATGACCTCACCATCCCCGGGCTCGAGCCCCACATTGGGCTCTGTGCTGATGGCTCAGAGCCTGGAGCCTGCTTCAGATTCTGTGTCTCCCTCTCTCTCTGCCCCTCCCCCGTTCATGCTCTGTCTCTCTCTGTCCCAAAAATAAATAAACGTTGAAAAAAAAAATTAAAAAAAAAAAAAAGAGAGAGAGACTGCAAACAGGGGAGAGGGACAGAGAGGGGCAGAGAGAGAGAGAGAGAGAATCCCAAGCAGCCTCACACTCTGCAAGGAGCCTGATGAGGGGCTCCATCCTATGACCTGGGGATCATGACCTGAGCCAAAATCAAGAGTCTGATGCTCAACTGACTGAGCCACCCAGGCGCCCCCTTGCCCTGTCTTTTTGAGGCCAAACCCACCCAGAGGACTGCTGTATCAGGAAGGCACAGCCTGCGCAGGCATGTGCATCTGTCCCTCCTGTCTTCACCAAGCCTTGTGCTTCTCACTCCCTGGAAACCATGCCTAAGAGGTGGGGCCATTTCCCTTTTTCCACCCCTTCAAAGACCACAGCAGTCTCTCTTGAAATACACCAAACGTTTCCATTCCACCCCTCCTGGCACAGCCTGACAGCCTTTGAGGAGCTCTGATCCCCACCCCCAACTCCTTCCTCTGCCAGGTAGGGGGTGGGGGGTATATACACGGGGTGGGCTGCGTGGGAATATTTCCCGGTAATTCCTGTTCCTCCCTCCACCAAATACAGGCAAGAAGACTTCTTGCTATAGAAGTGCCTTGATAAATGTTAAGTGCCCATGGGTCCCATGCTGCAAGTAAGGGGAACCACGGGTGAGTCACCAGGTACTGAGCGGTCGCGCATCCACCAGCTCTTACTGCCCCCTAGTGGTCATTTGCTTCTCACAGCTGTTCTTGTCACACAGATTGCCCACTGACCCTGCTCTATTCATAGGTGACAAATTGGCCCCCGGCAAATCTTTTTTTTTTTTTTTTTAATATTTGTTTTTGAGAGAGAGAGAGAGAGAGAGAGAGAGAGAGAGAGAGAATGAGCAGGAGAGGTGCAGAGAGAGGGAGGGACAGAGGATCCAAAGCAGTCTCCACACTGACAGCAGAGAGGCAGGTGTGGGGCTCAAACCCATGAACCACAAGATCATGACCTGAACCCAAATCAGTCGCTCAACCATCTGAGCCACCCAGGTGCCCCAGCCCCCTGCAAACCTTACATTGGGCCAGTCTTTACTGAAGGGCAGACATTTGGCTCAGCAGTGAGAAAACTTCCTCCCAAAACAAGTTTGTACCTAAGCATCTTCCAAACAATTTCTTTGCTCTTGGAAAACTTGACCCGTTGAACTTTTTTCAAAATAAGTTGGGGACAAAGAAACCTCACGAGGTGGCTACTGGGGAAAGGGATCAGGAAAAATGCTCCCTGCTTCTGTACTGGTGACGGAAGCTCTAATTCCTATAAAAACACCCCAGAGGATACTGCTTGGGCCTAGCAGGGCATGATTGGATCTAACTCCCAAGCATCTGTTTTGGAGACCCCGTCACTCCATGACTCAGCCTCTGGTCACAGCAGGACAACATTTGGAGGCATAGACAGTGTGACTGGAGGCAGATAGGACTTGCCCTGTTCTGGGGCAGGCCACACAACCCTCCTGCTTGACCAAAACCTCCACTTCAGGGATATTGAGAGTGAGGTTTGAGACCCCAGGGCGAGGAGGACACAGGCAAAGGATCTGATGAAACCAGTTTGTGGCCAGCCCGCTGCCTTCTATCCTGTGTGGGGCCACTTCTCAGAGCACCAAAGAGCAGGTCTGTCCCCAGCTGTTCCTGATGTCTTACACCTGAGCAGACAGTGCCAGAACCGCATGGATTGTGCCAACTTACTCTTGGAAGTCCTCATCTAGAAGCCTGTTCCTCCGCTGCCTCCTCCCCGTAGCATAAGCACCTGACGGTTGGGTCTGTGTGTGTGTGTGTGTGTGTGTTTAATTGCAATGCATACAGGTGCCTGACTTAAGCATTTGATTGCCGAGGCAAGCACTCCAAAGACTGCTATCTTGAATAAACCCATTACCAGCCACACACTAGATACTGAGCCAGGCTGTACCCCGTGAAGTTCTTTTGTTTTAGAGACCTTTGATTTGGCCACTAGTTTTTTCTTCCTGAGCTGTAATCTCCCTTCTTAGGTTCTACATTCACCAATACAGAGCAAACCCAAGAAATTGAGGCTCCTACTCTCGACCCCACTCAAAGCACGGCCCCAGGCTCTCACTCTCCCTGTGACCTTGCTGTGTGGTCCCAGGTATCCCGTGTACTCTCCAGGACTTGTAATAAACCTTGTTTTCTTTTTTCAAAGTGTCCTGGGTTTTGCTGAAGCCATGTGTGTTGCAATCGTATCAGGAACCCCAAGGGCTAGTCCAGCCACGACCCTCGTTACAGACAGGCAGAGACCAGCACAAAACAACAATTTTGCCCAAACGTGCCTTCTCTCTGGCTTCTGATATTCACAAATTAGCAGCGCGCCTATAAAGCAGTGTTTTCCTGTGATGGCAGAAAGCTTGCCTTTCTGACTGGTGCAGCCACAGCTATCTTTGAGGGACTGGAGAATTGGGAGGGAGGCCGGTGCAATTCAGATGCTCAGGCTGGGCAGCTGAAGAGTCCGGGATTCAATAACCACATGTCCTTGGGAAACCGCAAAGTCTCTTTGCTCATCTCTACAAGAGGGAGAACACCAGCTCTCACCCCAAGGAGTGTTGGGGTGATATGCGTGGGGGATGGCTGAGATTTGTCCGCACCACTGCTTAGATGTGCAAAGTAAATGGGGTCAAGTGCATCTCCTTCACAAGTCACGGGGCTTGTCAAGACTTGAGCTTGGTATCTCAATCTCCTCTGGTCCAAAACGGTCTCTTCCAAGTCCCTTTCCACATATAACTTTTGAATCAGGGATGGTTTGAGAATCTCTTGAATGACAATCTCTTTCAGATCAACTTCCTGTCATTCGGATGGATGTGATAAGGCACCCCGTCCTTGTGTGCCTCTCCAAAACGACACCTGGGTACATGTGGGAGTGATAGGGAGAAAGGCCAGGAATCCGGTGCAGATCCATGCTGACCCCTGAAGTGGAGGGTCAATCTGGTTTGGTCCGGCCATGGACATGTGATGGCTAGGGGGTGACTGGTCCCATCGGACCTTTGGGCCACTACTGATGTCTCTGGGCCCAGCCATTTGCCTGTGACCATAAAGACTATGCATCTTGCAGTCCGTCTGTCCCCATCCTAGACCTCTGCTGGGCCACTGGTCCCCTCAGCCCCTTCATGTTCTCCCCAGGAGGCGGGTGGGAACTTCTGGATCCCTGCATGCTTCCCCCAGGCCATGGGGAGCCAGGAACCCTGTCTCAGGCTCCTCTACCAGCTGCTTTCTTCTGCCTTTGTGTTAGGGACAGAATATTAGTGCCCTTCCCCCACCCCCATTCGTATGTTGAAATCCTAACTTCCAATGTGATGAAATTAGGAGGTGGGCTCTTTGGGTAGTAATCGGGTCTGAAGGTGAAGCTCCCACGAATGGGATCTGTGCCCTTACAAAAGAGACCCCAGAGAGCTCCCCTGCCCTGTCTGCCACGTGAGGACACAGCAAGAAGACTGCCGTCTGCAGCCTGGAGGAGGGCCCCCGCCAGAACCCAAACATGCTGACACCCTAATCTTAGACTTCCAGCTTCCGGAGCTGTGAGAAATCAATTTGTTGTTCACAAACCACCCGGTCTGTGGTTTTCTGTCACAGCAGCCCGAACAGACTCAGACACCTGCTACTGCTCCCCTGAATCTCTCTGGATGTATCTGTCAGGCCTCCCCCATCGTGGCTTCACCCTGAAAAGGAAGCAAATGGAATATGTGCCTGTGACTCTCTTGTCCTTCCCTCATTCTGTGGTGGCAGGAGGAAGGGACATCCTGGGCCTCCCTCTGCCATAGTCCCTTCTGCTCAGGGCCTTAGTGGGATCACTCTGTATGCTGAAAGAAACTTTATGATCTGGCCCATTGATCTCCAAACTGAGGCTGTTCAGGGCACCTGGCTGGCTCAGTCAGTAGAGCATGCGACTCTTGATCTCAGGGTCATGAGTTCGAGCCCCACATTGAGCAGAGACATTACTTTAAAAAAAATAATAGGGGCACCTGGGTGGTTCAGTCGGCTAGGCACCCGACTTTGGCTCAGGTCATGATCTCAGGGTTCATGAATTCGAGCCCCGCATTGGGCTCTGTGCGGGCAGAGGGGAGCCCAGACTTGGATCCTCTGTTTCCCACTCTCTGTTCCTCCCACTCTCATTCTCTCTCTTTCAAAAAAAAAAAAATTAGAAAAGTAGTTTTTTTAATTTAAAAATAATTTTAAAAATAGTAAAATAATAATAAGAGAAAAAAGAAAAAGATTTAAAAAACAAACAGGGGTGCTTCGTGGCTCAGTTGGAAGAGCATGTGACTCTTAATCTTGGGTCATGAGTTCAAGCCCCACATTGGGTGTAGAAATTACTAAAAAATAAATAAATACACTTTAAAAAACAAACAAAAAAAAACACTAAGGCTGTTCATCATGTATTTCCAGCCCTCTGCCTCCTAGCATGTGGCAGGATTATACTTCCTGTCCCTGTGGTTGACTTGGCCATGTGACTATTCATGATGGGAGCAAGAGCAAAACATGTTGCTGCCCACCACAACTCAGGGCCCCCACCAACCCCCCACCAACCCACAGCTGGTGTTTAGTGTGAGGGAGAAGCTGCTGCTGTTACAAGGCATGAAGGTTTTGGGACTGTTTGTTATGCAGCATACCTTGAGCATTCTGACTGATCCACTTCTATTGCCCCTAAAAGAAGTTTTTAAAACTTGTGTGTACACCCTTGCACATTTTGAAGATGACATCTACAATAGTCACTAAATATTTAAATTATTGCAAGGGACAGGCCCCTGGGTGGCTCAGTCAGTTAAGCGTCTGACTTCGGCTCAGGTTGTGATCTCACAGTTCGTGAGTTCGAGCCCCACCTCACACTCTGAGCTCTCATTGCAGAGCCTGCTTTGGATCCTCTGTCTTCCTCTCTTTCTGCCCCTCTCTTACTTGCATGCCCGCTCAATCTCTCTCTCAAAAATTAGTAACAATAAAATAAAAAAACATTTGAAAAATTCTCATGGGGCACCTGGGTGGCTTAGTCAGTTGGGCATCTGACTTCAGCTCAGGTCATAATCTTGCAGTGCATAAGTTTGAGCCCCGCATCAGACTCTGTGCTGACAGCTCAGGACCTGGAGCCTGCTTCAGATTCTGTGTCTCCCTCTCTTTCTGCCCCTCTCTTGGCTCATGCTCTGTCTGTCTAGCTCTCTCAAAAATAAATAAAACATTAAAAATATTACAAGGGTTGGAATTTCCCACCTGATGTAAATACTAATATTTAACATAAAAAACTATTATGTAAGTCTTTTTTTTTTTTTTAAGTAGGCGTCACACCCAGCGTGGAGCCCAATGCAGAGCTTGAACTCATGACCCTGAGATCAAGAACTGAGTGAGATCAAGAGTCAGATGCTCAACTGACTGAGCCACCCAGGTGCCCCTGTTATGTAAGTCTTCTAAATGTATCCAGTGGAATCTAAACATTAAAACACTTTCTTCCCTGCTATCTTCAGGTTTTTAAATCCACCATCAAGCTCTTCTCCAACATTTGGAAATTTTACACTTTTTCCTTTTTCTCCTTAAATCCATGTTTCCATTCCACATCCTCTGTACATCTTTGCCATAAGGGGATGTATTTTTAGGCTTTAAAGTCTTTTATCGACCACTTTATCATACTTGGCTAGAACCAAAAAAGTATATAAACTGAAATTTTGAAGTTTACTTTATTCCCTACCAACCGTAAGTCCTAAGTGTTAAACGTGTCTCCTGAATTGAATTACCGGTACAAACAGAATGAGTACACAATTGACCAAAAGAACAGAAAAAACAAATTTTGATGAATAATTCTTAAACATAAAAAACATCTTTTATTGAGGCATATACTGCTAAAAACTAATAGATGTGGTGCTAGCAGTCTTTTTTTTTATAACAGAAATAGATTATGAAACATTTTATAAGATGAAGACTGTAATTAGAATACTTTATGTGAGGGGCACCTGGGTGGCGCAGTCGGTTAAGCGTCCGACTTCAGCCAGGTCATGATCTCGCGGTCTGTGAGTTCAAGCCCCGCGTCAGGCTCTGGGCTGATGGCTCAGAGCCTGGAGCCTGTTTCCGATTCTGTGTCTCCCTCTTTCTGACCCTCCCCCATTCATGCTCTGTCTCTCTCTGTCCCAAAAATAAATAAACGTTGAAAAAAAAAAAAAATTTAAAAAATAAATAAAAAAAAAAAAAAGAATACTTTATGTGATTTGATATGACAAGTTAGACTCCATTCTTGAATACCACAAAGAATCTGAAAGAAATATGGAAATACTGGGGTGCCTGGCTGGCTCAGTTGGAAGAGCACATGACTCTTGAGCTTGGGGTCATGAGTTCGAACTCCACATCAAGTGTAGAGATAAATAAATAAATAAATAAGCTTAAAAAAAAAAAGAAATATGGAAATATCACCTGTCAGTTGCAGCCAATGTGTCCTGAAAAGGTTGATATTCCCAGAGACCATGCTCCCTGCTCAGCATCCCTAACCTCCACTATGCCTGCTGTTCAGAGGCACCTGCTGTCCCCACCTAACTAAGGATGATTCTTTTTTTTTTTTTAAGTTTTTATTTATTTATTTTGAGAGAGGGACAGAGAGAGTGATCAGGGGAGAGGCAGAGAGAGAGAGGGAGAGAGAGAATTCCAAGCAGGCTCCACACTGCCAGTGCAAAGCCCCAGTTCGGGGCTCAAACTCACAAACTCGGAGATCACAACCTGAGCCGAAGTCAGCTGCTTAACCGGCTGAGCCACCCAGGTGCCCTGAGACTAATGCATTTCTAGACAAAAGGAGAGGTGAAGACAGTAGATCTTAAAAGTTTTCATCACAAGAAAAATATGTCTGCAACTATGTATGCTGGTGGCTGTTAATTAGATTTATTGTGATGATCATTTCATAATATATACAAATACCAAATCATGATGTTGTACACCTGAAACTAATATAATGTTATATGTCAATTATACCTCAGTTAAAAAAAATTATACCTCACTTGAAAAAAAAGGAGGGGCACCTGGGTGGCTCAGTCAGTTGAGCTTCCGACCCTTAATTTCAGCTCAGGTCATGATCTCACAGTTGGTGGGATCAAGCCCCGCATCAGGCCCCACACTGGCAGCGCAGAGCCTGCTTGGGATTCTCTCTCTCTCCTTCTCTCTCTGCTCCTCCCCTGCTCACTTTCTTGCTCTCAAAATAAGTAAACTTAAAAAAATAAAAAATAAAATAAAAACTTAATCAGTTATTTTTTAAAAAGATTCTTTTTCAGATTCTGTGTATCAGTCAATAAATTAGTAAAACCTGTTTTCTGGTTTTCCCAGCCCCTGCACCTGGAAAGACTGTGCACCCCAGAAGTTTGTGTACCCTTAGTTTGAAGACATCTGAGCTTATCTGCCAGGCCTGGGAACTAAAAAAGTTCACAAAATCCTTCTTGTTTCCAACCCTGCTGGCTCTCAGATCTGAACTGGAGTAAAAGCTTTACATTCCCGCAGCAAGACCAAGGCAAACGATGGCTTTGGCAGGGAGGTCACAGCCAAGGGAAGACAGAGGGGAAAAAAAAATCACAGTGACACAATTCAAAACTCTCCTCCACATTATACTTGCCAAGTGCTTAGCACAGTGACTGGCAAGTAGTAAGCAGTAAATAAAGGAGAGAGCCACGCAGATGCATTTCACATGCACGCCCCTCAGTCTGGCACGGTTCTGAGCTTCAAATGTCATTCATTGCGGGTGTTGAGTAGGTTGGTGCACAGTTGCTGCTGAACTAACAAGGTAAGGCTCTGAACTAGAGCCTTCGGCCACCTGGCGGTGAACTGTGCACCTACCCCACGCCAGCCCCTGAGCCGCTGCTGTCCACCTGCTTAAGGGCATCGCTGTGGGCTTCAGGCACAAGGAGATGGAGATAGGGAGTCCGTGGGAGGTGGCTGGAGGCTGTCAGTCATCCCAGGGGGGGTCGTTCAGTCCCCCTTCCCTGCCTGCGCGCTGATATCTGGTGAAGAAAAGGCAGAGAATGGCTCAGAGCCCAGGAAGCTCCACCTCCTCCCTACCCTGGCGGGAAGTCCTGGAGTGCCTGACCCTCTTTGCTACCGTGAACCAGCGGGGGAACGAACACAAATTCTGGAGTCTGGCAGACCCGGACACTAACACGGCCTTACCTGGCCCACCGTTGACCACTCGCCTTGGAGGTCTGCCTGCGCACCTGCTGCTTAGAGGCGCTTCGTCTGACCATCATAGCCATTAACAGATGAACAGTGACGGTCAAGGAACAGCTGCCGCCCTGTTCATCCTGGCCGCTCCAGACTGTCGTCCCCCCCTTTTCCCACGCTCTGTCCCCTTGATTTTATAACCTAACCCACGTTGGGAAAGCCTCTTCCCATTCCCATATCCGAATTCATCCTCACCTTTTCATTATCTCCACGGTTAAGACCTCCGTTTGTGTTGTATTAACTTCGTTCCGTCCGATTTCGTAAACTCCGCCCTTTCCACTGGTCCATAACTGAATCATGGGAAAGACAGACTCTATGAACGCAGTCGATCTCCTCCAGTAACACCTAGGCGAAGGAAGAGGGTCCCACCAAGTTTTGGTGTTGGAAAAATTGTAATTAACATCCAAGGGCTGCTGAAGGAAGGCGCGTTCTTGGCCAACAGTGTCCTGCAGGGGGCGCTGTCCACTCAGTGACTCATCACCGCTCAGAGATGGGGGTGGAGTCTGGTTTCACAGCCCGTCTGGATCCCAAGTGCTGACAGGTCAGTTGCTAAGTGTCTACTTATTAAAATGTTTGCTTTGCTAGAAGCAGTCCCAGAGAGCTCAAGGAAATCACACCCTTCTTTAAAACTGCAAGAAAGTACATGTATCCTGCAGCACACACACACAATTATTTCAGAAATACGCCATCAAACCACTCCTACAACAAGCCTTAGCAAAGGTCAGGGTTTGAGAGCTGTTCTTTTTATCCTTGGAGAATGCTCCGTTAATGGGTACCGGAATCAAGGATTCTTCAGTGTGTGCGAGAATGTTACTGATTTGATATATAATTAGGGGTTTTTTTTTTTTTCTATTCATATTCCAGTTCAGGTTTGCTTTTTTCTCTTTTCTGGTTTAACTTTACTTTTTTTGGATATGTAAAACATTTCCACAATTCAATGTCAAAACTATGAAAAAGAGGGGAACTCAGAGAAGTGTGTTCCTCCGATTCTACACCCCAGTTCCAACGTGCGGGTGCTTTCCCCACCCCCAAGTGTTTCTCCGGCACCAGCTGGGTGTCCGACAATTCAGCTCAATTCTGATGCTGTCTACCTGGAGAGACCATCAGACGCCACAGGTTAAGGGCTCAGCCCCACAAGACTGCCACCCCTCTGTCCCACCCCACCTCACCCCTTCAGATGCCAATCGCAAATCCAGGTTACTGTGCTTCCGACTGACTGGCTATGGATGGTAAGTTCCAGTGACTTCCTCCCACGGGTTTTATTAATTTGCTAGAGCGGCTCCCAGAACCTAGAGAAACACTTTACTTACTAGATTACCGGTTTATTATAAAGGCTGTAACTCAGAAACAGCCAGATGGAAGATATGCATCTGGCAGGGTACAGGGACGACGCGTGGGGCTTCCAGGCCCTCTCCAGGAGCGCCACTCTCTCCAAGTCTCCACGTGCTCACCAACCCGGAAGCTCTCGGAACCCCATGCTTTTGGGTGTTTATGGAGCTTTACTGCACAGGCAGGTATGATTAAATCGCCCACCACTGGTGAGATCAGTTCAACCTCCAGCCCCTCTCCCCTCCTCTCAATGCAGGGGGTGAGCCTGAAATTTCCAACCCGCTAATCACGTGGTTTGTTCTCCAAGCAACCAGTCCCCATCCTGGGGGGGGGTCCCCAAAGTCACCTCATTAACATAACAAAAGACACTTTTGCCGCTCTCACCACTTCGGAAATTCCAAGGGTTTTAGGAGCTCGGTGCCAGAAACTGGGATGAAGACCAAGTTCTTATTTGTTGTTATAAATCATAGTATCACAGGGACACCTGAGTGGCTTAATTGGTTGTGCGGCCAATCTTGATTTCCATTCAGGTCACGATCTCACAGCTGGCGAGATAAGAGCCCCGAGTTGGGATTCTCTCTCCTTCTCTCTCTGCCCCTCCCCTGCTTGTTCTCCCTCCCTCTCTCTCTCAAAGTGAATAAATTTAAAAAAAATAAATAAATCACAGTTCCCTTTCCCATCCTGGAAGTTCATTTACAGCAGCCTCCTCCAGGAAGCCCTCCACACCCACTGTTTTTATTTTTATCTTATTTCATTATTTCATTTTATTTATTATTCTCAAATTAGTTAGCATACACTGTGGTCTTGGTTTCAGGAGAACACAGTGATTCATCTCTTATGTATGACACCCAGTGCTCATCCTCCTTAATGCACCCATTTAACCCCCTCAATCCAAATTCGGTCCTCTGTATTTGAGTCACTTATGGTTTGCCTCCCTCTGTTTTTATCTTATTTTTCCTTCCTTGCCCCCATGTCTTCTGTTCAGTGTCTCAAATTCCACGTATGAGTGAAATCATAGCATATCTTTCTCTGACTGACTTATTTCACTTAGCATAATACCCTCCAGTTCCATCCACTTTGTTGCAAATGGCAAGATTTCATTCTTTTTCATCGCTGAGTAATATTCCTTCATATATATATATAATATATATATATATATGTATGTATATATACATACATACACACACACACACACACACACCACCTCTTTATCCATTTGTCACTTGACAGACATTTGGGCCATCTGCAAGAGGGAAAGTCTTGTTGGATGACATCTAGGAGCCCTGCCAGCTCCGGGCCACCTCATGCCCTGACACAAACCTGGACTGCTGAGCCCTCAATCCAAGAGAGACAAGGTAGAGACCAGAACAGTGGGTGTGGAGTGCTTCCTGGAGGAAGCTGCTGTAAATGAACTTCCAGGATGGGAAAGGGAACTGTGATATTGTGATTTATTTTAATAAAATAAAATAATAAAATAAAATAAAATAAAATAAAATAAAATAAAATAAAATAAAATAAAATAAAATAAAATGACTTTCCCTCTTGCTGATGGAAATCAGTAAGTCAGGCTTCTGGCCACCTGGGCAGGAACCTTGTGCACACTCCCTCCAGGAAAGGTAAAGCCTCTCTGGCAGTTCGTGGGGTGGGGGAGGCGCTCACCTTTATCCAGTGGCTTCCAACCAGCGTGTTTCCATCTAAATCCTCTTACAACACTGTCTGAGGGCTACTCTTCCAAGAAAGACACAGAGAGGCATGGAAAGGTCAAAAGACCTGACTGACTGCTCTGACCTCTACAGTCCTTGCCTTTCAAGCAGCATCACACAAAAACGTAACATTCTGCCCCTCCTGCTACTCAGTTTCATCCTCGGTTCCCAGCTTGTACCTGCAGCAGCTGCTGCCGCCGCCTTGCAGGCTTCCAAGCCAGCAGTGCACAAGCCATTTTTAGCTCTTCCTGCTCCTTCACCCTGGCATCCAGTCTGTGGGCACAGAATCCAGCCCTCTAGGGCTGGAGGAAACCACAAAGGGCATGCAGTTCGGCCTGCCCACGCAGCACTTGGATTCCCTCTGAACAGTGGTAGAAGCCATTGCCCAGGCTCAGCCTAAACACTGCCCCCCACCTTCGTGCCAAGGAGGTGGCCACTTCCTGACATTATCTGTTACATCTTGAAACAGTTATGATGTTCAGAAGAGACAGCCTTGGGCAGAGCTGAAATCTGCCTCCCTGTTGCCTCTCCTTTTTACCTCCCTCACACACACTTCACTGGTCCTGGATTTTTTTTCCTGGGGTTTCACAGAATCGACCTCCCACCCCATCTTTGCCCTTTAAACCTGAAGGTTAGGGGGCGCCTGGGTGGCTCAGGTCATAATCTCACTCTTCGTGAGTTCGAGCCCCACGTTGGGCTCTCTGCTGTCAGCAAGGAGCCTGCTTTGGAACCTCTGCCCCCTCTCTTTCTGCTCCTCCCCCACATGCTCTCTCTCTCTCTCTCTCTCTCTCTCTCTCTCTCTCAATCTCTCTGAAAAATAAATAAACTTAGGGGGCACCTGGCTGGCTCAGTCAGTTAAGCGTCCAGTCATGATCTCACAGTTTGAGTTCGAGCCCTGCATCAGGCTCTGTGCTGACAGCGGAGCCTGGAGCCTGGAGCCTGGAGCCTGCTTCGGATTCTGTGTCTCCCTCTCTCTCTGCCCCTCCCTGCCTCACACTGTTTCTCTCAAAAATACAAACATTAAAAATACATATAGGGGCGCCTAGGTGGCTCAGTCAGTTAAGTGTCCAACTTCTGCTCAGGTCATGATCTCAAGGTTCATAGGTTCGAGCCCTGCATGGGGCTCTGTGCTGACAGCTCAAAGCCTGGAAACTCCTCGCTCTCTGCTCCTCCCCTGCTCGCACTGTCTCTATCAAAAATGAATAAACGGTAAAAAAAAAAAAAAACAACACACACACACACAAATAAACAAACTTTAAAAAATAATACAAATTTAAAATAAACATGAAGGTTAGGATCACACCCCACCCAGGGTAAATATTCCCCAGTGCTCCATTGGACGTGGCTTCAAATCACTAGCCTGTCTGGCCCCTACTCCAAACATGCTCCCGTTTAGGCAAGTCAAGCATTGTAAACTCTGCCTGTGAGGCCTAAGCAAGTGACCTCGGGGCGGGGGGGGGGGGGGGGGGGGGGTAGCTGTAGCAAAGAGAGTATGTGTCCCTTCTACTTTGCCTTCCATGGGCATAGGCAACCTCCGTCAGGGAAAGACTGTAACCTGGTAGTCCTCGGCTAATGAAGAAGCAGGGGAGGGGCTTCATGCTAGGAGATAAACTGTTTGCTGTAACCGCCCGGAGTGTGTCTGTCCATCAGACACCTGCTCTTGCTAGAACGCTAATTAAAGCCTCACTTCACTGTGCTCCGGGTCTCTGTGTCCCTCCTTTGACTGGGTCAGTGGGCTTATTTCTCACAACCCCCTTCACCCAAGCCCCTGCCCTAGGACCTGCTGTGGCCAGACTTCATTCAGCTAAGTCTGGCTCCTTCTAGAGAGCAGGCGGGCCAGAGACTTAGCTAGCATGCCCCCTGGGCCTCTCTGATCTTGTGACAGAACTGTCCTTTCTGCCCTTTCCTCCATACCTTTGCTTAACCTGTCCTTCCTCTCAGAGAGCCTTCCTCCTCACCCACCCACGTCTCGCCCCAGCTTGGCCTAACTCCTCCTGAGGCTTTCCCTGGTAGTGTCAGCCCAAGTGACAAAAGCCCTTATATTTTGCCAATACCACGTCTGTAATAAGGAAGTAATGACGGACCAAACCCAGAGAGCATTCAAGAAGTAAATGAGGGGGGCGCCTGGGTAGCGCAGTCGGTTAAGCGCCCGACTTCAGCCAGGTCACGATCTCGCGGTCCGGGAGTTCGAGCCCCGCGTCAGGCTCTGGGCTGATGGCTCGGAGCCTGGAGCCTGTTTCTGATTCTGTGTCTCCCTCTCTCTCTGCCCCTCCCCCGTTCATGCTCTGTTTCTCTCTGTCCCAAAAATAAATAAAAAACGTTGAAAAAAAAAAAAAGAAGTAAATGAGGCGAGGAGCGTCTGGGTGGCTCAGTCGGTTGGGTGTCTGACTCTTGATTTTGGCTCCGGTCATGATCTCACAGTTTGTGAGTTCGGGTCTCACGTCAGGCTCTCAACTGACAGTGTGGAGCCTGTTCAGGATTCTCTCTCTCTCTCTCTCTCTCTCTCTGCCCCTCCCCTGCTTGCTCTAAGAAAAAAAAATTTTTTTAAAGGAAGGAAGAAAAGAAGAGAAAAGAAAAGAAAAATGAGGTGACTCACGTCAAGCACTTGGAGCAGTACCAGATACACAGGAAATGCTCAATGAACAGGAGCTCTTACTATTAATCCCCCGCTTAGCACTGACTCCACGTGCCATCTTAACACTCTTTCACATCAGCTCCTCTTACCTTTCCAGCTAAATGATGAAAGAACCCAGGATCTGGAGGCCGGCAGACCTGGGTCTGAATCCACGTCCGCCATGTCTTACCTGGTGAAGTCACACAACCTCTGCTTCTGTAAAATGGAGCTAATGGCTCCCACCCGTCAGGGTTGTGATAAGGATCAAATGAGGCAATGTCTGCAAAGGTTCTAAGTGAACTGGGAAGAACTTCAGTGAGAAGCCTGAGTTTCTGGGGGAGGAAATTCCAGACCAGCCTCCAGACTGCTGGAGTCAAAGGCAAGCCAGGCGGTTCTGTCTTCGAGCAGACCCCGTGCTCGAAGTAGCTAGCTTCGAGAGCAGCTACTCTGGGCCAGACCCCGTGCAGAGTTCCTGTAAAGATGGGGCCAATCCTCAAAGTAAACGCTGTAAAGTCACCTCTAAATCTCCAGCCACTGGGCCATCACCCAGTCCCCAACCTGCCCTCTCTCTAGACCCTCACCTGGGACCTGGTATTTCCACATTCATTCATTCGTTCACTCACTCATTTGTGCATTACACAATTATTTATTCAGTAGTCACCAGCTGTTCCGAAAACAAGTTGACCAGAATCCCTGCCCCTCATGGGTCTTATATTCTAGTAACTCATTACAGAACTTTTTTGCCTTGGGGCGACTGTGTGGCTCAGTAGGTTGAGTGTCCAACTCTTGATTTCGGCTCAGGTCACAGTCTCACGGTTTGTGAGCTCGAACCCTGCATCGGACACTGCACTGACAGTGTGGAGCCTGCTTGGGATTCTCTCTCTCTCCCTCTCTCTCTGCCCCTCCCCTTCTTACTCTCTCTCTCTCGAAATAAATAAAATAAAATAAATTAATTTTAAAAATCGGGGCACCTGGATGGTTCAGCTGAGCATCCAACTTTGGCTCAGGTCATGATCTTTCTTTGCTCTAAAAATTCCACTGTTTTCCCACTACTTATGCTAGTCTACCACTTTGAACCTGGCCTTGGGGACAGTTAGGGATCTGGCTCCACTCCCTTTTCCTCCCCACTCACTTCCTTTCCCAGGAAGGAAGGCACCCACAGGCTCAAGGTGGGCCACACCCCCTCAGACTGGGTGCCTGAGCTCCCTCAGTCCTGGAAACGCCTCTGCCAAGGGATAGGTGGCCAAATGTTTTCCCAGTAGGGGAACCTGTTCTCAGCCCCGCCCACGGCCTAGCTCAGGGGCCTCTCCTCCCCAGGAGCTCTGCCCTCATTCACCTGGGAGCTCCCCAGGGTAATTTTCCTTGTCATTTCCCCAGCATCTGCAGAGTGGACACGCCTCCCTGGGAATCCATCTGCGTGTGTGCACCAAGGACATAGCTGGTAACATATAGTTTTGTGGGTGGCCAAAGAAGTGAGCAGGGAACACTGTCCAGTGGAGAGATTGCAGAGAGGGTCTCATGGGCGACGTTCATATGATCCTGGATGAATGAGCAGGGTGTGACCACAGGGAGGAGAATCACCCACTAGCTAGGGGTGGGCCATCGGGGGCAGGGACAGTGTGGTGTAGGGGTGCAAAAGTTTCCTTCTTCCCTTCTACGTTCTTTGCCTGGTCTAATAATTAAATTGATGTAAGACTGATTCACAGAAGAAAAGCATACAAAAGTTTAATAACTTTTTTTTGTTAAGTTTAATAACTCCTGTGCACAAGGGGGAGACCCGGGAAAATTGAGTAACACTGCCGACCCCACCATGGCCCAAGCTCATCATCTTAAATACTGTCTTCAGCCAGAGGCAAAGGATGTTGGTGGTGGGAGTCAGTTATGGGAAGTTAACGGAAAAGCACAGGAAGCAAGAGTAAAGTTGTGATGCAGATTTAAATCCGGGCCTTAGCCACTGACTTAAGATTCTAAAGATTTAGATATCTTCCTCTTTTTGGTACTTAAGGGGAGACACCCTAACAAATGAAGACTTCCTTTATAAATGTAAATGTCAAATGGGTAACTACTTAGTTTTGCCAGTGTCTGCCGTTTTTTAAAAATAATCAGCTTTTAAAAAATGGCCAGCATAAAATAATATGCCAAAAAGGCACATTTGGGGATGATTTATATTTTTTTTTTATTTTTTTTTCAACGTTTTTTATTTTATTTTTGGGACAGAGAGAGACAGAGCATGAACGGGGGAGGGGCAGAGAGAGAGGGAGACACAGAATCGGAAACAGGCTCCAGGCTCCGAGCCATCAGCCCAGAGCCTGACGCGGGACTCGAACTCACGGACCGCGAGATCGTGACCTGGCTGAAGTCGGACGCTTAACCGACTGTGCCACCCAGGCGCCCCGATTTTTTTTTTTAATTTTTTAATGTTTATTTTTGAGTGAGAGAGACAGAGTGCGAGCAGGGGAGAGGCAGAGAGAGAGACAGACACAGAGTCTGAAGCAGGCTCCAGGCTCTGAGCTGTCAGCACGGAACCCCACACAGGGCTTGAACTCAGGAATGGTGAGATCATGATTTAGGCCAAAGTCAGACGCTTAACCAATTGAGCCACGCAAGTGCACCAGGGGTGATATATTTTGCACCCCTTTAGTGTCCAGATGCATGGGACATGCAAAGGAGCCATCCAGTGTGCCAGTGGGCTCGGAGAGGAAGGTGAGGAAAGGAACAGAGAAAGAAGGTGGAAGAGAGGTCATTTTGATGTGGAAATGTTGGGGTTCGGAGCCAACAGCCAAGAAAGAATTCTTGAGACATCTTCAGTATACAAAGGTGGTTTTACTAAAGCACAGGGACAGGACCCCTGGGCAGAAAGAGCTGCATGGGGGTTGTGACAGGTAACTGATTATATAGTTTCAAGTTGGGAGAGGGTCAGGCATAGGGTAAGTCGGTAAGGAATTTTGGAAACAAGGTTTCCAGGACCTTGAGGGGCTAGCTGCTGTTAGGAAAAGGTCATTGGTTACTGTTAGGAAAAGGTCAGTAAAACCTGAGTCATGAGACCCTTCAGATGTCTATCTGGGTCATATGCTTGGGGGATGATTTTTAACACATATCTTGGTGGGTAGAGAGAAAGTAAGTTTCCAGAGGAATTTTTATATGTTAAAGTAGACTTACAGGACCCTGGAGGTCAGGATGATGTTAAGTTCAGATTGCCTTTTGCCCTTAGCAAAGTGTCACTATTAAGGTGGCTGAGTTCTTAGAGGAAGGTCACTCTACTGTTTCAAGGATGTGGCACTGGGTTGTCAGGCAATAAGGAAACTTATTTATTTATTTTTTTAGGTTTATTTGAGACAGAGAAAAAAAGAGAGAGAGCAAGCACAGGCAGGGGAGAGGCAGAGAGAGGGGAGAGAGAGAATCCCAAGCAGGCTTCACACTGTCAATACAGAGCCTGACTCAGGGCTCGATCTCCTGAACTATGAGATTAAGAGTGGGACACTCATCTGACTGAGCCACCCAGGAGCCCTTAATTTTTTTCTTTTGCCTTTGTTCCCCACATCAACCTGACTGGGAAAGGTCTTGAGTGTCAAGCTGGGAACTGTGACCTCAGCAGGTCAGTGGTCAAAAGCTCAAAGAGGACAAGGCCAGGTTATGGAGATGAGTGAGATTTAGGGGATCCAGGAGAAGTGGAGACTGACGTCTTCAAAAAAGTGATGTGGGAAACAAAAGCAAATGAAAAATTAAATTTCCTTGCTGTCTATAGCCCACTGACAAGTCCTTGGGGTAGGCAAAGTGACATTTCTCTAGGAGCTCAGCTGCCTCAATGGTGACACTTTGCTAAGGGCAAAAGGCAATCTGAACTTAATATCATCCTGACCTTCAGAGTATTGTAAGTCTCCTTTAACGTATAGAAATTCCTTTGGAAACTTCCTTTCTCTCCACCCACCAAGATATGTGTTAAAAATCATTCCCCAAGCATATGACCCAGATAGACATCTGAAGGGTCTCATGACTCAGGTTTTACTGACCTTTTCCTAACAGCGGCTAGCCCCTCAAGGTCCTGGAAACCTTGTTTCCAAAATTCCTTACAGACTTACCCTATGCCTGACCCTCTCCCAACTTGAAATTATATAATCAGTTGCCTGTCACAACCCCTATGCAGCTCTTTCTACCCAGGGGTCCTGTCCCTGTGCTTTAATAAAACCACCTTTATGTGGGGCGCCTGGGTGGCTCAGTCAGTTGAGCGTCCGGCTTCGGCTCAGTCATGATCTCGCAGTCTGTGAGTTCGAGCCCAGCGTCGGGCTCTGTGCTGATAGCTCAGAGCCTAGAGCCTGCTTCAGATTCTGTGTCCCCCTCTCTCTCTGCCCCTCCCCCACTCATGCTCTGTCTCTCTGTCTCAGAAATAAACATTAAAAAATAATAATAAAACAAAACAAAAAAAACCCCACCTTTATGCACCGAAGACGTCTCAAGAATTCTTTCTTGGGAAGCAGCTGGGTGGTTCAGTTCGTGGGCTCCCGACTCTCGATTTTGGCTCAGGTCACGATCTCACGGTTCATGGGTTCAAGCCCCAGGTAGGGCTCCGTGCTGACAGCACTGAGCCTGCTTTGGATTCTCTGTCTCCCTCACTCTCTGTCTCTCTCCTGTTTTCTCTCTCTCTCTCTCTCATAATGGATAAGATAAACGTTAAAAAAAAATACATATTTTAAATAAAGAAGAATTCTTCCTTGTCCATGGGCTCCAAACCCCGACATTTTCCACATCAAAAAGGACAGGCACTCTCAGCTCCTAGCAATGGAGCCAAGGTGGATACAAGGCTGCCATAGCTTCACATTGTTTTGAGAAGCCAGAAACCCAGTCTTGATAGTGAAATTTCCAGATTGCAAACACTACCACCCCCAAACAAAACGTGTTCACGGGCTTCAGTTTGCAGCCTCCGGGCAGGGTTTTAGGCGGCAAGATCAGAGCTAGGCACTGGCCCAGTGATGCTGGTGACTGGTGGGGAAAATGGCCTGGAGGGGTCCACAGTGGAGGCAGGGACACAGTTGTTGACCTGGGTCTGAGTCAGGGGTGGGATAAAAAGAAAAGGAGAGCTCGGAGAGGGGTAAGGTTGCTGGACAAAATAGAGAAACCCCCCAGTTAAATCTGAATTTCAGATTGGGCGCCTGGGTGGTTCTGTCAGTTAAGCATCCGACTTTGGCTCAGGTCATGATCTCATGGTTGGTGAGTTTGGGTTCGTGAGTTCAAGCCCCTCATTGGGCTCTGTGCTGACAGCTCATAGCCTGGAGCCTGCTTTGGATTCTGTGTCTCCCTCTCTCTCTGCCCCTCCTCCGCTTGCACTCAGTCTCTCTCTCTCACCCTCAAAAATACATATTTTAAAAAATCTGAACTTCAGATAAATAAAAAATTTGTTTTATTATTTATATTTTGAGAGACAGAGCACAAGAGGGGAAGGGGCAAAGAGAGAAGGAGTCACAGAATCTGAAGCAGGCTCCAGGCTCTGAGCTGTCAGCACAGAGCCTGACACAGTGCTCAAACTCACAAACTGTGAGATCATGACCTGAGCCGAAAGCAAACGGTTAACTGACTGAGCCACCCAGGCGCCCCTAAAAATTGAAAGCAAATAAATAAATAATTTTTAAAGTAAATGTTTATTCAGTTTTTTAGTTTTTTAAAAATGTTTATTTTTGAGAGAGAGGGAGAGACAGAGCACAAGCAGGAGAGGGGCAGAGACAGATAGGGAGACACAGAATCCAAAGCAGGCTTCAGGCTCTGAGCTGTCAGCACAGAGGCCGACACAGGGCTCGAACTCACAAACTGTGAGATCATGACCTGAGCTGAAAGTGAACAGTTAACTGACTGAGCCACCCAGGCGCCCCTATTCATTTTTTAAAAATAATTAATTTATTTTGAGAGAGAGAAGAGTGAGCAGGAGAGGGGCAGAGAGAGAGGAGAGAGAGAATCTGAAACAGGTTACAAACTGCCAGCAAAGAGCCTGATGCGGGGCTCGAACCCACAAATCATAAGATCATGACCTGAGCTGAAGTCAGATGCTTAACCAACTGAGCCACTCAGGCACCCCATGAAAATCTTTTTAGTTTCAAAAAATGATACAAAAAAATAACTCCTTGTTCATCTGAGGTTCCAATTCAGAAGGTATTCTGTAATTTTATTTGCAAAATAAACCTGGCCACCCGGGACCGGGGTCCTATGGCAAAGAACATGACACGTGGGCAGCAGTGCTGTAAGGTGTCCAGCAAAGGTCAGGGCAGCAGCGCCTCCCTCGGGTACCTGGTGAGGGCTGCTGGGCCCTTTTAACCCAGGCCACCGTCCAGGATGAAACAGCCAGTTGAATCCCAGATGTCAGCAACCCCCACTCCCCCGCCCCCACCTCCTTGCCCCAGGCCATTGTTGCAGGGTGACCCTCAGGCTGGGCTCTGGAGTGGCAAGAAGACTGAGTCCATGGAGACAAGGAGGAATAGGGGAACCTTCCTTTCCCCAGGGCCTCTTCCTGCAGCACAGCCTGGCACTGTCTGCCTTCCCTCCCCCTGCTTAGGAAGATGGTTCCCCCATCACTCTGATCACCTTTGCTGGACGGGGCTGGTGGGCAGGCTGGGTGTTGTGCGAGTGGGGTCTGCACCAGGTTTCCTCCTCCCCTTCTGCCCACTCCTCATCCTCCTTGACCTGCCTTCACGAGGGGCAGTCCCCTCAGCCTTAACCTTGAGCTTGGTTCTCTCTCCTGACGATCTCATTCGGGGCTTCAGTGACCATCTGTAGGCTGAGGACTAAAGCAGGACATTTTTTTTATCCTGCCTACTTAAACCCCAAGGGTATTCTGACCTGCTGTACTGGAGGTCCCCTCAGCCTGCTCACCTCCTCCCCTCTCTCCGACCCTTCCTCCCTCCCTCCCTCTCTCTGCCCTTCCCCTTGGTCCCTCCTTCTCCCCTCTCCTTCCCTCTCTCCCCTCTCCTTCTCCCTCTCTCCTAGTGTTCCTCAACTATTCTTTTCTTGTAATGTTTATTTATTTATTTTGAGAGAAAGAGAGAGAGGGAGAGAGAGAATCCCAAGACACAGGGCTCCATCCCATGAACCCGTGAGATCATGACCTGAGCCAAAATAGAGTCAGATGCTTAACCACTTAACTGACTGAACCACGCAGATGCCCCTTCCTCAACTATTCTTTCATATCTCTCTCTCCATTTCTGTCTTATTCCCAAAACTGCTCCAAAATTTCTTCTGGATTCCCTAAGAAATGTAGACAAACTATGACGGCTCCACCCAACAATGGAAAATAAAACTGATAGGTAAACCTGCAGGGTAAAATTTATGATTGCCTTAAAACTCTTGGAAAAGTCAGCTCTGCTTGACATAATGGAGAGCTGCAAAACTCAATCCAGGAGACTGGAACTCATAGAAATACAAGTTGCAAAAGTATGTATAAACTGACTGATGAAGAAAATTTTGTTTAAAAACTAGACTGAATAAAATTAAATTAAGAACTGATAGCCATGGGGCTCCTGGGTGGCTCAGTCAGTTAAGCGTCGGGCTCTCAGTTTTGGTTCAGGTCATGATCTCGTGGTTTTGTAGGTTTGAACCCCACATCGGGCTCTGTGCTGACAGCGCAAAGCCTGCTTGGGGTTCTCTGTCTCCCTCTCTTTCTGCCCCTCCCCTGCTCGCATTCTCTCTGTTTCTCTCAAAATGAATAAACTTCAAAACAAACAAAGAAACAAAAACACACCTGGTTAGAATGGCTGTGATCAAAAAGACAAAAAATAACAAGAACTGATGAGGATGTGGAGAAGAGGGAACCTCTGTGCACCGTTTGTGGGAATATAAATTGAGGCAGCCACTACGGAAGACAGTACGGAAATTCCTCGATGAATTAAAAATAGAACTAGCATACCATCCAGCCAATCTACTTCTGGGTATTTCTCTGAAGAAAATGAAAACACTAACTCAGAAAGACATATGGACCCCCAGGTTCATGGCGGCATTATTTACCATAACCAAAGGAAGGAAGAAGCCTAAGTGTCCATCAATGGATGAATGGGTAAAGAAAATGTGAAATACATGTACCATAAAATAGCCAGAAAAAAGAAGGGATTCTTGCCATCTGTGGCAACATAGGTGGATCCTGACAACAATACACTAAGTAAAACAAGTCAGAGAGAGAAAGACAAATACCATACAATCTCACTTATATATGGTATCTAAAAAAAAAAAAAACAAACATAACAGGGGCACCTGGGTGGCTCAATCAGTTAAAGCATCCAACTTCAGCTCAGGTCATGATCTCGCGGTTCGTGAGTTCGAGCCCTGCATCGAGCTCTGTGCTGACAGCTCAGAGCCTGGAGCCTGCTTTGGATTCTGTGTCTCCCTCTCTGCCCCTCCCCTGCTCTCTCTCTCTCTCTGTTCTCCCCGGCTCACACTCTTTCTCAAAAATAAATAAAATATTTTTTAAAAATTAAGAAAAAAGAATAAACATTAAAAAAAAAGTTTTAATAAAAAAAATAAAAAACAAAAGCAAACATGAAACCAAGCTCAAAAATAGAAAGAACAGACTGGTGGTTGCCAGAAGCAGGGATGGGAGGGTGGCTGAAAAGGGTGAAGGGGGTCAAATGGTACAAACTTCTAGTTATAAAATGAGTAAGTCATGGGGATAAACAGTATTGAGTATAGCATGGGGACTATAGTTGTGAATATTGTACTGCATACTTCAAAGTTGCTAAAAGAGTACATCCTAAAATTTCTCATCACAAGAAAAAAAAATCTGTAACTACGTATGGTGACAGATATTAACTAGATTTATCATGTGATCATTTTGCAATATATACAAATTTGAAGCATTATGTTGTATACCTATAACTACCATAATGTATGTCAATTCTACTTCAATAGAAAAAAAGAAGTTAATTTGTGGGGCGTCTGGGTGGCTTAGTTGGTTTGGTGTCCGACTCTTGATCTCAGGTTAGGTCTTGATCTCAGGGTCGTGAGTGCAAATTCATGGCATGGAGCCTACTTAAAAAAAAAATCAAATTGAAATATTTCCATTCAAGGAAACCACAGGGTTAAAATGCCCCTCATCTGTTGAAGACTAACAATTTTATATAACTGACTGATCTCCAGACATAAATACACAGCTGCTCATGGAACATTCTCACCAAGACATTCCAAAGCCTCATCAAATATAGACGTCCAGGGGCGCCTGGGTGGCTCAGTCGGTCCTACTTCAGCTCAGGTCATGACCTCACGGTTCATGAGTTCAAGCCCCACATCAGGCTCACTGCTGTCAGCACAGAGCCCACTTTGGATCCTCTGTCTCCCAATCTCTGCCCCTCCCTCACTTGTGTGCTTTCACTCTCTCTCTCTCTCTAAGAAATAAACATTTAAAAATAAATATGTATAGATGCCCCAAACCAAACTGTTGATTTTCTCTATTAAACTGTTCTTCCTCTCAGACACCCGTCTTAGATGTCAGGACCATCACCCATTCAGTCACTCATGGCCAAGACCAACAATATGAGAATTGCTGCACTGAGGTCCAGGAGAGGACAGGATTTCAGACAGATGACCCTGATACTTGAGGCTGCAGTCGCCCTGGAAGCTTGTGCCAATTGGAAAGACGTGGCTGGGAGGGCGAGCTCACCTCTCATGGCCTTGCACAACTGGAGACAAAAATCAGAGTCAGGATGGGGCACCTGGCTGGCTCAGGCAATAGAGCGTGCAACTCTTGGTTTTTTTTAAGTTTACTTATTTATTTTGAGAGCAAGAGAGCATGAACAGGGGAGGGGCAGAGAGAGAGAGAGAGAGAGAGGGAGAGGGAGAATCCCAAGCAGGCTCTGTGCTCAGCACAGAGCCCAATGTGGGGCTCAATCTCACAACCCTGAGGTCATGACCTGAGCTGGACGCTCAACTGACTGAGCCACCCAGGCGCCCCTTTTCCTCTTCTCATAAGGACACCAGTCCTATTGGATTAGGACTCTGTCCTTATGACCTCACTAAATCTTAATTCCCTTCATTACCAGGCCCGACTGGAGGTTAGGGCTTTAATGTGTGGATTTGGGAGGGACACAGTTCCATCGCTAACAGCCCAGGACACAGAATTCAGCCCGGGACACAGAATTCAGCCCAGGGGCTGAGCATGATGAGATCACCTCTTCCCTCAGCAGGATAAAATCCCCCTGGTGACCCCAAACCCGGCCCCTGATGCGGCTGCAGCTTCAGGTTTCCCCACAACCCCAGCTCCACACATACTATTCTCTCTGAGTCACCTCCACCTGTACCCGCCCACTTCAGGGCCCCACGTGTGTCCCTCGGCCAGCATACCCTGATCCCTAAAGGTCTTCCTGACCCCCCACACCAGGTCTGGCCCCTGGTTACCCCCCTTTGTGGCACCACTTTGACCACTGGCATGTCTTTTTTTTTTTTTTTTACATTTATTTATTTAGAGAGACAAAGAGGTGGAGGATGAGGCAGAGAGAGAGAGAGAGAGAGAGAGAGAGAGATCCCAAGCAGGCTCCGCACCGCCAGAGTGGAGTCCGTCGTGGGGCTCGAACTCATGAACCGTGAGATCATGACCTGAGCTGAAGTCAGAGAATGTGTGACACTTGATCTCCAGGTTGTGAGGTGGAGTCCCACACTGGGTGTAGAGATTACTTAAAAATAAAATCTTTAAGAGGCAACTGGGTGGCTCAGTCAGTCACCTGACCCTTGATTTCAGCTCAGGTCATGATTCCAGGGTCGTTGGATAGAGCCCCATGACCAGCTCCTCACTGAGCATGGAGCCTGCTTGGGATTCTCCCTCTCTCTCTCTCTCTCTCTCTCTCTCTTTCTCTCTCTCTCTCTCTCTCCTCCTCTGCCCCTCTCTCCAACTTGCATTCTCTCTCTCTCTAAAATAAAAAAAAATGAAAAATGAAGAAAAAAAACAAAGTCAGGGGCCTGCCAAAGGTAGGGGACCAATAAACACCACGTTGGGTTAAGCCCCACAGGACTGCACCCTAGAAGTAAAGCTGAACTGAAAACCAGCCCTTCCCTGAATAGTAGCCCTGCTCTGAGTCATCCTGGGGCAATATCATGCCCTAAGTATGAACTAACATGATCTCAGTTTGCTAATCCCTCCAGGCACCTGGCAAAGGCAATAGAAAATTCTTTTTGGCAAATGACAAAATCACCCCACTGCAAATTATTTCTACAAATAATACCACAACTATAATATTCAACGTACAGAAACAACCAGACACATGAGAGAAAGCAAGATTCCTTGAACTAAAACCATTAGAAACAACAGTCAACAGAAATACAACTGGAAGAATTCTGGACTATAAAACAAATTACATGTACTCTGTTCAAAAAATTAAATACCAAAGGGGCACCCAGGTGGCTCTGTCGGTTGAGTGTCCAACTTCAGCTCAGGTCATAATCTCAAAGTTCATGAGTTTGAGCCCCACATCGGGCTCCGTGCTGACAGTTCAGTCTGGAACCTGCTTCGGATTCTGTGTCTCCCTCTCTCTCTGCCCCTCTCTCACTCACACTTTGTCTCTCTCTCTCTCAAAAATAAATAAGCATTAAAAAAAAAAAAGAAATTAAACAACAAAATTGAAACTTCCAGCAAGGAACAGGAAACTATATAAAATTATATAGCACATGTATAAAAGGAGTAAGTGGAAACTAAAAAGTAAATTATAGGGCCGCCTGGGTGGCTCAATTGGTTAAGTGACTGACTCTTGGTTTTCGGCTCAGGTCATGATCTCATGGTTTCGTGAGTTCGAGCCCCTCATTGAGCTCTGTGCTAACAGTGCGGAGCCTGCTTGGGATTCTCTGTCTCCCTCTCTCTCTGCCCCTCCCCCACTTGCACAGTCTCTGTCTCTCAAAATAAGTAAATAAATTTAAAAAAATAAAAGAATAAAAATAATAAAAATAAAAAGTAAATTATAAACTTAATGGGCTGATTTTTTAAAGTTTATTTTTAAGAAAGTACAAGCAGGAGAGAGGCAAAGAGAGAAGGAGAGAGAGAATTCCAAGCAGGCTCTACACCATAAGCGCTGAGCCCCACATGGGGCTCAAACCCATGAACTGTGAGATCATGATCTGAGCTGAAGTCAGATGCTTAACTGACTGAGTCACCCAGGTGCCCCATTAATGGACTGATTTCACAGCAGATTTGACATGGTTGAAGAATGAATCAGAGAAGTGGAAGACTGGTCAGAGGAAACAATCCAGAAAGAAGTATGGGGAGACAAAAAAAGGATGGAAAAAAAACAGAAGAAAAGGTTACAGATATGGAACCTACAGCAAGAAGGCCTCACATACATCTAGTTTCAGTCCCAGAGGAAAAGAAGAAAGAGAGAGAATAGAGGCAATGTTTGAAAAGATGATGGTTGAGAATTTTCCAGAATGGGTACAAGATATCAATCTATAGATTTAAGAATTCAAATGGATCCCAAGTAATCTCACGATCCGTGAGATCCCGCCCTGCGTCTGGCTCTGCGCTCACAGTGAGGAGCCTGCTTGGGATTCTCTCTCTCTCTCTGCCCCTCCCCTGCTCATGCTCTCTCTCTCTCTCTCTCTCTCTCCAAAATAAATAAATCAACATTTTTACAAAATGGATCCCAAGCAGAGTAAATAAAAAGAAATCCATACCTTGACCCATCATGGTTGAAAATGTAGAAAATCCAAGACAAAGAGAATAGGAAAAGCATCCAGAGGAAAATGATAGCTAATAGTGCTGGTCATTTACCTCTTGTGTCTCAGGTCACAGCTACAATCTGTTGTGTGGTGCTGGGCTAGGGTCTGCAAATGACATTTCCCAGGCCCCCTTGTCAGCTGACCTCCTGTTTGGTTCTGCCAGTGGGAGGCACTAAGGGAGATTAGCCGGCAGGGGAAGGGGATTCCTTCCTGTCTCTACTTCCTGCTGGCTTTACTTCACTGGCATCCAGCTCCTTTCAACACTCCCAGCACCAGCCACACCAACCCCCCTTGCAGGTCATAGCCCAAGCCATCAGGGTCCCTCTTCTGGGGGTCCCAGAAGGGCTTCCTTCTCCAAGACTCTAAGTGCTGTTAACCCTGCCCCTTCCCTCTTCTCTTCCCAGGTCCAGGGGTAGAAACTATAAACCGGGGCAACCTCAGTACCCTCTTTTGCTCTTTGGGTCTTCCAAAATCTGTGCAATCCACTTTGTGTATTATTTCCCCTTTGTTTGAAAAAACTAGCATGGTTTACATTTTCCTGAGTGGACCCTAAGGGATCCAGAACTCTCTAAAGGAGACACAGAGAACATGGTAGATAGCATTTTTGTTGTCAATTATTTGCCACCAATCCCTATGGGAAGCTAGTATGTTTCCACCCTGGTGACATCAGGCTTTGTCCAGTGACCTGCAAGGGTAATGACACGTGAGGGTAAGTAATGCCTGCTGCTACTTTTCAGTAAAGGCTTTAAGAGCCATCACATGATTTTGCCATGGCTCTTTTCCCTCCATGCCAGGAGCCAAGCATGTCCCAGGGAGGAGCTGCCGCTGACACCACAGGGCATGGAAAGTGAGCCAAAAATAAACCTTTGTTGTTGCAAGCCAAGGAGATGTAGGGGGATGTTTGTTACCGCAGCACACTCTAGCGAAACCTGCCTGATTCACACAATTTGACTGCATCTCACTCCTTAACAGCAAACATGGGAGCCAGCAGACGGTTAACCAATAGCTTCAAAGTACTACAAGAAAATTACTGGGGCACCTGGGTGGCTCAGTCAGTTAAGCACCCAACTCTTCCTTTTTGGCTCAGGTCATGATCTCACGGTTCATGAGTTTGAGCCCTGCATCGGGCTCTGTGCTGACAGTGCAGAGACTGCTTGGGATTCTCTCTCTCCCTCCCTCTCTCTGCACCTCCCCTGCATGCTCTCTCTCTCTCTCTCAAATAAATAAATTTAAATTTTTTTTAAACGAAAGTTACCGCCAACTTAGAAGTCTATACTCAGAGAAACTATCCTTCAAGAAGAGACACCAGAAAGACATTATCAGACAAAACCTGGGGGATATGCCATCAGCAGACCACTGCACATTAAAAGAATCTAAAAACAATTTTTTTTGTTTGTTTTGCAGAGAGAAAATGATTAAGAAGGAAGATCATGGGCACAGGAAGGAATGAAGGACAAAAAACACAGCAAATATGCAGGTCAATCGAGCTGAAGACTGACCATATGAAAGAAGAGTGGTAAATAAATACAGTGTGCAGTGCTTGGCTGGATCCTGGACCAGAAAGGGGCGTGAGTGGAAAATCTGGTTGAACCCAAATGAAGCCTGCAGTTTATATTCCTGCACCACTGTTAACCTCTCTGCTGTCATCATTGTGTTGTGGTTATGTATGATGGTTTTACTTATTTACTTATTTATTTACTTATTTATTTATTTATTTTTGAGAGAGAGAGAGAGAGAGAGAGAGAGAGTATGGGGGGGTGGGCAGAGACACACAGAATCCAAAGCAGGCTCCAGCCTCTGAGCTGTCAGCACAGTGCCCGATGTGGGGCTCAAACCCACAGACTGCGAGACCATGACCTGAGCTGCAGTCAGATGCTTAACCAACTGAGCCACCCAGGAGCCCCTTATGTGTGATGTTAACACAGGGAGAGGCTCAGTCAAGGATATCAACAAACTTCACTATTTTTGCAACTTTTCTCTACGTCTAAAACTACGTCCAAATAAAACAGAATCATCAGGGTCTGTATTGCCGGGTGGTGACCTCTGCCCAATCCTGCTTCCTCCCCTTTTCTTTCATAGATGTTCCAGCCCATAAATTCCTGTGCTCCGAACCCCACCTCAGTGTCTGCTTCCCAAAGGATGGACCCACAACAAGCTGTTCATTAGGTTGTGTGACCTTCCCACTGGCTCATCAGTTGAACTAACCTCACCAGCCTGGAGAGCCCCCCTGGGGCTGGCAGCTGTATGCAGAATAAGAGGCAGGTACAGGGAGTGACCCCCACGATGTCCACACCGCCCAGGGCATGACCTGCCAAGGGCATGATAAACACGTGCCTGGAGGACCTTGCCAACCACGTGAAAGTCTGTGTGTGGCCTGGATCTCCAAGGTGGTGGAGCTGGTGGGAGGAGAGCTGCTGCCCAGGTAGGTTCGGTCGGAGGGTGGGGTGGGGGCGTAGCAGCGCCAGGCAGGTGAGGGTGTGTAGGAGCCTGTCTGGCTCTCCTGGGTGGGGCTGGGTAAATGTTTGGGTACATGGCTCTGTGAGGCGGGCCTGCCTCGGGTTGGGGCTGGAAGCCAGATGGGCAGGCTGTGTCGGGCACATGTACTCAGCAGGCTGAGGAAGCAGGAGAGTAGGAGCAAAGGGAAATCTCTGCCTCAGCAGAAGATACAGGGGAGACAGTGCTGATGTTCAGACTTCCAAGGTCGGGGGCACTTCACATAGCAAGGCCCAGGGCAGCGACGGCTGTGCCCCAGGCTTAGCTGACCAGCTGGACATGGGTAGCTGGGAGGGTGCATGAGGGGCTCACTGGGCGGGGCACCTGGGCAGCTCAGTCGGTTAAGCATCCGACTTCGGCTCAGGTCATGATCTCGAGGTTCGTGGGTTCAAGCCCTGCGTCAGGCCCTGTGCTGACAGCTCAGAGCCTGGAGCCTGCTTTGGATTCTGTGCCTCTCTCTCTGCCCCTCCTCCCTCAAAAATAAATAAAACATTTAAAAAACATTGAAACAGTGCACACTGGCATCTTAGCCAATTTCTCCACAGAGACATGAATCCCACAGGTGACAAAAGGTCACTTCTCTTCCTGGCCTTTCCTTCAGGGGAGAGCTTCCATTCTCTCTCAGGAGAGCAGTGTTGGTGGGCAGGGGGGCCAGCAGAGAGGCCCATCTGTGGGAGGCCATGCCTGGCGGACCTCAGGGAGTCTGAACCCTTCAGCTTCGTCTTTGGCCATTGTACCTGAGCAACCACACACCCTTAAAATAAATGGCAGTTACAATTTAAAATGTGTGTCCACACTGAAATACTGCTGGATGAAATACCATAATGTCCGGACTTTGCTTTCATGTAACCTGTGAGCAGGGGAGGGGCCGGGGCGTGGAGGGAACGTTTATACGGAGGTGAATAAAACCCTAAAGCAGGGTGATGAAGACCTGGGAGGGTTTTTATTCTTCTCTATGGGCCTTTGTGCATATTTGGAAATTTCTGTAATTAAGCTTTAAAAGTAATCTGGATCAAGTCCTTGCTCAAAACGAAATGACTGGCTCCCTACTAGTGTCTTTTAGGTAACCCTGGAACATAAGGATCCAAGTTCACTTCAGTGTACAACTTTTTTTCTTTCTTTTGTTTTATGAAATTGCTTTTGAAATTTTTTTTTTCAACATTTTTTATTTATTTTTGGGACAGAGAGAGACAGAGCATGAACGGGGGAGGGGCAGAGAGAGAGGGAGACACAGAATCGGAAACAGGCTCCAGGCTCCGAGCCATCAGCCCAGAGCCTGACGCGGGGCTCGAACTCACGGACCGCGAGATCGTGACCTGGCTGAAGTCGGACGCCTAACCGACTGCGCCACCCAGGCGCCCCTGAAATTGCTTTTTAGAAAGAGAGCATGAGCAGGAGCGAGGGGCAGAGGGAGAGAGAGGGAGACACAGAATCTGAAGCAGCTCCAGGCCCTGAGCTGTCAGCACAGAGCCCGACACCGGGCTCAAACCCACAGACCCTGAGACCATGACCTGAGCCGAAGTTGGACGCTCAACCGACTGAGCTACCCAGGAGCCCCTTTCTTGTGCTTTTTGAGTGTAGCTGACACACAATGTTGTATCAGTTTCGGGTGTACAACATAGTGACCTGACTTTTTTTCTTCCTTCATGAATTTTGTAAATTGTGGTAAAATACATCTAACGTGTAATTTACTGTCTTAACCATTTGCAAGCATGCAGTTCAGTGGTGTTAAAGCACATTCACGCGGTTGTGCGACCGATTTCTAGAATCTCTTCATCTGGTCAATGCACGGTTTTGCAGTGACTTCCCCAGACTTCTTGCAATTTCCCCCCCACCCCCTTTCCCACCCATAAATCCCTTGGACAGAGGGATTGGAGGCCAGGTCTCCCAAATTCCAGAGCAAAGTGCCCTGTTAACCATCTGGGCGGCAGATGTGGGGCCAGGCCAGCTGGCCGGTGACCAGCCGGTGGGCCAGTTGGGTCGCCTGGACTTCCGACGGTGTTGGCACTGCCGTCCTGGCTGGCTCCTGCAGGTCTGAGCTCTCTGCCCCAGGGCAGGCCCCTGAGCAAGTCCTGGCAGCTGTCAGTTTCCACCCTACCCTGCAGGCAGGAGCTGTCCTGGTCATTGGGGGGGGGGGGGGGGGGGGGGGGGCAGGAGGGATGAACCGAGGCTCCTCCCTGGCACGGGTGACTCAGGAAGGGCAGTCCTGGGCCCGGGAGTCCACTTTCACCCCAGGGTGTGGGGCACTCTCCCCGGGGCGCGGTGTCAGGGCCCTACTGCCTCGATCCCACCAGCCATGATGCCCCACCATGAACAGATCTCCTGGAAGGGCTGGCAGCAGCTGGAACAGGCCCCTACCAGCCAGCCTGCTCTCTGCGAGGTATGAAATCTGCAGGCTACCTCTCCAGAAACGCCCCACTCTCTTCCCTCCTCCCTCGGGCCAGGGCCTGGCTCTGCTCCAAGGGGACCAGAGACGATGAGAGAAGGCAAGGAGTGAAGGGCAGGTGGGGGACACACAGCTGTTAAGCCCTTCCTTCACAGTGGTGCCATTTCATCCTCCAGGCAGCTCTGCGTGTTCACACGAGGAAACTGAGGCTCAGAGGGCACCAGGAAGTTACAGACTGGGGATTAGCGCCAAGCCTGCCTCTCTTCCTCCTTCTCCTGGTGAGAAAGAAGCGATACAGTGGCTTTTTGGCAGATGGTGTGTTGGAGCTGAACACGGCCAACTGTCAGGCCCTGGAGGAGGTCCTGGGGGTCTATTCATAGACCGGAGACCAGTCGCTGTGCGTTCAGGGCTTACTGTCTCCAGAAGGTGACAGACAGAAGATCCACAAATGCTGTACTGCTGCAGGGATGGAAGATGGGGGCAGTAACCTTGCCTTGGACGTGGGGTGAGGAACACAGCAGGTGCCATTCATGGGTGCTCCCAAGGACCAGCCCTAACATATGAGGACACTGAGGCGGTTCCCAGTGCAGAGGTGCACAAGACAGGGGCAGAGGCCAGGCCCGAGGGGGGCATGGGACTAGTCCTAAAGCTGGGACGCCACCTTTCAAGAACATGAGGTTGGGGACAGACTGTGTGGACTGGAATGCACCCTCTGGGGCAGAGTGGGCGACAGCTGGGAGCCCGAGCATGGGCATAACTGCTGCAATAGTCAAGGAGAGAGGTGACGAGGCCAGAGGTGGCAGGCAGAGAGAAGGGGACAGTCCCTAGTCACCATGGGTAGGCTCCGGGATTTAAAAAAAAATTTTTTTTTAAGTTTTTAAATTTATTTTGAGAGAGACAGAGACAGTGCGAATGGGGGACGGGCAGACAGAGAGGGGGACAGAGAGAACCCCAAGCAGCCTCTGCGCTCCTAGCACAGAGCTGGATGCAGGGTTCAAACCCACGAAGCCACGAGATCATGACCTGAGCAGAAACCAAGAGTCGGATGCTTAATCTACTGAGCCACCCGGGCGCCCCTAGGCCCTGGGATTTTGAAGTCCTGGCCACTCTCAGGCAGCAAGGATGCACCTACTCTCTAGCCCAGGGAGACGGATCAGAGACATCGAGAGTGCATGCTGGGTGGGGACACCACGTGGCGTCCCCGGCCACTTGAAGACAGGCCCCATGAAGCACTTTGTCCTTCTGACAAACTTGCCTCCTTTCCGCATCAGAAGTGGAGACGGATAAACTAACATTTACAGATGGCCACCATCTGCCAGGAACTGTGTCGAGTGCTTCACATTACTTCACATGATCTCCTTTTCAAGGTGAGAAAACTGAGGTGCAAAGAGAGAAATTAAATGGTCCCAGGTCAGCCGATTCAGGAAGTGGGTGCAGCCAGGGAGCTTGCTTCCCTTCCCCTGGCCTGGTGCCCAAAGTGCCGCACCCCTTGGCATCACTGTGGCTGAACACAGTAAGCCCCATGTCTAGGAGGCAAGACACCCAGCTTCCAGGCCCAGCTCTGCCAGGAACTAGCTCTGATATGCGTTCTGGGGGAGTTTTTCCATCAGAGGAGGTTGGGCTGAGGGTACTCCAGGGTTCAATGTAATGCTCTACGGTTTATGCCCTAAGGTTCATGCTTGTGAATGTGCACAGGAAGGCATGAGGGTAGAGGGCACAGGGCATATGGAGGTGGACAAGGAGGAACTTTCTGGATTGGGACCAAAGCTGCCTCTCCCTTGGGGCAGTGGGTCCCCTCTGCCCTGCACTCCCCATCCAGGGGATCAGGACAAACTCAAGGGCTCAGAGAAACCAGGCAGGAAGGAGCACCTGCTAGGCCAGCTACCCAGATTGGCGGGAGGGATGGGGGTGGTGGTGGTGATGTCCTTACCAGCCTGGAGTCTAGACCTATGCAGGAAGTGGGAGACAGATAGCCAGGCTGGAGGGGGCATGGCCAATTTTGTTTCTTTCTTTTTCTTAGCTTATTTTTTTATTTACTTTGAGAGAGAGAGAGCGAGCTGGGGAAGGGGGGAGAGAGAGAGAGAGAGAGAGACAGAGAGAGACAGAGAGAGAATATCCCAAGCAGGCTACACACTGCCAGTGCAGAGCCCAATGCAGGGCTCGAACTCATGAATCATGAGATCATGACCTGAGCTGAAATTTAGAGTCAGACCCTTAACCGACTCAGCCACCCAGGCGCCTCAATTTTGTTTCTCTAATGAGAGTTCTGTTAGAGGGATAGAGCCAGGCTGCTCTCTGCCCCTGCTCCAGCCCCCCTGCATTCTGCACCCAGTCCAGTTCAGTGAAGTGGTTCCAGCTCCCTATGCAGCGACCAAGGTGCCCCCAGCCTCTGCTCTGCTCCCCTCCATTGTGCAGCCACTTTCCCAGGATTCCATTCAGCCAGGACCCTCCTGCCCTTCTCCCCTCCCCTCTCCTCCCTGTGTTTAACATCTCTAGGCTCCAGGGTATTTTCTGATTTCTTTCCCTCCTGTTGGGATGTTCCAAAATACTGAACACCCTTCCTCTCCCACCTCCCTCTGGCAGCCTGGTACAGAGAAAGAACATTGGACTTGGGGTGGGGGAGTGGTCAGAAGATCTTGGATAAGGTGCTGTGTTTTTTTTTTAATTAATTTACTTTTGAGATTAAGAGAGAGAGCAGGCGAGTGGAAGAGGGGCAGAGAGAGGGGGGACAGAGGATCCGAAGCAGGCTCCGTGCTGACAGCAGAGAGTGCAATGCCAGGCTCGAACTCATGAACCATGAGATTATGAACTAAGCCGAAGTTGGACGTTTAACCTACTGAGCCACCCGGGCGCCCCTATAGGCTCTTGACAATGGTGAGCATGCTCCTCCCTGGAAATGCCTCCCACTATTCAAGTACCACCTCAAAAGCGATTTCCCCAGTGAGGCCTTTCCACAGGTCCCCAAAACGGTAAAGTGTGTCCTTGTGCTAAATTTTTATCTGTCCCAGTGAGTAACCCTACCAGACTGGGGGCTCCTCAAGAGCTAATATCCAAAGTAGCAGTGATGCGTTTTCTTAGAGATGGATCCTCTTATATTTGGCACCCCCATTGTTAGTAAACGGGTAAGGACAGCACAGAATCCAAGGGATTGCAAACTGGTGACCCATGAGCCAAGTCTGATCCACGGGTGACGTGCTTTCTTTTCTTAATTGTGATTAAATTCACACAACGTCAAATTAACCATTTTAAAGCGTCCAATTCAATGGCATTTAGTACACTCACGATGTTGTGCAACCACCACCTCTCATGTTCCAAAACATTTCCTCATCCGAAAAGGAAACTCCATGCGCATTAAGCGTCACTCATTTCTCCCTCCCTACAGCCTCTGGCACCAATCTGCTTTGTGTCTCTAGGGATTTACCTACTTCATACAAGTGGAATGATACCACAGGGGGCCTTCTGTGCCTGGTTTATTACACTTAGCATAATTTTTTGGAGGTTCATCCATGCTGTAACAGGTATCAGAAGTTCATTCCTTTTTATGGTTGAATATTATTCCACGGCATTGATATACCACAATGTGTTCGTCCATTCATCAGTTGATGGGCAATGGACTGTGTCCACCTTTGGCTATTGTGAAGAGTCCCGCTATGACCATTGGTGTACAAATACTTGGGTCCCTATTTTCAAATTCTTTGGGGTATACACCTTGAAGTGGAATTGATGGGTCATTCGAGGACTCTGCTGAGCTTTTTGAGGAAGACACCTGCTTTAATTTTTTGAGTCTGAATGCCTTTAGGTGTTCATCTCTGTCTCTGTCTCCATCTCCTCTACTGTCCTACACCCATTTGACTCACATCGTCTGGCCCCTGAAGGCATCTGAATCTGCTGCCCCTGTAAGACTCTGGCGGCAAAACAAAAGAGAGAGAGAGAGAAGAAAAGAAAAAAGGAAAGAAAAGAAAAGAGAAGAAAAGAAAAGAAAAGAAAAGAAAAAAATCTTAGCGCCCAATTCAGTCGCTAACGAGCCAGAGACCTTGGGGTCAATCTCTCCAGCTCTCGGAGTACCTTTTGCTCAACCTCAAACGGGTAACAATGCTTACCTAAGAGGAGGCGGCGAGGATCTGGGAGTTGAACGCGCCTCTTCGGAAGCTGCCGAGTTCTGGAAACGAAGAGGAACGGGCGAGGCCGGGAGGAGGAGGAGGGGGGCTGGCTGGACGCCCTCCGGGGACGTCGGCTGCGCGGGGGCTGCCGACCCGCCGGGAATCCGCGCGGCGCAGGGCGCAGCCGGCAGGGGGCTCGGGCGGCTCCGGCGCGCGGTGGCTGGGCGGCGCGACGAGCCCGGGCGGGGCTCAGGTTGGCTCGCGGTGGGCGGGGGTTGCCCCCCGTCCCCGCCCCCCACATCCGGGGGCCCGGCCGGGCTCTGGGCTGGCGGCGCGCCGGTGAGTCAGGCCGGGTTTTCCCTCCGCCTCTGGGGCAGGCGAGCGAGCGCCGCGGAGCGCGTCCCTCCCTCGCCAATCCGGCTCCGGCGCCCGCCCGCCCGGTCGGCTGGCCGCGTTTTCCAGGCGCCTGCCGCCTGGTCGCTCCGGCCCGGCTCGCATTCTCGCCTGGAGCCGACGCTTGGAGGGAGGGTTCGAATCCGCGCGAGGGAACTGTCGCGCGCTAGGGGCGCGGAGCGGCGCCAGCATGGTGAGTGGGACGCGGCGGGGGCCGGGGACTGGGCTCGGGGGTGGGGCCGGCCGCCGAGGTCTCGCTTTCCGGGCGACCTTGGCCAAACCGCAGCCCTTCGCCCGCGAGGTGCCCGTCTGAGAAGTGGGCGGGGGTGGCAGGGTGCGGTGTGCGTTTCCAGACACTGAAGCGCCGAGGCGCGGGACCAGGGACCGACCGCAAAGCTCCTCTGGAGGGGCCGGCGGCAGGTTACGCTGCTCTCCGCAACCCCTGCAAATGTGCTCTCTCGGACCCCTGCGCCGCGCCTGGGGTGGGGCAGGCGCCCTTGGCGCGGGAGTCTGACCTGGGCTTCGGCCCCCCAGCTCGGCCGCTCCGGGCAGGCCTCAGGGAGGAGGCAGCAACAGACGTCCCCTCTGGCCCCCCAGGTAGCTCGCCGAACCTCCCGCAGTTCTACGGAGCCCACGCCTCCGTCACAGCCTTCGGGGCCCGGGGGAGGGAATTTCGTGGGGATGCCAACATCGTCTGCTCCCCACGAGACCCCTCTCCCGTCCCCTCCGGGACACCCCCTTCCTGCTCCGGTCCCCTGCTCTGTAAGGGCGGCAGCTGCCAGCTGCTAGGGATCCCGACCTATAGGGACGCTACCAGTTCTTGGCGGCCGGAGCACCTGCCCAGCCTGGGGCCAGGCCCACGTCAAGTCCCTGGCTGTGTCGAGAAAGAGTACTGCGACCGGTTGCCTCCCACCCCGCACCCAGTCCCCTAGTACAGATTGGGGCTCTCCTTGTTTGCACCTGCGGCTTAGTCCGGCTGAACTGCAACCTTGACCCTCTGTGCCCTCTCCCTGCCCAGCCAAGAAGTGAGTGGAGGCAGGAGGCCACCCTGGGCCCAGTGATCAGCCTCCTCCAGGGCCCTCCTGGGCAGGGCTCCTCTGCCGGCTGGCTGAGTGTGGGTGTACATGTGCAAGACTGTGAATGAATGTGGCCAGCCTGCTCCCGCCTCTAGAATCAGTAGCTTCCAGGGCTCAGAGTCCCCATGCGGCAGTGTTTCCACTATTCCTCTTTGACCAGGGGCGGGCCGGAAGAATTCTATGCTGAGGAGACTGGAGTCCAAACCTACCTGGTTGCAGATGCCCTTGAGAGAGGCAGGTGTGGGGGGCTGGCCCCACACACATACACAGCAGTGTGTGTCTGAGAAGGGCAGCTGGTGACCTCTGGCTGGGACAGCAGGAGAGAGGGCCTTGCCCAGGGTTTTGGAATTGTTCATCATTGTGGGATGTTGAGCAGCTGGCTTCTAGGCCTTTCTGGCCTTCAGGTTCCTTGCCTAACCCCAACTAGGCTGTTGTGGAGATGAGCCCAGATGATGAAATGAAAGGCTCAGAAAAACTGTAGAGTGGTGTATGCCTCTGTGACTCTCTAGTGATACTCAGACACACTCCTTTGTGGTTAGATGCCGAGCTTTACCTCTTCAGGTGTCACAGTGTAACTAGGGTATGCCAGCCTCTTCCATCACCCCCGCCCTCCCC
This sequence comes from Prionailurus viverrinus, assembly GCF_022837055.1. Classification (NCBI taxonomy): domain Eukaryota; kingdom Metazoa; phylum Chordata; class Mammalia; order Carnivora; family Felidae; genus Prionailurus; species Prionailurus viverrinus. The sequence continues at coordinate 92,637,735 of NC_062561.1, read as the reverse complement.
CCGCCCCCTTACCCACTGCCCCTCTTTTGGAACTGGGACATTCCAGTCCAATTCTTCAGGGGCAGCTGCAGACACTCCCTCCAGCAAAGCTGATCCCCCCCAGCAGGTGGTGGGACCTTCCCCTGGGGCCTGGGCTCTGGAGGGGCTAGCCACAGCCAAGGCGGGACTCTGGAGCTTCCTGCCCACATGCTCTGGGATGTCCCACGCTGGAGGAGACTCACGATGGGGTCAGGATGGGCTTCTAAACCTGAGGAGCTGGCGTACTTTCTCCAGGGCAGCTGAAAATGTCCTCAGGCATGTGCTTTTACTTCCTGGGCCTCAGTTTCCTCTTCTGAAGAGGATCTCAATATTCCCCACCTATGGGTGTTGTGAGGCTGTGGTAAGCCGTGTGGGGCTGACTAACGGACGCTGGGATGCTTTCCCTACGTGCCCTGTCTCTGTTTCATGGCCAGCATGGTTCCCGAGCCTCATGTTCCTGTCACCACCAAGGGTTGATGCAAAAGAGATGCCCCTGTCTGCCCAGGGCTTTCAGTGCTGCTGGCTAATCTTGGGCCCAGGGGTTGGGAACAGGAACTAAGGGGTCCTGTTGAGGCCAGCTGGGGCCTGTGCAGAATATGGCTTAGCCCAAACCTAGCCACCAGGGTGGTGGTGGTGGGGTTTCATCTCTGTGCAGAGCTCTGAGCCCCAGGGTGTGTACTGAGCTCTTGGCAGGGAAGCCCTTGGAGGCACTTGGAGGAGGCCCTGGTTTTTGCTCTGATGTTCCCATGGGGGCTGCAAGGCTCTTGCTGTCTCTCTCTCCCTCCAATACCCCCCCGCCCCCCCCACACACATCCTCTCCAGCCCAGCCTGCACAGCTGCCCTGGCCTGACCAGGCCATTCCCTGGGCCTCCAAGCAACGGGGAAGGAATGTGTGTGTGTTGGGAGGGGAGGCGGGATGGACCCCTGTAGGAAAAGGGACTGTCCCAGACTGAGACCTGGGCAGGGTAGAACCTCCTAAAAGCCGGGGGCCTCAGCCTCTCTGGGAGAGCTGATAATACAGCCAGAGAAGTTACCTAGGAGGGCGAAGGGTGGAGGGCGAGGGCATTAGGGAAAGACAAAAGGAAGGGGCTGTGTGTGCCCCCTTCATCCAGCTCCACAGCTCTTTCTAACTGCTCAAGTCACACGTGGAGAGAAGCCCCTTACCACACACACCCTCATACCCTCTGCATCTAGCCTGGGGGCTGGGAGGACGAGTGGGTCTTCATGCTAGAGTAATGCTAGACCATTCCTGTGTGTGTGTGTGTGTGTGTGTGTGTGTGTGTGTGTGTGTGTCCCAGAGGATGCTCATTGCTGCAAAGGTGACCTTGTGCATGACTGTGTCTGCTGTTGGATGTGACTGTCTGTGCTGTGTCCTGTCACATAGGAACCACCGTGCTACTGGTTTCAGTGACTAGATGCAGTTTGTATGTGGGGTATGCGCTCTAGTGGCCCATGGCTGCCTCTGGTTCAAGGACTCTCCCCCTTGACCCTGAGACCATTTGTAGAGAACATGAGGTGCTAGTTGTCTCTTCCTGAAACAGGAAATAAGGATCTGCCCAGGGGAAGGTGAAGTGGTGTGCGTCTGGGGCTAGATGGGCATATTCAGCACCACTGCCACCTCCTCCCCCCCCCCCCCCCACCATGCTTGCACTGGGCTTATAGTTCATGAGACCTTTCACCTCCATTGTCTCTGTGACAAAAACCCAAAGGGAAGGCCAGGGCAGGCAGTCTTTCCCCACTTCAGAGATGGAGAAACTGAGGCATGGCAAAGGGCGATGAGATAGTGTCCAGGGTCCCCATGGAGGGGCAGTGTGAGGACAGGGCTGGAGACCAGGTTCTTTGCTGTCTGCCTCCCTGAGAAGCAGTGACAAGAGTGAAGTGTGCTCATGGTAAGGAGGTGTCAGATTGGGAGGCAGGATACTTTGTGTTTTATTCTTTTCTGAAAGGGTGCAAGTGGGGGAGGGGCAGAGAGAGAGGGGGACAGAGGATCTGAAGCCAGCTCTGCGCTGACAGCAGCAAGCTCAATGTGGAGCTTGAACTCACAAACTGCAAGATCATGACCTGAGCCAAAGTTGGACGCTCAACTGACTGAGCCACACAGGCACCCCAGGGATACTTCAATTCTAACTCTTTGGGCTGTGGATGCCATCCTGAGCCCCCACTAAACATTCAACAGCATCCTGCTGGGATCACAGGCATCTCAGCCTGACCAGCTCTGTGACCTTGGGCAAGCCACTTCACCTGCAGGAGCCCCAGTGCCCTGGACAACAGCTATCTCACGGGACTCCGTAAGATCACTCCTTTGCAGGGCTGTGTCTCTGTAGGTGGCCAGCACCTCTGATTCCTTAAGTGGATGAGTCCTCTGGCCCTGTGAGCCCTGTGACATCCTCAGAGGTTATTAGATGGAGGCAGGGCCGTGCCCCCCCCTCCGTCTCCCAGAGAGCTTTGTCTTCCACAAACACAAAACCTGGAAATGGTTGAGGAAGATGGAACCTCCTAACGACCATTGTTTGAGGTGGGAGTGGGTGTCCCGGAAGCATATTGGGTGGGTGGGGGGTGCTCAGCCACCACATGCCTGCTGGGTGTCTGTATGTAGATGGGAGCAGCCGCTTGGGGGCCAGAGGCAGAGACGGTGGTGTTCACTCATTCAGCAGGTCCTTTCTGAGTATGGACCATGTGCTGGGCCCTGGGCTGGATAGGGGGGATCCAGTGGGGTGGTAGGGCCAGGCCAGGGGTGGGGGGTCTCAGCCCAGATGGGAACTGGGTCCATAACCTGGTCTCTGGGCCGCCTGCCAGGGAGGTCATCTGAGCAGCTGAGCTCATCTTCAACCAGCCTGTGTTGACCCTGCCTGGCTAGGGGCCAGGCCCTGAACTAGACTCTTTAGTCTTGTTATCTCAGCCCATCCTCCCAGCATCTCTGAGTGATAAGACTTGCCATGGCCATTGTCTGCATGAGGAAGCTAGGGCCTACGTGTAATTGGCCCCACCCCGGGTCAAGATTTGGGTCCCCCCACGCACCTGGTGGTGGTCTTTGGAGTGGCAGCATATGCAGGGGCTGGCGGGGGCTCCCGCTGGCCCTTCCCCCTGCCTCCCCCCACTGCCCCTATGACTATGTGAACACCTGTTCCGGAAACTGTGGCCATTGTTACCACCATCCTTCCTCCCCTTGGGCCCTTCCTGTTTGTATCCCTCCCACTGCAAACCCCCAACCCCACCCTTGCCAGCTGCTTCCCTCGGGGAACTCTGACCCACTGCAGGAAGAGGGGCTCAACTGGATTTTCCCCCTCCCCAGAGAAAAAGAAGGAATGGAGAATCATAAGCCACCGGCCCCGGTTCCCTGTGCCCTCTGCCCACCCCACCCCCCAGATTGGGTGAGGAGCCTGGTAGGAGAGTGAACAGGGTCAGAGTTGGACAGAGCCTGAGTCCACAGCTGGCCCAGTCCTGGGAGAGGCCCCATCCTGCCGCTTTGGGGCCGTTCCCCTATGTCCCCCCCCATCACACCGGCCCTTATAGCTGGAGCTGGGGCACCAGGCAGATGACCTTGGGGCCCTTTCTCTTGCCATCCTAGGAGTCCTGTCCTGGGTTTTCTTTCCGGGACCCATATCTGCCTCCTGGGCCTGGGCCAGGCAGGTGGCTGACATAGGCAAAGAGCAACTGGTTTTAGAGTATTGGAGAGATTGGGCAGCAAGTGCCCACCTGCCTCTGACGGAGCCTCCCAATCCCCAGAAACAGCTGCCTGTGCCCTGCTGAAAGTTCATGGCCACAGCCCTGGGCCCTGCTGGCATTGTCATGGGCAGCGTGGGCAGCCTGTTGGAACGGCAGGACTTGTCCCCGGAAGAGCTACGGGCAGCGCTTGCAGGGCCCCGGGGTTCCCGCCAGCCTGATGGGCTCCTCCGGAAGGGCCTGGGCCAGCGTGAGCTCCTCAGCTACCTGCACCTCCCCAAGAAGGACAGCAAGACGGCCAAGCGTGCCCCTCGGAACGAGAGTGCTGACTACACCACCCTCTACTACCGGGAGCATCCTCGAGCTGGTGACTTCAGCAAGACTTCACTGCCCGAGCGGGGTCGCTTTGACAAGGTGCATCTCTGCCCACTTCCCTTCCCCAGTGTTGGTAGGGATGGGGAGCTCGGGGTCTCCTCGGAGATGCTCTTATGGGGCTGGGACATGAAAATCCTGCTGTAGGCTGTCCTGAGGCTTTGGTCTTTGGTCACCGGTCACCGCCTCTGTGTGACACGCACCCCAGGTTCTCAGAGAGGATCCTGGGGGCTGTGGGAGCGTTAGAGGGCAGAGGCGAGGTCAGCCCAGGGCCTCAAAGCTGCCCTTTCTTCCCGGCAGTGCCGCATTCGCCCATCGGTGTTCAAGCCCGTGGCGGGCGCTGGGAAAGGCTTCCTGTCCATGCAGAGCCTGGCAGCCCACAAGGGCCAGAAGCTGTGGCGCAGCAATGGCAGCCTGCACACATTGGCCTGCCACCCACCCCTGAGCCCAGGGCCCCGGACCAGCCAGGCACAGGCCCGGGCCCAGCTGTTGCATGCACTCAGCCTGGACGAGGGCGGCCCCGAGCCCGAGCCCAGCCTGTCTGACTCCTCCAGCGGGGGCAGCTTTGGCCGCAGTCCTGGCACTGGTCCTGGCCCCTTCAGTTCCTCTTTGGGCCACATTAACCACCTTGGGGGCTCCCTGGACCGGGCCTCCCGGGTCCCCAAGGAGGCTGGGCCACTGGCGATGCTGAGCTGCCTGCCCGAGCCACCGCCCCCCTATGAGTTCTCCTGCCCCTCCGCCGAGGAGGTGGTGGCCCTGCTTCCCGACACCTGTGAAGATCTCAAGAGAGGCCTCGGTGATGAGGATGGCTCCAACCCTTTCACACAGGTGAGGGCTCCCCCTGCTCTGGGGTCCTGTTCTGTCCCTTGGCATTGGAGTACAGGACACACAGAAGGGTCCCCAGCCAGTTCACTTACGTAGCTCTGGGCACAAGAGAGTAAGGAAGATGGAGTTGATTTGGTTCCCCAGCCCCCATGTGATGGGAGTGTCATGTCACTGGTGGCCCTTACTAGGAGTTGCGTGGAAGGGAGGAAGAGAGACTCCCTGGGCAGTCTTGGCAGGCACTTCACCTCCAGTTGCAGCTGGAGTGTTGTGGAGGGGCTGGCAGTTGGTGTTCAGGAACGAGGGGGGGTTGGGTGGTCCGTGTGTGGGATATCCTCGCATGGCAGGCGCCTCGTCCCCTTGGCAGGTGCTGGAAGAGCGCCAGCGGCTGTGGCTGTCCGAGCTGAAGCGCCTGTATGTGGAAAGGCTGCACGAGGTGGCTCAGAAGGCAGAGCGCAGTGAGCGCAACCTCCAGCTCCAGCTGTTCATGGCCCAGCAGGAGCAGCGGCGGCTGCGCAAAGAGCTCCGGGCACAGCAGGGCCTGGGCCCCGAGCCTCGGCCCCCCGGTGCCCTCCCGGATGCTGACCCTAACACCCGACCAGAGGAGGAAGCCCGATGGGAGGTGAGAAATTGGGCATACAGAAACTTTTTATGTCCTCTTTGCCACCTGTGGGGTCCCACCCTCTGCTGGCTCCTGGTCTTACCCACTTTGTCTGGCTCTTGCCCATCCTGTGCCCCGCCCCTCCCCGCCCAGGTGTGCCAGAAGACGGCGGAGATTAGCCTCTTGAAGCAGCAGCTGCGGGAGGCTCAGGCCGAGCTGGCGCAGAAGCTGGCCGAGATCTTCAGCCTCAAGACGCAACTTCGGGGCAGCCGGGCGCAGGCGCAGGCCCAGGACGCAGAGCTGGCCCAGCTGCGCGAGGCCATGCGGAGCCTGCAGGAGCAGGGCCCTCGGGAGGAAGCCCAGGGCAGCTGTGAGACCGACGACTGCAAGAGCAGGGGGCTGCTGGGGGAGGCGGGTGGCAGCAGCGAGGCCGCAGGTGGCGCCGAGCAGCTGCGGGCCCAGCTGGTGCAGGAGCGGCTCCGAGCCCAGGAGCAGGCACTGTGCTTTGAGCGGGAGCGGCGGACGTGGCAGGAGGAGAAGGAAAGGGTGCTGCGCTACCAGCGGGAGATCCAAGGAGGCTACCTGGACATGTACCGCCGCAACCAGGCGCTGGAACAAGAGCTGCGGGCGCTGCGGGAGCCCCCAGCACCCTGGAGTCCTCGGCTGGAGTCCTCCAAGATCTGAAGCCAGGGGGTGAGCGGGCTGCAGAAGCACCGCCAGAAAGCGGCTTGGACGAGCCCGCGCTGAGAGGGCTGGCTCCTTCCTTACACTGGTTGGGGGCAGGAGCTGCTGAGGCCAGCCAGGAGTGGGGAGGCCCACCGAGAGGAGGGGTCCAGCGCTGCTGTGGGCTGGATAGGGTGCCCTCCTGGCAGAGGAGCACCTCGGCAGGGCCCCGCCCTGCTCCCTGGAGTAGATGTGGCCCAGAGAAGGAGGCTGGGGGACCAAGGGCCCCGTGATGCAGAAGGGCAGGCGTGAAGGAGGGAGGCTGGGACGGGGACATTGGCCTCCCTCAGAATAAAATCACATTTTCTACAAGGAGGCCCTGGGTGATACACTGGGCCTGTCCCTGGCCTGGGTCTAGAGGATTGTGGATGGTTGGGGGTGGGGGCCCTTTACCTTGGCTGTATGTAGCTCCTTCCATGGTCATGGTCGGTGGGAGGCCATGCCATGTGCCTGTGTGCGCAGCTGCTGAGCATGTGTGTTGGGGAGTGGAGGAATCCATGCCCCAGCACCACACGGTTCCTTAGCTGCCGTGTGGGCTGAAGTTCCTTTCTCAGCACCAGTGGGATTTTTTGGAAGGAACAATAACAGAGAACCCAGAAAAACAAAAGGGCAAGTCAACCAAGGCATTGCTAGAACATGAAACATTCTCTTGGTAGGAAGTCTGGACTGTGGTACCCAGCCCCCTGCTGGGTTGGGGCCGGCCTAAGACAGCTTCCCCTGGAGCACCCAAAGGCTCCAGTAGGGCCCTGCCCCTCCCAGAACCCACCTCCCATCTTTCTGTCTGGCTGTGGTGCACCCCTCCCCCCCCACACACAGGGATGGGAGGCCCTGGGAAGGTAGAGGAGACAAAATTTGTGGGTGGGTTACTTGGTGAAGGGCCTGTACCGCAGCAGGGAACGTGGCCATTTTCCTGTAGACAGTGGAAGGCCCTGGGGTATTTTTTAGCAGGGGTGAGATGTGATCTGATTTGTATTTTGGAAAGGTCTGTCCTGAGAGGAAGGAGCCCTCCACTCCCAGCCTTGCGCCGGGCTCTCTGACCCTTAGGCTCAGCCCCCTAAAGCCCACTCTCACCCATAGCCTCTCAGCAGTCAGGCTTCCCCTTTGGGTTTTTGCTCCCTCCTGGGTGGATGGCCTGGAACACAGACCCAGGCTGGCATGCAGGCAGCCCTTCCCCACTCCCTGCAGTAAAGATCAGTATCCATATGCCCTGCATTGAGCACTTCCTATCTGTTAGGCCTTCAGGGCTTGGGGGCTCAGGGTTCAATTAGTTGTGCTTCCCGCTCCAGGGGAGCCAGCGCACAGACCTCTTCTCCTCCCAGTGCCTGCCCTGATGGGGCAGCAGCATCCTCTGGTATGTTCTCTGCAGAAACCCCAGGTTGCTCCCTTCCACCATGATCCCCCCCTTCCCAGGCCATGCCTGGCAGCCTGTCAGGCCCCAGCATGTGGGTCCTGGTGGTAAGTGGATTCACTATGTAGGGGCACCTATGGGGCTATGGAGTATGAGCTGATGTGCCCCACCTTTTTAGGGTGGGGAATGGGGTGTGTGTGTTGTCTGCCGTGGGGATGGTGTGTTTATGGCTGTGTAAGTGGCAGGTGTGTAAAGCTGTCTTGTGGGTGGTGGGTGTGTCTGGGGGTGTGTTTGGGGCCCCTGGGTTGGAGGCCAGGAGGGCTGCTTCCTGGCCCCTCCCTTCTGCCCCATTTCTTTCCACCAGTCCCTGCCCCACTTGTCTCTGGCCAGGCTTGAGTAGAGCCTGTGGCCAGGACAGACCCCTGTGTCTGGGTCCTCTGCCTGGGAAGGGAAGCAGAGAGCACTCAACTTAGGCAGGCTGGTCTCCCACAGGCCTTGGAACCCATTTCACAGACTTCTCCAAACCGAGATCTCTGGGCCAGTGACCTTCCAGAAGCCCCCCCCTCCCCAGCAGAGCTAGGTGCTGACCTGAAGCCTGGGTCACTCCCTCCCCACAACCCGGAACTGGGCAGGCTGCTTGTCCAGGTGCCCCACAGTGGCTGGGGTCTACCTTTCGGTGAACCATCTCTGCAGGACAGCTCCCCACCCAGCAATTAGAGAGCTGGGCCGGCCAGTACAGCCGGCGGGGAGTGGGTGGGCGGTACCAAAACTTGGCAGCTGTGCCAGAAACCAGGGCCAGACCCAGATGCAGGGGGAGGGCACGAGAGAGCTGAGGCTGGGGTGGCTCAGAGGGAACCGGATCCCTGTTAGCTCATCCCTGCTGGGCAAACCAGTTCCCTGGTCCCCAAGCCGGCTGGGTGGCTCTGGGGCCAGCTGATCACAGGTGCCACTGCAGTGGCTACTGCTTCGGAACCCTCCCTCCTGAGCCTGGCAGGCCCCTTAGCTCACCAGGTGCCCAGAGGTCCCCCTGCCCTGGCAGACTAGGCCCAAGCAGCCAATTCTCCAGAACTGAGGCCAGCTGCCCACACTGGGCTCCATGCCCCTGGGCCCTTCTGTTCTCAGCTCAGCTAGTGTCACCTCTTTCAGTCACTCCCTGGGCCCCTCAGCCTATCACTTAAGGCCTCTGACAGCCTGGCCTCCACAGAGTCCCTGATACTGGTTGCCCTTTCTGACCCCATCATTCCCTCACAGCACCTCTGAGCCCTCATCCTCCAGGCAGAGGCTCTTCACAGTCCCCAGATCTTGTTTCCTCAGGAAAGCCTGCCCTGAACTCCTGTCCTGCCCTGCCTGGGCAGCGCCCCCCGTCCCCGTGCCCACAGTCCCCTACTTCTGCTGACATTTTGGTCTCTCCACTGGGCTGTGGGCATTGCCAGGCAGGACTGTGTCTTCTGTTTTTATCCCCAGAGACTGCTCTGGCTCCAGCCCAGAAGGCACTGGAGGGCTTTGGACTCAAGAGGAACCAGACCTCTCCCTGGCTGTCATGGGTTCAAGCTGGGGGTGGAGTGGAGTAGGTGGGGAAGTCTCTGGCTCTGAGTGTTCATTCACCATTCACGGGCACCTGGGCCAAGCACTGGGGCTGCAGAGCCAGTCCCCATTCACTGCCTGGGGAGGTACTGCACGCCTCCCTCAGGGCCAGGCCTGGTTCTCAGATGAGGAAGCCACAGTGACCAACGCCCCTGCCCCCATGACCTTTCCCTGTGGGTGGGGGAGGGAGACAGCACACACATCTGTCCATGGTAGTGACCGGGCCAAAAGCGTGCAGACCTCTACATCACAGTGGCCAGTCAACGGCGCATGGAGAAGCAAATTTCTCAGACTGGGTATATCTATAGGTATCAGGGAGCCTTTTTTCAAAGAGGACGCATGCCCCATGGTGACAATTCAGATTGCATAACTCCCCACCCTAGTAGGTGGGTTTTAGCTCTATCAGATTCGGAAAAGAAAAGGAAATGTGCTATTTCTTGCAACAAAGCAAAAGTGAAATATGTCATGAAAGGTAAGGCGTAAGTACTGTGGAGTTCGGGCTGGCTCACTTTTCACTGCAGGTGATGAGGGGTGTGTATTTGACCATATTTTGGTCAGGCACTTTTCTGACCTCTCTTTGTGCCTGACCTTGGCAGGTGTCTCCTTATACAGTCCGGTTCTGGCAAGATTTCTGCTTAGTTTAGCCAGACTCCCCCTTTGTCCGTATCTGACTATGTTCCTCATGTAATCTTCCACCAACCCCCTCAGGCAACGGCTGGCCTGCCTTCAGCAAGACTCCTGTGAGGTGCATTTAGCCAGAATCTGCTTCCAGACCCCCAAGGTTTCCTCTCAGTAATTTTTCATCCACTGACCCCTACCCGCTCCTTGGCTGTAAATTCTACTTTTCCTTGCTGTATTTGAAGTTGAGCCCACTCTCTCTGCCCTACTACAAAACTCCACATTGCAGTAACCTCTCTTGAATAAAGTCTTCCTTACCAAACTGATGAGTGTCATGAGTAATTTTTTTTTTTTCTTCATCAAGGATAAACTTCTCTGAGGAAGGGAAGTTGGGAGGATTTCCTCAGGAGCAGGGTGGGACGAGAGCGTCCAGGATTGGCCTGGCATTGGACACAGAGAGGTGCGGGGCAGGTCCAAGGGAGGGTCCTGTCTATAAGAGTTTGAAGGGAGGCTGGGCAGCCCCTAGACCGCCTGGTAAGTTGGCACAGGAAGACTTCATCTGTGGCTGTGGGTGGGTCCCTCAGGCAGCCAAGGGGGAGAGCCGGAACTGGGACTAGCTTTTCCTGTGTGTTGTCATTCAGGACAACACTCGGAAGGGCCCTACACTTGGTGCAATGGTCTCCTGTTGCCATCTAGAACTTTTTTTTTTTTCCTTGAGAGAGAGACAGAGTGCGAGCCGGGGAGGAGCAGAGAGAGAGGGAGACAGAATCTGAAGCAGGCTCCATGCTCTGAGCTGAGCCCGACATGGGGCTTGAACTCCCAGACCGTGAGATCATGACCTGAACCGAAGCCTGATGCCCAACCGACTGAGCCACCCAGGCGCCCCGCCATCTTGAAATTATAATGATGTTTGAACAAGGAGCCTTACGTTTTCATTTTGCTCCAGAGCCTGCAAATGAAGCAGCTGCTTTTGGCCTGAACCAAAGCCTGACAAGGAGGGGCAGGAAGAGAGAGAAGGCACAGGAGACTGGTTGGGTGCCACCTGGAGGGTGGAAGAAGAGACAGGGCCTGAGCAGGCAACTTGAGCTCCACAGGCTGAGGCCTGATGCTCCACAGAGGTTCCACAGAGGGCAGGCAGGATCTGCATTACCTGTTATTGCCCTTACCCCAGCTATCAGGGGAGACTCCATCTTTTCCTAGCCTGGCCTTCCAGGGCTCATTCTGAGAAGTGAGGAAGGCTGTATTTTCAGAAGAACATGCCAGGGATTGTCTTATCCAAGAACTTTTTCTCTTTTTAAAAAAAATGTTTACCTATTTAAAGAGAGAAAGAGCACAAGTGAGAGAGAGCATGAGAACGAGTCGGGTGGAGGGGCAGAGAGAGAGAGAGAGAAAGAGAATCCCAAGCAGGCTCCTCATGGAGCCCAATGTGGGGCTCAATCCCACGAACCAAGAGATCATGACCTGAGCCCAAATCAAGAGTCAGATGCTTAACCAACTGAGCTACCCAGGCACCCCCCACCCCCGCTTTTTGTTTAGAGATTTATCTAACGTGCTCTTTGTGTATCCGGCTAACCCTCCAGCATTTTTAAGGTATAATTTACATAGAGGAAAATGCTTCATTTTTAGAGTATAGCTTTAATTTATTACTTATTAAAAATTTGTAATGTTTATTTCTGAAAGAGTGAGAGCAAGCAGGGGAGGGGCAGAGAGAAAGGGAGACAGGGAGACAGCACAGAGCCTGACACAGGGCTCGAACACACGAAATGTGAGATCATGACCCGAGCTGAAATCGAGAGTCAGACATGCTTAACTGAGACACCCAGGTGCCCCAAGAGTAGTTTTTAGAGCTTTGACAAATGCAGAAAGTTGCGTAACCAACACTACAATCAAGATACAGAATAGTTCCGTCACCCGCCCCCCTCCAAATTCCTGCTTCTCCTAGTCAGCCAGGTCCCCATCCCCAGCAACAGTGATCTGCTTCCTCAATCACCTTGCTTTTCCTTAATTTTTTTTTCTTTTTGTGAACAGTGTATAATCCCACCACATATTGGAACATATTACAAAGTAGCAAGTAAAACAATATGACATTGGTGTAAAAATAATACCACATCTCAATGGAAGGAATGAAGAGCCAGAAATAGATTCCATTCAGTAGAAAATCTTAATGTTATGATAAAAGGCTTCAAAACGAAGGGGTAAGGTAGGATCATTTAATAAGAGGTACTGGGATAACTGGACACAAATTTGGGGAAAAAATAAGTCATACTGTGCACCACCCCCTGCAAAATAAAATGGACATGTATTGAGAACTGAAATTAAAAAAAAAAATCCTAGGAAACTAGCAAAAGATTAAACAGACTATTACTGAGGTAGTGGAGAACAGCTAGGTTTTTCTGCTTTGAGGCACTCCACCCCTCAAACAAAACGAAACAAAAGCCATAGTCCCAATGAGCACGACAAAGTCATCCGTGCACTTTGAGAAGTAACCGACATGCAAGGAGAGCCACATGTGGAGTGGACAATGACAGACAGAGGTGAAATGGCCTGGGGTGTGAGAGTGTGTGTGAGTGTGTGTGCGTGTGTGAAAGAGACAGAGGCAGAGACACAGAAAACGTGTGCTCGGGTGCGCGCGCGGGACATTCAAAGTCCTTGGAGAAGGCAGGTTTTGCTCCCGCCCACCTGGACTGTGAGGCAAGCAAAGGCTCCCCCAGAGGAAGTGAGGAAGCCTGGGGCGTTAGGGAAGGTCTGTGAGGTCCTGCTGACTTGGAGGCGGCTTCAGCCCAGCCCGTGGCCCCAGGCAGGGTTCACCGAACTCTCCGCCCCCGCGGCCTCCAAGTTGGCCAGGACCACCCAGACTTAAGGTGCACAGACAAGGCTCTCCAGGATGCTCCGACGACGCTCCCGCGGGGGACTGTGGACTGCCCTCTTCCCTGTGTGTGTCATAAGGTTTTGGAGCTGCCTTTCCTCCTTCAGGAGTAGAGGATATTGGCTACCTCGGAGTATTTTTGAGCACTTACTGTGTCCCAAGAACGTGGTGTTGAGGATACAGCAGTGATGAGTCTAGAGTCCTTACTCCAAAGGACCTTTTATCCTAAAGGGTGTGTATGTGTTAGGGGCCGGAAGACAGAATAAACGAATAAACACACAAGACAATTTCAAGTCAAATGCTATAAAGAAAACACAACTGGATTGTGCAAACGCTATACAGAAAACAAGATTGCGCAAGAGCATTTGGGGGTGGGTGGAGGTGGGAAGGAGGCCTGGAGGGTTGGAGGGGAGGTTGCTCTGGAATGAGACTAGCCCCAAAAGGGAGCAGGAAATCACGGAAACAAGAGATAAGAGTCTTTTTTCTTGGGCTGTTTCTAGTCCAAATCCCTGAGGCCTGCGGAGGAAATGGAGAGTTTCTCTGCCCATCCCCTGTGTAGGAAGGGGGTCTGGGGGGTATCGTGAATTCCGTCCTGGCCTAGGTCTCCTCTCCCTTCCTAACCCTTACCCTTCCTCCTTAGGGCCATTTTGCAACCCCCATCTCTCCCCCACCCCACTCCCCGCCCCTCAAGGGGGGCGTTCTCAGAGGGCAGCCAGACAGGGGCTGGGACCCCCGCCACCAGCAGAATCCTTCTGTTGAATACCCAGTGGGTATATCAAGTACAGGCTTAGGGGACCAGCGAGGCTGGGCAGAAAAAAAAAAATTTAAACATCGCTTGATGTTTCATAAAGAGCACCAAGGAACCACATCAGGAAAGTTTAACTCCTGCACCCCTAACATGCACTATGCTGTTCGGTATTGTCCTCCCTTTGAAGGAAGGCGAAAGGCAAGGAGCCGGGGAGGCACAGTTGTTCCGGGTTTGGGGCTTCCGAGAGCCGAGTTGGGCCGCTGGGACCCGGGTGGAGAAGTCGGGCCGACCAGGCACACGCAGCCCCGCCGGGGGGCAAGTGGTCGGCACGATTCCTTCCTGCCGACTGAGAGGGTCGCAGCTCTGCAGGCGGTTGCGGGCGCCCAGTGAAGCCCAGAGGCGACCGCCGGACGGTTGGAGGCGCGGCTTCCGGCGGCAAGGCACCTCCTGCGGGCGACTCCACTCTTGGAGTGCGGGAGGGGAAAGCCCGGCGCTCCGGCCCAAAGCCGGGCTCCAGGGACGGCCAACCCTCCGCGAGGCCGCGAGTGGGCGGGTCCAGCCCAGCCCAGCAACCGCCGAGACTTCCGGTTCCGATGACAGAGGCGCCGGAAGCCAGGGCTCCGGCTGTGGGAAGAGGTGAGAACTGGCTGGCTTCCGGGCGGTGAGGTGCGGGCCCAGGACAAGGGGCGCCGGGCCGGCCAACGGGGGCGCGGGGGACGGGAGCTCCGCCGCGCTCCCAGGCTCTGGGCCTTCTCCGCAGCCCCTCAGGCGCCCGCCCCAGCCTGCCTGTGGGCTTGTTTTCTCCCCAGTCGTCGGCCCGGAGCAGCTGGAGTCCCACGGACTCACAGGACCCTGGAGGAGCCGCCTCTGCCAGGGGAGTCCCTCGAACTGAGAGGACGCGTTCTAGTGCGACCCGGCCGGGTCTGAGGTAACCCGAGGGGGCCAGACGGGGCTTTCAATCAGGGTCTTCTGAAGGATGAGTAGGAGTGTGCCAGTCATTTGCACGTTAATGCAGGCGAAATTCCTAGTAGGAGTTACAGCTTAGGAGTTGCAAATGGTGGGCTTTGTCCTCCAGTTTTGGCTGATGACGAAAGATTTGAAACTTCAACTAGGGATGTATAATGAAGAGAAGGAACGGGGTGATAAGATAGGGTGTCTGGAGTGGGGGTGGAGCAGAAGGGTCAACATTAGATACTGTGATGTAGGAGAGCACCTCTGAAGAGATGATGTTGACATTGGACCCTGACAAGGAGCCAGTCATGGGAAGATTTGGGGGAAGAGTGTATCAGGCAGAGGGAACAGCCAGTCACAGGCCCTGAGACAGAAATAAACTCATTGTAGTCAAGGACAGAAAGGAGGCTGTATGGTTGGAGTATGGGCAGTGAAGGGGAGAGTGGTAGCTGAGCAAGGAGGGGTGGTTGGAAGTCAGCTCACATAGAGCCTCGTGGGCCATAAAAAGGAGGTGGGAGGCACCTGGCTGGCTCAGAGGAGCATGTGACTCTTGATCTCAGGGTGGTGAATTCGAGCTCCGTGTTGGGTGTAGAGATTACTAAAAGAAATAAATAAACTAAAAAAAAGGAGGGGATTTTATTCTGAGTACAGTAGGGATCTGTTGGGTTTTAAGCAGAGGACTGGTGGGCAGGGTGGAGACTGGATAGAAGTGAGGGGTGCAGAAGTGTAAGAGTTGGGTCAATGGAAGCTGTCCGGTCCTAGGTATTTTTTTTTAATGTTTATTTTTTTTATTTTTGAGAGAGACAGCGAGTGAGCGGGGGAGGTGCAGAAAGAGGGGGTTCAGAGGATCTGAAGCAGGCTCTGCGATGTCAGCACAGAGCGAGATGCGGGGCTCGAACCCACAAACTGTGAGATCATGACCTGAACCAAAGTCAGACGCTCAATCCCGGTGCCCCAAGGCTGTCCAGTTCTGTGTCAAATGGCAAAGGGGACCTTTCTGTGTTTTGCATAAGCTTCCTTTCTTCCCTTTTGCCTCAGAAGGGGGCCCTTCTGTTTCAGGATGCTGAAGACTGACTGGGGACAAAACCCATGCATGCCTTAGTGGGGATTTTAATACTTTATTCATGTGTCTTCCTGTCCACCCCCCTGCAGGTTCAAGCTCAGGTCCCCTAGCCCAACGGTTAGGAGATGGATGCGCCATTTAATCAGCAAGAATTCACTGAACAGCCACTGTGGACCAGGCCCTGGGCTGGGTGCTGAGGGGAGAAAGAGGACAAGATTGGCCTCCAGCCCTGAGCAGCTCACAGTCTAGTAGGAGACCTGTAAAGAGGCAGTTACTGTGCCACAGTGCTGAGGACTCAGAGGAGTGTGGAATGGGTGTCTTCCACAGAGGTTTGCGAACCAGAAGGAGACACCAGGGGGGATTTCGTCGAGGGCCTTGTGGGGAGCTGGTGATTAAACTGCTTCTTGTGGCCTCCATACAGAGGAGTGCACAGGGCACTCTGGACACAGGAGTAGCTTGTGCAAAGGAAGCGAATGTGTAACTACACACGGCTTGTGCGTCAAGCCAGGCAGTGTTGAGTCAAGGGGTGACAGGGTCTGATGTGTTGTTTGAAGGGATCGTCCTAGTGGATCGTTTCTGTACATGTGAGACCTTGGGGAGGAGGGCTGGAAATGGACATGAAATTCCACTGGATTCATCATGAAGCTTGTCAAAGACAAACTCACTCATCCATCCTAGTGCCCGGTGAACATGACCGACTGTGGTTGAGGCAGAGTGGCTCTGTGGACACACTGAATTAGCCTCCTGGGCTTTTGGGTAGAATACTTGCATGCAGTTCTGTTTTCCTGGCTTATTTATTTTATTTTAGATTTTATTGAGTTCATCAGACTCCTCAGTTCCTTATACATTTAACTGGTTCAGGCAGGGCCTCTATCTCTTTTGTATTTATTTATGTATTCCCTTTTATCCCCTTTCCTTCCTTCTCCGCCCACAGGAAACCACCCTGCTATGTTTAGTGTAAATCCTTTTATTTGCCTGTGTCCTTGGTTGTACGCATAGATTTAAAAAAAAATTTTTTTTAATGTTTATTTGTTTTTGAGAGAGACAGAGACAGGATGTGAGTGGGTTAGGGGCAGAGAGAGAGGGAGACACAATCTGAAGCAGGTTTCAGGCTCTGAGCTGTCAGCACAGAGCCTGACGTGGGGCTCGAACTCACAAGCTGTGAGATCATGACCTGAGCCGAAGTCAGACGCTCAACGCTCAACCGACTCCGCCACCCAGGCGTCCCCATAGATTTTTAATTTACATAAATGGTATTCTGCCTAGAGTTCCTTGTTTCTTTTTTCCCCTTCAGGGCTGTGTTTTTGGGATTTTATTGATGATCCTGTGAGTATCTTTGAGGTGGCTTCTAAATGCTAACCAGCTTTCCATAGATGTATCTCCCATATTTTACTTCCTTGACTTATCAGCACCTCCCCCCTCCAATGCCTCTCCCTGTGGCTCCTAGATTGTCTTACACTTCCTGCCACAACACACAGTGCTGGGGTGAAAATCCTTGTACCCAACTCCTCCCTCAGCTTTTTGATACAATTTCGAGATGTTGACTTGGGCTTCCCTTAGATAATCCTGGCCTCGGTTGGTGTCCCACAGGGTTAGACTTGTTTGACCTCGGTGAGGTCCTGACCTTTCTTGAGCTATATTTGTTTTTGGTAGATTGTGATCCTAGTTGGTTCCCCAACTCTTGGCAAACACTCTTTTGTGGTGCCATCTTTCCTAGTTGATCATCTCACAGGCTGTGTGGTTGGTTTTCTGTTGCTTGGTGTCATTAATCATTGCTGTGCACTCATTCCAGCCACAGATACTGGCTGCTTTCCTCTCCTGGTGAGATGGCGGCCTGTTTAAGCTGGTTTAAGTGTGATGTGAAGTGCTTCAGAGAAGGGCTCTGGAGCCAGACTGGCTGGCTTCACTTACCAGGTCCTCCCCTTTCTTAGCTTCATGACCTTGGGCAAGTTATTTAATCTTCTGTCATCTGTAAAATGGATCTAATAACTGGACCTACTTCATGGTGTTTTGATAAGAATTAAATCCGGGGCGCCTGGGTGGCTCAATCGCTTAAGTGTCTGACCCTTGATTTTGGCCCAGGTTATGATCTCATAGTTGGTTGTGAGATTGAGCCCTGTGTCGGGTTCTGGCTAACAGTGCAGAGGCTGCTTAGGATTCTCTCTCTCTGCCCCTGCCCCCCCTCAAAATAAATAAATAAACATAAAAAAAAAAACAACTAAATTAGTTAATGCACGCAAAGTCGTTAGAACAGTGCCTGGCACATGTTAAGCCCCTATGAAACATTATTAGTAGGAGTAATAATAATTATTACTATTCAGACAGGAGTCCCTGGTATATTTTGCCCGTATGGCTCATATTCAGTTGTAGGGTATTTGCCCAGGGGGCATGAGGAAGGAGGCATGACCTCTGTACATCACAATTATGATTACAAATTCTAGTGTGATGACATCAGCCATAAGGATAAAGGGCAAAACCACATCTCTAGGCCCTGGTTGCCATTTCCCCATCACTCATCCCTTGTCTGCGAAGGAGGGGGCTACAGGCTGGGCCAAGATGATGAGGCCAGGGCTGGCACTGCCGGTGTGAATGGGGAGTCTCGTGAAACCGGGAGCATCCCGACGGTCCCCTCAGCCATGGGATTCTTGTGTGTTACTCTGGACCCTTCTTTGAGAGAATGGACAGCTGGCTAGATTTGAACATTCAAGAGAGCCCTTTCCTTTCAAATCCATTGGATGGAACGATAGGGAGGGAACTCTGTCACTGACATTTTGAGGACTATCCATGTGGTCAGCATCAAAAGCTGCTCTGGAGTAGAGGGGAGTCGTGGGCCCAGGGTGGAAGGGACTGAGGAAGGCACCTTGGTGGTGGTATAAGAAAAGTCAGCTTTCTTTTAATGGTATAATGAGAAGGGAGGGAAGAAGATGAGAGATGTTCTAGTCCAATGGGGGAGGCAGGCCCTCAAATACCCAGTTTACTCAAATATCTCACATTATCTGGTGATCCAAACTGAAATTGAAGGGGGCCATGTGGAAGTTGAGGGAGCCGAGCAGCAGTAAGCTAGGGATGGCTGCTGGAGGAGGTGATCTTTGAGCTGCCTCAGAAAGGATGAGCCAGCTTCTCAAGAGTGACGACTGAGGGCTAATAGCATACCCGGGAGCAGAAGCAGCACGGAGCCTGGAGGGAGCAAAGGTTCAGGCTGGCTGGACACAGGCTGCCTGTCTGTGGGTGAGCAGCAAGGGCTGCTGAATATGCTTTGCTGAGGCAAAGCCCATCAGGCCCACGTGGTGGACAGTTGTTCTTTAGGCTGCATTTTCAGTTAGCCATTCGAGGACTGCCTTTGTGGCTTCTATCACTGTGGTATGTGGAAAACCAAGTCCACTAGCCAAAGAGAAGGCACTTACGATGAATATATAAAAATACATGAAATATGAAAATAGGCAGCATCTGTATGTATTTCTACTAGATAGTATTGTCTGCTGAAGGCTCTGGGAGTCCTGCTCTTTCTTCTGATTAAAAAGAGATGAACAAAGGGGCACCTGGGTGGCTCAGTCAGTTGAGTGGCTGACTTTGGCTTCAGGCCATGATCTTGCAGTCTGTGGGTTTGAGCCCCACGTCGGGGTCTATGCTGACAGCTCAGAGCCTGGAGCCTGTTGTGGATTCTGTGTGTGTCTGTGTGTGTGCCTCTCTCTCAAAAGTAAATAAACATTAAAAAAAAATTTAAAAGAAAAAAGAGATGAACAAGGATTATAGAATGAAAAGAGTTGAAAACAGTAATTTTGTCACTATGATTCAGAAAACCTGTCCTTATGCTTGCCTGGACCCCCCCCACAGGGCCCCCTGGCTGGAGTGATGGGCGCTGTGGACTCCTATTTGAAGCTGGGAATTTCTGAGCATTGATAAATGACATGGGTGTGGCAAGGGGGATCTGGGAGCCCTCCCTACCACGCACTGCCCCCCCCCCAGCCCAGGTGGGGCCTGATGCAGCGGACCCCTTCCACCCACAGGCAGAGGCCACCATGGAGCAGTGTGCAAGTGTGGAGAGAGAGGTGGACAAGGTCCTGCAGAAGTTTCTGACCTACGGGCAGCACTGTGAGCAGAGCCTGGAGGAGCTGCTACACTACGTGGGCCAGCTGCGGGCTGAGCTGGCCAATGCAGGTGGGTGTCCCCCGTGAGAGCCCCATGTCTGCCTCCGGGGGGAGCCTAGGAGACCCCAGGGGTGCTTGGTGACAGGCTTCTAGAAGGATGATGGTTTGTGGACGTCAGTACATGGATCCCTAGGCCTCCTTGAAGGATAATGGAAGTCATTCTGAGCTATTTCAAAAGTCCCAACAGAAGTTAACTAATTTAGGGGTGCCTGGGTGGCTCAGTCAGTTAAATGTCCAAGTCTTGATTTCGGCTCAGGTCATGATCTCAGGGTCATGCGATCAGGCCGTGTGTGGGGCTCCGTGCTGGGCGCAGAGCCTGCTTGATTCTCTCTGTCACTCTCTACCTCCCCCACTTGCTTTCTTCTTTCAAAAAGAAGATATTTTGGGGTAGTTTCAAATTTACAGAAAAGTTCCAGGAATAGTATAAAGAACTCATATATACTCTTCCTCCAAATTCACAAACTGTGGATACGATTGCCAGATTTGCTTTATCACTTCTCTTGCATACTCTTACTTTTTTCACCATTTGAAAGTAAGTTGCAGATCTCAAACCACTTGGCCCCTAAACTTTCGGTGTGTATTTCCTAAGGTCAAGGGTATTCTTTTACATAAGTACAGTGTAATTATTAAAATCAATAAGTTAAATATTAATACAATATGATGGCCTAATCAATTCAGCTCATACTTTGATTTTATCATTGTCCGATGGTTTTCATAAAACCTTTTAAGTTTATTCCCCATTCCAGGATCATGCACTACATTGTTTCCCATGTCTAATCTTTGTTTTTTCTTTTTTAATTTTATGTTTTAATTTTATTAAATTTATTTATAAATTTATTTATAAATTTATTAAAATTTATTAATTAAATTTTAATTTAATGTTATTTATTTTTGAGAGAGAGAGAGAGACAAAGCACAAGTGGGGGAGGGGCAGAGAGAGAGGGAGATACAGAATCCGAAGCAGGCTCCAGGCCCTGAGCTGTCAGCACAGAGCCCGACAGGGGGCTTGAACCCACAAACCATGCAATCCATGACCTGAGCCGAAGTTGGACACTTATCTGACTGAGCCACCCAGGCACCCCATAATCTTTGGTTTTTTAAACCTGGGACATTTCTTTTACTTGGTCTTTGTCTTTCAGGACATTTGACATTTTTGAAGAATTAAGGCTAGGGGCACCTTGGTGGCTCAGTCGGTTAAGTTGTCTGTCCGACTTCAGCTCAGGCCGTGATCTCATGGGTTCAAGCCCCCCAACGGGCTCTGTACTGATAGCTCAGAGACTGGTGCCTGCTTCAGATTCTGTGTCTCCCTCTCTCTCTGCCCCTGCCCTGCTCTTGCTCTGTTTCTGTCTCTCAAAAATAATAAATGTTATAAAAATTTTTTTGAAACACTAAGGCTAATGGTCTTGCAGAATATCTCTTGGTTTGGACCTGTCTGCTGTTTCCTCCTCGGTCAGATTTTACATCTTGGGTAGCAGTACTTTAGAAGCAGTATGGTTCTCAGTGCATCATATCAGGAGGTACAAGGTGTCAGCTTGTTCCATGATTGGTGATGTGAACTTTGATTACTTGGTTAAGAAGGGTCCACCAGGTTCCCTCCCTCCCCTTACCCCCCTCTCCCTGTAAGGGTAATATTTCTCACCAGTTAATTAGTAAGAAATTTGAGGAGAGATGCTTTGAGACTGTGTAAATGTCCTGAGCGTTATCAAATATCAGCCCACTAACTTTAGTGTCCATTGAGGTGTCTTGCCTTTAATTAGTTATTACAAAGCTGGTTGCAACATGGGTGACTTTTTCTGCTCTGTCGTTCCTTACATACATTTGAGTCTTGAACAACACAGATTTGAACTGTGAGGGTCCACTTACATGCAGATTTGTTTTTCCATAAATACAGTCCAGTACTATAAATATATTTCTTATTCTGTATGATTTTCTCAATGACATTTTCTTTTTCCTAGCTTTATTGTAAAAATACAGTACATAATACCTGACATACAAAATATGTGTCAATTGACTGTTTATGTTATTGGTAAGGCTTCCAGTTAACAGTAAGCTATTTGTAGTTAAGTTTTTGGGGAATCAAAAGTTAGGGCTGCCTGGCTGGTTCAGGGGATAGAGCATGCGACTGTTGATCTTGGAGTCATGACTTTGAGCCCCACATTGGGCACAGAGATTAATTAAAAATTTTTTTTAAAAATGGGCTAAATGGGCAAGGGGCATTAAGGAGGACACTTGTTGGAATGAGCACTGGGTGTTATATGTAAGTGGTGAATCACTAAATTCTATTCCTGGGGGAAAAAAAAAGAGATGGAGCACCTGGGTGGCTCAGTTGGTTGAGTGTCCAACTTCTGCTTGGGTCATGCTTTTGTGATTTGTAAGTTTGAGCCCCACATTGGGCTTGCTGCTATCAGTCCAGAGCCCACTTTAGATCCTCTGTCCCCCTCTGTCTGCCCACCCCCCACCTCAAAAATAAACATTAAGAAAACGAAAAACTAAAAAAAAAAAAAAAAAAAAAGCTAAAGCTGTAAACCTTCAAATAAACTTTTAAAAAGGGGGGTGGGTGCCTGGGTGGCTCAGTCAGTTAAGCATCTGATTCTTGATCTTGGCTCAGGTCATGATCTCACAGTTTGTGAGTTTGAGCCCCACATTTGGCTCTGTGCTTATGGTGAGGAGCCTGCTTGGGATTCTCTCTCTCTCTTTCTCTCCCCACCCCCCCCCCCCCCCGCCACCGTCTCCTCCTCCTCCTCCTCCCCTGTCTCCCACTTGTGCACTCTGTCTCTCTAAAATACAAAATTAAATGGGGCTCCTGGGTGGTTCAGTCAGTTGAGCGTCCAACTTCGGCTCAGGGCATGATCTTGCAGTCCATGAGTTCAAGCCCTTCATCAGGCTCTGTGTTGACAGCTTGGAGCCTGGGGCCTGATTCAGATTCTGTGTCTCCCTCTCTCTCTGCCCCTCCCCTGCTTGTGCTCTTTCTCTGTCTCAAAAATAAACATTAAAAAAATTTTTTTTAATAAAAAATTAAAAACAAAAATTATACACAGATTTTTGACTGCATGGGGTCAGCGCCTTTAAGTCCTGTGTTGCTCAAGGGTCCACTGTATTCATTGGCATTCAGCTTTCCTTTTTCCCTTATTTATTTATTTATTTATTTATTTATTTATTTATTTATTTATTTATTTATTAGCTCACACCTCATAGATTCTTATTTTATTCGATGGGCTATAATCCATTACTGTTACTATTTATTTTGATGCTTAAATTGTCCTAGATTTGACCAGAGGTCACCCAATTCCTATGTCCTTTTTTTTTAATTGAGCTGTAATTTAAGTTTCATTCTTTTTTTGTTTTTAAACATTTTTTGTTTATTTTTTGAGAGAGAGACAGAGTGTGAACAGGGAGGAGCAGAGAGAGAAGGAGACACAGAATTCGAAGCAGGCTCCAGGCTCTGAGGTGTCAGCACAGAGCCTGACATGGGGCTCGAACTCACAAAACATGACATCATGACCTGAGCCAAAGTCAGACGCTTAACTGAGCCACTCAGGTGCCCCTTAAGTTTCATTCTTTTAAAGTGTGCAGTTCAGTGGTTGTTAGTGTATTTACACGGCTGTACCATCACTACCACTATCTAATTTCAGAATTTTCATCACCCCAAAAACGAATCCTACCCACCAACCATCACTCCATTTCTCCCCTTCTTTCACATCCTGCAGCCACTTACCTACTTTGTCTCCATGGATTACCTATCCAAGATACTTCGTACAAATGCATTCCTACAGTATGTGGCCTTTATGTCTGGCTTCTTTCACTTAGCATAATGTTTTCAAGGCTCAGACATGTTACAGTATTATCAGTACTTGCATCTTTTTTTCTATGCTGGGTCATGTGGTAACTCTCTGTTAACTTTTTGAGGAACTGGCAGACTGTTTTCCAAAGGTAGATGCAACATTTTGCCTTCCCACCAGCAATGTATGTGGGTTCAAATTTCCTCCTATCTTCATCAATACTTGTTTTTACCTGTTTTTTTGATTATGGCCATCCTAGTGAGTATGAAGTGATATCTTACTGTGGTTTTGCTTTGCATTTCCCTACTGACTCATGATGCTGGGCATCTTTTCATGTGCTTCTTGAACATATATCTTCATTAGAGAAATGTCTACTTAATTGTTTCCCATTTTTAAATGGGCTCTCTTTATTGTTGAGTTGTACAAGTTCTTTATATATTCTTAAAAAATTTTTTTTATGTTTTTATTTTTGAGAGAGACAGAGTGTGAGTGGGGGGAGGGGCAGAGAGAGAAGCAGACACAGAATCCGAAGCAGGCTTCAGGCTCTGAGCTGTCAGTAGAGAGCCCGATGTGGGGCTCGAACTCACAAATGGTGAGCCAAAGTCGGACACCCAACTGACTGAGCCATCCAGGCGCCCCTATATGTTAATAGTAGACTCTTAGTGGATATGTGTGTGTGTGTGTGTGTGTGTGTGTGTGTGTATATATATTTAAGTTTATTCATTTATTTTGAAAAAGAGAGAGTGGGGGAGAGGGGGAGAGAGAATCCCAAGCAGGCCCCACACACTGTCATTGCAGAGCCCAACGCAGGGCTCAATTTCATGAACCATGAAATCATGACCTGAGCCTAAATTGAGAGTCTAAAGCTTAACCGACTGAGGGGCGCTTGGGTGGCTCAGTTGGTTGAGCGCCCAGCTTTGGCTCAGGTCATGATCTTGTGGTTAACGAGTTCGAGCCCCACGTTGGGCTCTGTACTGACAGCTCAGAGCCTGGAGCCTGCTTTGGATTCTGTGTCTCCCTCTCTCTCTGTACAGCGCCTTCTGCCCCCCCCCCCCCAATTGCACTCTGTCTCTGTCTCTCTCAAAAATAAACATAAAAAAAATTTAAAGCTTAACTGACTGAGCCACCCAGGCACTTGTCATGTCTTTTCACTTTTTTGATAGTATCCTTTGAAGCATAAATTTTTTTTTTATGTTTATTTACTTTTGAGAGAGACAGAGACAGAGGGGGAGGGGCAGAGAGAGAGGGAGGCAAAATACAAAGCAGGCTCCAGGCTCTGAGCCGTCAGCACAGAGCCCAATGCAGGGCTCGAACCCATGAACTGTGAGGTCATGACCTGAGCCAAAGTCAGACACTTAACTGACTGAGCCACCCAGGTGCCTTGAAGCATAAAATTAAAAAAAAAATTTTTTTTAATGTTTTTATTTATTTTTGACAGAGAGAGAGCATGAGTAGGGGAGGGGCAGAGAGAGAGGGAGACAGAATCTGAAGCAGGCTCCAGGCTCTGAGCTGTCAGCACAGAGCCTGACACGGGGCTAGAACTCCTGAACCATGAGATCATGACCTGAGCTGAAGTCTGATGCTTTACCGACTAAGCCACCCAGGCACCCCCGAAGCATAAAATTTTTAATATTGACAAAGTCTAGTTTATTTTTTCTTGGGCTACACAATAAGATAGTTCCTGGAATCAGTAATTTCTTTCTACAAGGAGACTGGTTCTTTTGGTGGAAAATGGTAGTTGGAAAGCAAGATCTGGGTTGTTACTGAGGGGTTGTATCTGTTTTTTTAGCAGACAGATCTTTGTATGTTGCAGGCCATGGGTTTGTTTGGATACCTCTGATTTCAATCCAATATCCAGGGTTCTTCCTAGGCTTCCCCCATCCATAGCCAAATCTCTTTTCTGCATCCGTGAGAAGCCTGACTCCGAACAACATTAATAAATTTCTCATCTGCTTGATTTCTGTGGTACATGGAAAGTATTTTCAGAATTGCTACACTAGTAGCACTGAGAAGAACAAATAAATGTATAGAGTTTGTTTCCTTTTTATCTTTTTTTTTTTTTTTTTTTTTAAAGAAAGCATGCACATGGAAAAAGACTAAGGTCAGAAAAGCTTACAGTGAAAAGTGAGTCTCCCTTTCACCCTTGATTCCCAGTGTCTGTGTGCCTCTCTCCCAAGTCAAGCCCTGTCCCTGGTTTCTCAGGTGCCCTTCTAGACAGCATCTGGGTGCCCATATAGGTGGCATGTGTGTCTATTCCCCCCCCCTTTTTTTTTTTTTTTCCAAACGCAAAAAGGGTAGAATAAAGTACATGCTTTCCTGTGCCTTGCTTTCCTGGTTTGTCTTGGGGAATGTTCTGTATTAGTACATAGAATTCTGCCTCATCCTTGTACCTTTTGGCTTCCCATTCCATCATATGGTTGTGCCATGCTATAACAAATGCCCTTGACTTTGATGGCATGTTAACTGTGTGCAGTACAATGGTTTCCTTCTGTGGGTCTGAAACTCTTGTACACTGTGCTGTTGGTTAACAGATGGTGATGGCTGCCGTAGCGTCTTTACACGGAGACTGTGTTTTCTCAGATGGGGATTTGTCAGGGCTCGTAGTTGTCTGTGGGTCCTTGGGCAGGGAAGATTTGGGGATTTCAGGTTAAAAGGCTTTGGTTTCGGGGCACCTTGCTGGCTCAGTTGGTAGAGCATGTGACTCTCGATCTTGGGATCGTGAGTTTTAAGCCCCACGTTGGGCCTAGAGCTTACTTTAAAAAAACACAAAAAGGGTTTGGTTTCCTGAAAGCTGTTGCTTTGTCCTAACAGGAATGTGGCCAGGGAATGTGCAGAGTGTGGCCCTCTGTGACGTGAATGGAGCAGAATATGAGAGATGAGTGGCAAGCTGGGGTTGGGGCAGGTGGCACTGATGTCAGAGTGGAATGCAGTCCTGCCCCATCTCCCCAGCATAGGAGGGTGGCCCATCCACTGCCTCCTGTCTGTATTTGTCAGGATACATTCAGTTATAGGTGACAACCCTGGGGGTGCTGGGGTGGCTCAGTGGGTTGAGGGTCTGACTCTTGACTTTGGCTCAGGTCATGATCTCACGGTTTGTGAGTTTGAGCTACTCATCGGGCAGTGTGGAGCTTGCTTGGGATTTTATCCCCTCTCTCTCTGTCCCTCCCCTGCTCACACACACACTGTCTCTCTCAAAAACAAACAGAAACCAAAAACAAGTGACAGAAACTCAGCTCAGACCAGCTTAAACCAACAGGCGGGGGTCGGGAAGACTGGATTTATGGACTCAGGTCACTGAAATGTCCAGGCTCAGCTGCGTCCAGGTGCTCACGTGATCCCCTCAGTGTATGCTGGCTTCAAACTCGGAGCACTGCTCCCCTGAGGTGGTCACAGTGCTCCAGAAGCTCCAGTTCCCATCGTGATTGTTCAGCATCTTAGCAGAATGCATCTCTCTTCCAGGGCGTCTGGTCTTGGAGTTGAGACACTCCCCGACCTTCCTGGGTCATGTTTCTTTCCCTGACCCAAGGTGCTGCTGCCTAAAGAAGGCGCATCGATGCTGGGCTGGAGGAGGGGCCTGAAAACCATTGCAGGCCTGGGGGCATGAGCCAGAAATATCCTTGAGCTTCTCTGGCAGTATCCTCTGGGTTGATAAAAAGCACGAACACAGGGATAGTGCCTTGTTGTTCAAAGCCTTCTCACATGTGGTATCTTACACAAGACCATAAAGAGCCCTCAGGTGTGGTGGTGGTTTTACATCTGTCATTGCTGTCGCCTGGCAAGCTCCTGCCTCAGCTTCCTCAGCTACAGGACGGGATATTCATAGTGCCCACTGCAGAGCACGGTGGTGAGGATTAAATGAGCTAAAATTAAGGGCTTACCCACAGGAAGTCCCAAATCATCTACATTTCACAGCAGCGTACAGGGCCGGCATTGTCACACCATTTTACAGGTGAGGAAATGAACCGAGAGATGAACCCACTTGGCCCACTTGACCAGCTCCAAGGCATGCAGTTACAAAGTGGCAGGACGTGGGACAGAAGCTGAGATCTTTACTCAGGAGTTCAGGGCTTCCTCCCGGGCCTCCAGGCTGGTGTTTAGAGGAAGCAGGGACAAGGTGTGCTCCTCTGTGTCCTGCCTCACTGCCGGTGTTTCCCTGCAGCCCTCCAGGGGACCCCTCTCTCTGCCACCCTCTCCCTGGTGATGTCCCAGTGCTGCCGGAAGATCAAAGACACCGTGCAGAAACTGGCTTCGGACCACAAGGACATTCACAGCAGCGTCTCTCGAGTGGGCAAAGCCATCGACAGGGTGAGCCTGCAGGCATCCCTGGGCTGGGGGTGGGGATGCCCTGGAGCTAGTGTGTCGGGCTCGGTGGGAGGTGGGAAAGTGAGCGTGAGCAGCACGGATGCTGAGTCACAGAGCCCTGTCTCTTGTCCTCGTCAGAACTTTGACTCTGAGATCTGTGGTGTCGTCTCCGACGCAGTGTGGGACTCACGGGAGAAGCAGCAGCAGATCCTACAGATGGCCATCGTGGAGCACCTGTACCAGCAGGGCATGCTCAGTGTTGCCGAGGAGCTGTGCCAGGTAACGGCCTGGCCCGGACGGTGCTGGCACCTGCCCGTTCTGCTCCCGCTTGATAGTTGTCTTTATGTCAGGTTCCTGTTATTCTTTACAGAAGTTCGTTTTAGAAAGGAAATCATTTCCCCTGCCTAAATAGAAGGTAGCTCTAAACATATATATGATGGAAAGTGAAGTCATGAAGTCAGAACTTCTAGCTAGAGCTGGTTGCCTGCCAGGGTTCTGAGTTGAGGCCCAATAGCCCTTTCTTAAATAGGCAGGTTAGTGAAACAACAAAGTAGCACTTGTTAGGTGTTAAAAACACACAGTAAAAGTAAAGAATGCTTTCCCTAATGTAATCAAGAGGACTGAAGAGGAACAATGCTCTCACCATGCTATTCCATGCAGGTCTCAGACCCTGGGGCTGGGGCGGGTGTGTAGTCTGCGCCCTGGGAGGCCAGCATGTAATGCTCAGCCTTATAGAACTGAAATGTTCTGAACTGAATGTCCAGCGATGGGACTGCGCTCTCCCCCCACAGGAATCCACCCTGAATGTGGACTTGGACTTTAAGCAACCTTTCCTGGAGCTGAATCGAATCCTGGAAGCTCTGCACGAACAAGACCTAGGGCCGGCGTTGGAGTAAGTTAGTCCTCAGATGGGCCAGAGGGGCACAGGGCATGTCTGTGGTCTCCATGTCACCCAGTGTACTTGACATGACTCCAGCCCTGTGTCATGGGCCTCACTTAGGCTTTTGAAGCCCACCTCAGTCCCAGCTCTCCCAGGACCCCTCTCGTACCCCACCGGCTCCCTTTTTTCCCAGGTGGGCCATCTCCCACAGGCAGCGCCTGCTCGAGCTCAACAGTTCCCTGGAGTTCAAGCTGCACCGACTGCACTTCATCCGGCTCCTGGCAAGCGGCCCCGAGAAGCAGCTAGAGGCCCTCAGCTATGCCCGGCACTTTCAGCCATTTGCACGGCTGCACCAGCGAGGTACGCGCTCAGGGTGCCAGGGTGGGTGCTGCTGGACCCCGGCAGGTGTCAGCATGGGTCAGGCTGTTGGGCTGCTGGTCCCTGCCCCACCTGAGGGGCTGCATGTAACCAGGATGCCATTCCCCAGCGTAAGAACTCTGACTGCTCCCTCACTGTCTCCGAGGTGAACTCCGAACTCAAGGCTCTTCCTCTGCATCTGCCTCTGCCATCATCTCAGACCACTCTGGTCCCTGACACCTGCTCTGTGCCACACCCACACTCAGCAGGGTGGGCCTGTGTGTGCCCGGGACACCCACGCCCTCATGCTGCCTGGCCTCAATACAGGCCTCCCACCTAGGAGAATCCCACTCCTTCCCGGCACGTCCTCCACAGCTTTCTTCATGAACCTTCTGTCACACCAGCATTTCCACGCCTTAGTCATTTGAGCCTCACTTTCTAGATGTTCCCTGCTAGTAACCACCCCTACCATTGGTCCCTTTTTTCTTTAGCTCTGTTTCTATCTACTTATCACCTCACGTTTTATTTGTGAAATTATGAAAACCAGGCACTGCTAATAAATCTAGATACCACCTGGAAGTTTTTTTAACAGGGAGAGTAGCTAGTGTTGGGGTAAGAGAAACGTGAGGGAGACTCCCTCTTCATCGTGCACTTGAAAGGATGGGCAGCGAAGTCACACTCTCCTGATTGCCTTGCAAGGATGCTTCTTTGCCCCACACATGAAGAGGCTCCGCCTCCACATGGGACTTTAGGGAAAACTGGTTTTGCCCGAGGGCATCTCATCGCCCCCTCAGCCTGTTCAGGGCCCTGGGCACTGCGGGGCTCAGTCTGCTCTCCAGCCTGTGCACCCAGATCTGTGCCCTGCTCCCCAGCCAGTGCACCAACCTGTGCCCTGCTCACCTTGTAGAAATCCAGGTGATGATGGGCAGTCTGGTGTACCTGCGGCTGGGCTTGGAGAAGTCACCCTACTGCCACCTTCTGGACAACAGCCACTGGGCAGAGATCTGCGAGACCTTTACCCGGGATGCCTGTTCCCTGCTGGGGCTCTCGGTGGAGTCGCCCCTCAGCGTCAGGTACAGGCAGCCCTGTGGGGGCAGCGCCAGCGGGAGGGTTTCCAGGGAAACAGTTTGCCAAGGCCAGTCATGTTCCATGGTGCTTGGTTCTCTCAAACCTAAACTGGCTCTTTCAGTCATTCCTCCAGGTAGGAGTTACCTGTTCTTACAGGTGGAGAAGCTGAGATCAGGAAGAGTTGTGGCCTGATGTCACTGCAAGGTCAGGGGCAGGGTCAACGTTCCCCTTCTGTAAGGTCTTTGGAATGAGGTCTGTCTTGCCTGCACCTCACCCCTGAATTATCACAAGACCCCCTGCAGCCTGTCCTCTCAACCTCATATCTCAAACCACGTCCCTTCAGGGAGATTTGAAAGTGGCTGAGTAACATGTATTGAGACTTTTCCCTTGGAAGACTCCTTTACAGTAATGTTCTCATGACTCCCCAAGGTCGTGAGTTGCAGGTGGATATCCTCATTTTACAGATGAGAAAACACACAGGCTCGACGCACAAATGAACTTGCCCAGGGCGTCACAGACCCCAGAACCTCAGACTGTACCACAATGGATAGTGTCACGGTGCCATTTTATTTAGACTGGTTGTGGAGCCTCCTACCCCTCCCCTCCCCTCCCCAGGGTGAAGGATTCACGTTATAGAACAGTGTTTCCCAGCAGGGACACCAGTGGCACTTCAGGATGGTTCTGTAGTGCACGATTTCCCTGA
Organism: Prionailurus viverrinus; assembly: GCF_022837055.1. Classification (NCBI taxonomy): domain Eukaryota; kingdom Metazoa; phylum Chordata; class Mammalia; order Carnivora; family Felidae; genus Prionailurus; species Prionailurus viverrinus. The sequence goes on along the minus strand of NC_062561.1, from coordinate 92,607,121 downwards.
GCATCATAGGTATTTAGCACCCGAGGCGCCAGCCAGTCGACTCCCCGCCCCTGCCTGAGTCACTGTGAGATCTGAGTCTAACCCCGTTTCCAAGTGATGACAACCATGTAGACAACCAGTCAGAGGTGCATTATGACAACAGAGCAGGGGAGACAGGCAGGCTGGGGCCCCTGCAAACCGATCACTGTCCCTAACACAGCAATGACATTCCAGTAGTTGGACGAGCAGGGATCTGCCCCCCAGATCTTCCTTTTGTCTCTCCCATAGGTTCGCAAACTCAGGGGTGCATTAGAATGATCCTAGAGTTGGACACACATTAACCACACGTGGCACTTTATGAGCCACCGGCGCGATTTTCAAGGACCAATCTGACCATGTGCCACTTTAGAACCCTGTCCCAGGACACAAGCCAACAACAGTGTGCTGGTGCCTTTGTCCTCTGGGTCCTTGGTCTGGGCCACTGCAGCCCCTGCTCTTTGTTCCACAGCTTTGCCTCTGGCTGTGTGGCGCTGCCGGTGCTGATGAACATCAAGGCCGTGATTGAGCAGCGGCAGTGCACGGGGGTCTGGAGTCACAAGGATGAGTTACCGGTGAGGCCTGGCGGGGGGGAGGTGTGGGCTGGCGGCAGCACCAGGAAGGGCAGCCGTGGCCAGAAGTGGGGCTCACCCCTCTGTGGTGCCCCCACCCCCAGATCGAGATCGAACTGGGCATGAAGTGCTGGTACCACTCGGTGTTTGCCTGCCCCATCCTACGGCAGCAGACGTCAGATTCCAACCCTCCCATCAAGCTCATCTGCGGCCACGTGATCTCTCGAGATGCGCTCAACAAGCTCATTAACGGTGGAAAGTAAGTTCCCCAGGTTCTACTCCACCTCCGTTTCGCTCTCCTGCTGGCCAGCCCCCGAGACACTGTTTGTTCTCCTCCCTTTGCAGGCTCAAGTGTCCCTACTGTCCCATGGAGCAGAACCCGGCTGACGGGAAACGCATCATATTCTGATACCCGCCTGGGAGGAACTTTGTCAAAAGGGGCTTTTCACCCTTGAGCCTTGGTCTTGCCTACGCGGGGGTAGCTGCTGTCTGTGGATTGTGGTTCACTTCAGCGCAAATGGCCGAGTGCCACTCCAGGCAGAGGCCAAGAAGGGAGATGAACCAGTTTGTGCCAGGCAGCTGGCTCCTTGGCCATGAGGGTAGGCAGACACTGGCCTCTGTACTCCGGCCGTTTCCCTATCTGTATCTGCCACTGACTTAGTCACAACCAACAGAGAGGTAGAGGACTTGGCAGGCAACACGGACATCTTCCTAGTCCTGGCATCTTGCCCCCAGCCAGGTCGCTGATGGCTACACCCATGCTGTATCTGCTGCTCCAGTGGTACAGCCTCACAACTGTATGTATCCACTTCCCACTGTAAATAGTCAGGTTTGAACTGAATGCCGTGGTTTTATAACTGAGCAAATATATTCACAGGCCTTCTCCTTACTTCACCGACAAGGAATCACTGCACGCCCACTGTACCCAGAGAGAACCCACTTTACATCCCTGACTGGGTGAAAGGGCCCGGTGATGTCAGACCCCAGGCAAGATGCTTTTACACAAACATATATAAAGTCTTTTCCTCTCCTTACTAGGAAGCAGTGCGAGGGGAGTTAGGAAGACAAACTGAGTTGACTTACGGGGCTCACAGCTTGTAAAGGAGAGAGCTCAGAATTTAAACCAGATCCGACCCTCAGTCTCAAGCTCTTTTCAGTTTACCCCAGGGCACATGGAGCTTGGTCACTGTGTGTACCCACGAAGCCCTGTGCTGGGCCTTAGAGAGCAGGAAGGCACCCTAAGTCTGAAATGTCTGAAGGGACTGGGTTACCGGGGTCATTGTGCCAAGTAGGAACGGTGGCCCAGGGTTTTGTTTCTAGCTTCATACCCCTCTTTCACATTTGCTGTGCACGTGGGTAAATAGTTTCCATACATTTCCCAGTGGCATTTCAGGCTCGTAGGGGCAGGGAAAGGAAGAAAGGAATGGGGGTGTGCCCAGCGCAGGGGCTGCAGGCTCTGGGCATGGGGTTGGCTGCAGTGGCCTTATCCTGAGGCCACCTACCATGGCCATGGGAGGGCCCAGACTCAGCCTGGGTCTGGCAGCAGCCTGGGACACCCTGTAAGTCCTTCGGGTTGTCTGCCAAGAATGGCTGCTTCTACTCCTTCCTGCCCACCACCTCCTTGGCCCAGCAGCACCTGCCGCTGAAAAAGACACCCACAGACTCACCACCTTTTAGTCTTAGCGTTTACTTCCCCCTCACTATACCCTCGGAGTGGTCTTCACCAATGCTCAACGGAACATTTCGGCTATGCCTTCACAAAAGAGCTGGCGGAGCTGCCCGGGAAGAAGACATGCTGCAGGGGACCAGGGCGATGCACAGACACAGGCCGCAAGAGGACAACCAGCTGGCCCACTGCCAGACCAACCACTTCCGGAGCAAGTGCCCGAGTCCTTCACATGGGTGGGGGCAGGGCCTGCACCTCCTCCAGGCACTCGTCATAAGCCTCCTGGTACTCCTCGTGGGGCTTGACCATGATCACGCAGGTGGGGCGCTTGGAGCCTGCAGCTGCCCCCAGGTCCTGTGGAGCAGGGGAAAAAAGGCTGCAAGACCCATGACCTGCTGGCCTCATCCAGCCCACAGACAAGTGCCGTGTGGTCTGCATGACACCATCATTTCAACTCTGCCAACTTTCGAGTCAGGTCCAGCAACACTGGGCCTACACTGCCACACAGCAAGCACAAATGGGCTCCGGCCCAGCAGAGGCTATCTCCTTAGGCCGGACCTGTGTTCTCCTGGTCCCTGCCAACCTCCTCTCTGGGCCACAGCCCCTGTATAAGGATAAGGCCAGCTGCACAAGCCCCTTGAATGCCCACTCCTCCCCAAGCACAGCAGCCGCCTAACGGGACTAACACAAGCACTGCATCTTGGTCGACAGCACATCCACACACACCTCCTTTTCCATTCCCATGGTCCATGAGGGCAAGGATTCCCAGCTCAAGAAGGAAAGTGAAGTGCAAAGCGCCAACGTGCAATCCCTCAACCGGGAGCCGGTAGCACCAAGGATCCATTCCGGTCTGCCTCCAAAGCCTGTGTTCTTTCCCACTGTGGCCTGCTCCCACAGACCTGACCCCACACCCGCTGTTCCAATGCTGACCAAGACCGGGGCGGGGGTCGTGTGCTCCTTACCGTCTTGGAGGGGATATAGACGTAGGGCAAATTCCGGTCCTCGCACATAACTGGGAGATGGCAGTATACCTCAATGGGCAATGTGTCTCCTGCCAAAACCATGATCCTGAAATGAGAGAAACCCTCATCTCTAACTTGCTCAGTCCCGCTTTCAGTCAAAAGTGCCTCTGTCCAGAGACCAGTAAGATGGACCTTGCTCTCAAGGACCCAGTTATTAATGTGGATCTCCCACCTCCTGAAAGAAAGTACGTGCAAATTTGTGTTTGATGATCACCTTCCTCTGGGGAGGTGATCCCTAGTTCTCGGCAAATTAAGTAAATGCCACGAAGTGTGACAAGTGGGATCCCACTGGGACAGGTGAGGTATGGTAGTGACCCCAAGGAGTAAGCTAAGTTCTTGAAGAGTCAAGAAAGGAATCAGGATGGGGCGCCTGGGTGGCTGGCTCAGTTGGTTAAATGTCTTGACTTGATTTCAGCTCAGATCATGATCTCACTGTTTGTGAGTTTGAGCCCCATGTCAGGCTCTATGCTGGCGCAGAGCCTGCTTGGGATTCTCTCTCCCTCTCTGCCCCTGCTCTATCCATGTTCTCTCTCAAACAACTAAAACTGAAAAAAAAAAAAAAAGGAATCAGGAGGGGACAATGGATCAGAAAGCTGGCACCTAGGCAGTCCATGGAGGGGCTGGGTACAGGGAAACCATTTAAGACTGAGAATCAGAATGGCACCACATACCCAGGAGCTGGCTGGCGGGGGCCTGGGATGGGCCTTTGGAATCTAGGATAGGGTAGACGAGAAGGCTAGAGAGATTAGTAGGGGCCATATCCAAAGGCCTTGAGTGCTGGGCTGAGAAGCATTCGCTCAGTCCCAAGAGTGACCAGAACTAATGAAGGCTTGCCAGAGAACCCTCAGGTAGGATACCTCTCTGGCAAGACGTCAGGCCTCTGGGGCAAGGAAGAGTGTTTCTCCAGGGAGTGACAGGCAAACATAAGGAAAAGCTCTCGGTTCAAAGTACTGGGCCCGCTCTCCTCTAGTTTTTCTTTGGTCTTCTGGGCTCTCCTCTGCACACCTCTTCCTCTGAGTGGCCTTTAAGTGCTGGGGCTCCTCACAGCCTGATCTTTGGCTGCCCTCTCAGTACCTTCTCCCTGGGTGACCCCAGGCACTGCCATGGCCTCACTGCCATGTGCATACAACTCCCAAATCTGTTCTCTCCTGCCTGGCCTCTCCCTTCCAAGCTCCGAATCTATACAGCCACCTGCCAACTTGACAGTTCTGCTGGGGGGGGGGGGGGGGGGGGCGGGTATAGGATGAGGCAGGTCATGTGTCTAAAACAAAACTCATGATCTTCCCTCTTCAGCTGGAATCCATACCTCCTCATTGCATGTCTGAAAGTTCTCTCAGATCCATCCACTTTAATTCTATTTCAGCCACCACTAACCTCATCAAAATCACCCCCACCTCCTCTAGACTACAGCAGTCTCCTATCTCAATTTCCTTGTGTACTCTTGTGCCCCTGATCCTTTCCAGAGTTGCCAGAAAAATCCTAAGGGTAAACAATTCTGTCACTCCCTGGCTTTTAACCCTCAGTGGCCTGCAAAGCTGAGTATGAAAACTAAACTTACCACAGCTTACAAAGCCCCATGAGAAGGTAATACTTCTGTCCTCCACTATCCTCTCTCCTATTGTGGCACCCAGTATCTTCTGGCAGAACCGCTGCCCTCTTGGTAAGACTTCCCACTGGGCATCAAATAATCCCAGGACTGTTTATCTCTTGAGCACCAACAACATACCATATACTTCTAGGGATAAAGCAATGAGAGGCTTTATCCTGTTTTCAAAGAGCTTACTGTCTGACCTGAGTGGGAGATCCTGGGAATAAGTAAGTTTCAGATTCTGACAGATGCCAAAAAAGTAATGAAGTCATTCTCACTACACCCTGTTTACTCCTTCAGTTGGAACTTTTAATTTTATGTGTATTTGATTAAAGACAGTCTCCCCATAGCACAGTGCCCGAAAAAGAATATAGACAATAGTCTATGAATGAATGAAGCTGGTGTCTACCCTAAGTGAGTAGGCTTATACCATTCACTTCCCCAGTACTCACTTTCCCAGTGGTGTTACTTTTGCGCTTACTTTTGCGTAAGTGATGTGATGTACCCACTAGCTGTATTGAAGGGAAGTCACGGGCTGCTGATTATTTTCCGTATGTGGGGCTGAATCCGACCACTTTTTTTTTTTATGTTTAGAGAGAGGGAGAGAAAATCACAAGCAGGCTCCACGCTGTCAGCACAAAGCCTGATGTGAGGCTCAATCTTACCAACTGAGGTTCAACCGACTGAACCATCCAGCGCCCTCCCCCGCTTTCAGCCGACTTTTCTCAAACACCTACTTAGTAGAGATACCTGTTATCGTTCAGAAATGCAAAAATCCAGCGGGGGGGGGGGGTCCTTACCCTTTCTCGCCTTTGTTGATAAATTTCTGAACTTCCTTCACCCCGCGCCGAATCTGCTTCTGCTTCACAGCTGCAACGACAGAAGAGTCAGTGTGGGGGTCTCGGCCCACCACCCGCGCCACCACCGGCCACCGCGGCAGCTGCAGCACCTTTCTTGATGCATTTGTAGAGCTTCCGCGTGAGACGGCGAGAAGCCAGGGGCTGCGCGATGGGGTTCAGATTCACTAGCAGCTCGTGGTAAGTGCGCTCCCCGAGGCAAGCCTCCGCCTGAGCCTCCGGCCCGTCTGGATCTGCCTTTATTTTGGTCATCACAGCAGCAGCTGCTGCAACCGAGCCCGCAGTAGGCGAATCCACGCGGCCCGAGCCTCAGGAATCACTTCCGGGTCACCCCGTTTGCGTAAGCCTGTCATACACCCCAGCCAATCGGGAAATGAAGTCTCTGACTCAGACCTATCGTTGACGCTCAGACCCTTAAATACAGGCCAAACGGGGCGGAGTCTCGGCCGGAGGGCGGAGCGGATAGGGGCCGGGGCCCAGGGGAGGCGGGGCCTGGTGAGGGCGGGAAGTGACTAGGACCCTGGCTCACGCTGGTCTGAGAGTCTGCCTCACCGGTACTGGGAGCGGCGAAGGAGGCAGTACCTGCGGGGGCGAAACCAGGTCTCAGGACTGGACCCTTCCTTGAGGGGCGGGGTCTGCGGCCGAGCGGAAGAATGGTTTATCCAAACTGCGGTAGAATCTGATCGTCAGATGGTCCTGGGCGAAGTGCCGCCGGTGCCGAGGTTGAGGTAAAGCTTCACGCTGCCAAGGGCCTCTTCCGTTCTCACACAGTTTCTCACACTCTTTGTGGCCCCACTCACACTGAGCGCCTGTCTTCCCGCAGGAATCTGCTCAAATGTTACCCACTGGAGAGGTTCCCCTGCCACGCCCCCTGCCACCCCATCTAAAACTGCAGTCCCCACCCACTCCCACCGGCGCCCCCGACTCCTTTGTTTTCCTCCCAGTTCCTACTGCTGCCAGGCGTGCCGCACAATCCCCCGGCCTCGCGGAGATGCCCGAGTGGAGAGGGAGAGGAGAACCTGAGAGTCCCCGGGAACCCTGGGGCTGAGCCTTCGGGGCGCGGTGGGGGAGGTCTCCTAGTGGGCGCCCGCGCTGCACGTGTCTGTAGAGCTTTGGTGGACGGTGACGCTGGGGCGACGAGCTGGCCCAGACTAGGGTGGATCTTTTATCTCCAATTTCTTCCACCGTGTCCCGGAACACTGGATGGATATGAATTAGATCATTGCTACAAATTACTTGCCTTGAATCCTACGATGGTAGGCCTGACATTTTTGTGGGGGCGGAATAGGCCAGTAAGTGGAACTTTTTTTTTTTTTTAAATTTTTAAAGTTTATTTAATTGGGGTGGGGTGTTAATCTCTACATCGAAAATGGGGCTCGAACTCAGAACCCTGAGATCAGGAGTCGCACGTTCTTCCGACTCAGCCAGCCAGGTGCCCCAGTAGTTGGAACTTAAAAGTATGCAGGTGGGAAAAAAACAAAAACAAAAACGGAATACAGGTGACCGTGGGAGCGCTGCTTAGTTAAGCCAATTTAAAAATTGAACTTTTAATCCTGTGACCAAGTGCAAAGTCATTCAATAAAAAACAAGTCGGTTGTTTACATTTAGCTTTTTTTTTTTAGATTTTTAAATTTTATTTAATTTTATTATTTTTTGTTAATGCGTATTTATTTTTGAGAGAGAGAGAGAGAGAGTGCAAGGTGGGGGGGGGGGGAACAGAGCGGCACTGAGCTGGCAGCGGTGAGCCCAACATGGGGCCCAAACCCACAAACCACCACCAGATCATGACCTGAGCTTAACAACTGAGCCACCCAGGTGCCCCTTCATTTAGCATTTAGCATTTAGATAAGGGAAATTAGGATGCAATCCATCCTACGCTTAGACCCCAAATAGTTTTCACAAATAGAAATGTCTATCAACTGAACAATGAAAATACATTATATAAGCAATAAAAAATAACATGAAAGTATACAAAATTTGTATGCACAACATAACAAGAAGATGTTTTCATTTTGGAATTCTCAAGAAAAGATAACCCCTTCCAGAGCTTTGACACTGGTAGTTACTTTCCTGCCTAGGACTTTGCTGTACCATTTCCCACCACTCCCCACACTCCCTTACACCTCCCTACACCTCTCTATACCCCCTTACACTCCCGTAGCCCACCCCCCCTCCCCATAGGTCGTGTAGTAGCAGTTTTGGCGGTCCCAGGGAAGTGCGTCCTAAAACTGTGAGAGCCCCGCTGTGGGCTTCCTGAACACATAACTGGCAGGGCTCTAAAGGGTGCTTTTTTCTTTTCTTTTCTTTTCTTTTCTTTTCTTTTCTTTTCTTTTCTTTTCTTTTCTTTTAATATTTATTTTTGAGAGAGAGAAAGCAGAGGGCACACGGGCAAGCAGGGAAGGGGCAGAGAGAGAAGGGGACAGAGGGTCTGATCCGAAGTGGGCTCTGTGCTGACAGCAGAGAGCTCAATGTGGGGCTTGAACTCATCAACCGTGAGATCATGATCTGAACTGAAGTTGGATGCTTAACCAACTGAGCCACCAACTGAGCCACCCAGGCGCCCCTGAAGGGTGCTTTTCTATTCCGGCTTCTGAGTGGTGTTCCTGTGAATGTTTTCAGCCTTGTTGGACTGATGACAATGTGTCAGAGTCACGAGGGGAAGAGGCACTGCTAGATGTGTGCATGCGGCAGGATGAACTCTGTCCAGCAGAGAATTTCATCCCCGGGAAACCCAATCTGAGTAAATGTGCCTAACTGACCTTACCAAGGTCTCAGTTGTGAAGGCCTCTCCACGATCATATGGCAGGAGGAAGGAAGTGAACATTTATGTGCCCAGCACACTACGTGGAGTATTTCCTCCCTTGCTCACAAAGAATGCCTTTATTATGCACAATTTATGGAGGCTCGTAGGGTAAATAGCTCGGTCGAGCTCATACAAAGCTGGATTTCAATCCAGGTCCACTTGTCTGGAAGCCCACACTCTGCTTGGACTCTGTGATACATCCTCTGTCATACAACTACGTCATGTATTTTTATTTATTTATTTTTCATTTTTTACATAAATTTCTTTATTTTGAGAGTGTATGTGTGTATACATGAGCATGCATGAGCTCATGTGAGCAGAAGAGGGGCAGAGAGAGAGAGAGAATCACAAGCAGGCTCTGCGCTGGCAGTGTTAGCCCGATATGGGGCTTGAACTCACGAACCGTGAGACCATGACCTGAGCTGAGACCAAGAGTGGGATGCTTAACTGAGCCACCCAGGTGCCCCCTACACCATGTATTTTTAAAACCAGGCTCAGACCTCTGTGCCAGATCTGAAGTGGCTTGTGTGACTTTACTGATTTTGTTCTAATGGCTATTTGAGCTCACTTGAAGCAGTATAGACTGGATGAGACCATAATAGCGTAATGGGCATTAGACCAGGGGTCTGAAGGACAAGTGACCTTGGGCAATTCATTTAACCTCTCTTGAGGCTTTAGCACCTTGTCTGTAAAGTGAGAAAGTTGGACCCAGATGGTCTAAGGTCCCATCTTTTGAAAAGATGGGGAGGATGATTTTTTTTAATTGTGATAAAATTTATGTACCATATAGTTTGCCCATTTAAAGTGTACAAATCAGTGGTTTTAGTATATTTTAGTGAGTTGTGCAGATATCACCACAATCAATTTGAAGACATTTACATCCCCTCAATAAAAACCCCTGTACCCTCTGACCCCCTCATTCTCTCCAGCCCTAAGCAACCCCTAATTTACTTTCTGTTCCTATAGATTTCCCTGTTCTGGACATTCCATCAAAATGGAATCATATAGCATGTGACCTTTTGTGTCTGGCTTCTTTCACTTAGCATAATGTTTTCTAGGTTTATCCATGTTGTAGCAGGTATCAGCATGTAGGAATATTATCACTTCACATTCCATTGTATTCTGCATTTTATCCATTTATCAGCCAATGGATGATTGGATCCTTTCTACCTTTTGACTGCTGTGAATAGTGCTGCTATGAACAATCATGTGCAAGTTTTCGTGTAGGCATATGTCTTCAGTCCTCATGGGTATACACCTAGAACTAGAAATCTTGAGTCTATGTTTAACTTTTTGGGGAATTGTCAAGCTGTTCGCCAAAGTGGCTGCACCATTTTATATTTCTAGCATCAATGTACAAGGGTTCCAATTTCCCCACATTCTTTTTTGTTTTTTTTTTAAAGTTTGTTTTAAGAGAGAGAGTATGCGCATGCAGGAGTGGGAGAGGGGCAGAGAGAGAGGGAGAGAGGGAGGGATCCTAAACAGTCTTCACACTACCAGTGCAGAGCCTGAATTGGGGCTCGAATTCACGAACTGTGAGACCATGACCTGAGCCAAAATCAAAGATGGGTAGCTTAACCGATGGAGCCACCTAGGCACCCCAAGTATTCACTGTTAAGTTTTTTGGGTATATATGCATACCTATGTTTGTTTACTTACATTAAATAATAGAAAATGGAGGCACCTGGCTGGCTCAGTCAGTAGAACATAGGACTTTTGATCTAAGGGTTGTGAGTTTGAGCCCTGTGTTGGATATAGAGTTTACTTCGATAAATAAATAAATAAATAAATAAATAAATAAATAAATAAATAAAAGGGTACCTGGCTATTTCAGTCGTGGAGCATGAAACTCTTGATGTTGGGGTTGTGGGTTTGAGCCCCATGTTGGGTGTAGAGATTACTTAAAGTCTGAAAATTTTTTAAAAATTTCATAATAAAATGAATTCTATTTAAAAAATAATATAATGTACTGTTCTGGCAATTTATTTCCCCTTATCAACATATCATGGGAAATGTTTCTATTTCTACCATAGAGATAAATCTTATTCTTCTAAGATCTTCATCACATTGCATTGTGCGGATTTCCATAGTTTATTTAAGTAGCCCCTGCTAATGGATTTTAGTTTGTTTTTAGTGTTTTTACTATTTTGAGTAAGTTTGTAATGAATATTCTATCTTTGCTACTTTTGTGAGTCTATCCAGGATAAATTCCTAACATTTATAATTTTGATATCTGCAGTATTATCAGGTGATCCTCTAAAGAGGTACAATTTATTGGGGCACCTGGGTGCTTCAGTTGGTTGAGCGTTTGACTTCGGCTCAGGTCATGATCTCACAGTTCGTGGATTCGAGTGATGGCTCGGAGCCTGGAGTCTGCTTTGGATTCTGTGTCTCCCTCTCTCTGCCCCTTCCCTGCTCATGCTCTCTCTCTCTCTCTCTCTCTCTCTCTCAAGAATAAATAAACTTAAAAAAAATTAAAAGCAGTCTTCTGGAGGAGCAGTTCCAGCAGGGCAAGCTTCTTGCATGCATCGCTTCAAGACCAGGCCAGTGTGGCCAAGCAGATGGCTATGTGCTGGAGGGCAAGGAGCTAGAGTTCTATCTGAAGAAAATCAAAGCCTGGAAAGTCAGGTAATAAAAGGTGTTTATCCTGCCCTGTTAAAAAAAAAAAAGTTAAAAAAAAAAGAGGTACAATTTACAATTGTTCTGAATAGCGTCTCACCAACACTTGCCAAGACTGGGCTTTAGCGACTTTTTCTTTTTTTATGTTTGTTTATTTTTGAGAAAGAGAACGTGAGCGGAGAAGGGGCAGAGAGAGAGGGAGACAGAATCTGAAGCAGGCTCCAGATTCTGAGCTGTCAGCACAGAGCCCCATGCGGAACTTGATCTCATGAGCCACTAGATCATGACCTGAACCCAAGTTGGCTGCTTAACTGACTGAGCCACCCAGGAGCCCCTTTTAGTAACTTTTTTTTAGAGGGAAGAAAGTTGGTGATGATCCAGTAGGGACAAATAGTATCTTGTTATCATTTACATTGATTGAGTTCTTGGGGAAGTTAGATATTATTTTTTTAAAGATTTTATTTTCAGGTAATGTCAGACACCCAACGTGGGGCTTGAACCCACAACCCCGAGATCAAGAGTCGCACACTCTACCAACTGATTCAGCCAGGTGCCTCTATATTTCATGTTTTTACAGCTCATTTATGTTCTATTCTTGTCCAGTTTTTCTATACGGTGATCTCTTCCCGCTGTAGAAGAGCTTTTAGTACTTTAAGGCAAATGTCCTAGTGCTTTTGTGGTTTCACAGTTTGTATGAAAATGTTTGATCCATCAGGTTTAATGTGAGTGTTAGGAGCAAGGCTGGGCTCCAGCTTGACTTTCTTCCAGCTGGCTAAGCCATTGTCCTTCTGTCATTTATTGAATTCTTTATTGAGCCATGCATTCACTTAAAATACCCAAAAATAAATAAACCTTAAAAATTTTTTGAGGAGTGCTTGAGTGGCTTAGTTAAGTGTCTGACCGGCTCAGGTCATGATCTCATGGTTTGTGAGTTCGAGCGCCATGTCAGGCTCTGTGCTGACAGCTCACAGCCTGGAATCTGCTTTAGATTCTGTGTCTCCCTCTCTCTGCCCCTACCCCACTTGTACTCTGTCTCTCTCTCAAAAATAAACAAACATTAAAAAATAAAATACCTCTGTTGGGGAGCACCTAGGTGGCTCAGTCAGTTGAGCATCCGACTCTTGGTCTTGGCTCAGTTCATGATCTCACAGTTTTGTGGGTTCGAGCCCCAAGTCTGGCTCTGCACTGGCATGGAGCAGAGCCTGCTTAGGATTCTCTTTCCCTCCCTCTCTCTCTGCCCCTCCCCTGCTTGCGCTGCCTCTCTCTCTCCAAATAAATAAATAAATAAATAAATAAATAAATAAACTTAATAAAATAAAATGCCTCTGTCATATTCTAGATGCTTATATGTATTTGGGCAGTAGTAAACTGCTTTGATGGCTATAGTGTTTGTTAGCTTGTTTTTGTTTTTGAACCACTTTTTAGATCAGTTTACTAGTTTAAACCAATCCTAGGGAGAGACAGGATACCTGGAGAGAGGAGGGGTCTGAGAGTCAAACAGGTCAGGATTTCAATCCCAGCCAGAAGGTTTTATCAGCTTTTTACCCCCTGGGCAAATTGTTTAACTTTAGGAGCTCCTGTTTTTTTTTGTTTTTTTTTTTTTTTTTTTTGGTCTTTCAAATCAGATGAGGATTGAAGGAGATCCTGCCAGGAAAGCCCCCAGGCTGCCCTTCTGCTTCTGCTGGTGGCATGAAGATTCCCTCCCGGGGCCTGAGCTTTAGAGGGTCCGGGTGAGGGGTGAAGAATCTGGGAGCCCGAGGCCTGGAGGTCAGCTCCCCACCCCCAACCCTCCAGGTACAGGAATTCTATGCTCAGTTGGTGCGGAGTCCATTAGCAGGGCCTGCGTAGCCCTGTCCCCCAGTCTGCTCTTCAGAGGGAAGGCCATCCCTGTAGATCTGAAGGGCGGCCAAGGTGTGGGTCGGTAGGTTGTGGACAGAGTGTGAACATTTGGCTTGGGGCGTCCACACATGTGCAAGTGGGTCCCTCACTGTCAGAACAGAGAGGTGTGGGTAGGAATAGAAGAGGGGGGATCAAGAGCTCCATTTGTACTCTTGCTCTGAACCTCTCCAATGTGAGAGGTGGGCCTGCTTCTTTTCTTCTTTCTCTCTTTTTAAAAATTTTTTATTTTTTGAGAGAGAGAATAAGAGCGAGCTTGTGAGCAGGGGAGAGGGGCAGAGAGAGAGAGAGAGAGAGAGAGAGAAAGAGAATCGTAAGAAAGCTCCACACTTAGCTTGGAGCCCGCCACGGGGCTCGATTCCATGACCCTGGGATCATGACCTTGTAAGGGTTAAATTGTAGTATAGGGCTTAAGGCTTAGCTTGAAAAATAACAGCTTTGTGTTGACACTGAAGGTGAAGAGATAACAGTCTTGCTTTACTCTTGTAAATTACTCCTTCTACTCTTGTAAATTAGGCTTCACCAATTAAGGAAACAAAAGTTCAAAGAAAAGAGCATCAGAGGCAGGGTCAAGGAGATCCACTGGTTGCAACTTAGAGGCAGAAAGTCTAAAATAAACACCTCATTAGGCAACTGTTTCTAACTCATCTGGAAACTGTTTCTAACTCATCTGGAAACTGTTTCTTTGTTCTGTTCCCAGGTGATGATAAAACAATGTGATCGGCTATAAAAACTCTGTACCCCGGCTGTTCCAGGCTGCACTCTTACCAAGAGTGTTGGTCCCGATCCGTCCGCCTTGCCTCTCATTGTAATAAACTTTGTTGTGACTGTCACTGGTGCCTGTAGCATTCTGTTTCAGGAGTCGTGTGGATGCAACAACCTGAGCTGAAAGCAAGATTTGGACATTCAAGCTCCATGGACTGAGCCATCCAGGTACCCCTCTCCTTTCTCTCTTGATGACAGATTGCAAGCAGGGGGTGGGGCTGGGGGGAGTGGCTGGGAGTGGGATGTACTCATTTGTTCAACCAGCAGAGACTGGGAACTGACTGGATGTATTAGTTTCCTAGGGCTGCCCTAATAAAATACCACAAACTGGGTGGCTGAAAACAGCACAACTTTATGGTTTCACAATTCTAGAGATTAGAAATCTGAAATCAAAGTATCAGCAGGGGCATGTTTTCTCTGAAGATTCCAGGGGAACATCTATTTCATGCTTTTCTCCTAACTTCTGGAATGGCCCCCAGTCCCTGGTGTTCCTTGGCTTGTAGGCACATCACTCCCATCTCTCCCTCCGTCCTCACATGCCTTTCCTTCTGTGCACCTGTGTTGACATGATATTTTCCTCTTCTTTTTTAAAAAATTTTTATGTTCATTTTATTTTTGAGAGAAAGAGAGAGAGACCTAGACAGAGTGGGAGTGGGGGAGGGGCAGAGAGAGAGGGAGACACAGAATCCGAAGCAGGTTCCAGGCTCTGAGCTGTCAGCACAGAGCCCGACACGGGGCTCGAACCCACAAACCTTGAGATCATGACCCGAGCTGAAGTTGGTGCTGAACTGACTGAGCCACGCCAGTGCCCCAATATTTTCCTCTTCTGAGAAAGGCACCGGTCATTGGATCAGGACCCACTAATGATCTCATCTTACCTTGATTGCATCTGCAAAGACCGTATTTCTAAATGAGATCATGTGTACAAGTACCAGGGGTTAAGACTTGAATAGATTTTTTCGGGGACACAACTGAGCCCAGCACTGGGGGCTTATGCCTTAGCAGGGCATGCGCTGGAGGTCCATGTGCAGCTGAGGGATCAGGTGAGGTTGAGACAGCCCCCAGCCCCATGGGCCATCTGGCTGGGTTGAGGTAGTGATGGGACTGGAGGGCTGGGCCTGGAGAGGCTCGAGTCACTAGGCAGCTTCTGACATAGGGCTTCAGCACTGACTCTCCCACTTTCGCAGCCAGTGACCTGGAGCAGGCAGTGACATGTGGCTCTGATTTCTGGCGGGGATATAATTAGAAGGGAGATCTGGACTTTTGGAAACCAAAGGGACCCTGGGGACCACCTAATCCAGACATTTCGCAGATGGGAAGCCGAGGCAATTCCGTAAGCCCCTATGCATTCTGGTTGGGTGCTTGTGCAGGGGTGGGCAGCCCTGGGCTGTGGGCCGTGGCTCTCACTGGTGGTGGGGAAGGGGTGGCTGCTGAGTCCACCCTCAGCCCCTGAGCCCTAATCAGAGCCTGAAGCAGGTTCTATTCTGGGCCACCAACAAGAGTCTGAAGTGTGCTTTTCTCTTGGGGCGCCTGGGTGGCTCAGCCGGTTGAGCATCCAACTTCAGCTCAGGCCGAAATCTCATGGTTGTTGAGTTCAAGCTCCACATCGGGCTTGCTGCTGTCAGCACAGAGCCCACTTCGGATCTTCTGTCCCCCCTCTCTGCTGTTTCCTCACATGCGCTCTCTCTCTCTCTCAAAAATAAATAAATCTTTAAGAAAAAAAAAAGTGTGCTTTTCCCAGATGGGTATTTTGGTCTGAAGCTGCTTGGAGGAAGAGGTGGGTTGGGGGGAGGGGGTGTCGTCCTGTTTCAGTTCTGACTCTCACTTCCACCCTCCTGGTGCCTGTGGGTGTCATGCAGGGCTGCTGTCCTCTGTGGTCCCCCTTGGCCTCTGCCTGGCTGCGTTTCTCACCACGTGCTTCATCTGTTACCCTCTGCCCTTGGCTTTGCATGCTCTCAAAATTTCTCATCTTCTCTCTTTTCTCTTTTACCCTCCTGTTTTGGTAAAGCTTGATGGGGTGTTAAGCGGGGTGTGTGTGTGTGTGTGTGTGTGTGTGTGTGTGTGTGTGTGTGTACGTACCAAAGCTGCCCCCTTTGCATGGCACTGTGCTGCCTCCCACTGTTTCACAGGATCCGCAAGCTCCGTGGGCACATATTCTGTTCCTGTGCTCCTTTTCCACGGCCTCCTGGAGTCAACATTGGCATGCCTGCCAGACCTCGTGCCATGTTCCTTAAATAGCTCATCCCCAAGCAGTCCCATCCTGGGCTCCAGCTGCAGTGTACAGCTAAGGCCAGGGCAGAGGGCGCCAGTGTGGGCTAGAAGTCTGAGCAGCCGGAGTTTTTGCAGCAGGCAGTGTCAGCACAGTTGACAAACCATCAAGAGTAGAGGGAACGTGAGGTTTGGGGTCGCTGTACTGGACTTCCCATTCATTCCAAAAGACGTACTGAGCACCTGGAATGTGCCAAATTCTGTGCTAGGCATTGGAGGGAGCGATGGTGAACTACAGGGAGAAAGTCTTTCTCTCCTCCAGAGGTTCCGGTCAGCCAGGAGAAGATGGAGCTGGAACCTGGGAGAACCTGCTTCCTGCTGAGAGTCGCTGGATTGGTGGGGGGATGGGCGCTGGCCATGCCTGGAGCAGAGGGCGAGGGCAGGGTTGAGGACGCTAGGTGGCAGGACCCACCAGGTAGGCCACCCTCAGTGCTCATGGCGGCCATGCTTATTGTTGGGGATCTACCGGGCTACAACACAGAAAACCCCAGAAGGGCAGAGACTGTCAGTGGATCTCCATACCTCCCAAGGAGTCAATGCCCAGAAAACATTGGAGCGAATGAACTTTGTGGAGTTTTGTTTAGGTCTTGAGCTTACTGGGGGGGCACTGCAGGAGTTTAAATTGGGGAGTAAGTGCACCCGGCTGGCTGAGTGGGAAGAGCATGCGACTCTTGACCCCAGGGTTGTGAGTTTGAGCCCCGTGCAGGGTGCAGAGATTACAAAAAAACCCACAAAAACGCTTAGAAACAAACAAATAAATAAACTTTTTAAAGAAAGAAAAGAAAAAAAAAAAATAAGGGGGACCTGGGTGGCTCAGTCGGTTAAGCGGCTGACTTTGGCTCAGGTCGTAATCTCACTCTCACAGTTCGTGATTTTGAGCCCTGCATCAGGCTCTCTGCTGTCAGCATGGAGCCTGCTTCAGATCCTCTGTCCCCCTCTCTCTCTGCCCCTCCCCTGCTTATTCTCTCTCTCTCTCTCTCAAAAATAAATAAACATTAATTTTTTAAAAAAGAAATAAATAAATTGGGGAGTAGGCCAGTTAGCTTTGTGCATTTGTAAGATCATTTGGCTACCATGGGAAAAGAGGGGAGTGGGCAGTGGAGCCTGGGGAAGGGGAAAGAAAGATGAGGGCAGCATGGGACCCACTTCAGCGGCCCAGTTGACCCGTGAGAGGAGCCCAGGATGGTGGTGGCCAAGAGGTCGGAGCTCAGGGAATGGGTATGAACAATATGTAGGAGGTAAGCAGGACTTTGAGACTGGGGGGTGCAGGTGGGGAAGAGGACAGGTGGGGTAGGCAGAATTTCTAAACTGGGCCCCCAGAGAGGTCCTGCCCTAATTCCCAGAATCTGTGGGTCCACCAGGCTGTCACTCCTGTGAGTCTGTGAGTTGGCACCACCGACTGCCCTGGATTATCCAGGCTGGCCCAGCATATAACTGATGAGTCCCTGAAGGCAGAGCACTTCCCTGGCTGGTGGCAGCTGGGCCATTGGGGAGATTAGAAACTGGCTGTGAAGATGGGAGCCTTGTGCAAGGACTGAACAGCAGCTGCAGGGAGCCTGGAGCGACCTCAGCTGACAGGAAGGGGGACCCCAGTCCTGCAGGTTCCCTGCAGGAACTGAGTCCAGCCAACAACCGGAATGAGCTTGGAAGAGGACCACCACCCGCCCTGAGTGCCAGGTGAGATCACAGCGGGTAGAGACTTTGACTCAGCCTCCTGTAAAGCACTGAGCAGAGAAGCCCACTGCGCCATCCTGTGACACTTCTGACACGTGAGAGAAGAAATGGATGCTGTTTTCAGGCACGAGGTAGAAAACAAACACGTGGGGCGCCTGGGTGGCTCACTGGGTTAAGCATTGGACTTCAGCTCGGGTGCTGACAGCTCAGAGCCTGGAGCCTCCTTCGGATTCTGTCTCCCTCTCTCTCTGCCCCTCCCCCACTCATGCATGCGCGCGCTCTCTCAAAAATAAATAAACATAAAGGAAAAAAGAAAATGAACCTGTCAGGTTTCTGGATACATTCACTGAATTAAAAACCGGTGGAGGGCAGGAGAGGCTGGCAGAGAAAAAGGCCCTGTCAGATTGTTGAGAGGATCAGGAAAGTATTAGAAAGTATTTCTTTCCTTTTTTTTTAAGTTTATTTAT